>NC_136472.1:102906628-104259842 GCF_902686455.1 Sciurus vulgaris
TTTTTTTAAGTTTATAATGGGCACTTTATTCAAGTCAAGCCTGTTTTTTTCTTCTTTTTTTTACTTGAATTTTTCTGTATTTTTCCCTTCCCCCCCACCCCTCCCACCCCTCTTTTCCCTCTATAAAGTCCTTCCTTCCTATATTCTTACCACCCTCCTTATCCCTATCCCTAAACCGAACCCTAACCCTAACGCTAAACCCTCCTACCCCCCATTATATGTCCTCATCCGCTTATCAGCGAGATCATTCGTCCTTTAGTTTTCTGAGATTGGCTTATCTCACTTAGCATGATATTCTCCAATTTCATCCATTTGCCTGCAAATGCCATGATTTTATCATTCTTCATGGCGGAGTAATAGTCCATTGTATATATATGCCACAGTTTCTTTATCCATTCATCAACTGAAGGGCATCTAGGTTGGTTGCACAATCTGGCTATGGTGAATTGAGCAGCTATGAACATTGATGTGGCTGTATCTCTGTAGTATGCTGATTTTAAGTCCTTTGGGTATAGGCCAAGGAGTGGGATAGCTGGGTCAAATGGTGGTTCCATTCCAAGCTGTCTGAGGAATCTCCATACTGCTTTCCAGAGTGGCTGCACTAGTTTGCAACCCCATCAGCAATGTATGAGTGTACCTTTTTCCCCACATCCTCGCCAACACCTATTGTTGCTTATGTTCTTGATAATCGCCATTCTAATTGGGGTGAGATGAAATCTTAGGGTAGTTTAGATTGGCATTTCTCTTATTACTAAACATGGTGAACATTTTTTCATATATAGGTTGAGTGCTTGTACATCTTCTTCTGTGAAGTGTCTGTTCATTTCATTAGCCATTTGTTGATTGGGATTATTTGTATTCTTGGTGTAGAGTTTTTTGAGTTCTTTATAGATTCTGGAAATTAGCGCTCTATCTGAAGTATGAGTGGCAAAGATATTCTCCCACTCTGTAGGCTCTCTCTTCACATTACTGATAGTTTCCTTTGCTGAGAGAAAGCTTTTTAGTTTGAATCTATCCCAGTGGTTGATTCTTGCTTTTATTTCTTGTGCTATGGGAGTCCTGTTAAGGAGGTCTGATCCTAAGCCAACAAGTTGAAGGTTTGGACCTACTTTTTCTTCTATAATTTGCAGGGTCTCTGGTCTGATTCTGAGGTCCTTGATCCATTTTGAGTTGAGTTTTGTGCAGGGTGAGACATAGGGGTTTAGTTTCATTCTGTTGCAAATGGATTTCCAGTTTTCCCAGCACCATTTGTGAAGAGGCTATCTTTTCTCCATTGCATATTTTGGGCACCTTTGTCTAGTATGAGAAAATTGTATTTATTTGGGTTTGTGTCCATGTCCTCTATTCTGTACCATTGATCTACCTGTCTATTTTGGTACCAATACAATGCCATTTTTGTTACCACTGCATTGTATTAGAGTTGAAGATCTGGTATTGCGATAACCCCCTGCTTCGCTCTTTCTACTGAGGATTGCTTTAGCTATTCTGGGTTTCTTATTCTTCCAGATGAATTTCATAATTGTAAGGTACATCACTGGAATTTTAATTGGAATTGCTTTGAATCTGTATAGCACTTTAGGTAGTATGGCCATTTTGACAATATTAATTCTTCCTATCCAAGAACATAGGAGATCGTTCCATCTTCTAAGGTTTTCTTTAATTTCTTTCTTTAGTGTTCTGTAGTTCTCATTGTAGAGGTCTTTCACCTCTTTTGTTAGATTGGTTCCCAATATTTTAATATTTTCTAGGCTATTGTGAATGGGGTAGTTTTCCTAACTTCTCTTTCTGAAGATTCCTCGCTTATGTATAAAAAAAATTGGATTTATGAGCATTGATCTTGTAACCTGCTACTTTACTGAATTCACTTATGAGTTCTAAGAGTTTTCTGGTGGAATTTCCAGGTTCCTCTAAATATATAATCATGTCATCAGCGAACAGGGATAGTTTGAGTTCTTCTTTTCCAATTCGTATCCCTTTAATTTCTTTGGTTTGTCCAATTGCTCTGGCTAGAGTCTCAAGAACGATGTTGGATGGAAGTGGTGAAAGAGGGCATCCCTGCCTTGTTCCAGTTTTTAGGGGGAATGCTTTCAGTTTTTCACCATTTAGAATGATATTGGCCATGGGCTTAGTGTAGTGTAGTGTAGTGGCCTTTACAATGTTAAGGAATGTTCCCACTACCCCAATTTATTCTAGTGTTTTGAGCATGAAGGGATGCTGATTTTATCAAATGCTTTTTCTGTATCTATTGAAATAATCATGTGATTCTTAACTTTTAGTCTGTTGATATGCTGAATGACATTTATTGATTTCCAGATGTTGAACCAACCTTGCATCCCTGGGATAAAACCCACTTGATCGTGGTGCACTATCTTTTTAATATATTTTTGTATGTGATTTGCTAAAATTTTGTTGAGAATTTTTGTGTCAATGTTCATTAAGGATATTGGTCTGAAATTTTCTTTCCTCAATGTGTCTCTGTCTGGTTTAGGTATCAGGGTGATACTGGCTTCATAGAATGAGTTTGGGAGGGTTCCCTCCTCTTCTATTTTATGGAATACTTTGAGGAGTATTGGAATGAGGAATCCATCTGGTTCTGGACTCTTCTTTGTTGGTAGACTTTTGATGACCTCTTCTATTTCATTGCTTGAAATTGATTAATTTAAGTTGTGTATGTCCTCCTTGTTCAGTTTAGCTACTTCATATGTCTCTAGAAACTTGTTGATGTCTTCGAGGTTTTCTGTTTTGTTGGAGTATAGATTTTCAAATAGCTTCTAATTATGTTTTGTATTTCACTGGTGTCTGTTGTGATATTTCCTTGTTCATTCTGCATTTTAGTAATTTGAGTAATTCTCTTTGTTAGTGTGGCTAAGGGTTTATCAATTTTGTTTATTTTTTCAAAGAACCAACTATTTATTTTGTTAATTTTTCCGATTGTTTCTTTTGTTTCAATTTCATTGATTTCGGCCCTGATTTTAACTATTTCCTGTCTTCTACTACTTTTGGTGTTGGTCTGCTCTTCTTTTTCTAGGGCTTTGAGCTGTAGTGTTAAGTTGTTTATTTGTTGATTTCTACTTCTTTTGTTGAATGCGCCCCATGAAATAAATCTTCCTCTAAGTACTGCTTTCATAGTGTCCCAGAGGTTTTGATATGATGTGTCTTTGTTCTTGTTTACTTCTAAGAATTTTTTTTATTTCCCTCCTGATGTCTTCTGTTATCCATTCATCATATAATAGTATATTATTTAATCTCCAGGTATTGGAGAAGTTTCTGTTTTTTATTCTGTCATTTATTTCGAATTTCAATCCATCATGGTCTGATAGAGTACAAGGTAGTATCTCTATCTTCTTGTATTTGCTAACAGTAGCTTTGTGGCATAAGACATGGTCTATTTTAGAGAAGGATCCATGTGCTGCTGAGAAGAAAGTGTATTCGTTCTTTTTTGGATGGCATATTGTATATAAGTTGGTTAAGTCTAAATTGTTGATTGTGTTATTAAGATCTATGGTTTCTTTTTCAATTTTTGTTTGGACGATCTATCCAGCAGTGAGAGAGGTGTGTTAAAATCACCTAGTATTATTGTGTTGTGGTCTATTTGATTTCTGGAATTGAGAAGGATTTGTTTGACATACATAGATGAGCCACTGTTTGGGGCATAGATGTTTATGATTGTTATGTCTTGCTGATTTATGGTTCCCTTAAGCAGTATGTAATGTCCTTCTTTATCCCTTCTGACTAGTTTTGGCTTGAAGTCCACATTATCTGAAATGAGGATGGATACTCCAGCTTTTTTGCTGTGTCCGTGTGCATGGTATGTTTTTCCCATCCTTTCACCTTTAGACTATGGGTATCTCTTTCTATGAGATGAGTCTCTTGCAGGCAGCATGTTGTTGGATTTTTCTTTTTAATATAATCTGCCAGTCTATGTCTTTTGATTGATGAGTTCAGGCCAGTAACATTCAGGGTTATTATTGTGATATGATTTGTATTCCCAGTCATTTGACTTATTTTTGTTTTTTGACATGATTTGGTTTCTCCTTTATTTGGCTATTCCTTTAGGCTAGTTCCTCCTGTTGCTGATTTACATCATTGTTTTTCATCTCTTACTCATGGATTATTTTGCTGAGAATGTTCTGTAATGCTGGCTTTCTTTTTGTAAATTCCTTTAGCTTTTGTTTATCATGGAAGGATCTTATTTCGTCGTCAAATCTGAAGTAAGTTTTGCTGGGTGTAAGATTCTTGGTTGGCATCAGTTTTCTTTCAGGGCTTGGTAAATGTTGTTCCAGGCCCTTCTAGCTTTTAGGGTCTGGATTGAAAAATCTGCTGATATTCTTATTGGTTTCCCCCTGAATGTAATTTGATTCTTTTCTCTCGCGGCCTTTAAAATTCTGTCTTTATTTTGTATGTTAGTTATTTTCATAATAATGTGCCTTGGTGTGGGTCTGTTGTCATTTTGTATATTTGGAGTCCTATAAGCCTCTTGAACTTGGTTTTCCATTTCATTCTTCAGTTTTGGGAAATTTTCTGATATTATTTCATTGAATAGATTGTTCATTCCTTTGGTTTGTTTCTCTAAGCCTTCCTCAATCCCAATAATTCTTAAATTTGGCCTTTTCATGATATCCCATAATTCTTGTAGATTCTGTTCATGATTTCTTACCATCTTCTCTGTTTGGTCAACTTTGTTTTCAAGATTAAATATTTTTTCTTCAATGTCTGAGGTTCTGTCTTCCAGGTGTTCTATCTTATTGGTTATGCTCTCTATGGAGTTTTTAACTTGGTTTATTGTTTCCTTCATTTCAAGGATTTCTGTTTGTTTTTTGTTTTTTTTTTTTTCAGTATCTCTAACTCTTTATTGAAATGATCTCTTGCTTCCCGTATTTGCTCTTTTAACTCTTGATTGGTGTGATCATTTAATGCTTCCCCACATTTGCTCTTTCATCTCCTCCTTCAATGCCTGCATTTGCTCTTTCATCTCCTCGTTTGCTTCCCTGATTGCTTTAATTATGTACATTCTGAACTGCCTTTCTGACATTTCTTCTGCTGTGCTGTCATTGGGTTTTATTGATATAGCATCTAGGTTTGTTTGGGACATTTTCTTCCCTTGTTTTCTCATATTGGTCAGATGTCAGTGGGACTCTGAGATATTGCAGATTTCCTCTATTTGCTTATAGTGTCCCTGTAGATTTCCAGTGTATCACCTCCCATCCTTCAGAAGCCTGAAGTCTTGGAGGAACTTGATAATGCAGTGCTTCCAAAGAAAGCTGCCCCTACCCCGCTACTGGTTCCAGGGCTTGGAGCTGGCTCTGTGCATAAAGGCCCTCACTGAGTGGTCTGCTCCGAGAAGCTGGCCATGAAAGGAGCCTGCCACCGGAGGGAGCAGGGCTGCTTGGGGAAGTGCCTGGCTGCCCTGTCCTGGTCCCTGAAGCTGCCTGTGGGCTGGAGCTCGCCGCTGGCAGGACTTGGAGCTGGTTCTGTGCAGAAAGGCTCTCACTGGGTGGCCTGCTCCAAGAAGCTGGCCATGTGGGAGGAGCCCACCACCGGAGTGAGCATGGCTACCTGGTGAAGACTCTAGCTGCCCTGCCCTGCTCTGATAAGCCACCTCTATCCGGGCCTGCCACCCAGGCCAAGCTTCACCCGGTGGGGGAGACCCGCCCCCCTGGTTCTATTTTAGTCCAAGCCTCTCAATGCCTCCCCTTCTTGAATCCTGGGTTCTGGAGTGACTGGAGATGCAGTCACCCTCTAGTCCGCCATCTTGGATCACCCCCTTCTTTTTTTCTTTTCTTTTTTTATGTGGGGGCTGGGGGACGGGGTGCTGGGTATTGAACTGTGGGACTTTTATCACTGAGCCTAAATCTCCAGCCCTTTTTTAATTTTTAATTTTTAAACAGGGTCCTGCTAAGTTTCTGAGGACTTCACTGAGTTGGTGAAGTTGACCTCAACCTTAAGATCCTTCTGCTTCAGTCTCCCAAGTCTCTGGGATTACAGTATGCACTGCTAGGGAACAGACAAATGTTAGGGAACAGACAGATGAGGATGGTGGGAACATGAGGTTAAAGGAATAATTCTATAAAATGGGCCTACTGTGCTTTCCCCCACATGCTTTCTTTTCCAAGAAGCTATTTACCTGCAGCCATGCCTGGCCTCGGTGGGCAGGATATGTCACATTTCTCAGCAAACTACCTGTTCACCACAAAAGAAATGCAGGCCCCAAATAATGTTAAGAGGAACCCAAGTTACCTTGAAGAAGGAGATTTTTGTGACCAGATCTTGAAACTCTGGGCGATAAGGATAGTTTCTCCTAACCACAAAACTATAACACTATCAATACAGTTATGGAAAACAATTTAAGGATTTTTAGTTGCACAATCAGCATGTGATACTTACATGAAAACAATTTAAGACCTTTTTTCAGTTTTTGTATACCAAGCAAATCTTTCTAAAAATGTATAAATTACTGGGTTCTAAAAGATCCTTGAAATAGTTCCTTTCTGTTGATATGCAAAATAACTCAATAAAAAATTAAGTTCATTTCATTTTCAGTTATTAAAAATTACTTTTAAAATCTACCTTTGTTTTGTAACTATAAAAATATTTTCATGGTTTCAAATAAGATCCAAAAAATATTCTTGTCAGAGAAATTTGCCTTCTATCACAGCCTCTTCCCATTTATAAGTTCATTAAAATTTAAGTTTTAACAATGAAATGTGTGATATCTGACATCTTTCTTAGTTCAAATACCACAAAATTCACAACTTTTTTTTCAATTAAATAAGACTAAAGACCATTTCACTGTACTAAATAAATTTCTCCTTTTTCAGATTCATCATATTCCATTGTATGAATATTTTATGCTTTGCTATACCTTGTTGATCAACATTTGAGTTCTTTCCAGACTTCTCTTTCCCCTCTAGTTTTCTATTCATACTGTATGGCTCCATGTTTTATATTAAATCTCTGGTCTATGAGGAGTTTGTCATGGTTATAATATAAGGAATATATCTCACTTTATTTTTCTCTTTGTGGCGATTCAGTTAATCTCCACTTATTGTAATGTTCATCTTTTCCTATTGATCTAAAGTACCAGCTTTACCATATTGGTAATTTCTATATGTAGTTAAGTCTCCCATATTTATGGATATTTTATTCTATTCTATTAATCTGCCAATATATACACCTACACTACCGTTTCACTTATAAAAGCATTAATAGCCAGTAGGGGGTGTGTCTGTGAATTGCTCTTATTTTCTATTTTTCACACTGTTCTTTCTTGCTTGTTCTTCCCAATATATTTTGTAATCAGTTTATCTTGCTAAAAACTTAAAGACTCTGATATCATTCTTGTTAAATTACAATAAATTTGTAAATAGATTTGGAAAGTTCTGACATTCTTATGACATGTGTCACTCTACCCAGGAACACAGCATGTTTTTCAAATTAATTCTACTGTTGTGGTCTTCCAGGAATGTTTATACTTCATAGAACTCTCAAATAGATTTGGGCCACTTTATGCTGTTTCTGCTTCTTGTTTTATTTTCTATCATTGATGCTGTCTTTTCTATTATATCTTCTCAATTATTCCATTTGTATTTATAAAAATTGTAGATTTTTCTATTACCTGATACTTTACTATAATACCTGCTACTTTGTATTTTTTGGTTTTTGAAAATAATTTTTAAATACTGTATTACCTGAACTTTAAAATTCTTTTATTGTTAGGGTTGGGGGTAGCTCAGTGGTAGTATGGTTGACTAGTATGTGCAAGACTCTGGGTTTGATCTCCAGCACCAAAAAGAAAAAAAAAAAAACTGTTGTTGTTTGTATTATTTTTTTCAAAGCACTGGACCATTAACTTATTAATGTTTTAGTTGTTTATTGTTGTTTTCTAATTTAATTTTATTTTTTTATTTGTTCTTTTTAGATATACATGACAGTAGAGTGTATTTTATTCTTGGTTGTCCAATCAAATAATCATTTCTTTGCAAATAAGAGATAATGTTACCTCTTTTTTCCTATTCAGATATTTCTAATTACTTTCTTCTATATATTTGCATTGGCTAATAATTCTAGCACAATATTAAGGAACAGTAAAGAGAATGGAAAATATTCTTATTTTTTACTTTATCAGGAAAACATCTACTACTCACTCCATTACAATGGGGTTTTGGGGTTAAGACAGGTACCATGTCAAGGAAGTAAAAACTAATTCCTTTTTTCTTGAATGTTTCTTCTATATCTATAGCAATAATCTCATCATTATTTTGTTCATTTATATTCATATTTGACAGTTAAGTTTTGTTCAAGTCCAGTGTTGCAAACAGACATGGTAATTGTGTGTCCTTAAGATCACTTCACTGGACATTTGGGGCATTAGCTGGCTTATCCCAAATCTAAACTGAGAAACATAATAATGAGTCTATACCAACCCAGTTTATGGTGTGTATCAGGCATCTCTGCTCTGTGGCTCTGCTGAAATCTCCTTTGTTGTTGGACTCTCTATGAAGGTAATTAAATACATATCCCAGGATGCAATGAAGTAATGCCATTTTCCTCTCTCCCTTTTTGTTGTATACTAGGAGCTGAGGTATAAAATTAATGTAGAAATCATTTATGTGCTTGGATTAGAGGAGGACGTGGAACTCTGAGACAAAGGTGAAAGATCTTTTACTATTTCAGAAGATAATTCCTGTGCAGTATGTGGGTGACCTGCTTGATTAGCGCAATCCTTTTGCTCTTGAGCTAGAAGAAGACAGAGAAAATATACAAAGGGGTCAGTATTGCATAGCCTAGGTGTTTCTCAAGCTAATCAAATCAGTTTTTCATTTCCTGGAAACTACTTAAATGCTACCCTCCAATGCACTCTTATTATTCATTTCAAATACTATTGCAAATTTTATATACCTTCAAGATTTTTCAAAGGAAACTCTGAAGAAGACAGCATGCCACTATTTTGCCTCAGAATTTCCAGTGATCACCTGTAAGAAAATTTGTGTTTCCATATTTTTTAAAAAAGTTCTGCTACTAACAATCACTAAATACACATTCCCTACCTGTTTTGACTTTAAGTATGAAATATCAGGAAATAGTATTATACAGAAGATTCATAAGAGAGACCCTATTTGTAGAATTGAAGTTCTGATTCTCTGGGATGGAGGCTGCCCTCTGGGAATAAAAGATGGCAGGTCCTATACAGAAACCAGTCCCCTTGCACAAAATCTTCTGTCCATCTGCAGACTGACCAGTGACAAGAAACAAAGAAGTACACACTTACTGACATTTTTTTCCAAGATTTTGTTTTCCTAAATCTCTTTTAAGAAACATTAAACTTTTTTTTAATCTTATAAGGACCAACTTAAAGCCATCTCCTCCAAGAAATACTTCCATTCTTCTGACTCTTTTGTGCTTAGCAACAAGGTCACACAATTACTTTCTCAGTTTCAAATAATTAAAATAAGTAAATTGAATTCTGTCCTTTGTTCCTCAAACTCTGGGCTCATATCTGTAACATGTAGGTAATAAAAATGTCTACCTCAGCATGGTTATTTTGAGAACAAAATAAGACAAGATATGTAATACACTTAAATAAAAATAAATTGTAAAATAACTGATAATGGTAACTATAAGGATAACTGTTATCATAAAAACCACAAATAATCTTTACATAATTCATCAAATTAAAAGGAAAGAAGTGGGCTGGGATTGTAGCTCAGTGGTCGAGCACTTGCCTAGCATGTGTGAGGCACTGGATTCAAGCCTCAGCACCACATGTAAATAAATAAAATAAAGGTATTGTGTACATCTACAACTAAAATTGTTTTTAAAAAAAATAAAAAGAAGCAATGAAAGTATATTTATTTTACTTATGATTTTTTAAAAACCATCCTAGCTATATTAAGAACAAAATTTAGCACAAAAATGCTGTTGAATTTATAGGCAATATATGATGTTAATTTCACATCTGACTCCTTAGACTATAAATTCTTAGAAATTAGAGATTTTATATATAATTAATTCTGCATAAAACCAAGCTTAACAGCATGCATATATGCAACCAAATAATCACATCACTGAAAGAAACTAGACTATTCCTTGGGTATATTTGAAATCCTACTTATGACTCAGTGGAACTTCACAATTTGTAGAATTGCATGCCCAGCTGAATACTGATTGAGTACTATCCATGAGGCAGGCAATGTGGTAATTGCCAGAAAGACAACCAGGACACAAGTTCTCTCCTCAAAGACCTGGCAGTCTAACAGAGGGAAAAGATTATTTTAAAAAATCACAACTCAGTGGAACAAGTGCTTTAGATACTGTGGAATAAAATTTTGGAACTCCCTGGCCAAATAAGTGAGGTCATGTCAAATCTGAAGAGCAAGAAGGGGTTAGCCATATAATGCAGCACCCTCTTGCATAGTGTCTGACACAGGCACACCAGCAACAGACCACCTGGGTTTGGGTTCCTGCTCCGCCAATTATGAATCAAGTGAGTTTCAGCAGGTTATTTAACCCCATGTAGATTCTTTCTGCAAATTGAGAATTATAATAGTTTCTAATTAATAGAGTTGTGGAGACAAAATGAGTTAAATAAAGCTTTTGTAGGCAGTGGTATACAGCAAGCCTTACTTCAGCATTAACTTTTATTATCATTATTATTGGGTTGCTTTCCTGATGGCCTTCCCTGAAGTTTCCAATCAAGTGATAATTTTCTATGTGTGTGCTCACATCTCAGACACATCAGGGCAGCCAACATTATGGTCATTTAGTGAAGGTTCTGATCAGAGCTCATACTAACTCACTTAAGCATTAACTGAATAATGGTCTGGCTAATGAGAAATGTCAGGTTGTAAAGAGAAGGAGCTTATTTCTTCAAAATTACCTTACATGATTAGAAGCAAACTGTTTTGCTGATTAGAACTTAAGAGGTAGGCATGGAGAGTGGGAATGTTTGTTTAAAATCAAATTAAAGCTGAATTTGCATGTAGACTTTGTGGGGGGGGGCAGAGATTTTTTAATTGCACAAGAAATTCATGTTCACTGAAGACACTCAGAAAGTACGACAACCAACAATTTCATTAAAAAAATCACAATCAGCTGTAATCCTACCATGCAAAAAACAAAAGTACTGTGGCATTTGGACATAAAAACTTCTAGACTTTGTTCTATACATGCATTTTCTGGTAAAATGCATCTACCCTCCTGCCCATGTCCTTACTAACCCCACACACACTCCCTCTCAAACATCTCCTGAGAAGAGATGGTTTGTCATTTGATTAGCCACAGTTCAGAACAACTTCTGAGTCATCAGAACGACTCCTGGGTCATATTTATACATGGGCAAGTTATTATGCTTTGAAGTAAAGACTCCAAATTCTCCCCCGTGATCCACCTCTTCCCGTGGCCCTGTGTGAAGAAATCCAAGGACTCTGAAGGGCTGTATGTCCTACTTATTCTGTATCTGTAATTAAACAGGTAAGTCAGGTCAAGGCAGGCTCTACAGGCCTAATCTTCCTATATTCAGGTGGTCTCACTTACAGCCTGAACATATCCATGTTCTCCTATCTGTCTCTGAACAGAAAGGTCACAGAGTGAAATGGACCCTCATCCAGTTATTAGTAAATGATATCGTCTATCGTTCTTCGAGTGTCACTTTTTTGGTTGCCAGCACCAGGACAATGACACATGATCAGGATGACAGAATGCCAGCATCCCTGACCACAGTGCCATTATAAAAATGCCACATTCTCACCTCCAAACTCTTGAAGTATACACAAATAAATCTACTTATGTTCATAAAAATGAAACTGTACTAGAAATGTCACTTTACCAATTAGTTAAATTAATGATCAATAATAATCACACCTTTTTTATATTGATAAATCTATATTTAAACACATGTCTGCTTCTTTGTTTCTAATTCTTTTACTTAATGATTTTAAGATGATACTACTGTAATTTATTTATATTTTTTTATTGGTGCATATTAATGATATAGAATAGTGGACTTGGTTGTGGCTTATTTGTGCATGCATATGACATAATTTGATCGATTTCATCCCAGTACCTCTCCTTGCCCTTTCTTCATCTCACCTCCACTGATTCTCTTCCTCTACCAGAATGGTCTCCCTCTTATTTTAATGAGCTCCCCCGTTTTCCCCTTTGTTCTCTAGTTTTTTATATATGAGAGAAAACATGCAGCACTTGTTTTTCTGAGCCTGGCTTACTTCACTTAACATGATGCTTTCTAGTTTCAGGCATTTACCTGCAAATGACCTAATTTCATCCTTCTTTATGCTGAATAAAACTCCTTTGTGTATATACACCGCTACCACAATTAATCAAGTCTGTCCTTTCTCATTGGAAATTTAGTTTCCAAGCTTCTACTGTTTAAAAAAATTTTTTTTAAGTCTCAGGGAAATATCCCTGCACTTATATATTTATGACTGTGCTTGATTATACTCATTAGAATATTCTTCCCTTCACAATGGCAAATATAGATAGTATCCTGCCATCCTTTATCCCAAAGCTTAACTTCCCCCAAGTCTGTATCCAGGCAGCTAGAAAAAGCTCATAACAATTCTGCTTCAAATTAAATTGCATGCAAATGGCCTGAGCAGGTTGATGCAACAAATTGGATTAATTGGTCCCTCAGGTAACTAATCTTGAATTTCTAATGTCCACTCTGGAACAGAAAGAACTGCAGAACTGAATTCACCCATCAGAATCAAGCATGACAATATGAAGCACATTCAATGAGCAGAGATTGTAGGAACTAATTTAACACACCTACTGACATTCCCACTGCCCAAGCTGCTGGATGGGGGCAGTGTGACCTCAGAGTCACACTGGATCTGGCAAGGAGGATTTAGAGGACATTTTCAAAAGATTTTTAGGATGTGGCTGGAGTCTCAGGCCAAAGGTATTCTTTTCAAATCCATAACATTGCCTTCATAATCACAGGTGACTCAAGAGATAATACTAGGTACTAAAATCTCTTTTCAGGGACACCATGGAACCAGAGCTTCCAAACTAAAAGGAAAAAAGACAATAATCATCATTGATGTTGTGTTTGAAATAAAAACTCAAATTTATAACTAATTATAGCAATGATAGCAGTCATCATCTTTTAAAATAATGGTCTTCATTCATCCTTTCTCTCATCATGTGAGAGAGACAAAATAGAAACAAGGCTGGTGACTCCACTAAGTAAATTGCAGAATGGACCAGTATGCTGACAGTTGAATACAGTTACCCCAGGGATGTGGGCCAATGTGCATGCTCTCCAGCATCTTTAAAAATTCTACAGGTACTGTGGTTCCTTCCCTTCTTCTTCTTTCTTTTCATTCCTTTTCCTTTCAGTAGCTGTGTTGTCCTCCTCTGAGAACTGTCCATCAGCTGACATGGCCTTGCCTCCCTCACCATAATCCAAGACATGTGATGCAGGCTGTCCATTCAAAGTACCCCAATGTTCCCTAGAAATAGTGAATAGCCAAGGGACATTCTCATGACTCAAGTTTATAAAAATGGCAATCATTTATCAAAAATTGCTAGGGAGAATTTCTCCCCTTCAGAGATAATAAGCCTATGGACCAAGTAGAGCCAATAGCTGCTAGATGACATCTTGGTCATTATAAGTAAAAAGTCTTTCAAGATGCTCAGCTTTTTTCCTTTAATCACTTATCTTTGAGCTACATTTCTGTCCCTTGCAAGTGAAAAGTTTATCATCCAAAAATCCTGGGATCATTCAGTTTTTGCAAAAAGTCATTTGATTCTAAAGAAAAGACTGATGTTAGAACTGGAAAATTCATCGTAAGTCACTTATAAGTTGGATATATCCTGGAAATTTGATTCTGGATTAATCTATTCATTCTAGGATTACTTGTGTTACAGAACACTTTGGACCTCATATTCACATTTTTCTTGGAAACAGCATTAAGCAAATGGAATAATGAAATTCCTCCTTCATGATTCACTCACTCATTCACATTACTATATGACAATATTTTTCATATTCTTCAAACTCATTTAACATTACCTGCTCAATCACACCATTTTTTTTTTTTTTTAATTGTACCGGGGACACTTGACCACTGAGTTACATCCCCAGCCCTATTTGCTATTTCATTAGAGACAGAGTTTCACTGAGTTGCTTAGTGCCTCACTTTTGCTGAGGCTAGTTTTGAACTTAATGATCCTCCTGCCTCAGCCTCCCAAGCCACTGGAATTACAGGCATGTGCCACAAAACCTGGCTCAATCACACCATCTTTATTCAAAAAGTCATCTCAAATATTGTTCTTATCCTGAAATATTTTTTTAATTAATTGCAAAGGAGAAGGGGATTTGTGGCTTACTGATTATAAAATTTCAGTTCTACATGATAAAAAAAAGTGCTGGAGATGTTTTATCACAATGTGAATATACTCAACACTATTGAGCTGTACACTCAGAAATGGTGAGGATGGTAAATTTTTTATTATGTACTTTTACAATATAAAAATTGTAATAGTCCAAGAAAATAAGATGCATTTAAATTCTTTATAGTGTTACAGGCTGTATTCATCTAAGGAAGAATTGCTGGGGAAACTTTCTGAAAAGGACTTGGAAGGGAGGTTGAACTCCCAGGACCTTACTGTGGGCTTAGCACTAAATCTTCTCAAGACGTGGGAAGTTATTTTGTACAATATGTGGCAAAGGACTTGAGTTCCTGTAAGAAATCCAGGACAGAGCACTGAAAGTAAAATGGTGAGTGGTTGATGCAGACATGACCTCCTCAGGATCACACAAAACACCTCATGCTGGTATATTCTTTTGGGAGAAATTCGCAAAAAAAATTTCATTACACATCTGAGGATCCCAACCAATGTTTAGATTAAAATGGTTTACAAGGTGCTTTCCTATTCATAAACTAATTTGTCTCCACAGTAACTTATGAAAACTGGATTAGCCTAATTTCCATTTTACCCGCAAGAAAGCTAAGGTCCTGAAAAGTAAGCTGTGTCATTCAAAGTCAAGCAATCAACAAGACATTAACCTAGTCCTCTGAATGAGGATTCCATACCCTTCCCACATACATTTCCACACTGTGCTCCATTCCACTGTGCAAACCTGCAGATGTTCCTAAAAGCCTGAACCTGCCTCCCTGGTGTCATATCAAATCTAATCTCTAATGTACAATATAAGAATGTTAGTGCAAGTCTCATTTGACGGTGAGCTCTATCTGGACTGGACTGTGCTCCTATTCATCTTTAAATCCCCAGTGCTAGGCTCCTAGAAGATATTTTTTAGTATATTTGTTGAAAGTATACACCATTTAATGTTTTCCTTTATGTGAACTTTCATTCCAACCTTGTAGGTAATAAAATCAATCTTCTTGATGGAATTGAATTCCAACTATCAGATTGTTTCCCTGATATTATTAGGATCTTACAGTCTGGGACTTTATTCCACATATTTTATTTTCACTTAAAGACATTATCTGTCCTCACATCTATACTAGTGACACAAAGGAGAGCCAATTGATGTAAAGTGCAATTCTCAAAATTAGAACACTGAAAATCTGAAGAAAGTTCAGTCATATTCCTTATTATTCCTACCATCTTGAGCTTAAAATCCTTGAAATGTATTGTCACTTGAAAGAAACTCAAATATTCATTTTATTCTTTTTCTTTTCATACAATAATTCAAATGGAAGACTTTTAAAACTTGGTTTGAAAAACTTCTGCATTGGTAATTCATTGCCTTCAAACAATTCAATGCTTTAGGGTTCTGACACATGTGGGTGGTTGCATTTATATTCCCTTATTTGAGATACCAGAGAGGTAACTCTTTGTTCTCCACTATGCCAATGAACAGAAATTGTCATAAGAATTTAGAGTAATTGACCGGCGTCTCCTTGAGGCACAGTGAAGAGAATCAAATCCTTGAGCTCTAGATTTGTGATCTTGGACCAATCACTTACTTCTCTCAGTTTGATTTACTTCACAGTAAAAAACAGGGCAGAATCATATAAACCCACCTGTAGTGGGGTGCCATAGGGGATGAATGGGTGACCAAAGCCAGAGATGATATGGTCCCTTCATCCAGCTCAAACCAGAAAACTACAGTTTGGCCTACTTAATATTATCTGGTCTTAGGGGAAAATTTAATTTGACCAAAAAAAGTATTCCATTCCTAAAAAAAAAAAAAAAAAAAAATGAAAACCACTGACCTACCACCCTTTTATAATTCAATACTCCTTGCCTTTGATCTTACTTTAAAAACCACTAGTCTAAATTTTTCCATTTGTAGTATTCATAACTGTAAGAGGCATGCCGACCATTGCAAATTCATTATACTCGCATGGCCTTTGCCAGCAGTGTTTAATGGTAACTGAAAGGAGTTTTAAGCACTGTTCCAGGTACTTCCACACTCATGACCTCATTTAATTGATACACATTTGCTGATCTTTATCAATTTACCATCACTAAGCTACCTATTAATGGAAGTGCAAAAGGACCATAAAGAGGTAATAAGGCCTAAGTAATTCTATACAAATTTAAAGCAAAGTAATGTAGTTAATAAAAAGAGCTCAGGCTCTGGAATAAAATGTGTTTGCCATTGCTACCTCTACCATTGATTAATATGGATTTGGGCAATTTCTTGAACCAATTAGGTTCAGGTTTTAAACCTACAAGATGAAGAGAATTTCCACCCATAGAGGGGTTCTTTGGACAAAAGGTAACATTTGGAGGCTTACCATGTACCAGCTACTCTTAAGTCTTTTACAGGGACAATCTAGTTTAACCTTCACACTAACCAAATGAAATTATTAGCTCCAGTTTACATATGAAATAATATCTGAAGCACAAATAAAGTTGTCCAAGGCAGCACACCTGGTATGCAGAAGATCTAGACTTAAACCCAGGAAGTCTAACTCCAGAGTTCACAAAATTAAATATTGCACAGAAGATAATGCCCAGGCAAGATCTAAGACACTACCTAGAACTGAGTAGGTGCTCAGTAAAGAATACTCCCTTTCTCTCTTAAATTCCATTCTATAGTGTAGGTGGAGACACCGAGTAATAAATATCAACACAATTTACTACCATGTACAAGTAAGTGCTTAAGAACACATACATATTATTCCTTCTATAACAAAATTAAAATGAAGAAAATAAAGTGTCTATCAGTCATCAGAGGGGAATCCACTTGAAGGAATGGACTTTGTGCTAGATCCTGCAGGAAAGATGTGTTGAAAAAGACTGAGAGGAGGCAAGTCAGCCTTCGAGAGCAGCAAGAGGCATGGAGCTGCAGACACATGTGGAGACAGAGGGATGGAGGTAAGCTGAAGAAGTGATTACTCAGTTGTATCTTTCTAAACATACTCTCCTTTAAGCAAATTCAACATACAAAAAAAAAAAAAACTTGGATTTCTGGAAAAAAATTAGCAATCATCATTAAGCTTATTAAAGTATCCTGCTTCTCCGAAGAATAAACTGAAGAAATTATCTGGATATAGTGAGCCCCTTTCTGGAATTGAACATAAATGCTATTTTTAAATATATTGTCATTCCTAAAGCAGTGGGATACATCCCTGTTTTAAGAACAGAAAATTTTCCCCTTCAAATCAAATATTTTATAAGACTTCAGTATAAAGAGAACTACTCCGACTGAAGTCAAGATGTTAAGAATAAAATTCTGCATAACACCATGGGGCTGTAAATCAGCAAACAGGAGCCCTTCAAGACGGAGTAACACCTCTCAACTCAAGTGATTGTGCCAATTCTCTCTGTTCTCAAAAAATGTAATATCCAACAAGCCTTTCTGGCTCATGTTGGTTGTATAATGTTAGCATTGGCCCAGGTTTGATCTCAAACAGCAACAACAGATGGCTGAATGGTAGCTGACGGGACTCTGCCAATCCAAAGATAGTAAAGATAACACGAATCCATGTAGAATGTTGATTTGTTATGTATTTTTAATGGATTTTTTTGTATATATGTTACCTTTACACATCTTTTCTTACAAGGTAAAAACAAACAAATGATATACAGAGAGTTGGTTCAATGCCAAGTTTCTTCATGAATGTGAGACCAAAAACAATTGGGAATTACTCTCTGTTTTCATTTACTATAAACACAATTTTCTGTTCTTTCCTGGTAAGTATGCCTCACCTAGGATTTTGTTGACTTCTTTGTTGTATGTGTGTAGAAACATCAAAAGAACAGAAGATTAGCATCTGCAATATATAACAAACTAAGTCACTGGAGAAATTCAGTTCTATCCAAATGTTAGGTTATTAATAAATGATAACTGAAGAGAAGCAATTTTCTTTCTCTAAAAGCAAATTCCAAAGAGATCTATAGAACTGCATCACAAACTAGTAATTAGAACCATCTAGTCTCACTGGGATGCCTGCAAAAAATGAAAAGTACAATATCATTATCTACCTCCAAAACATGAATGTAAGTCTATCCATACACTTGTTCTTTTTTATGTCAAGCATTCTCCCAACTTATTGAGATATAATTAACAAATAATTATATATATTTAAGGCATATTTTGATACAAATTGATATACATTGCAAAATGATTACCACGAGTTAGTTAATAATCATTGCTCTACATGGTTACCTTTGAGGGTGTGTGTGTGTATGTAGTAAGAACCCTTAAAATATACTTTATTATCAAATTTCAAGTATGTTTTATAGGATTATTAACTGTAGTCCCTATGACATATATTAAATGTGCAGACTTATTCATCCTGAATACCCAAAAATTTAACCAATAACCCCAACTTCTGTAGCCATCATTTGCCATTCCTTCTACTCTCCATATATATATATATATAAAATATGTGTGTGTATGCACATATACCTGTATGTATATGTGTAGGTATATATAGTATACAACCTGTTTTTGTTTTTTGTTTTTTTTTTTTTTGTGGTGCTGGGGATTGAACCCAAGGCCTTGTGCTTGCAAGGCAAGCACTCTACCAACTGAGCTATATCCCCAGCCCCAACCTGATGTTTTGAAATACATATATTGTGGAATGACTAAATCAACCTAATTAATATACATATCACCTCCCTTTTTTTGTGGAACACAAAAATCTATTCTCTTAGCAACTTTAAGTATAAATTATGTAGAATTTATGCTTAACATGGTTTTTAGATATGATATATATATATTACATGTGCTTTATATGTGTCATTGCGATTAACTATAGTCATCCTGTCATACAATAGATAGTATAAACCTATGCCTTCCATCCGACTGAAATTTTATATCCTTGCATTTCCAATGTCCCCAAGCACCCCACCTGATCCAGGTCCTGGTAGCCACCACTCTGCTTTTCATGTCAGAGTTCAACCTTAAATTCCACATATAAGTGATAAATGACATTTGTCATTCTGTGCCATTATTCTATTTCTAATTTTTAAAGGAGATCCATAGTTATCCATAATAGCTATATCAACTTACATTCCCACTAACAGTGTACATGGGCCCTTTTCTCCACATCTTCGCCAGCACTGTCTTTTCTCTCTTTTTTAAATATTTTTAGATGTTGATAGACCTTTATTTTATTCATTTATTCATATGTGGTGCTGAGAATTGAACCCAATGCCTCATGCATGCTAGGTAAGAGCACTGTCACTGAGCCACAACCTCAGCACCTGTTTTCTCTTTTTGATAGCAGTCATTCTAATAGGTAAAAGGTGATAATTCTTCATTTGTATTTGCATTTCTGTGCTGATTAGTGATGTTGAGCATTATTCCATTAACCTATTGATCATTTGTGTGTCTTTAGAGAAATATCTATTCAGGTTCTGTGCCCATTTTTTAACTTGTTTTCTTGCTGTGGAGTTGTATGAGTTTTTTTACATGTTATAGATATTCACCCCTTATCAGAGCTATGGTTTGAAAATATTCTCGCTGTTCTGTGAATTGTTTTTCCACTTTGCTGTTTTCTTTGTTGTACCAAGCTTTTTTGTTTGATCTCCCATTTGTCTATTTTTTTTTTTTTTTTATTTTTTTTTTTTTTTTGCGGTGCTGGGTTTTGAACCTGGGGCCTTGTCTATTTTTTAAGGCTATATTTTTGGGTTCATATTTTAAAACTCATTGCCCAAACCAATATAAGAAAGTATTTACCTATTTTCTTTTAGGCATTTTACAATTTCAGGTATTACATTTAAGTCTTTTTTAAATCTCTTATATATATACATACACACACACACACACACACACTCTACATACATATATATATATATATATTTAGATAGATAGATAGATTTTAGTTGTCAATGGATCTTTTATTTTATTTATATGTGGTGCTGAGTATCAAACCCAGGGTCTCACACATGCCAGGCAAGAGCTCTACCACTGAGCCACAGCTCCAGCTTCCATGTCTTTAATTTATTTTAAGTTGATTTTTGTATATGATGTGAGATAAGGGTCTAAATTCATTTTTCTGTGTGGATATTCTGTTGCCCTAATACCATTTACTGAAAAAAGACTATTTTCACCACTGAGTTCTTAGCAACTTTGTTGATGGTCAATTGGATGTAAATCTGTTAATTTATTTCTGTGCTACCTATTCCATTCCTCTGGTCTACAAGTCTATTTTCAGGCCAGTACCATGCTGTTTTGATCACGGTAGCTTTTATTATATTTTGAAATCAGGTAATATGCTGCCTTCGACTTTATTCTTGCTTGCAATTACTTTGGCTATTCAAGTTCTTTTCTGGTTCTGTGTAAATTTTAAGATTTTTTTCTATTTTAAAAAAAAATGTCATTGGAATTTTGATAGGGATTACATTGATTGTGTAGATCACTTTGGGTAGTAAGGACATTATAACAATACTAATTATTCCAAACCAGGGGATATCTTTTTCATTTATTTGAATCTTCTTCAGTTTCTTTCATAAAAGCTTTATTGTTTCCAGCACAAAATTCTTTCACCTTTTGGTTAAATTTGTGACTAAATATTTTTTTGTGATGCTGTTGTAAATAGAATTGTTTCATGAATTTCTGTTTTGAATAGTTAGTTGTTAGTGTATAGAAAAGCAACTGATTTTTACACATTTTTTGTATTCTGAAACTTTACTGAATTCACTCATTAATTCTAGCAATTTTTTGGTAGAGTCTTTAGGGTTTTCTATAAATAAAGTCATGTCATCTGCACTCAGACGATTTTATTTATTTCTAGTCTGGATGTCTTTTATTTATTTATCATGTCTAGTTGCTCTCAGACTTCCAATTCTATAGTGAATTTAACTGTCAAGAATGGGTATTTTTGTCTTATTTCTGATAATAAAGGAAAATGTTTCATCTTTTCAGTATTCACAATGTAAGCTGTGGCCTTGTCATATATGGACTTCATTATGTTGAGATATATACCTTCTTTACCTAATTCAAGAGTTTTTATTTTTATCATAAAATTTTTTGATTTCGTCAAATGATTTTTCTGCATCTATTGAGATGATCACATAAATTTTTGTCCTTAATTCGTTAATGTGACATATCATTGATTGATTCAAATATGTTGAACCATTCTTACATTATCAGGGGGAAAATGTCATTTGAATCATGGTATATGGTTCTTTTATTGTGCTGTTGAATTTTGTTTGATAGTGTTTTGTTCAGTATTTCTGCATCTATAATTATCAGAGATATTGGCCTGGGACTTTCTTTTTATATAATATCCTTGTCTGATTTTGGCCCCAGAGTAATGTCCTTATAAAATAAGTTTGAAAGTGTTTCCTTCTCTTCAATTATTGGAAGTGTTTGAGAAACTTTGGCACGGATTCTTCTTTACATGTTTGCTAAAGTTCAACAGTGAAAATATAAGGTCCTGAGATTTTCTTTGTTGGAAGGTTTTGAGTAGTGATTCAATCTATTATTTGGTATTGATCTGTTCAGATTTTGTTTCTTCATGAGTTTGTCTTGGTAGGTTGTATGTTTCCAGAATTTTTCTCCTTTCTTTATTGTCCAGTCCTTTGGTATATAATCATCCATTTTAGTCTCTTATAATCTTTTTTATTTCTTTGGTATCAAATGTAATGTCTTCTCTTTTATTTCTAATTTTATTTGAGCATTCTTTCCCTTTTTTCTTAATCTAGGATTTGTCGATTTTACTTAGCTTTTCAAAAATTGGACTCTTTGTTGAATTGAGCTTTTATATTGTTTTCTACTCTCCAGTGCAGAAATAAAACAACCTTTGTTTCCCTTCCTTCTACAAATTTTGGACTTAGTTTTTCTTCATTTTCTAATTCCTTTAGGAGTGAAGTTATGTCATTTATTTAAGTTATTTTTTCTGAATGCAGATGGTTATCACTATAAATGTTCCTCTTAGAGCTGCTTTTGCTGTGTCCCATAGTTTTGGCATGCTGTGTTTACATGTTTTCTTGTCTCATATATTAGTGTTCAACCACTAATGAAATTCACAGAATAGATATAAAGAGGAGATTTAGCAAAGGAAATGGATTATGTGATTATGGAACCAAGAAGTCCCATGGCACACCATATGGATACTAGAGACACAAGAAAGCTGATGGTATAATTCAGTCTAAGTTCAAAGGCCCAACAAGAGAAATAGAAAGGACACTGCCATAAGTCCACAGACTGAAGGCCCAAGAACCAATAACTCTGGGACAGATAAGATGCATTCCCCAGCTCAAGGAGACAGAATAAATTTGTCCTTAATTCAGTTTTTTATTCCCTCAATGGTTTGGATAATGCCAGCCTATATTCATGAGGGCAGATCTACATAATTAGTCTACTAATTGAAATGCTAATCTCTTCTGAAACTATCCTCACAAACACAAGAGAAATAATGTTTTTTCACCTAAGTATACCTTAACCCAGTGAAGTTAACATATAAAATTAACCATCACATATCAAGAAATTTTTAATTTTACTTTCAATTTCTTCTTTCATTCATTATTCAGCCATGTGTTTTAGTTTCCACATGTTGTGAACTTTGAATTTTTTTTCCTTTTATTGATGCTTAATTTCATATGTTTTGTCAAAAAAGACATGATTAAATTTGTTAAGATTTTTCTCACAGCCTAATATGTAATCTATCCTGAAGATGGTTCATGTGCTTTTGAAAAAACTGTGTGTTCTGTTACTGTTGGATGAAATGTTCTATATGTCTATGTGTTAGTCAGAGTTTCATTACTGTGACCAAAATATCTGACAAGAACAACTTAGAAGAGGAAACATTTATTTTGGCTCATGATTTAGGAGGTCTTAGTCCATGCTGGCTGACTCCATTGTTCTGGACCAAGGTAAGGCAGAACATCACAGTGGAAAGGCATTGCAAAAGAAAGCTCTTCAACTCAGGCAGTCAGGAAGTAAAGAGAGAGGAAGAAGCCAGGGAAAAATACAGTCCAAGTGCGTGCTGCAATGACCTGCTTCTTCCAGTCATATACCACCTACCTGCCAGTAGTCTGTTCAAACTATTACTCTATCAAGTGAATTAGTCCACTGATGAGATTACAGCTCTCATTGCCTAAAAGCTCTATCTCTGAACCTTATTACATTGGGGATCATATTTTCAACACATGAGGTTTTAGGGAACATTCCAGATCCAAACCATAATATTCTTCCCCTGGTCCCCTAAGCTCATGTTCATCTTACAATGCAAGATGCATTTCCAAGAGTCCCTATAGCTTTAACAGTTTCAGCATTGCTCAAGAGTCCAAGTCCAAAGTCTCCCCTGAGACTCAAGGCAAACTCTTGACTGTGAAACCCTGTAAAAACCAAAAACAAGTTACGTATATCCAATATACAGTGGCACAGAGTAAACATTCCCATTCCAAAAGGGAGGAGTAGGGGCATAGAAAGAAGGAATGATATCAAAGCAAGAAACCCTCTGGGAAAACATGAAGTTCTGTAGCTCCACATCTTGTACCTGAGGCATGGTAGTAAGATGTGGACCCCCAAAAGGGCTTGGCAGCCCCAACTCTGTGGCCTTGCCAGCTGTAACCCACAAAGCCTCTCTCTTGACCTGTTTGCAGTCTGCAGTTTTCCTTGGCAACTGGTCTGCATTTCTGGTATCTCTTAATTCCTGGGGTCATTACCGCAGCTTTGGCTTGAATCTCACAGCTTCACACATTGCCCTCTCAGGGGCTTTCCTCAAGGATTTCAACCATGCTACACTTACTGGCCTCCCAGACCTTCCTTTGAAATCTTACTGGAAGCCTTTGTGACACCCTAACTCCAGCATCCTGTACTTATGCAGAACCAGCATTACGCAGATAACACCAAGGTCTGCCTCTAGCTCAACTAGTAGCCAGGCCCTCTTAGACCATGGCCACAGTGACCTCTGAGGCCTGGGCAGCTGTGCACAGTGAAACAAATCCTATGAAAACAACTTCTTAGTAACCCTATGCAAGGGGATACTAAAATGATTTTTCATATTTACATCCTTGAGCCAGCAATGGGTCTGGTCTTGCTGATTCCTGAGATGCCCTCAAGTCATCTTTCCTATTGTCTCTGGACAAAGTACTTCATTTCTCTTTAATAGTGCTAATCTCCACAATTCACCTCCATTGGCCCCACGTTTACATATATATTTGTTGCCTAACTCCAATTTTTTCAAATCTTTCTGCTCTTTTTGCTCCCAATTCTCACAATAAACTAGCTAAGAAGACTCTAGGAATAACCATGCCACTGCCTGAATGCCATACTACCTTGAAATTTTCTCTACCAGGTTAATTAGTCTATTGTTTTTAAATTCAGCCTCATGGAAAATCTCAGGGCATGGACAAAATTTAGACAATTCTTTGATAAAATGTGACACAAATGACCTCTAATCCAATTCCAAATAGAGTCCTCATTTTCATCTGAAACATCATGAGCACATCTTTACTGTCCACATTCCTATCAGCACTGTGATCTGAACACTTAAGATCCTGGTGGGCTAGTTGGCAACATTCACAAGTAGGCTTGTTGCTAGGGCATTTGGGCAGGCTGGCTTGGAGGCTTACTCGAACATGGTGGGCCACAGCATGGGTCCTCATGGGCAAGCCTGTTTCCTTATCTACCTCCATAAAAGGAATGTAAGCCTATCCATACAGAAATTCTTAAATCAGCCGCACAATATTTGTGAGTGTGGTAGAAACTAATAAGAAGATCACCCCTTCCCATTCCTCAGGATGTATTCCAGCTTTACTTTCCTATTACAATGGGGCTATTAATTTTAAAAACAAGAGGTTTTCCCAAGTATATATACTATGATTCCTGCCCTTACCCAAAGAAAGAATAAAATAATGTGGAGGCAGAGGAAAAGTAGAGAATTGCTGCAATATTGAACTTAAAAGTTTTCTTAAAATTCTTATATTATAAGATATAATTGACCAAGAAGCATGATTTAGAAAAATTCCTTTTCCTCTTGGCCTAGTGAAGCAAAGCAAGTTTGGGAATCTTTGTTGTTTTTGTTTATGCAGTTCTGGGGACTTAATCCAGGGCCTCACACATGCTAGGCAAGAGCTCTACCACTGAGCTATATCCAGTCCTTTATACTTTGAGGCAGGGTCTATGTTGCCCAGGATGGCTTCAAACTTGCAATCCTCCTGTCTCAGACTCCTGAGTAGCTGGGATTACAGCCAAGTGCCACTTCACCCAGTGGGACTTTTCAATAGTAATATTATTAAGAATGTAAAAACAAAGAAAATGCAGGAAGATGCTAATAGACAGGTTTATAAAGCAGGCTCCTCAATCTAGTGTGTATTATATTTTCCCTGCCTGTACCAATCCAAGCATGAAAATGGCATCCTCATCCTGTAGTTCAGACCGCAACACAGAGAGGCACTTAAATATGCATCTCAAGTCTTAAACTCTTACCAATCCTTCCAGGCAAAATAGGCATTATTAGCTTCAATTTCTAGTTATTCAGATGATTTTAAGTAATTTTCCAAAGGGCTCAAAGAAAATGATTAGACTAGATCTGTAACTAGAAGATGTGGATTCTTACTTTTCTGCTTTACTTCTGTCAAAAAATTCTCTAGATTTTAAGTTTCTAGTCTACCAGAGAGATTTCGTTTTATCCAATGAGCTAATCCTAGAGGAAACATCAATGGACCTTTTAGAAAGTGTTTGAAGAAGCCAAAATTCTACCTAAGTGTAAGATATTTACAAAATAGGGTACAAACTTTTCTGAGGAAATGTCAATTGTGAATATGATATGAAAGGGTAATTCTCAAAAGACTGAGTACAAAGCATTTAAAGAGAAAAGCTGATCTGTGGCAGGCTGGGAGAATGCAGTGGCTTTGCCCAGGAATCCTCCTGGCTCTTACATCTCAACACAAGGAGGATTCCATATCCAGTTCAGTCCCTGAGCTAAAATCTCTCGGAAACATCTAACATCCCCCTTTCTGTGACTAAACCATGACCTAGGATAAAAAAGACAAAGCAGTCTGTAAAAATAACACAAGACAGTCACATAATATACCAGAGCTGAAAGACTCAGACTATTAGAGAGGCCATTTCCAGGATTACAAATAACATGGGGAACCAAATTCTGCAGACAACACTGG
Organism: Sciurus vulgaris; assembly: GCF_902686455.1. NCBI lineage: Eukaryota > Metazoa > Chordata > Mammalia > Rodentia > Sciuridae > Sciurus > Sciurus vulgaris. The sequence goes on from NC_136472.1 coordinate 102,933,149, forward strand.
AAAGTACGAGAAAGGCAACAGCTTGTGAGCGTACCATTAAAGATGGCATTTTGAACTCTATTTTCCTTTTTCGTCCCTGACAATTTAATATAGTGAATGCGGACATCCAACTCGGCCATTCTAAAGACTTTAGAAAGAGCTTTGTCCACATCCAGAAGTAGGAGTCAAAAAGGGTCAGTGCCTATGTTGAAGCAAGAATTTCCACAACAATAATCCAAACAAATAAATCCCTCATGAGTGAAATCAGCACAGAGGGTCATACAGTAGACCAGGAAACTGTCCTCCCAAAGTAAAATTTGGAGATTTCGGAACTGCATTTCTTAAGGGGAAACATTTTACATTTTAGTTTTTAATCTGACACTTTTGCAAGACTATATTACTTATGGTGAAATAATCTGATAATATCTGAGACAGCTTAATGCCCAATCAGGCTCTATGACATACATAGAGAACTCAGTGCATTAGTTGTAAGAATACCATATGTTTCTGTCCCTGAGGACTTATAGAAGGAGAGGGCAGAATGGGAGGGAAGATGATTCTCTCTCTCTCTCTCTCTCTCTCTCTCTCTCTCTCTCTTTCTCACACACACACACACACACACACACACACACACACACACACACACACACACAACCAAGGAACTGCATGCAGGACCAGGCCTAGGGCATGGACTGAGATCTCAGTTTTGAAGGAAAGCAGTGTTGCTAACCAGAGTCCTAGAGCTGACCGTGCAGAAGAGTCAGGAGTACGAAGCACATCTTAGTCCAATTAGTGCAAGTCCTGGAAAACTACATTGGAGGCCACAGGGCAGGCTCATTCTGAAGGAAGCTGTGAGGGAAAGAGAGAAACTAAACTGTGGTGTTGGCTTACTGTGATCTGTGCACTGTGCCGGGCAGTGAGCACACAGGAAAAGCCAACTACTGAGCCCTCTGTGACTCCTTTGATAATCATCCTTCTGTCTTTCCAATGGCACACCACCATTGCCACCAGTCAGGGACCCTCAGGCAGTTTCCTGTTGTGTTCCACCTGTCCTCCCCAGTACATTTCACCTCCGAACCTTTCCTGCTGTTTTCTTCTTTCCCTCCTTCAGTGACTCTTCCCTCAAGATCTTACTAGGTGACAAGTAATCTCATCAAGGATTGGTGACTTTCTCTTCCTAGATTTTCAATGAAATGGTGACTTTCTTTTCCAAGGCCATACCTTGATAACACTTTGACTTGTCAGGAACTTTCAAAGCCTTTACTTCTGAATGATTTTTTAGCCTAATGATAAATCAGGAAATAGACAAATGTAGCTATTCAAATCATTTTAAGTTTCTGTGATTTAAAACTTTGCAGGTTGTAGGGGGCTTGAGTTATTTTAAGATGATGGAAAAGGTTATCATAAACACTCACTTCACTTAGCATTAGATTCCAACCCACCTCCTACACACTCTGCCTTCTTCTCTCTTGTCTCGCTCTCTTCTCCACCGTAGTGATGTTGTTTTGGTTTTTCTTTTGCCCATATGTTTGCAAAAACTAAACAAATACCACTACAAAAACTCACAGTAATATGTTTGTTTTACAAAGTTTACCTCCTTGAAAACATGGGAAGGCAAAAGTCAACCAAACATTAAAAAGAGGTGAGTTAGAAGCCTGTCTTTGGTAGGTAGAAGTGCAGTTCAGAATTTTAATCACAGATGCAAGCAGTGTGTGCTTGGCCTTCTTATTATAGTACTGTATTATATCAAACTTCTTGAAACCATTGTACGTGAAGATTAAATTAGAATGTAGCTGGTTATCTACCCCGATTTCCCTCCATACAAAAGATATGAGATGCCTTGGGGAAATGCAAAGAGGCAGAGCTGCCACAAATTGAAGCTTAGACTGGCTTTTTCAGAGTGAGAATGGTTTCTAAAATCTACTCCAAGATAATAGCTAAAATCCTGAAATCACTGGCTATAAAACTTATATCCAAACAGCCCTAAGGATTCAAACTCCAAAGAGGAGTTAATCTTGGAAGTAACAGGAAGAAATAAGCCTGTATTTGCCTTCCAGGGGAAGCTGAAAAAGTAATGTGGTAAAGCCAACAGTGGGTCCCACATCAATCACCTGCTCAACTTGCTTATGCACAAAATCCCCATGTGTGAACTGCTCTGAGATTGCAGAAGAGGAAAGGAAGAGTCCTATGAATCAGGAAGCATGATCAGAAGGGGACAAGAAAGAGCTGTAAATATGAGGAAATATAACAAATGTTATTTTATTTTTACTCATCTTTAAAATGAGTGACCCAATGTGGGGGTGTGATTTTTTTATCTGAAATTATTCAACATCCCACTGTCAGAGTTGTCTTCCTCAAAAAAAAAAAAAACTTCTGCTTAGGTGAGGCATGGTGGTGTACACACACATTCCCAGCTACTGGGGAGGCTGAGGTGAGACCCAGGAGTCTGAGGCCAGCTTGGGTGACACAGTGAGACCATTACTCAAAAAAAAAAATTATTCTGATCATGCCAGACATAAGTCAAGGGGACTTCCAGAATACACAAATCATGTCCTTCTGATGCATTTAGAAAAAGTCATTCTTTCCTAATTCTACCACTGAGAAAGAGATGGGAGAAAATTGATAAAATTGAGGAAGTAGAGGCAATAATTATTAAATACTCCAAAGCAGTAGTTCAAGAATACTCACTGACTATTTACCAAACATCTCACCCTAAAAAATTTCATTATAAATTCAGTTTTTAGAGAAAATGAAATCTTGTTATCATCCAGCAACACTTGAAACTTAAATTTGTTTATCCTTTGCAATTACTTCTCTGTGTATTTCAGAGCTTTCCTGTCATGTGAGTCAATTGATAGCTTTCTATTTGTTTTAGAATGAAATTATGAATGATCTAAATCAAAAGGTTTTCTGGCAGGGCAATGGTTAAAATTTGCAGAGAGTTTCTGCCTCTTTCCAGTAAATGAAAACTGAATTGCATGACCTAGCTTGTAGGTTGAGGGTACAGTATAATTACTACGAAACAGCAAGTCAACTATGAAGAAACCATAGCAGGTGAATTTTGCATTTGAAGAACTCTTCTATTAAAAGTTGCATGCAGAGAGTATAAAAAAAGGAGGGTTAACTCTGGCTTGCTGGCCTGTTGAACACTGCAGTCTGAAAGTGAACTGGAACATTCAAGAAAGAAGAAATATTTTTGTAAAAATCAGAATCTTAACTGAAATTTCTAATGCATCGTGCTACACGAGGACAGCTTGACAGAGCAACAAATGCTGCTCTCCGTATGTCAGCAGAAGCAGTGTTTTGACAGTTCATGGCATATTTTGCAGGTCTACTGAGACCTCCAGGATTGTATTAAAGAAAGGATTTAGTCTTGTTTCTATGGAAACCATAACTACTCTGGAAGCCTGTTAAACAAGACAGTTCACAATATGGTATCTTATTCAAGATGAATAATCTTTGCAATACATCATTGATAAATTTTTCTATCTGGATTTCAACATCTGCCTGAGAAAGTTCTAAATTTGGGATGACTCTGCAATAAAAAGGATCAGCCAGCTACAGTACACAGAAGCTGCTCTGCATTCCAGTTCATATGCTGGAAATCAGAATGGCCTCCACCTTAGAGAAAGGGGACTCCACCCAGAACTCAGAAGTGAGTTTGAATAACTGATAATACACCAGTATTGTCTTACCTACTTTCATTTGCATTTCTTTTAATTTCCCGCTTTTCTTCACTGCAAAAAGATTAATCCACTTAAAACTAAATTGCTTTATAGCTTCAGAAATAGAAAATCTCTTTCATCTCTTCCACCTACTAGCTGTGAATATTTATGCATATGCACTGGACTGTGTCATTTACCATTAGGCCCCCAACACCAATCCCAACAACACCCAGAATATAGGATAGAAAATGGTAATATTAACATAACAGTATCTATTACTTATTTATTTTTTATTTTTTTATTTTTATTTATTTTTACAGACTGCATTTTGATTCATTGTACACAAATGGGGTAATGGACCCATCTTTTGACCCAGTTATCCCACTCCTCAGTTTATACCCAAAGGACTTAAAATTAGCATACTACAGTAACGCAGCCACATCAATGTTTATAGCAGCTCCATTCACAATAGCTAGATTGTGGAACCAATCTATCACTTTTTTAGTGAGTAACAAATGTTACAAATATGAATTATCATATGAATTATCTCATTTAATTCTCACTATAGTCTTAAGCACGAGAAGAAAACTGAAGTTCAGTGAGCCTAGGACACATGATCAATGTTATGCAAGTAAAAAACAGAAATAGAACCAAAAATTTGATCTGATTTCAAATCCTGTGATCAAAACACTGCTATTCTATTATTAGATGAGTGAATTACTAATAATGTAACTCCTTTGAGCCTTTGTTTCCTTACCTTAAAAAAAAATGGGGATGGCTCCACCTCACAGGAGACTTGTAAAGATTCCATGACTACTTATAAACCATAAACAGCAATACAAATGTCAGCACAGATATTAACTACTACTGCCTCTCCACTTTTGCAAACCAGACAATGACTAGATGCAAAAAAGAAGAGTGTTTGAACTTCTTATTCTCTGCATGTAAGTTGTATCTAATAGTAATGTCTTGAGTAGAGAGCATCATGCAGTAAATTGCAAAGTAATGTGAGCATTAGTAAGTTGGCATTAGCCCTAATGACAAAGTAATTCATATATATACATATATATGAACTCTTTACCTTACTTTTTCTCTGAATGTTCTGAAGTCTGAAAAGAATCCCCACAGAGTTAAGAACAACCTTAGTTACCATTTCAAAGTGAAGGGGAACCAAATTGCTCCTGTGTTCACTGTGGAAGAATGGGCTCTCCACTGATTACTAAGCTCAGGACAGAGTCAGGAAAAGCAGTGAGGTTGTACCTGAGCACCTAGCCAACATCTCTTGATGAACTCATAACATGGCTGATGCATACCTTTGTACAAACAGGTACAAAGTGTCCAAGTATGGCAATATGGCAATATTTGGCTATTGCAAGAGATGTCATTCCTTGCCAGCCATTGTGCTATGAAAGTGGACACCCAGATACTAGGGTGGAACCAGAGGACCAAATACCTCAAAAGTTCTGCTTATGCCTGCTGAGCTGTGTAGGCCTCTGACTAACAGACATACAGGGATAGGACCAGGACCTAGGCTGGTGCCACTGGCAGTGACCAGAGCCAGCTGCAAATACAACTCCACCACAGAACAGTTGTATCGTGTTGGGAAAACTGTTTTGCCCTTGTACACTTTTGTTTCCTAGTTTTCAAAAAGTAGTAGTGATAATATCTTTGTCAAACATAAAGAGATAGGACGGGATGGAGAAGGGGCTCATTGGATACTGTCATTATTGTATAGATCATCATATTTAAAAACCTCAAGTGAACACTGTTATATCTTTATTGAAGATTAATCTTTTTTTCTTTTTATTGGTTCTTTTTAGTTATATATAACCTTAGGAATCATTTTGACATAATTATAGAAGCATGGAATATAATTTGTTCTAATTCAGTCCCCAGTACTTCCTCTTTCCCTCCCCTCCTCCCTTCCCTCCTCCCTCCCCCTGTTCCCTTCCCTCTACTCTACTGATCTGTTGTTTATTTGCTTATAGTTTTTTTTTTAATTAGTATCTTATGGATATACATGATGGTGAAATTCACTGTGGCATATTCATATATGCACATAGGAAAGTTAGATCAGATGCATTCCACTGTTCTTTCCTCACCCAATCCCTTCCCCCTCCCCTGAAATCCCCTTTGTCTACTCCACTGATATCTTTCTTTTTGTCCCCACCCCCTTATTTTGAATTTACAGGAGAATGCCATAATGTCATTATTTGTTAAATCCATCCTCTGCTTTTACATATCAGCTTCCACATATCACAGAAAACATTTGACTTTTGGTTTTGGGGGACTGGCTTATTTCACTTAACTTTAATAGTCTCTAGTCCCATCCATTTGCAGGCAAATGCCATAATGTCATTATTTGTTAAATTGATCCTCTGCTTTTACATATAAGACACCCTCTGGACTGGGGAGACTATTATGAATATTAATAAATATTATAAACCCTTTTAAATGGTGTTTGATTTTCCTATATTTTGCCTATTATGCATCCTCCATATTTCTAGGCACTGGGCAGATAAAGATGAATGACTTATTTTCTTCAAGAAATTCATAGCAATACCCAGCACATGGTATATGTTTAATAAATATTTGTTAAATTGATAAAGTTAACATTAAAAAAAGTTATTGATAAAGTTAATATTAAAAGTTGATATCTTGGAGTCCCTATAATAAATATTTACCTTAAGAATTAAATAAAATCTTTTGATTATTAAACTCAGATAAAATCTTTTGATTATTTACTTACATCAAAACAAAGTGCTCTTTAGGGAGAGGAGGCCCTTCTTTTCAATGGGCAGACAGAGCCAGACCCAGGGTCAATAAGAATTACAAAGCAAGACAGAACTGGGTGTTTTACCTCTAAGGCCAATTGACTCCAAATCATAGCTGACTCATTACCTCATATTCATCACACCAAGAAGCTGAAGTTACACCATTAGGACATACTCTTCAGGAAACTTACGCTGCACAAATGATAGTCCCACATCTTAACTTCATTTAATCACAAAATCTTGGAGCTGCAGGGATCTTAAGGATCAATTTTTATCTAACATCCTCACAGGTAGATGAACAACATTCTTAAGAGGCTTTCTAGAATCACTCAGCTGGCCCAGTGGCCCAGGCAGAGCTGGAATCTGACACAATAGTAACAATAAAACAGTCACATTTTATTTACTATGCACCAGGCACCACTACCTGGCACAGCTCTTTCTTCCAGGAGTTTCTTTAAGGAAAAAAAAAAAAAAAAGGGAAAGATTTTGCCTCCATTTTTGGAAATAAAAAAGATTTTTTCACATGGCAAGAAAATATCATGGATTTTCTACTATACCAAGGTATAGTTGGCAAATACAAATTTTATATAGTCAGGTTATACAATGTGATTTGATATTTTTCTATGTTGTGAAATGATTAACACAATCAAATTAATAAACACATCCATAACTACACAATTACCATTTGTGTAATTGGGGTGGTGAGGACATTTAAGATCTACTCTCACCAAATTTCATGTCAACAGTACGGTTTTGACTATAGGCTCCATGCTGCGCATTAGACTATTATTCGTTCTGTTAGCCAGAATTCAAGTTCCTGACATTGAAAACTGTTTCCCCTAAATATTTTCCTGAAATTAACAACAGCAAACAAAAGAATCCAAACAATTCTTGTATAGCATACGCTAATTTAGAGGGCGATGCTGATTTAGAGAATATCCTACTGCTTTTAAAATAGGGAAAGACAACAGAAAACGTGACTACAAAATCCACTGAGAACAGATAAACAAGACAAGATTGGGAAGTGAAAAGTCACTCACTCATTTCCTGTTCTTAGATCTGTCTATCCTTCTGAATCTTCTGCTAAAATGTAAAAGGAGGACATATGGGAAAATATGACTTCAGAAACTTTAAGGAAAATGTGGCAAATAATGCTATTCTAAGTCTTAGCTAGTCCACCTTGTTTGAGACGCTTTGGAAGATGCTAAATCAGCTCAAATCGTGTTGAACCTCATTCCAGCGTCCATTTCCAGGGAGCCTATACTTCATTGTGATGCTGTTGGCACTTCTGGGAAGTAAACTCCCTAAAAAAGGACTGTACGGTCTCAAACGGACTGTGCTGCAGCGGATGCTTTGAATTGTCCATGTTGGGTCAATCTTACTCTACCATTGCTGTTTTACAGCACAGAGGAATAATGGAAACAGGCAATAAATTTGCAAAGGCTTTTCATCAGTACAAATACATTTTTATCATCTTAATTCGTTTCCAAAAGCTCTGGATTGAGAGCTATTTTTGCCTTCACCTCAGTCGTAACTACTTACCTTTTCCTGCCCTGTCCCAATGTCCTCCTCCCTATCAGCAGGTTGGTCTCTTTTCATTTTCTGAATGAGCAGGGATCACTCCGGTCCCGTGCCCTTTGCTGGAAACATTTCCACTTCCTGAGCACATCTGCGTGTGTACTCATATAGACACAAAGGCCACACTTACAAATGAGCAGCAGCAACCTTTCTGCATGGCACCCCAGTTCATTCCTCAGAGGAAGCCGTTTAACCTCTTGGCTGTTTGTAGACTATAATTACCTCCACCTTCCTAAATAATTACTACTATCTCTTGAATGTTAAGCCATTTTATCTATTGACTTGTTCTGATAGTAGAAGAGAGCATTACTTCTCTTACCATATCCTCAATGGTTAGCTTATTTCTTGATTTGTTTCATTGGTACTAGGAATTGATCAGGGGTACTTTACCACTGAGCTCATTCTCAGTGCTTTGTTTTGTTTTATTTTGTTTTTGTATCACGGATTGAACCCCACAGGCACTTAACCACTGAGTCACATCCCCCTTTTTTATATTTTATTTAGAGACAGGATCTCCCTGAGTTGCTTAGCGCCTCACTAAATTGCTGAGGCTGGCTTTGAATTCAAGATCCTCCTGCCTCAGCCTCCAGAGCTGCTGGAATTACAGGAGTATAACACCGTGCCCAGCTCAGAGTTTTTAAGCACAATTTTTAGTCGTTGATTGTTTTAAAATTGTTTACACCAAGCAGCAAACTGTGATTATGGTCTCATTTTTACACAACTTTTTTCCCTAAAGTTAAAAATAATCTCATTTTGGCCTTAATTTTCTTAATTTTCTTTCTACAGCCCCTGAAAACTCTTTACAATACAGTTCAATACAATTTTCCTCTTGGTCGTATTTGTCAGGTAGTATACTAAGTCCACCCCTTCCTTTTCTTGATCTAATCTGTTCTGGGTGATTCTAGCTGTCAACTTGGATCCCCTCGCCTGTCTCTTTTACTCAGTTTCCTGTTTACTAATCAACCTTTGTTTTTTTTTTTTTTCCTCTTAACTTCAATTTAGTAAAGTACTTGTCTCCCAAGATTTTGAAATAGAGTTGTTGGAAGATATATTTTTGAAGTCTTACATGCCAAGACATTTTAATTCTACCTGTATAAATCATTTGACTTAATATTGAATTCTATGTTGAAAATTTTTTCCCTCAGAATTTTTAAAAACCTTCTCCATCACCTTCTAAAAGCCAGTTTTGGTACTGAGCACTACTATACCATTCTGGTTCCCAATCTTTTGCATGGGATCATTATTTTCTTCTCTCTGAAAGTTTTGGGGATCTCCTTTTAACCCATGTTATAAAAATTCATGATGATGCACCTTGACACGGATCTTATCATGTGTTAGGCAAGGTACTCAGCAGGCATTGTCAGTCCACAAATTCTTAGTTTTTGCTGGTAGGGAAATTTCTTATGTAATTTTGTTGACTCCTTTTCTCCCCGTGCTTACCTGCCAGGGCCTTTCATTTTCTTGTCAAGCTCCTGAACGGAACTTCTAGCTTTGTTACCACCTCTCCTGTTGTCTACTTCTACTTTCTGGAAAATCTCTCATGTGGAATACCTTCTTTCACTACTACTTTTTTTTTTTTATTCTGAATGAATTGATCTAATTTTCTTAATTCTTTGACTTTTAAACCTAATTTCTGGGACTTATGTTCAGCTTTTGCATTTTTTTTCAATTTCTAGATCTTTACTTTTTTTTTTTAATCATCCATTTTATAGCACCTTAAATATTGCTTATAAATAATGTCTCTTATTTCTCAGGCTATTAATCATAGCCTATTATTTCTCCTATTCTTTGCTTTAACTTGGTTTCCTTCTAGGTATTTTTTTTTAACTATTATTTATTTTAGATTTTGTTTTTCATGTTCTGGAGATGTACAGGGAAATATTCTGGAGCCTCATCCTTCATTTTCCTTACTTTTATGCAATTGTCAATTTTAGGTGTGACATCTCATCCCTGTTCCCTTTAAGGTCTGGTTTTCCAGAACTCTCCTAAGCTAGTGACAAAAAAAGTTAGTCAGTATACAAAGCAAGATGGTCACTCTTCACTCACATTTTCAAGTATCCCGTCTTTTCAGCTTCCTAACCCATTCTTCTACCTCTATCCTCATGCTTTCTTGGCACCTGGTAAAGTCAATTACTAAAACTTTCTGGGAATAACCCCAGTGACTGGGATTCTTTCTCATCTCTCTGGCTGAGGGATATTCTAGAACTTGCAGAGGCTGCTCTACTTGTTTATATATGACAGTACAGAAAGAACAGAAAGTGATTACCCAGAATTCTCCATGGATACCTCTTGGAATTTGATTTATTAATAGTGAGGGGTGAGATAATAGTGAGGGGTGTGTTAAATCCCTTTTTTGTAGTCCTTCCATGGGGATTAAGCTCCAGTTGCTCACAATGGTGGATGGCTTCATAAGGAAGACCCACTCCATCATGGGAAGAATCAAACCTAAAACAACTGGTGACATAAGTGCTCCTACAAAATAGTTCTTTACAAGTTGGATAATCCAAGACCAGATGACAACCAGAACACCGTTGCTTTTGACTAGGGGGGGGGGTTTGATGGTACTGTAGCATCAGTATTACTAAGATTTGTCTGTGGTGAAAGACATGAGATTCCGGTGGAAGGGAACATACTGACTGTACAGTCTCTCCAGAATGTCAGATGTGTGGTAATTTTAAGTTGGTGGGTTGCTCTGATGTGTCATTGAGGACAGAAGAAAGAAAATGCCAGATTCAAGTCACCCCAACTAAGATCATGGTGAAAAGCAAAAATCTCTCTACCAATGATGAAAGGGATGTTCGACTTCTGCCCAGATTCTCAGCCTCTTGTCCCCAAGCCAAGTATCAGCAAATGCTCTGCGGGGAGAAGTGGCAGGCAGAATGTCAGCTCACTTTATCTCTGGCATAGAAGCCCTTCAAATTCTGACCACCTCAGCAGCTCCCCACTGCCTTCAAACAAATTATTTTCTTTATTTTTACCTGACATTTTGGATGTTTTAGTAAAATACATGCCTGACATGAGCTACTCCATCATAACTGGTTTTTCTTTTATTTAACCTTCTATGTAAAAACCAATTCCTTCACGTTTCAAGTAATTCTAATAAAACATATTTAAGATCTGTTCGAAAAATTACACCAGGGTTAAATTTAAAGTGAATTTAGTGTTGCAGGACATTTGAAATTGTGTAGGATATGAAACTTTTACTGTGAGAAAGTGTCCCAGACCGATAGACTACCATCTCTCACCCACTAAATGCCAATCATTATGGCAACCAAAATGTTTTTCCGAATATTTCCAAATTCCCCTGAACCAAACATATCACTTTCATGAGAACCAGTGGTCTATGCCAACCACAGTAACCCCTTGTAATTTCAGAATTAAGTTCCTGAAACACAAGGCAATGAGTTCATGGCATTTCTATGGTACAAGTTAATGGTCTGATGATAGACTCATGATTTAAATTAACCAAAAAAAAAAAAAAAAAAAAAAAAAGACTAAAACTGACTCATTCTATCACTGTAGCTTTCTCCCCACCTTGCTGAACATGCAACCTTACTACACTATTAATCTAGGTGCCACCTTCTCACACTTGTAGTGATATTTTAGTATCCCTTATAGACAGCCTGATAATGCACCCGGGTCTATTCCTTAAAGTGGTTCTACTTAAAGGACTTGAAATAAAACTAGTTGTGATCACAACCATTTATTGGATAAATGAATGAATGAACAGGAATGCACTGTCAAGTGTTAGTTCCAGATATCCATCTGGGTAGCTCTAGCTACACTATCTTGGTGTAACTTAAAACTACTCTGAAGCTAGTCAGACTGTTAATTAATGACTAAGTTACTGAGCACGAATTAAGCCAATATGGTACATGACAGAAAAGAGCAGATGGGAGGGGGAAATTATGCAAATTCTCCTTATGTAGATAAATACCTCTCTCTAATTAGAAACAGAAACAGGGGTTCAAAAGCAAGAGAAAGTTGTGCTTTGCTTGAGGTGGAGAGAACTACAGGGGTTAAGAGAGGCTCATTTCCCCCAGGCTCAGTCTTTTCAGTCATTCCATTTCTCCATCTCTGCTGCCATTCTGTGCCAAGGCCTCCAGCATCACTCCCCAGAATTACTGCATTAACATCCTAAATGCTCTCTCTGCATCCTGTATTGCATCCATTCATCATACTACAGCCAAATCATTCTTCCAGTTTTATCATGTTATTACTCTGCTTTAAACTTTTCAGCAATACCTATATCCTCAGAATAAGGTTTCAAATCCTTACTGAGACATACAAGTCCTTCTTGATCTGGACCCTGACTGCACCTACATCTGTAGTTCATTTGGTACTGATTTCAATGTATGCTTCATTCACTCTTAAATATTTTTAGGTCCAGGAAAGGCACCTTGCTCTCACTCACCTTCAGATTTTATAGATGCTTTTTCTTTTATTACCTATGATTTACTTAGAATTAAGTTCTGCCACAAGTGATGATGGTTTCAACAAGGTATTTCATTTCTTGTTTGACTTACTCCGTTTGCTGTCTAGGACCGTTGTGGACACTCTACTACAAAGCATCAGGGCTGAGCTCTCATTTGTTGTTCTGCTCCACATGTGCATCATACCTAAGTTTACTCTAAGATCTAACATAGTTACTTCAGCCTGCCACATGGAGAAAGAAAGAAAAACGGGATGAGAGGGGCATGTCCCTTTCCTTCAAGAACACATCCTGAAGTGGCTGGCCATCCATGCTTGTGTATCATTGGCCAGAACACAGGCACATTCAACTCCTCACTGTGAGACTGAGGAGTGTGTTTTCTGTATAAGTACTCATAATAGCTAAATTTGTACGATTCTGTAAAAGAAGAAGAGGGCAATGGATATTGAAGGGCAACTTGCAGAGTCCGACAGCTTAGAACCACTTCGGCTATCTTTACTACCACCCAGCCTGACTGATTCTTAGTGACATTAAAACTTAGGGGTTCAGAAAAAGCCCTTTGCAAAAGACAGAAACTATCAACAATCTAGATTAGATGTCCTTCCTTTATGCCCCCACAGTCCCTATCCATCCCTCCCCTAATCAGTCCCTTCAAGCACAGACAAGTGATTTGTCCTAGTCCCTAAACAGTAATTGCCAAATGGATCAGGTGGTCTGTTTCTACAGTCCAGTCAATGCCCTAAACCACTTCACTAAGTTTATCTCTTTTTTCCCAATCTTTTAAATTTTTTTTATTTGTTCTTTTTAGTTATACATGACAGTAGAATATATCTGACATATTTATACAAGCATGGGGTATATCTTATTCTAATATCTCTTAATATTTTTTCTCTATTGTCTACTAACACAGTAAATTACCAATCTCAGTTATCACTGCATCCCCATTACCCAACCTAACCCAGTAATCAGAAACTTATATATATGTAATATGTGATCAGTGAAAATATATGTAACATATGTAATCAGTGAAAATGCAAACAACAGTGTTTCTCATTGAACTCTGCAGCTAGTCTGTGTTGTCTCCAGGACCCCCATCAAGACTGGCTGTCCTCAGATTTATAAAATGATCATTGGTTTCAGTCCCTCATTTAACAACAGAGAAAAGCAAAAAAGAAAGGAAAAATTATCAAATGCAAAACAAAGAATTTCAACTTGGTTTTATAAAACTAGGACCTGAACTTCTGGGTCCTTGTCCAAGGGACTATATAGGCTCCTGGATGAAAGGTACAGCTCTCAACTTCCAAAAAAAATATAACCTCATGGGTAAGTATATTCTTCTGTAAACAGAATCATTCACATAAAGAAGGGGAGAGATTCAGGCACCAGGGATTCACTTTCCTACATGACTTTGATCTTCTTCCTAATCTGGATTTGGAACTGCTAGTTTCATCACACTGTCAAAATATAAAACATTCTTAAATAAACCTTTTTCAAATGCCATTACATGTTTTATAGCTCTGCTTTCCATATGTTGTACTCATATACTTCCTGCTAGAAAACCATGGTGCTTTTATATTTATTGATCTTGTGCATACTAAGAAACCAGGGCTATACCCTCCCTCTTTTGTATTAAGCACCAGGTCACCTCCTTCTCAATTCAACTGAGATTTTATTGCTTTAGGTCAAAGCTCACTGTGAAAGTCACATCACTTATATGATCATTTTTTAAAATTTCAACACGCAGTCCCAGATGTGTAAATGTGAATACATATTTGATGGGTTCTTACATTATTTACAGCCAAGAGGACAAATCCCAAATGTGATTTAATATCATCCTCTAAGACATCCAATCTTGTTGTTGTAAATATGACCTAAGGTCTGAATACAACAAGAACCTTGGGTTTAAACTGAACTGGGGAGAATACAGACTAGTTCAAAAATAAACTCCTTTGCTTCATCACCACCTCCAAGTCTTCCTTATTCCTCCACACTCCATTTCTCTTTCACAGTCCCAATCATAGCCTGTATTAATAGATGAAATAGAATATGTATCTTGGATATTTTTCCCAAGAAGTCTTGTATTTCAGCATTCCACTTACTTGTCCAAGCTATTAAAATATGAGACTCAAGATGTTAAAATATAATTTGCCTACATATAGAATGAGTTTGAATGAGAGTACCAAAACAATGACCAAGCTGACTCTATGAGATTTTGAAAAACTAAGACTTTTATAGTGGAGGGGCTACTAAGATAAGGTTATTAAGTTAAATATAAAATTACTGAAATCCTCCGGGGCAGAAAGACCAGTCTTTGTGCTAAATCAGAAAGACCAGTCTTTGTGCTAAATTCTCTACAAAAAAGAAAAAAATATTATCTAAAACTATCATATCTTACCAGAGTTACAGAATTGCTTAATTAATTGTATAAAGTTTATTGTCCTAAAGAGTCAAAGGATCTTTAAGAAGACCCATTAGACAATGCTATTTGTCTGATATTAAAGTTTCATGTAATCATTATTTTGCCTCAATTCTTTCAATATCCTTCACCAAAGACAACCAGGAACATACCTAAATCCAAATAAGTTGGATTTATTACTGGTTTCAGCAAAGGAGAACACACACTATAGAAAACCATGGGGTGTTTCAGCAAGAGAATATGAGAAAGAACATGTTACAAGATTAGAGTTTTGGTTTAGTGATTCGGGGAATGGTCTAAGAAAGCCAGGATTTACCATATATTGGGTGCTGCTAGAAGGCAGGACCATCCAAAAATCTAAAATTAACATGCTATAGGAATGCAGCCACATTAATGTATTTTTTAGCTTTTTTAAATTTTGTTGTTTTTAGTAATACATGACAGTAGAATGTATTTTGATATTTATACATACATAGAGTATAACTTCCCATTTTTATGTTGTACATGATGTGGAGTTACACTGTTCAAGTATAGTGCAATTCACAATAGCCAAGCTATGGAACCAGCCTAGGTGCCCATCAACAGATAAATGGATAAAGAAAATGTGGTATATCTATACAATATAAAATTACTCAGTCATAAAGAGGAATGAAATTATGGCATTTCCTGATAATGGATGGAAATGGAGAACATCATGAAATAAGCCAGACTCAAAGTCAAGGGTTGAACGTTTTCTCATATGCAGAAGCTAGTCCAAAAGAAAGAAAGAAAGAAAGAAAGAAAGAAAGAGAGAGAGGGAAAAAGTGGGGGTAAGGGGTAGAACTCCATGAATAGGGACTGAGGATGCGTGGGGAAGGGTGGGAAAAGAGAAGAATGGTGGAATGAATCTGTTCAAATTTTCTTACGGTATATATGAATATACCACAGTGAATCTCGCCTTCATGTATATACATAAGCACTTTAAAATGCTTTTAAATGCATAAGCATTTAAAAAATTCCAAATAAATAGAAAAAAAGATCACTAGAGGAAAGGGAGCAGAGGGAAAGAAGAAGGGAGAGAAAGGGGAAATAGTGAGGTCTGAATTGGAGCAGATTTTATCCCATGCATGTACGATTATGTCAAAATGAACCTCAATATTGTGTGTATCTATAATGAACTAATAAAAACGTAAAAGTAAAAAATGGAAGCAAGAGTAATTCTATGATTGGGTAGCTCAATAATTTTTCTCTTAGGAAGGGACACTACAATAAGGATAAATTTGTGATTGATAGAGAAGCAATAATCACTCCTTTTAGCCAAAACATTTTTTTTGAAGAATTTGATATTTTATGAATGGCATACTGACCTTGTTTTAGCTGTGCTTTAAAAAAATGATTTTTTCTCATTTTATCAGAATACCTTGATCTCATTTGTCTCTGAGTAAACTTGTCTGCAATTGATATTCCATGACATTGTTCATATCTAATATGGCCTAGCTGTGAATGCCAGGCTAACTTATAAATGTCACAGACTGTTTTTTTTCTTTCCCATGTCCAACTTTTGGAAAAATTTTCTTGGTACCATGAATGCATAAATGAATGTAAGACTTGTCAGAATAAATTTGATTTAGGGGATGAATGTGAGACTCGTCAACCTCAGGAATTATGACGTAAAGTTCAGACCTGCTCTCATCATCATCAAGAATAGCTGCTTTCACAACATAGCACCATGGTGGGGAAACCCCATCCTGGAAGCAGCCATGATGGTAAGCACAGTGAAGATGGGGCTGCTGAATACTGTTGAAAGCTCCAGGCAACGGGTACGGCACTCCCTCACTGTCTAGACAGACTGTCCTATCTAAGTGGTGATGCACACAGCTGGAGTGCAGACACGATCACATGGGTCAGTGCAACACCGACCTTATTTGTGCTGGTTCAGCCCCAGTCTACTAAACAGACATTCTTCATGCTCAGGAAGTCCTCAATGGCTCAGTCTTGACCTCTCTCTTATTTGCCATCATGCTGGAACCCTGATGAGGGTGTTCACTATCCACGCCATTCTCAAACTTCTCCTCACTTCTTTCTCCAGATGGAGTCCCTTGAACCTCCTGTCCTTGAATCCCCTAATTGTGGTTTACTTCATTCATACTGACTTCCTCATAACATGTTGGCATTAACATGAGGAGGGCAATGGAAACGCTTCTGCACACCACCATTTTGGGTATCGTCTCTGAGACTTTTGTGACTTGGACTGCTTCCAACTATCTGCTTGACTTATGAAACCATCCTCATCTTCTCTTAATCAACTATGCAAGCTCTTTGTTATCTTTCTGAGTTTTAAGAACAAACCTAAGATCACACAGATAACTCATACCAGAGTCAGGATTCAAACCTGTGTTTATTTGACTCACGACTCAACTTTTTTTTTTTTTTTTTTTTACCTTGGTGGAAAGCCCACTTGTTCGTTTAAAAAAAAAATGCCACTACTTTTCTCCTTTTTAGACAATATTTTAATAGCAAAACTAAATGTTTTCGTTCATGAGTAGGTAGAAATTGTAGGGCATTCAATGGATGTGGACAACTAATGGAAGATAAATATTAAGTATGAGGAATCCATGTGGTTTCCATGTGAGTGAGTTCTTGGAGTAATTATGATAATAATCCTACAAAATGTGCCAAATTCAGAACCCATCTTGAGCTCTGATCCTTTGGGACATTTCCTGTATTCCTTTAAAAGCAGATCAAGTGAAAATAAAAGTGTTGGGAGGGATCTAAGGAAGCATCTTCCAAGTCTGCATCAGGATTAAAAATAGCTGGATGCGATGGCACATGCCTGTAATCCCAGCAGCTCAGAAGACTGAAGCAGGAGGATCACAAGTTCAAAGCCAGCCTCAGCAATTTAGTGAGACCCTAAGCAACTCAGTGAGACCTTGTCCCTAAATAAAATACAAAAAGGGTTGGGGATGTGGCTCACTGGTTAAGTGCCCCTGGGTTCAATCTCTGGTACAAAGAAAAAATAAAAGGATTGAAAGTAAGTAATTTTCTTAAGACACTGCACTGCTCCCTCCTTGGCTGAGTATATATTTCCTTGAGTTGGGCAATATATTTCATAATTTCCTCTTCTATTAAAGTTTAGGTTTTGAGAGACTCAGATCTTTCAATCTCTTTAGCTGTCTTATAGCCATCAAACCCAAGTGTTCCAGGGCAGACTCGAATTTGATGAGGATGAGAATAATTTCTTGGCTCATTTCTATTGTGAACAAACTCAAATATTGTCACTTGTCAACACAGATTCCCCACGAGGGTCTCAAAGTTGGCCATACTCAATAGACTGTCAGGCAAGAAGATCAAGGACCCACCAACCGTCTTCAAATGATTAACAAAGTTAAAGTTCAAAGAATCAGTTCATCAGGAAACCCTCTCCTGTGAACACTCTAGGACCTAAACCAAGAACTTCTTCTATTCCAGGGGCCAGCTTCAGAGATTCAGAGGCATGAAGCAACTTTGTGGTTCTCAGGTACTTGATCCCAAGCTTCAGAATTTTCTGCACAATAGACCATCTGGCTGAAGTTTCTTTTAGAAAATGAAGAAAAATTACCCCAGACTTTGCTCAATGGAAAAGCTGCATAATTCTCAGGAAATCATTAGAATTGGGCAGGCCCACAGCCACATCCTCTATGCCAGTGCAAAAATTATTCCCAGGATCCTACCACATAAACACAGCTATAAAGGAGGTCAGACTCACAGGGTAGAATATGGAAGCACCATATGCAAGCCAACCTGATTTTCTGCTTCCTTTCTTTGGAATTCTCAGGATGCAAGTGGGCTGTGTTGTCCACCCTAAAGGCCAGTTCATCTGCCTCTAAGTTTTCTAAAGATTCTTGGCTAAGATATCCTTTTTAATGAGTGGCACAGACTGGTACTGCTGCGGGAGAAGTGGAGAGGCCTTGGGGTGGACCCTGTACTCCAAGCTGCTTTCCTTCTACTTGTCATACTGTCCTAAATGCCACCAAATGTGCTCTTTTAATTGCACTGACCATGTCCTTTTGAAAACTAAGAATTTCCTAGATTGAGATAATTCCTTATGGAGATATCTTAGTCAGAAACCTGACTAATATTTAAGGAAACAACGAGGGAAAGGAGAGAGGAGGAAAAGCTATCTGGTGACTAATACCAGGAAACTGCAGGAAAGGCAGGGGTAGTGCCAGACCCAGGAGGAAGTGAAAGCAGGAATTTGGCATCTGTAGGACTCATCTCAACTTCCAAATGTCAGTGTTTCATCTTCAGTAAAGTCTCTATAATTCAGAACCTGGCCACCATGACAATGGGCTTATATTCTTTCACCCTCAAAACAGGAGAGAGAACATTGTGTCCCTGAAAATTAAAAAGAAAAAGAAAGAATTCTAAATTCTTGGCCAAGACTGATTGCCCAGGTGTTTAGCTGGGACCCAAACACTGTGGCCAGGGAGTTGTCATAAGATAGAAGCTCCCATTTATTTTATGTGAATGCAGGGGGGATAGAAAAGTGAGTCACTGAAAGGAGAAAAGTGGACACACACACACACACCCATTAATATCCATGGTCGGTTTTATTGGCCTACAACACTTTAAAAGCATATTATTTTACCCAATCCATTCTCTAGATAAGATTCATGGACTAAGGAAAAGGAACCTCACTGACAGGGATGGGGAAAGGGGATAAGGAAGAGGGTAATTCTAATCAGGATTTATGTATATTTACCACCATATTTATAATTAATTATAATTAATGTGACTTTCATTGAAAGACATATGCAAAGCTCTTGTCACACCATGTGACATAATTTTTGTTTACAAAAATGTGTTGACCGCCATCATGGTCTATAAGAAGGTGACCATTTCAGATGACAGAGCTGTGACCGCCAGTTTAAGAGTGCCAGGAGTGGAGCAAGGGGGGGCGGAGTTCCAGAAAGAAAAAGCAGCAGCTGAGTGAAAGCCACCAAAACATAAATTTCAATATCATCAGAGTTGCCTTCAAAAAGCAGACTATGGGGTTTAGATTTTTGGATCTGCTCTTGGCATGCATTTCCCATTCAGTAGCACACATTTTTCTCGAAGGGGGAAAAAAACCTAGGCATATTTTGTCAGACGCAATCACAACATCTACTGTGTAGCTAGATTTACAAATCCAGTGCTACCTGTTTCCATTTTGAGTCTGAAAACAGTGGGCAACTCCATTGGGTCTCTGGTGCAAATCCAAGTGCCTGCAAGTATTACATTCCTGATAAGCTACGTAATGAAGCTTATGTATTTTCTTCTTCGAATTTCACAGAAAATTTTCCTTGAGTGAGAATAATTAGGACTGAAAAGAGTCACATTTCACTGGTTACATTTTACCAAATGAGATTTCTAACTTTCCTAAAAGTTTCTTAAAACTCTTAATCGCGGACATAAGACAAGGTCACACAAATTCCCTCTAGAATGGAGAGATCATTGTATTCACTCTTTTTAGTTCACCTGTACAACAGAAAATAGAAACTCCCAGTTAATTTATCCAAAGATAAAAAAAAAACCTTGTATCATAACACAGAAGGCTTCTGTCTTACCACACACTTTCCAAAATGTGCAAGGATAGGTATAAAAGTAATTGTTATGGCGAGTTGGGAAGATGGAGCCAGATGCCTGGGTATCCTAGTGGAAAGGATTTCCTAAATTTGGGGTTGAAATCTCAAACCAATGAAATCTTTATCTCTCACCCTGCACAAAACTCAACTCAAAGTGGATCAAAGACTTAGGCACTAGAACAGAGACACTGCACCTACTAGAAGATGAGTAGGCCCAAATCTTTGCCATGTCAGTGTAGGATCTGACTTCCTTAACAAGACCCCTAAAATGAAAGAAGTTAAATCCAGAATCAATAAATGGATGGATTCAAACTAAAAAGCTTCTTCACAGCAAAAGAAACAATTGATAATGTGAAGAGAGAGTATACAGATTGGGAGAAAATCTTTACCACATGCACCCCGGATAAAGCATTAATCTTGAGGATATACAAAGAATTCAAAAAGCATAACACCAGAAAACCAAATAACCCAATAAATAAATGGGCTAAGGAACTGAACAGACACTTCACAGAAGAAATACAATGGATCAACAAATATATGAAAAAATATTCAACATCTCTAGCAATTAGAGAAATGCAATCAATACTACTCAGTCTGTTGATGTGGTGAATTACATTTATTGATTTTCAGATATTGAACCAACCTTGCATCCTGGGAGGAAACCACTTGATCATGGTGCACTATCTTTTTAATGTTTTTTGTTTGCAATTTTCTAAAATTTTGTTAAGAATTTTTGCATCTATGTTCATTAGAGATATTAGTCTGAAATTTTCTTTCCTTGATGTGTCTTTGTCTGGTTTTGGTATCAGGGTGATAGAAGCTTCATAGAATGAGTTGGGGAGGGTCCCCTCCTCCTCCATTTCATGGAATACTTTGAGGACTATTGGAATGAGCTCTTCTTTGAAGGTCTTGTAGAACTCAGCTGAGAATCCATCTTGTCCCAGACTCCTCTTTGTTGGTAGGCTTTTGATGACTTCTTCTATTTCATTGCTTAAAACTGATTTATTTAAATTGTATATGTCCTTCTGATTCAGTTTGTGTAGATCATATGTCTCCAGAAACCTGCTGATGTCTTCAAGATTTTCTATTTTGTTGGAGTATAGATTTTCAAAATAGCTTCTAATTATGTTTTGTATTTCAATAGCATCTGTTGTGATATTTCCTTTTTTGTCCTGAATTTTAGTAATTTGAGTTTTCTCTCTTCTTCTCTTCATTAGTATGGCTAAGACCAGACTTCCTTAACATGACTCCCAATGCACAAGAAATAAAAGTAGGAATCAGTAATTGGGATAGATTAAAACTAAAAAGCTTTTTCTCAGCAAAGGAAATAATCAACAATGTGAAGAGAGAGCTTACAGAGTGGGAGAAAATCTTTGCCACACACACTTCAAATAGAACACTAATCTCCAGAATCTTTAAAGAACTCAAAAAACTTTACACCAAGAATACAAATAATCCAATCAATAAATGGGTTAAGGAAATGAACAGACACTTCACAGAAGAAGATCTACAAGTAATCAATAGATACATGAAAAAATGTTCAACATCTCTAGTAATAAGAGAAATCAAAACTACACTAAGATTCCATCTCACCCGCAATTAGAATGGCAATTATCAAGAATACAAGCAACAATAGGTGTTGGAGAGGATGTGGGGAAAAAGGTACACTCATACATTGCTGGTGAGGTTGCAAATTAGTGCAGCCACTCTGGAAAGCAGTATGGAGATTCCTCAGAAAACTTGGAATGGAATTACCATTTGAACCAGCTATCCCACTTCTTGGCCTATACCCAAAGGACTTAAAATCAGCATACTACAGAGATGCATAGCTGTAGATGTTCATAGCTGCTCCATTCACAATAGCTAGATTGTGGAACCAACCTAGATGCCCTTCAGTTAATGGATAAAGAAACTGTGGTATATATACACAATGGAATATTACTCAGCCATAAAGAAGAATAAAATTATGGCATTTGCAGGTAAAAGGATGCATTTGGAGAAAGATAAGCTGATCCCAAAACACAAAGGCCAAATGATCTCTCTGATGAAGCAGATGATGATAGATAATGGGGGGTGGGAAAGAGGCAAGAATGGAGGAAAGATGGATTGTATAGAGGAAAAAGAGGGGTGGGAGGGGGTGGGGGAAGGAAAAATAACATAATGAGACAAACATCATTACCCTATGTACATGTATGATTACACAAATGGTGCAACTCTACTTCATGTACAACCAGAGAAACAACAGCTGTATTCCATTTGTGTGCAATGAATCAAAATAAATAAATTTAAAAAAAAACTACTCTAAGATTTCATCTCACTCTAGTCAGAATAGCAGTTACCAAAAACACAAGCAATAATAAGTGTTGATGATGTGGGGAAAAAGGTACACTCATACATTGTTGGTAAGACTGCAAATTGGCACAACCACTGGAGAGCAGGATGGAAAGTCCTCAAAAAACTAGGAATGGAATGACCATTTGACCCAGGTATCCCACTCTTCAGTCCAAAAGAGTTAAAATCAGCATACTACAGTGATGCAGCCACATCAACGCTTATAGCAGCTCAACTCACAATAGCTAAAACTATAGAACCAACCTAGGTGTCCTTCACCAGATGAATGGATAAAGAAAATGTGATATATATATATATATATATATATGTATATATATACATATATATACACACACATCATATATATGTATATATAACTAATATATATATATGAGTAATATTCCATTATACATATATGTATAAAATGAAATTATGGCATTTCCTAGTAAATGGATGGAGTTGGAGAATAATATGGTAAGAAAAATAAGCCAAACCCAAAAAACCAAAGGCTGAATGTTTTCTCTGATATGTGGAGGCTAATTCACAATAAGGGGGTGGAGCACTAGGGAAGAATAGAGTTACTTTATATTAAGTAGAGGGGAGTGAAGGAAGGGGAAGGGGTGTGGGGGTAGGAAGGATAGTAGAGTGAAACAGACATTATTACCTCATGTACATATATGACTGAATGACCAATGTGATCCTATACTATGTATAATCAAAAAGTGAAAAATTATACTATATACTATATACTATATAGTATACTATATACTATATAGTATATATGCATATATACTATTATGCATTTGTCAAAATGCATAAATGCATTCTACTGTCATGTATAACTAATTAGAACAAATTTTAAAAATTTTTAAAGAGAAGTATAATATTACTAAAGGTCACCTTTCTGATACTCTTCAACAGATGAATTTAAAATGATAACTTTATACATTTCACTATATTTTCTCAATGAATGGAAATTATCAAGAGGCTCTATTTCTTCTCTGATCCATCAATTGGCTGTTAGTCCTTAATGCTTTAGCTTTTAGTTTGTCTTCTCTCAACCTCTCTTGTCAAGCTGCTAATGATCCATAAACAGTCATTCAGGAAATGAGAGGAGCAGATTTTTTTTTTTTTACTGCTGAGAATTATTTTCTAATTCAAATTATAAACCCTCTTCCTTCTGCTATTCCCATTATAGTCTGATCTTTTCTTAGTGTAATCAGTTTTCTTAAGAAGTGACTACAACAAAGATATCTGGAAAAAAAAATTCTTCCTATGTTGTGTTTTTAAATCCCACAGAAAGTGTTTTCTCTCTCTTTCCAAAGCCTCAGGATAAATAAAAGCCAAATTCTGCCTGATCTTGGCGTTCACTCTGAACAAGCAGGCTGACCTAGTTCTTGCATTTAGTGTCACAAAGTCCTCTGAGCACATGCAGAAAAAGAGACCAAAGTCTATTTGCTGGACATCCGCCACCAGACCTGTGTAAACATTCAGATTTTAAGGTGATCTCTTATGGAATATGAATTTTAATATAGTCATAAACTCAGATTTGCAAGAACAAAACTTGCTTTTCTTATAATTGGATTTTATTAGTTTCCAAGCTCCTACTTTCACTGATGGCAGAAAAACAAATCTTGCAATTCAAAGTAAATTCAATCACTTCTTTAAAACTCAAAATGACTCTTTCTGGCTTCAATACTTGGTTAACTTAAGGTTCAAACTCCTCCTTAATTTTACTTCTCTTTTCCAGGGATTTAATGAGATTATGAGAGGGGACAAGAGGATTTGCCCCGACCTGGCATGATGGGAGAGAGATTCCTGGAGCATAGCAAACTCCATCCATGACAGTCTCTGCTCAGGTGGCCCTGGTTCTCAGCAGTGACCCACTGACAGTTGCAGCCCTACTTTTGAGGACCCTGGGTTTCTCTGTGTCCTTGGCATCCCTACTGGGAGCACATGTGGTCAGCGGGTCTCCCTTTCTCTCTCCAGCCTTGCCTTCCTCCTGGTCTGCCAGCCCTCTCTCAAACTCCCTCTTCACTCAGACCAACTAGGACCATGAAGGTCACTGGAAGTCAAGGTGAAGTAGATGGCAGAGTTCATCTTCTCTTTGGACATGGCTTGCTGTGAGCTGATTGTCTCCTTGGAGTTTCAGGTAGGAAATGTGTCCTCAGTCCTCAGTCCCCAAGAGAATCCAGGCCTTCTGAGGGGCCTGCGTCCTCTACTCAGGCTATGATCCCTTTCTTTCTAACCTTTCTGTCCCTTCCTGTCAGTTGTCATCTCCCACTTGGTCAAAGAGCAAAAGACTAGATTTTGCCCCATTTATGTGTTCTTTCTAATCTATTGTTTTTAGTATATCCATACTTTTTGTTTCTCTCAAGGCTTTGGCTCTTGATATACAAAACCAAGTTTTATAGATTCAAAACCATTTCCTTTCTTTGTCACCTTGCCTTTACAAGATTTATTCGTATTAAGATTTTTAAAACATCAGTTCAGCAGTTTGATTCACTTATTTTATCTCATCTACCATCTGACCACCACCTCTCAAGCAGTCATTTAGAAAACACCACTAGCAGCTGTGGAAATGCCTCAGTTGAGGCTTCTATCCTTTCCAGTATTTTTATAGAAGGTTGCAATTAATTCCATCAACAAAGACTTCTGAAGGATGCACTTTTTAAGCTTTGGGGAGTTCTGCACTTGGAGTTTACACTCTATTTGCATGACATAGATAACTAGTAAAAGGATGAATGGACAAGATAAACTCCATTTATTTTAAGTTCTGTGAAGAAAATAAATAGGGTGATAGTATAAGAGTAACTCAAGGGAAGAAGAGAGCTTAAGGAAGTTTCCTCTAAAACTTGAGTAGAGCATACAGGAATGGATATATGAACAGTCAAGAGAAGATCTTCCTAGGAAAAGAAAACAGCAAGTACAAACGCCCAGTGGTTGGAAAAGGCTCAGTGTGCTTGACAAAAGGAGAGGAAGATGATGAAACTAGAACATCAACGGACACAGGGGAGAAGTTTAAAAAGAGGCAAAACCAAACTTGGATCCCAGTGGACCACAGTGAACAGCTTCATTTTTTTCCTAAATAAAATGGAAAGACCCTGGTAAATTCTGATCAGAGACATTACATGTATTTATGCTTTTTAAAAAGATGATTCCTTTGAAGGTTGGCTGATTTTACCCATGTGTTATTAGGAAAATTTAAAGAAGTAGACGGGGCGAGATCCAAGATGGCAGACTAGAGGGAGGCTGTGTTCCTTGTCGCTCCATAACTCCAGTTTCAAGCAGAGGATATCTGTTTCTCGGTGAGGCAGTTTTTGTTGCTTATCAATCCCCTGGTGTTTACCCCATTTGTCTGCTGTGATGACCTGCAGTCTGCCAGCATATCAACGCCTTTTTTGAGTGCAGATTGCTTACTGTCAGATGCCTATCATCCACCATTTCCCTGCCTCTCGCCTGTCCATCGCCTGCCTTACACCTATCCATCACCCAATGCAGGAGGTTCACCTCCCGATCGTCCGACAACAGTCAGCAAACTGATCGCCGACCGCCAGTGGAGCACCAGCTGCCTGCTGTTACCTGGAAGTTCACTGTTACAGTAACTGCAGGTTTGATTACACATGGCTGCCGCCATTTTGACAACAGCCAGGCACCAAAGGACCCCTGGCCGAACTGACTGAGCCCCGTCTCCAGGATACCTCAGCCCGACCAATCACGCCCTGCCTCTGGGGCCCTCACATCGACTGACTGCTCCCTGCTGCCAGGACCCCCAGACCAACTGACTGCACCCTATCACCAGGACCCCAGACCGACTGATTGCACCCGGCCTCCAGGATCCCACAACCACACCAAACACACGGGACCTCCAGGACCCCTGCCGGACTAACCACATCCCGTCTCCAGGACCTGCACCTGACCACATCCACCCCTGAGCTGCAGCTCCCCATTTGCCAACACATTTCGAAGCCAGAGTGGCCATTTTGGATAATCCTGGAAGCCAGAGCTCCAATCTTTGGGTGGGGCAAATCCCATCCTGTGACAGGTGCTGGAGGCTTGAAGCTCATTGTCAGGTACCTCTCATGCATCAGGCTACTGAACACTGGGAGGTTTCATTAGTAGATGACTGTTTTACAGTAGATTTTCTTTTTTCTCCTTTTTAAAAAATTTGTTTTTATTTCTTTACTTTTCTTGCTCTCTTTTCCTTTTGTTTGCCTGTTCCCTGAGAATCTCTTTCTCCCTTTTTTGCATGCTAACATCCAATTTCTTTTGATTAAACTCTCACCCTTTCTATTTTCTAGAACTTCTATATATTCTTTTCTTATCCCATTAACAGCCACATTCTACATCCCTCTGCATCCTCATTGTTCTCCATTAGAAACTGCAGACCTTATTGCAAACCTGTTTGTTTTACTGAAGATAATATTTGAACTCATTTTGTTTATTATGACAATTTTGTTATTGTCCCCATAGGAGCTATTTGGTCTAGGATTGCATAGTGTCTGATTTGGGCACTGCTAATATTGATCTCGCCTTAAAGAAAGGGTTTTGGAAACCTATAGGGCCACTATAAGCCTATAGGGGAAATCTGCAATACCCCAGGTCTGCACTGCTAGAGGGGAAGATACATGAACAACGTGAAAAAACAAGGGAAGAAAATGATCTAAACAAATCTAGATTCTATATTAATAGAATCCAATGACAGTATGTTAGAAGAAATGTCAGAAAAGGACTTCAGATTATACATGATACATAATATATAGATTAAGATGATTCATGAAGCAAAGGATGAGATAAGAGAGCAAATGCAGGCAATGAATGATAATACCAGTAAGCTGAAAGAGTACCTGCAGGAAGCAAAAGATCATTTCAATAAGGAGATAGAGATTCTCAAAAAAAAACCAAACGGAAATCCTTGAAATGAAGGAGACAATAAACCAAATAAAAAACTCAATGGAAAGCATCACCAAAAGACTAGACCACTTGGAAGACAGAACCTCAGACAATGAAGACAAAATATTTAATCTTGAAAATAAAGTTGCCCAAATAGAGAAGATGGTAAGAAATCATGAACAGAATCTCCAAGAATTATGGGACATCATGAAAAGACCAAATTTAAGAATTATTGGGATTGAGGGAGGCACAGAGATACAAACCAAAGGAATGAACAACCTATTCAATGAAATAATATCAGAAAATTTCCCAAACCTGAAGAATGAAATGGAAAATCAAATACAAGAGGCTTACAGAACACCAAATTCACAGAATCACAACAGATCCACACCAAGGCACATTATAATGAAAATGCCTAACATTCAAAATAAAGATAGGATTTTGAAGGCCGCAAGAGAAAAGCATCAGATTACATATAGGGGGAGATCAATAAGGATAGCAGCTGACTTCTCAACCCAGACCCTAAAAGCTAGAAGGGCCTGGAATGACATATTTCAAGCTCTGAAAGAACATGGTTGCCAACCAAGAATCCTATACCCAGCAAAATTAACCTTCAGATTTGAAGATGAAATAAAATCCTTCCATGATAAACAAAAGTTAAAAGAATTCACAAATAGAAAGACTGCACTACAGAATGTTCTCAACAAAATATTCCATGAGGAGGAAATGAAAAACAACAATGTAGGTCAGCAAAGGGAGGAACTACCTTAGAGAAAAACCACTCAAAGGAGAAACCAAGCCAACTTAAAAACCAAAAATAAGCCAAATGACTGGGAATACAAATCATATCTCAATAATAACCCTGAATGTTAATGGCCTAACTCATCAATCAAAAGACATAGACTGGTAGAATGGACTAAAAAGAAAGACCCAATAATATGCTGCCTGCAAGAGACTCATCTCACAGAAAAAGACATCCACAGACTAAAGGTGAAAGGATGGGAAAAAACCTACCACACACGTGGACTCAGTAAAAAAGTGGGGGTTTCCATCCTTATATCAGAAAAAGTAGACTTCAAGCCAAAGTTAGTCAGAAGGGATAAAGAAGGACATTTCATACTGCTTAAGGGAACCATAAATCAGGAAGAAATAATGATAGTAAATATTTATGCCCCAAACAATGGTGCATCCCTGTACATCAAACAAATCCTTCTCAATTTCAGGAATCACATAGACCACAACACAATAATTCTGGGTGACTTTAACGCACCGCTGTCACCACTAGATAGATCTTCCAAACAAAATCCAACCAAAGAAACCATAGAACTCAATAACACAATCAATAACCTAGACTTAACAGACATATATAGAATATTCCATCCATCAACAAGCGGATTCACGTTCTTCTCAGCAGCACATGAAACTTTCTCAAAAATAGACCATATGTTATGCCACAAAGCAGCCCTGAGGAAATGCAAAAAAATAGAGATACTGCCTTGTGTTCTATCAGATCATAATGGACTGAGAGTAGAAATCAATGACAAAATAAAAAAGAGAAATTACTCCAACACCTGGAGACTAAATAATATGCTATTGAATGAAACATGGATAACAAAAAACATCAGGGAGGAGATTAAAAATTTCTTAGAGGTCAATGAGAACGACGATACAACATATCAAAATCTCTGGGACACTATGAAAGCGGTATTAAGAGGAAAATTCATTGCATGGAGTGCATTCCAGAAAAGAATGAAAAGTCAACAACTAAATGACCTAACATTACAGCTCAAAGCCCTAGAAAAAGAAGAACAGAATAACAGCAAAAGTAGTAGAAGACAGGAAATAATTAAAATCAGAGCTGAAATCAATGAAATTGAAACAAAAGAAACTATTCAAAAAATTGACAAAACAAGAAGTTGGTTCTTTGAGAAAGTAAACAAAATAGACAAACCCTAAGCCACACTAACAAAGAGAAGGAGAGAGAAGACTCGAATTACTAAAATACATGATGCAAAAGGAAATATCATAACAGACACCACTGAGATACAGAACATAATGAGAAGCTACTTTGAAAATATGTATTCCAACAATATAGAAACTACCGAAGACATTGACAAATTTCTAGAGACATATGCTCCTCCAAAACTGAACCAGGAGGACATACACAATTTAAACAGATCAATATCAAGCAATGAAATAGAAGAAGCCATTAAAAATCTACCATCCGAGAAAAGCCCAGGACCAGACGAATTCTCAGCCGAGTTCTACAAGACCTTCAAAGAAGAACTCATTCCAATACTTCTCAAAGTATTCCAGGAAATAGAAAAGGAGGGTACCCTATCGAACTCATTCTATAAAGCTAATATCACCCTCATACCCAAACCAGGAAAAGACACATCAAGGAAAGAAAATTTTAGACCAATATCCTTGATGAATATAGATGCAAAGATCCTTAACAAAATATTGGCAAACCGTATCCAAAAACATATTAAGAAAATTGTGCACCATGATCAAGTGGGGTTCATTCCTGGAATGCAAGGATGGTTCAACATTCATAAATCAATAAACGTAATCCATCATGTCAATAGACTTAAGGATAAGAATTATATGGTTATTTCAATTGACACAGAAAAAGTGTTCAACAAAATACAACACCCCTTCATGCTCAAAACACTAGAAAAAATAGGGATAGTAGGAACATACCTCAACATTGTAAAGGCTATTTATGCTAAGCCCATGGCCAACATCACTCTTAATGGAGAAAAACTGAAACCATTCCCTTTACAAACAGGAACAAGACAGGGATGTCCTCTTTCACCACTTCTATTCAATATTGTCCACGAAACTCTAGCCAGAGCAATTAGGCAGACCAAAGAAATTAAAGGGATATAAATAGGAAAAGAGGAACTTAAGCTGTCACTATTTGCAGATGACATGATTCTGTATTTAGAGGACCCAAAAACCTCCTCCAGAAAACTTCTAGACTTCATCAATGAATTCAGCAAAATAGCAGGCTATAAAATCAACATGCATAAATCTAAAGCATTTTTATATGCAAGTGATGAAACAGCTGAAAGGGAAATGAGGAAAACAATTCCATTTGCAATAGCCTCAAAAAAAAATAAAATACTTGGGAATCAATCTAACCAAAGAGGTAAAAGATCTCTACAATGAATACTACAAAACACTGAAGAAAGAAATTAAGGAAGACCTTAGAAGATGGAAAGATCTCCCATGTTCTTGGATAGGCAGAATTAATATTGTCAAAATGGCCATACTACCAAAAGTGCTATACAGATTCAATGCAATTCCAATTAAAATCCCAATGATGTACCTTACAGAAATAGAGCAAGCAATCATGAAATTCATCTGGAAGAATAAGAAACCCAGAATAGCTAAAGCAATCTTAAGCAGGAAGAATGAAACAGGGGGTATCGCAATACCAGAACTTCAACTATACTACAAAGCAATAGTAACAAAAACAGCATGGTATTGGCACCAAAATAGACAGGTAGATCAATGGTACAGAATAGAGGACATGGACACAAACCCAAATAAATACAATTTTCTCATACTGGACAAAGGTGCCAAAAATACGCAATGGAGAAAAGATAGCCTCTTCAACAAATGGTGCTAGGAAAACTGGAAATCCATATGCAACAGAATGAAACTAAACCCCTATCTCTCACCGTGCACAAAACTCAACTCACAATGGATCGAGGACCTTGAAATCAGACCAGAGACCCTGCATCTTATAGAAGAGAAAGTAGGTCCAAATCTTCACCTTTTGGCTTAGGATCAGACCTCCTTAACAGGACTCCCATAGCCCAAGAAATAAAAGCAAGAATCAACAACTGGGATAGATTCAAACTAAAAAGCTTTCTCTCAAGAAAGGAAACTATCAGCAATGCAAAGAGAGAGCCTACAAAATGGGAGAATATCTTTGCCACTCATACTTCAGTTAGAGCAATAATTTCCAGAATATATAAAGAACTCAAAAAACTCTACACCGAGAATACAAATAATCCAATCAACAAATGGGCTAAGGAAATGAACAGACACTTCACAGAAGAAGATCTACAAGCAATCAACAAACATATGAAAAAATGTTCAACATCTTTAGTAATAAGAGAAATGCAAATCAAAAGTACACTAAGATTCCATCTCACCCACAATTAGAATGGCGATTATCAAGAATACAAGCAACAATAGGTGTTGGAGAGGATGTGGGGAAAAAGGTACACTCATACATTGCTGGTAGAGCTGCAAATTAGTGCAGCCACTCTGGAAAGCAGTGCGGAGATTCCTTAGAAAACTTGGAATGGACCTACCATTTGACCCAGCTATCCCACTCCTCAACCTATACCCAAAGGACTTAAAATCAGTATACTACAGAGATACAGCCACATCAATGTTCATAGCTGCTCAATATTCAGACTGTGGAACCAACCTAGATGCCCTTGAATTGATGAAAGGATAAAGAAACTGTGGTATACATATGCAATGGAATATTACTCAGCTATAAAGAATAATAAAATTATGGCATTAGCAGGCAAATGGATGAAATTGGAGAATATCATGTTGAGTGAGATAAGCCAATCTCAAAAATCCAAAAGACCAATGATCTCACTGATAAGTGGATGATGACACATAATAGGGGGTGGAAGGGGGTCAAGAATGGAGGAAGGAGGGATTGTATAGAGGGAAAAGAGAGGTGGGAGGGGAGGGGGGGAAGAAAAAAATAACGGAATGAATCAAACATCATTACTCTATGTAAATTTATGAATATGCAAATGGTATGCTGTTACTCCATGTACAAACAGAAACAACATGTATCCCATTTGTTTACAATAAAAATAAATTTAAAAAAATAGAAGTAGACAGATTCAAGATATATTTTAAAATAGCATATGCAAGGAAAATCCTTCTGCTCTTTGTGAGAGAGCACTGGAATATCAAATTCCCATATCGTGTAACTGTGTTTATGATCCCCTCATGAACACCAGCACTGCAGTATCAAGGTCTAACTCCAGATGCTGTCAATACCATACTTGGTTTGTCATTAGAAACTCTTGACCAGCTGCCGAAAAGAACATCAGGCCCTTCTGGAGGCTAAGATGATGCCAAACATCTCCTTGGCAGACCCCTTATCTCTAGTTTCTTCTGACCCAGAGAATTCTTATTAGTTCTCATATCCAAGCTCCATAAAAATACTTGGAACATTAGAATTCTCATGTTTGGTGTATTATCCAAATACAAATTATCCAAATAATTTGAAGGTTGTAAGTTATGTTCATCTTAACTGTCCATGTTAGAACTTTTCTCGCAAAATGCAGATTGTGCCCCCAACCCCCGCTTTCAGCTTTCGAGCACAGATGAATCACCCATTTGGAGTTTTAGACTAATAAATGCTCGATTCAGTTCTGCTCATAGCAGGCAATTGTGTATCTGAAAGAGCTGCTATAGCGAGAAGCGAGCAACCAAACCTCCTTTGAAGATCAAAGTAAAAAGTGGTTAATTTCAGTGAGTTATAGGTTCCAAAATATGCAAAGATTAGAGATGTTACTAGGGGAAATAGGGATTTCCTGTTGGTAATTAAAATAGTTTTCATACTCTGCATCCTTCTAAAGGTTCTAGCCATTAGAGAGCACATACACACACACAGGGGAAAAAATCAAACTGGTTGTAAGATGGAATTTAGAGCACTGGCTGCATTAATTGGCCAGACAAGTGCTTGAGAACCTCCTAGAATAAGGATTGGCCTGACCCAGAAAATGCAACTTGGATATAAGAACTAATTAGAGATCTTCCACTGTGTAAACGCCTGATACTATACCTAGAGACACTCCTGGAGAGAGTGTGGCTGCAATCTGCCTCCATGTCCTGCTTCACAGACTTTGTTAGTCAAATAAAGACAGAGGAAAAATATTGAGAATAGGCCCAAATGGTTTTGTTTTTCATTCCCTCTTTCCCATACTCCAAATAAAAATGGTTTCAGTGAAGATCACAAACTTGGCACAGTTTTAGTTGCTCTTCTACCTTCATGAGGTACAAGTGATTAATCAGGGAAATGTTCAGTCCAATATGATCCTTTCATAAGAAGGAAAGTAAAAATCTCTCTCTTTGAGAGCATAGTCAAGTATAAGAAAGAACTTTAAATCCAAAGTACCTCTATTCTTCCCCAGCCCCCACTCCCTTATTATGAATTAGCATCCACATATCAGAGAATACATTTGGTCTTTGGTTCTTTGGGACTGGCTTATTTTGCTTAGCATGATACTCTCCAGTTCCATCCATTTAGCAGCAAATGCCATTATTTCATCCTTCTTTAAGGCTGAGTAGTATTCCATTGTGTATATATGCCACAATTTCTTTCATCTGTTGAAGAGCACCTAGGTTGGTTCCATATTTTAGCTATTGTGTTAGACAGAGGGGAATGAAGAGAAGGGAGGGAATATGGGGGGTAGGAATGATAGTAGAATGAATCAGACATTATTACCTTATGTGCATGTATGTGCATATTTTACAGCCAGTGTAACTCTACATCATAAACAACCAAAAGAATGGGAAGTTATACTCCATCTATGTATGATGTGTCTAAATGCATTCTACTCTCATGTATAACTAATTAGAACAAATAAAATAAATTAATATATAAAATAATTTACTTTTCAAAAAGATAAAGGTATTTAAGCAAAAGAAAGAGAGCTGTTAGAAGAATCTGGAATAGTAATAACCTGAATAGGATATTTCCTTCACCTTCCATGTTGTATATTAGCCTCAATTTCATTAGAGTTTGGCCCACTACTCTTCTCTCTTCCCATACTCTCCTTAGAACATCTTATACTCTTGTATTACCACTTTAAAGCTAATTCTGAAATCTGTATATCCAACCCTAATCAGTCTATGAACTTCAGATTCACTCATCTGACCACCTATTAGACAGTCATTCCAAGTCTCATAAAAATCTCAAAGTTAATATGAGCCAAATTGAATCTCCCAGAATTTCCGTGCCTTAGTTTCATCCCAAACTATTCTTCCTTTTATATTTCCAATCACTGCTATGGCACTTCTAGCGTCTATCTAGTCACCAACCCCAAAGCTCCAGAGTTTTCCAGCCTATGCCCCTCTTTAACACATGCCATCTATGGTCAAGTTCTGCTGGTTAGTGTTCTACATGTTCTTAAGTCAGAACTTGGAATACCTACACTGATTTAAGTCCTCCTCACTTCCTAAACTACAAAAGCAATCTCCCAGCAGTCCTCCCTACCCCTAATTTTTGTCACTTTTATCTGTATTCTACAATGTCATCTATCTAATATGAATATTTGAACTTTAAGCCCTTCGGCAACTCCCCAGTGACGAAGGGGTAAAGTGCCAGTTCCTTGGCATGCTCCGTAATCCGCAAAGCCAGTTTCCCACCTGCCTCGTACACCTGATCTTTCTACCTCACTTTTCAAGTTCCAGTCATCAAACTTCTTTCCTTCCATAACTCATGATCATTCAAATCTACATAACTTTATCAATGTTATTCCTTTGTGTATAATACCTTTTTGGCCTTTATTCTCCAAATTATTTCCATCCATGATTCAGCTCATGTCATTTCCTTCCAGAAACTTCTGCACCTCCAGTTTCTGCCAAATGCTCCTCCCACATCATACTTCTACAATACCTGCATCTATCTTACCTAATAAATACATTATAATACCAAAAGGATATCTGTCCATTTCTGAGGCTTTAGAGGAATAAACCTGTAACAACTATCTTTTTCCCACCCAAGTTAAAAACTAATTGAAAAAATAAAGGAGTTAGGTAAATGGAGATTTAAAAAAAAAATCACCTTTGTAGTTGGACTCGGAAGTGAATGCCTATAATCCCAGTGGTTCAGAAAGCTGAAACAGGGGGATCAATGGTTTAAAGATAGCCTCAGCAACTTAGCGAGGGGCTAAGCAACTCAGTGAGAACCTATCTCTAAAAAAAAATACAAAATAGGGCTGGGGATGTGGCTCAGTGGGTGAGTCTCCTTGAGTTCGATCCATGGTAAACTGCCCCCCACTAAAATCACCTTTATAACTGATAAAATTAGCACTGGAAAACTGGCAAAAGTCTAGGAGCCAAAAAGGCTATGAGTCAAACTTCCCCAGTATAGCCCCTGGTGGTTCTGAGCTTCCACAAACTCTCCCAACCCTTACTCACATGGAGGTCTGCAGGTCCCTGATAATTCATGTGCAAGAGCCGGGAAGATACATGCATTTTTCAGGTACGCATATCCCAAGGAAAAGAAGAAAGAGGAGCCACTCAATCTCAGTTCTTTCTCAAAGAGAAGTCAGCCCTTTCCACATACAAGTGAGACCAGAGACCAGGCAAGAGGCCATGAGTGTTATCCTGGTGAGAGTCCCCACATGGAAGCATAAAGCCAGGGAAGGGGTTTGCCCCCAAGTATCTTGCACCTTGAAAGAAAGAACTATATCTTACTATGCTGGCATCTAGAAAGATGACCTCTGAATGTTTATTCAGTAAGCATACCCTCATCCCTAATCATCGAGATCAATTTTGGATGACAGTGACTAAAGGTAACACAGGAAGAATCAAGGTAAAAGAAAAAGAATAGTTTCTACCCAATATAGGTGATATTTTTAAATGCCTACAAATACAATAACAGATCATAAGGAAATATCTGAAAGAAGTGCAAATAATCATAAATGCAAATAGTTACTTGGCCATTATATAATTAAGTGTATTTTTTTGTTGTTGTTGACACTGTGATTTTTTTTTTTATTGTAAACAAATGGGATACATGTTGTTTCTGTTTGTACATGGCGTAAAGGCATACCATTTGTGTAATCATAAATTTACATAGAGCAATGTTGTTTGATTCATTCTGTTATTTTTTCCCTTCCCCCCACCCCTCCCACCCCTCTTTACCCTCTATACAGTAATTCCTTCCTCCATACTTGTCCCCCTCCCTAACCCTAACTCTAACCCTTCCCTCCCCCCCATTATGTGTCATCCTCCACTTATTAGCGATATCATTCGTCCTTTGGCTTTTTGAGATTGGCTTATCTCACTTAGCATGATATTCTCCAATTTCATCCATTTGCCTGCAAATGTCATAATTTTATCATTCTTTATGGCTGAGTAATATTCCATAGTATATATATACCACAGTTTCTTTATCCACTCATCAATTGAAGGGCATCTAGGTTGGTTCCACAGTCTGGCTATTGTGAATTGAGCAGCTATGAACATTGATGTGGCTGTATTTCTGTAGTATGCAGATTTTAAGTCCTTTGGGTATAGGCCAAGGAGTGGGATAGCTGGGTCAAATGGTGGTTCCATTCCAAGTTTTCTAAGGAATCTCCACACTGCTTTCCAGAGTGGCTGCACTAATTTGCAGCCCCACCAGCAGTGTATGAGTGTACCTTTCTCCCCACATCCTCGCCAACACCTGTTGTTGCTCGTATTCTTGATAATCGCCATTCTAATTGGGGTGAGATGGAATCTTAGGGTGGTTTTGATTTGCATTTCTCTTATTACTAGAGATGTTGAACATTTTTCCATATGTTTGTTGATTGCTTGTAGATCTTCTTCTGTGAAGTGTCTATTCATTTCCTTAGCCCATTTGTTGACTGGACTATTTGAATTCTTGGAGTAGAGTTTTTTGAGTTCTTTATAGATTCTGGAGATTAGTGCACTATCTGAAGTATGATTGGCAAAGATATTCTCCCACTCTGTAGGCTCTTTCTTCGCATTGCTGATAGTTTCCTTTGCTGAGAGAAAGCTTTTTAGTTTGAATCTATCCCAGTGGTTGATTCTAGCTTTTATTTCTTGTGCTATGGGAGTCCTGTTAAGGAAGTCTGGTCCTAGACCAACAAGGTGAAGATTTGGACCTACTTTTTCTTCTATAATCTGTAGGGTCTCTGGTCTGATTCCGAGGTCCTTAATCCATTTTGAGTTTAGTTTCGTGCATGGTGAGAGATATGGGTTTAGTTTCATTCTGTTGCATATGGATTTCCAATTCTCCCAGCACCATTTGTTGAAGAGGCTATCTTTTCTCCATTGCATATTTTTGGCCCCTTTGTCTAGTATGAGAAAATTGTATTTATTTGGGTTTGTGTCCGTGTCCACTATTCTGTACCATTGATCTACCTTTCTATTTTGGTACCAATACCATGCCGTTTTTGTTACTATTGCTTTGTAGTAGAGTTGAAGATCTGGTATTGCAATACCCCCTGTTTCACTCTTCCTGCTAAGGATTGCTTTAGCTATTCTGGGTTTCTTATTCTTCCAGATGAATTTCATAATTGCTTGCTCTATTTCTGTAAGGTACACAATTGGGATTTTAATTGGAATTGCATTGAATTTGTATAGCACTTTAGGTAGTATGGCCATTTTGACAATATTAATTCTTCCTATCCAAGAACATGGAAGATCTTTCCATCTTCTAAGGTGTTCTTTAATTTCTTTCTTTAGTGTTGTATAGTTCTCATTGTAGAGGTCTTTCACCTCTTTTGTGAGATTGATTCCCAAGTATTTTATTTTTTTCGAGGCTATTGTGAATGGGGTAGTTTTCCTAATTTCTCTTTCTGAAGATTCATCACTTATGTATAAAAATGCGTTGGATTTATGGGCATTGATCTTGTAACCTGCTACTTTACTGAAATCACTTATAAGTTCTAAGAGTTTTCTGGTGGAATTTCCAGGTTCCTCTAAATATATAATCATGTCATCAGCGAACAGGGATAGTTTGAGTTCTTCTTTTCCAATTCGTATCCCTTTAATTTCTTTGGTTTGTCTAATTGCTCTGGCCAGAGTCTCAAGAACGATGTTGAATAGAAGTGGTGAAAGAGGGCATCCCTGCCTTGTTCCAGTTTTTAGGGGGAATGCTTTCAGTTTCTCACCATTTAGAATGATATTAGCCATGGGCTTAGCATAAATGGCCTTTACAATGTTAAGGAATGTTCCCACTATCCCTATTTTTTCTAGTGTTTTGAGCATGAAGGGGTGCTGTATTTTATCAAATGCTTTTTCTGCATCTATTGAAATAATCATGTGATTCTTGACTTTAAGTCTATTAATATGGTGAATTACGTTTATTGATTTCCTGATGTTGAACCAACCT
Organism: Sciurus vulgaris; assembly: GCF_902686455.1. Lineage (NCBI taxonomy): Eukaryota > Metazoa > Chordata > Mammalia > Rodentia > Sciuridae > Sciurus > Sciurus vulgaris. Next base: position 102,971,921 of record NC_136472.1, read on the forward strand.
TGCATCCCTGGGATGAAACCCACTTGATCATGGTGCACTATCTTTTTAATATGTTTTTGTATGCGATTTGCTAAAATTTTGTTGAGAATTTTTGCGTCGATGTTCATTAAGGATATTGGTCTGAAATTTTCTTTCCTTGATGAGTCTATGTCTGGTTTAGGTATCAGTGTGATATTGGCTTCATAGAATAAGTTTGGGAGGGTTCCCTCCTCTTCTATTTTATGGAATACTTTGAGAAGTATTGGAATGAGCTCTTCCTTAAAGGTTTTGTAGAACTCGGCTGAGAACCCATCTGGTCCCGGACTTTTCTTTGTTGGTAGGATTTTGATGACTTCTTCTATTTCAATACTTGAAATTGGTCTATTTAAATTGTTTATGTCCTCCTCATTCAGTTTAGGCAATTCATATGTCTCTAGAAACCTGTTGATGTCTTCGAAATTTTCTATTTTGTTGGAGTATAGATTTTCAAAATAGCTTCTAATTATGTTTTGTATTTCCATCCTGTCTGTTGTGATATTTCCTTGTTCATTCCGAATTTTAGTGATTTGGGTTTTCTCTCGTCTTCTCTTTGTTAGTGTGGCTAAAGGTTTAACTCAAAATGGATTAAGGACCTCGGAATCAGACTAGAGACCCTACAGATTATAGAAGAAAAAGTAGGTCCAAATCTTCACCTTGTTGGTCTAGGACCAGACTTCCTTAACAGGACTCCCATAGCACAAGAAATAAAAGCTAGAATCAACCACTGGGATAGATTCAAACTAAAAAGCTTTCTCTCAGCAAAGGAAACTATCAGCAATGCGAAGAAAGAGCCTACAGAGTGGGAGAATATCTTTGCCAATCATACTTCAGATAGTGCACTAATCTCCAGAATCTATAAAGAACTCAAAAAACTCTACTCCAAGAATTCAAATAGTCCAGTCAACAAATGGGCTAAGGAAATGAATAGACACTTCACAGAAGAAGATCTACAAGCAATCAACAAACATATGGAAAAATGTTCAACATCTCTAGTAATAAGAGAAATGCAAATCAAAACCACCCTAAGATTCCATCTCACCCCAATTAGAATGGCGATTATCAAGAATACGAGCAACAACAGGTGTTGGCGAGGATGTGGGGAGAAAGGTACACTCATACACTGCTGGTGGGGCTGCAAATTAGTGCAGCCACTCTGGAAAGCAGTGTGGAGATTCCTTAGAAAACTTGGAATGGAACCACCATTTGACCCAGCTATCCCACTCCTTGGCCTATACCCAAAGGACTTAAAATCTGCATACTACAGAAATACAGCCACATCAATGTTCATAGCTGCTCAATTCACAATAGCCAGACTGTGGAACCAACCTAGATGCCCTTCAATTGATGAGTGGATAAAGAAACTGTGGTATATATATACTATGGAATATTACTCAGCCATAAAGAATGATAAAATTATGACATTTGCAGGCAAATGGATGAAATTGGAGAATATCATGCTAAGTGAGATAAGCCAATCTCAAAAAGCCAAAGGACGAATGATATCGCTAATAAGTGGAGGATGACACATAATGGGGGGGAGGGAAGGGTTAGAGTTAGGGTTAGGGAGGGGGGCAAGTATGGAGGAAGGAACTACTGTATAGAGGGTAAAGAGGGGTGGGAGGGGTGGGGGGAAGGAAAAAAATAACAGAATGAATCAAACAACATTGCTCTATGTAAATTTATGATTACACAAATGGTATGCCTTTACGCCATGTACAAACAGAGAAACAACATGTATCCCATTTGTTTACAATAACAAAAAATAAAAAAATAAAAAAAAAAAAAGATTCTTGGTTGGCATCCCTTTTCTTTCAGGGCTTGAAAAATGTTGTTCCAGGACCTTCTAGCTTTTAGGGTCTGGATTGAAAAATCTGCTGATATGCGTATTGGTTTCCCCCTGAATGTAATTTGGTTCTTTTCTCTCACAGCCTTTAAAATTCTGTCTTTATTTTGTATGTTAGGTATTTTCATTATAATGTGCCTTGGTGTGGGTCTGTTGTAATTTTGTGTATTTGGAGTCCTGTAAGCCTCTTGAACTTGATTTTCCATTTCATTCTTCAGATTTGGGAAATTTTCTGATATTATTTCATTGAATAGGTTGTTCATTCCTTTGGCTTGTTTCTCTAGGCCTTCCTCAATCCCAATAATTCTTAAATTTGGCCTTTTCATGATATCCCATAGTTCTTGTAGATTCTGTTCATGATTTCTTACCATCTTCTCTGTTTGTTCAACTTTGTTTTCAAGGTTAAATATTTTGTCTTCAATGTCTGAGGTTCTGTCTTCCAGGTGTTCTATCCTATTGGATATGCTTTCTATGGAGTTCTTAATTTGGTTTATTGTTTCCTTCATGTCAAGGATTTCTGTTTGGTTTTTTTTCAATATCTCTAACTCTTTATTGAAATGATCTTTTGCTTCCTGTATTTGCTCTTTTAACTGTCGATTGGTGCGATCATTCAATGCTTGCATTTGCTCTTTCATCTCATCGTTTGCTTCTCTGATCATTTTAATTATGTACATTCTGAACTCCTTTTCTGTCATTTCTTCTGCCATGCTGTCATTGGGTTTTATTGATGTAACATCTGGATTTGTTTGCAGCATTTTCTTTCCTTGTTTTCTCATATTGTTCAGATATCAGTGGACCGCTGAGATATTGCAGATTTCCTCTGTTGATTTACAATGTCCCTGAAGATTTCTATATATATCTCCTCTTAGCCTTCAGTAGGCTGAAGTCTTGGAGGAAGTTGATAATGCGGTGCTCCACAAGGAAGCTGCCTCTCTAGGAGTGGTGGCCTTCAGGTGGGGTATATTCCCTGCTAGTGGGCAGAGGTGCCTCCACTTGTTGACCAATGGTCATCCAAAGGGGACCTAGGCTGTGGGCTGAGGCAAGGCCTGTTTGGGCCTGTGTCTCTGGTTTTACCGTCCTTGTGGGGAAACCTCACCAGGCAGGGAAGACTCACCCAGTGGGGAGGTCTCGCTGGTCAGTTTCCTCCTAGAGGTTCCCCTCAATTTACAGCTACTGCCTGGGCTGGGCTGCCTTCCTCTGCAAAGTTTCCAGGGGCCCGGCCCTACCTCCTGGGCCTGGGAGCCTCACCCTTCGCAGATGAATCTCCTTAGGCTGCCCCTCCTCAGAGAATTTGCCCATAGGCCTGGAACCTTCGCTCCGCCCTAAGCCTGTCTCTGTGCGGCTCTTCCACCCAGAAGCCTCCTAGATCCTGGGACCCTGTTCTGCACCTAATCGCCTGGCTGTGTGGCCCCTCCTCTGAGCAGCCACCTGTGGCCCCGAACAATCGCTCTGAGTCCCAGAGACCCGCCACAGTCCTCTTCCTCCAGACAGCCGCCCAGTATGCCAGTGCGGTCACTAGGAGTCCAAGAAACTCACTTGGTGCCTCCTCCTCCCACCAGCCACCCGTAGCCCGGGGCAATCAATCACTCCGAGTCGAAGTGACCCTCCCCGTTCCTCCTCCTTCTCCAGATAACCCCCCGGGTGTTCAGGAGCAGTCCCTCTGAGTGGCTCTGAATCCACGTGACCCGCTGCACGGGTCCTCTGGGCACCGCCCGGAGCTCAAGTGCGGCCACTCAAGACCAAGCGTCCCACCACGCTTCTCCTCCAGGCAGCCCCCCTGTGTTCAGGAGCTGTCACTTTAAGACCAAACAACTCACCACTCGCCTTCTCCTCTGAGCAGCCGCCTGGAGCGCTAACGCAGTCACTGCGAGTCCAAAGGACCCGCCGCGCTCCTTCTCCTCCTTCTCCTACTCCTCCGGGCAGGCCCCGGGGTTCAGAAGTGGTCAGAGTCCAAACAGCTCGCCACGCAGCCCCTTCTCTGGCAACCGCTTGTAGCTCCCGTGTGGTCACCCGAATCCAAGCGGCCGCTCCTCTTCCTCCTTGTCCTCAGGGCAGGCCCCGGTGTTCAGAAGCGTCGTTCTGATTCCAAACAGCTCGCCGCGCGGCTTCTCCTCTGGCAACCGCCTGCAGCTCTGGTGCCGTCTCTCCGAATCCAAGTGGCCACGCTCCTCTCCTCCTCCTCAGGGCAGGCCCCGGTGTCCTGAGTCCACACAGTTCTCCCCGCCACTCCTCCCCCGGGCAGCCGCCGGAGCCCCAGTGGCTGCTCCGAGTCCCAGCGCTGTGCCGAGCGGCCTCCTCTACGGCGCTCCAGCGGGGGGAGGGGCGTCTCGCCGGCAGTTCTACTTCACAAAGTTTCCTGCGTTCCGGGACCCCCGTCCCATCCGGGATGCCCCCCCAGGGGGTGAGAGTCACCCGGCTACTTTGAGTTGGTCCCAAGCGTCCCAATATCTCCTCTCTTGAATCCTGAGTCCTGGAGCAACACGAAATGCAGCCACCCTCTAGGCCGCCATCTTGAAAAACCCAAGTGTATTTTTTATAAATAATATCACCTTAACATAATCTTTGGGGACAAATGTTTTAATACATAAAGCGGTGCATTGCGCATCCATGGTTTTGTCTACTCAGAACAAATCTCTTTTGGAGAACTCTTTCTTCCCCTCTCCAATCATGTGATTCTGGCAGAAGTTTCAGATATGGTATTTTACCTCCCAGGTACAGGGAGGAATATGAGACCACAACCAGACCAGAGTCCTGGCTAATAGGGCAAGTGGCAGAAACAGAAATCTCATGGGAATCCCATTGCAACAAAGTCTGGTGTGCCTTGGAAATTATAAGAGACCTAAGTACAGTTTCTGATCAGAATTCAGTATAAAGAGAAACCTTTTTCCAGAAAATTAAAGAAATCAAAGTATCTGAAATAAGTGGAATCTATCTCCTTTTTTTCTTCTTTCTCATTATCATTGTCCTGTCAGTACATGCAAGAACAATTTTTCAGGTCCTGTGGATTTGTGATTCTTGTCTGCTTGTTAAACAGCAGCAGGGTGCTGTGTTAAACTACTACAACCAGACCCCTCTGCCCTCCTTCCAATTATTTCTGGAAGCCCAGCAGGTATCCCTCAGTGTTCAGGAAAATTCTAGTCAACTGGCAAATGGCCTCTCTCAATTCCTCCTCTCCCTCCTGGGCCTCCCTCTGCTTGGCCCCCAATCAGTCAGAGAGGTCCCTGTTCCTAATGGTCCTGCTGTATGGGGTGAAAAGGAATGGGTGGCCCAACTTAGAAGAAGGACTCTATCAAGGCTCCCTAAGGAAGGTGAATAAGGTGCCATGGCCACAGGCCTTCTCAGGTAGAGAAGAGCTCCCCCTGTCCCAGCCTCACAGCCAAACAATGCTTACTTATCAAAATCAGAATTGAAAAATGCTTTAGCTGAATGGAGTGCTTGTATCTTTCTAGATATTGGTGCAGAAAGCGCATTAACATGAATTCTTTTTATTAGTTATTTTTTTTTTCATTTATTGCCCAAGAAGTGGGGTAGAAATGAATGGCAAATTCAAACTTTTTTGACTTGTACTATTTAGTAAAGCTAGCCACTGTCATCTACACCGTGATGATCCCTTCGTGGAGTGTGCCAACAGTGTATGTAGGTCTCTGGGGAATAAAAGAATGCCTCTCCTCTCCAAATGCAATTCTTTTGGTTTTTTTCTTTTTTTATCTTACTGGTTATTCTTAGTTATACATGATAGTAGAATCTATTTTGATTAAATTATACAAGCATAGGATATAACTTATTCTAATTATATCTAATTCTTATGGGTGGGCATGATGGTGGAGTTCATTTAGGTATTTTTTTTTTTCTTTTACATTGCCTCTTTTTTTAATTTCTATTTTTACAGACTGCACTTTGATTCATTGTACACAAATGGGGTACATTTCTATGGTTGTACACAATGTAGATTCACACCATTCATGTAATCATACATGTACATAAGGTGATTTTGTCTGTCTCAGTCTATTATCTTTCCTTCCCACACCCCCTCCTGTCCCATTTTTCTCTACACTATTCCTCCATTCTTCTCTTGCCTCCCCCCGCCTCACCCTCCCCCCGTTATGTATCATCATCCACTTATCAGAGAAAACATTCAGCCTTTGGTTTTATGGGATTGGCTTATTTCACTTAGCATGATATTCTCCAACTCCATCCATTTAGCAGCAAATGTTATAATTTTATTCTTTTTTATGGCTGAGTAATATTTCATTGTGTATATATACCACAGTTTCTTTATTCATTCATCAACTGAAGGGCATCTAGGTTGGTTCCACAATCTAGCTATTGTGAATTGTGCACTATGAACATTGATGTGGCTGCATTACTGTAGTATGCTGATTTTAAGTCTTTTGGGTATAAACCAAGGAGTGGGATAGTATCCTTCAATTTTACCTTATAATCCTATCTTTTCTGGATGCCAACATTAAAGTTGGGGCTGGGGCTGGGAAAGTCACAGGCATCAGAATGAATTGACACCCACCCTCGAAAAAGGAAAGCTCTGTTGCCACATACCCGACTCACCATTCTTAAGCTTGCTATATGTAGCTAGATATGTCTGATCCCTGCAATGGACACAATCACATTCAATGAAAATGCTACAAAACACCTCCTGATAGTAAAGCACCCAAACCCATCGGGTTTCCCATCACAGTGTCTGTATCCAACGTGTTCAGATGAACTAGACATAACACCTCAACATCAGTTTTATCCAGTAAAACTTTCTGTGTGATGGATATGCTTACTATCTTCATTGTCCAATGTGGTAGCCAACAGCCACATGGGACAATTGCATTGAGGCTAGTGACACTGGGGTATTATATTTCTGACTTTATTTTATTTTTGTCAATTTTAAATTTAATATCCTAATGTATTGAATGACTTCCATTGAATAGGACACTGCTATAATGAAAAAAAAAACTTTAAATTGACCCAGATGGCAACAAAAGCAAAAATAGACAAACGGAATTAATTATATTAAACAAAAAACTTCTGGACGTCAAAGAAAGGAATCAACTGAGTGAAGAGACAACATATAAAATGGGAGAAAATATTTGTAAACCAGACATCCAACAAGGAGTTAATATCTAAAATATCTAGGGAGCTCAAATCAATAACAAGAAACAAATAACCTAACCTAAAAATGGGCAAAGGATCTAAATAGACATTTCTCAAAGGCCAACAGGCATATGAAAAATATTCAACATCACTAGCAAAGCACAAATCAAAATCACAATGAGATATCACCACCCCCCAATAAGAATGGCCACTATCCAAAAAATGAAAGATACCAAGCGTTAATGAGGGTGTGGAGAAAACAGAACCCTTGCACTCCATTGGTGGACTGTGAATCAGTACCACCATCATGGAGAACAGGATGGCGGCCCCTCCAAAAAACTAAAAACAGAACTACCATATGATTCAGCCATCCCACTACTGGATATATCTCCCAAGGAACATAAGGCAACATACCAAAGGCAGACCTGCACTGCCATGCTCACCTCAGCCAAAATATGGAAACAACCTAAGTGCTCATCAACAGATAAATAAAGGCAATAAGATAGATATGCACCAGGGAAAACCATTCTTTCATAAATATTAGGAACTTCTGTCATTTGTGACGATGTAGATGAACCTCGAAGACATCATGTTAAGTGAAGTAAGTGAAGCAAAGAAAGACAAATGCCACATGAATTCATACGTAGACTCTTAAAAAGTTGAACTAGAATGGAAAAACTTTGGATTGTATAGAGGGAAATGGGGCAGAAGAGGGTGGGGGAAGGAAAGAGACAGACATCATTACCCTATGCACATGAATGGTGTGACTCTACATCGTGTACAACTATAGAAATGAAAAGTCGTACCCCATTTCTATGCAATGAATCAAAATGCAGTCTGTAAAAATTTTAAAAATAAAAAATAAAATAAATAAATAAATAAAAAAGTTGAACTCACAGAAACAGAGATTAAAATGGTGGTTACCAGAGGCTGGGGTCAGAGGATTAGGGAGATGTCATTCAAAGCAATAAAATTTCAATTAGATGGGAGGAAAAAACTCAAGAGATTTATTATATAATATTGTGATTATATTTAATAATAATGTTTTGCATACCTGAAAACTGTTAATCAGATTTTAAGTGTTCTTACCACACACAAAAATAAGTATGTGAGGTAATGCATATGCTAAATAGCTTGATTTAGCCATTCCACAAGGCACACAGATATCAAAATGTTGTATACCATAAACATAAAACTTATCAATTTTTTAAAAGTAGACAGGTTTCCAGAACATGTAACTAGAAATGGACAAAAATTATTAAATTAATACTGCTCTAACTTTTCCTTCAAAATTTCCCTAATAAAAACAAAATTAACTTATATAGGGGCATCTGGGGGATATGAAATTTCTTAGAAGGACATGACAGGGTTTTTCTAGTATATGCACAATTTTAAACAAATCCATACTAAATCTGTTTTGATTTAAAAAAATGTTTAAGATTACTTCTCAAGTAACTGTTGCTTGAGGAAGATGCTTCCTGTACCCCAGCATACCACTTCATATTTCTTAGTGCATGTGTTCCACCTTGAGAAACTTGGGGGTAAAAGATGGGTTAAAGGCAAAAACAAAACAGAGCACAGGAAATGCAGCTTTTCTGATCCCAACAGACATTCTTATCCTTGCCTAAGCCCCCGAGTCTTACTACCTTCCCTGTGCTGAGGAAAGAGAGTCCAGATAAATCCCACTTAAACTTAAGGAAATCCTCCAGATGTCTGTGATGGTGAGCCTTGTTCCCTGTTATTAATAAAAGATTAAAAGATAAACAAATGGGCAGAAGCCTAAGGACAGCCATCCCCAGACAGCAGTGTAAAGCAAACCTCCTGTTCTGGGGGACAAAAGAGTCCTATTTGGTACTTACCTAATTTTTTCAGTGGCTTTCTTTTTTTGTTTTTTTTAATCAAGGCACCATGGCTGCCATGCTACTGGGCATCTTTGGCTAATCTGAATGAACTTGGCTCATAACATTTATTTATAATAAGGTACAAAAATTGCAAATTAGTTCCTCTCTAAAGCATGTAAAAAATTTTAAATGGGTATCTTGCTCTTAAAAGGAAGTTCAGAGTGCTCTGGGAAAAAAACACAAAGGGGCCAATCTTATCTGCAGGGATTGAGAAAGCTTCCCCAACCCCCTCCACGACTACCACATTGAAGCTGATGCTTGAAAGTCCGAAAGGATTTGGAGAGGCAAACCTGATAAAGAAAAATATTCTAGGAAACAGTAATAAGAAGTAGCTGGTAGGAAGAACAAAAGTTAGCTCTGTGTGTGTGTGTGTGTGTGTGTGTGTGTGTACGCACATGTGCATTTGTGTTGCATTTGAGTTATTAAAAGAAATTTTATATGTTACAATTGCTAAGAAAAAGGAAGATTGATGCAAGAGAAGCCCATACATGTAGGCAAGGGAATATTTCATTTGAGAAATGTTTTGATGTGCAGTTACTCAGGCTATTCAGACTGGTTCTGTACACAATTCAAATGTTTGGGTGATTCTTTTAGTCCTTGCTCTGGAAAAGAGCCCACTCATTCACTGAAATCATGATATCCTGGGCAGATAACAGAGCTCTTCTCCACCTCTTTCATGTAAGCAATAATTCATCTCTAGAATGCCTCTTCTATATGTATCTGTATGTGTTAGTTTCTGTGCTTTGAAAACATGGAACAATCTCAAATTGAATTGCCTTTTGAAACCACCAAGGATTCCGATTCAGAGACAGACAATGCAGGGTCAAGATGTTCATCCTCCTGGATCAGATTGTTCCAGCAGCATTAAATAGGAGTCGTTTATTGGGCTTTGCCAGCATACTAATAAGTCAGAGAGAGAGAGAGAGAGAGAGAGAGAGAGAGAGAGAGAGAGAGAGAGAGAGAGAGAGAGAGAGAGGGAGAGGGAGAGAGTACTGCATCCCACTGCCTGAAAACTAACTCAATAAGCCCCTACCTATAACATTCCCTTTGGGCATCTATGAATGGTTTCTAATTGTATGAAAGGATTTTGTTCTCCCTGGGACTGGTGAACAGACAACACTGGAAAAAATTCTCCCTAACGATGTGAGATTGCTACAACCATTCCCTCCCTGAGTAGGTAGAAAACTTACTCTTCCCATGAGCTCAAGTCGGCATTCCTCTGTCATGGAGAAGTGGGGTGATTGGTCCAAGGTTGTAAACGTAACCCACAACAGATCCAGACAAAGAATTCTGAGTTTCATGTTAACTGCTTAAAAGCTCATCACTGTGCTTAGCATAGTAGAATTGTGAGGACTTAATTTTTTCAACATTTTCACAATATTGCAACAATTGCTTCTTTTATGACCAAAAGATGCTGTATGTAAAAATATTGACTCTGGAAGACTCTACAGATTTCTATTTTTACACCTGTGGACGAAGCTCATCCTATCTACACTTCTTTAATAATGATAATCAGCATTGATAGAATATTGTGAAATAATTATTATCTTTTATTTCACAGAGGATGAAACTGAGGCTCAGAGGGGATAAATAACTTGTTCAAGGTCACATGTAAGTAGCAGAATAAGGAATCAACCCCATGTACTTTTGATTTCAAAGTCCATGCTTTTGCTATTAAACTACACTCAGATCAAAGTTTACTGTGTTCAAAAATCAGAATTAAATCAGTAAGGTTGAGGCCAACTCTAGATTCCATCTAGACTTGCAACTTTGATCTGCAAATAACTCAAAGTAGCTCATATACAGAATTTTATTGACTAACCTAACTGGAAGACCAAAAGTAAAATGGACCTTAGACACTGTTTATTTGGGGCTCTGACGTGGTTTCTCACTTTTCTCTTGGTTTGGCCTTTCCCATGTGTCATTTTTTTTTTTTTCTTATGCTGATTTCCTTCAAGGTGCTAAGGCAGTGCTGCCAGAGCATTGTTGTCGCTCCTTTCCATCCACCAGGAAAAAGACCTACTTTCAATGGTTCTCTTAGTGATGACGTTTCCTTCCCAGAATTCACCTGCAAACCTAATACCTCACTGGTCCAGTGAGTAAGACTTGGAGAGACATAAAAGGAAGGAAGGGCTTTCTGGGTCACACAAAAAGGAACAAAGACACAGGGATGGAAAAGTTATGACACAACTGAATGTCCAGTTTGACTAAAACAGGTGCTCTTAGGCTACTGAACCTAAGCACAGGTCCACCCACATCATCTCTTCAGGAAGCCCTGTAGGTAGGTGGTGGATAAGTGCCCTGAAGTTGCAGTGGGGTTCAAATCCTGACCTGGCCTAGAGGGTAAGTCCTATGGGTAAGTCACTTCACCCTCTTAGTCTTGGTGGGTAGAGACAATAATGACCTCATGGGGTGACTTGGCTATTTGTTTACTCAATCCATAGGTGTATGTTGTGCATCTACTATGGGCCAGTACTGTTCTATGTTCTATATGCAATGCACTGAAAAAAATGGTGGAGGATAGTTGTTGCCTTCACGGGGCGCCCAGTCTACTGGAAGAATCAGATATAAAATCCACGAGAGTGATTCATCCTATGTTCATCAGCTGAGGAAGACCTTTCCTGAACTCTCCTTCTTGTCTCCCTCCAGTGTGGTTTCTCTCATAAACATTTACTTCAAGACCCTTGTCGTCCTCATTTTAGCCTGCAAGTTTATTTCCATGATAGCTAGGTAAAAACTGGGTGAGGGAAGTTCCAAGTAGAGAAGTTGCAGCAGAATATGTGATGCCCTTGTGATGGGGAGGAATTTGGACCTTTTGAGAAAATAAAAACTTGGTGTGGATAGAACACAGAGGAGGCGGGATTCAAGACATGTTTGGGAAAACAGGCACGGGTCAGATCATGCAGGATCTCCTAGGCCAAGTTTAAAACTTTTAATTCTCATTGCTGTGGTAAGCCACTGGTGGTTTTAAGCACTTCAGAGTCTGCAATGAATAAGAGTGAGTGAACACTGCTGTTTCCTCCTTAGCAGTTACTCCATTTCTCCTCAAGTAAAGGTGAGACTTTTATTCCCACTGTGTTTGGCTCATAATCCTACTAGGCACCTGACTGAAGATCAAATCAGAGCAAACCCCAGAAATTCATTTCAGAAATTAAAGGAAAGAAAAATCTCATCTTTTGCCCAAACTGAACCTTGCTGGTAACTGTTTTGCAATCAGAAATGAAGCCTATGAAAGAATGAAAGCAACTCACAGCAGAGGGCCCAGGTGAGGGACTGGCAAAGAGAGAGAGAGACTACAGGATTAACAGTCTGCTCACACTGGAAATCTGCTCTGAAGGCTGCCCCATCTGTAGTCTCACTGGACACGGTGGCCAATAAGTTCCACTTGCAATAATAATTGAAAAAAAAGGGAAAAAGAAAAAGAACATTAGGGCCAAAATGGTAGCCTTAAATGCAAGTTCTTTTACATAGAATTGGGGAAACTGGAATCTAGCCAGGTGACCAAGAAGAATGGTTAGAACTCAGACAAAGTAGGCTCCATCCTGGAGCCATAAGGATTCATGGAACCTGAACGTGGAAGAGCAATGTAGACCAACAGTCATAAAAGCTCTCTGGTCTTCACAAATCCTCACACTTGTGTCCCATCTGTGACGTAGTTCAACTCTTTTTCACATGCTACTTTTCCCACACCCAACTGTCTTTCTTGTCCTCAACCCTGCATAGATATTTTTTTTCTATATGTTGCTACTTTTCTGTAATTTTGAGTTGCTTCTGCCCATCATGATCCTCAGATACAGCTCTTTCTATCATATCACTCCTCAGTTTCAGATCACCTCTGACTGCCTGTTTGGCTCCAAATTTCCCCATCCAAGTTCCAGAGAGTAGGAATCTTACCAACCCAGCTCCTTCCTCTTTGGGCAGAACTCATGTCTCAGTCTGTGTGTCTGTAACAAAATACCACAGACTGGGTAATGTATAAAGAACAGAAATGTGTACCTCACAGTTCTGGAGGCTGGAAAGTTGAAGATTAAGATGCTGGCAGGTTAGGTTTCTGGTGAGAGGCACAGTCTCCTTCTGATGTGGTGCTTTACTGCTGGGTCCTTTGGAGGGGAGGAATGTGTCCTCACACAGCAGAAGGATGTCCAGGCAAGAGAGCTAAGGCTGTGTGAAGACTCTTTCGTTCAAGAGGGAGAAGCCCTGTGGCCTAATCACCTCTTAAAGGTACTGCCTCATTGGCCATTCATTCTCAACACCTGAATTTTGGAGAGCACACATTTAAAGTACAGCAGCTCATCAGGCCAGACCACCTCACAGGCTGTGTGTGGGTTGACCAGCTTGGATGATATTTGGCCAAAGAGGGGACCATGGGTTGTCCCATCTGTTTTACTGAAAGTGCCCAAGGCAGAGCAGGCACATCACTGACCTATCTACACACCAGGCTGGTGGAGGTTAAAAAGCAAACACCTGGAAATTTCAGGCTGAAATTTATAAGCAAACATTTTTCATTTTTTAAAGTATAGAATGCTATCAGTCTCTGGTGTCCTTGAAAAGACTTTCTTTGAACCAAGAAATAATCATTTACTTCATTGGGAAACAAAATGAACCATGCAAATGGAAATTGTGAGTTACTCATTTGGAGACTAATTGGGGGAGAAAACAAAGTCTGCAATCGAATGTGCATCTGCTTGAAAGCAGAGAAGCTGTGTTAGAGTCAAATGTGTTTTCTTTCCTTTTTTTATTTTCTTTTTTAGATTCCTCCCCAGGCTTTTTAAGTGGATGAAATGTAACTATAAATCCAAGAGCATTTTCCTTGGACCCAATGGAACCAAGGCATCTAAGCTAAGCCTCTTAAAGAAAATTTAGGAGATCCCTGGGACTGTGCTGTCATAGATGCTTATTTGTGAGTCTGCATCTGTGTTGCATTATTGTCTCAACCTCCAGGTTAAAGGAAGTATTATCTTACCAAGCAACATTAGGAGCCGTAATTCCATGCATCCTTCTATTTAACACATTGTACCCACCTTTCCTGATACCCTTCTCTTTCTTTCCACCTAACTCGATGCATAAGTTGTCAAGGGTGGGCCCTCTGCAGGGCCTCCCCTAACTTTCCAGTCAATCACCCTTCTAAACAGAAAACTTTAGGGGTAGAGAGAGGTTGGACACCCGAGGACGGGTTTTTTCTCAGGGGAACAAATAAAGATCAGCATCTCGTTCCCAGCGTGGCAAATTCTTCTAATTTTGTTTTCCTAAGGATCAAGCATTCCAGAAACCAATTCCTGCTATCTAAACACATCAGATACCACTTGGAGCGCCAATTTAATTTAGAGAGAAAGCAGAGCTTATTGGTGACTGGCACACTCTTGTCCACTGTACAGGGTGTACCCTTTCCTCCACTCTCTTCACCTCACCCCCAACTGGCAAATGACCTGGAGATCCACCTTGTCACCAGAGTTGTGGTAAACTTGCCAACAAAACAAAGGAAGCTGGGAGATATTGCCAATCTTTTTCCTATTTCACTAGGGAGTGACAAATGAAGGAGACTAGAAAACTTGCATCCTCCAGCTCAGTGTCCCTGTGCCTCTGACAATGACAGATTAGCAATCACATATTCTTAGCAAACACTTGCTCTTTCAATATTCCTTAAAGTCACCAAAGACTTCTGTCATTACAACACTCCCTCAAGATAGACATGTCACTATATCCAAGGTGACAGGCTGTCTTTCACCAGCTGCATTCTAAATTGTTGCCTTCCTTTGAGTGGGGGTGCACCTTCAGTCCCTTGCTGGGAGTTGAGAAGCTCCTTAATCTTATCAGGAACACTCACCCAAATCACTTCCTCCCGAAAAGACTTCCACAGATGGCCAATTTCATTCATTCATGAATCTTCTATTAACTTTAGTTCCAAACTTGCCTCTTCCTTACTTTATCATCAAATAATTGAAATGGACATGAGTCTCAATCTGCAGGTTAGTTTAAGTGTCTTCAATTTCTCAAGTATACAAATTGCGCTAACCCCGGAGGTGGGAATTACAACACAAAAATAGTAACGTCCCTGCCTTCAATAAATGTATATCCTAGTTGTACAAAGCATCCCCCAAATGAAAGACAATGATACAAATACTACATGGCACACCTGTGTTAAAGGAGTTATGCAGGTTTGGATTTTTCTGAGACGTCGGGAGATGAGCCTGATGAACTTTGCACTATTACTTCCATTAATGGGTTGAATGGTGCCCCTGCCCCCAACCCAAAGACACATCCATGTGAATGTGACCTTATTTGGAAAAAGGATCTGTGCAGCGGTACTTAAGGATCTTAGAATGAGATCATCCTGGATTCCTTGGATGGCTCTAAATTCAGTAACAAGCATCCCTTTAAAAGACAAAATGAGAAGGCGGAGGAAGAGAGTGGAGTGGTGAGGCCAGAAGCCAGGGAATACCTGGAGCCACCAGAAACTGGAAAAAGAAAAAGGAGAGATTCTCCCCCACAGCCTTTGGAGGGAGATCCGCTTTGTCAACACCTGATTTTACATTTCTGGCCTCTAAAATAATGAGAGTAAGCTTCAGTCATTTTAAGCCAGCAAGGTTAGGGCCATTTGTTATGGCAGCCAAACCAACCAATGCAGTGCATTTGCCTGGGACACTCTGTTCCCCCAACTCCTCAGATCTCACGTTCGATGCAGTCTACTCAGAGAAGTATTCTCTGATGTCCCACTCCCAACCCAAAGCTAAATTAGGTCTCCTTATTGTTCTCATAGTCAGCCCCTCATCCCTTTCCTTCTAATACTGAATGACATATACTTACAGATTTAAGGCAGAGACACAAACTTATTTGTTTCTTTCTTACAATTTCCCTATGAAGTTCCTCAAAATATTCAGACCTTCCTGGGTGTTTCCCCCACACCTTAAAACTTGAATCATTGAGGAGATTACAGGAGGAGACATGGAGTAAGACCAAACAAACAGCCAGAGGAAGGGCCACTCCTCAGGAACATGGAGCCAGCCTGGAATACACCCCACTCCCTGCTAGCACCTAGGATGCCATCAAACCTCTGACAGAAGGCTGAACCCCAGGCACTTGGGCTCTCGTCCTCACATACTCCCCACCCCAAGTACAGAATGTCAGATCACAAGGGACATTGTGTAACCGTGGCCCATCGGCAAAATCCAGTACAACCAGGTGGCATTCTGGAATGTACCTTCCTAATGTATTTGATGCCACAAAAACTTCTGTATCTTTTGGAGGGAACAGAAGAAGTGTGCGGACAACAGGCAAGAACTGCTAAAATTTCATTTCTCAGTGTGGATCAAGAGGACAGCTCTAAGTCTAAGCTGACTTAACTAAACATTTTAAAATGCTAAGCCTGTGGACTCATACCTGCTGCATATTTATTCGTGTGATTATTTGTAACAATGTCTGTCTTTCTAGTAGGTCTGTGTCTATTTTTCTCATTGCTCTATCCCCAATGCCTGGCACATAAATTAATAAAAAATGTGAAGTGATCAAATAGCTATCTCATGGGTCTCCCAGTCCTACACTGCTACTTTCACAATAATTTTTTTTTTAATCTTTATTATTTTTATGTGGTGCTGAGGATCGAACCCACTGCCTCACATGTGCCAGGCAAACGCTCCACCACTGAGCCACGACCCCAGCCCCACAATAATTTTTTTATCTGTTACAAATGTGACTGTCCATTGACTTCCACCATAAAAACTTTGAATAGTGCTGCATGGCCAACATTTAAAGTTCTTTATAGTTCTATGTCCCACAATTTGCAGCCCGCTTCCATTCTCTAAACCCCATCACAGCACATCTATAGAAATTCCTAAAATGTGTTGCATGGCACCCCCCAAGAAGATACATCCATGCCCCAATTCTCAGAACCTAGAATGTGACTTTATTTGAAAAAAGGATCTGTGCAGATGTACTCAAGGATCTTGAAACACAACACTCCAACAAACCAAAGCCAGAAATAAATATGTGATTAAATAATAGATGCCAAGTTCCCAGGAAACACTTATTGATAACTCCCAGAAATCACTTGTGATGGGCAGTTCTTTTAAGGTGATCTGAAGTACCTGCAGAAACAGACAAGGTACATGTCAAAAGAAATTTACTGTAACCTTGCTTTCACCCCCAAGTGAGAACAGCTCTGGGAACCACATAAGCCATATGAATTATTTCACTACCCTGGGACACAGATGTGGTCAGATATCTTTTAATCTTTCAAATTATTTATTCAAGTATCACATGATTCACTAACATGAAGACCTGCCTCTCCCTTCTAAGCCCCCCTCCCCACCACACACACAAATGTTCCAGAGCCCATAGATGTCAGAGTCAGTTCTCTCAATATCAAGTGCCAAGAAAATTGCAGTTTAGTCAGTTCACTCAAAACTATTGCTTCTTGCCTATGCCATCTAAGTAAAAAACATTGTTAAAATCAGTCTTTTCTGCTGGGCATATTGGTGTATGCCTGTAATCCCAGCTACTAGGGAAGCCCAGGTAGGGGGATGGCAAGTTTGAGGCCAATCTCAGCAACTCAGCAAGACTCAAACTGCTAGAACCACAGATGAGCCTGAGTCCAGAATAAAAAGGGAATGGAATTGAGAAGAACTTTTAATCATATGTGAAATTAAAGTTTAAGAATGAACAAGGCTGATTCTTAGATATTTTTAAAACGTCTACATTAGGACATTTGTGAAAACAGAAAATGTCTAAAATGTTACAGAACCCAGTCAAGAGGAAAGACAGGTTTGAGATAGTATCACTGGGTGGCTTTTACTAGGCAAAAGTGGTCTCTTTTTTTTTTTTTTTTTTTTAATCCTAACAGTTGAGGCTCCTCCATAAACTGGTTGCACCATTTGATAGCTGTCTCCATGGGAAGCCACCCTGATTCACAGGGGGGAACCACACTTTTCCCTAGCTAATCTTAAAAACAATTGCTAATGGGTGACAAGATCTGCTTTTTAGGGGACAATCTTAAAAAGGTGCTCATTAGCAGTTGATATGTAATGTGAGTGCTTTCTAATGTAACTTCATTTAGAGCTATTTTTATTTAATGAACCCTGAAAAGCTGTAATGAAGCATCACACCCCTGTTGTTTCCATGCAGTCCCTGTAGCAAAGAAATAGTACAAAAGTGTGACACTTCAGAAGCTCAGTAAGGGCTTGAGAACAATGTAACAGAAGCAGGGTTCCAGTCTAAGTAGAGGCTGCCTGTCCCATTCAACATCAGTAAAGCCAAAAATTAACAGTTTCATGCAAATGAAAATTACACTGAGAATCCATCTGACTCCGGTCAAAATGGCAATCATCAAGAATACAAGCTACAATAAATGTTGGCAAGGATATAGGGGGTTTAAAGGTACACTCATACACTGCTGGTGGGACTGAAAATTGGTGCAACCACTATGGAAAGCAATATGGAGATTCCTTAGAAAAGGGTCAGGGGAAGAATAGAGGTATTTTGGACTACCCAGAGTAGGGTGAAAGGATGGGATGGGGCGTGGGAGTAGAAATGATAGAATAAATCAACATTATTGCTCTGTAATATGATTACATGACCTATGTAACTCTACATCATGTACAACCAGATGAATGAGAAGTCATATTCCATTTATGTATAATGTGTCAAAATGCATTCTGTCAGGTGTAACTAATTAGAACAAATAAAAAATATAAAAAAAAATTAACAATTTCAAAAATGATAAACTTAAGAGAACAAGTTAGGTAGATGAAAACCAGGGGGAGCAGGTACCACAAAGAAGAGTGACTGGTTTCCCTTCTCCTTCTTTCTCCGCTCCTATCCTTTCTAGATCACATCTTTTCTTTGTTACATTATGCTATCTTTTCTTCTTTATTCTATCTGCCATCCTTCGACTAAACAGCAGCCTATCAAGGTGGAAATTAATGAGTGCCCACTGAGAGAGTTTCTTTAGATGCCCAAGGGGGAGAATACAGGTCACTCAAAATGGGTCTTCTATTGGAAAGTGTCACTTGACAGTCTCAATTTCCTTATGCAAAGATAAGTCAATTAGACCTTGCAGAGGGTTTTTCTTCAGTTCTATTTTCAGGGGGACTAGTCCCTTTGTTTTAGGAGGTGGGTATAAAAAGACCTTACCGAATTTTGATTGGCAGAAAAAATGCTTTAACCCTAAAGGAGAAAGTCAGTGATTGGTAAATAAGATAAAATAGACAGTAAAATGGTCAGGCAGTCAAGGAAACAGGCCCCAGTTAAGGTTTTTTCAAACATAAAGAATACTCCATAAGGTTAATCCATAGAAACATGCCAAACATTATAGCCAACTTCTTCGTCCCAGAGCAGTGGGAAAATGGAAGAGGTACAGACCTGAATGGAGGATTACAGGAACATTCAAACTCAAGGGCTAAAAGAGCACAGCCAATTAGAAGGTCACTGGCAGAGTCAATAACCTTGGTACTTTTCCAGTACCTGTTAAACATAGATTTTAACCAGTAGCTCAATACTTTTCAAATTCCTGTTTAGCATGGATTTTATCAAAGCCCCTAGGAGAAGATACATAAGCCCCTAGACTAGAACATTTAAGTGATAACCTGCTATCAGGTCTCCTTTCACCTTGTGGGGGTTCTATCTCTTTTCTTCTCACTCAAATAGATCCTACTCCTTTTGTTCTTGCCTTCCATTATCATCCATGAATTTCCTTCTTCAAGTATGCAAGACAAGAACTCAAAAAGAAACTGGTGATGAGCCACTGGGGTCTGCAACAGTGGAGGGCAAAGCCCATCATTAAGAGCTGCAATGCACCCCGGGATAGAAGTAGTAGGGAAGAATCCTGCTTTGTCAGCTTTGACCCTTGAAGCTGATGCCGGCAGGCATTCCCTGCTGTGATTAGTTGCTAACACTAAAATGGAGGGTTTTAGGTTGTAGAGGCTTATGGCTTGCACAGATCCCACTTGCCAGCAGAAGCAGAGAATCAAGTTTCACCTCAAACTCCAGTTTCAGTGGGTCACTCCAACCTGCATGGTGGGAAAAATTATTGTGTCCAGCTTGTCCCTGGGATATGACTTTGAGAGTAACCTCTGAATTTAAATAGGAGTCCCACTGTAGCTGTACAGAGTCTGAACCTGGTACCACTGTGGGGAGAAGCCCATGAGGCTGGACAGCCTCTTGTTTGGCTCAACTGAGAAAAGTATAAACTAAAGTATCTTTATTTGTTCACACTACTGTCTTTAAGCAAAATCTAATGACACTTTGTTTACTTCCAAATGAAATCTTGGGTTGATTCCCTGGTTTTTACTAGTCACTTTCAGATATGAGTAATTTTATTTTTTAGATATTGAAAGTACTAAATAGCTAGCTCAGTTGGTAGAGTGCTTGCCTTGCATGCACAAGGCCCTGGGTTCAATCCCCAGCACCACAAAAAAAAAAAAAAAAAAAAAAAAAAAAGTACTAAACAGAGGGAGCATGCCTAACTCTCACATAGTACCTTCACTCCCTCTTCCAGTTTGGGGTGGGGAAAAAAGAAGAGAGAAAACAGACATCTCCTCCAACCCAGGGAGGTCTCACAGTTCCTTTGTTAGATGTCCACGGGTCACTTTACTAGGGCATATTCTGTGGGCTAATGATTATTCCAACATGTCCTGTTAAGGAGGAGCCTGCTCCCCAGCAGAAACCTCAGATCCACAGCTGTCTGTGAGCTGTGACCTTCTGTGGTCCATTAGCTCCTGTGGAATTGTCCTCCGCACCTTCAGTTCCAGTTGGTCTGGTAGTTCCCTCACCAAGAGATATCCTTCCCCAGTCTCTTTTTCCCCCTACAGAGGCAGATGAATGAGTCTAATGCTTTGAAAAAGTCTGACTGGGGGGTAACATACCAGTTTCCCCTTTTTTCAACTCTCCCACTCCTCTTTTCAAGTGGCTCCCTTGGGCCCTTCTCTCTTCACTTCAGGGAAGGACAACACGACATTCTCCATTACCTCTCTTCACAGGAGGGTCTTGAGGGCAGAAAATACAATCTCATGAGACATACTGCATAGCAAAGGCAGCCTGCCCTCTCCTGGATAGGTCCTTATTTAAGCATAAAAAAGAAAGAGCAAAGACATTGAAGGACCAGAGAGGCAATATTAGGTCAAGTCTCTGAAGAAGAATTTTTTTTAGTAAACTATATTGATAAATGGCTGCTGATAATTTTGATAATTCTCTGCATTGTCTAGATAGTATGTTGGGCAATATTACTCCCAACTTGGAGAGTCTGAGACGACAGAAAATTCTCAGATGACAATCTATATAGTAATGTAGTTTCCATGAAATTAATGATAAATGAATGAATGAATGAATGAATACCTATATAAGAAAATATATGTATGTATATATGTATGTATACATATATATGGTTTTTAACAATTCCAATAAACACTGCAAATAGTGAAGATATTATGTACTAATATTCTCCCTCCCTTTTTTGGGTGAGAAATTTGGTAGTGAGGGAAGTGGTTGTTGAGACCACAGTAAGTAGAAAATGAAGCCAAATAAAACATAGAAAATATATACAGTCACAAACATATGTTTGAGGGTGTATGTCAAATATATACACTGGGAATACTGGGGAATATATAAAGACACTTAAATAAGAATTCACACCCATTTGTTCTGGCTTACAAAAATTCAGGCAATTTAACAGGGTCCTCCTGGTTTATAATATCCATTTATTTCACTGGAAACGTTTCTTTCTCTAGTCATACTTTCTTATTTTGTACTGATGTTATTCTCACTCCGTTACTTTGTATCATTCTTTTTCTTCTTATTCATTTATTCAATATTTATCAAGTTTCAAATGTCTTTTGACATTTCTAGTCTCCTCCTACACAGACTGGAGGTGAGTGATGTCTACCTTTCAGCTATCCTTTTTGCAGGCCCTGCGTGGATGAGTCTAGCATCTCTTTTTAGAAAGTGTGGGTACATCTCCCTTATCATCCTTAGCTTTGAGGCTTTAGCTAGAATTTGAAGGCAACAGCATATGTCCCATTTAACAGCCTATTATATTTGGAAAAGACTTGACAGTTCATTCCAAGAATGAAGAATTATTTTTGTGTGTGTGTACTTTATTTGATCTTAGCTACCAGGTGTCGAGAAGTCCTTTGGGATTTTCATAATTTTCCTTAGAGAATGAAGAATAAAAGTCAGAAATGGAGGCTTAATGTTAAAGATTCCTTTCTATCTTTGCTACATGTTAGTAACCAACTCGGAATTATTTAAAAGCTAATTATAGAGACTGAGGAAGAGGCAGACCTATTGCTTTTCTCCTTTGAAACTCTTGGACTAGTTTGAGCCTCTGAAAAATAAATTTAGAAAAAGTAGCAAAGACTGTGAGATGATGTTTAAGAGCATTCATTTTTTTCCAAGTTAAAAATATGGTAGGAGATGCATAGAAAGGTACAATGAGCAAGGTACAATGTCCTTTCATTAAATTGGCAAGTTATTTGTTAAATGCCTGTTGTATGTCAGATACAATGCTATATAGATACACATACAGTACCCTAATGTCAAAAGATTTGAATATTGGTCAGATTTGTCCATTTAAATAGTAATATCCTTCATTTTTACAAATGTCAAAATTTGCTGTTGTTTTAAAGATGTAACTTTCCTACATTTCTTAGCAATGAATGGAAATTAGGATTCAAGCCATGTTGCTCAACAAGATCTGTGATTATGTTTGGTCAATTAGTATTCCCTGCCAGGATGAGCACTTGCAGAGATATTGAGTCCAGTTTTAATACAGCTGTGAAGTTAGGAAGAGCTCAGGGGTACTTTCGCCTCATGAGCAGCCTAGCTGCCTGAACCATGACTTGAAATGTTGTTTCATTGGCCATCTGAGCTCATTTTCTCTTTGTTCAAGCCAGAGTTGTGGTAAGGCCAGAAGGCTGACTAGTGACACTGGAGAAGGAAATATTTTTCACAAAGTTGAAAACTAATGAAGGACTTCTAGCTCAGAAAAATTTTTGTTATTAAATATATGCTTGTAATATGTTGTATATAATTAACAATACATAATTTATTATATATATTATAATATTTTCACAAAGCTGAAAACTGAGGAAGGACTTCTGGTTCAGGAAAATTTATGTTCATAAAAAAGAATCATAAATTCTCCTGAATTCCACTTACACTTTTTTTAAATATTAGATTCATTTTGACATTAGATTCATATTAGACTCAATATCCAAGAATGCAAACATAGGGGAAGAGCTTACTGACATAGACTAGGTCTGAATTTTAGGAGGCAGAAAGACAATATTGGCACTGCTAAGCTCTTATTTCATAAAAATTTAATAACTGGTTATAAAATAAACAAAGCTCATGAACATCTATTTTATTTGCACCTATACCTCCCACTGTGATCAGATGCAGTTAGATGGTAAATCCAACTGACAGGCAAAAAAATAAATAAAAAATGTTGAAGGGAAATACTCATCTTTGGTTGTTTTTTTCTTACCCATATCACATTCAGCTAAGCTCTTGATCCAAAGACCCCTGAAGACAGCTTTCTTTGAAGCTTTTCAGTATCATTTCTTTGAGTGGGCATTAATTCGACCTAAAAATTGCAGCCAATTTCCTAAGGAACCTTGAATCAAATCAAATCACTCAGCAATGTCAAACTGAGCATGATGATATGCTAAGCAAATAATAATTATTAAGTCATAACATTTATTAATTTATGGGATTATAAGAATTTATAGGTCACTCTGTGCATATAATGGTTTAAAATTATATTCCATTATATGAGTTTATTAATTTTTATAATTATAAAAATGGATTCCTACTTTTAGGAAGCTTAGCATGTATTCCAAGAAATGTCATGTTTTTAAACTTGCTACTTCTTATCCAAGCAAACAAATCAGCAGCTTGAGGAACAGATATCTGGGCTTAGCTAACTGCGACAAAAGCCCATTTGTAGGCCAGAGTTGTTCACAAGATGTGCTACTGCACACTGATGGCTTAGTTCTTTCTAGGATAGATACCATCTTTCCAAGACACTGCATCTAATTCCAGATCTAGGATTCAGGGCTGTGATAAGGAGAGCCAGTGTTGTTGACCTAAGTCCACAGCGCCTAAGTTAGGAACAGGACCTGGTTTCCTCATGCCTGGATGTGAAGCTAATCTTTACATGTGAGCAAGGATGCTTATGTAATCCTCATTAGTGCAGCTGGCTGTTCTGACTCCACTCACAGCAAGAACGATTGCTTTAATCTCTAAAGAAAACACCAAATAAAATGCATTTCTTTAATCAAGGAAATAAGGTTCCAGTGATGCATGTTGTCCGAGTGACAGTGTATTTCAGGCAGCTAAGTAATTGGCCTATAATATGGATGTACATGGGAATGCAATTTGCTTTTTATCATACTTGGTTGGGATTTGAATTGAAATCACAGTAGGAGCACAAGGCTGTCAGGGCTACGTCAAAGGAGAAAAACAGGAGCTGGCTGCTGGGAATATTCACACCCAGCCAAGAAAACACACTAAATGAGGCTTAAAATGAAGCTTTTCTGTCTGTATTTCATAAGTTCAAACCAAGAGGAAAAATGTTTCTTCCCTTTCCCTACCCCGACTCTGCCATCATACTGTAACTGCTGGATGAAATATAAAGTCACACATATTACCACCTGATTTTGATCCTGTAATCTGCAATGGGTGATCCTTCAATTAGGTACACAAGTAGAAAACAACCTGACTTAGGACTCCAAAGGCTGAAAACTTCATTTTTCTCTGTTATTGACCAATAATTGACCATGAGCAAATTATAAGTTCCCAGAGCTTCAGTTTTGTCATCTGTTAAATGAAGATAGCACATGACCTGCCTATCTCATTTGACTATTATAAATTATAAATTTTTTTCTCCTTCTACTCATAGTAAAGTTTCTAAAAGAAATACTGAACAGTCATGGTGTTGATTTCTTCACTTCTTTTACTCCCCAGTTTCAAACTGACCCTCCACTGAAATGCTCTAAGAATTCTGCTGCCAAATCTAATGAATGCTCAAATGCTTTCCCACCTTTCACCTATTCTCACATAATTCTGACTGGGTTGAACACCACTATTTTGAAATTTTCACAGCGATTAGCTATCATGAAAATGTCCTCTTCAGTCTGCCCTTTAACAGTGACCATGACTTTGCCCTTGGCCTTTATTTTACTTTCTTCACTATCAGCATCTCTTTGGATGATCTCATCCAATATCAATTCTGTAAGCCAATGCTCAGATTTATCTGCACAAACACTACTCTCCTGAGGTCCATTCAACTTTGTAAATATCTGCCTGTGTAGTCTAGAGTTCTCGGAATAAAAAAATTCCTGGAACCAAATTCATTTGGTTCATCTGACCACAATCCAAACTCTTTTTCCTCCTGTGTTCTCTTCATACATCTAAAATCTGGAACTCATCCATGACCTGCTTTCAAAATTCTATTTCTAAAATATTTCTCAAATACATCGTTTACTAAGTATTTCCATTAATTTGGTACAAAACCTTTCCATCTCTTGAATAAACTATATTACAAATACCCATAAACTAATCTCCCTTCTTATGTGTCAGGTCGTTCTGAGACATTCTCCACAATATGCCAAAGTGGTCTCTCTAAACAATAATCTGACCACCTTTCTATCCTACCTTTAAATCTTCAATGATTCTCACTGCAACACAAATTAAACCCTAACTTTTGAATACAGAATGGATGTCCCTTTATGTCCTTGCTCCTTCCCTCCTCACCATTATCAGTTCTCAGAACTCCTCCACTCTCACCTTGGTTACAGCCATTCCAAAATTGTCATCACCATTTGCTACATAACAAGTTGGTGAATATGCACTAGGTTGCCCCATTCTGGAATGTTCTCTCTTCTGCTTATTTAAATCTCTGTTATTGTTTGGATGTGAGGTGTCCCCAAAAAGCTCATGTGTGAGACAATGCAAGAAGGTTTGGAGGAGAAATGATTAGGTCATGGTCTTAACTTAATCAGCAAAATTAATCCACCACCCCCCATTGGATTACTGAGTAGTAGCTGAAGTGGTGTGGTGTGGCTGGAGAAGGTGGTAATTGGGGCATGGTTTTGGGGTATATATTTGTTTCTGGAGAGTGGAATCTCTCTCTGCTCTCTGATCATGATGTGAGTTGCTTCCCTCTGCCAAACTATTCCACCATAATATTCAGCCTCACCTCGAGCCCCAAGGAATGGAGCTGGCCTTCCATGGGCTAGGACCTCTGAAATTGTGAGCCTTCAAATAAACTTTTCCTCCCCTAAAATTGTTCTGGTCAGATCTTTCAGTCACAGCAGTGAAAAAGCTGACTAAAACAATCTCATTCATTCTTCAAGACTCAGTTCTTATGTCCTCTTCCCTGATAAATGGTCCCTAACTTTCCTACTGCTCTCATCTACCTCAGGTAGTTTAATTTCCTCCTTAATATCTCATGCAGACCTTTATTCTAACATGTTGCTCCATATTGTAACTATGTAAAAGTTCTTGATGTCTGAGCTTTTCTGTGGGGAGGAACCATGTCATAGAGAGGCTTCAGTAATACCTGGATGGGAGCCCCACTCTTTGCTTCAAATTCTCTAGTGTTCACCTGGTTTCAGTCACTTTTTTCTACCTATTGTACCCCAACTAGATCCTCCCTCTCTGCCTAGTCTTGAAATCTCAATAATCCAGTTGGATGTTTTGCTCAGGCTATTGTAGGTTGGCCCAAAGTGGTAGCCAGTGAATTACTCTATTTAGGTTCATATTCAGAAGGGTAATATCACCTGGGGTTCCAGGTTCCTAGGAGGGCCGTCCAGATCCAGCTCCCTGAGCACCTGTCTGCCAGGTGTGAGGGAGAGACTAGGACAATTATACTCTTTATTATCTCATTATCTCATTTTCTAATAGCAGCATTTTAGAAAATAACTATGTGTTAAGAGAACAGGTACTCTGCTGACAAGCATCACTGCACTGTTCAAAGAATAGGAAAACATTTAGTGAACTGGAATAGCTGTATGGGACCAATTAGAACAAATAAAAAAGTTAATATAAAAAAGAATAGCAAGATACGATTTAAGGGGGAAAATGAATAAAATTGCTCTCATCCTGCATTTCTGTGTTGTCTACAATATGATGCAATAGGAGGGCAGGATATCTGAAGTCCGATCAAACTCTCATCTATTATTCAGCTTTGCTAGGCTGGTACTGAAACACAGATGAAGGCAAGTAGGTAATTAAAATGCCAGACTTTATATTGTCTATTCTTAGCTTTGAAAGACAATGAATGCTGTTATGGCATTGTGTCGACTATTTTGTTTAATGTGAAAGTCAAAAGGCCAAAGATTTAGATAGCTAACTAGGAAATGGAATGGAATAAATTATAAGAACATACTGCATTCTTCTAGTCAACTCAGAGTTCAATAGTCTCACACCAAATATGCTGAAATAAAGTGTAAATTTAAAACCCTGGCATTTTTTCATTATTAAATGAAATTGTCTAGATTCCCTAGACCTTTTTTTTAAGAATAATACAAAATTAAGCATAAACTAGGTTTGTCATTAATTCAAAGGGAATTTATTAAAAGAACTCATTATAGTAGTTTATCTAGATTACAGGATTGTTGGTGTTTTCTGGCTTACAGGTTTGGAGGCTTCTGAAAAATGAATACTGTTTTAGTCAGCTTTTTCACTCCTGTGACTAAAAGATCTGACCAGAACAATTTTAGGGGAGGAAAAGTTTATTTGAGGGCTCATTGTTTCAGATCTTGGTCCATAGACAGCCAGCTCCATTTCTTCAGGGTTCAATGTAAGGCAAGATATCATGATGGAAGAGTGTGGAGGAGGGAAGCAGTTCACGTGGTGATCAGGAAGGAGAAAGGAGAGAGGGAGAGAGGGAGGGAGGGAGGGAAGGAGGGAGGGAGAGAGGGAGGGGGAGGGAGAGGGGGAGGGGGGGAGAGAGAGAGAGAGAGAGAGAGAGAGAGAGAGAGAGAGAGAGAGAGAGAGAGAGAGAGAGAGAGAGAGGGAGAGAGAGAGAGAGATGCCCCCAATGCTAAACTGCCTCCAGTCACACCCCACCTGCCTTCAGTTACCACTCAGATAATCCCATCAAGGGGGATTAATTCACTGATTGGGTGAAGGCTCTCATAGCCCAATCATTTCTCCTCCAAACCTTCTTGCATTGTCTTACACATGAGATTTTGGGGAACATCTCACATCCAAACCATAACAAATACCAGGAAACTACATCAAAAAAAAAACGGGTATGATCACTTTTGCTCCCAAATGAGAAGAACTTGAAATAATACAAGTTCTCTTCAGATTCCACGTTGAAGTTTATTAGCATGACTTGCTTTTCTGTCTTCTAGCATTAGGAATTGTACTTGTTCCGCCTAGCTGGGCCCCCAACTCCATTTTATATATATATGAGAAAGCAAAATGGTCTCTATACACAAAAAAATCTGAACCTGAACTTTACCTACAGGACCACTGTGTTAACTGTGCAAGCTACTCAGCTCCAAAGGGGTGCCATCTGCTAGTCATGTGATGACATTCCCCTAGAATTGGGTGCTTCCGGGTGACTCGAATTACTTATCCTCTCAAAGTTGCAGTTCTGTCATTAATAGTATAAAGGTGGCATTAATATCAGGGGCATTCAGAGTATCAATCATATTCAGTAGTTGTGAAAAGTAAATGAGATAATGCATGAAAATGTTTAACACAGAGGAAGAGTTCGCTAAATGTTAGCAATTATACTAATGGTTGTGCCCCATCAAAACCCTCCAGTTTCATACTTCCACTAGCCACTTTAGTATTTAATATACCTAGAACACAAGTCAGTTGTTAGAAACTTCCTTTGCCATATAGACATATCAATAAACTTAAGGATTAGAAATGTATAGAACTCATTATTATCTAGGGTTTTATCTAGGAAGTGAAGAAAAAAAGAGGAATGAAAGTTCATCTTTCTAGAGCTATAGCATCAATTTATTTTGGAGTCCCAATGTTAAGTTAGTTTTAATTCATACTTTCTTTGGATTTTCACTTTTGACTATTTCTTTCATATAATGTACATGATTTTCTATGTTAGCTTGATATGGATCCAGAGGCAACTCACTTAAAATCTAAAATTAAGATATTGCTTTCCTAAGAATGAAGAAAGGTGGAAGCAAAGACTCAACACAAGACAAATTAGGTAATGATTAAATTGGACTCAAATGACACAGTTCATGTTGCTGAGATCTCAAAACAGAATTCAAGTCACATTCTTAGAAAAACTTTTCTTCTTAACATCAGCCACATAGAGGAATGGATAACGAAGCCCAACAAGGGTTCCACCTTCTTCTCATCCTTATTCAAAAGCAGAATCATTTGAATACATAAGAATATCTATCCAAAGTTCTTTGGCAAGTGAAATATTTTGTCAAAGACCTTGATATTTTATGATTTATTATAACTGTAAAATATCACTTTACTAATAACAAAACTACTTTTGAGATTTCTCATAAAAGTGGTAATTTTTCAGTTTCTGTATTGTGATGATGCACCTACTTATGTTCTGCTTATCCTCACCTCCATTCCCCATGTTTTGCTTCTCTCATTTTCCACAACATAATAGGCACACTCATACAGTTTTGGTGGGACTGCAATTAGTGCAACTACTCTGGAAAATGATATGGAGAAAAACAAGAAATGGAACCACCATTTGATCTAGCTGTCCCACTTCTTGGTATATATCCAAAAGATTTAAAATCAGCATACTACAGTGGCACAGCCACTGTTTACAGCAGCACAATTCACAATAGCCAAGCTATAGAGCCAACTTAGGTGCCCTTAAACAGATGAATGGATAAAGAAAATGTGGTACATATATACACAATGGACTATTAATCAGAAAGAAGAATGGTAATATGGCATTTGTCAATAAATAGATGGAACTTGAGACTATCGTGCTAAGTAAAATAAGCTTGTCCCAAAAGTCAAAGATCAAATGTTTTCTCTAATATGCAGAAGGGGAATGAAGGGAAGGGAGGAGGGATGAAATAGGGAAAGACAATGGAATGAATCTGACCTAACTTTGTTAGTGTGTATGTGAACAGACCACAATGAATCTCACTATCATGTATATCCAAAAGACACTCATTTAAAAAAAAAAAACTATAAGTAATAGTAGAATACTCAGTAAAGTAGAAAGGAGGGAGGAGGAGAGGCAAGGGGGAAGTACTGGGGACTGAATTAGAACTCCATGCTTTTATAATTATGTCTAAATGAATCCTAATATTATGTATAATTAAAAAGAACCAATAAAAAAAAAGTGACATGGAAAAAAAAAAGGGGGAAAGGGTCTTAAAGGATTCCTTGTTTTAAGACAGAACACTTGGGAACATACTAGAAACTGACAGGATATCCTTCACAGAATGTGTACATTCATATACGCTGTATGTCTAGTTACACATAGTCTATGTGTGTGTATAATGAGGACATAAATAGCCATGCTGAGAAATTCTGAGCAGACCAGAAACTATGGCCAATACCTGAGAGGCTAAAAGCAGAGGCTGGACTTAGGGGAAAACAATGTCCAGAACACACGTGGGATTCATCAGAGATTTCACTGAATGTGCCAAAATGTATGGGACCCCAAGTGCTGTGGTTTGGATATGTGTCCCCCAAGGGTTCACATGCTGGCAGCCTAATCCTTAGTGTGGTGATGTAAGAGGCAGCGGAACCTTTAATAAGCAAGGCCTAGTGGAAGGTGGTTTGGTCACTGAGAGAGCCATCCTTGGAAAGAATTAATGTAGTTCTCGTGAGACCCCAGTTCTCATGAAAGCGGGTTCTTATAATTAAAATGCAATAAAAAATTAAAAAAGCAAGACTGGCCCTTCCTCCATCTCAAGTTTCCTGTCTCACCACGTGACTCTGACTATGCACAGACATTTCCTTCTCCATTCCTCCAAAGTTTGATGCCACCAACTTCCCAGAAGTTGGACAGATAGAGCCACCCTATCTAGGACTTTCAGCCTATGAGCTAAATAAGCCTCTTTTCTTTTTAAGTACTCAGTTTCAGATATTTTATTATAGTAACATAAAAAAGACTAATACACCAACCAAGGGAAAGTCAGAGCCAGAGACAGAACTGGAAGAAAGAGAATGCTGAAGTACAAAACCAGGGAGATTAACAAGAGTTCCACTGTGTGAGGGTTTTCTGCTACTCACTTTTAAGCTTGAACACTTTCGGCTCAAATATGATCCTCTCTTTCTACTTCCTACTTCTGCACACAGTCTGACACTTATGACTCCTCTCCACCAGAGAGTATCCTCCTCTGAATTACAGTTCCAGGCCTAACTTGTCCACGTTTAGGATTTTAAATCTATCTGGTCGGAATCATCACTGACCCATACCTGCATCTTCTATCAGCCCAAACTTTCTCCAACTTCCCCCAAACTACTACCATCACCCAATCTTTTTCAGGAGAAAAATATAATAATCATTAGTCAGTAAACCCTCCTTTAGTATTCAATGTCAGCCAGTGCTATATATCAACTAATATGTAATAACAATAATAATAATAATACCATTAGAATATCATTTGCTAAGCACTTTATGTTCTGATATGCTTTACACACATATATACACACCTTTGTTGATTATCTCTAGTTCACAGACAAGGAAACTGAAGCTCTAAGGGATTTATTTTCCCATATATTGTAGCTAATCAAAGTTTATGTGCTTAATCACCGCATGAATGGGTGGTTCCCCCCTGAGAGCCATTTTTTAGAATTGCTCAGAATTTATAGAATTTCATTTTGACACTCGACACTCTTTTTATAGAATTTCATATTGCCATTTTTGTCAACATGTATTAAGAGGAAGTATTTATGCAAATTATAATTGACACCCATTTTACATTTCCAACACCCTCAGTCTCAAAATACATTGTTTGTTCTCCACACTCTTTCATGTGGTTACCATTCAGTGCCCCTTGCAAAGTAGACCCGATCCCACAGATACAAGGCCAAAACAGCATCATGCTGCTCCAACTCTACATGGAGTCCTTTTTTTCTTTGGGTTTGTGTTAGTCAGCTTTCCATCACTGTGAACAGAATACCTGACAAAAACAACTCAGAAGAGGAAAGGTTTATTTTGGCTCACTGTTTCAGAGGTCCCAGTCCAAGGTCAGTTGATTCCATTGCTTTCGACCCAGAATGAGGCAGAACATTACCACAGAAGGGCATGACATAAGAAAGCTGCTGAGTTCTTGGCAACCAAGAAGGGGGTGGGGGGGGAGAGGGGGAGAGAGGGGGGGGGGAGAGAGAGAGAGAGAGAGAGAGAGAGAGAGAGAGAGAGAGAGCGAGTGAGCGCAAGTGAGGTACCAGGGCTAAAATATAAACCCCACAGGCATGCCCCAGGTAACCTCCATTCTCCTCCAGATACACCATACCTGCCTACAGTTTCCACTCAGTCCATTCAAATTGTTAATCCTTCAAAGGGCTTAATCCCCTGATAAAATTACAATGTTCATAATCTAATCATTTTGCTCCTGAACATTCCCACATTAATACAGGAGCTTTGGGGAATACCTTATATCTAAACCATAACAGGGTTCTACTTTCCTAGCATTTATGGCTACTATTTTCATTCTGATTTCTTCCTATGATAATCCCAAGGGGGTATCAGTCATTACAGAGAATCATCTGAAGCCAAATCACTTTACTCCAAGAGCTAATGGGAGTGCATCTACTAGCATTTTTAGTTTACAATTATCTTAGTATTCTAAAAAAACAATTTAACATGTACTTCCATGCCAACATCCCAAATAAAATAGTATCTGAAACCCTATTGAAGTGATGACCCATGTGGTCCAGTCTCTGAACCATACTGAGTTCAACAAACACTGCTCAGTGGTCATCTTCTCTGAGTCATTTTGTACACAAAGCTCAGTTCCTTGTGTCATATAAACCTTAGGGTAGAAACACCTCTCAGATGCTGAATCCTTGCGTCTTTTCTAACTATAATGAAGAACCTTTTCTTCAGTCTCTGACACGTAACTTTTCATTTCTGGCAAACAGCTTATCAGTGATTCAGCCAATGTGACGATTGCTATGTCCTCGTGAAACCCGGTCCTAGCATGAGGAATTGTTCAGCCAAGGTCTAAGTTACTCAGATCCAGTTTTGGCTTTCTCTAAAGAGACACAGTGGTCTAACTCCTTGAAAAATGATGTCTGTAGATAGAATAAAACAATCTTCATTGCACCATTTCCTAAGATCCCTTTAGACTTTCTAAGTTTAGTGAACTCAAACAGCACTACATAAATTTAGATCTGTAGCCAACACATCCATTTCTAAGTGAAACATCGTTCACAAGTCAGGGTTCAGTCTGTCCACTCGGACATTTCTGGTGTCATTGCAGTTACCATTGTAACTTCCTCCTTTCCGGTATTATCATAAAATCTGTTAAGTTATGATAATAACATGCTCTTAATGCAGGTGACAATTTCAGTTGAGAGCTTCTCTTTGAGTCCACAATTTTAGACAAGTCCCCCAGGAGTAAGCCTATCTAAAGAATAGTCTCTGCAATTCATTCTCTGAACAAATTTATAAAGTGACATTCATCGAAATATTAGTCGTTTTTGAGACTCAATGCTGAGCCTTTAAAAGGTACTTGCATCTTCTTTCATCTTTCCCAGGATGTAAAGAGGTTCAGATGCATAGACCTCATGCACATATCTTAAATCTCCTTTCCTCTTCTCTACAATTTTCTAATCTCCCCAAATTTCAGAAGTTCTTATTTACCAACTCAGACCCCCAAATTTGGGGAATTCCTTTAAATCATCTACCCCCATCCTGAGCAAGTTTTGACCCCTCCTATCTCTCATTTCTCCCTGCTCATAACCAATTCCTTCTGCATCTCTGGCTATGTCCTTTTCTATGCATCTTTCACTTACATGACACCAAAATATAAGAACTAGTTTGGCAATAACATTTGTCAGAGGGAAATCTGGCAAGCAAGACAGTATTTTCATACATGGGCTGGGGAAGATGAGAGTCTAACACCATAAATAACTTTATTCCATTATTTATCTGTGTAATGGTGTAAGATTAAAAATTTAGCTGATTACCTCCTCTTTCCTATTCTTCTACTCATACTTCAAATATTTTCTTTCAAATATCTTAGACATTAATCAGTACAATTATTTATTATATATTTTCAAGTCGAAGAATATTTAATAAATTTCAAAAGCGAAATTCAAAACACTTAAACATTAACCTTTAGTGATTTAATTGCTTAATAATATTCCTTTTAAGCTGTGTCTTCCATCATATTTTTGTGCATATCTTACTTAATTTGAAAAGATTTTGAGTAAACTTTTATAAAAGTTTATGAATGGACTACTTAAAAGTCTTGCATGTATGAAAAATTTTTGTAAAGCTTTTGAATTTACAAATCATTGTCCTCAAAAGTCTGTAGCTCTTATTCCACAGTTGTTTAAACTTTAATACAGTGGAGAAGTCTGATGTCTATGTGATTCTTCTTCCTTTGTTGATTGCATGATTTCCTTGTCCTGAATGATTTAGATATTTTTCCTTAACATTTAATATTCAAAAGTATCAAATATGGACTAATATTCATTAATTTTCTCATAAATTCAAGGGAGCTCATTGCGATCTGATCATCTATGTTTGGTTCAAGGAAACTTGTGCCACTATTTAGTTGATTATTGCTTGTCCACCTGCCTCAGTCTTCTAGAATTTCTAAACTGTAATTCTATATTGACTTTCTTCTCATATTTCCTACCTTAATTTCTCTAAGTTCTGGGAGAATTTCTAAAACCTGTCTGAACTTGCAGGGTTCAGGGTCTTCGGAAGAACACAGAATGATGTTCACTCCCAAATGAAAATGATGGCATCTACAGCAGGTTCTTTCTTTTGGCTAACGCAAGACCTGCTCCAGCCTCATTTGCTCCTTCCCACCTCACCAGAGGCTTCCCAACTACCTTTGTACCTAGTGGTGGTGGCCTTCCAATGAATTAGAGGCAAGCAGGGATCTTGGTAGGATAGGGAGTAGTTATAGAAAATCTGAGTTTTTTTCCTATAAAAGCAGAGATGTAACTAACTCTTCCTCTTTTCTGCTTTCACTAAGAACTTGATGCCTCAAAAGGCAGAAAATGTGTTGTGACTAAGACTGGGAGGCTAAAAAAAAAAAAAAAATACTGCAGAGAGGCTAACCATAACCTCATCTTAAACTTTTTGTTAATATTAGTATTTCATGAGTCACTGTTAGGTATTCTGCTTGCAGCTGAAAGCACTCTAACCATTTTAGTATTTCTCCATTAACAGAAGAAAACACAGTTCCACATCTTAGGAAATTTGATAAATTCTGCTCTTCCCTGTGTATCACTAGCTGTGAGAATAATGAGTTTTCCTCATCAGTGATAACACAGATTTCACTGTCTCTTTCTTTTCTCTTTTGCAGCAGTGTAATATAGGACTTTTACTCCTCTAAGATATCACTTGGTTATGTCCCTGTGGGTTTCTCACAGACACAGTCCATTCAAAAACTTCTAATGTTTGATGTCTGCTATCTGGGCAGCCACAGAGGGTGCTATAGTTTGGGGTGCCTACTGTAAGATGCCAGTCTCCATTCCCAGGGAGTAGGTTATAATGATCCCAAATCTGCCATCCCTGGAGGAGTCAGTTTGTGTAGAACTGTTCTATACCATAATGAGGAGAACGTATTAACCACAAGTTATTGAGCCTTTTGTATGTTCTTGCCTAAATGATTTATAGAGTACCCTATTCACTACCCACAACCACCTTATTGACATATGTTACCTTTATTTTAAAAATAGATTAAGTAACTTACACAGGATCACAAAGTTATTCATGGAATCTAAAATTAAATTTTAATTTTAATTTTAAAACTTCACCATCTATACCTTCTTTCCACTACTGCAGTTATCAGAGAAAGCTCAGGAGAATAAAATGTTTCTACTCATCCTCCAGCATAAAATAAAATCCCATAAAGAGATGTCAAACAAGGTAGAAACTCTAAAAAGCAGTTAAGAAATTCTAGAGTCACACCAAGGACATAAGAGAATCAAAGCAGTGGAAAGTCAGAGAGGATTTGTGAAAATATTTGTTTGCAGAGAGCTACTGAGAACTGTGTGAAACACTCACCAGTTCCCCAAAGGGGAAGGGCAGGGGCTCAATTCTACTTCTCTCAGATTGCAGAGAGGACTTTTGGTAAGACCACTTGGAAAGTCTAAAGTTTAGAAGAAATAATGGCTAGAGTCTGACACCTTCCTGAGAAGTTTAATGGGTTCTCATCCATTACAGCCTGACCAGGTGGGTGTTCCAAGGATGAGATCAACCTGGAGACAACCTGTGGGATTTCCCTGCACTCCCACAGACTGCTGAGGCCAAGGACTCAGGAGTGTTTTCCATGGACTAAATAAGGTCTAAAGTGAGAGACTTAGCCAGAAGCCTGTCAGAAAACCAGAACTGAGGGGCAAATGACAACAGAGGGAGAGAATTCATCTCACACATGAGAGTCAATGTAGTCTAGCAAGGACCCTCCAAAATACATGAAAGCAACCCCAAGACCATCAACTTTCAACATCTGTCAGACCTAGAGAGACTGAAGTCATCTTAAGATCCATTAAGCAAAATTCTCTGGCCTTGTTCCCCACTTCCCACTCTAAGTTGCCACTCTCTCTGGAGAGTCAGAAATAAGAGTAGCTAGCTACCATGGAGAAAAATGTCAGCCATATCCTCCTGAAATCACAGAGGCCTGTATACTACAGGCCCTATATTAGTCAGGGTTTTCCAGAGGTACAGAACCAATAGAATGTATATATAATCATAAGAAGAGATTTATTAGGTTGATTCATAGAATCAGAGGCAGTATAGTCCCACAATGGTTATCTGCATGTTGGAGAGCCGGGGTACTAGAGCTGTTTAGTCCAAGAAGGTGGAACTTTGGAAAAAGAGGGACCAAAGATCCAGCCCCAGCTGAAGGCCTGGAAACCCCTGGAGAGTTGCTGGTACACGTCCATGTTCAAAGACTGAAGAACCTACACCCTGATGTTCAGCAGTATAAACCATGCCTTCTCATGAAGGGTTGAGTACATGTGTGCATGTGTTTTTTTCCCCTTCTTCTCCTTTGTATTCCACCTAGACCCCAGTCTATTAGAAGATACCACCCAAGGTCAGGACAGGTGCTCCCCTGCCATTAGCTGACCCACATGCCAATCTCTGGAGACACCCTCACAGACTCACCCAAAATGTGCTTTACCAATTTTCTAAGCATCTCTCAATCCTGTCAAATTTACAACCAAGATTAACCATCACAAACTGCAGAACAGGAAGGGAAAAGAAGTCATTACCTGGAAGGAAGAGTTTTCTAATACATGGGACGGAACATTTTAAACTACTGAATCAGGGCAACTTAAGAGTTACCTGAGGGTTAACACATTTGTTGTGTTAGTTGTCCTCCAAAAAACTCCTGTGTGAGAATACAAGAAGGTTTAAAGGTGAAATGATTTGGTTGTAAGAGCCTTAACCCAATCCGTGAATTAAACCCTGATAAGGATTAACTCAGTGGTAACTATAGGCAGGTAGGGTATGACTGTAGGAGGTTCAGCTCTGGAGGCATGCCTTTGGGATCTTGTCCTTGCTGAGAAGAGCTCTCGCGCGCTCTCTCTCTCTCTCTCTCTCTCTCTCTCTCTCTCTCTCTCTCTCTCTCTCTCTCTCGTGGTGCAATGTCTTGAGCTGTTTTCCTCCACCATACTTTTCCACCACGATGTTCTGCCTCACCTCAGGCTCTGAGGAATGGAGCTGGCTGTCTATGGACTGAGACCTCTGAAACCATGAGCCTCAAATAAACTTTTCCTCCTCTAAATTTGTTCCTGTCTGGTCTTTTGGTCACAGCAGCAAAAAAGCTGACTAAAATATTATTAATAGTAATCAGCCTGCCAAGTTTAATCCAGGGACATGGAAAAAGACTCTCTCCAATATTTACTTTAAGAAACCAAGGAAGTCAATTGCATTCAATCTATCAATATCCAAAATACATTGGTGTCTGTATCTCCTTCTGAAACCATAGGAAAAAAAATAGCTTCTTCAGTTTTGACGTAAAATATCATTCTTCAAACCTTAAAGAAAAAAAATTGAAGAAAACCTTCAAAGATGGAAAGATCTCACATGTTCTTGGATAGGCAGAATTAACATTGTTAAAATGGCCATTCTACCAAAGGCACTATACAGACTGAATGCAATTCCAATTAAAATCCCAATGACATTCCTCATAGAAATAGAGAAAGCAATCATGAACTTCCTCTGGAAGAATAAGAGACCTCAAAGAGCCAAAACAATCCTGAGTAGAAAAAGTGAAACAGGAGGTATCACAACACCAGACATTAAACTATACTACACAGCAATAGTAACAAAAGCAGCATGGTATTGGCACCAAAATAAACAGGGAGACCAATGTACAGTATAGAAGACACAGAGACAAAACGACATAAATACAGTCACCTCATACTAGAAAAAGGAGCCAAAAACATACAATGGAGAAAAGATAGCCTGTTCAAAAAATGGTGCTGGCAAAACTGGAAATCCATATGCAGTGAAATGAAATTAAACCTCTATCACTCACCCTGCACAAAACTCAACTCAAAATGGATTAAGAACAGAAATTAGACCAGAAACCCTGCACCTAATAGAAGACAAAGTAGGCCGGAATCTTCATCATGTTGGCTTAGGATCAAACTTCCTCAAGGAAACTCCCAAAGCACAAGAAATCAAAGCAAGAATCAATAAATGTGATGGACTCAAACTAAAAAGCTTTTTATCAGCAAAGGATACAATCAAGAATGTGAAGAGAGAGCCTACAGAGTGGGAGAAAATCTTTTACACATACACTTCAGATAGAGCACTTATCTCCAAAATTTATAAAGAACTTACAAAACTTTACAACAAAAATACAAAGAACCCAATCAATAAATGGGCCAAGGAATTGGACAGATACTTTACAGAAGAAGACACACAGGCAATTGATAAATATATGAAAAAGTGTTCAACATCTCTAGTAATTAGAGAAGTGTAAATTAAAATAATTCTAAGATTTCACCTTACTCCAATTAGAAAGGCTATTATCAAGAACACAAACAATAATAGATGTTGGCGTGGAGGTGGGGAAAAAGGCACAATTGTACATTGCTGGTGGAGTTGCAAATTGGTGCAGCTACTCTGGAAAGCAGTGTGGAAAATCCTCAGAAAACTTGGAATGGATCCACCTTTTGACCCAGTTATCCCATTCCTTGGTTTATACCCAAAGGACTTAAAATCAGCATACTACAGTAACACAGCCACATCAATGTTTATAGCAGCTCAATTCACAATAGCTAGATTGTGGGACCAACCTAGATGCCCTTGAACAGATGAATGGATAAAGAAACTGTGGTATATATACACAATGGAATATTATTCAGCCATAAATAATAATAATATTATAACATTTGCAAATAAATGGATGGAATTGGAGAATATCATGCTAAGTGAAATAAGCCAATCCCCAAAAACCAAAGGCCAAATATTTTCCCTGATAAGTGGAGAATGATATATAATGGGGGAGGAAGGGTGGGGAGTGAGAGAAGAATGAGAGAACTTTAGATTATGTAGAAGGAAATGAGAGAGAGGCGGGTATGAAAAATGGTGGAATGAGACAGACATCATTACCCTATGTACACATATGATTACACGAATGGTATGAATCTACATCGTGTACAACCGTAGAAACTAAATGATGTACCCCATTTCTGCACAATGAATCAAAATGCAGTCTGTAAAAAACTAAAAGGTAAATAACAAAAATATCATTCTTCCATGGAGTTTAAACAAAACCTGTAGGAAAACGGGCACCCTGTAGCCCTGTACACACTTCATCTGTAACTCATGTACTCTCTAATTCTACCAACCAATGGAGCCCCAAACTCAAAACCTTCATCCAACTTAATACATACAGATTGATAACTCATGAGCATTTTCAAATGTTCAACAAACACACAGTCATGTTTCAGTCTCAATGGTGTCTCCGGGTGATATCCTCGCCACACAAGGAGTTAACCTAGTTGTTTATAACACGAGTGGCACTACTCCCCAGGGGTAATCCTGGAAATCTATGGGGGCATTACTTTAACAGTGTAGTTGGGCTTATTAGAGTAGGGCAGAGCAGCTAGAGTCTTCCCCAGGCACCTCTGCGCACTCCGGCGGTGGGCTCCTCCCACAGGGCCAGATTCTCCAGCATCTCGGAGCAGGCCCCCCAGTGAGAGCCTTTCTGCACAGAACCAAGCTTCAAGTCCCTGAACCAGAGCGGTAAGTTCCTGCCCGTGGGTTGCTTCAGGGACCAGGACAGGGCAGGCAAGGACTTCCCCAAGCAGCCGGCAGCCTGGCCCCCTCTGGCGGGAAGCGCCTTTCCAGGCTAGCTTCTCGGAGCAGGCCCCCCAGTGAGA
The DNA here is from genome assembly GCF_902686455.1 of Sciurus vulgaris. Lineage (NCBI taxonomy): Eukaryota > Metazoa > Chordata > Mammalia > Rodentia > Sciuridae > Sciurus > Sciurus vulgaris. The sequence continues at coordinate 103,012,274 of NC_136472.1, forward strand.
GACTTTCCACACTGAGCCAGCTCCAAGTCCTGGAACCAACAGCGGACTAGGGGCAGCTTTCCTTGGAAGCACTGCATTATCAAGTTACTCCAAGACTTCAGGCTACTGAAGGCAGGAAGGTGATACACTGGAAATCTACAGGGACACTATAAGCCAATAGAAGAATTCTGCAATATCACAAAGTCCCACTGACATCTGACCAATATGAGAAAACAAGGGAAGAAAATGTCCCAAACAAACCTAGATACTATATCAATAAAACCCAATGACAGCACAGCAGAAGAAATGTCAGAAAGGGAGTTCAGAATGTACATAATTAAAACAATCAGGGAAGCAAACGAGGAGATGAAAGAGCAAATGCAGGCATTAAATGATCGCACCAATCAACAGTTAAAGGAGCAAATACGGGAAGCAAGAGATCATTTCAATAAAGAGTTAGAGATATTGAAGAAAAACCAAACAGAAATCCTTGAAATGAAGGAAACAATAAACCAAGTTAAAAACTCCATAGAAAGCATAACCAATAGGATAGAACAGCTGGAAGACAGAACCTCAGATACTGAAGACAAAATATTTAATCTTGAAAACAAAATTGACCAAACAGAAAAGATGGTAACAAATCATGAACAGAATCTACAAAAATTATGGGATATCATGAAAAGGCCAAATTTAAGAATTACTGGGATTGAGGAAGACTTAGAGAAACAAAGCAAAGGAATGAACAATCTATTCAATGAAATAATATCAGAAAATTTCCCAAATCTGAAGAATGAAATGGAAAACCAAGTACAAGAGGCTTATAGGACTCCAAATATACAAAATTACAACAGACCCACACCAAGGCACATTATTATGAAAATAACTAACATACAAAATAAAGACAGAATTTTAAAGGCTGCGAGAGAAAAGAATCAAATTACATTCAGGGGGAAACCAATAAGAGTATCAGCAGATTTTTCAATACAGACCCTAAAAGCTAGAAGGGCCTGGAACAACATTTACCAAGCTCTGAAAGAAAATGGATGCCAACCAAGAATCTTATACCCAATAAAACTTACTTTCAGATTTGACGATGAAATAAGATCCTTCCATGATAAACAAAAGCTAAAGGAATTTACAAAAAGAAAGCCAGCATTGCAGAACATTCTCAGCAAAATATTCCATGAGGAAGAGATGAAAAGCAACAATGCAAATCAGCAACGGGAGGAATTAGCCTAAAGGAATAGCCAAATAAAGGAGAAACCAACTCATGTCAAAAAACAAAAATGAGTCAAGTGACTGGGAATACAAATCATATCACAATAATAACCCTGAATGTTAATGGCCTGAACTCATCAATCAAAAGACACAGACTGACAGAATGGATTAAAAAGAAAAATCCAACAATTTGCTGCCTGCAAGAGACTCATCTCATAGAAAGAGATACCCATAGTCTAAAGGTGAAAGGATGGGAAAAACATACCATGCACACGGACACAGCAAAAAAGCTGGAGTATTCATCCTCCTTTCAGATAATGTGGACTTCAAGCCAAAACTAGTCAGAAGGGATAAAGAAGGACATTACATACTGCTTAAGGGAAGCATAAATCAGCAAGACATAACAATCATAAATATGTATGCCCCGAACATTGGCTCATCAATGTACGTCAAACAAATCCTTCTCAATTCCAGAAATCAAATAGACCACAACACAATAATACTAGGCAATTTTAACACACCACTCTCACCGCTGGATAGACTGTCCAAACAAAAATTGAATAAAGAAACCATAGATCTCAATAACACAATCAACAATTTAGACTTAACCGACTTATACAGAATATACCATCCAACAAAGAACGAATACACTTTCTTCTCAGCAGCACATGGATCCTTCTCTAAAATAGACCATGTCTTATGCCACAAAGCTACTGTTAGCAAATACAAGAAGATAGAGATACTACCTTGTACTCTATCAGATCATAATGGATTGAAATTAGAAATAAATGACAGAATAAAAAACACAAACTTCTCCAATACCTGGAGATTAAATAATACACTATTATATGATGAATGGATAACAGAAGAAATCAGGAGAGAAATAAAAAAATTCTTAGAAGTAAACGAGAACAAAGACATCATATCAAAATCTCTGGGACACTATGAAAGCAGTACTTAGAGGAAGATTTATTTCATGGGGCACATTCAACAAAAGAAGTAGAAATCAACAAATAAATGACTTAACACTACAGCTCAAAGCCCTAGAAAAAGAAGAGCAGACCAACACCAAAAGTAGTAGAAGACAGGAAATAGTTAAAATCAGAGCCGAAATCAACGAAATTGAAACAAAAGAAACAATCAGAAGAATTAACAAAATAAATAGTTGGTTCTTTGAAAAAATAAACAAAATTGATAAACCCTTAGCCACACTAACAAAGAGAAAGAGGGAGAAAACTCAAATTACTAAAATTCGGAATGAACAAGGAAATATCACAACAGACACGAGTGAAATACAAAACATAATTGGAAGCTATTTTAAAAATCTATACTCCAACAAAACAGAAAATCTCAAAGACATCAACAAGTTTCTAGAGACATATGAATTGCCTAAACTGAACGAGGAGGACATACACAACTTAAATAAATCAATTTCAAGCAATGAAATAGAAGAGGTCATCAAAAGCCTACCAACAAAGAAAAGTCCTGGACCACATGGGTTCTCAGCCAAGTTCTACAAAACCTTTAAAGAAGAGCTCATTCCAATACTTCTCAAAGTATTCCATAAAATAGAAGAGGAGGGAACCCTCCCAAACTCATTCTATGAAGCCAATATCACCCCGATACCTAAACCAGACAGAGACACATCAAGGAAAGAAAATTTCAGACCAATATCCTTAATGAACATCGATGCAAAAATTCTCAACAAAATTTTAGCAAATCGCATACAAAAATATATTAAAAAGATAGTGCACCACGATCAAGTGGGTTTTATCCCAGGGATGCAAGGTTGGTTCAACATCCGGAAATTAATAAATGTCATGCACCATATCAACAGACTAAAAGTTAAGAATCACATGATTATTTCAATAGGTGCAGAAAAAGCATTCGATAAAATACAGCATCCCCACATGCTCAAAACACTAGAGAAAATTGGGGTAGTAGGAACATTCCTTAACATTGTAAAGGCCATCTATGCTAAGCCCATGGCTAATATCATTCTAAATGGTGAAAAACTGAAAGCATTCCCCCTAAAAACTGGAATAAGACAGGGATGCCCTCTTTCACAGCTTCTATTCAATATCGTTCTTGAGACTCTAGCCAGAGCAATTAGACAAACCAAAGAAATTAAAGGGATACGAATTGGAAAAGAGGAACTCAAACAATCCCTGTTTGCTGATGACATGATTATATATTTAGAGGAACCTGGAAATTACACCAAAAAACTCTTAGAACTCATAAGTGAATTCAGTAAAGTAGCAGATTACAAGATCAATGCTCATAAATCCAACGCATTCTTATACATAAGTGATGAATCTTCAGAAAGAGAAATTAGGAAAACTACCCCATTCACAATAGCATCGAAAAAAATAAAATACTTGGGAATCAATCTCACAAAAGTGGTGAAAGACCTCTACAATGAGAACTACAGAACACTAAAGAAAGAAATTAAAGAACACCTTAGAAGATGGAAAGATCTCCCATGTTCTTGGATAGGAAGAATTAATATTGTCAAAATGGCCATAGTACCAAAAGTGCTATACAGATTCAATGCAATTCCAATTAAAATCCCAATGATGTACCTTACAGAAATAGAGCAAGCAATTATGAAATTCATCTGGAAGAATAAGAAACCCAGAATAGCTAAAGCAATCCTCAGTAGAAAGAGCGAAGCAGGGGGTATCGCAATACCAGATCTTCAACTCTATTACAAAGCAATAGTAACAAAAACAGCATGGTATTGGTACCAAAATAGAAAGGTAGATCAATGGTACAGAATAGAGGACATGGACACAAACCCAAATAAATACAATTTTCTCATACTAGACAAAGGGTCCAAAAATATGCAATGGAGAAAAGATAGCCTCTTCAACAAATGGTGCTGGGAAAACTGGAAATCCATATGCAACAGAATGAAACTAAATTCCTATCTCTCATCCTGCACAAAACTCAACTCACAATGGATCAAGGACCTCAGAATCAGACCAGAGACCCTGCATCTTACAGAAGAAAAAGTAGGTTCAAACCTTCAACTTGTTGGCTTAGGATCAGACTTCCTTAACAGGACTCCCATAGCACAAGAAATAAAAACTAGAATCAACCGCTGCGATAGATTCAAACTAAAAAGCTTTCTCTCAGCAAAGGAAACTATCAGTAATGTGAACAGAGAGCCTACAGAGTGGGAGAATATCTTTGCCACTCATACTTCAGATAGAGCACTAATTTCCAGAATCTGTAAAGAATTCAAAAAACTCTACACCAAGAATACAAACAATTCAATGAACAAATGGGCTAAGGAAATGAACAGACACTTCACAGAAGAGGATGTACAAGCACTCAACAGAAATATGAAAAAATGTTCAACATCTCTAGTAATAAGAGAAATGCAAATCTAAACTACCCTAAGATTTCATCTCACCCCAATTAGAATGGCGATTATCAAGAACACAAGCAACAATAGGTGTTGGAGAGGATGTGGGGAAAAAGGTACACTCATACATTGCTGGTGGGGTTGCAAATTAGTGCAGCCACTCTGGAAAGCAGTATGGAGATTCCTTAGAAAGCTTGGAATGGAACCACCATTCGACCCAGCTATCCCACTCCTTGGCCTATACCCAAAGGACTTAAAATCAGCATACTACAGAGATACAGCCACATCAATGTTCATAGCTGCTCAATTCACTATAGCCAGATTGTGGAACCAACCTAGATGCCCTTCAGTTGATGAATGGATAAAGAAAATGTGGCATATATATACAATGGAATATTACTCCACCATGAAGAATGATAAAATCATGGCATTTGCAGGCAAATGGATGAAATTGGAGGGTATCATGCTAAGTGAGATAAGCCAATCTCACAAAACTAAAGGACGAATGATCTTGGTGATAAGCGGATGAGGACATATAAGGGGGGTAGGAGGGGTTAGCGTTAGGGTTAGGGTTAGGTTTAGGGTTAGGGATAAGGTGGGTGGTAAGAATGGAGAAAGGAAGGACTGTATAGAGGGAAAAGAGGGGTGGGAGGGGTGGGGGGAAGGAAAAATAACAGAATGAATCAAATACCATTATCTATGTAAATGTATGATTATACAAATGGTATGCCTCTACTCATGTACAGAGAAACAATATGTATCCCATTTGTTTACAATAAAAATAAATTATAAAGAATGAGGAAATAAAAGAAACTGACACTGTTTTACAAAAATAAATTAATTAATTAATAAATAAATGAATGAATAAATAAATAAATAAAATGATGCAATAAAAATAAGTAATTTTTTTTCCTGGCCCCCAAAAAAAAAAAAATCAGTGTAGTTGTACCTAAAAAATAACTTATTGAAGAATACAATGTTTTGCTCTCTTTTGTTACAGTTAGACCATCATATCATTTTTTTAAATTATATGTATAAAATCTATAGATTTATCCAGATGGTAAAGATGACATTAAGAAATACTTGTTGTGAAAATGAGTGTGTTCTTTCTTTAGTCTCCTCTAATCTGTTTACTGGTCCCTTGCCTTTTATGTTACCGACATTTTTGAAAAGGGCTGGCTGCTTTACAGTATATATTACAACTTGGATTTTTTTCTGAAAAGCAGATTCAGACCAAAATATATTTCTACCAGAATATTATGTAGGTACTGATCTGAGCTTCTCAATGTATCACCATTCAGAAGTAAAGAAATACATTTTATTCCATAAATGCTAACATTGATAATTTGATTATGAAAATACCTATCAGATTTTTCCCTCTAAAAGTAAGTGGTATGTATGAAAGTACACTGGAGATATATATGTATATATACCTTTTTTTTTTTTTTTTGGTATTGGGGATTGAACCAGGGGTTTTAACCACTGAGCAACATCCCCAACCCTTTTTTTTTTTATTTTTTATTTTTTGAGAAAGAGTCTTATGCTGAGACTGGCCTCAAACTTGCAATTCTCCCATCTCAGCTTCCTGAGTTGCTGGGATTATAGGCATGTGCACCCATGCCTGGCCACTGGTTATTAATTTTTAAAATTGTGGGGCTCAGGTATAGTTCAGAGGAATGGCATGTGCTTAGCATATGCAAGGCCTTGGGTTGGATCCCATATATCTCTGTCTCTGTCTGTCTATCACACACACACAGTAACCTAATAATATTTTTTTTTAATTTTTTAAATTTCTTACAGACTGCATTTTGATTCATTGTATACAAATGGGGTACATCATTTCATTTTTATGATGCTAGTAGTAATATTTTTTTCTAAAGAGGGAAACTAAACGCTCAGCCCCAAAAGTGCAGAAAATTCTCTTATCTACTTTATACTTTCTGTTCCAGAAGTTCAACCCTTAAGATGTGGCTAGTAAGTTACATTAACAATATTCACATAATTGTGTTTGATTATCATGTATTTAAAAGATAAAATATTGGTTCCAAAAGGGAGAGATCTATAAATGCAGTAGAGAAAGCATAAGTAAGCACTTTTGTTTCATGTTTTCTAGTATGCTGATTAAACTCCATTCCCCACAAGTTACATGTTTACTGTTTACCAATGTAAATGTGACTGTATTTTGTATTAATATATGTCTAGCTCCTTTTAAGCCCAGGCGCATTTTGAGTCCAAGTGCCAGATAAGTAAGTAGCTATATGAAGTATTCAAAGATTATTCAAAGATTAGGTCTTACTTCAAAGGACAGTTCATAATAATAAGTTGTAATAAACCTTATGAGAGAAAGTTTTTGTGTTTAAATAGCACATAATATGCTACCATGAGCATTGAAATTCCTTAATTCCTGACTTACTGATGGCCTATTTGGTACTCATTTAGATTAGAGATCGAAGTTAACAGACCATAATAGCTTGAAACATTTAGGGAAAGTATAAGAAAAATGAGTTGTTGATTTCCTACTTACTGGAAAATTTATATCCTTTGAGTATTATGAACACCTTGTATAGCAGTACATTCTCAAAACTTGTGCCAGCTAATAATTTAATACATCTCAATGACACCTTGTTCCTCATTCTCTTGAGTTACATTCAAAAGAAAAGCATATGATTAAATTGTTTAAACTCAAGAAAGCAGGAAGTTCCATTAGATATTTGAAAAACCGCTTCTCTGTGAAGCCCAAGTTGTACATTCCAGAGAATGCATAGATAGAACAGTTCAGAATCAAATCTTAACCCAAATAAGACTTTGTACTCAGCAAAACTCTATTTACCACTACAATCTGGAATTACATCAAATTATCACTATGTAGAATCAGGTCATTGGTAAAAAGAAGCCAGACAGGGAATCTTTGACAAAGGAGAAATGATATATGTACCCTCATTTTTGTCACTCTGCACTGAATACATGTTAACTCATTTCATTTCAACTTTCTGAGATTCTGCTTGCCACCCCCACTCTCCTTCAAGTGGGTTCCATCCTCTTTGTGTTCCATTCCCAGAGGAGGCCTGCCTAATAGCAAGTCCACCAGGGTATGTAAACAATGTGCATATAGCCACATGACTATTAACACACCACTCCAAAATCAGTGCTCTTCACATCATACCATTATGCTTCCAAACAAGACTTCACAGATGAAGTCAAAATAAATTCACTTCTAAATAAATTGAAGTGGGCTGCATTTACCTTGCTGCTATGGCTCTTTCATTGAAAAAACCTAAAATACACACAACTATATTCAGTTGTTTTATATATAGCATCCTACTGTACAGTCTGATATTGAGCTGTACTAAATGATAGTACTTAGAATGAAATGTGATCATTCTGTAAATGATGATCAACACCTTATCATCAGTAAATATAAGATAACTAATAGAAGATTGGTATGTCTTACTGTTTAAAATACATCTTAATTGAAACTACCAATTTGAAAGGTAAGATTGATGAAATGCATTTACTATATGATTAAATTTGTTACTATTGCATATTTCATAGAGAAAACTCCCAGATGATGATTCTGGAGCTGAGAAATACCAATAAATCATGAAGAAAAAAATTGTTCTTTTTCCTAGTAGAAATTGTACATTTGTAAGATACTACTGAAAGATTCCAAAGCTTTGTTAATTTTTATCAAGATGCATAAGATGCATAAGAGACAGAGTTTCTAGAAATGTTTAACTCAAGAAAGACAATAGCCTTTTCTGCCCAAAAGCTGACTTTGCAATTGTATTATGGTCAAAATTCATGGATTCTCTCTCTGGTACAGTAAACTGATCATTTTAATGATACAAAATAGAAATAATGAAAACAAAGCTTATAAGAAACACCATTTAACTGCCATTCTTCAAGAATACCATGGGATCACAGTGCCAGTTTCTCCCCACCTGGACACAGAAGACATGGTATATATCAAAGGAGATGCATACATAAATTTTCAGAAAGATTCTTACAGTCTTCCTGTTTGGTACATGAATAAGCATTGTTCTTTCACCTTTACATTGATATGTCTGTGGAATGTTTGATCAAAGCTGTAACACTTACTTCAGCCCTCTTTTAATTATAACAAAATGACTGTAAGACCTCCCAAATGACCTTCCTGAATTTTGTATATACCTAATCAGGTTAATGTCCTAAAGCACTACTTCAAGTAGGTATATACTATACTGTGTAGTATTATTAGCAAGGCTGCTGTTTTTTGTTATTGTTTTGATAGAACAGCTCAGAATCAAATCTTGACCCATTAAGAACAATTCAGAATCAAATCTTGACCCAAATAAGACTTTGTATTCAGCAAAACTCTATTTACCACTACATTTTTCTTTTCTTTTCTTTTTTCTTTTTTTTTTTTTTTTTGGCAGATAAGGAGAGCATCAGATTTCTCAAGGCTGAACACATGATGGATATTAGTTATTTGGCAATAATGTCAGCCAAAATTCTATTCTGGGAGTCATAAGATTGAAGTCAACATCATATAACTTCCTATATATGACCGCAATGACAAAGAAGCCTTTTAACACCAATTGTCAAAGTCATTTGAACAAAAGGTGAGTAAAGCAAACTGAAGGATAATCATATACAAGGGTTCATGAAAAAAAATTTTTAAATAAGTGAAGTTCATCGTGGGAGGAGATAAGGCACTAAGGATATTAAAAGCATGTGTACAATTATTATCCACAAAAATTAATAAGTGCCAAACTTTGTGGGTTTATAGCTCTATACAGAGAGAAAAATTATTTTAACTGTGTCAAACAGCATAAACAAATTAGATGGAAAGAAGGCTCTTAATACTTCTCTCAGTTTAGAGGATGAAAATGTCTCAGTACTCAGTTCAGATTTCATAATCAAATATATAAATCTTATAATTTATTGGGACAGAGATTATCTACCCAAGTAGTGGGCTCTGATCCAATTATTTTTTAGAGTTGTCTGTAGAATGAGAAAGACAACTCTAATTTTTATTGCCTTTTCATGTGTGGAAATTGAGCATACAAATAAAAATATTCTTGTCAAACTCATCTCACATTGAGCTAAGAGTCCATGGGAAAAAAATTGTTCAGTTTGCAAACAATTGTTCCAGGAACTGCACAACTAGGCCAATCCAGCAAAATGGGTTACTTTTTAAGGCTGTATTTTTTTCTTCTTAGCAAATGCTGACAGAACTACCAACTTTGACCTTAAGATTAACTTTTCACGCTGATTGCTGCCTCTCAACAGGCAGAGCCTGCCAGCTCTCTTGAACAATTTGGGTAGATATCTCTGTCACAATAAAACCCGCAACATTTCCTTTATTCTCTGGCCATCCCAGAGGCCTCCCTGGCCTGTGCATGTGTGTCCTGGATTGCAATCCTATTCTTTATTTTCAAATTCTCAAATAAAACTTCCTTTACTGGACAGTCTTCTCTCTATTCCTGTTTAACTTTGACATATGACTTTACTCAATAAAAGCTGAAGTTAAATTTTAAATATATCAAAATATTAAGATTCAAAGCTTTTGTCCTGTAACATTTTATTTATATGATAAATCTTTGAAGTTCCACCTCTAAAATCAACTTCTTCAATGAAAACTTCTCTATAGCTTTTCAATTTCTGAATTGCTTATCTCTAAAATTTCATTTATGCTCCCTATAGAACCTTGCACATTTATGTATTTGTTGGTTGCATCAATGAAATTTCCTCCCTGACAGCAACTACATCTTACTTAGTTTTTCACTCTCTAGGAAACAAATGGTAGTTTTTGTGTGAATGAGTAAATTTTGCCAAGCTTAAAGTCAAACTATTAAAATAAAAATAATACTATAAACAGAGGTTTTAAAACAATCGAATCAATTTTTTTCTTAGTTTTGAATGTTCAGGATTATATTCAGCAGTATATGAGCCTTTGCAAACTGTTATCTATATTATGTAAGGAGGGAAATAGGCAAGAAATACACAGCCCAGGTTTGTTTAAACTATGTTGTAAGAAAATGCTGAATGTATGCAAGGCTCATTTGCTTCTTTTAAATTTTATTATAATTGTGTATTACAATTACTATGATTGTTTTCTAGGTGAGAAAATCAGGCTCAGAACAGAAATGTCTGAGGCACTGAGTCGACGGATGTTAAGTTGAGGCTCACCCACTCTTCAGATACACATTTCACCATTACAGGTGCCTCATGATTTGCTTTGTTGAAGATGTTTACTCTTTTTTAATGTTTATACATTAGAATTACAAATACTGAATAACAATGTACAGAAAGGCATAAAGTAATCTAAAACTCATCCCACACAGATAAGCACTGTTGAAAGTTTTGATGCATTCCCTTCTGACTCTTCTCATTATAAATAAAGAAAATCAGGAAAGTAGTATGATATTTATAAACTACACGTAACTGGATTTTGGATTATTTTCTCAAATTTTATAATGGGAATTTTTCCAAGTCTTTAAGGCCTTCAAAACTAGTTTTTAGGGACTGGCAGTGTGTCCTAGTGGTAGAGCAATTGCCTACTATGAACAAGGCCCTAGGTTCAATCCCCAGCACTGCAATAGCAACAAAACAACAATAAACAAATGCCTGATTTTTTTTTTTTTTTTTTTTTTTTTTGGTACCAGGGATTGAACCCAAGGGCACTTAAGTACTGAGCCACATTCCCCAGTACTTTTTTCTATTTTATTTCAAGACAGGGTCTCACTGAGTTGCTTAGGGCCTCACTAAATTGTTGAGGCTGGCTTTGAACTCGAGATACTCCTGTCTCAGCCTCCTGAGCCACTGGGATTATAGGCGTGCACCACCACCAGGCCTAAACGCCTGATTTTCAATGAACACATTCCTAATTATGAATATAGCCCAATTAATTCAACCAATTTCTTATTACTATACAATTTTTTCAAAGTGTTTTCAATACTAATGAGTATTTAAATGAGTATTTTTGCAATACAAATTTTTACTATAGCCAATCAAGATTTTTACTTATGCTAGGACTTATGAAATAGATTTAGAGTACTAAAGGTGGGCTGGGGATATTGTTCAGTGGTAGAGCACTTGCCTTGCATGTGTGAGGCCCTAGGTTTGATCCCTAGTATAGTACAAATAAATAAAAGGAGGATCAAAAGTTACAAATGCAAGAATTTTACTATATTAAGTCACATTTCTCAACAATAAAGTCCCAATTTACATTCCCACCAAAAGCTTGAGTATCAAGCACTCTCACCAGCACAGTTATAATTTTTTAAAATATTAAATAAGCTAAAGTGGGTGTCATTATGTATCTTTGTATAGAATTTCTTTGATGAGCAATTAGGCAGAACTTAGTTTCTGATATTAGACATTCGTATTTCTTCTATGGATTAATTGCCCATTTTATTAGTGCAATTTTCTTTGGGATAAAAATCTATGTGACATGTCAGGCAAATATTTAGCTTGATTTCTTTGCTTTACAGTTTTATACCTTTTATGTATACATGTGTGTGCCTATTTATGTATAAAGGTATGTACATTAACTCAAGTCTCTGTGTTAAAACTATTTACTCTCTCTTGCTTTAACTTTTGGAGGGAGTCTAGGAAAGCCTATCTAGACATAAAACTTTTAAATTCAATAGCAATTCACTGGAGCATATAAGTGAATATTCAATAATGTGAAACAAGAATTTTTTAAAAGCAGATTCTTTGCACAAAGAGCAAAGTTAATTGCATCTGGAGACTTGAATAGTTCCTCCAAATAATTTTTTTTTTGCACATGATAAATTAAAAATAAATACACATAAAAATAATGACATATAATTAGAATAATTTATAGTGTTCCTCACACACCAGTCATCCGGCTTCAGCAATGATCCATATGTGTCAAATCTTGTTTCACAAAACTCCATCTACTTTCCAGATGTAAGATTATTTTGGAATAAATTCTAGACATCAGATCATTTTATGTCAAATTGCAGTATGCCTCTGAAAGGTAAGAGCTATTTTTAAGCGTAGTTATAGTACTATTATCATAACTTCAAAAACAACAATCATAATTCAGTATCTTAAAATATGCTACCCCTGTTTGGAGTTCCTCCATGCTTATAAATTTTGTAATAATTTTCTTGAATCAGGACCCAGATAATGTTCACATATTGTGATTGGTTTAAAGATGTATTGGGTATTTTTTAAATGTGTTTCCTATATAGTCCCTCTGCCTCTTCAATAAATTAGGTCATTTATCCTGCAGGGTCCACTCCCTACAGTTTTTGTTTTTGTTTTTGTTTTTTAAATCATATTTTCTTGGTGTTAGTTGACATGTTCCTTTATCTCTTGCATTTTCTGGGAGTTGGTAGTTACTGCTTGATCATATTCACAGCTCTCTTTTGTTTTTGTAAGATGACCTCATAAATAATATTTGCTTTTCTTAGGAACTGCTTTCTCTCTGGCTGACCCAATTTTTTTTTTAATGCCTTCAACCACTGTTGATCTTTGTTGAAATCTATTAATTCATTAGGGGTTGAAAATGGTGATACTCTATTATTTCTTTCTTTTTTTAAAGGTTGTAGTAGTTCATTTTATATGGTGTGCATTTTACCACAGTAAAAAATGGAGAAAAGGAAATACAGACATTATTATTATTATCAAACTAAAATAAAGTTTGCTTTACACAAACATATTTCGAAGACTCATGCCATGATAGCCTTTAATTTCCATAATTATAGTAGGTCTCTGTAATTCTATTAGTGGTATTCATTTATTAGCTAAATTCTTCTATAACTAGAAATTTAAACTTCTTCAATTATCTGACTACTGTGAGATATAATTCTCATAGGAAATATGTTTCTATTTACTTACCAGTTTTCAAAATAATGATCCCATTATTTAGCATGCTCCAAAGGTAACTATTACAGTGTTGCTGCATTTTTTTCTATCTGCATGGATTTGAACGTATTTGATGCACTTAACTCCAATAACAGTTTTTACTGATACTCCTATTGTCCCAAGCTTGTTTAGTGGGAGCTTAATCAGGTCAGTGTCTGTGTTCTTTTGATACACAACTCTAATAGTCTTTAATAGTTTGTCAGCTTTTTGGTAGGACAAAATGTTTTGGGTTCATCTTGTACATTTCCTGCCTCAGACCTTGAATTGACTATTTATCCAAGAAGCCTAAATTCTTTTTGGTGGGAAAAATAATTTATGGAGACTATAATATGGCAACTAAATGCTTGTTGCTCACATGTAGTTATCTTTTTCTAGGCCTTTTCAGTGAACAGAATAGGCAATTATGTATATGTGTGTGTGTACAACATTCAGTTTATTCCCATTATTAATAGTAGTTGTGTTCTATAAAGTTACACAGAATGCTGAATTAGACAGTTCTAAAGCATTGCTCATTGGAGAGATACAAAGTTAGGTTCCTGTGAGCCTCTGGTCACAAAATATTATCAACCAATCCATATGTAACATATTTTATGTGCTCCTATTTAAAGACACTTTATTTAATGTATAGCGTTGATTCATTAACAGTGAACTCACCACTATTCTTGTAACATAGACTTCACAAAGGTGATTGTTTACAGGATGAGAGCCAAAACAACAATGGAATGTGTTGCTTTGTTCAACCTTGACCAGGAACCTTATGCCTCAGGTGTCTCAATGTTTTGCTACTTTGAATGTATCCATGATTGTCCACAAAAGCACCACAAATATTAGTTTGTGAGTTACAAATAAATTTTAGTAAGCAGAATAATTGGCAAATACAAATCTGAAAAAAAAGGAGGGACAACAGTAAATACAGATAAAATATGTACATATACATGATAGCTATAGTTGTCTAGCTATAGTTATATGGTTTCATGATAAGCTAAACCAAAAGTTATATTTAAATTTGGGACTGTATGGGACATTCACTAAATCTAATGAATCATCTATCTATATTTCCTTTCTCCCACACTGAAAATCTCAGTTCTTAACAATACTGCTATAATTCCAAGGCCAGGATCCATGATAAACAAAATATCAATTTTCAACCACAACAGGCCCTGAACTATTGAGTTTTTTTCTTTGCCTCAAGCACTAATATGACTCAGCATGGCACAGGCACTGCTCCTGCCTTTATTTAACAATTGGGGGAGTTTGGGCATTGATTTGTTTTTAACTATTGCATTAAAATATTTCTTATCTCAACAACTGAGATTTTTGGCAGCCCTTTATATTCCGTGCCTGAGGCAAATGCCTCCTTAGTACTTCTACCTAGTCCTAGCCCAGGATCATTCCTCACTTAATGTATTCCACCAAACACCCACCAGTCTCAGAAAATAAAACAAAAAACTCTACAACTGTCAGTGATTATGGGAGTCAGGTTAAGGTCCTGTTGTGGTTGTCTTTATCTTTATGTACAAATTCCTTGGCTTAAAAATACCATAAATCAGCCTGCTTAGCTCAGAAGGGAAGGAGGAAGAGCCCTCGAGCATGAGAGGTCTCAGAGCAGCTACTTCCTTCAGGCCCTACGATGCAGAATGAGAAGGAATAAAAGAAAAGAAGCAATAAATAAATAGATGAACAAATAAATAGTTCTGTGTGCTTATGCCACCAAATCGATACAGCTAAATTTATTTTCATTTTACTTTTGATTTTCAGGAACTTTAACAATTTTAATCTTGTTTTGTATTTGTACAGAATATTTATATGATTTCAAACTCAAATCTACTAAACAAGACATATTCAAAGAAGTCATGCTTCTATCCCTTCCCCTTCACTTTATTCCACTACAATTAACCAGTTCTTCTATTTTTTTTTTATTTTTGAGGTTACTACTTATTTTTGAATTGAACCAAATATATATACACCCCATGCTTTCCCCCATCCTAGATATATACAGCAGCATGCTGTACTTTCTTTTATTCATCTTGCTTATTATAATTTAATAATATGTTCTGGAATACATCTATGTTAAAAGATATATTAAATGTAATATTTATATATTTCCTTCATGGCTGTATAATACTCTACCATAAATGTATCAAAGTTTAATCAACATTGTGTAATCTCCTAGTGATGGTTACCTGGGTTACTTCCAGTTGGGGAATAGTGCTTTAAAAAATAACCACATCAATATCATATTGCCTTTACATCCCTGGTATAGATTCTTACAAGTAGAATTGTGAATAACAGAAAAGGATTTAAAATTTTTTTAATATAATCAAATGAATCAATCTTTTATTGTTTCCAGATTTTGTGATGGTTAGGAAAGTGCTGTCCATTCCCAGGTTATAAATCAATTGACCCTTTCTCACTAGTATTTGTGTAGGTATATTTTTAAAATTTAAAATCTGATCCATTATATATCTTTTCCTGGTGAACAGTGTAAAGAATCTATTCATTTTCCTTTTACATACAACTATATAGTTGGCCCCAAAATATAGTACAAAGTTAATTATTTCTTCAATCAGTTGAGACTCTCAGTTCACCATTATTGAACACCAATTTTCCATACTCAGTTTAGCTGATCACTCTGTGTTCCTTTCTGTTCCATTGGTCTGTCTAATCTTGTCACAGTACCAAGTTGTTTTGGCTACCTGGTAGGTTAGCAACCCCACACATTATTACTCTTCTTTCTTATGATTTTCCTGGATAGTCTCTTTTTTCCCTGAAAGTATATTTTATAACCAATATTTCTAATTTCAGAAACAGTCTTCCTGGTCTTATTGTGATTGAGATTACTTTAAATTTATAAATTAACAGGGAGAATTGGCATTTTGAATACACTGAAAATTCCTCTCCATGAGCATGATAGCTTTTTCATGTGCTCAGTTCTGTGTTGATGTTTTTCAGGAGTATTATGCAGTTTTTCTCATACAGGTTTTGAATATTTTTCATAGTTTATGCCTAGGGATCTTGGGGGAAGATCTTCACCTTCATTACATCTTATTTGAAGAGTGTGAGTAGACTGTATGCATACACTTACCTGTGAGCATGAGAGATACACAGAGGCTTACATTGGAGTTACGTGCTGATAAACATCATAAGCTGAAATACAAGTCAAAATGCATTTACTATGTCTGATCTACCAAAGATTGTTTCTTAGCAACACAACACACAATAGAGCATCAGTTGCTTACCCTCATGATTGCATGGCTGAGTGGGAGCTGTAGCTTGCTTCCTCTGCCCAACATCACAGGAAAGGACCTTACTATACATCACAAGCCCAGAAAGAGAACGAAATTCAAAGTATAAGTACTACTAATTCTACATCACTTTTATACCATCATAAAGTTGAAAAGTCACAGGTGGAACCACAGTAAGTCAGCGTCACCAGTGGAACCATGGTAAGTCAGCGACTCTGTGTACGTGTGTGCGTGTGTGAGTCCCTGATTTTGTAGTACTTTCTCCACTGATATTTTGTTTTAGTTAACCTTTGCAAATACAGTTTTAGCAATTCGTTTTTCAATTCTTAAGCTTCTCATTACTTTCTTTTCTCTACATTAAGAATGCCTCTAACAAAATATTAAAGTACGTTGTAGTAATTTCAGGAATGGTGACAAAAGAATCTCCACAAAACTTTCCTCCAGCAAAACCACCATAACTGGTAAAAAATATTCTTTAAAAAATTTTTTTCGATACTATTGTGAATGGGGTAGTTTTCCTAATTTCTCTTTCTGAAGATTCATCACTTAAGTATAAGAATGCATTGGATTTATGAGCATTGATCTTGTAACCTGCTACTTCACTGAATTCACTTATGAGTTCTAAGAGTTTTCTGGTGGAATTTCCAGGTTCCTCTAAATATATAATCATGTCACCAGCGAACAGAGATAGTTTGAGTTCTTCTTTTCCAATTCGTATCCCTTTAATTTCTTTGATTTGTCTAATTGCTCTGGCTAGAGTCTCAAGAACGATGTTGGATAGAAGTGGTGAAAGAGGGTATCCCTGCCTTGTTCCAGTTTTTAGGGGGAATGCTTTCAGTTTTTCACCATTTAGAATGATATTGGCCATGGGCTTAGCGTAGATGGCCTTTACAATGTTGAGGAATGTTCCCACTACCCCGATTTTTTTCTAGTGTTTTGAGCATGAAGGGATGCTGTATTTTATCAAATGCTTTAGATATCACCCCGATTAGAATGGTGATTATCAAGAACACAAGCAACAATAGGTGTTGGAGAGGATGTGGGGAAAAAGGTACACTCATACATTGCTGGTGGGGTTGCAAATTAGTGTAGCCACTCTGGAAAGCAGTATGGAGATTCCTCAGAAAGCTTGGAATGGAACCACCATTTGACCCAGCTATCCCACTCCTTGGCCTATACCCAAAGGACTTAAAATCAGCATACTACAGAGATACAGCCACATCAATGTTCATAGCTGCTCGATTCACTATAGCCAGATTGTGGAACCAACCTAGATGCCCTTCAGTTGATGAATGGATAAAGAAACTGTGGCATATATGTACAATGGAATATTACTCTGCCATGAAGAATGATAAAATTATGGCATTTGCAGGCAAATGGATGAAACTGGAGAATATCATGCTAAGTGAGATAAGCCAATCTCAAAAAACTAAAGGATGAATGATCTCACTGATAAGCGGATGAGGACATATAATGGGGGGTAGGAGGGGTTAGCATTAGGGTTAGGGTTAGGTTTAGGATTAGGGATAAGGAGGGTGGTAAGAATGGAGGAAGGAAGGACTGTATAGAGGGAAAGGAGGGGTTGGAGGGATGGGGGGAAGGGAAAAAAATAACAATGAATCAAACAACATTGCCCTATGTAAATTTATGATTTTTAATAAATTTTTTTTTAAAATAAATTTAAAAAAATTTAAAGAGGGGGGCTGGGATTATAGCTCAGTGGTAGAGCGCTTGTCTAGCATGTGTGAGGCACTGGGTTCAATCCTCAGAACCACATATGAATAAATTAAAAAAATAGAGGTCCATCGACAACTAAAAACAATATTTAAAAAAAGTTTAAAGTCACTGGAAATTGTCTCAAGACATGAAGAAATGTTAATTTAACACAGACTACAAAATCTAAATAACAGTGAGTCTGTATCAATGAGTCATGAACTACTACCTTCTTCCACCCCCACTCTCACCCCCTGCCAGCTCAGCATGACAGATGCTCCACTTTGGACAAGTACAACAAGAACACAGGGATCCCTCTCATCCTAGATCCAAGTCAAGGACTTCAGTGTCTCCCTGGAAGGGAAAGACTGTCAGTGATTCTCATTCCTCCCTACTCGAAGCTTCAGAGACTACACTTAATCTTCGTGGGGCTAAGAGGGCAAAAGCTCCTTTCCTCTACCCGGTTGTCATTCTTGGAGAAGAGGTGAGAGCATAAGAATAGAAGGTGAAGACTATAAAGGCCCCAATTCATTCACAAGAAAGAAGTTACATGCCAGCTGAGATAAGGTGAGAAGACCAGAAGCTACTACCACATGCACAGGGCGTCACAACTGGAGAAGCAGAGTGTCTCACTACAAGTTCCAAGTAAGTGCACCCTTTCCCTAGGAAAGGCAGGATAAGAAAGAGAGGAGGAGGAGGAAGAAAAGAAGGAAGAGAGAGAAAAGGAGGAGGAGGAAAGGAGGAAGGAGGAGGGGAAGGGAGGAGGAAGAGCCTTTCTCAAGAGAACTCATTTTTTGGAACGGTGTGGATACAATTCAAGCACAAAGTTACTATCAACAACAATGGAGATCTTGGTAGCAAGCAGTTAACAGGAAGCAGGTAGTTCCATGAGAGCCACAGCTGAATCCTACAATAACTAGAAATTTACAAGAGAATTAGGTAAATACACACGGAGAAGAATTCTCTTGACGCTGGAACAAAGCTAATAGACTACCTTAGACATAATCTTTGCAAAGTGACTCAAATTTAATTAGTAAGACTGTAGAGCAATTTATGTCCCTGGTTATAAATTTATAGTATAAATTTATAATAGAAGCTATGATAAGTATCTCCAAAGAACTAGAGAAAACAATGTTTATTTTTAAAATGAGTAAAAATTACATAATGATAATAAATCAGCAAATAGAGAAAATCAACAAAAAATAGAAATTATAATAAAGAACCAAATGGCTAATATAACAAACTCTATAAGTAGATTTGGTCTCCTTTCTTCTTTCAACTTCTTTAAAAGACATACTATATGAACCAATATATAAAAATATCATATTATATTTGTAACATATAGACATAGTATATATAACAACATTAGCACAAAAAGAAAAAACTAGAATAGAGCTATGTAGGAAAACCTCTATAGCTCATTGAGACTATAAAGATTCTAATAAGTGAACATGTATTTGGTGAGCTCTAGAGCACACACTAATAGAACAAATGTTTAAAATACAGGGGGAAATTATTAAAGGAATTAAAATACTGCATAACAAACTTTCACTTAATGCAAAAGAAAACTACAAAGGAAAAATAGAAGAAAATGCATGAGACATATACAAAATAAATGGCAATGGCAGATGTAAATCAGACTATAACAATAATAATATTAAAATACGGAAATAAATAACAATTAAAAGCAGAACCTGTCAAACTGCATTAAAAAAAACATAATTCAAGTGTATTTGCCTACATAAGACACACTTTATATTCAGATATAAATAGGTTGAAAGTAGAATTTAAAAAGATATATCATGCATAAAGCAACCATAAGAAAGCTGAAGCATATATACTAACATCAGGAAAAACATACTTCACAAGAAAAATGTTGCTAGAAGTAAAGAAAAAATTTTAATAATGATAAAAGAAACAATCCCATCATGAAGATATAACATTTATAAACATATATAGTGAACAACAGACCTCAAAATACATGAAGCAAAAACTGACAGAACTGAAAGAAGAAATTGTTTAAGACCCCAGTATTCATCTCAATAGTGACTCTAAATGACCTACCAAATGACCTACCTTCAATAATCAGTAGGCATCATATTGACAATAGAAGATTGGAAAAGTACTATTAATCAACCAGATCTAATAGATATCTGTAGAACACTACCCAACAGTAGGAAAATGCACTTTTCTCAATGCTCATGAAACATTCTCTACGACAGACCATATACTAGGCCACAAAACAAGCCTCAATGACTGTAAAGTTCATGAAATCATACAAATATTGCTCTCCAGTCATAATGGAATGGAATTAAAAGTCAAGTCAGAACTAAATTTGGTAAAAAAACCATATGTGGAGGTTAAACACACACACAGTCCTAATTAGCCAAAAGTTCAAATCATAAGGAAAATTAGAAAATACTCTGAGATATATCAAATGAAGAACAACATAACAAAACATGAAATAGAGATGAAGTAGTGCTTACAGAGAAATTTATAGCCACAACATTACTGTCATTTCTATCATCTGCAAACTATTTCTGAATTGTTATTTGCCTAACAAGATTGTTGGGAGAAAATGTTAAGATAAAGAATGAATGAAAATAAGTTGACTTTAGAGAAGTTTTTTCTTGTATTTAACTTATTGACTCTGTTGTAACATGGTGGGGGGGATTGGAGCTAGTTTGGAAAGACAACACTTTGATGTCACATAGAAAGGTGCTCTAAGAACTGTTTAACAATACTCAATCAATAGGATATCATCTAGTCTACAATTGGCCTTCCCCATTCATGCGATCTGTACTTGCTGGTTCTGTACTCATGAGTTCCATATCAACAGAAATGATGTGTGTAAGTTACACATGCAAATTTTATGCCTCTTTCTATAATTAAGCTGAGCATCTGTGGATCTTGGTATCCACAAGGCATTCTGAAATTGATCCCCAACATACCAAGGAACAACATTTATTTCATAATTCTCATTTTGCATTTTTTACATTAAAAAAATGCCCTGACTTATGACACTATAATAAACACCAACAAAAAGACAGAGATACTGAAATTCTTGCCTGAAAAATGAATTGAAAATTAGCAAATAAGCACCATTCAAAAGGTCTTCACAAAATGAAACTTCAGTTTCAAGTGTATGAACAATGGGTATGGGTATAATTTCTCTTGAACTGTCTCTAGATACTGAAACATGTTCTAGAAAAACACCACATAATCCAGAGCATCATTCTAGACTAAATGCTTCTTAATTAACACTGAGGTGTTGCTATTCTCATTTTTCCTTTCCCCTTTATCTGTCCTTTATATATCTGTCTTTTTCCTTTCAAAGTCACCCATAATCCCACTTGAAAAAAGTTTTCCTTTCATAATTTATACAGAGCTTTAAGTAATTCTTCACATAAAATTGTTTTTATGAGTTTTATATACAAAACATTAACACTATATTAGCATGTTAAAATGGTTTTCACAGTTGTCATTTTAATGACAGATATTTATTTTTATCACATTCCTTTAATGATCAGTAAATAGTTGTTACAATAGGCAACCCAATGACCAAATACAAATTATTAAGGCCATATTAAAAATAAAAACTGGTATCATACATGATCTCTACACATCTCACAAGTAAAGGTAACAATCTGTGTTCAAACCAAATATTAGCAAATTCAGAAGAACTCTGTTCACTCTGTTTATAAGGGCTATCCACAAGTTAAATAAGGACCTGGGGTAGTAAAACCAGATGGCTTCATTTTCAAGAAGTGTCTGCTCCTCTGTTATGAAATATGATATATATGAAATTTAAGTTTAATCATGAAAATTTAGATACAATCATACATGACTTAACAAGAGGGATACAGTCTAAGAAAAGCAAAGTTAGATTATTTCATTTGTTGTGTGAACATCAGACAGTAATTACACAAATCTAAGCAGTATAGCCTACTACACACATAGGCTATAAGGTATGGCTTATTGCTCATGGGCTACAAACCTGTACAGCATGTTACCATACCAAATACTGTAGGTGACTGTAACACAATAAATATCTATGTATCTAAACACAGCTAACATATAAGATGTACAATAAAAAATACTAGGAAGTAGGAATATTTCAATACTAGGCAATAGGAATATTATTATAATTTTATGGGACCACCATATTTGCAGTCCTTCATTGACTGAAATGTTATGTGGCACCCAACTGCACATCTTTAATAATGAAGCTAATTTTAGCTAATTTTTACCACCCGCCACTAAACTAATGACACATAACTTAAAAATTTTTGTTCACAAACTCTTACTTTTCAAGATACTGATTTCTATATTAGTTCAGGCAACATTATCTGCTTCAACAAACAAAAGATTTAAATGTACAATGACTCTAAAATGAAAAAAGTTTATTTATTGCCTTTATAAAGTCCAAGACGTAGCTCATCTGTTGGCAATATTCCTCCAAGAAGTGATCCAGGGTTCTAGGCTCCTCTGTTTTGTGGCTCTACTATATTCAAATGTGGCTCCCAAAGTCACCATGCATGTTTGCACCAAGCCACAGAGTAGGAAAGAGCATGTGGAATTGTGTGAGAGATTTTCTTTTAGGTGAAAGTCCTCCAATCACATTCTATCAGCTGGAATCTGCAAAAGATCTAGTTATTCCTCAAATAGAAGAAATACAAAAGCCAACAAATGTATGAAAAAAATGTTCAACTCCTTAGCAATCAGGGAGATTCAAATCAAAACTACACTGAGATTTCATCTCACACCAATTAAAAGGGCAGCCTTCAAGAATACAAGTAACAATTCCTAGTAAAGATGGGGGGTACACTGGTACATTGTTGGTGAGGGTTTTAATCTGATTTTTCAACTAAAGAATCTGACCAGAACAATTTTAGGGGAGGAAAAGTTTATTTGAGGGCTCATGGTTCAGAGTCCAGAGGCCTGCTCCATTCCTTGCGCCTCAAGGTGAGGCTGAACACAATGGCGGAAGAGTGTGGCAGAGGGAAGCAGCTCACATCATGATTAGGAAGCAGAAAGAGAGGTCTCCACTTGCCAGATACAAATATAAACCGTAAAGCCATGCCCCCAGTGAATCACTTCCTCCGTCCACACCTTACCTGCATCCAGTTACCACCCAGTTAATCTCATCAGGGATTAGTTCACTGATTAAGTTAAGGCTGAAACACAATAATTTCTCCCCCAAACCTTCTTGCTTTGTCTCACACATGAGCTTTTGAGGGACACTTCACATTCAAACCATAAGAGTGAGAATGTAAATTAGTACAACTCTTTGGAAAGTAGTATAGAGCCTCTTCAAAAGACTAGGAATAGAAAAACCATAGGATCCAGCTATTCCGCTCCTGGGTATCTATGGAAAAGCAGCAAAATCAGCATACTATAGCCATACATACAAACCAATGTTGATAGTAAGTAGCACAATCACAAGAGCCAAACTATGGAACCAGCCCACGTACCTGTCAACAGATGAATGGATAAGGAAAATGTGGTATATATGCACAATGGAGTTCTGCTCGGTTATAAGGAAGAATGAAATTATGTCCTTTACTGAAAAATGTATAGAATTGGAGAACATCATGCTAAGTGAAACAAGTTAACTCAGAAAAGGTCAAATGTTTTTTCTCAAATGCAGAATCTAGAGAGAAAAAAGGAAGAAAAAGGAGGATCTCTCAAAAAAAGAAGGGAAATCAATAGAGTAGAGGCAGGGAACTAAGGGAGAGGAAGAAGAGGAAGGAAAGGGGAAGAACTGGGGAGTGAAGTTGACAAAATTTTGCTATGTGCATGTATGAATGTATCACAATGCATTCCACTTTCATATGTAATTTTAATGCACCATTAGAAAAATAAACAAACAGAAGGAAGACCAATGGAGTAGAGGAATGGGATCAGGGAGAGAGAGGAAGGAAGGGAAAAGGGAAATACTTAGGACTGAAATGGAGCAAAGTATGTTATATGCATTTATGAATGTGTCAAAATGAACCCCACTATTATGTGTAAGTATAGTGCACTAAAAAAACTTTTTTAAGAAAAAAGAAGGGCTGGGGATATAGCTCAGTTGGTAGAGTGCTTGCCTTGCAAGCACAAGGCCCTGGGTTCGATCCCCAGCACCGCAAAAAAAAAAAAAAAAAAAAAAAGAATACATATAAAAAAAAGAAAAGAAAAAAGAAGGAAGATTTCAAATACAATAGAATCACTTGCCCAGGAAGAAGAGAAAATTCTGGTCAGTTTAAGCAGTCTTCACTTTGTTGGCAACTGTTTATTTATTTTTAATAGAATTTTATTTCTTTAAAGTGGTCTAAAAAAATTTAGATTTTTCACTAACAGTGGTCTTTGATCAGTTCACATGAGTGTAACCTTAAGAATGTTTCATTGGGGCTGGGGAGATAGCTCAGTTGGTAGAGTGCTTGCCTTGTAAGCACAAGGCCCTGGGTTCGATCCCCAGCACCCAAAAAAAAAAAAAAGAATGTTTCATTAAAATGCTAGGAACATTATTCTTAATCTTTGAAATTGGAGAACTGTAAACAAGTAAAAGAACTAAAAGGAGTAAAGGTGTAAATAATATGAAATCAAATGCCCTCTAACCTACAATCAATCCATTTTTAATTACTTGTACTGACAGGTATGGCAGATTTTACTTAATTATATTTTGTGTATATAGTCGAGTGGATTTTATACACTTAAACTCTGTAGGACATTTATTATGAAAAATCATCTCAGTCAATCCATATAATGCTAACAAATTTAGATGACATTATTTTAAATTCTTTGAGGTAGAATGGAAAAGAAAATAGGGTTTTATTCAAAGCCACAAAGTAAAGCAACATGTGATTCCAAGAACTACACTTAAAACAAAACTTCCCTCTAGAAAATAATCAACTTAACTATGTATTTAATATTGGTAGAAATGTAGTGACAAACTGAAACTAAAATGGTAAGTGAAGGAAATACATATACGGCACTTTAAAAATGGTATCAAAATTATAAAATTGGAACAGAATCAAAATTTTCGACACGTAATTTTTCCTTTCATATGGTTGTATTCTCATGCAAAATTACTGAATAATAAAGAAGGTATAGATTATATTTTTCCATCTTTTCACTTTCAGTTTGTGTGTGTTTACTGGTGAAGTGGGTTTCTTGAAGGAAGAATATATTGGTCTTGTTTTTTGTTTGTTTGTTTTAATTCAGTCAGTCAGTCTGCATATTATAACAGGAGAAATTAGTTCATTTACACTGCAGGTTTACTGATTTTCTTCTTAACTATTTTGTTACCCTTTGTTCTCTCTTTCTCTCTTGCTCATCTTTGTGGTTTTGTGGTTTACCATATTGGTAAGATTTGATTCTTTTCCATTTTTCTTTTGCGTATCTGGCTTTATAGAGGGTTTTATGCTTTCACATTTTTTATAATAGTTATCTTTCTTTTGGTTCTAGATATAGAACTCCCTGATATATCTTTTCTTAATTGTCTTAGAAGATCTTTATTTATCCTTCATATCTAAAAAACAGGTTTGCTGAGTAATATTTTTGGTTGGCAATTATTTTATTTTGGGACTTTGAATTCATCTTATATATGTTTAAAAAAAAGACAAGCAAAACCACCAAACAAAAATTCGAACCTTTTAAAATATTGATAAAAAAAATTAAAAATAGCAAATGATACTCACTGCACAGAGAAATAAACACAGAAAATATAATAATTATGCAATTTTATGACAAATTTGAGACCAAAATATTGTCATGTAAGTAAATATGAATAAACTGACTCAACTATTAAACAGGTTTTCAAAGCAAGATGAACAGTATATTGTATTTAAGAAACAAAGTGATTTAAAAAGACTGAAAATAAAGGAATGGACAATGGAACATTAGGCAAATTAATGCAATATGAAAGTAGGGTGGTGATCCTGATATCAGGCAAAGTAGAATTCAAGATAAAAAAGTATAAATATGACCCCAAAAAACTTTTGTAATGCTAAAATCTGCAATTCAGAACAAAGATATAACTTGTGAACACATATGTTCTAAACAACACTGTAATACCTCATTAGGAAGCAAAAACTAGAGAGGATGCAGAATCTCTTTAAAATACAATGGGGTATTTAAAGCAAAAATAATAACAATATGTGATATGGTTTATAACAGATACAGAAATAAAATGTAGGACAACAAATCATATATTGGGAGAAATTAAAGAATAAGGTTTTAAGTTTCCAGAAATATATAGGAAGTGGTATACATTGGTGAACAGACTCTTTTAATTGAGTAACAATTGTATATATTTGTGTTGGATATCACATCTTGAAATAGGTATATATTGTCAAAAGACTATTTCAATATATTTAACTTCTGTATTAGTTTTTTTGTGATTAGAATACTAAAAATCTACTCTAGCAATTTTCAAGTATACAATAAATTAACTATAGTCAACATGTTGTACAATGGATTTCCTGAACTTATTCTTATTCTGTATAACTGAATTTTTTTAACCCTTTGATCATTTCTGCAATCCCACCCCTCAATTACCATTCATTTCTACACTTATTTCTACACTTATCTTTTGTAGAGACCACATATAAGTTTCTATACTTATCCTTTTTAGAGACCACATACATTTCTACACTTATCTTTTTTAGAGACCACATACAAGTGAGAAGTATGGTATCTGGATTCTGTGCCTGGCTTACTTCACTTAACATAATGTCCCCCAGATTCAAACATGCTGTCCTAAATGATAGGATTTTCTTGTTAAGGCTGAATAATATTCCACGGTTTTTATGTATAAATAACATCTTTCCATTCATCCACTGATGGACCCCTAAGTTGATTCCATACCTTGGCTACTGTGAACAGTAATGCAATGAACATGGGAGTGTAGATATCTTTTTGATAGATGGATTTCATTTCCCTTAATTACATGCCCAGTAGTAGGAGTGCACTATCACATGGGGGTTCTACTCTTAATATTATAAGGAAACTCCAAACCACTTTCCCAAATGGCTGTCCTCATTTACATTCCCCCAAAATAGTGCAAGTGTTGCTTTTTCTCTACATCTTCATCAGTACTTTTTATCTTTTGTCTTTTTGATAACAGCCATTTGAACAGGTGAAGGATATCTCAATGTAGCTTTGTATTTTCCACATAATTTTGTATATTAAGCACTTTTTCATGTACCTGTTGGTGTATTATGTCTTCTTTGGAGGAATATTCACTTAAGTCCCTTGCTCATTTTAAAAATCAGGTTTTTTTCTTTCTTTTCAGTTTATGTTTTATATATTATCTCCTTATCAGATAAATGGTGTGAAAATATTGTCTCCCAATATAGGATGGTCCCTCACTTGGCTGTAGAAAAGCTTTATGTTTGATGTAGTTTTCCATTTCCTTACTTTTGCTTGTGTTGCCTGGACTTCAGGGTCATATCCAGAAAATTATTGCCTAAACCAGTATCGTGGGATTTCCCTATTTCTCCTAGAAGTTTTGCAATTTCTGGTTTCACATTTAAGTCTCCAATATATCTGGAGATGAATTTTGAATGAGTGAGATAATGGTCAAACTTCATTCTTTCCCCAGGTGGATATCAAGTTGTTCCAAAACCATGTATCAAACAAATTGTTCTTTCCCTATTGTGTGTACCTGGCATCTTTGTCCAAAACCAACTGATTTCCTTCTAGGATCCCTATTCTGTTCCATCGGCCCATGTCTGTTTTTCTGCCAGTAAAGTGCTGTTTTCATTTCTTTGGATTTGAAGTAGATTTTGAAATCAGGTAATGTGATGTCTCCAGCTTTGTTCTTTTGGCTCAACATTAATTTGACTATTTGAGGCATTTTCTTATTCCACATGTATTTAAGAATTTTTACTTACTTATTTTTACTTTTTTCCTGTGGAAAAACACCACTGAAATTTTGATAGAGAATAACTAAATCTGCAGTCCACTTTGGGTGCTACTAGCATTTTAACACTATTAATTTTTCTAATCCATAAACACCAAAATCTTTCCATTTATTTGTCTTCTTCAATTTCTTTCAACAATTTTTTATAATTTTCATAAACAGATATTGCACCTCCTTGGTTAAACTTCTCAATATTTCATTTTATTTTCTGGTAGTTATTGCAAATGGAATTTTTTTCATTTTTTAGATAGTTGTTAGTATATAAAAACACTATTAAATTTTGTACATGGACCTTGTATCCTGCAACTTCAGTTTATTAGTTCTGTTTTTTAATGCAGTCTACAGAATTTTATGTATATAAAATCATGTTATATGCAAACAGAAGCAATCTCACTTTTTTGCTTCCAATTTTTATGTCTTTTCTTTGTTTTGCCTAACTGCTCTTCCAGTATTATGCTGGCTAGAGCTGGCAAAGTAGACACCCTTATCACATTTCTGATCTTAGAGGAAAAGCTTTCAACAGCTCACCACTGAGTATGTTAGCTGTGGACTTATCACTTACGGACTTTATTATATTGAAATTCATTCCTTCTATACTTGTGGAGATTTTTACCATGAAAGGATGTTGAATTTTGTCAAATGATTTTTCTGCATCTATTAAGATGATTATATGGTTGCCCTTTATTCAATAAGTGATATATCACATTTATTGATGTGCATATGTTGAACCATCCCTGCACCCCAAGGATAAATCACACCTGATCAGAGTGAATGACCTTTTCAATGTGCTACTGAATTCAGTTTCTAGTTGAGGATTTTTATGTATATGTTAATCAGAGATATTGGCTTTTAGTAGTACTCATGGTCTGGTTTTGGTATAGGGTAATGCTGGCCTCATAAAATGAGTTTGGAGGTGTTTTCTGCTCTTCAATGTTTTGGAAGACTTTAAGGATTGGCATTAATTCTTCTTTAAATGTTTGGTAAAATTAAGTTGTGAAGCCATCAGGTTCTGGGCTTTTCTTTCATGGGAGTCTTTTTAATACTGATTCAATCTCCTTACCCATTGTTGGTCCAATCCAATTTTGTATTTTTTCATGATTCAGTTTTGCTAGGTTGTTGTTTCAAGGAATTTATGCATTTCCTCTAGGTTATCCAATTTGCTGTTGAATAATTGTTCACAGTAGTCTCTTATCCTTTGAACTTATGTGGCATCAGCTGTAATGTCTACTCTTGCAATTCTGATTTTGTCCATTTTCCCCCTTAATCTAGAGAAAGGTTTACCAATTTTATTAATCTTTTTAAAGAGCTTGTTCAGGCTTTCTACTGTTTTTCTAGGCTTATTTCAGCTTTGACCTTTATTTCCTTCCTCCCTACTACTTATTTGGTGTTTAGTTTGGTCTTTTTCTAGTTCCTTGAATGTGTAACATTTAGGTTGTTTTAGATCTTTTCTAATATAGGTGTTAATGGCTATAAATTTCCCTCTTAGAACTGCTTTTGCTGCTACCCACAAATTTTGGTATCTTGTACCTCCATTTTTCATTTGTCTCAACATAAATATTAATTTCCCTCTTTCTTTGTTGTTGAATTTCCACATACTTGCAACTTCTTTGAAATTCTTATTATTGATATCTAGTTGTGCACCACTGTGATTAGAAAATATATTTATTATGTTTCAGTCTTAAGTTTATTAAGTCTAATTTTGTGGCCTAGCATATGACCTATTGCAAAGATTGTTTGGTGTGACTTGAGAAGTATGTGTGTTCTGCTCTTATTGGATGAAAGATTCTGTATGTGTTAGGTTCATTTGGTGTAAACTGTTAATTACAATGTTTCCAACTGATTTTGCTGCATAATCTGTTTCATTGTTGGAAACAGGTGTATTGAAGTTCTCTACAAATTCTATCATGTTGTACTCTAGATCTATTAATAGATTCCTTTTGATCTATTAATATTTGCTTTTATGTATTTAGGTGCTCCAAAGTTGAGTTCATGCAAATTTACAATTCTCATACCTTCTTGATAAACAGACATCTTTATTATTATATACTGACCTTGTCTCTTTCTTACAGATTTTGACTAAAACCCTGTTTTCTCCAATGTAATTTACAGTTACTCTTGCTCCTTTTCATTTTCCATTTCCAAGGAATACATTTTCTTTCCCTTCGACTTTAATGTATGTGTCCTCAAAGGTGAAGCGAGTCCCTTGTAGGCAGTATAAAGCTGGGCTTTTTAAAATTAATTCAACTAATCTGTTATGATTTTAGAATTTAATCCACTTGCATTCAATATGATTATTTATAGGCAAGAACTATTTCCATTTTAAAACTTGTTTCCCAGTTTTTTTAACAGATTCTTTGTTCCTGCCTGCCTTCATGATTAGATGATGTTCTGTAGTTATCATGTTTGATTCCTTACTTTTTATTATTTATTTTTGTACCAGGGACTGAACTCAGGGGTACTTAATCACTCAGTCACATTCACAGACCCTTTTATATTTTGAGACTGGGCCTTGATAAATTGCTTGGGTTGGCTTTGAACTTGTGATCCTCCTGCCTCAGCCTCCCAAGCTGCTGGGATTACAGGCGTGCACCACCACACCACACCTGGCAACACTTCTTATCTTTTACATATGTCCTATCCATTTTTGCTTTATGGTTACAATGAGGTTTATATGAAATATTTTGTGATTAAAATAGGTTATTTTAAGTTGATAAAGCTACACTTTAACCTATATGCACATTTCATATTTTTGGTGACACAATTTATATTTTATGTTGTAAATTTCTTAACGAATTGCTGTTTATTAATAGTTTTGTCTTCTAACCTTCATGCTAAAGATATATTATTTATATACCAGCTTTGCATTATTTGAGTAGTCTGAATTCAGCTATGTACTTACCATTACCAGTTAATTCTATACTTTCATGTTTTAATTTTTCTAGTTAGCATTCTTTTCTTTCAGTAGGAGCTCTTTCTAGCATTTCTTGTAAATTAGGTCTAGAGGTGATGAACAGTCTGTTTTTGCTTGTCCGGGAACATTTTTTTCTTTCTTTCAATTCTGAAGTACAACTTTTCTAGCCCAAGTACTCCTGGCTAGCAGGTTTTTGGGATTTTTTCCTTCTATCATCACATTATTTCCCAGCCTGGAATGTCTGTTCTCAGAATTCTGCCAAAAGCTTTATGTTTATGCTTCTTTCCTGTTGTTGCTCTCAGAATCTCTTCCTCCTCCTCCTCTTCTTCTTTGTGTCTATGTATAGTCTGCCAGCATTGACTTTAATTGAAAGCCTGTAGTTTTCTTATACCTATTTATTATCTTTCCTCAGATTTGGGAAGTTTTAGTCATTTTTTAAAAATAATCTTTCCATCCTTTTTCTCCTCTTATTCTTTTCTTTAACCCTTACAATGAAAACGTTAGTTTACCGATGCCATCCCATTAATGCATAGACAATTTTCAGTCCTTTTCATTCCTTTTCCTTTTTCTCATCCAGCTCTATATTTTCAAATAATTCATCTTCACATTCATATATTCTTTCTCCTGGGAAATTCTTCTTATTGTGCTCTTTACTGTATTTTCATTTCATTTGTTAAATTCTCCAGTTCAAAATTCCTTTTTTAATGATTTCAGTCTATTATTTTCATTCTATTCATGTATGTTACTGATTTTGTTGAATTAATTCTGTTCTTTCTTGACGTTCACTAAGCTTCCTTAAAATTATATTTTAAGTTTTTAAAAATGTAATTTGTTGATTTCCATTTCATCGAGTTCAGCTACCAGGAATTATGTTTTTTTAGAGGTGATAGTTTCCTTGGACTGTCAGGTTTCTTTTGGGTTTTGTGTTGATGACTGTGCACTTGATGGTTTACTCATTTTTTTCAAATTTACAGATTGGATCCGGCAGGAAAGAATACCTTCTAGTGGGAAGTTACTGGGGCTCTGGCTGAGTTGGGCAAAATGGTTTTGCACTAGTGGGGGCAGAGCAGCATAGTCTCTGAGTATCTGTCAGTTGTCAGTGTTGACAAAAATTACCGGAATGCTCAGAAGTCAATGTTGTGGATGTTCACAGGGCTGCTGAATTCTTTGGTTATGGCTGCTATGCCCTGTTGCTTCTTCTGTCACTGTAAGTTATGACTGAGGGAATTCTTAGCATTAGGGTCAACTGTGGGCTTGCTCATGGTGGCAGTGGTACAGTTATCCGAAGAGTGGTGCCTATGGAGTGGCTTTAGAGCCAAGCCATGAAACAAGGACACAGGTGGAGGGACTACAACTGAGTCCTGGATGCCAATGGCACCAATGCAGGAACACAGACAGGTATCCCTATTTTTAGTTGGTAATAGTGTGAAAGGCATGGTTGTTGGCAAAACAGCCAGAGAGCTGGGGAGCCTGTGACAGGAGCATAGATATGCCCAGAGCTACAGGTGCTTCTATGTTCAAGGTACAGGCTAGTATTCTATAGCAGCTAAGCAGTTATCCAGAACATGGGTATGAACAGAAAGTCCTTGACTCCAGGATCCTGCAGTGATCTAGCTTGGTGGGGCAATGACCCTGGTGTAGCAAGTGTATGCACACTCTCACAAGAATCAGTCTGCAGTATGAGCATTTGTAGAGCATCCACAAATTGCTCAGGAGCATGTGTAGGTTTAGGACTCCAGTACTGGAGCCATCAGTACAGGAATTACACACAGTAGCTGATTCTTCAGGAGGAGAAGCATGCAGCTGCATAAGGAGGGCTACTGATTTCATGACAGGCAAAAGATAGTGTCTTCAATGGATCAGGACCCTAGGGATCATCATGATTCCCACCATATTGCTGATACCAGTACCCTCTGCAATTTTTCATTATTCTTAGCTGTCTTCTAGCATATCTGTATGCCAGTTTCACCAGGTCTTCTTGTGTGGATATTCTTCCCTTTTTGTTGTTGCTTAACTGCATTTCTGTGAATTCTTAAGTGGATCCTTGAACTTTGCCAGGGATATTTTGGTTTGTGAGTGGATGTATTTGCTTTTTTGCTAAGTGATTAAGGCTATTCATACTCAGTCATCTTGAGACATCACTTACATAAATACCAGTGGAGAGACTCTTAAGGTGGTTTCCATTATGTTCTGATCTTGGTCTTCACTACTTTATGTGATCCCATTCTACTCAGAGTAGGGAGGACCTGTGACTTTCTTCTAACTAATATGTGACAATGGAGACAGGCCACATGAGATTTTGTTCAAGTCATCATATGATTACCTTACATAAGATTTCAGTGGACATCTTGTGAGAATCTCCCTCTATCTTGTTAGTGGGAAAGAAGCAAGTGGCCATGTTGGAAAATACCATGAAGTAAGGAACTTCCAATAATCTATGGGAAATAAGGACAGTCTCTGCCCAACAGCCTGGAAAAACTGAAATTTCAGTTCTGATTACAAGAATCTAAATGTTGGAAACATATCTCATGTGGGGAAGTAGATCTTTCCCCAGTTCAGCCTCTTGCTCTGCCCAAAAGATTACAGCCTTGAGAGACCCTAAGTAGAGGACTCAACTAAACTGTTCCTGAAATCCTGACCCACAGATGCTGTGAGATCATAAATACATGTTATTTTAAAGCTACTAAATTTATAGTGATATGTTATACAGCAATATTAAATTATTATCGGTATGTATAGGTCTTCAGAGTAAGTGGAAAATCACCCGAGTTATCTCCATCAGGACTTAGATGAAACCTGAACCTCAAGAGTAAGATGAAGCCCTACTGAGATGGGACTTTCTTATAAGGATTTGAATATGCTTTTTGTTTGGGAAAATCTATCCTTTTGCTATCTGTTTTGTATTTGTTACATCTGTACTTTATTTCCTCTTTCTCTTATTCTGCCGTTATTTGGACTGAGTTTTTTTTTATCCCATTTTACCTTATTTGTTGGTCTATGAACTATAAATCTTTATATTTTTATCTCAGGGTCTTTTTTAGAGTTTATATCTATACATGCTTAATTTATCAATGTTCGTATTTAAACTATATCATCCTACTTCAAGTATAGCATAACAATCTAAAAAAGTACACTTTGATTTCGCTCCTTCCCACCTTTATGCGATTGTGATTTATTTTACTTTTATATATTATAAACTCCACACTAGTCATTTTTAAACAGTAAAATGTTTTTTAAAATAAATTAAAGAAAAAAAATCTTGTTACCCATAGTAGAAACTATTTCAATGCTTCTTTGCGTGCCTGAAAACTTCTGATTACATGCCAAGACATTTCAACACGTTCTGACTACTGAATATATTTGATATATTTTTATTCCTATAAATATTTTTGAGCTTTGTTTTGGGATGTAATTATGTTACTTAGAAACAGTTTGATTCCTTCTGCCTTTTACTTTAAACATTTGTTTGTCAAGACCAGATCAGTGTTCAGCCTTGGCATAATTATCCTATACTACTGAGGCAATTATTCTATGCTACACACTACCATTTGTGTACTCTACTCAATTCCCAATCAATCATAAACTTTTAAATTCTAGCTGGTCCTCAAATATGACCCTCCACAGAGCTCTGGAGTTCTCTCTCTGTTCAGCAATCCTTCCTATGGTGATCTTGTAATCTAGGTCTCTCTAGACTCAAAGCTGTATTTACTCAACTTGGATAGGTACATTTGGGATTCTCCAGGATTCCTCTATCTTACACTCTACCTTGGGATTCCTCTACCTTGGAAACTCTCTCAAGATAGTAAGATGGGGCCCATCTCATTTATTTCCCACCTCTTACAGATCACTGTACTTTGTCGTGTGTTCTCCATGTCTTTAAATCACTGTGTAATATATGTGGTCTGTTTGTTGGATGTTTCAGGCAGGAGGGTAATGTAGTCACTACCTAGTCTAGAAGTATATAACTCTCAAGCTAATCTCTATAAAAAAGAAAGACTGATGCAGGGCTAAACCAGGAGGATAGAGGGCAGAAGAAAGAGCCACAGAATATTTCTTCTCAAGAAGCAGGCCTGAGGCCCTAAATCAAGAAATTGGCAGCATGTGTTCAACTTAATTTTAGAATTACTAGTGAACAATGACTGCTATTTTCCTCCTACTCTCATTCTTTTTTCAATGACCATGCCTACTGCAGTTAAACATATAGCTTCTCCTGTTATTTTATGTTGGTTTGTGGGGTGAGTAGGGGGTACGTGTAGTTTGTCTCTTAAGTTCACTGGTCTTCAGGCTGAGTAGAAAAACATCTGAGTACATTCACCTCCATATGAACTTGATTTAAGAGAACCTGAACGTCGAGAGACAGCCTAAAGCCCTATTAAGATGAGACTTTCTTGGGAGGATCTGAATACATTTTTGATGTGGGAGGAATGTAAATTTGTGACCAGAGGGTGGACAGAAATGAATTAAAGATGGTCACAAATTATTTCACACTTCTACCATCAAAAAGTAAGATTGTGATCCCTCTTCTTGAATACAGGAGGACTCAGACAACATTGACAAAATATAGCAAAAATAAATTACACCAATATTTGGTCCCTGGCCATTTGAGACTGGTATGTGACACATCTATGTCTGGGAATTGTTCTTTGGAATGGTTGCTCTGGGAAGCCATACCATACAAGTCATAACTACCTTGAAATTGCCATACACAGAGTGAGTGATACTAGCAAGTCCCTTACTGTTCCAGTCATTCCAGTCCAGGTACTACACATGTGAAAGAGTGATTTTGTATACTCCAGGCCCAGCACACACCATATCAAGAATAGAAACCCTCAACATACAGCTTCAGTCATCTCCAGAGGTTTGACCCATGTTAGCAGAGTCCTCAGACAGACATTCTGAAGAAGCACAGACAAATCATCCAGCTTAGCCCTGATCAAATACCTCACCTATTAAGCCATGAGATCAAGGAAAGAGCTGATATTACAACCACTAAGTTTTAGAGAAATTTGTTATGTAAGAATAAATAAATGGAACAGAGAGAAAATCAGAAGTTCAGTTTGGGTATGCCTGTTACAGACACAAATACAATCAAGATGTCAAATTTGTTCCAGAGTGAAAATATAAAGTTGTGGTGATATTTTCCCAGGGTCTGTTCTCCTTTGCCTTTTTTTCCATAGTATTTTATCAACTTTGACATTTTCTGGATAGTTTATCTCTTTCGTCTAATATTTATTGTCTGTCTTTTCCCGAGACAATGTTAACTCCCCAAAGAGAAGGACTTTTGTTTTATTCATTAATACATCTCCTGCTTGAAGACTGGCCTCTTGAAAAATCAAATACTTGTTGAACACACAAAAGAATTTTTAAAAGGTACCCAATACCATTTTAATGAGATTATCTTTAAAGTATAGTAAAAATTTAAAAGTGTAGGGGGTGGGGGTTTTAAATGGGCATTTTAACATTAAGAGGTTGAGCAGATAAAGAAGAACCCAGCAAAAGAGACTGGGAGAATGCAGTTAAGAAAAAGGATAAATAAAAGACTAGAGACACTGTAAAGAAAGTGTTTAAAGAAGGGGAAGTGATCAAGATGCCATCAGTGTGCTGACATGTTTAGTAAGATGAGCACCGAGCATCCATTGCTAGATTTGCTAATGAGGAAGGTCATTGATGACTCCACCTGAAGTTTGGTAGCATAAATGAAGATGAAGTCTGTGATGAAAACAAGAAAAGGATAAAGGAGA
The DNA here is from genome assembly GCF_902686455.1 of Sciurus vulgaris. Lineage (NCBI taxonomy): Eukaryota > Metazoa > Chordata > Mammalia > Rodentia > Sciuridae > Sciurus > Sciurus vulgaris. Next base: position 103,049,238 of record NC_136472.1, read on the forward strand.
GAAAAACAGATTTCTTAGAAATGCATTTGGTTATCAACTATAGAAATAGCTAGAGGGCATATGATGCCAGGGTTTGTTGTTGATATAGAAAAGAAAGTTCTTGTATGCCAATAATTCTATAAAGAGTGGGAGAAAAAAACCCTAAAAATATAAAGAATAGGGGCAGTTGAGAAGGTGAAAAGAGATGAAATTCAGTTCATAAACAAATGGACTGGCTGAAGAACAACAAAATATTTTCCAGTCACCAAGAAGAAAAGTAAGAGTACACAGGTATAAATGCAGGTCTGCTCTTTGCTTCTATTTCTCTCAAAGAGCAAGGTCCTCAGCTGAAAATGAAGAGCAGGAAGATAAAAAGAAGTACTTTAGCACTATATTCAAATATATTTGGCATATATCTCATTTTAGAAATTATCATACTGTGCTATGATTACTTATAAGTCTTTCTCCCCTAAAATGTAAAATAGTTTTAAGGTGGAGAAAGTACTTTTAATTTTTACAAAACGAGACATGAAACAGTGCTCTACAACCAAGTGTTTGGTCACTCACTGACTAAATAACTGAATGTTAATAGATTTCTTTAAGACTTCAGGACAAAGTCAAATTAGAAAACAGCAATAATACGATACTGTTAAGCATATATTTGATACCCACACACATACACTCAAATGCAGTTTACAAATATTGAAGAACTAAAACCATTAAACTTTAACTCATTTGTGAAATAAAAAAAGAACAAAATGTTTTCCTTTTTTAACATATAAACAAAATAATTAGATGCTGATATTAAAAATAAATGTGATTTACTCTGAAGAATGCTTTGCACTGATTCAACATTTCATGACAAAAAATGTCAAGGTTCAGTTTCCAAAAACCAACATGTTTGAAAAAGAGTTACTACACAACAGTATCATCCATATAGATATATAAAAGTAGATACACTCACACCAAAGCCCCACATTTTGTAAGTACAGGTTTTTTTCTTGATACCAAGTGTTTAGAACAATAAAAATTAAGTGAATTCGGTCATGTAAGATACAACAAAATGTGCTCCTGGAATTTTAGAATACTCTCACTATTTAAGATTTTGTAATAATCAGTATAACCCCAAACAATGATTTGGCTAAAAATATTAACTTCTATACAAACACCAAACAACTATAAATTATGTTATTTGAAACCATTACCTTTAAAATCACCAAAATTCAAAAACTATTTAAAAATCCAGAAACATCTGAATTGTGAATATTATTCTTTCATTATCATTTAATCTTTAACACCTGGAGATATTCTTCCTTTAGAGAATAGTAGCAATACTATTTGCTACTGGTAGAAAATTAAGAGTTCTTCTATAAAACTCTATGAAAATAAATTGATTATTACTGAATACATCAAGTCTTATTCTCAAAAATACAAAATAAGCCAACCAACAGATTTAACTGCCTTAACGCACACTCACTTCCCTCTGAAGCAAGGATTTGCTATATTTCCTACCTAGCTTTTCAAAAAAAGCCCTTCTATATATAACTGAATAATTCAGAACACCAAGGAATGGCTACAGAACAGAAATGTGAGCAGATGATCCAATACATCAGTTCTTACTCCATGGTCACTACAATGAATTCCCCAAAAGCAAATATGGAAGAAAACAACACAATCCAACAGCACACAGTTGCCACAGACCCAGAGCAGTCTGCTTCTTCTGCTTTTTCCTTATGACCTGAAACTCAGTTGTTCAGTTAGATGCAATGGAAATAAAAAGTAAATGGAATCTGAAGAAGAAATTTTAAAAGTGAGGTACACTTCAGCATGTTTTACTTTTGGTGAAGTCATATGGTTTCCACCACTGAGCAAACTGCAATGCTTTCTTCCTCTGGTCTTCAAAGTTTTCTCGAATCCCTTTCCTCCAAAGTCTTGGATCTAGATCCAGCATTCCACCAATGATTTCCTTTTAAAGTATGAGAAAAACAAAAAAACACATTTATGTACAAATAATAATGAAATCAGGAATAAAACTGTTTGGTCTGTTATTAAATATAACATTAAGTAGTTATCCATGCCAATGTTCAAATATTGTAAATATTAACTTTGAGTAAAAAATCTGTTCTCAATTAATTCTAATTATACAAACTCTGTGATTCTCAGAGTTCTAGGTATGTCTCCTATCAAGTAATTTGTCCATTTTGTTCCTTGTTAGCACATCTTCCAGATAATAGCAAAGGGGAGGAGGAAATAGTGAAATTTAATACATTTTGGTCAATATTAGTTGCTCTGATAAACAGTATAGAGAAAGTTAAATGAACTTGCATCAATTAACTTTGCTGCTCAATTGCAGTTGAATTGTAGGTTAATGTTTTTGTTACACAGTATATTTACGAGCCACTTTCTCCCACTACTAGCTAGATTTTTTCCAGTAAAATTAATATTTTAATACTAATTTAAGTAAACCTAGAATTAAAAATTATAAATCACTTTCATTTAAGATGTTACATTCACACACTCTGAAAGGAATAGCTTTTGGTTCTGTGCTTATTATTCTACAGTATCTTCTTCATGATCTTCCTTCCTGCGCTACAAAAATTAATCAAATTTATGCATATGGAATTTGTGTACAGAAAGATAAGGGGGAGACTTATAGTGCTTAGAAGGCAAGCAGTACGGTAAATGGTTAATTATGGAATGAAACACTAGATGAAGGGTCAAATTTCGCATATTCAGTCTAGCTCTGCTGGACTGTGCAGTGACATATTAGACAAATAGCATGATCTAAGTCATAGGTTCTTCATCTTAATAAGTATACTATGAGGACCTACTATGCACATGCAACACCATATGTTACATGGGATACAAAAATAACTCATATACAGCTGTCTTCAAAGAGCTTATAAAAGTATGGAACTGTGGAGGGATCCAAAATAAGAAGTTACTGAACTATATACATAGGACTATCTTTTAAAGCAGATTAAAGTAATGGCAAAGCAGACCATTTGGAGACTCAAAAAGAAGAAAAAAATTCTTTGTTGGATAAATCAGGAAAAGCTTCAAGGAAAAGGGAACCTCCAATCATTAGAAGAGGGAAATAAAAAGGCTAAAAGAGATAGTAGTTTATACAAGACATCAAGGGAAATGGGGCAAATTTAGATTTAGTACAAGAGTTTCCTGGCCTCAATTTAACTAAGCACATCAGTTAAGAAATCCTAGCTTATGGGTTTACATAAAAAATGCAAGTATATCTAATGTGTACTACCAGGACTGATTCTTGTTCTATTACTGATGCATATGTTAATGGAAAGAGGTCATCCCAATGATCTCTGAACAACTGCTTGAGTAGCAGACTGAAGTTCTTGGAAGTTCAAGGCTATTTCTTGAAAAAATAATTCGGAGGAAAACTGCTCAAGTGATACCATGCAACTGGGAAACTTTTAATTGTAAAACAGTTCACATCAATAATAATACATAAAAGTGTAATGTCTGAATGGAGGTGGTAATGTCCAAAATAAATTTAAAAAGCAAAAAAATGAAAAATCTACTTCCTTTCAACTAGAATCAAGTTTAAAAGAAAAACCCAGACTTAAGGAACCTTTAGTTATAAAGTTCTATGGAGTAATAAGAGAATTGTTCAAAACAGTGAAAACTATTGTTTTAGTTAACTGAAAAAATTCTTAAAACTTCTCAAACAAGTTTCTGTAATATGTTGCAACAGCTCAAAGATACATGTTATTTTGAACTCCGGTTAACCCATTAAGGACAACAGCATAAGTTCTTAATCCAAACCTCTGTAGTTCAGACTCCTAACACATCCCTATTCATTGTAGAAGATGGACTTATGCAGGAGATGAAAGTGGGGACAAAGGGGAAGAGAGAACCTTAAGAGTTCATCAAAGCCCTTCGGAGTTTGGAGGCCCTGGTACATAGAGATAATGCAAAAAGAAAGGTCTTTACTGCACTAGATTAAAAGGACACTCCTACAGTTGTTGGTGTCTGAGTTATCACCTGGACTTTTCAGTTTCAGCTGCTGCATTAATTTTATTCCAGTTCCTCACACTAACTCATACTTCCTAGAGACTCCTTCATTTAAGGAGTATACATCTAGAAAGCAATCCTTTTCTCAAAGAAAGTACTGGCAACCAAAAGATCTGAATTCTAATATCTTCTCAGAAACTATCTGTGAAATGAGCCATATCTTCTTCTGGGACTATACTGTGCTTAACTATCAATGAAGAGGTGAGATGATTTGTTCTCTAGGTCTACCATGACCATATGTACCCTCGATTCTGTCACTTATCAGTGTATAACCCAGGGAAAGTCACACAATCTCTCTGTAGCTCAATTTCTTCATCTGTAAGATAAGAGTTATAACAGTATCTACACAAAATTCATTGTGAGCATTAAATAAGTGCTTAGAACAGTACTTGGCACATTGTAAGCCTTTAATCATTGTTAGCAATTATCATTATTCTCAGGACAAGACTGGCTGACTCCCAAGGAAAATATTACAGTCACTGTTGACATTGTCAAGAGGTATTTGGTTCCAAAGAAATATTCCTGCCTCTGTTACAAATATTCTGAGACATATGTGTGTATATATATATTTTTTAAATATTTTTAATTGTAGACATATGTAATAAATAAATAAATAAAGATTTATTTATTTTTATGTGGTGCTGAGGATCAGATCCAGTGCCTCATACCACTAAGTCACAACCCCAACCCTCTGGGATATTTTTATTAATAGCTTCTGAGTTCTAAAACTTGAGTGAAGCAGTACTCAACAACTTCATTCTATATCATGCCCAAAAAGTTTTGATTTCCCTAAGAAAGAAAAGCGTTAACCAAATTGCTAACCTCTGGAATAAATCAAGTTTGTTAGTATACCTTTCCAAAGTAATGAGGGAATTTGTGTTGATCTTCAATGACATGGGCAAACCCTCCTTGGAGGCCAAAGTCCACAGAGAAGTAAGGTAAGCCTCTGGGTACCTAAATAACAGACAAATCACACATGAAATACAGGACAAAATCAGAAAGTTACCCTTAATTATTTTTCTTGCTCACTGGTATGAGAGTAATTAAACATCCTTCAAGACAAATGTATACAATAAATTTCCAATTCTATAGATATGTAAGTAATGAATTAACTTTCAAAGAAAAAGACTACATTTTGGTAGCTTTTAGCCAGATTACTCTTCCTCATAGCTGACAATTATAATCAAAAACCAATTATTTTCCTGTTCTTGGGGAAAACAGGAAAAAAATAAGGCACTTAAAATATTTTTTATAACCAGAGAACAGTTTTCCTACACACACAAAAAAAGCACATTTTCTATTTTTCTCGAATTTTACTTCTATGAAGACCAAATAGGACAATTATGTAAAGTGCTAGCCCAGTTCTTTGCACATAGAGAGTTATTACTTTCATTTCTATCTCCTATACAAGGTTGCTCTGTGCAAACTTGTTCAATGAAAAAAGAATGGAAAGCACCGTTAGAATATTCCATTAGAATATTTTTGCCATCTAAAGTAGATCACCACATATGAAATGAATCTGAATAACTAAAAAGATGTTATGGAACTATACTGACCAAAGGACAGTACTTGACAGTGGGAAATAACTTCAGGAAGATATCTGTAATGACAATACCTTTTTCTTCTATTTGTATCATACTATTGTAGGTAGAATAATGCCCCTTCTCCCACGGAATATTACGTCAATCTCATAGTCTCGTCTTTGCCATGAATATGTTACCTTACATGCCAAAAGGGACTTTATATATGTGAATAAGCTAAGGATCTTGAAGTAAGAAATTACCCTGGGTTATCCAGATGGGGTCAATCTTATCATAAAGATTTTTTTTTTCTTTTGTGGTATGTTGGGGATGGAACCAGGGGTATTCTTCCATCGGGCTACAACCTGAGCTCTTTTTATTTTTATTTTTATTTTTACTTTGAGACAGTGTTTTGCCAAATTGCTCAGGCTGCTCTTAAACCTGTGATCCCCCTGTCTGGGACTCCCAAGCAGCTAAGATGACAGGCATGTGCCACTGTGCCCAGCAGGAGGACCAGAATCAGAGAAAGAATGAATAACACTACACTCTTCACTTTGAAGATGAAGGAAGGAGCCACAAGTTGTGAAATGCAAATCGATTCAAGCACCTGGAGAAGGTGAGGTAGAATGCTTCCTGAAGCCTTTAGAACAAATGTGGGCATGCTGACACCTTGATGTTGACCCAGGGAAACCCATTTCATACTTGTGATCTCCCGAGTTATATTTTAGGTGACTAGATTTGTGGAAATTTTTTCCAGTGGCAATAGGAAACTAGAGTGTGTGTATCTCAAGGCTCAATAACCTATGACACAATGAATATGCAACTACTTGTGTACCAACAACGGTTTCTGTCTCAAGCTTCACCTTTATTGTTTCTCCCAAGCAACAAACAGTAGAGTCTGCAGTCTTGCTAGCAGGGATGTTAGCACACACAGCAAAGGCTCTCTAATATCAAAAAGTTGTGCACATTCTAGCACTTTCTTTTCACTGCCTTGACCATCAAAGGAAAGAGTATTTTGGAATACTGGCACTACTCTTTAAAGGTACAGTCAAAAATGTTATTTGTGGTAGGAAAAACAGCAGTATATGAATTTCCCTCTTTTATTCCTGTACGTATCCCTTGACTTATAAGGTCTCTGGTAAACCCAAATTTTCCTTGAGAAATACTTTCCTTAATTTAAAACTTTCAGTATATGTTAGATTTTTTAAATTGCTATAGTCTCCACAAAATTAACCTTAAAACAACATTTTTCTCATGAAATCTCAATAGCCATGAAAAAAATGACCATTTTTCTTGATAGATTATTTATTATCATGCAATTCCTCTGCATTCAACATTCAGATCTGTTTCCCTTACCTGCCACATACCGCAGGCTTCACACCACACCACAAAAAATCGAAAGACCCAGAGAAAGTAAACAAAATTGGCAGAAAATAAAAAGCTTATATTTGCATAGCAAAGAAAAACATAAATTCAAACAAACTCAGAATTAGAAACATACAAGTATCTATTATACAACAAGTTTACTCTGAAAAAAAATCTCCCTACTTCCAATGAAGTAAGCAAAAAAAAAAAAAAACTACAAAATTACTAAGGACATAAAGCTTTTAAAAGAAGGATAATGAGGCTTTTTCAAGACACAAAGTATGTTAAAATAACTCAAGATTGTTCACTTCATGTTCAGAAACACTTATTTTAAAAGACACTGGAAAGCCTGTTAAACTAAAGAAGTGACCTCCTTTGGAATTATTCTCACATGAAGTCTTCACAATTTCATCCAGTAACTATAGAAGCCTACAGCTAAGAAGCACTTCACAAGGTCATCTGGCTACTTGCCTACCTACTGTGACTCCCCAAGAGTCTCATATAGAACTATATGATTCCTTAGTAAAAGCAGTGGTTTCTATCTTTGAAATGCTTTAATGATGTTTCTTTTCTTTGTGACACTGGGGAGTGAACCCAAGGGTTATTTCACTTAGCATGATTTTCTCCAGTTCCAGGGGTACTTCACCACTGAGCTTCATCTCCAGCCCTTCTGGACTTTTATTCTGAGACATAAGTTGTTCAGGTTGGCTTCAAACTTGTGATTACGGTGTGAGTCACCACACCAGGTTCAACTGCCATTCTTATAAGAATCTGTGTTTGTTTCTTATTTTTTATACTGGTTAAATTAATGAGACCTCTTGGCTACGTAATTCAGGCGTTGGTTTTTAAAAATGAACAATAAATACCAGATGGTTTACCAGTAAGAAAACTGTAAATACAGTGTAGCAAGTGGGGAACAATACATTTCTTTTAAAATTTCAGCTTTGAAGTATGGAGATGCCTCAGAAGACTGGGAATGAACCCCAGTATATGATCCAGATAAACTACATTTTGGTATTTAACCAAAAGAACTAAAATCAATATACTGTGGTGATATGTGCATACCAATGTTTATAGCAGTGCAATTCACAACAGCCAACCTCTGGAACCTCCTGAGGTACCCATGAACAGATGAATGGATACAGAAGGTGATATATATATACACACACACACACAATGAAGTTCTACTCAATCATAAAGAATAATGAAATTATGTCATTGCTGGTAAATGGAGAGAACTGGAGAAAACCATGCTAAGTGAAATAACCCAGACTCAGAAAGTCAAGGGTTCAATGTTTTCTGTCATGGGGTGGCAGCAGTGGGGGGGGGGGGGGGGGTTGTGAAAAGGGGATCTCATAAAAACAGAAAGGAGACCAACAGAGTAGAGAAGGGGATTGAGAGGAAGGGGATTGAGAGGGAGGGAGGAGGGAAAGCATGAAGTACTGGGTAATAAAATCTACCAAATTATGCTATGTCCACATATAAATATGCCACAATGTATCCTGCATATATATACACATTTATAAATACACTAATTAAAATAATGATCATAACAATAATAACAGTAAAAGGGAGATTAATAGAGTAGAGCAAGTGGATGAAGGGAGGATAGGGAAAGGAAGGCCCTAGGGAATGAGACTGATCAAATGGTGGTATGTGTATGGACAAATGTGGCACAATGAACCCCCTATTATGTATAATTATAAAGTGCCAATAAAAACAGATAAAAGAACCATGAAAATTTTCTGATTTAAAATGTTTTCAGTTCCCATTAAAACAGTTTTCTAAAAGAATATTTAATGGCATGTGAAATTATAATTTAAGAAGTGAAAAGAGCACAAAAATGTACATAAATTACACTTTTTTTCTGTAGATTAATAAGGAAGAAAAGTAAATAGGACACAGATTTATTTTGTTTTGTTTGCTTTGTTTTGTTTTTTAAATATATTATCTGGCTTAATTCATCAACAAGGGAAGAGAAAAAGATTGTAGAATTATTTTAACTCTGCATTAAAACTATGTATCTTCAATAATGCAATGAAATTTGAAGCTTTGGATCAAGATAAAATAAGTGTAATGAGAAATACTATTGGTCTACATGTCATGTTTCAGGAGTTTGATTTTCAAAAGAAAAAATGGGGAAGAAATATTCCAATGACATCTACTAGAACAGGAGTTCACAAACATTATTATTTTTTTTGAAGGGCCACATAATAAATTATTTTAGGTTTTGTGGATCATACTGTCTCTGTTAGGACTATTTAACTCTGCACTTGTAGCATGAAAGCAGTAATAAATAATACATTTTTTAAAAAATGGGTAAGGTTATATTCCAATAAAACTTCATTTACATAAACAGAAGAAAGTTTAGAACAAAGGCTTGAATTACCAACCCCTGCACCAGAATATAAGCTCCGTAAAGGCAAGGATCTTCTGTTTTTATTCTACTATGTACAAACAAACATGGATTAGTGCTTGATAAATAGCAGGCATTCAATAAATATTTGTGGAGTAAGTTATTCTTTGGATGGAAATCAAAAAGGAATCTATACTTCATTAAATCTGTACTCCATTTTAGTTATAGTTCTAGAAAAAAAGAAAAGTCATTATGTAAGTCAACCTATATGTAACTTGTATCTAAAAGTTGACCTGCAAGTTAAGATCAAACTATAAAACATGATTAGGCAAGTCCCCAAAAGAGTAATAAACCATAACCTAACTCAACTATTATTTTACAGGAACATAACAGGGAACTTTTGTATAAAAATAGAAAAGAAAATATGTTCCAAGTTCAAAATAGAGTCAGCAGGAGATTTTTTTCTCATTACAAATTCAGTAACAATAAAGCCCTTCTCACTTGACTCTCACAGGGCTGATGGCTTCATGGTAGATTCTGATCAGTGCCATAATCAATTATGGGGAATACAACAACAGGAATAACAGTCAGGAAGAAACATTCATTTGAACAAATAACTCCCCCATTAACAAATAAACATTTTGTAGGTGACACAGAATGTAAATAATGTCACAAATAAAATGTGGAATTAATTATTTCACTTTTAGTCACTTAGCCAAATGGTCTATTCAACAAATAGGATTTGGAAATGAATGAAGATCCTAAACACTAATTTCTTACATTAAAAAAAAGAATACTTACAGACTTTCTGATATCTTTTGAAGAAAGATCAATCAACTTCTTGTTCATGGACCACTCTTCATCAGATTCCAATATAGCTTTCTAATAAACAGCCATTTGTTAAATGAGCAATATAATTGCAAATGCAAAGAGACCATTTAAAATAAAACAATGTGTTGTATAGTTTATACTATACAGAGTATAGTATACATGATAGGTCATTTTTCTGAATAGGTTAAGTCTTTAATTAGAATAATTTAAAACCAGAAGTTTAATGTTATACTGGAAGTAAAAAAATCTCTTTCTTAACTAAAACAGAACAAGCATGTGTCTGTAGGATTATCTGGCTTATTCTATACTTTAAGAGCCTGTCTTTAAATCAAATAATCAGTGTTTTTAAAAATTCCTAAAGAGAAAGTCAATTTTAACCAGCTCATTAACAAATTTTGTAATCCTTTTAATTATAATTTAGTTTATATTAAAAAATTTTACTTTTCAAGTTTCTAATCATTTCATGTGCAATCATATTAGTCCAACTCACAGAACATTACCTTCCTTTTCTTTGCACATTTAATATTTCACATATAGTTTGACATTTTTGCATCTGCATTAGTCTAAAAAAACATCAGGTCAGCATCAAGTATACCATTTAGTAAAAGCTGCATGAATGCTGCAGTGACAACTGGTTACAAACTCTAGTTATTTAGTATATGTTCAAATTGTACATCAAGATGAGAATTTTCCTTTTTATAAGCAGCATGATGAGACATTAAGTCCTAATATTTACATCAATAACTTGTCACAGCAATTATAATTTGTACTATTTGTATGTTAGCTTTGTTTCAGTTTTTCAAAGGTAAGTTTTCTAGAGTTATGACAACAAATTTTGGCTTGAAAGTACTTCTTAGTAAAACATGGATTTCACTATAGAAATGAAATTATAAGTTACTAGTGGATAGCATCTTCATAGTTCTAGGTAAATATCCTTTGAAAAAGTAAAAAGTCCAAATTTCTTTCACTAGAAATTTGTTCAGCAGAACATTTTATGCTTTGCCTCTTTTGTTTGTATGTTAGATGTTTTGGTTTGGATCTGCAATGTCCCCCAAAAGCTCATGTGTTGAAGGCCTTTCCCAATGCAGCGGTGTTCAGAGGAAGGGCCTTTGCAAAGGTAATTAAATCATGAGGTCTCTGGTTTCATGAATGGTAAATTCACTGACGAATTCATAATCTGATGGCATTATTGGGAGGTGGTAGAAACCAGATGAAGGAAGTAAGACTCTCTCTCTTTCCCAGTTGCCATGAACTAAGCAGCTTTGCTCTACCATGATGTTCTGACACAGTAATGGAGCTGGCAAACAACAAAATGAAACCTCTGAAAACATGAGCCAAAATAAATCTTTTCTTTAATAAGTTATTTTCTCAGTATTTGTCACAGTGAAAAGCTAATACAATATAAAATCTGATATACATATATGAGAATAAAATGACTAAAGACACTGTATCTATAATAGTACTGTAGCAAAAATAATTATTATGCAAAAATTGCCAACGAATACCTTAAAATAAATGGGAGCCATATCACCCACTTCCTTGGGGAGAGGAATACATTCATAAACCATGTGATACTGTTTCTTCATGTTCACATTTGTTTCTAAAAAGATGCAGTCCAATTCTTTACATTCAAACATCTTTACCAAGGATTTCCTAAACATCTAAAGGAAGGAAGAAAACAAAGACAAACATATATTTAAGTATTTCTTCTCCCCTACATATGGTAAAAACTTAAATAAAAAACGTGTTTAATGGAATAATTTGAGGTGATCAATTTCATTAAAAGCAAGACATTCTCCAAGTTCAACATAAAAATATACTATATGTAGTTCAATAATAATCATTTTAGTTATATAACAATGAAACAGGAAAGTTTTTGTAGTTATCGTAAGATATATCAAAACTAATTTTTTTGTTCTTTTTAGATATACATGACAGTAGAGTGTATTTTGACATATTATACCCAAACCTATTTTATGCTTCAGAAAAATACAGATTCCAAAACAGGGGAACGATATGAAATTCCTACATTCCTGGTAGAATACACTTCATTTTACTGGGAAAACAGGAAATTCTTCTCATTTTCCACATTTTAAACTGTCATTACTCATGTAATTGCCCATTCTTATTAATCAATACACGTGGATTGAAAATCCTTATTATCTACTTAAATAAATATACTGCAGATTGTTGCAGTCACAATTTATATCATCACATTATAAAATCAAGTAAATATGACTAAATAATTTTGAAGTTAAAATTAGTTTTCTTAAAAATAATCTACATAGAGTTAATTATGCAGCATTAATGCTATAATATTTTGAGGGTTTTTTTAAATAGAATGTGTCTAAATACAAAGTTATCAAAAGACAATTTACAAGAGAGAATAGAAGACACATTTATCTCTACTCTCTCCATGGAGTAACCCCTCAAAAATGGCATTAAAAGAAATTTTTTAAAGGCATAAATCTACTTGAACAAAAAGAATGAGAGAAGACACAGTGAAAATCAAATCATCCCATGATATATGACTTAAATGCTAGAAAGCTGGTTCATACCTTGCAGGGGAGAAGAGGAAACTGCAGGGATGGCAGGGAAGATACCCAGGATGCCCTACAGAACCCTCAAAAGCCTCAGGGATGCAGAGGTCAAGATGTGTCTAAAAACAGATGACTTAGATGAAAGTTTTTTAAAAAGCAATTTACATGCCAGATCCTCTCCCTACCAGCAAAATGCTAGATTATTCTCTGGAAAAAGTAAATCAAAATAGCTGAGCTGGGAAAAGCAGACACAATTCAGAGCATACAATTTGAAAACAGGAAAAGTTAATGTTCTTAAATACTCAACATTTTATCATCCTCTGCTTTCTAACACTCTCATCTCCCAGAATACTGACCAAGCAAGCCTAGACAGTACAAACAGAAGATTCAGAGTCTCTTCTGGAGGGTCTGAATAGTCCAAAAGAAAGAATAAAAGGCCAACACTAGCAATTTCCAAGTGAAATGGCCCCATCACATCACTCAGTGAGGCCCACCATCGACATCATGAACAACTCTCCTTCCTCACACCACCAATTTGGGATATTTAACAAATGGCCCATACAGTCTGACTATAGTACATGTTCTAGCAAAATTGACAAAGTGATAAGAATAAATTTAAGTGGGATGAAATAGCACTACACATTTAACAAAACTAACAATGTGGATCTTACTTATTTGAAATCTGTGATTATTCAAGTATGCTCTACTGAAACTTACCTTTGTATTTTCTACTAAATAGAATAAAAGTTAAACTTAAATGTTATCAGAAAATGGTTTTTAAAAACTTGAAAAACTGCCTCCTGAATTTGCAAACAATATTTTGTGTTGTCACTAATTTTAAAATACATTCAATAAAAGAGGTGAATAATTTTAAGTAATATACATTAATAGTTATTTAACTAATTTGAGTGATGCATATATGAAAGTAAAAACAAAAACCAAGCAAACTATACTTCTTCAAACATGCTAAGATTCACATATTAGTTCACTATCCTTCAATACTTTAACTGCTAGTATTTTTTTTTCTTTTACCACACAGAGTAAGCTTTAATGCCATTTGCATAAAATGATTTGGCTTTTCCTCCCTCACTCAATTTTCCATAATAAATCTGGCTTACAAAAATCTGTAAAACTATACTATAACCTGTATCAGAATATATTAAACCTTTCTGCAGAAATAATGAAATGGTTTTAAATCTGTATTTCTCATAGCAACTAAAATACCATGTTCATGTACTCAATTGATATTTGTTTAAATAAATTTCCTCTATATTCATCTCAATGTTTTTCATCAAGTAGTTTAGTTTCTTTCAAAAATATAAAGCATACACACTAGATTCTCATAACTACTTAAATACTTTTGGCACCGTATTTTATTCTGAGTCAAATCAATTTTTAAAATACATTCCAGAAAAGACCTACAATAATTAAAAACCAAATTCCCATTTTTTGTTGTGGTTGTTGTTTTATCTTTAAATTACCTACTGTTACAGGCACCCCCCACTAGGAATAAAATAAAAGCAAAACCAAAAAACTTCCACATCAAAAATACTTGACTACATTCTTACTCTTGTTTGGCCCTGTATGCAACAGAACAACTTCCCCTTTTCACTTTCACAATATCAATTTAAAAAGCACAGGGAGTAAGAGACTAAAACATGAAATGCAACCAAAATATATCCTCATTTGGCATCTTTAACAGCATTCTGAAAAATCTAGTATGTACAATAGTCCCCTCTAACTAATGCTGCCTGTCACCTCTATTCAATTGTCAGGCATTTAAAAATAAGCATTTGCTTTTTCTCGCTTCCTTTCCCTCTTCCTCCCTCCCCTCTCCCCCTCCCTCCCCCGCTTCCTCCCTCCCTTCGGCCCCCCATCATTATGAGGTCTTGAAATAATTTTGCAACAGTTTTACCCATGTTGTGCCTTTTAATCTCTTGAAGAATCAGTCACTAAAACAGATCCCTGAATCCAAAAGCTGAGCTATGTTATGAAAGGAAAGGGGCAAAAAATAAAGCTAGTAACAAAATCACCATAGCAGAGAAAAACATTTCATTACAAAATATGGCAATTGTTGACTATAAGCCTCTCATTCCCAAACTTCTTTATATTATCTGAAAAATTATTTCCTTTCAGGTGGAATTTGTTAGCTTACTATGATAAGAATGATTATCTCATGCTACACAATGTACTTTTTGAAATTTTAGATAAATTTAAGTAGAAGTAATTGTTACTTTGTCACAGTTTATTTAATAAATAAGTTTTCAAAACATTTGAGTATACAGGAAGCAATATTAAAAAGTAGGGTGTGCTAGAAACATTATATCCATAGATACATGCAACTATGAAAATACAAATTTTGAAAGTAACTAAAATCATTGAGCAAAGTATAAAACCTTTTAGAACTTATCACCAAAGTTTGCAAAATTTGCTCATGAGCTATACAATGATCAATGAGCATTATCATGCTGACCTGAATTTCTTCCCAGATGTCCTCATCCAATAAGGTAGCTGCTCGATGATGCTGCAAAGGGACTATCAGGCAGTGTCCCTCAGTAAGAGACTGGAAGTTGGGTAAACATAAATAAACCTATGGGGGAAAATTCCAAAGGAGAAATGTTGTTGTTATTTATTCTTAGCTGTTATAGATGAGTCCCTGATAGGGAAAAAATTGAAATTTATACAAAGTATCCTTGCTTATAAGACATATTTTTATTTTAATATTTTAAAAGATTTTTTTAAAATATTTTAAAAGTCACAAAAATGACTTTTTGCAGGGAGAGGGGTAGGTACACCAAGGGGATTAAACCCAGGACCACTCATATGCTAGGCATAACCACTACCACTGAACTATACTCCCCAGCTCTTTTCATTATTTTATTTTCAGACGATCTCACTGAGTTTCCTCAAATGTGTGATCCTCCTGCCTCAGTCTCTTGAGTAGCTGGAATTACAGGTGTACAATGCCCTTGCCCAGTGAAAACAGCTTTTTAAAAAGGTGGATATTTAGAATACAAATTTCGGTTTTCATTACTATATATCAGACAGTAACTAAGACTTCCCAAGGCAGGGCAAGAACGAATGACTTTATCCTTGATTCAAGGGAGCTATACACTTCCAAAGCCCTTGAAACAACACAATTTTTTCAAGAATAAAAAGATACATGGCATGGCCATGGTAGAATAGTCTAACTGATGCCTGTTAATCAGGCCGTCCATCTCTCATTAGCTAAGAAAACATAATTAACCTAGCTAAGAGGGTGAGGAAATGACCTTAGGATGGCTTCACTGCTCTGGTTAAGCTCTATTTATAGATGTGTATCACCTAATATCTGATACGATTTTCCATCATATACAAATTATCTTTTTTTAAAAAAGATCAATTAAAACAGATATAAAAAGGTCAATTAGTATGATACAGTGAACAAAAGGTTTCATGAGAAACATAATATTCTGCAAAAGGGTTTGATCTTATTTTCTATTATTTTTTGTTACATTTTAATGCCTTCGCTCGTGCTATCCTGTCTCCTATATTCTACCATCAAACTATCACAAAACCTATCACTTCCAGAAGCCTTCCTTGTACTCTAGAGTAACTTAAATCTTAAATATTCACTTTCATTCCCATAACATTCCTGTACACATGCGTTAAAACTGATCTACTTATGTGATATCCTCTCCCCCATAAAATTTAAAGCAACTAGAGGGAATTTAGCCATCTTTATATGTCTAGGACCTAACCAAAGGCCTGACATACACTACATGCTCAATAAATATGCTTGATAAACAAATAAATTATTAAAGTTTTGTTTCTTTTTCCCAATCAAAATAAAAGTACGTGAGTAGAATCATGGAAGAATATTAAAGAATAAGCACAAATATTATTTAGTAATATAATATTTGACTCATTCTAAAAAATAACCACTTGTTTAGGCAAAAAAAAAAAAAGATCCCATAGTTTGCTGAAAATACTAAAAAACATATCATAAAAGTACAAAATTTACATATGACATGATAGTCTATGTAGGAAATCATAAAAAAATCAAAAATTTTCCAGAACTAGTGAATGATTATAATAAAATCACAAGATATGAGGTTAATATGCTAAAGTCAACTGCTTTCCTATGTAACATACCAACAATGAACAATAGGAATTTGAAATTGAAAACAAATAAAATTTAAATTGACAACCTCAAAATGTAATAGTTAGGAGAAGTGATCTTTGGCAAAGAAACTTAGAACATTCAATGCAAAAGGCACTCTTTTCCAACAATTGGTACTAGAACAAATGGAAAGCCACACGAAAAGAAAAAAGGAACCTCCAGCAAAATCTTATACCTTTCACAAAAATTAAATTCAAAATATAAAATGCAAAACCACAAAACTTCTAGAATAAATTATAGGAGAAAATCTAGGTAGCCTTGAGTTTGATCAGTTTGTAGATACAACACCAAAAGCACAATCCATGAAAGAAAAAAATGGTAACTTGAACTTTATTAAATACTTTTGTTCCTGCAAAACACACTGTCTAAAGAATGAGTTAGAGAAAATATTTGCAAAGCAGATAATAAAGGACTTGGGTCCAAAATATATGAAACAAAAACACACAAAACAACAATAACCACAACAAAAAGTCTCTTAAAGTTCAACAAGAAAACAATTTAAAATGGGCAAAGTTGCCAGGCAAAGTGACATACACCTATAGTCCCAGACGCTCAAGAGGTTGAGGCAGGAAGAATACTTGAGCCCAGGAGTTCGAGGTCAACCTTGGGAAAAATAGTGAGACTCTATCTCAAAGGGGGGAAAGAAAACAGGCAAACATTGAACAGTCACCTGTTCAAAGAAGACACAGGGATAGCAAATAAGCATATGAAAAGTTGGTCAACAATCTTGTTATTAAAAATTGCAAATAAAATAACAGTGAAGCTGAGCAGTGGCACACACCTGTAATCCCAACTCAGGGAATCTCAGGCAGGAGGATCACAAGTTCAAGGCCAGCCTGGGCAAGTTAGCAAGACCATGGCTAAAAATAAAACAGAAAAAGGGAGGGGAGGGAGCTCAGTGGTAGATTATTTGCCTAGCATGTGTGAGGCCCTACGTTCAATCCTCAGTACCACAAAAACAAAACAATACAAAAACAACAAAATACTACTATAAAACTGGTGAAACTTTGGGGGATAATGGATATATTCATTATTTTAATAATGGTGATGGTTTCAAAGGTATATACAGACATCAAAAACTGTACACTTTCAATATGTTTGGTTTACACACTTTAATATGTGTGGTTTACTTATATCAATTATACCTCAATAAAGGTGGAAAAAGAAAAAAAAATTTCTCAAATTCAAAAAACTATCAATATCAAATGCTGGCAAAGATGTAGCATAACAGGAACTTTTGTTCACTGCTATATGTAATTCAAAATTGGTAGACACTTTGGAAGATAGTTTGGCAGTTTCTTACAAAGCTGAATAAAGTTGCATACAATACAGCTTATATTTACCCAACTGATCTGAAGACTTCTATGCACACAAAAAACTGCATGCAAATGTTTATTAACAACTATGCATAACTGTCAAAAACTGAAAGCAAATAGAATGCTATAGGTGAAAGGACAAACTAATACACCACAGAATGAAGAAATGTTCAGCAATAAAAAGAAATATTTATGGAATAGCACCATAAATGCATATTATAAAGTGAAATAAGTCAGTCTGAAAAGACTGCATCAACTATGATTTAAATTATGTGGCATTTTAAAATGGGTAGGAGAGACATCAAAAAGATTAATGGATGTCAGAGTTCAGGGGAAACTGATGTCTGAACAAATGTAGCACCAGTGACTTTTGGGGCAATAAAAATATCATTTCGATACTGATGGATATATGACATTATGTATTTGTTAAAACCCACTGAATTTTAAAGCACAAAGAGTGAACATCTATGAGATTAAAAAAAATAATTAAGTAATTCTAGTAAGGAATGTAGACTATTACAAGAGAATCTAATTGTTTTATAAATGTACAAAATAACTTCAATAAAAAGAGTAGAAAGCCAAAGGTCTGTGCCTAAGTAAATCTGGAAATAAGTGGAGTCTTTTGGATATAACTGGTTATAACCCACTACACTCTACTATAAAAAGTTGTTTCCCACAGGACTACAACCTAGCAATTCTAATAGAATTAAAGTGGAATGGAACAATTAAGTAAATTGATGATGGATAGTTGGAGCCAGGACACTCACTGTTGGGGTGGGAATTTGCAGACAAAGCATGGAGCGGAAACTAGAATAATTCATGTGGTACTGTATTAAGAGTTGAAGATATCATCAATATGAATTCATGTTTAGCTTGATATACATACAGATGATACAGATGGTTACAAAGAGCAACCGTAATAGATACATGTATCTAATAGCTTACACACATATGTATTTTTTTACTCTCTCCTCTGAGAGGGACTAAAAGAACACTATCACAGTAGTAATGAGCACATACCTAAGTATACTGATCCTGACCATTCTGAACATTTTATAGTGCCAAAAAGTAAGAAAAGGCTAAAAGATTTTTTTTAATGCAAAAACCCAATTGATGGGGGTATGTCAAAGGGATACTAAAAGAACTTTCAATAGTCAACATGGAACAATAAAATAAAGCAGTACTGGATTATAAGACAAAACACTAAATAAGTATCAATGAGTCCATACATAAATAATTGAATGAACAAATAAATGAGGGAAAAGAGATAAAACGACCATGCAGAAAAATTCCACATAACTAATGTAGAAAGAAGACATCTCTCTACTGCTTGAGTGTGGGCTGTTCATGGTGACTTCCTTCCAAGGGGCACACAGGAAGTGGGGGGGGACATGAGGGGCCACAAATAATAACTTTATCATACGGAAACCTGAAAAACACTAACTTGACCAGCTGATCAATGTCAACACCAACAGTGACATGTCATGTGACAACACGTACCACTGATAAAAATGGCATTTTAGCTTTGTGGAATTCCTTCCAAATACTAAATTCCCAGTCTTACCAGACAAATTCCAATAGAGGAAAGAATGCCTAACCAGTCACAACTACCAAGATTATCAAAAATAAGGAAAGCCTGAGGAACTGTCCATGCCAAGAGAAGCCTAAGAAGACACGACTCCTAAATGTAATTCGAAACCCTGGACGGATCCTGGAAGAGAAAGAGGACATAAGGTAGAAATGTGAAAAAACTATCCAGTAACAATGTAAGTAATGGTTAATCAACTATTTAAAAAAGTACTGTACTAGTATAAAATGTTAAAAATAGAGGAAACTGGCCATGGGGAATATGAAACTCTATGTACCAACTTCTCAATTTTTCTGTAAATATAAACTGTTCTAATAAATAATATACATTTTAAAATGTAAAGCATAGGGTTAAGACAAGAAGGAAAACAGAAAACTTATTAATAATAAAAGAGGATGGAGATGTTCAGAAAGTTATTAACAGATTCTAAGGAGTACTAATATAATTTCATTAATGTATTTGGATTTAAGATATTACTTTAAATATTACAAATTCAAGCTGAGTGGAAACTACTAAATTGCTTTGAAACACTGTTTGCTATTTCAGCTTAGGCTCAAAGCAATTCCTTAAAAACTCACCATCATATGTGATTTACTAAGGGACTACTCTGATTTATTCAGATGAAGACAATGATCTATTACATAATGGGATTATATGGGATTCAGGCATTCAGATACTATAGGAAATAGATGAAATTCTTTGTAATCAATATTTAAAATATTTCTATATTGAAATATTCATAGATATAAGATGATAGTTTTTAGGGCAAAGATAGCAGAATAAAACACAGGTGGGGAAGATTCAAATAATTTCAGACTTCAGAATAAAAAGCCAACTCTGAAAAGGAAGAAACCAATTAGACAATTCTTAGAAAACTGACAGCAAAGGGAATAATTTTGGAAAATGTGGATTATTTCATAGTAGAAGAAGAAAACTGAGAAGAAAGGGAAAGGGGATGTATGAGATAATACAGTAGAAAGAGGTGAAGAAATAGAAATGTCTATTTACTGGCTGACCATTTCCATTGGGCAGTGAAATAACAAATGCCTTCCTTAAACACAGCCTGTGATGGTTTAGATATGGAAAGTTCCCCACCAAAACTCAGGTTGAAATTTAATTTCCAATGTAACTATGTTGACCTTTAGGAGGTAAACAGGGTGCAAACTCAATCACTAGCTCTGTATGATGTGGCAGTAGCTAAGGAAACCAGATTTGCTAAAGTAATTGTGATGACAGGATTGTATTAGCCTCAGAAGCTACTGAGGTAGCCCACTCTGTCCCAATACAGAATAAGAAAAAATTTTTAAAGAGATAACTGGGTCATGGGGGTTCCACCCTTTTAAATTTTATAACACGAAACTGCAATCTTATAAAGTGAATTTGGCTTAGCTTTCTCTTGCTTCCACTCTTGCCAAGTGATCTCTTCTACCCTCCAGGTTCTCTCTACAGTTTTCCAACATGCATGGAGTAGCATAAAGCCATCAGTAGAAGCCAAGCAAGTGTTGACACCATGATCTTAAACTTCCCTCATGTCTCAGTCGGTTTTTTGTTGCAGGGACAAAATACCTGGTAAAAACAACTTGAAGGAGGAAATATTTATTTGGGGTCACAATTTCAAAGGTTTCAGTCCATGATCAACCAGCTCATTGCTCTGGGCCTGAGGTAAGGCAAAATATCACAGTGAAAGAGCATGGCAGAGCAAAGCTGCTCAGCATATGGTAGGCAGGGAGCAGATAGAAGGGTTGTGTGGGTGAGGAACCAGGGACAAGATTTAATCTTAAAAGGCACACCCCACTACTTTCCCCAACTGGGGCCCCCTTCTAAAGTTTCTACCACCTCCCAATAATGCCATCAGCTTTGAACCCATCAATGGATTAATCCATTAATACTATCAGAATCTTCAGGATCCAGTCACTTCCCAAAAGCCCTACCTCTGAACACTGCTGCATTGGGGACCCTTCAATACATGAGCCTTTGAGGGATATTCCAGATTCAAACCCTAACACTTGTTTCCAGAACTGTGAGCTAAATAAACCTCTTTTCTTTACAACTTACTCAGCTTCAGGAATTCCCTTATAGCAACACAAAAGAGACAAAGATACAACCTATAAAACAGGAGGCTTTCAACTCGTTTGCACTCATAATACCTCTGTCTCCCTAGACACAGACTATCTTCAGTACACTAGAGAAAATGAAGTCATTAATTCAGTGTAATTCAAATGATGTTCCTGTTACAGAAGCCTGGGAAATAACAGGTATATCTGGCTGCAGTTGAGAGCCAAATTAATAGTGGATTGAACCAGTTAGGAGTTTAATTCTCGTTTGTTAAGTCCAGAGGCAGTACAGGGCTTGAATATTGGTTTTGTTCCACCTTCCTCAGGAACCCCAGCTCCCTTCTCCCTTAGTATATGGTCCTCATTTCATACAGACCAAGTGCTAGAGCTCCAGTTATCATATCATTTCTTAATGTGTATTTTTATGGGGGAAAAAAAAAACACTGAATAAAGGCAGCCAGAAAACTCACATACAAAAAAAAAAAATCTCCAAACTTCTCCTAAGGCATTGTAGAAACATTTAAGTGTTACTTGATGTTTAATTTATTCCTATATTTTTAAAGGTATGAATGACACTAAAGGGGAATAAATATTTATACATAAGGTGATGAGTATAAAAATTTAATTATGTGAAAACCTGGAAAGGAACTTCAAAAAGATAATAATTACTTAAGGTGGAGGTTTTATTTTTTTCTTAAATTGGTTAAATTTTAAATAGAATTTTTCTGTGTGTCATTTTGATAAAGTATTGAGGAAAAGGGAAAAAAAGTGAGAAAATATAGTAAAAGAAGTTAAAGTTCAAATTGACTATTCAAATGATCTAAAAATATTAAAGACTGGGGATGGGGGACACGCACACATACATACACAAGAGTACATAAAAAACAAATAAATAAATATTTGTATCTATTCCCTAAACTACCAGTTCCTGAAACTAGCATTCATTCTTTCAGCTTCTTAAACTATCACTTTTTCCCACTTATTCCACTTCAGCCTTCTTTCTGTTCCATGAACTCCAAGCTTATTTCCTCACGACTTTTCACTCACTGATGTCCCTTCCTGAAACATGTTCATTCATGTCTTCATATCTCTTGCTCCTTCCCATCTTACACAACTTACTAAAATACCTCAGAGAAGTATTGCAAATCTACTTTTTCAAAAATTATACTCTTCCACCATTTTATCCCATTTCCCATTTATCTGCTCTATAAAAATGAACTTTCTTAAATTAGGACAATTATTACTCCATTTACTCTCTGTTCTATTTCCCTAGATCACAATCTCCAAAAGTCTATCTGATTCTCCACTTTTCTCATAAGTAATTAGAATTCGGCATGTAACAGATAGATTATTTACTTAATGTAAAAATAAATGTTTATTGAAATAAAGCCCTGTTATATACTATGAACAGGACCAGATGATTGATATATGATGGTGAGCAAAAGTTACATCTGTTTTCATGAAGCTTGACAACTAGAGTAGAGGTCTAATAATTATGTAAAACAAAAAAAAAAAAAAAGAAAATGTAAGAAAAATTTTCAAATTGTCAGATGTTTTATGAGGAAACAAACAGGTTTTATGGGAAATTATAGAAAGAAGGTGAAGCTACTTCAGACTGAACCCCTCTAAGGGGACTTCAATGCTAAGAATCATGTGTTACAATGTTACAAGGCTGATAAATGCTTGCAAGGTCCCCAGCCTTAATCACTTCCAAATAGCACCTCTCAATAAAACAGAATCACCCAAGATGTGGCCTTCATGTCATTTAACTATTTGTACTTGCTGTGGAGGAATTGTGGATGGAAAAATACTAAAACACAGAATAAACAAAGACATTCTTCAGGAATCTTATACACATATGAAGGAAGAGGCAAATCTATATATATTATCAAATCTTCTCCTTATATCAATAAATGTTATGTTTCTTACCTTAACACCTATTGCAACAATAAGGTGCTTAGGAAATTGAGAGCTGTCAAAACAATATAGACATTTTTCCATTTGTGCAGCAAGACTCTGATGCTCAGCAATAGCTTTTTTCCTCTGATTCTCTTCCTCTTTACCGAGATCTGGTCTCTCAGCTGCTTTGGAAACAAACATGTCATCCAGAGTATAATAGTCTCCATCAGTTTTTCCCATAAACTGAAAAATCAATAATAGGTGGGAGAAAGAAGGCAATGGTTAATATTTTGTTGTACCATAATATCCCAAAGTCATAGCTATGAGTTTTATGATAAAACTCATGTATTAAGAAAAAAGAAAAGATAATTAAAATTTAAGCTTGTGGGTTGGAGAAGCTGCTCAATGATAGTGCACTTGCCAGGCCCTGGGTTTGACCCAACACTAAAAATAAGTTTGAACTAGATCGTCAAGGGTCAATCATTATCATTATCACCAACAATATCATGACAGCTAAAGTTTATTGAACACTATGTGCAATTCTATGCAATTGTATTATATTTTATACTCCAATGGGGGTATTATTATTTTCTCTTAAGAAATAAGGAAACTGAAGCACAGAGAGGTTAAATAATTACTTTAATTTCAAAAATAAGCCCACACACTATATAGACATGAAACTCTGCCTTAGCTCTAGGCACCTTTGCCACACCTTCCCCAACATAAATTATGGAAAGAGTAATGCTTTTAAAACACAAATTTTATTTATGACCTTGTTTAAAACCCTTTTAAAAAGCTCTACATTACATGGATGGTCAAGTTAACTCCTTAGTGTAGGCTATAAAATCATAGACACAGAAAGACATAATGAGTAAAAAGATTTGGAAATTTCTTCATTCAAAACAATTATGGTAAAATCAATCTCCTATCCATATACCCTTGAGCATAATTTACTCTCTGCACTCTCTCTTTGCTTTGGATCCTCACTTCACAATGATTATAACAATAATATCTACCTCTTGAGGTTATCCTTACAACACATGTCTGGAACACCGTAAGGACTCATAAACCTGAGCCTCCACTTATTACAAATCTCTTCATGAGCTGCATTAATGACCTCTACAGATACATCTGATCACACACATCTTCAAACTATGCTCTAGCCACCCTAGCCCCTAAAAGCACTGTTATCTTCAAACTTAGCACATACTGCTCTCTAACAATTTTTTCCTTCTACTTCTATTAACTATTAAATTCTAGGCTTAGGTTTAGGTGTTATCTCCACGTAAGAAATTTCTTCAGTCTTCTGAGCCCCACTAAGATATAAGTGTACTACCAGAGTACATCCAGAGTACATCCAGCGTCTCAAGATGACGACAACATGTACGTGCTCATTAACTTGTCTTTCTCTTTCAATACACTATGTTCCACTTAGTCTACTAAGTAACCCCCCACCAAACCTACCTTTTTAAAAATTTGTCAAATGTAAAACAATATCAAGATACTTGGATCTTGAGGGACCAAGAGTGATGCTGCTTGCGAGAAGGAAAAAGGGTCTACCCAG
Organism: Sciurus vulgaris; assembly: GCF_902686455.1. Taxonomy (NCBI): domain Eukaryota; kingdom Metazoa; phylum Chordata; class Mammalia; order Rodentia; family Sciuridae; genus Sciurus; species Sciurus vulgaris. Next base: position 103,074,453 of record NC_136472.1, read on the forward strand.
AGCCACAAGATTAAATGCCTAAGTAACATCAGTGAGTTCCTGCGCACCTGAGGGGCCTCCCTGCACCTGGTGGGTAGATTTCTTGATAGGACACTGCAGGGTCAAAAGTGGAAACTATTGGGAGGTTGGGGTGGCGGGGATCCAAGATGGTGGACTAGAGGGAGTGTGCATTTCTTGTCACTCTATAACTCGGGATTCAAGCAGAGGAAATACTGTTTCTCTGCAAGGCAGTCATCACTGCCCACATATCCCCTGCTGTTTATCCCACTCATCCTCCTCCATCACCCGCCGTCTGTCAGCGTATCGCCTGCCCTTTGAGTACAGACTGCTCACTGACCTCCACCTACCATCCACCATTTGCCTTCCTCTTGCCTGCCCATCACCCGCCTTTCACCTACCCATTGCTTACTGCCCGACGTCCACCCACCAGTCGTCCACCTGTAGCCAGCAGAACACTCACAGACCACCAGGAAAGGGTCGACTGTCCACTGCTGCCTGGAAGTTCTTTGTCACAGTACCCACAGTTTTGGTTACAAGTGGTGCCACCATCTTAGGACACCAGCCAGGGCCTAAAGGTATGTGGCCACGGCCACTGCCATTTCAGGGTATGGCCACCTTGGTCCGGGAACCCAGGCCAGGGTCTGGAGATATACTGGGGTACCTGCAGGTCTGGTTGCACCTGAGGCCTTTCAGCTTGGTGTGAGGTGACTGTCATCTGGCTGCTCTTTGCAGGGTTACTCCTTCGTGTGAGTACATCCCTGGTGGTCTCTCTGCAAGTTGAAAGGGCACTGAGATCTTGGGACTGCAGCAAGACAGGGCCTGGGAAGCTGATTAGATTGCCATTAGATTGCAGCTGGACTTGTGTGGGCCAGTCTGAGTCTGGAAAGTCTATGGAAAGCAGGAGACTAGGGCAATTCCCTGCAGGGAGCACAGGTTGAAGAAACTGGAGAAAACTGGGATCTCCCCAAGTCGGTGAGTCCTGAAGTGTGCAGGGACAAGAGGACAGCTACAACAGACAACTAGAAGAGGGTGTGAAGGCATATTCTATCAGCTCACCCACTCAATGGGTCTGGCACTGCCCGGACTGGCGCTAACATCAAATTTCAGACAAACCCACTTATCAGCAGAGAAGGGAAGCTAAGAAAATTTGTGAAAGCCAACAGAAGCAATCATTCAATTTTCCATTAAGACTTTCCCCCTTTTCTTTCTTTTTTCGCCCTCTCTCATACCTCCACCATCTTTAAATCCAAATACTATTCATGTATCAATTTATTGAGGAATGGAATGTCTCAATAGTATTTGACAGTCCTGTTGCATATTCTTAATATTTTTACTTTTTAAAAAAATCTGTACATTTTTTTTTCTCTCACCCACCTGTCTCCCTGAATTCTCTTTCTTACTTCTTTCATACTAACAGTCAACCTCTATTAATTCCTCCCTCACTCTTACTATAAATTTTTGCCTCTATTTTCTCTCCCTCTTCCTCATAAACATCACATCTTACACTACTTCTATTCCCTCATTGTCCATAATTTGAAACAGTAAACCCTTTGAGCACACTGTACTGTAGACAATAATTGAACACTTCATTTCTGTCTATTGTGACAAAACTGTAAGCACCTTAATAGGAGCCATTTGGTTTAAGGTTTAATATCATTTGCATTGGGTGCTATTAATATTGGTCTCCCCCTTAAGGGTGAGGTACTGGAAGCCTTCAGGGACATTATAAGACTACAGGGTAGGTAGAATCTGTACCGCCTCAGCTCCATACTGCTAGATGAGAAGACATATGCACGCACGTGCACACACACAAAAATAACAAAAACAAGGGAACAAAGTACCTCAAACAAACCAAGATGTTCCACCAATACAATCCATAGACAACACACAAGAATATCAGAAGAGTTTAGAAAATACATAGATTGATCTTTGAAATAAAGGATGACATTGGACAGAAAATACAGGAAGCGAAAGATCACTTCATAAAGAGAGATCATAAAAGGGAATGGAGCAGAAATCTTCAATATGAAGGAAACAATAAACCAAATTAAAAATTCAATGATCACTTGGAAGACAGAACCTCAGACAATGAAGACAAAATATATACTAAGTTAAAAAACAAAAATAAACCAAAATGACCAGGAATACAAATCATATCTCAATAATAACCCTGAATGTTAATGGCCTAAATAATCGAAATGGCCTCATCCATCAAAAGACATATATTGGCAGATTGGATTTTAAAAAAAGACGCAACAATATGCTGTCTTCAAGAAACTCACCTCCTAGGAAAAGACGTCCACAGACTGAAGGTAAAAGGTTGGGGGGAAAAAAAATGTGTCATTCACACAGACTGCATAAACAAGCAGGGATTTCCATCCTCATATCAGACAAAGTGGACTTCAAACCAAAGTTAGTTGGAAGGTTTTGAAAAAGAAAGATATTTCATACTGCGTAAGAGAATCATACACCAAGACAAAACATTTGTAAATACATATGCCACAAACAATGGAGCATCTACATACACTGAACAAACCCTTCTCAATTTCAAGAATCAAATAGACCACAACAAAATAATACTGGGTGACTTTAACACACCTCTCTCACACTGGACAGATCTTCCAAACAGTAACTAAACAAAGAAACTATAGAATTAAATGATACAATGATTTAGACTTAACGGACATATATAGAGTATTTCATAGATCATCAAGCAAATACACTTTGTTCTCAGCAGCACATGGATCCTCCTCTAAAATAGACCACATTGCTGGTTAAGATTGTAGATTGGTGCAACCATTTTGGAAAGCAGTATGGAGATTCCTCAGAAAACTTGGAATGGAACCACCATTTGATTCAGCTATCCCACTCCTCTGTTTATACACAAAGGACTTAAAGTCACCATACTACAGTGACGCAGCCACATCAATGTTTATAGCAGCTCAATTCACAGTAGCTAAACTATAGAACCAACCTGATGCCCATCAACAGATGAATGGATAAAGAAAATGTGGTACATATACATGATGGAATATTACCCTTAAAGAAGAATAAAATTATGGCATTTGTGGGTAAATGGATGGAACTTGAGAATATCATACTAAGTGAAATAAGTCAATTCCAAAAAACCAAAGGCCATATGTTTCCTCTGATAAGCTGATGCTGATCCAGAGTGGGGGTTGGGTAGGGAAGAATGAAGGAACTTTGGATTATGCAGAGGGGAATAAGGAGAAGGATGGGATGGTGGGGATGGGAAGGATGGTAGAATAAGACAGACATTACTACCTATATACGTGTATGAAAAAGTTTTTTTTTTAATATCACTGTCAAAAAAATATAATGAAAAAAATTTCAATTAAAAAAAGATACTTGGATCTTAGCAGACGTTTAAAAGGAATCATTTCTGTACCTTACAGAAATAGAGCAAGCAATTATGAAATTCATCTGGAAGAATAAGAAACCCAGAATAGCTAAAGCAATTCTCAGTAGAAAGAGCGAAGCAGGGGGTATCGCAATACCAGATCTTCAACTCTATTACAAAGCAATAGTAACAAAAACGGCATGGTATTGGTACCAAAATAGAAAGATAGATCAATGGTACAGAATAGAGGACATGGACACAAACCCAAATAAATACAATTTTCTCATACTAGACAAAGGTTCCAGAAATATGCAATGGAGAACAGATAGCCTCTTCAACAAATGGTGCTGGGAAAACTGGAAATCCATATGCAAAAGAATGAAACTAAACCCCTATCTCTCACCCTGCACAAAAATCAACTCAACATGGATCAAGGACCTGGGAATCAGACCAGAGACCCTGCATCTTATAGAAGAAAAAGTAGGTCCAAACCTTCAACTTGTTGGCTTAGGAGCAGACTTCCTTAACAGGACTCCCATAGCACAAGAAATAAAAACTAGAATCAACCACTGGGATAGATTCAAACTAAAAAGCTTTCTCTCAGCAAAGGAAATTATCAGTAATGTGAAGAGAGAGCCTACAGAGTGGGAGAATATCTTTGCCACACATACTTCAGATAGAGCGCTAATTTCCAGAATCTATAAAGAACTCAAAAAACTCTACACCAAGATACAAATCATCCAATCAACAAATGGGCTAAGGAAATGAACAGACACTTCACAGAAGAAGATGTACAAGCACTCAACAGATATATGAAAAAATGTTCAACATCTCTAGTAATCAGAGAAATGCAAATCAAAACTACCCTAAGATTTCATCTCACCCCAATTAGAATGGCGATTATCAAGAACACAAGCAACAATAGGTGTTGGCGAGGATGTGGGGAAAAAGGTACACTCATACATTGCTGGTGGGGTTGCAAATTAGTGCAGCCACTCTGGAAAGCAGTATGGAGATTCCTCAGAAAGCTTGGAATGGAACCACCATTTGACCCAGCTATCCCACTCCTTGGCCTATACCCAAAGGACTTAAAATCAGCATACTACAGAGACACAGCCACATCAATGTTCATAGCTGCTCAATTCACTATAGCCAGATTGTGGAACCAACCTAGATGCCCTTCAGTTGATGAATGGATAAAGAAACTGTGGCATATATATACAATGGAATATTACTCTGCCATGAAGAATGATAAAATTATGGCACTTGCAGGCAAATGGATGAAATTGGATAATATCATGCTAAGTGAGATAAGCCAATCTCAAAAAACTAAAGGACGAATGATCTCGCTGATAAGCGGATGAGGACATATAAGGGGGGGTAGGAGGGGTTACCATTAGGGTTAGGATTAGGTTTAAGGTTAGGGATAAGGAGGGTGGTAAGAATGGAGGAAGGAAGGACTGTATAGAGGGAAAAGAGGGGTTGGAGGGGTGGGGGGGAAGGGAAAAAATAACAATGAATCAAACAAGATTGCCCTATGTGAATTTATGATTTTTAATTAAAATTAAAAAAAAAGACATAGTAGCTCTACCCAACTCAATTTCAAAGCAAAGAACATTAAGATAAATAAGCTCATTTCATAATGATAAATGAGTCACATCATCAAAAGGATATAATAATCCTAAAGTTTATGCAACCAATAACAGAACTTCAAATTACATGATATGCAAACTAACTGAACTGCAGGAAAAATAGGTAAATTCATAACTCAGAGATTTTAATATCATTTTCTCTACAAAAACCAGCATAAATAGAAAGCCAAGAGTCATATAGAAGATTTGAACATACTATCAACCTAACTGACCTAAATGACACTGGGAGAAGAAATTCTACCCAACAACTAAACACACATTCTTCTTAAGTGCACATAGAATATACACCAATAAAGATGACATTTTGAGTCATAACATAAATGTCACAATACATTTAAAAATATTCTAATAATATAAAGTATATTCTCTGAACACAATATTTAAATTAGAAATAAGTAACAAAGACCTTTGAAAAACCGCCAAGTACTTAAAGAATAAATCCAACAAGTCTAACTTTTTCTTTGTGGTTTGATAAAGTTATAAGAATTAAAAGGAAGAAGAGGGAAGATGTCAATACTCCCAAAGTGCTATACAGATTCAATGTAGATCAAAATCACAATGATAAGCATTTTTTTTTCAGAAATGGAAAAATTCATTCTAAAATTTGTATGGATTATCAAGGGACCCCAAATAACCAAAACACTCTTTAAAGAAAAGAAAAGAAAAAAGAGAACAAAGATGAAAGTTCCAAGCTTCTTGATCTTAAAACTTAAGACTATGAGCTGAGTGTAGTGGCACACACCTGTGATCTAGCAACTCAGCAAAGGGATGAGGATATTCAGTTCAAGGAGCCTCATCAACTTACTGAAGCTCTACACAACTTAGTGATTCCCTGCCTCAAAAAGAAAAATATTTTTAAAAGGGCTGAGATGTAGCTAAGTGGTAAAGTATTCTAAAAAAACTTACTGTGAAACTATAATAAAACAGTACAGTAATAGTACAAATCAATGGAAGAGAACACTGAGCTCAGAAATAACCCCATGAATACATATGGTCAAGTAATTTTGGACAAATGTGCTAATATCATTCAATGGAAAGTCAACACTTTAAAAAAATCGTGGTATCCACGTGAAGTGGATATTCACCTTACTCCATACATAAAATGAAGTTGGATGTTCACCTTACTCCATAAATAAAAATTAACTCAAATGAATTTTTAAAAAGGAGGAGTAGAAGGGGACATAGAAGAAGGGTAACATGAAGAACAGAGGAAAGGGGCCAGGGGAGGGAGGAAAGGAAGAAAAAAGGAAGATACTAGGGAATGATCTTGACTAAACATATTGTCATATTGTGTACATGTATAACTATAAAACAACAAATTTGAATATTATGTATAATTATAAACACCAATAAAAATATGGAAAAAATTAAAAATAATAATGAATCAAAAACCTAAAAGAGAGCTAAAACTTCAAAACTCTTAGAAGAAATCATAGGGAAAAGCTTTATAACATTGAATTTGGCAATAATTTCTCATTACAACATATAAAATGTCAGGCAAAAAAAAATAGGTAAGTCATGCTTCATGAAACTTCAAAACATCTATGCAAAGGACAATGTTAATAGTAAGAAAGCAACCACAGAATGAGAAAAAATATATATAAATAATATATCTGATAAGGCACTTATATCCCGAACATATAAAAACTCCTACAACTCAACAACACCCCCACAAAAAAATTGACTAAAAAATGGGCAAAGGATCTGACCATAGCTGTATCTGTACATCTGTATATCTCCAAAGAACATATACAAATGGTCAATAAGCCAATGAAAAGATACTCAAAATCAGGGGGCTGGGGAGATAGCTCAGCTGGTAGAGTGCTTGCCTCGAAAGCACAAGGCCCTGAGTTCGATCCCCAGTACCACAAGGAAAAAAAAAAAAAAAAAAAGATACTCAAAATCATAATTATTAGGAAAATGCAAATCAAAACCATAATGAGTTAACCTCTTCAGTCAGTAGGATGGCTGGAATCAAACAGATAATTGTTGCGAAGGATGTGGTGAAATCAGAACCCCAGACACTGCTGGTGGTAATGAAAAATGGTCCAGCTGTTTTGCAAAATACACTTGTAGTTCCTCAAACAAACAATAGATAAATTAATAAACAAAGATTTATGTTACCATAAAACCCAGAATTTTCCCTTCTGGTCAAGAGAGATGAAAACATATGTTCAGGTAAAAACTCATACAAAAATCTCTATAAGAGTGTTCTTCAGATAGTCAAAAGGTGAAACAACCCAAATGCTCACTGATTAGTAGATAAACTGGTATATCCACACAATAGCATATTATGCAGACTTAAAAAGGACGGAAGTACTGATGCCTGCCACAACATAGATGACCTGTAAAAACATTATGCTAAGTGAAAGAAACCCAGTCACACATACACATTTAAAAACTATTACATAATTCCATTCATATAAAATGTCCACACGAGGAAATCTACAGAGATAGAAAATAAATTAGTGGTTGCTTGGGGTCAACGACAGAAATGTTGAGATGATTAGGAAGTGATAACCAAAAGGTATCGGATTTCTTTTCGAGGTGATAAAATTGTTCTAAAATTGACTGTGGTGATACTTAAGCACGATATATGAATACACTAAACCACTGAATTGTACATTTATAAATGGGTGAATTGTATGACATATAAATTCTATCTTAACAAAGCTGTTTAAAAAGAGGCACAGTGGCACACACCTGTAATCCTAGTAGTTAGGGAGACTGAGGCAGGAAGATTAAAGCCAACCTCAGCAACCTATTAACACCCTGACTCTAAATAAAATATAAAAAGTGCAGGGGATGGGGCTCAGTGATTAAGCACACCTGGGTTCAATCCCCAGTACCGGGGAAAAAAAAAAAAAAAAAGAATTCACTTTATCCAAAGGGAAAGATATGGCCTTTGTCCTCTACGTCTCAGAAAAAATCTCTAAGCCTTCAATCAGAATGTCCTGCCTGATAAGAGTATCTGTGTTTACCTGGAAACCTTGGGCCACACTAGATAGTAAATACTAACAATGTACTTTATTAAGTGGCTTTATTATGTGGCTTTGGACCAAATACCATCTCTACCTCCAGAACACAAACTAAGGTCATCAACATGGTCAATTATTCATATCTATGTGACAAAAGTCTAAAATTCTGCAAACTAAGGCTTGAGTAAGCTCCCCTAGTTGGCAATATTTTGTGTGGATCATCACAAATCATTCATGGAAGAAGCACTGCATACAACTCCAACTGGGAAAGGACAACAGGAAATTTTACACTGGGAGCTCTCCGAGACTCTGTTCCATTTGTTTTTTCCTTTGAGTGATTGTAATCTAAATTCTTCCAGTTTAAAAAACCATAACCATGAGAACAACAGCTTTAAATAAATTCTGTGAGTTCTTCTAGCAAAATATTTAACCCAAGGGTGGTCATGGGGACTGATAAACTTACAGTTGGTGTCAGAAGTGAGGGTGGGTTTGGGCACACTCTAACATGTTTAGCTAGACGGTTAGGAACTCAAAACACAACTAGAGAATCTGTGACGAGTTCTGGGAAAGAGGTATGTGAACAGATCTCTCCAAATAGATACAGAGTAGGAAGACATTTGTGTTCTATATAAAAATACTTAAGTCACTGGCCACTCCCTCCATTGCCCCACGAGTTTATAAACAAAGTGGCCACGCAGACATAGGAAATGTGTGTAAACACAGCAACACCAACTTACAATCACCAAAGCAAATCTGGCTATATCCACTGCTGAATGCCTAATGTGCCAATGAAAGAGACCAATACTGAGAATCTGATACGGCATGCCCTAGAGGGATCACAGCTACCTGATGGCAAGGTGAACACATGAGTGCTTCCATTATGCAAAGGATGGTGCTTTGTTCTTACTGGAATAGACATCTTTTTTGGATATGGATTTGCCTTCCTTGAATACAATGCTGCTGCCAAAACTGTGGGGGAGCTTACACCATCATGGATTCCACACATCACTACTTCTGACCCAGGGATTAATTTCACAGCCAATGGAGTATGGCAATGGCTCTGCACTCATTGAATTCTCGTGTCTTACCATGTTAACCCATCGGAAGCAGCTGGCAATACAGAACAATGAAATGACTTTTTGAAGACTTCATGCCAGCTAGGTAGTGACAATATGTAAGAGTATGTAATATCCTCTGGGATGACTCTTTGCTTTCTGACCCAGTTTTACTGTGCATTAACACAGGAACCAGACACAAAAAAAGATATATACAATCATGTACAAGCTAATGAATATCTCTCAGTCTCCGTTCTTAATTATTAAATGGGATTAATACCGATATTGTCAGATATTTGTAACATTTATGTATGTAAAGAGCCTGGCATAGAGCAAGTCCTCAAAAAAATGGTAGTTGTTATTATGTTTTCCCAGATACTCCCAGGAGAGTATTCTCAAATGAGGACAGTTTTGTGACCAATCCCCTCCCCCACCTGGGGGGATATCTGGCAATGTTTGGAGACATTATTGGTTGTCACAAGTTTGGGGCAGGAGAGGATGCTACCAGTATTGACTGGCTAGAGTTGCTAAACAGTCTATACAGATAGTTCTTCCATACAGTTAGCCAGCCCAAAATGTCAAAAGTCCCAAGGTTAACACACCTTCTCCCAGAGGGATTCAGAGGACATTATTGTAGCAAGTATTCTGTATTTACTACCAATAATCATCCACATGAACTGGAGACTTACAATGAAATATTACTAATATTCTGTTTAACTGGTTTCTAAATTCAGGCCTAGAGATGGAAGAACTCGGTGAAATAAGATAAATATTAAGCATACAAAAAATATTAAATATTTTCTAACCTTGAAAAGTAATTTGTTTTCCCATTTTGATGTCTGAATTAAAAAAACCTAAAATACAACAAATTTATTTGCATCTTAGAAAAAAAAGCGAATACTAATAAGATCCTTAAAAGAAAATTGAAGACTTTTTTTTAGAATCATTATGTAGAAACAATGGTTTGATACAAACTTTGTAATTAATACAGCAGTGTTACACAGGGATTACTAACTATAGCCTAATTCTTACAAAAGCATTTTAAGCTTATGATACTGTTTTTAAATCAGGTTTTTAATCAAAACTCTGAAATTATCCTGCGAAGTCCAAATCCTTAAATTCACTGGGGGAAAAAAAAGATGAATTTGCTAATGAAATATAAATTTCATAGAATTTTTGACTACTTTTTTTCCTTAAAGAGAAAAATGAATAAATTATTAAATCAGTATACTCAATCACAAAAAAATTTGGATCAAAATCTGAGAGAAATGCCCAACAGTCCTTACAAAACACCATGATCAAGAACTGGGACATCACCACATCGATACTTCACACCCATTAGTAGTGCCATTTTTTCTTTTAATGAAGAAGGAGAAGGAGAAGAAAAGAAATACTGAGGAGAATGTAGAGAAACTGGAACCCTTGTACATTGCTGCTGAGAATGTAAAGTTATACAGCCACTGTGGAAAATTGTGCTGGTTCCTCAAAATAAAACAGAACCATTATTTGATTTAGAATTCCATGTCTAGACAAAATACCCCTCAATGCTGAAAGTAGAGATTCAGATACCTGTATAACAATGTTCACAGCATTATTCACAACACCTAAAAGGTGGAAACAACCCAAATGTATATCAATTAATAAATGAGTGAAAAAATAAAATACTACTCATTCTTAAAAATGAATGAAATTGATACATGCTACAACATGACTGAACTTAAAGATATGCTAAGAGGCAATGGTCAGGTACAAAATGACAAATATTGTATAGGATTGTACTTATATAAATTACCCAGAAGATACAAATTCATAGAAAGAGATTGAGAGGGAAGGAGAGAAGAGAAAGACTGTGAGAGGGGAGTTACTGTTAATGGGTATAGAACATCCGTTTAAGATAATGAAAAAAGTTCTGGAAATGGACAATACTGATGTTTGTACAATATTGTGAATGTATTTATATCATAGGACTGTATACTGAAAATGGTTAAAATCTTAAAGTAATATTTGTTATGATTAAAAAGAAAAAATTGACCCTGAACTGAAGAATGTTAAATAGATTAATTATCTGGCACTCCCACCTCTCTCCCACTTGCTGCACCCATAAATGGGTTTCAGAAAAATGAACTATTTTGTTAAGCAGCTTGGAATGGATTCATGCCAACATCTTTTTCAGCCCCATAAAAAAGCAAAATATCACCTTTCCCATTTTTTGACTTGCAAATTTCAAATTTCCTTTAGGAAATGGATATGATTCACATGCTTGGATTAGCCTCTCCCAAATCTAATTTTACCCTGTATCAACAAAGTCTTTGATACAGGGTAATGGAAATGTCTACCATGAAAACTAAAATGACCAAAGGATGTTACAAGAAGTTGCCAATTTCAATATCCCTTATCTTATTCTAATCAAATTTGTAATAAAGGTATATCACTTAATCTCTCAAGATTTTTATTAATGCTACAGTTTACTGAAAATAAAACAGTAAAAGATTAAGTTCTGTGTATTATTATGGAAACATGCCATTGTGTATTTTTAAGATTACTTCCATCAGAAAATATATTAAACCCTAAAAAGAAGTGTAATGCAGGAGTAATACAACTATCAATAGAAATACAAACTTCTTTTCTAATTCTTTTCTAATTACCTGCAAGGTTATTTTTCTCTCCCTTAACTAGTCTTCTCTTGTACCTTCCATTTTTCCTCCCCTCCAGCCCATTTTTAAGGCTTCGTCATACAAAAAGGATAAAATTACTGCCCACAGTGCAAACAAAATTAATGAGAAAAGATGTATATAGATCTCATGAAGATGTGGCAGAGTTTACGTTACCAAGGAAACACTGACGTCTTAAATTTTAAATGGAAGAGTTTATATTTAAACAATGTTGAAGTCAATACAATGTATTTTAAGAAAGAACAAAGCATACACAACTTATTATTCCCAATACCAATAAATGACACATGCAAATTAGACAAAGACAATTAAATCTAGGCAGTAATCAACAACTATCCATTAACATGAGTCATTTGAAAGGCAGTACTGTTTAATAAAAAAAGCTGGCCTGGGAGTTAAAAACGGAAACTTCTGGTGCTGCGTTTTGCAACTCATTAGCTCTGGGAACTAGGAAAGTCACTTGATATTGCATAAGTTCTTTGGTTCTCCTGGAGAACCAATTGTAAAATGTGGAAGGTTAAGCAAGATTAATAAGGTCCCTTCCCAGAATATTAAATTCTTGGTTCTATGATTTCAAAGGATGATAATATATATATTAATATATGTAGAAAATCATAATATATACTGGCACATATATGGTAAGAAAATAAATGAATATTCCCTTCTTTTTCTGGATATTTCTTTTTGTTCCCTTTTTCCATTGATTATGTAGAACATATTCTTAAAAACCAAGAAATATATAAAGTAATAAAAAAATATAATTCCCTATTCAAACAAGCAAAATCAAATTCACATTTTGCATTAGGTGCCTTTCTTTACCTGGTTATAAGTAAGAGACATTATTAAAGTTGTAAAAATACAACTGGAAAGACAGTGAATAGAACCTGAACTTTACAGTTCCAAGAAAAAGATGGTTAGTAGAAATTAAATGAATCAATATAATAAGATATCAATAAAAAGTTAAATATATGCCAACAGCAAAAGACAACTGGGCATGTCTGAATATTTACCAGAGTATCAAACTTGTTGTCTAACAATGAACCCTTTCCTGTCTCTCTAGTTTTTAAATTAGATCTCTGGTGTGGCTCTCAAAAGACTTTGTCCTTATCTTTCACAGTAATTAAACATTCATAATTACTGAATTAATTTTTAATAATTATCTATTGAATTTTTCTTTTCCCTCACAAGCCTACAAGCTCCATAAGCAAGGGGCATGTTTCCTCATGTGCCAGTGACATCGGCAGAAAGAGAACATCACACACATTGAATGAGATCAATTAATATTTATTAAAGATGACAGAATAGAGCAGGTCGCTTTTCTTGTTCTGTGGCATGAAACAAAGAAAGGAGACAGGCAGGTTCTCAACAAAGCAGGTGAATGAAAAAAAAAAAAGAATAGGGGTAAGGGGACTTTACTAGAATTTCATACCTGATACTCAAAGCAGATCACAGACTCAGAAGGTCAGTTATAATAAAATAAGGAAGAAATGTCCAGCGCCACAGCCGCTGCTACAGTGGGAGGGATCAGCCAGAGCAGTGCCTCCACAAGGGATAGGGAATAAAAAGAACTCGCTTTTTTAGGAGGACTGAAGCATACAGTGGTATGGAGAGTTCAGAAATCAAAGACACTGCACGACTAAATTGAAAGGCAGGCTGCGCAATAGACTTGTACGGAAAAAGAAACCACATGTCTCCCAGCGGTGTGGGGAGGTCAGAGGAAGGAACCGTTTTGCAACCACGATGCAGGGACCAGCAGGTGAAGGAGCTGATTCCTGGCATACCGGATGAAGTCTGGAAAAAACTACAGGCCTACCAAACCCACACTTCAAAACACAGAGTGTGCCTAATGACCAGGAGAAAAACAAATATGGAGAGAGGTATACACAGAGGACAACCGGTCACGGAAACCCAAGCAGCTCTCCCCCTCTGCCTCCTATCTGGCTGCTTGCAGGACTGGGTGGGAGAGATGCTCCTGGCCAGGAATTTGAAAAGGTGGGTACAGGAGAGATTGAGGAGTTCCACCTAGGGGATTACCTCTCTCACTAGGGCAACCCCACTCTTAGGGTGGAAGAAGCATCATACTCCAGACAACTCTACCTAACCACTGAGAAGGAGAGTTAAGAAACTTCTGGACTCTAACAGAAACAATTCTTTAACTTTTCATCAGGATTTTTTTTTTCCTTTTTTCTTTTCCCTGCTTAATTGTAACATTAATTGTTCATGGACATATATAAATATTCATATTTTTTCTTTTCTCATTTCTAGCATTTTTGAAACCAGTTAATTTTCATGGATCAGTTTTTTGAGGACTAAGTTTGATTAGCATATTTCAGTTTTGGGGTTTTTTTTATTTTGACTTTATATATTTTTTCCCTCACTTATCTGTTTCCTTGAATCTCTGTTTTCGTCTCCTAACAGTCAATCACTATCATTCTCTTTCCTTCTTCCTCTAAATTTTTACTTCTATCCTCTCTCCTCTTCCCTCATAATCATCACATCCTACAACACTTCTGTTCTCTCCTTGTCCAAATTGTAAATCGTCAACTGTTCTGCAGTTGTTTTTTATTATTGGGAAATAATTGATCATGTCATTTCTCTTTATTGTCAAACACTGCAGACATCATAGGTAGGAACTATTTGGTTTAAAGTTATATATTGTTTGCAACGGTTGTAGTTATTATTTGTCTCCCTTTAAATGGTGAGGTACTGGAAACCTTCAAAACACTATAAGTCTACAGGGTAGAAACTCTACTGCTTCACATCCATACTGTTAGATAGGTAGGCACAAACAACATGAAAAAACAAGGGAACAGGTGCCAAAACTATGCAATGGACAAAGGATAGCCTCTTCAACAAATGGTGCTGGGAAAACTGGAAATCCATATGCAGCAGAATGAAACTAAACCCCTATCTCTCACCCTGCACAAAACTCAACTCAAAATGGATCAAGGACCTTGGAATCAGACCAGAGACCCTGCATCTTATAGAAGAAAAAGTAGGTCCAAATCTTCAACTTGTTGGCTTAGGAGCAGACTTCCTTAACAGGACTCCCACAGCACAAGAAATAAAAGCAAGGATCAACAACTGGGATAGATTCAAACTAAAAAGCTTTCTCTCAGCAAAGGAAACTATCAGTAATGTGAAGAGAGAACCTACAGAGTGGGAGAATATCTTTGCCACACATACTTCAGATAGAGCACTAATATCCAGAATCTATAAAGAACTCAAAAAACTCTACACCAAGAATACAAATAATCCAATCAACAAATGATCTAAGGATATGAACAGACGCTTCACAGAAGATCTACAAGCAATCAACAGATATATGAAAAAATGTTCAACATCTCTAGTAATAAGAGAAATGCAAATCAAAACTACCCTAAGGTTCCATCTCACCCCAATTAGAATGGCGATTATCAAGAACACAAGCAACAACAGGTGTTGGAGAGGATGTAGGGAAAAAGGTACACTCATACATTGCTGGTGGGGTTGCAAATTAGTGCAGCCACTCTGGAAAGCAGTGTGGAGATTCCTCAGAAAGCTTGGAATGGACCTACCATTTGACCCAGCTATCCCACTCCTTGACCTATATACCCAAAGGACTTACAATCAGCATACTACAGAGATACAGCCACATCAATGTTCATAGCTGCTCAATTCACAATAGCCAGATTGTGGAACCAACCTAGATGCCCTTCAGTTGATGAATGGATAAAGAAACTGTGGTAATATGGAATATTACTCAGCCATAAAGAATGATAAAATTATGGCATTTGCAGGCAAATGGATGAAACTGGAGAATATCATGCTAAGTGAGATAAGCCAATCTCAAAAAACCAAAGGATGAATGATCTCGCTGACAAGCAGATGATGACACATAATGGGGGGTGGGAGGGGGGCAAGAATGGAGGAAGGAGGGACTGTATAGAGGGAAAAGGAGTGGGAGAGGTGGGGGGGAGGAAAAAATAACAGAATGAATCAAACACCATTACCCTATGTAAATGTATGATTACACAAATGGTATGCCTTTACTTCATGTACAAACAAAAACAACATGTATCCCCATTGTTTACAATAAAAATTAAAAAAAAAAAAAAACAAGGGAACAAATTGCCCCAAAGAAACCATGATACTTCAATAACAATATCCATCACCACCACAGTGGAAGAAATGTCAGAGAAGAGGTTTAGAACAGACATAGTTAA
The DNA here is from genome assembly GCF_902686455.1 of Sciurus vulgaris. Lineage (NCBI taxonomy): Eukaryota > Metazoa > Chordata > Mammalia > Rodentia > Sciuridae > Sciurus > Sciurus vulgaris. The sequence goes on from NC_136472.1 coordinate 103,090,376, forward strand.
ACTAATCTGTGAGGTAATGGATAATGTAAGGAATGATATCAGAGAAAAAAGACAAATAAAAGATCACTTCAATAAAGAGATAAGAGATTCTGAAAAAAATTCAAGGAGAAATCCTCAAAACGAAGGAATCAATAAACCAAATTTTAAAAATTCAACAGAAAGCATCACCAACAGACTAGACCATGTGAAAGACCAAGTTTCAGGCTATGAAAATGAAATATATAATCTTGAAAATAAAGTTGGCAATGAAGAAAAGATATTAAAAGACCATGAAGACAACTTCCAAGAATTATGGGATAACTTGAAAGGACTAAATTTAAGATTTATTGGAATAGACAAAGGCTCAGAGATACAAACCAAAGGAATGCACAATCTTTTCAGTGAAATAATATCATACAATTTCCCAAAACTAAAGAATGAAATGGGAAATCAGATGTAGGAGGCTTATAGGATCCCAAATATACAAAATTATAACAGACCCACACCAAGGCACATTATGAAGAAAATGTCTAACACAGAGAAGAAAGATAAATTTTAAAGGCTGCTAGAGAAAAATGATAGGTCACATTTAAAGGGAAACTAATCTGGATATCAGCTGATTTCACAACCCAGACAGATACTCAATGCTAATTGGTTTCTGAATAATATATATCAGGCTCTGAAAGAAAATAGATGCCAAGGGCCTGGGGATATAGCTCAGTTGGTAGAAGGTAAAAGGATGGGACATATCATTCACATGGATCTCATAAACAAGCAGGGGTTTCTATCACATCTGATAAAGGGGACTTCAAGTCAAAATTAACAGAAGTAATAAGAAAGGACATTTCATACTGCTGGCAATTAGATATCAATAAGACATAACAACTGTAAATATCTATGCCCTCAACAATGAGCATCTATGTACATCAAACGAACCCTTCTCAACTTCAAGAAAGAAATACACCACAACACAGTAATAGTGGGTGACTTTAATATACTGCTTTTACCACTGCATACATCCTCCAGACAAAAACTAAAAAAAAAAAAAAAAAAAAAAAAAAGCTATAGAAGTAAAAATTACAATTAGTAATTTAACAGATATATATAGAATATTTCATCCATCAATGACTGAATACACTTTCTTCTTCACAGCATGCAGATCCTTCTAAAATAGACCATACCTTAGGCTACAAAGCCAATTCTTAGCAAATACAAAAAAAAAAAAAAAAAATTGATAATACCTTGCATTCCATCAGAGCATAACAGAATGAAACTAGAAATAAATGATAAAATAAAAATAAAAGCCATCGGGGACAAAATAATATGCCACTGAATGATAAGTGGACAGCAGAAGAAATCAGGAATGAAATAAAAACACACTTAGAGGAAATGAGAACAGCGATATAACATATCAAACTCTCTGGGAAACTATGAAGGCAGTGCTAAGAGGAGAGTTCACTGCACCGAGTTCATTCATTAAAAGAATAGAAAGTCAACAAACAAATAACGTAACCCTACATCTTAAAGTCCTAGAAAACAAGAACAAATCAACACCAAAAGCAGAAGACAGGAAAGAATTAAAATCAGAGCTGCAATCAGTGAAATTGAAACAAAAGAAATAATGTAAAAAAACTGACAAAACACTGGTTTTTTGAAAAAATAAATAAAACTGATGAGCCCCTAGCTAAGCTAACAAAGGGAAAGAAAAAACTCAAATTACTAAAATTTGTATTGAAAAAGGAACTATTACAACAGACACTACTGAAATGTAGATGATAATCAGAAACTATTTTGAAAATTTATATTCTAATGAAACAGAAAATCTTGAAAACATCAACAAATTTCTAGATACATATGACCCACCCAAACTGAATCAGAAGGACACAGAAAATTTATACACATCAACTTCAAGCAATGAAATTGAAGATGCCATTAAAAGCCTATCAACAAAGAAAAGCCCAGATGAATTCTCAGTCAAGTTCTACCATACCACCAAAGAAGAATTAACACCAATGCTCCTTAAATTATTCCATGAAAACAAACCAAAAAAAATGAATAGAAAGTGCAAAAAAAGATTTAATGAATACCTAATGTCTATCATAGAATTCCACTGTACATTACCTTCTCAAAAGAATATTAGAAAAATATGATCAAAATATAATAAACCAGATCATGCCATTATCCACTAAAAACCTTTAACGAGCTTCCCATCATTCAAAATAAAAGCAGAAGTTCTCACCATATGGTCTGTGAGAACTTGGTATCTCACTTCCTCCATGTCTCCCAACTCATCTTGCCTTTCCCTTTCTCCCTTTGCTCCCAGTCACATCTGTCTTCTTACTATCTCTTCATGTTCTTCAACCTTCTCTGCTTCAGATCCTTTTCATTTGCTGTTTCTTATATTTTTGAATACTCTCCTCTCTGATTGTTTTAGTCAGTTATTTTGCTGCTGTGACTAAATGATCTGACCAGCACACTTTTTAAGGAGGAAAGGTTTATTTGAGGGCTCATGGTTTCAGAGGTCTTAGTCCATAGAAGGCCAGCTCCATTCCTGGAGGCCCAAGGTGAGGCAGAACTTCATAGCAAAAGAGTGTGGCAGAGAGAAGCAGCTTGCATGGTGACCAGGAAGTGGAGAGACTCGACTCTACAGATACAAACTATATAACCCCACAGCCATGCCCCATTTCCCACCTCCTTTCAGCCACACCCTATCACTTCAATTAATCCCATAAGGGATTAATTCACTGATTGGGTTAAGACTCTTACAACCCACACATTTCTTCTCTGAAACTTCCTGCACTCTTTCACACGTGAGTTTTTGGTGACACCTCACATCCAAACCATAACACATATATTCACACGAACCATCCCCTAACTTTGTTCAGAGTCTGCTGAAACACCACCTTCACAAAGAAGCCTTGCTCCCAACTCTCTATTGAAATATCACCCATCATCGCCTTGTGGTTTGCTTTATTACACAGAAAAAAAAAATTTTTCTATTATGTACTGTATTACTCATGTTTTACAATATTTTATATTATGTATTTGTTCTCTTTCTGTTTCATCCATGAGAAATATAAGCCCTCTGATGGCACAAACTTTGACTTGATTTCTTCTCAGTACCCAGCACCTAAAATGGTATTGCCACAAATAAGAGGTCCTGTGACGGGCTGACAGATCTGGCTCCATGAGAATGTTATAGGCCAGACTCTAAGGGAAATGACTAAACAGACTCCATTTTGCTCTGAGACTCCATGTTATGTAGGAAATAAGCTTCTCCCATGGGAATGCCCGGCCTCTGTGCCCATCATCAGTTACTTAGTGTGACAGGTTTAACAATACAGAATGATAATTCCTATGTAAAGAAACACTGCTCTCTTTTGATCCCTATTGCTCCTAAACAATGTACCATGTGAACAGTGATTGTGTGGATGTTAATAACCACTCTTTAGTTTGTACCTAGGTAAGGGTCATTTTGACCCACTTCAACCCCTGTGTCGATGATCTCATGATGTTAGTGTGTAATTTTGAATCATAGCAACAGACACTTATGATTAATGTGATTTTTGGTATAAGAACACCTACAACCCTGTGGACAGGGCTATTCTCCCAATAGCCATTTTTTGGGGCATTGTGTGAGACAGTCAGCCGGCCAGCTTAATAAAGACTCTCAGTGGTGATCGATCTGTTCTTAAGTTGCGCCCCATAACAGTCCACCAAAAACTGCTGGATTAATAAATGACTATTACAGGGTTAAAAAAAAAAGTTTATGTGTAAACTTGAATGGACTATGTTGAGACTACTAAAATTGTGTTTCATTCAGACTACCATAAAAAGTGACATCACTTCTGAGAGGGAACTCAGAAATATGTATGACCATCTTTCCTGCAGTAAATTTCTAGATCCTAGGAAATTTATGGCAATTTCTCCAAATAAACAGAGGTAAAATTATGCTAATAAGCTGAATTTAAGATCCCATATAATTTCTGGAGCTGGATACAACGACCACTCCTATTTAAACCTAAGTTTAAGTTATTCCCCATACTCATGTTCCTGGCACATTCAGATACCTTGGTTTATCTTTATTTTAGCTTTTAATAAGTTAATTTTTGACCAAGTAATATATTCACATAATACCAAAAAAAAAAAAAAAAAAAAACTACAACTCTGTCTCTCAGATACCCTCTTTAAATTCTCAATTGTAAAACATAACTATTAGTATTAGAGGGCAAGGGCTGACTGACATACTTTTTCTGAAAAGGTCTAGATAGTAAATATTTGCAGCTTTGTGTGCTACAGAGTCTGTGTCATACTATTCAATTAAGTCATAACAGAGCAAATATAGCCTTAGACAATGTGTAAATACATTTGAATATCTGTGTTTCAACAAAACTTTATTTGTAAATATAGTGAAATTTCCCCTGGATAGTTTGCCAACTGCTATCACAGAGCAAAGTTTAAATACAATGTCTCTTTTATGGAAATGGCAGTGTCTGAAGAAATTACAAAGGAAGAGACTGTCACAAAGAATGCTATTTAAAACAAATATTCATTCTACTACTCATACTAATCTGTTATCTTTCAAAGATGTCTTCTCTATAATCCCTAATATATTACTCCAAATATTTTCTTTTACCTCTTGGCATCATTACAAAGGACCAGAGAAACATTAAAACAAGACAGACTGGTAATTTAACAAGCAGTACATTAACAATCATTAAATTCTGACCCCCAATTTTCCCTTAAATGATAGATCAAATATACAATTAACATCTTCATAGAATGCATTAAAAGTATAGTATAGTATAGAAAAGTATAGTAGAGTCTATATTTAAAACCAAACCCAAATATGTATTTATTCTAATATTTCCTATTATGTCTTACAAAATATTTAACTTAATAAAATAAACCAAGATTGGATCAGACCTCTAAAAAGTACATCGTTATTACACTGAAGAACCAGCTTCTCAAAATTCAAAGCATCCTAGGAATATATATTTCTGCTAGTCAGATTTGCATCACTGTAACAAAATCCCTGAAAAGAACAACTTAGAATAGGAAAGTTTATTTTGGCCTCATGGTTTCAGAGGTTCAGACCACAGTCAGCAGACTCCATTGGTCTGGGCCTGAGTGAAGGGAGACTACCGTGTTGGAAGGGTGTGGAAGGGGAAAGCTACTCAGCTCATAGACAGATTGATCCACTGATGAGGTTACACCTCTCATAATCTAACCGTTTCATCTCTGAACATTCCTGCATTGTCAAATCAATAAGCTTTTTAAAGGACACGAAAGATCCAAACCATAATTCTTACCTTAGATGCCATTCTCATAAAAAGTTTGTTCTGATTTTCCATTGTTCCCATCTTTTCATTTTTGACTAAATCATTTAGACTAAGATGATCATCATCGGGAAAGTATCGAACCCTTTCTTTTTGATCATGGGTTGAAACCTATAACAAGAACACCATTAATTTGGTAAAATCATAAGTCTGAAGAATTTTTTAATACATTATCAATAAATCTGATAATATATGTAAAAATCCCAATTTGTATCACAACCATTCCTTCCAGTTTTGCCCTACATTACTTGCTTCCATGTGAAAAAAGGTCCACTAGAATTACAATCCCTCCTTTGCCCTTTACTTGTCCACTTCTCCAGGGATAGAAGAAAGACATTATATGATTTCTGATTTCGAGTGATTAAGTCAACTTGACCTACCCTCCTTCTCTCTTCTCTGCTCTTCTCCTTGTAGTTAAAATTTCTTAACAATGTGGAAGGAAGACTACAGTTATCCCAAGATCAAATATCAAAAACAAAGGTAAAGTATTAGCAAACCCATGACTATGGACTTAATTTTTGTATTCTTCCCAAATTCACAAGTATAAATCTCAATGTGATGCTATTAAGAGATGGAGCCTTTTGAGGAGGTAATTAGGTCATGAATGGGATTAGTACCCCTATAAATAGACATTAGAATTTTCTCTCTCTACCTAGCCCCCTCTGATATATGAGGATAAAATGAGAAAATCACAAGCTACAAACCAGAAAGCATGGCCTCAACCAGACATTAAACCTGCCAGAGTTCTGATTTGGAGTTCCCAATCTCCAGAACTTGTGAGAAATAAATTTCCATTGTGTAAGCCACCAGTCTACAGTATTCGGTTATAGCAAACAGAATTGATAAGACATTCACTTCTCTTAAAACCTTGATCTATAAACAGCTTTATTAGAAATAATGCTAACAGTCTGATTTCACTTAATTTAATCTTGGGTTTTCCTCTCAGTTGGTTTCATTTCTAGGTAAGGAACAGTTAAGTGATATTTATTTCCTCCCAAACCAAATCTGCTGAATGCTACTCTTCCATTTCCTTATCCAAATAAAACTGGGCCTTCAACTCTTTTGAGACCTTCACAACCAGGGTCCCATTGTTTTTTCCAGTATTGCTAATTCTTCTCTTCACTAGTTTAAATCTCATATGCTATGACTTCAATCACTCCCTGGCTCCAGATTCTTAATCTCTCTTAATATCTAGTCCTCTTGCCCTTTCGTTATACTCAGAGCAAATCCCAGTCCTGAATGAGTATGTGTGCCTTCCTTTTGCTTGGTATTATGCCTCTCAAAAAAAGAAAAAAAAAAAAAAAAAAAAGGTACTCAGTGCCCGCTTGCAATGTGTTTATGGATCCCCAATCAGTTCTGACACTTCATATATTCAAACCTTCAAACCTTTACTATTCTCTTGCACATCTCCTTTGTAATTCCCTAATTCCTCTCATTACTTTCGAAGAGGTATCTCCCCCACTTCTGTTCATGGAAAAAAATAATTAGTATCTCTGGTAGCAACAGGGACTCAGTGGGCAAATACAAACACTTAATGGGAAAATTCCCAATGAACAAGTCTTTTGTGTTCTCAATTATCATTTGCACTATCTTGCTTCCATGTGAAAGAACTTCCACTAGAATTATAATACCTACTTCTGACCCTTTACTTCTCTTTACTTGTCCTTTTCCCCAAGGACAGAAGAATGACATTATCTTTAAACCAAAAACACACACTTTGGAAAACTAAACATGCTGTTTTTGCCCTCTTAATAGCCTCAAGTTGGTGCTAAAAACTTACTGCTCAAGCTGAAAGATGGAATAGAAAATTAGGTGTATATGGGCTCATAGCACCTACATAATTAAGACATTATTGTGTATGGATACCCCATTAGCAGGTCTCAAATAGAAATCTAAAAAAGTAACAGGTCTGGGAGATCAAGCTTTTCCCTAAGAGATATGGTAAGTGTGCAGAAAAAAAACTAAGTACAAGATCAAAGAAATGTAGACTAAAATTAAAATTGCCTTAAACACTCCATATTCATAATTATTTGAAAAACACAGCTTATTTGGATTCTATTTTGTAAAAGGCAAAGGAATACACCTAAGACTAAAATAACAATTTACTATTTTTGAATGTTTGTATTAGAAAGCCACATTTCAGAAGATATTCTGTAGTCTAAAACACAGAAAAATCCCAAAGGGAAAGAAGAAAGGAATTCTGAATTAATAAACAAGAAAATGTTAAGAATACCTTCTGTCCCTTCCTTCTTCCTGCTTTTGCTTCCAGAGGTTCTCCTGGTGTGTTCACAGGCCACACTCTTCCAGAATCATCTGTTCTAACAAGGATCACTTCTTGCTGCTCTTCATCCTACAAAAAGATTCAGGGATACCTTTTGAAATAACTGTAAAGAATGTTGAATGCTTACATTTAGTAACAACTTCAAAAACAACAACAACAAAACGAAGATTCCAGTTTTCAAATAATATTATGTATTACCTTAACTCTTCAGGATTTTCATTATGACTATACTGTAAAATAATCATAATCTTTTCAGGAAAAATGCCAAGAGTTTATTATTTTATGGAAAAAAATCACAGAAAAAACTGCAAAACGGTTTCTATTCAGACACCAATAAAGATAACAAAGATGTTGGGTGTGATGGCACATGCCTGTAATGCCAACAGCTCAGGAGGCGGAGGAAGGAGACTTCTGAGTTCAAAGGCAGGCTCAGCAACTTTAGCAAGGTCCTGAGCAACTAAGCAAGACCCTATCTCAAAAGAAGATATAAAAAAAGGGCTAGGGATGTTTCTCAGTGGTTAAGCACCACTGGCTTCAATCCCTGGTAACCCCTACCCCCCAAAATAAGATGAGAAAGTACTAATAATTCACCAGACACTGTTTGAGAGTACCCACACTTATACAGCAAATATCATGCTTGATGAATGTTTCTTAAATTTAAAGATTATACTAAAACTTTATTATAATAAAGCAGCTACATGACAAAACAATCCTGCTAAATTAGCTACTATGATACCCTACATTTCTTTCTATTAACAGTCTATTTTTTTTATTCTGAATACCTTTATCTTCGACAAAAATAAATTTCTAACATTTGTCATGCTAATTAACAAGCCATCAATTGTATCTATTAAAACCCATTTCTGACTTTCACTTTGTTAATTAGTGTTTGATGAATCCCTTATGATATTATATTTGGATGTGGCTTTTCTGATATAAAGCCAGATGACTAGCTGGAGAGAGAAATTTTCATGAGGGCAAACAATTGCCCCTGAAATTGGAGTTTCAACTAACAAAGCACGATGATATCACATTGTTCAGGTTTAAGTTCTTCAAATATGAAGTGCACATTTTACCAAGTACTGTTTATTCTAGGCACCACTGGCAATCAATGGCCTTGCTGTCCAGTGGTTTGTAGGCAGGGAGACAAAGAATAAACAGATGATGCAGTATACACGGCGTGTGTTGATGAGGCTGGCTAGCTCGGGCTGGGCATTTTATTGTTTTTGTTGTTTTGCTTAGTTATACATGAGAGTAGAGTCTATTTTAACATATTTACACAAACATAGAGTATCTCTCATTCTAATTAGGATCACAGGCTTACTGCTTTCTGCTTCTGGCTCTTTAGAAGTTATATCCCACATATGGCCAACCCAGGATTCTTCCTATAAAATTTTAGCTAAATACATGCCTGGCACAGTATAGAATAAACTTTATTTTATGATGAAAATGGAATGTTATTGGTAAATTTCTAATAAAGAATCAGGAATATTAGGAAATAAAATCATTAAAAATCAACTGAAAATAAGATCAAGAAAATTATTCACATTTCAATTTTCTTCTCAAATCAGAATCAAATATAAAAAATCAATTTTAATTCCACTTAATAGAGATTTAGATGTCCTGCAGAAATGGGAGATAAAAATACACTCCTATTATTAATCTTGTAGGAATATATTTTTCCACACAATACTAAATGGACAATAAAGATTATTTATCACTACTTTTCTCCTCAATAAATTAAAATTAGTTAGTGAAATGTTACATTTTAAAGAATCTATTATTTTTCTTAGCAGATAACAGAGATGGGGAAGACATTATAATCTGGCTTTTAACTTCATCACTCTGCTAAAGATGATCACCAAAGGATTTTAAAATTACTAAATCAAGTATATAATTATTAAATTATTATCTTTCTCAATGTGAAAACATTTCATTCTGGTTATTAAGTCCTCCTGCCTGAAATACTTTCTCTGCATTTGCCCCCCTGGCTCATTCAGTCATTTATTCATTCATTCAATAATTTTTTTAAAACACCTACCTTATGCAATAGTAGTCAAAGGAAATACAGCCCTGCCTTAAGAAGGTTATAGCCCGGTAGGAGAACTGCTCCCTAAATGAACTACTAATAAAAAAAAATAATCACCTTTACTTTCTCCTCTGTTTAGGCTATCCCTCAAACGCTGAGAGATAATTCCAAGATTCCTTAGTTTCCAATCTTACATACTGACATCTAATTATCATTCATATTTGCCAAAAACTTCACTGTGTTAAATATAACTATAATCATGCTATTCTTTGCTTAAATACCTTCAGGGATCACTTATTACCTAGATTAATACCACACCAAATATGGCCCACAAACCAGTGCAAGCCTGAGACTACCAGCCATGAAATATTTGTTACTAATCCATGATGAGGTAAATACAGAAGCTGAGTATTCAGAAATTTTCGTATCAATTATACAGAAGAACAATTTTATATGATTCAATCTAAATAAAAACTTGACATATATTTCATTGCGGGGAGCCCCCCACAGCTTATACGAGAACCAAGCTATCAGACAGAAGGATCTGGTCTCAAGAACTGCCTGATCATGTAGTTGTCCTGCATTGGTTCACCGCTGAAGTTCAAATACAAGCCCTGGATGTGGGACTGACCCGCTAGAGTCAAATGGCTTGCTTACCTTCACCCCCCATCCTGTTTTTCTCAAAGAAGCTCCTACAGGTCTCCTTTTGATCTGTACTGCTATAAATAAAGCAAGCACAGGATCCTTCCTTTGTTAGAACCAGACCCCTATGGACATCTCAATTGGTCATGACCCTGCTATAAAGATAATTCTGCCTTCTGTCGTTATTTCTGGTAAATAAATTTCGTAGCTTTTATTTCGCAACCAGCCCATTCTTCCTATAGGAACCCTTTTCTTCACCCACATGGGACATGCAGCGAGATTTCATATACCTTTATTTCATTTTTCTACACAACATTTTTATTGAATTTTCTAAAGCTATTAGTCCATGATGAACTGGAAAACTTTAAACATATGGGTGTGTTCTTATGTATGTGTTATATTCATGTGTTTTACATATATTTGTATATAACATATATTACATATATAAAATAACCCTAATTCTATATCATGGTCTAGGAAGCACTGTAATAAATAATGGAATTAAACCCAAACACTAACACAGTGTACAAACTTTTAAATTTCTGGCCCACAAATGCTTTTCTCATAATTCCTCATAATTTCTGTAAATTTACTATACATTTTACTTCCTCTGCATGGAACAAATCCCTTCTTGCTCAACTAGGAAACCAAGGATATAATCACAGTCAATGCTCTGTTACCAATAATTTCAGGCACATTTATACTGCCAGAGCATAATCTTCATAGTTACTGTCTCTCTACTTATAATTTTCTGTCTTTGTCAAAGGCCAAAGTATACTACTTGATATCTATAGGACCTGGCACAATGTGAACTGTTGCGGATACTCAAGAACGGTTGACAAATGTAATTATCAAATTGGTGCCTCGGCACCAATATACTCCCAAAGTTAATCCCCTTTTCCCCTTAGCTGTCTCTCCCACTGTCTGCCCCTCTTTATCTACCTTCCTTTCTGTAGTCTGCCAATACAAAAGACATGAAGTTGTACTACTTGGGGTACTTATGACAGAGTGCATTCTAACCATCTACTTGGTTTAAAACCATAGAAATAGTATGTTCCAATAGGAAGGACAGTAGAACAATCAGACATTCATTCTACAACTGGTAGGATTCTACATCACGTATAACCAGAAGAATGAGAACGACTGGTGGGATTTTACATCATGTATAACCAGAAGAATGAGAAATTATACTCCATTGTATATGATGTACCAAAGTGCATTCTACTATCATGTATAACTAATTAAAACAAATTAAAAATTTTTAAATTAAAAAAAAGAAATGTTTCTTCTACACAAAAAATAGGCACAAACATCTTCATCATCTGTGTGATTTGTTAATTTCTCTCCAAAGATAACAGAAATACTTTTTGAAACAAGAAAGCATTTATAAATTAAGAATACCTAATGCTCCAGATTTTTAAATTATCCCCAACTACTGCAGTTTGCTCTGTAGGACTTTTACTTTGAAAACACCAAAAATGATTGCTTTATTATAAATATCTTATATGGACACTTTTATTACAAAACCTCAAAATGTTCAGGGACCATTCATTCGTTATCCACAGACTATTATCTATCCTGCTGGCTGATGGAAATCATGAATTCTTATTTCAAGGAAAAAAGGAGAAAACAAATCACTTTACATGAAGTTATAAAATCAATTTACTAACATGACCAACAATGAACTTTCCTTATTGGTATTTACAATAATTATGGAAGAGTAAATAATAATCTCCTACAAAGTACATTATTCATTTTATAGTAACTCAACAGATATTTAAAACTCAACTGTCCTTCCCCCTTTTCAGGACAAAGGCCAAGCTACATACTACTTTGTATCTAAGGACCTATGTCAAACAGTGGGCACTCAATAAATCCTTGATAAATGGAATTAACAAACCAGTACCTCATACAGATTAATGATACTCCCAAGGTTAGCCCACTTTCCCTGATAACCTTCCTCTTCTACCCACTGTCCTACTTTCTGTTCCTTGAGCCAGCCAATACAAATTACACTACATTTTCCCAATTTGCTACCCAAAACAGAAATATTGAGACCAGAAATACTGAGGAAGTTTCCAATTTGCTACCACATTAATATGGAAAATGAGGTTTAAGAATTTCTATCAGAAAGGAAATTATGGCCTGCAGTCAAATGCAACCTGTTACCTGTTTTCATTCAACCTATAAGCTTAGAATGGTTTTCACATTTTTTATACGATTAGGGTGAAATTGAAAGAATAGTATTTTGTGACAAATAAAAATTATATGCAATTCTAATATTAGAGTCTTATTAAAGTACAGCCACTGCCCATTCACTTACATATTGTACATTTACCCTACAACAGCAGTTGAATAGTTGTGACTTATTCATTTAATACAGGCCTTTCAGCACCACTTATATGTAACACTGATTAAAAAGTGAAAAAGTGTACATGGCTTTGAGTCAAAGATGGTATCAAAAATTCTAAATGTTTAAAAGTCTTTTCTACCATTTTGTAAACAATACCATATTCTTCCAATAGATCAGATTTTCCCACCAGTGGTCCCTGATCTCCCATGGGTTGATGATGATCTTCCCCAAGTCTGCCACCACTGAAGCCTATGGCAACTGTTTCAACTTTAATCTTTTAAAATTTCAATAAATAGGCAGTTGCTATTATTCTACTTTTTTCATGACTTTTGAACAATCTCTACTATATCTCTAATTACAACCACAGTCAGTACAAGAGAACAGGTTGTTCACCACACAACAGAGAAAAACGGAGAAACACTTCAGAGCATGGGAATCCAAGAATGGAATGTTTGGACAACAAAGTGGAAACAGTCATCAAAGTGAGGAGACAACCTATGGAATAGGAGAAAATTCCTGCAAACTACACATCTGACAAAAGATTAATATACAGACTATAAAAGGAACTCCAAACCTCAATAGTGAGAAAAAAAAAATTAAAACATAGGCAAAACATCTAAATAGACATTTCTCAAAAGAAGAAACACAAATTACCAACAGGGTGTATGAAAAACTGCTCAATATTACTAAACATTGGGAAAATGAAAAAACTACAGTGTTACCTCACCCCAGTAAGAATGGTTATTGACAAAAAGACTAAAAATAACAAGAACTGGCAAGGATGTGAAAAAAAAAAAAAGGAACCCTTTTACACACTGTTGATGATCATATAAATTAGTATATTCGTTATGGAAAACAGTTTGGAGATTCCTCAAAAACATTAAAAAGAGAACTAACATATGACCCATATGACCCACCAATCTCACTGCTGGGTAGATATCCAAAGGATATATTTTCAAGGCAATATCTGCATTCCCATGTTTATTGCATCAATATTCATAACAGCCTAGAAAGGGACACAATCGAAGTGTCCAACTGATCAATGGATAAAGGAAGTATGGTACATATACACAATGGAATAATATTCAACTATAAAAAGAATGAAACCCTGTAATTTGCAATAATATGATGGAAATGGAGGTTATTATGTAACGTGAAATAAGCCAAACACAGAAAGACAAGCACTACATGACCTCAGGCATATGTGCAGCAATATCAAAAGTCAGTCACATAGAAGCTGAAAATAGAATGAAGTGAGAATTCTGGTGGGGTGCTGCAAAGGTGAGCTGTTACACACTAGGGTGACTATAAATAACAATTATATACTATCTATCTCAAAAAGCTAGGAGAAAGAATTTTGAATGTTTCATAATAAAAAAATGAAGACGACACAGATATATTTAACCTAATTTAAACACTACACAATGTATACATGTACTGAAACATCACATGGCACTCCAATAAGTACAATTTTGAGTTTGTATACACTAGGTAAAAATAAGTTTAAATTGAACTTCTTTAAATGAGAGATTTTATGTTATTCCTATAACTTAACATTTCCAAGAAATAAAGAATTCCTTCCTGTTCAAATGTTCTAATAAATGGGGTTTTCTTTTCCTTGAAAGGGTAAAATTTCCAACAGAAGTATTTCTGGATTTTCCTCCAGAAAGACTTCAAATTTCTGTGTAGTATAAACAACTTCATATTCTACTCTCATTTCTTAACAAAACAATTTTGAAAGTTAGGTAAGTCAAGGTCCTGATTCTGACAGAAAAACTTATTTTACTAGCAGTGAAGAATTACGTTAGAACTGTTAGAAGTTTGTTTTACATACATACCCCAGAAAAGTTTGAAACAGATATACAAGTATCCCATCTTTGCACAGAAGATGAAAATATTTTTTTCTGGTGAAAGTATCCTTAGAATAAAACTCTTTTTATTTGAAGCTTCAAAGGCCTATACAGTTTCCAAAACAGCTGACCAATAGGAATTCTGCTTGATATACTATTTTGAATACTACTCCATTGAGTTACCAGATATGTCATTTGACAGACTATATGCTTCAATTCTTTCCCTTGTGTTCCAAGCCACAATATAGCTCAACCATTTCCAGACTATATCGATTCATTAGTATTTCTCCACATAATTCCTTTTGCTAGTCTAAGATACTTCAAAATCTGATTTCACATTAAGCAACTACAAAGGATTATGGAAAAAAGTTTTTCTTTTCACTTCAGATGTAAGAAATGAAATCTTATGGAATAGGGCAGATTTCAGTCAAAAGATGAGAAAAGGTCAGTTCATTTGATAAGACCAGTGAGCTTGACCACAAGAAATGACACATAATAAAAATCTCAAGCTCAGGTTCAATCTTTATTGTCTAGGGTCCCACATAGTAATCTTAAATCTCTCATCAATTGTTACAAACTTGTTAAGTGTATCAAGTTTTAAATTTTTCTATGGAGGGATCTTAGGCAACCTACAACAGTGTATTCCCCTCAGTTTGGTTAAGTAGTTTTGCAAACCCGAGACTTAAGAAATAAATTTAACCTTTTGTATTGGGTTTAGGTAAAGTACCATCATAGTTCTGAAAACTTTTTTAAAAATGTGTTTATGTTTTATTTTTGTCAGAAGGTGTTTGAAATCCTTAAGTGAATAAGGTATATAAAAGTAATAGTGGTGCACACCTGTAATCCAGCAGCTTGAGAGGCTGATAGGAGGATCATGAGGCCAGCTCTAGCAACTTAGTGAAACCCTCAGCAATTTATTGAGACCCTGTCTCAAAATAAAAAATGAAGAGTCAGGGACCCCTGGGTTCAATCCCTAGTACCAAAAAATAATTAATAAATAAATACGTAAAGTAACAAGGATTTAAAAATATAAGGGAATTTAATTAGTTAACCATGGAATTGGTATTGAAAAAATTTATTCTGTCATATTTCATAAGTTAGTTGAATGATTTTACTAACTTTATCAATAATATTTAATGGTTAAGGAAGAACAGGTTCTATAATTAATAAAATATATGTATTAAAATACAAATAACTAAGTATTCCTTATTATATACACACATTAAATGCCCCTTCAGACATTAAAAAAATCTATTCTCAAAATACATTTTTTATTCTATTGCATATGAGTAAAGTAAAATGAAAAAATAATTATGAATGATCAATGCTTTCTTTTCTTTAATATACTTAATATTCAAAAAGAGAGGCCAAGGCAGACATGGAGTGTACAAAAAGAAACAACATTTTATTAGTCCCACCAACTGGAAGTCACTTAGGAGGCCACAGCACTGCTCCTTTGAAGTCTGTACTACCTTGCAAATTAAAACTTCCCTGAGATTCCATTCACTCCAGTCAGAATGGCAATTATCAAGGCTACAAGCAACAACAGATATTTGCAAGAATGTAGGGAAAAGGGTATGCTCATATACTGCTAGTCAAACTGTAAATTGTTGCAACCACTCTGGAAAGCAGTATGAAGATTCCTTAGAAAACCTGAAATGGAACCATCATTGACCCAGTTATCCCACTCCTTGGTTTATACTCAAAGGACTTAAAATCAGCATATACAGTGATGCTGTCACATCAACGTTTATAGCAGCTCGATTCACAATAGCCAAGCTATGGAACCAACTTCAGTGCCTTTCAACAGATAAATGGACAAAAGTCTTTTCTTCTACCTACTGTAAAATAGTCATATCCCCTACCACTGTTTGGAATAACAAACAAGTTATAAATCAAGAAGATATCAAGTAATATCATTTCATTGTAATATCATTACAATGACAATTGTTCCAACAATCAAATCAAAATGGGAAATATATGCCTGATTCAGAAATTCCCTGAAGCCCAGTCACGGTTTTAAAATCCTTTAACAAAAAGTGACGAGAGTCTGGAAAGAGATAGGTATAGACTAGAAGGTGGTAACAAGTATTTAAATATAAACTTAAAAGAATAAATGCCATAGTAAATATTTCAAAAACCTTTGAGTTGTCTTACAAAACTAAACACACTCCTACCATATGATCCAGCAACTACACTTCTTGGAATTTACCCAAAGAAACAGAAAGCTTACATCCAAGCAAAAATTTGCAGAGATATTCCTAGCAGCTTTATTCATAATTGGACTCAACCAAGATGCCCAACAACAGGTAAATGGATAAAAAGAAAAGTGGTACCCACCAATCATAAAATATTACTTACCACTAAAAAGAAGTGAGTTATCAAACCATGAAAAGACATGAACCTTATATGCATTATTATTAAGTGAAAGAAGCCAGTCTGAAAAGGATACACACTGCATTGTTTCAAGCATATGACGTTTTGGGAAAGGTAAAACTATAGACAGTAAAATGATCAGTGGTTGCCAGGAGTTTTGGGATAGGGAGGGATAAATAGGGCACAAAAGATTTCAAGGAAGTAAAAATAATTATATAATATTATAAAAATGGATACATGTCATTATACATTTGTCCAATCCTATAGAATATATAATAACAAGAGAGGATCCTAATGTAAACTAAAGACTGGGTGATTATGATGTATCAATGTACGTTCATCAGTCTTACCAAATGTACCAGTATGGCAGGGGATGTTGATAGCAGGGTACACTATGCACACATAGGAGTTGGGGGATATGAGAAACCTCTAAACCTTCAGCTCTACTTTGCTGTGAACCTAAAACTGTACTTAAAAAAAAAAATTAACTTCCTTAGTCTTCAAGATTTCAAAAGAGGAAAAAGCTGCAATCTTTGAGGATTAGAAAAAAAGGCATCATGCAAAAGGTAGACAAACACTGAGAAGTCAATAAGCTTCAAGAGAATGATACCAGAGACAAATAATATGCTACATATCTAAATGGCCAAAAGCCAAGTCAGCTGTGTGTAAGCAGACTCCAAGGTAGGACTAGAAATTGGAGCTATACTGTGAAAGACATAGTATTTAATTTGCTTGACTCTAAGAAACCAATGAACGCTTCATAGTACAAAACTATTACAACCACTGGATTGATGACAAAATTAACTAGGCAAAAGTATATAAGACAGCCTGACCAATATATTCAATTTTAGTTATCCTCCATTATTCCCTATTTTAAATCCTACCTGTAACTTCTCATCCTCAATGTTTACATCTGTACAATTTTTAATTATCTACTTCAAAAAATATTAGCTATTACAACCTAATGAAAATGGCGAATTGCATAAACATACTTGAACTATTATCTAAGTCATTAATAATCAGCCTGAAGAAAACTCTATGGAACTCAACATTCTAATCTCCTCTCATTTGATAGTAAATTATATAAATTAATCTTTGAGAACAGTTCTTTAAATTCACTGTAAGCTTCATTCTGTCTTAAAACTGACTCTCCAGCTACAGACTTTATCTTTCAGCATCAAAGAAACATCATGGACATATAAATGCTTTTATTGATTTAAATCTTTTCTCCATTTACTGGTTTTATGTCTGAGCGAGTGTGCCTGCCTCAGTTTTTCAATTTACAAAGCTGTGCTGATGACATAAAGTACCTAAAGGAATATTGTGAGAACTAAGTGAGTTAATTCATCTAATCTCTCAACACTATACTGCATCAATCTCAGTCCTTCAACTTCTATATACATGATTACTGCACATAGCATTGTGAATTTATATACCATCTATTATGCTAATAACTCCCAATTTCTATATGCATTTTAGGCTTCTCCCAGTTACATCCAACTGCCTACTCAATAATCTCTACTTTTTCCTCATCTAAAAGGTATCCAAACTCAATATATATCTGAAACAGACATCTATCTTCACCCCAAAACCTACTGTTCCTTTCTTCAACAACTCAAATAATAGCTACCCTATTCTTTCAGCTGCTCAAGCTAAAGACCTTGGAGTCCTCTTTGCCTCCCTCTTTTTTTCTGTACCCACCTTCTACCTCCCAATCTAAACCATCATAAAAATCCTTTTAGCTCTCCTTTCAAGATACAGAGAAAATATTTATATATATACCAAAGTATTATCACTTCTAACCATCTCCTTAGCTATTATCTAGAGTCTACCTGAACTCCACCTTCTGCCTTATTCTTATTTGATTTATTAACACAGAAGCAGGATGGTGCTATCAAAAAACATTTTTTTGCTCAAAAACCCTTAATAGCTTCTCATCTCAATCAGTATAAAACCTCCTTCTTACTATATTTTTTCCAAGTCTAACATGATCTGGCTTCCCAAAGTCTCCAACCTGGATCCCCTAATCTTTCCCTCTCTCTCATCCCACTTCAGCAATACTGATCTCCTTGCTGTTCTTCCTACACGTCATACAAATTATATCTTAGGGTCTTCAAATTCTCTATTACCTATGCCTAGAGTACTCTTCACTCAGATACACAGACAAACTCCTTCACTTATTTTAAGTCTTTGCATCAATGTCTTATTCAAGATTAGAATTAACCCATGTACCCCAACCTGCTCAAAATCTCCACTACATGCCACAGAATGTATAATTTTCTAATATGTTGTATCATTTATTTAGCTATTATTTTATCATTTTATTGTCTCTCCACCCCTAACCAAATGAAAACGCCAGGCAGATAAGTGTTTTTATCTGTTCTGTATTGTAGATGAAGAATGAGAACAAAATAATTTGCCTTGTCTGGATATATAATTAAAATCTCTCACTCTGCAGGAAAGAATTTATGGATCAGTTTGACTTGCATAAGGTCAATCAACAGAGTCTAGAATAAAAGTAGCTCTCCTTGGTCCCAGACCTAGGCTTTATTCTAAAAGGGAAACACTGGTGAAATGGAAGAAAAAGGATATGAAAATAAAAACAAGCAAACAAGTATACACATATAAATACACAGACACAGATATTAACATATCTCAAATTAAAATATGGCCACTGCAAAGTAATAATATTACATAAGGTAATTATACGCTGGCAAACAAATTTTATTACTTACCTCCAGCCCAGATTTTTTTGATGATATCTGTGTTTCAGTTTTGAATTTATTTGCCTTTTCAAGCTGTGCTTTTAGTTGTTCAGCTAATTCCTTCAAAAAGAAAAAATAAGCAAAATAGGTATGATACATCATTTAATTCTTCATTACAGAATATTTCAATTTTATATAACAGAAAATAGTATAATAAAAACCCATGTAGGCATCACTTAATTTCAATTACCAATTCACAGCCTAGTACATACCATTTAAATGAACTTATTTCATTACAAACTTCTCAAGTACCTGTGTCATTTGTTTACAATTTGAAGGTACATCATTTCAAAGACATACATTTTGAGAGACAGGATAACAGAAGGAATATGTAACCTTGAGAATGACATTTTTATAATTCCTAAGATATCAAAGCTTTCAATACTTAAATCTTCAGATATTTGCTACAAGGAAGTCATCACAAGATTTAAAATACTATTTTCTTCATAGTTACAAATAATATAATAAAAATTCTGAATATACTTTATTTTAACCCTAGAAAACCTATAGAAATTTATATAAAGCAATAAACCATAAAGTAGCAAATTAAATAACAGATTTATGTGACACAGAATAACCTGTTTTGCTGCAAGGGTTCCATAACCAAAGGAATACTTATTTTTTAACATAAGTTAATCTCCCTAGGTAAACTTTCTTTCACTATTTTAATTAATTCTTCTGTGCTTTAAAACTCACACTTCGTTGTCTTTGTATTGTTACTGTTGTTGCTTATCAATTTCTAGACTGAGTTGAAGTTCAGTGTTACCAAGGACCAAACTCAAAGAGAGAAAATAGCACAAGTAAGGTATGCCCTTTACTAGTACAAACTAATAAAAATGGAAATATCTTGTTTTCTACCTTTGGTTCTACTAAAGAACACTGTATTGATAGTATAATGACACATAAGATCAATTAAAGATCACTTAAGTATTTGAGTTTGAGATGAGTACACACATATGACCAAAAGTGAATCTGCTTGTGTCAGAATGTGGAAAGCTTTGCTATCCTGCCACATGCAATAACACAAATTAGTACAACATTCATAAAGAATGAATGAATGAATGAATGAATGTAAGCAATTCTTACCAAATCATCACTATTTTTATTCATTTATTTATTTATTGAGGTAAATCAATCTTAAATAATATTATAGAAATTAAATGAGTTAATCTATTCAAAGCATCTAACAGTATCAAATACACATTGCCTTAAATTCTGAATCAATGAATTAAACATCTATTTAAAAATTCACTTTTTATGTTCTTAAGTAAAATAGTTTTATGTTATGAGAATTTTTAATAATAACTAAAAATGGGAAATAAAAGTCATACCTCTAACTTCTCCAAATACATTCCATAATTATAAGAATAAAGCAAATAGAAAAATAAATTAAAATTTCAGAAATCTGATAGAGAAAGTAGATAATTTATTTAGATGATAGATAGTACTATTTCTAGAAAGGTTTAAGAATTTCTTTAAGAAATAAATAAGCAGCAATTATTTTCAAAGTGTGCCACATCCACATTACTGAGGAACTACCAGAATTACTTACAAGAAGTTAAATATTTAATCACCATTCACCAAAAAAAAAAGTGTGTGTGGGTGTATGTGTGTATATATATACATATATGTATGTGTGTGTATATATATATACAAATATATAGATATTTAAGAGTCTTACCATGTTCCCCATCATCTCTGCCTTGATAATTCTGGCACTCAACTTGTTCTTCTCATCGATACTCAGAATGTGGATGGACTCATCCTTTGGACTGCCATTTGAATAGAACAGATTAAGAGTGAATGAAATATAGGTGCAACTCCAATATTATTTTAATTGACTTCAATAAAGCATTCAGCACCTACAGGAGATCATGATGTCCAACATTTAAAAATTAGATTCAATGTGCTACCATAAATCAATATTTAAACCTTTAAATCAATATTTAAATCAGTATTTAAAGGTTCTCTGTCACTGCTTATAGCAGTTATAACAACAGACAAAAGTTCCAGTAACATTGAGGTAAACAACATAAAAATCAACCATTTTTCATTATCTAATATTTCCATACTCATTCTAAAAAAGGAAAATAATAAGTAAACAAATACTAGAGTCAGGCCACAATTCTACACATCTTGGCAAACTCCTCTTATTCAATGAAAGTTATTAATACTTTAAGATACTATAATCTGGAGATGATACTTTAACTGTCAAAGAATAAAAACAGCTGGGTGCAGTGGCACACACCTGCAATTCCAGCCGCTCAGGAGGCTGAGGCAGGAGGATCACAGGTTCAAAGCCAGCCTCAGCAAAATCAAGGCACTAAGTGACTCAATGAGACCCTGTCTCTAAATAAAATACAAAACAGGGCTGTGGATGTGGCTCAGTAGTTGTGTTCAATCCTTGATATTCAAAATTAAATAAATAAAAAGAATAAAAATAATAATCACATGTTCTTTTTCAAAGTCACCAGAATTAGACACATAAACTAAAAACTGAGGTCATATGCCAAGCCAATACTATAAAAGCTTCACACAAAAAAAAGAGAAAGTTCTAATCAAGGTCAGATTCCCCCGGTTTACTGCCTTAAGAAAGATTCAAGGCTACAGGACAGAGAAGGTGAACACAGGCAGAACCTGAAGGATTACCAACTGAAAGAGAAACAGCTAAAATCCAAGAATTGTAAAGCAGTCACAGTTATTGAACAGAGTACCAGAGGGGATAAAGTTGCAGAGTGAAAAGAATCTCGGCAGGTTCTCCTGAGTATTTAGGAAGAAAATACCTATAGTCGGGGAAAGAACTATCCCAAAGGAATGGAGGGGCAGTACGTGGCACTCCTGGGAAGTGTCTGGTCACACTAGCCAGAATAGGAAACCTCATAATACTGAAAGTATTAGGTAGAGTATTATGGGTCTAGGTTCATCCATGGGAAATAATAAGCCCTAGACTAAAGGCTGCTTTGGGCCCACCTAACAAATGTGAAAATCAAGAACCCAAAGAATCAAAAGGTTTTCAAATAACCATGACCCAGAACAGAGTACAAAAATATTTATAGAAATTCAAAAATATCCAACACTCAACAAGACTTTGTAATACCTAGTATTCAAATATTATGACATACAAATAAGTAAAAAAAAAAAAACCTATAATTAGAAGCAAATGCTATCAATCAAAAACAATCCAGAACTGACACAGACATAAGAAACAGCAGACACGGATATTTATAATTATTTTTAAAAAGTTACAGATAATAAGGATATTAAAAATACACAAATTGAACTTCTACAAATAAAAACTATATGTGTGAAGTAAAGACA
The DNA here is from genome assembly GCF_902686455.1 of Sciurus vulgaris. Lineage (NCBI taxonomy): Eukaryota > Metazoa > Chordata > Mammalia > Rodentia > Sciuridae > Sciurus > Sciurus vulgaris. The sequence continues at coordinate 103,113,308 of NC_136472.1, forward strand.
CACTGGATAAGATTAATGAGGATTAGACTGCAAAAGATAGTAAACTTGAAGGAATGAAAACAATACAAAACGAAACACACATGAAAAAAAAGAATTTAAAAAAATGAAAAGAGCCTATCATACATGAAATTGGAGTCCCTAAAAGAAATGAAGATATAAAAAATTTTCCCAAATGTTCCAAATTTGTTGAAAACTAAGAAGCCCAATGATTTTTTAAGAAAAAAGAAAATGACACCAAGGAACATCATAATCAAACTGCTCAAAAGTAGTGATAAAAAGAACATTTCAAAGCACTATAGAAAAAGATATCATTTGTCCCCATAGAAACAAGATTGCTTTGACAGCTTTCTCTTTAAAAACAATGCCATCAAGGAAAGGATCAAGATCTTTAAAGTACTTTAAAACTGTCAACCCAGAATTCTATACCCAGAGAAAATACACTATGTATAGAACAAAGGGGAAACAAAGACTATTTGGACATAAAAAGCTGAAACAATGTTAAAGAAAAACCTTCAGGAAGAAGAAAAAATAGAGGACTGAAGTATGGATTAACCCAAAGCAAAAAAGAACACCAGAAATGACTACAGAATAAATATATATCTAAATCTCTTTATAAGAGAGCTATTTATAAACAAAAATAATTTATTTGGGCATTACAAGTTCAAAAATGTATGGTAACACAGAAAAGACAGGAGAGAAATCTACATAAACTATAGTAAAGTTCATATACCATACAGGAGTAGACATATTTATATATACATATATATAGCAACAAAAGAAATTAAATAGAATTAAAAACACTCAATCAATAAAATTAACAGGAAAAAAACACAGATGGACAAATAGCAAATTTACAGGTTTGAACCTAAGTACAGGTTGCAAATCCCTAATCAGAAAATCTGAAATCCCAAATATTCCAAAATATAAAAATTCTTGAGCACCAACATGTGGAAAATTCCACACCTAACCTCTTATGACAAGGCTGCATTCAAAATGTAGGCATACTAAAAATATTACAGAAAATTACCATCAGGATATATATATAAAACACAAATGAATATTATATTTAAAATTGGGTCCCATCCCCAAGTAATTTTATTATATATATGTAAGTACTCCACAATAAAGAATAATTCAAAATCAAAAACATTCCTGGTCCCAAGCATTTCAGATAAGGGATACTCAACTCATACATCAATAGTAACACTATATATACATCAATGGTCTAAACAACTAAATTAAAAGGTAGAAATTTTGGATAGATAAAAAGGCAAAACTCAACTATAAAAAAAGTTCTGCAAATATAAAAGCATAAATATGTTTAAACACAAAAGAATGGAAAAAGATATACCATGTTTTTAGCCGAAACAAAACTGAGCCACGTGTGATGATGCACACCTGTAATTCCAGCAGCTCAGGAGGCTGAAGCAGAAGGATCATGAATTCAAAGCCAGTCTCAGCACCTTAGTGAGACCCTAAATAACTCAGCAAGACTCTGTCTCTAAATAAAAATATTTTTTAAAAGGGTTGGAGATGTGGCTCAGTGTTAAGCATCCCTGGGTTTAACACCTGGTACCAAAACCAAAACAAAACAAAACAAACAAAAAAAAAAAAAAACACAAAGTTGAAGTGTCTATCTTAATATAAGAAAAATGAGAGTATGTACTGAAAAATAAAATAAAATAAAATAGTGCCACAGACAAAAAGGATGCCTTCAAAGCACAAAGAGTACATATGAATCCCTAAATGTTCATGTACCTAATGACAGAGCTTCAAAATATATGAAGCAAAAACCAATAGAACTGTAATGAGAAACAGATACACAATTAAAGTTGTACATTCAACATCTCTCCCAATACTTCATAGAATAAATAAACAAAATCAGCAAGAACATGGAAGACTTGACTAACACTACCAACTAAATGATCTGATGGACATTTGTAAAAATGTAGATATTTTATTTATGTCTGGAATATGCCCCAAAGGCTCATTTGTTGAAGGCTTGGTCCCCAATGCAGCAATGTTCACAGGTGGGGCTTTTGGGAATTGATTGGATTATAAGGGCTCTGATCTCATCAATGGATTATTCCCTTGAGGGTTTATAATTTGATGGCATTATTAGGAAGTGGTGAAAACTGTACGAAACATGACCTAGTTGAAGGGAGTTTGTACTTGAGGATTTATCTTTAACATTGTCCCTTTAACATGGCCCCTTGCACACACACCCCCTACTTGGTTTCCCAGTTGCTGTGAGGTGAACAGCTTTACTCCAGCACACCCTTATCCCATGAGGTTCTACCTCACTTCAGGCCCAAAGCAATGGAGCTAGCTGACCATGAACTGAACCCTCTGAAATTGTAAGCCAAAATCCATCTTTCTTCCTTTAAGTTGTTATTCTGATATTCTGTCACAGCAATTTAAAAAAAAAAAACAGAATACACATTCTTTCCAAGTACACAGAAAGTATCTATCAAGATAACCATATTCTAAGTCATAAAACCAGTCTCAATAAATCCAAAAGAATTAGGTCATATAATATGTTTTCTGATCACAATGAAATTAAATTAGAAATCATTAATAAGTATCTCTGGAAATCCTCAATTGAAAACCAAATAGCAAATAACTAATAGTCAAGAAAGAAATCAAAGGGAAATACAAAGTATTATGAACTGAACAAAAGTACAAATACAACATATCAGAATATGTAGAATACTGATAAAGCATTATTCCAAGGAAATTTTACAGCACTAAATACTTTTATCAGAAAAATATATTTAAGCCTACATCTTAAGTAGAAATGGAAGAACAAATTAAAGTCAAAGTAAACAATATAAGAAATAATAAAAAACCAGGGTGGAAGTAAATAGAAAACAGAAAAACAATAAAGAAACTCAAGCCAGAAGTTGCTTTCTTAAGACAATCAATAAAACTAATAAACCTCTCATCTCTGACTGATTAGGAAAACAAAGATACCAAATTTCAATAGAAAAATGAGAGGTAATGTCTAACCACTTTGCAAAAAGATAGACAGATGGTAAAAAAGCATTTGAAGAGATATTCCACATCAATAGTCCTTAGGGGGATGCAAATTAAAACCACAATGAGATACCATTACACAACCAGTAAAAATCAGAAAGACTGACCATTCTAAGTTCTTATAAGAATATAGAGGAACGAGAATTCTCATATCCCTCATACTGTAGGTAGTAATGTCAACTGTTAAAACCACTCTGGAACACGATAAACCATATTCTAAGTCTAAGTTTTGGTACCAGATATTCGTACTTTCTTAATATTTAAACATACAAGGACTATGTGGTCTAACTGTTACTTTCCTAAGTAATTACCCAAAAGAATAGCATATGTACATGAAAGTTCAGAGGAGCCTTGTTTGTAATAGTCAAAAACTAGAAACAGTCTAAATATCTATCAACAGGAGAATGGATAAACAAATTGTAGTATATACAACAATGGTGTAGTACCCATCAACCAAAAAAAAAAAAAATTAACTCTTAATACATGTACTACTATGGATAAAGTGCTACTGAGAAAAAGTCAGACTCCCCTACTTCCACAAAAGAATTCATAATGTATGATATCATTTACATAATACTTCAGAAAATGGAAATGTGTTGATAATTAAAGAGAGCAGATGGATGGCAGCCCAGCAGAAGGTGGGATGTGGGGAGAGGCAAGAGGGGAAAAATTATAAAGGGCACCAGAAAATGTTTAAGGGTGATGGTTTCATGAGAACACAAACATTTCAAAACTTACTGAATTATGTACTTATACATATGCAGTCTATCAAATGTCAGTTACACCTCAGTAAAGTTATTTTTAAAATTTCTCAAAGCAGAGAAAGAGTTAAAAGCAGAATATAGCATAACGAATGTCATGTTCTCAAATATAAAAGATATACCTATACTACCAATTCAGTTTTCTTAACCTATTTTATTGAAATTAACCCAGTCTTGTTCTAAATATACCCTCTCAGTAAGGAGTAGCAAAATTTATATTTTAAAACACTGATTCAAAAATTGACCTAATAACTCTATGTGGAATTTTTTTTAAGTAGTGAATTTCTTGTCATAAAAAAGAAATCTTCTAACATGTAGCATTTGAGTTTTTTTTAAAAGATAATATCTTTGCTATAGAAACAGTTTTTGTAACATATGATCCTTCCCATCATGTTCTTTCAGTCTATATTTTAAAAAACAATTAAAACAAACAGTAGGGGCACTGTATTCACATAATCAGAAGAACATTAAAACTTTTTATATGCCTCTATGGGTTGAGTTATTGCTTGTATAATTAGTTGTACTTTTATATGGAAAATACTTTTCAGTACCTTTATTCAAATTAAATTGAGGTACATACAATTTTCATTGTATTATAAATATAATTTATTGAATTTCGGGCAACCCAATCATATTTCTGTAAATTTTTACTTCCTAAGCAACACAACTTTTCTCAACTTGCAGTCTTTCCTATTAAACTAATTTTCAAAAATTATCTGAAAATGTACTGTTCCTTTCTATTAGGAGGAAATTATAGATATTAGTGATTTTTTGTATGAATAATGCAAAATAAAATAAATAACCACAGTTCACATTCTTTCAAAAGAGAATTATTTCAATTTATGTCCCCTACGAAGTTGGCTTGCTCCAGGATCTGCCCTTCCAACTCTCCTGTTTCCTAAGTAACAAATCTCCTGGATGCTTTTCCTTCTACCTTTTCTGCTTTTCTTCATTTTCCAAATACTCAAGTACCTAACCAGATTTTCCTTTTCAACAAAGCTATCTATTCATCCATTTTTCATCTCACACCAGTCAGTTGGGAAAATGAAATAAGCGAAGGTAAAATGGGTAAGGTGGTTTTCCCATTACTTCTCCAAACCCTTCCCCATTATTCCAAAAGATGCTTATTAAAATCCAGGTATAGGACAATTTTACACAAGATCTCCTAACTCAGCTCAGTCATTCAAAAAGTAAGCAATCTTGCACGCAAACTTAATTTTGAGAGGATCAGAAGAAGGAAGATCAAAATTCACCCATCAAGTCATCTCCTTCTTTTGAAAAGCAAAGTTTTAGGAGTATTATCACAAACTACTATCTCATATGTCAATAAGGAAACAGATTCATTCCTGCTAATACAGTTGAGTAAAAATGAAAGTGAAAGACGAATCAAATTCTAACTTCCTAATGCAAAATCTCACAAAGCACTAAAAAGTGCTTTATGCTAGTTGGTTCTTTCTCACTTGTAAGAATGGGAAAACCTTCTTAGTACTGTGAGAAAAGTAGTTTTGGAGTCAAATTCATACTCTGCCATTTACCAGCTTTATGAGATTAGGCAAGTGTCATAACCTCTCTATTACTATAAAATCAAGAAAATGACAAATACCTATTCTCACATTATCACAGTTAAATGTAGAAATGTATAAAATTACAGTAATCACAATAATGTAAAATTCCAAACAGTACCTACCTTGGTGCTCAATAATCATTAGTTCCCTTTGCCACTGACAGCCAATTACTGAATCACAGGAGGATCCTCCTACCAGTCCTACATTTGCCATGCTTAAAATTCGATGGCGAAATCTCTTCAAGAAAAGATTAATAAATAGAATGTCTAGAACTATGCACAGGTAAGAAGTAATCGAATCCTTTCAAGAGACCATACAATTAAAAGCTTCATCACTGGGTCATGGACGGCAACTCAAGCTCTTCCTCTCCTCTACATCATTGTTTTGATTCAGAATTTCTTGTCTCTCAATTACAATTACACTGACCAGTGCATTTACCTCAAATCTGTTCTAATTCTCAATCTAACGTTCACACTGCTTCTGAAATCTTTTAAAAATCCAAGTCTTATCTCCTTAAAATCCTTGTGATACTTCTTTATCACATAAAATGATGTCCAACTTGTAAGCATGACCTCTGGAACCATTTACAAGGCACCTTCCTTGTATACTTCCTCCTTGTGCTATACTTCCTCCGGTATGTCTTCCACTCAAGTTCTACAAACCATGGGGAAGCTACCATATGCTCTATACCAGGATCTAGAGATATAGGTTAGAAAGAAATATACCCTGATGTCTGAACTACTCCATCAAAAATTCTAAAACGGTATTTGCAAATACTAAACTACACTATGCTGTCTCATATTTCCAACTTCTTCCTCCAAGTTGATTGCCCTTTCCTACTTACTGCTAGAAAGGTTCATCCTTCACAAAGACCTTACAACTTTGCCTGCACAACTTTACCAGGTCCTGCTGCTCCTAATATTATCCTGCCCCTGTATCTACACTTACACCTGTAACTTCAAGTATGTTGTTTTATGTACCATATTTGTTTACATACCTATATGACCACCTCTCCAACAAGGTGAGTTCCTTGAAGGGAGATAAAAAGTCATAATTATTTTTATACCATCAGATCTAGGAAATAAAAGTATTCAGTAAATACAAGATAAATGGCAGAATAAATGCATGAAAGTGATCCAACTTAAGCTTCAAGGCATATTTTTAAAGGCAAAAATAAACACTCCTTGTCACACAATTCGGATAGACTTTTGCAAATTGGAATGAAAGAAAGTCTATTCTCAATCTTTCAGTATCTAAGGATACCTTAAGGGAAATATAACATGCATGTGGATCAATAATTTTTAGATTGTGTTCCAAAAGTTCATCAAAATTTGGAGGTAAAAATAGGCTAAAATTAATAAGAGTCATAACAATGCGAGTACATTTCAATTGTGTGAGTTGTATGTGAAACAAATTGTCACAATGTCTTTTTTTCCCTGCCTGAAGCTTCCAAACTCCTTTTGTTCCTTATAAAGACCTAGAGAATCACTAACATTCTGGGGATCACATGTTGAAAAACACTGACATAGGTCACCAAGAAAAAATCCTCTCTGCCTAACCAGTCACACTTTCCCTTTCTTTTAAACAATTCTACCCATGGTTAATCCTCCTACTTGGATGAATAAACAGGACCCATATTAATAAACTCAAGGATCGTGTTCAATTATCAAGTGAACTGATTCTTTTCCACTAAAATATAAATATGTTTAAGTATCTAAACCTGAAAGAAAAAAGGGGGTGATAGAGGTACTAAATTTAACTTCTATCACTCACATATACTTTCTCTGCCAACTTAAAACCTGTAGATAATTTAGTCTACTGAAATCTGGCTTCTATATACTTTCATAGTGAAAACATTCTTAAGTTGTCAAAAACCTCTTATTATTCATCCAAAGGACAGCATGTGTTATTTTACTTTACTCTTCCCTTTGTTGAAAAACTTTCCTCCCCCCATTCTCAGGTTGGGAGCTTACAAGATTCAAAGGAAGGCACTAAAGACATACTGAAGTCCATCCAAAGTGAAAAGTTTCAAGAAAATAAAGACTAAATTCTTTCCTATGTTCTCTAAGCATTTATAGTGATAAGCAGATTCTTTAAAAGAAACATAACCAAAATACCTGCAATTAGTCTAAACACAAAAGCCCAAGCTCTATCATTTTCCTGGATTACACCTATACACAGCATACATTCCCATTACAAATTATTTCCAAAAAGTAAATTCTATTTCCTCATTAAAATATACTCCTTAAAACATACATACACACACATTAACACTTGCTAAAAACTTTTCAGGAAGCAGTAATTGAAAGAATTCCAGCCCAATGATATTTCAGAAACCTTGACTATATTGCAATGATTCTTCTCCTCCTGTTAGTGTTCACAGATCTCTTTAATTATTCTTTTCCTTACCACTTATTTTCATATTTTCCCTCCTGCCCAAGGATCTTATCACTATACTCAAAGACTTCACAACATGGTATCTTTCTCTTGCCCTTCTGGGCTACAAAAGCAAACTCTGCCAAGAATGACATCTAAAGATTAAGGTACTAAATTATATGGGTTAGTTTCTTATCAAACTTATAAAATCTAAATTAAGAACATCTAGTTAGTTTTTTTTCCCTACTATATATTACTCTAGGTTTCAAGCCCCTAAAAGTATTTAGCTAATACATTTTCCAACAAAAGAAAAATATATATGTAAACATATTTTAATACCAACAATAATAAAATTCTTAACTACCTGGGCAACTATTGGAGGATGTTTTCCAGTCATTTAAAGTAATCATAGGGACACGCACTGTGGCACATGCCTGTAATTCCAGTAGCTTGGGAAGCGGAGGCAGGAGGATCTTGATTTCAAAGCCAGCCTCAGCGACTTAGCAAGAAATATAACCTAATCAACTAATTTCTCCAATCACTGCAAGTCAGTGAGAACCTCTCTCAAAATAAAATATAAAAAAGTGGGGAATGTGGTTTAGGGGTTAAGCGCCCCTGGGTTCAATCCCTGGTACCAAAAATAAAATAAAATAATCACAGGGTGTATAAAGAACAAAGGGAAAAAAAGACAACAATAACCACATTAAAAAGAGTAAAAGAATGGGTGAAAAAAGAAAAAGAAAGAAAACTACATAAGATGAAAAAAATTGCATAACCAATTTCTAGAGTTCTTGCAAACAAAAAACAAGTAGGTAAAACATAACTAGTTGACCGAAAAAAAAAAAAGGAAAAACAAACACATTAAAAGTCTGGCTGACTTCACCTATACTTAAAAGAAATGAAAAACAAGGAAAAATTATTGTTTCAACTATATAAGGCAAAGAAAATAAAGTTCAATAATAATCTTGCCATATAAGTAGGAGGGGAAGTCTTTCTCAGGCGTAACACTTAGAGTATAAATTGGCTAATATAACACACCATACAAAAAGTAAAATGCATATTCTCTTTGACCTGATAATTCTACTCCTTGGAAGTGACTTTACAGCTGTATTTAAACAGTGTACAAAGATAACAAATACAAAGTTCACTGCAGAATTGTTTGTAAGAGCAACAAACTGGAAACAGCCTAAAAGTGATTTTTAAAAACTATGGTGAAAAATAACAGATTATAACTAAGTTTTGTGACAGAATATTCTAAAAGTCTCCTAAAAGAAAAAGTAACGTGGTTATTGTGAAACTACCTTTAAGAGATCAACTGGAAAAAAACAAGGTTCAGAACAGTATATGCACTGTGAAGCTATTTCACTTAATATACATAATAAGTTCTTATGCATAGGTATATGCTATCTATATACAATCTTATGTCTATTAAACTAAATACATATTCAAATGCACTAAATGTTTTGGAAAAAAACAACATTGTTAATTTTGAAAATGTGATAGGGTTAGAGGTGACAAAAAAGAAGACCTTTCATTTACATTCTTCAGTTTAAATTTTATACTCTTCTGCTTAATATTCTTCTGTTTATACTGTTTAAGCTTTATAAACATTTATTTATTATTTACATGATTAAAAATGGCTTAATGTTTTTAAAATATTAAATAAAAAGCAAGAAAGGTAAACATATATGAATGACATATATAAAGAAATATAACCAACTCAACTAATTTCTCCAATCACTGCCATTCATATTAGACCAAAATAACTATTAGTTGTTTATATTAGTTTGTTTTAAGGAAAGGAAACTAGCACAAGAAAGTCAGGCATCAATCCCTTATAAAAGGTCACAGATCCGGGAGATGGTTGTTACTTATAGAATTGACAGATAAAATACATGACACCCAATTAGATTTGAATTTCAAATAAACAACAAAAATGTTTCTTCTCATAAGTTCAAATACTGCAAGAGAATTACTATTTTTTTATTTACTAAATCTGGCAACCTCAGTTACATAATATTGTGCAAGTCATAATCTCAATTCCCTCAATTTCTATATCTGCAAATGCAAGGCTCAAGATATGATTTCTTCCAGTTTCAAAACCAGTTCTTTAATTTTTCCTAATTCTAAACTTCATTGATTCTAAAACTCCCTAGAATTCTATCATTTTCTAAGTAACTCAACATATTTCCAAGTAATATTCATATAAATTAAGAGCCACTAACAATCCTTCACTCAATCTTTCTTTATTTGGGTGGATGGGGGTACCGGGGATTGAACTCAGAGGTATGCAACCACTGAGACACATCCCCAGCCCTAGTTTGTATTTTATTTACAGACAGGGTCTCACTGAGCTGCTTAATGACTCCCTTGCTGAGGCTGGCTTTGAACTCGTGATCCTCCTGCCTCAGCTTCCGGAGCTGCTGAGATTAAGGCATGCACCACTGCACCCAGCTCCTTCACTCAATCCAGGCATTCTTCAGGGTCCTACCTTGGTATCTTAATATTACTCTACAAGTTCAAATTGTATTTCCTTTCACATAGATGTGGAAAATTTATACTTTTTTCTTTTCCAGTCAATCGTGGAATTCACAGAACACCTCAAATCCTTCTAACATCAAAATTAACAAAGCTAACAAAGAATACTGCTTTCAGACCTCACCCTTAAATTGCTATGTTATATCTATCAAAAGCTAATAATTTAAAGAACACATACAAATATGAGGCAATGAGACAACTAGATAGAGTTACTAATAATAAGACTGCACTACATAGTTTGCTTAGCTGTAGTCACAAAAATCAAGAACCACAGGTTGCCCAAATACTAAACCAACTCAAATGGTGTCAGTAAATAAAAGTCTCATCCCACTGGCAACTGTGGAGTAGAAACAGTCTACCACTCAAGGCACAGGGAAAGAAGCCTGGACAATTGTATATGAATACACCGACAGACATTCTCTAATCTTTGCCATATATATGCAGTCAATACAACTGGATTTCTCCTTCAGTTTCCAGGAGGGAAAGCCCTGATCTGAACTAGAGCCCATTTCACTGGGCTCCATCACTTGACCCAGACTTTGCCACAGCCCTCCTACTGAAAGTCAACAATGTGCTTAGAATTCACTACTTCGGGTGGAGTCAGACTCACCACAGCAAGTCTCAATTATACCCATTACTACCAATGGTTTTTATTACTTCCTAAAACCTATTCCCTAGTGTCTCACTCTGATAGTATTTTAACATATTTTAATGACCAATAAAATATGTAACTTTATTGTCTAAGTCTGTCATTATCCTTTGGATATATTTTTAAATTTTATCTCCAGTGGGGCCAGTTCCATGTCTAAATCAATTCTTTCTAGGTCTGATATCACTCAATATGTGCCTCCTCATCTTCTGATGCAGTCCTACACAAAGGCAACAAGATACAAGAAAAATAAAACCAGTAGGTGCTATTTTCTTAATCACTATGGACACCACTACTAGCCTATCTTATGTTTCATTTTTAAAACTCTAACATCGTCTTTAAAATCTATCAGTTGCCCAAAGCAAATTATTGTATTCTCTGCAAAATAACCCTATAATTCACATTTCTCACTGCAGGATCTTTGGTATATCTTCGTAACTTCTCATTTGGGCCATGGCGGCAAATTTTCCTTCAGTCTCCTACTCCTCCTTGACTCATGTAGTATTGATGATTATTAACTTAACAATGCAGCAATTTCCTCAGGAAGCAACATGGCACTGGTAACAAAATCTACCAAAATGTTTCCTACAGCACATTTACTTAAAAGAATAACTTATTCATATTTTTAAATCATAAAAAAGCAATAAATTTTGAGCAAATTATGGCTACTGAATTATTTTAGATCTGTTAAATAAAACTGTGAAATTAAATGCAATCCATAAAACAAAACAACTATATTGTTAAATCTATGTATTTTAAAATTTTAAGAGGACACATTACTCATGTCTAAGTTCGCAAATGATATTCTAAGGAATGGTTTACTTCTTTGGATCCCTAAGGTCTTAATATTCATATCATTTTAAAAAACAAATGATAAAATACCCAGCAAATGTAGTCTTTGTATCCTGCAAATGTTTTCTCTTCGGAGGGTCATCACCCGAGCTCTCAGTCTGTAATTTTTCTCTCATGTCTCCTGAAATGTGTTGATAGTCAGTGCTGCTACTAGTTTCCAATGGCTTTTGATTTGAATGTTTCTTGTCTTCTTTTCTCCCATAAGATGAAGTCCATGATGTTAAACTTTCTTCACTGTTCTCTGTAGGTTTTCGAAAATCACAAGGCAAAGAACGCTGAGTTACTAATGCTAAAGATGAACCAGATGGTTCAAAATTTCGTCCCTTGCTGTGAAATGACAGTTCTTCATCATCAATGGGTCTTAAGAATTTAGGTCTCAAATTTCCAGAAGAGATGTCCTGGTTTTGCCTTGGGTTGTATTCTGTTCTACATGTTTCTAAAGACTCAGACCTCTGATCTTTTTCATTACCACTAAACTTATCTTTACTGCTATTGTTTGTGACCTCTACTGTACCATATCTATCCCTTAAACTTTTATTGTATTTTACTAAGTCTAATTTTCTACTTTCTTGACTATTTTGTGCTTTATCTGAATATGTGGGCTTCCTCCACCGTTCTCGTCTAGAATCTTCTTTTTTGGAGGCAGTTTTTTCAGCTTCTTCTAATTTTGACTGAAACATTTCCATTGACTACGAAAGAAAAAAATAACAGCAAAAGTTATGAAATGCTCACTAATGTTTTACCCATGTCATTGGTCCTGAACTATTGCCAGGTGGCACAATGAAAGAAAAATCCACCAAGGTAAGGGTAGACCCATATAATTATCCTACACTAAAATAAATACTTAAAAGAATGAGATAATAATGAAAAATTACCAAATAACAAAAAAGAATCTCAAAAGGGAAGACTCTTAGAACAAATGCTCTGCACTAACAGGTTTAATATACAATACAGAAGACATAACTGGTATTCAAGATTTAAGAGGTTACTGTACTGCTAAAACATAATAAACTCTCACACAAAAAGAACAGTGCAAGAACAAGAACTGAAAAACTACACATCAAAAAAAAAAAAAAAAAAAGCCCTGAGATAACAAAAAAGAAAGTGATAAAAACCAAATTAGCCTGGGAATACTCTACAGTTCAGGAAATGATAGTAAGTAAATGTTATAAGAAAAAAGAAACATGGGCAATTGATTCTAGAGAATGTAATGTGTGTACACTGTTATTTTCAGAAAGGAGAAAGATGATGGAAGCATTAGTGAAAAAAAAAAAAAAAAAGTATATAAGAAAATTTCCCAGTTGATTTTCTGGATCAGAAGGATCATCTAATAGCTTTGCACAAAAAGGAAGGAGAAAAAAACTTGTATGTTCAAAATCCTTAATTTGTGAATCTATAAATTCAAAAATAAAACATCCTTCACAAAGACAATATCTGGGGGAAAAAGTGTATACGTGTGAGTATGTACACAGATGGGGGTGTATAGATAACACATTACCTACAAAGGAAAGAAAATAAGTTGGTTCTAAAATATCACACACTGATGCATGGGCATGGTTACATCGTTCTGAGAGTATATACACATTCTAAGAGTCTCTAGTTTCTCTTTTTGAGTACTGACAATTGAACCCCAAGGTATTTTTTACCATTGAGATGCATCCCCAACCCTTTTTATTTTTCATTTCAGAGTATATACACGTTCTAAAAAATAAAAGTAAAAAACTCTGGAAAGTGCCAAAAGTCTACAAAATACCAAAGTCTGGAATATACCAAAATCTCAAAAGTGGTTATCTTCAGAGGTATAGGCTCTTCAGCATTACTTAATTTTCTCACAATGATAAAATATTATTTTTACATTAAATACACACAGATTTAAGTCTTGCATTATGTCAGCAAAGATAGTCTACATAAGTATACAGAACGATAAAAAAGCAGAAGTTACTTCAGCAGTATAAAGATAAGAAATTTAATATCAATTCAATTCAAAAGTGTGCCATGGTATAAAACAAAAACCATGTAATCTTTTATATAGTTATGAAAATAGTACACATCTCCTTAATTCAGATACTGACCCCATATCTTTCAGCTACAATGTCCTCAAATTTTTTATTTTCTTTCTCAGCTTGTTCCTTCATTCTTTGATAAGACTTCTTGAGCCAGCTTAATCCACCATCCTCTACTCCTGAAGCTAAATTCCAGAAGAAAATTTAAAAATGTTCATTATACTTTTATAAGGTTATCATCAAATTAATTCTCTTATAAACTAGAAAATTAATATTTTCCCTTCAATACATAAAAATTATAAACACACAATTCACCATATATTTGAGTATGTACACATCAAGCTACAGAGTTTTGCCAGTAGGAGGGAAAAGATAAATAAAACTATCCTCAGGAAAATTACAATTTAAGAGAATGAATTAAAAAGGATATAATTACAATAAAGATAGATATCTTTTCAACTATTATGAAAAGATATGAAGGGTTATAGAAAATGATAATAATTAAGGATTATTTTAAAGTAGGCAGTCAAGAAAAATTCCAAAAACTACAGTCAAGAAATTGGTTTAATTTCTGTTAAAAAAAAAAAAATTAAGCGAATAAAGGGCTTTCCCAGAAATAAATAAGGACTAAAGATACAAATAGAAGAGAAAAAACAACCTCGAAGTCACAAAAAAACGAAGTTTTAGAAAATGGTAAAATGTATATTAAAACAAATTATCCTTTCATCACGATTACTATGAACATCTGAATGCCCTCAATGAACTTCGTTAAGCTGTTTATAGTTCCTACTATATACATCACACTTTTGATCTGTGTCAAGAGAAAATCAAATCAATTATATAAATCAAATTCTGGTCCTGATTTTCCTTGCCCCCAAGTAGGAATGCTTTAACATCATTTCAGGTCTATAATAATTAAAATCAAAAAAAGAAAAAAAGAAAAAGATCTGGGGGTAGAGTACTTGCCTAGCACACGTGAGGCACTGGGTTCAATCCCCAGCACCACATTAAATATAAATAAATAAACAAAATAAAGGTATTGGGTTCATCTATAAATAAAAATATTTTTAAATGCATACTCACAGACTTTATAACACATGTACAAGATTGTTCACAACAAAACAATCTGCAAAAACTCCAACATGGAAACAACCCAGGAAATGTCTACCATCATTAAAAGGAACACAGATTATGATACATCCCTAAGACACATACACAGCAAGGAGAATGAACGAACTATACTCATAACATTATGGATGAATCTCAAACTGTGGATAAAATAACATAGAAACAAAAATATATGTAATTGATTTTTGGTGCTGGTATCCAGGATAGTGATTATTACCCTTATGGTAACAAAGTACTGACTTTGTAGATGGGCCACAGATGGGTTTTGAAAGATGATAATAATGTTTCTTGAACTGTGTGCTGATGACATAGATGTTTTCATTTTGTGAAAAGGATCAGTCTGCTGTACACTTAGGGTTTTAGACTAACTTTCCTATGTGTTAGACTTTAAGGAAAAAACATAAGAGAAAAAACGATTTTTCAATCCTCTAATTAAATCCATTTAAATTACTTCTATCATTCAAATCTCAAAAGTTTATTTTTATTAAGCAATCTCCTCTAAGAAAATAATGTAGTCCTTTTTTTGGTATAGGGGATTAAGCCCAAGGGCGCTTAACTACTGACTCACATCCCCAGCACTTTTTTTTTTTTTTTTCCCCAGCACTTTTTATTTTTTATTTTGAGACAGGATCTTGCCATGTTGGGGCCTCACTAAGTTGCTGAGACTTGAGGCTGGCTTTGAACTTGCCATCCTCCTGATTCAGCCTCCCAAGTCACTGGGATCACAGGTGTGCACCATCATGACCGGCAATCTTTCTTTAAAGGTCTAAAATACTTTGTAATCTAAAACCCACAACACTAGTTAAGTCAATGATTTCTCTTTTCATTCAAAAGCTTATTTTACTCTTGCTCTTCTTTCTTATGTATATTGTCTATAAATTCAAAATTAATGGGGCAACCATTCAAGGAACTTATTCTAAAAATGCAATCTATACAGTGATAAGAAAAAGAAACTCAGAGTAATTAATACTTTTATTACTATTCCAGTCATATAATTAGTTTATTCCACAGAATCATCTGTGAAACCAATAAAATATTGATGGGCACAGTGAAAATAGCACCAAGATACTAATAAAGCTCAGAGAAAACCATCTGAGCTAAAGAAAGACTGATTTTATTCCTCTGTGTTGTTACAAAGAAAATCTAATAGAAATAAACACCCTCAGCTAATTTGATCATGAGTTGATCATGAGTTAAATTTTAGAAATATCTATCATCACCTTCAGTTGATGTATATTCAATTTCAATAATCCTATTAATCTTATGATTAGAATGGCAACAATGAAGTACTTTTAATAAAAGAAAAGACCAAATTTACTGTCTACAAAGCAAACAAAATTACCAATTTGCAGCACCTTTCTCAAATCAATCAACAAATATTTAACAAATATTTACCATTAATATGAAAACTTGCTAAACACATTAGGATATAAAAATATGCATAAGGCCTGGTCCCCATCCTCTAGGCTGAGATGAAGACATATCAAATAATTATAATATATTCACTGGTGTACTGCACTTAATATTTATCTATCAAATCTGTTTTCTAAAGTAAGTAAAAAATTATGTTTCCATCATAACTCTAAGTTATATTATTATAAACAGAACACTACTCAAGTGAATCTAAGCTATGTTCCCCATTTCTCTTAGAAGACAGGCTAATATAGATATAACAATAAACAAATTATGAGAAGACCTACATTTTAGTCTGCTGGTACTACTAAACTGTTCTAAAATCAACAGCAAGTCATTAACTTCTTTGGACCTTTGCTTCGTGATCTGTTAAAAAAAGCAGCTGATTCATGCCATCTTTAAAAATTCTTCCAATTCAAAGATTTTTTAAAAAGTCAAAAGCTGGAGAGGGTGGAAAAAAAATCAATGGGAAGAGCAAAATCACAATGGAAGAGTCTACAAACAAGAATGTCTACTAACTACATTTTAAGAAATATAGTCTTCGAAAGAATGTAGAGTAACTAACCCAGGACTA
The DNA here is from genome assembly GCF_902686455.1 of Sciurus vulgaris. Taxonomy (NCBI): domain Eukaryota; kingdom Metazoa; phylum Chordata; class Mammalia; order Rodentia; family Sciuridae; genus Sciurus; species Sciurus vulgaris. The sequence continues at coordinate 103,130,203 of NC_136472.1, forward strand.
GAATCAGAAACCTGGGTTCTCATGTAATGATATGGAAATTATCTATCCACTCTTAGTTTCCTGAGCTATAAAATTAAGACAACAGCAACCCTGCTTTCCTTACATGGTTACCATGAAAATAAACTGACAGATAAGTGTGCCATGTAAACTCTAAAGTTGAACAGAATTCTCATTACTAAAATACTTCGTATGAACTTTGACTTTACCACTTAATTTACTCTAAATATTAATGAATTAATTATTGAAAATCTGGCATACCAAACATTACCAAGACTCTTGATATAATCTTCCCAAGACAATCAGAGAATAAGTAGTTGACATCATCATCCATCAATTCCTCTATTCTAGGTACTGCACTGTTTCTAATTTTAACTTCCCCAAAACTACATAAAATAGTTACTATCATTGTTCCTTTTACAGATAAATAAATTGGGCTCAGAAAGATAAGTAAACTTTCCCACAATCCCAAAGCTAGTACATGGAAATGCCAAAATTCTAATTCCAAGTAGAATGATTTCAAAATCTGAGTCCATAATAACAACACTGAGTCACCTCTACCTCCCTAACACCAATACCTCCTTACTACTAATGTTCTAACACTTTCAGGTGCCTTATAGTTTCAGCCCTGCCACTAATCTAAAGAGAATGATAAAACTCTCATGTGCAGTAAAATTTGCAGATTGTTTTTTCCTTATTTTTATCATAATTATTCAACTGCAGATCAATTTTAAAACTAAATTTCCATGAGAACTAAGCCTCTGACAGAGCTTTCTGATGTTTTTCTCCTTTTAAATAAATATAAAGTAGAAAAGGAAAGTAATGAAAGCATGATTTGAAAAGGAAGGGAGAAAGGCTCTCTAAAAGCTTTATATAAGGTCACTTTCCTCTTACTATCTTTAATTTGGCTGTTTCCACCAGCTAAAAGATACTACCTAAAGCAGAACTCCAGATCTTCTATACCCAGTGAAGGTAAGAACCTACTGACTAAAAACACCAAAGACTGAGTTTGCCAATTCTAGGTTTTCCCCAAATATGAATTTATTGACTGTCTTCTTGACACTAGTGATGGTAAAAGTAAAGATCATAAAATTAGGCTGAGTTAACTTATTGCTCCCCAAACTATTCAGTTTCTATAAAACAGTATTTCAAAGAAAACCTTGTATGACTATAGTTACTATTACATGACCCAACATACAAACGACTAAAAAGAAATTTATAATTTAACTTAATTATAACTTAATTTAACTTAATTTAACTTAATTTAAATTTATAATTTAGTTGAGTTGCCAAATAAAAATAATTATAAAGAAGCCTATAAGGAGGCTCTAATGATAAACACATAAAATATAATTTTAACAAGTAACCAAAATGAAAATGAGTTATGTATAAAAAGGAAGAAAATTTCCTACTGCTGAATTACTAAAAGGAAAAGGTAATTTACAATGCTAATACTATTGTATGCCAGGTTAACTGTAATCAAATAAACTTTTCATTGAGTTGTCAATACAACACTTGATAGCCATGTAAATATTTTTTTAATTATATTACAAAGTATGCTTATGTGACACAAATATTTTGTCTCCATCTGCTGGAAAATAACAGCACTCTCAACATTATTACAAATTTTGTGAATGCTGGCAAAATAGAAATTTCTAAAGATAATGAAACCAGATCTTTGTTTATGTACTATTTTGGTGAAATTGCAGACATAATACTTTCTACAAAACAAATGAATTATTATATTATTACATCCTCACAGAATCATACTTAGCATTAGCCCATTTGAAATAAATTCATATATGAAAGCATTATAAAAACAAGTATAAAACTATATATTTCATCAACTTACTCCCAGGTACTAATGATTTAAATAAAAGATTTTAAAAGACTGCAAATATTTTATCAGTGCTTTGTTGTAATGTAAACTGAAGTCATTCCATTAGGAATACCAACTAATAGACACATAGGAAATGCCTATGTGTCTGCAACCACAATATAGAGATACCTTTAGTAACTGATGACACATTACAGTCTTCTGATGGAAGACCCGTCCCACCATCTTTCCAATATGGATTCAGTTCTCTTTCCAGCAGTTTGGACTAGATAAAAACATTTTCAGAAATTAGAATTTCAAAACAAATCCACCACAAAAGAGTTAATAATAAATTTGAGACCTAGTTAATAATTGTAACTCTGGACAAATCATTTAAAGCACTCTTAAGACACTGTTCTGTAATTTGCAGGTAATAATGTTTACATTCACATTCTTTCAATGTTTTTATTGAATACCTATCATGTTTCAGAACTGCATTACATATAGAAGATATAACATTCGATAATACTGATTCAGCCCTGGCTAATTTATGATATAGTGAGGAATATGGACAATAAATAACAGATGCATGCTTTAAAGACAGAAATACAGAGTACAAAGAATTCAAACCTCTCGCACATTAAAGGATCAAAGACTTCCTAGAGGAAGCATTATGTGCAATTTTAGACCTAAGGACAAGCAGAAATGAGCTAAGTTTTCTTTTTGAGGAAATGAGAGAAAGAGTGCAAACATGCCCCAGCATATTCATGCTCATAAAACCTTACAGAAAGAAAAAGCACATTACTTTCAGGGAACTGAAGTAATTCAGACAAGCTAAAACTCAGAAGTGTGAACAAACTATGAAAAGAAATTAGACTGGAGGATCAGAGACTACAACACATAAGGTATTTTGAAATGCTGTTTAAGTTTTATGCTGGGGGGCAATGGTGACATGAAAATGATCAGCTTTGTAATACACAAAGAACAAACTGATCTTGGCATGGAGGAAAAATGAGAAGAGCAAGATTACCAACCCAGTCAGAAAATTTTGGCAATGATCAAGCAAGAGATGATGGGAGCCTAATCACAAAGCAAGTGCCTCCTGTGTTTCAAGCACTATACCAGACCCTAAGGCTATAATGAATAAGGCTGGCTTGGTCCTTGTCAAAGAAATGATAGTCTATGGAAAGGGAAAAGACAATTAAGCAAGATCGTAAATGCTATGAAAGCAAAGGGAGCTACAGAACTACATACTGAACTTGACATCAGGAAATCAGAAAATGCTTCCTACAAGAGTGGCTGGGGTTGTGACTCAGTGGTAGAGCACTTGCCTAGCATGTGTGAGGCACTGGGTTCAATCCTCAGCACCACATAAAAATAAATAAAACAAAGGTCCATCAACAACTAAATAAAATGTTTTAAAAAACTAATAATGGCAATAGGATGGAGAGAAATGGAAAGTGTTAAATGTTAGGGATTTCAGTTTCCCAGAATATGAACCAAAAAGACTGCAGCAAAAACAAAAATGTTGGATAGCTTTTTAATTGTATCTGTGAGCTGACAAAAAAGTAAACAATCTTGAAAGGACAAAATTTAAGTTAAAGATTAACTCTTAGGAATTAACAAAACCAGATTTGATTTCTTAGACTGTCTGTAGCAAATATAAGGTCATTTCCCTGTTACTGTCTATAAAATCTTTCAATATCTATCATCAAGGAACTTCTTCCAATGTTCTTATCTAGACACTCAAAGAGATAAAATCAGATACTCAACTGGATTTTTAAAAGACTGAATTACACACTGAAAAGGACAACTGACAAAGAGTCTAGACAAATTATGAGTTTCTATCTGGAAATGTATACATGATAAAAAGCTGAATATATAAGGAACTTCCACAAATTAGTAAGAAAAAGAGACACCCTAGTAGAAAAGTAAGCAAAGAAAAAACAGTTCACACTGTGAGAAATATGAATAAACAAAAAAAGGAAAGAGTTCTCTTACAGTAAGATATAAAATATGTAAAAATACATAAAATAATATATAAATAAATGTTTTAGTCAGCTTTTTTGCTGCTGTGACTAAAGAACTCTACTAGAACAATTTTAGGGAAGGAAAAGTTTATTTAGAGGTTCATGGTTTCAGAGTCTCAATCACAGACAGTAGACTGCATTCCTTGGGGCTGAAGGTGAGGCTGAATGAACATCATGGAAGAAGTGTGTGGCAGAAGGAAGCAGCTCCCATGATGATCAGAAAGTACAGAGAGACTCCACTCTCCAGAAACAAAATATATACTCCACTGCCATGCCCCCAATGAACCACTCCCTCCAGTCACACCCCACCTCCTCCTTCCAGTTACCACTCAGTTAATCCCATCAGGGATTAATTCACTGATTAGGTTAAGGCTATTACCCAATCATTTCTACTCCAAACTTTCTTGCATTGTCTCACACATGAGCCTTTGGGGAACACCTCATATCCAAACCAGAACAATAAGCACACAAAAACAATGAGACACTACTTCTTACCCATTAATTAATCTCAAAAAAATTTTTTGACTATTAGAGATAATAAATATTGGAAAAGAAGTATATAATGCCAAAGCTGTATAAATTGTTATAATTGCTTTGCAAGTATCTGTAAAAAGAACACAGAGGCATACTGTACTTGAGCCATTCCACTCACAGTACATACAAATATGTACTGTGGAGAAATTCATACATATATGCATGCATGAGAAAATACACACAATGTCTTTTGTCATAGCACTGTTTAGTGAAAAGCAGTATAAAATTGTCCATAAGTAGAGGAATGGACATTTACAGAATGGCACAGTTAGATAATGAAGGACTATATAAGAAATTAAAATGAATGAAATAAAAATAAAATATGTCAACATGAATTGATCTCTCTATACTACATTCTGGGCCTTCTAGCCAAAATGGCTTATTAAGGTTCCAATTCCTCACAATCTCTCTGCTCAGCATAAATAGAAAAGAAACATAATATGAAATTTACTATAGTTCTACACAAGATAAATATTTCTGTGGACCATAAACAGAACAGAAATGCAAAGCACTACACAGGACTGAAGCCGTAGGCTTACTGGGCTCTATGTGCAAGCCAATGTGATTGTTCTGAGTTCAAACTGTATATGATAATGAATACCAAGTGTTCCAGCTAATACAAAGAAATACAGCCAGTCTACACAAAGTCAAGAACTTCATAGGGTGGGAAGATTTCCTTTTAGCAAAAGAATACTAAAGATTGGTAAAAGGTACAGACTTGGTCTATAGGTAAATGCTAGATAAATATAAATTCCCAATATAAAGATCCAAAATCAACAAGCTTCACACCAAACCATTAAGGACCTTCATTTTTCCCATTACTTTCTTTTTATCTTCATTTCCATTACAAGAATTAACATTTGACTGGGCATGGTGGCTCACACCTGTAATGCCAGTGGCTCAGGAGGTTGAGGCAGGAGGATCACAAGTTCAAAGCCAGCCTCAGCAACCAAGTGAGACCTTGTCTCTAAATAAAATACTAACAGAGCTGTGAATGTGGCACAGTGGTTAAGCACCCTGGGTTCAATCCCTACTACCAAAAAAAAAAAAAAAAAAAAAAAAAAAATCAACATTTGGTTTTAAGGCAAGAGCCATGTTGTTCCTAAACACACACACACACACACAAAAGCCCAAACATTCAAAATTTTAAGATTGTGAAGAAAACAACACATCCAAATGTGCATGCAAATTCCCAAATTACTACAGATTACCAAACTTTAGAACTAAATTTAGGATTCACAGAGAAACAAGGTAAACTAGAATTCATGGAGAGAAAAAGACTGAATCTACAATTTCATATTGTAGATTTTGTAGGCAAAAAGCATGTATTATGTGCAACTATAATAGCTGCAAAGGAAAATACAAATATAAATAAAACGCTTTCTCAAAAAGTTTATTACTGTTAAAGAGGATACAACCACTAAATCACTTTACAAAAAATTGTAAATACCTCATAGCAAAGAAACAAAGTGCTAAAGAAACATGAAAGATAACTTATTTCAGTCATGGAAAATAAACAGCAAAACTCTTACAGGATGTACGAAATAGGGTTTGAAGGATAAAGGAAATGTAGACAAAAGAGATGAAGGGAATTCATTTAGAAAACAGGGCTGGAGTCCTGGCTCAGTACTTGCCTAGCATGTGTGAGGTACTGGGTTCAATGCTCAGCACCACATATAAATAAGTAAAATAAAATCCATTGACAACTAAAAAAAAAAAAAAAAAAAATTAAAATTAAAAAGAAGAACTACATGAACAATTCAGAGGCAGGGATCTGTAGAAAAGTAAGTGTAACTAACTAAATCAGTTTAGCTGAGATATAAATTACCTGAGAGAAAGAAATTTGCCTTAAACATAATTCTAATGAGTTTGGGCTATACTTGTAGGCAGCTTTAGGGGTCTGTGAAGAAAAGCAGTAACAGTAACTTTTCTTCAGTTTACGTTCGAACAAGTTGAGAAATAAGGGCATAGAAGATAAAATACAAAAATTACCTGTATTACTAATAAAGGCTAAATTGAAAGAAAATCTTTCAGTGAAAGCCAAATGGGCCTAATAACTAAATTCCACAATGAGAAAGACTTTACCAACTACAGAAAGTACCAAGCCAAACCCTGCATCTATCCTGTTCCCCACATGGTCTCCACAGGTAGCCTGTTTCATAAGCTGGAAAGTCGGAGCTAAGGAAATGTGACCAGTTTATTCTTTCCAGTATTTTCCAGTAGAAAATTTACTTGATGTCTTTAGGGACACAATGAGAAAAAAAGGTGGCATAAAATATCGCTGGTGGAGCTTCCTTCACCAGACAGAAAACATCAAAAATGGCAAAGGATCATTCTTCCAATTCGAATCAAAGACAATTTCTAAGTGGAATAATACCATGATCAAAGGTACACACTGAAAAAAATTAATCCAATATACTTAATTGTGGGATGTAATGGGTGAAATCAACTTCCAGACTTCATTTCATACAACACCTCTTTCTTACTCTACTATTAACTGGTTATCCCTTATTGCTAGATGTACCCTCTTTTCTCTGTTAATAGAATGAGTTCCTACTTCTTCAGGTTTAATTCAGAGAATAAGAAATTTTATAGAATTTAGTCAAGATGTTCCCCAAATTTATAGATTCCAGTAGTATAAGGATAGTGGATTCATATAAACCAACAAAATTTACTACACCAACATTTTCAGAATAAAAATTAGACCATTAAAAAAAAATGGAAAACAACACTGACCATGATCAGTAATCACTTTTTTGTATTTTTTATTTATTTGTCCCTCATTGCTGCACTCAAGCTAACTTCTTAAAGACTTTTTGTTTACTCTCTTCAGCAATATTCAAACTCTTAACCAATCTACTGAGCTCCTAACTTCAATTCTTACATTTTTCATGGGTAGAAATTCTTGTTGGTTCTTTCTCAAATCTACCTTCTTAATAATCTTTTAGTCTTTACTCATATTTTATACCATTATTTTTATAAAGTTATTAAATAGTCTAACATATAAAAGTTTTGTGAGTCTGATTCTGCCATTTATCATTTCAGATGACTCTTATGGACTAACTCTATTTTCATGTATTTTATTATTTTCAGATTGTGAGCTTACATTCCACAGAACTTTGTTTCAAGAAAATTGTGAGGCCTATATTGACAGTGTGGTTTTCTAGAAAGGACGAGTGGTTACGTCTGAAAAGTAATTCAAAGCACTATCAACTCAAGAACACTTTAAAATAAATTTCAATGTTCAGACCATACAGGCATGAATTTAAGTCATAACCCTTATGAATCAAGTTATAAACCACCATAGTTGCAATTTGTGGTTAGATGTCCCCTTGGGAGATCTCCCTCCACTATACAAACTGCCTGACAAGACAGAAGACAGGCATGTTGTCAGCTGCAGATGTAGCTCAGTGGTGGAGTGCTTACCTGGCAAATATAAATTTGGGTCTAATCCCCAGCACCAACCAGTTTCTTGCCTTTGACTGTATTTTTTTTCCAAGTACATCTTTTCATCAGGAATAAATCCCAGCAGGTTCCAGATTTATAAGGGTTTATCAATCAGACCTTCCTATCTCATGCAGGCACTTGCCTTACTTGCTATCTCTAAGAATTCATTCAAAATTCTAGATTACCAGAATTGTGTGATATTACCAGGAAGGCCTCCAGCTTCAGTCATTCCTTACTTTCTGGATTCATGCTTTTGCCTAATCTTTTGACCTCTAAAGATTTCCCACTGCTTTCTTACCAACAATAACAACAATAAATCCAGAAATTTTAGGTGTCTTGAAATGGAAGCATGTTTATGACATCTAATTCAGAATGTACACTGAAGGTTCAGCTTTAATTTAATGATAGTAATATAAATTCAATGACTCAAATAAATATGCCCTAGGTTTATAAATCTAGTATTCCTTTAAACTGACTCCTTATACAAGAAATTTACTTTAAATAAAATTTATATCACATTTCACAGTTGTTCACACTAATTTTTATTAAACACACAAAAGATAAAATATTTTAAAAAGTAAAATTATATTTATATAAGTGTCTTATCAGTTTATTAAAGGTGAATTAGAAAGTTAACACATTGTAAATATTCTCTTACCTGTTCAAGTGCTTGGGTTTTTGCTTGCTCTATTTTCCTTATAGTTTCCTTTTCGGCTTTGAGGGACGATGATGACACAGTTTTAACAGACATAAAATCAAAGGTCATCCACTCATCCCTCTGTTAAAAAGAAAAAAATGGAAGCTTTTTCAATCTGACCTTTTTTGAACTTAATAACAGCAGGGATTTTGGAGGCACTCAAGCTGTATCAAATCTTACATGGTGGTATCATATTAAGCAAGCTTCTTAATCGCTCTATACTTCAATCTCTCCCCTATAAAATCCAATAAAATGCCAACCTTTCAGGATTGTTTACTGTTCAAAATAATAGATACAAGGCATCTAACACGGTGCTTGGCAAACAACAAGCAATCAAACATTAATTTCTGTTTACCTTTTTCCCTCTTTTTTGGCTATCAGTGGAGAAATTACATTCTTTCTTAGACATATGAACTATAAACCAAAATTTGTAAACTATCCAACTGTTATTATTGTCAAGAAAATTATGACATAAGGAAAAGAGGAATAAAACCTGCAATGGCACTCTACATCATGGAAAGGTCAGACAGAGGTAAGAGTACAAGGCTGCACACACGAGGGGGAAAGTGCCACTTCTCTATCAAAAACCCAAAGTAGGATAATCTCTAAAGAACTAGAATAAAATTATTTTTCAAAAAGTATATTGCTCTCAAAGTCTAATTTTTCTCCTGAAAAATTCTATTCTTAGAAGCTGGCACTCCTTTCTTTAAAATCATGTGGCTTGCTCACCTGAACAACTTGGCTATCGTCTTCCTTTCCCGAGTTCTCATCTTTCATTTTCCAGGCCTTTTCCTTGCCAGAAGTCTGAGATGGAACAGCCTCAACCCACTCATCTTCAGAGCTCTAAGAATGTTTAGCACATAAGTAAAACTCACAATTTGCATTTATACATATAAAATTTCCGAGCAGTTGTTAAATGGTAATAATTCAGCCTTCTAGATAAAATTCGTATATTATATGCCTTAAAAATGGCATTGAAAACTAGAGGAAAAAAACATATAAACCCACTATTTGGAATTAAGCCCACAAAACACAACCAAATTATTTTTGTTTTATTATCAATTACATTATGGAGTTAAAGAAAAGCAAAAAACAGAGCGGTAGAGTGCTCGCCTAGCACACGTGAGGCACTGGGTTTGATCCTCAGCACCGAATAAACACAAATAAATAAAAATAAAGGTGTCCACCTATAACTAAAAAATAAAAATAAAAAAAGCAAAAAACAAAAATGAGAACTTCTAAGTAGAAAACTTACTTCAGAATAGAGCTTCAGTTCATACCAACATCAAGTAGTACTCACACATTTATGTCACCAAAACGGGAAATGATGCTCAAGTAAATGAGTTTGCTTTATAAGCAAAGTAAATTTTATTCATTCATTCATTTAGGCCTTCATTTAGATTTACAAAAACTCAAAAACTCATCTCTATAGTTAAAATTTTTTTAAGGTAACCGCTATAAATGCATTTCTGGTCTACTCATGTTTAGATCATCAATTCAGTTTAGCGAAATCTAGTTCCTAACTTTTTTTTTTTTTTTTTTCTGTGTACTGGGGATTGAACTCAGGAGTACTCAACCACCGAGTCACATTCCCAGCCCTATTTTGTATTCTATTTAGAGACAGGGTCTCACTGAATTGCTTAGCACCTCACTTCAGCTGAGGATGGCTTTGAACTCACAATCTTCTTGCCTCAGCCTCTGAGCCACTGGTATTATAGGTGTGTACCACCAGGACCAGCTGGATCCTAATTCTTGATATCATCCATTAAAATAAAATTGTATAGTCTAAAATAATTAACACTTTCTTTAGGAGAGTGCCAATTTGCTAAAATCAAACTTACATAATTTAAAAGTTGGTACTCTATAAGATTCTGTCATAGGCTGTCTTCTATAATTATGGATTTTCTCTATCTTATCAGATGTTATGGTTTGAATATGAAGTGTTCCCCAGAGATTCATGTGGTAAAGGTTTTGTCCCCAGTGCAGTGATGGTCAGACATGGGACTTTGGGGAATAACTAGATCAGAAGGACACTAACTGAATGGGCTATCAGGAGGTAGAGCCCTGTCAGAGGAAGTAAGTCACTGGGGGATGCCTTTGAAGCGCACATCTTATTCCTGGCCCCTTGCGTGCTCTTTCTCACTCCTTAACAGCCAGATATGGTGAGCAGTTTTGCTCTTCCACACCCTTCTGCCATAATATACTGCCTGGCCTCTGGATCAGAAACAATGGACCCAGCCCATCATGAACTGAAACCTCTGAAACCACAAGCCAAAATAAATCTTTCCTCTTTAAGTTGTTTTTCTCAGGTATTTTATCACAGCAATGAAAGGCTGACTAACACATCAGATGTTGACTATAACCACTTTGAAATTCTGATTGGAGCCACCAGCAGCTTCATCACCTCAGTTGCAACTAATTTCCTACTCTGGATAAATCCAATCAGCAGGATCTGTAACTTCAATTGAACTACACTTTCAACCCAAACTAGAATTCCCCTTACTGGCTTTGGTCAGTTCTGTCTTCTACTCCCTTACTTCTCCTTTGAAGCATTTATCATTTTACATTTACTTGTAAGATTATGTGTTTAATGCCCCATCATGCAGTAATTTTTTTGAGGAAGGGAACCACATCTGCTTTTTGTATCCCCTTGAACATGGCTTAACAACTAGGCAGCTACATTTACCTTCTTCAACAATCTCAAGACTTCTACCAACTCCCATTCTCCAGACTCTCAGCAAAATGATCTCTCCTTCTACCTAATCAAGAAAAAATATGCCACTTCACCTTCTGATTTACCCTACACAAAAATTATTTATAGCTGTGCCTATCCTAAGCCTCTGTTAACTTTTACTGTTCAAGACAAGTCCTCTTCCAAAGATTCTGATTCCAACCATTTCTGTTCCTCCAGGATCTTGCTCCATTAAATCTCTCTTTCTCTTATGCTTCAACCAAAGGTCTCTAAAGGCCTAGAAATATGTGAAGTGTTTTACTAATTTTTTTTGGAAGAAAGGAAGGCCTTCCCTGACCCTTTGGATCCCTGTAGTAGCAATTCATTTTCCAAATTCCATTTTAAGACTATCTTATTGAAAGAGTAGTCTAAATGCATTGCATTCAAACCCTCACTTTCAAAGATTCCTCCAACTTCTACTTTCCCCATTAATCTAGTGAAACCTCTTCAAAACTCAATAGCTTCCATTTTGCCAAACTTCACAAAATGTTTCAGTCTTTATCTCCTTAAACCTCTCTGCTGAATATGAGCCAGATAATGACTCACTTTCTTAACTTCTAGTATACTTCTCAGTTCTCCCACTCTTTATTTCTTCTCCATTTCCTTCCTATACTCTTCCTTCTGTGTTCAGTCCTTAAATATTCATGTTTCATCTTTGCCCACTATATTTTGTATGCTCTAAACACTTCTTATGAACCATTAAATCCATTCTCACAGTTTCAACTACCATCAATTATCTGATTTCTTGCAAATTTGCCTAATGTAAGTTTCAGTGACTCAATCAACTATCTGCTATACTTGAATGTCATGTTGAACTCAAAGACAAAAATAAACTCATCATCTTCTTCCACAACACTTGCTTTTCCTACTCTATTACTGAACTGAGTTACCTAGCACCATCAACCATCTACCTCCCCAAGTCAGAAATCTCAAGATCATCTTAACTCATCTATCCAAATTCACCATTTTCAACTCCTTTTCAAAAAATAAATAAATAAATAACTGATAAAATGTACAAACCTCAGGAGATTCAAAATTTACTTTTACATAATCTATGAAGAAAAAGAAGTAAATTTTAAGGTATTTTTAATAAGATCAATGAAAATATAACATCAAAATGAGGTAGGCAAAGTTACAACAGTGATAAGACGGGCACTAACAGATTAAGTACTTATTAGAAAAGAAAAAAGAGAATCAATGATCGAGGCACTCAGGAAGGTGGGAAAAGAATAGTAAACACAAAATACGTAAATAAGAATGAATGAAACAGAAAATAAAACAAAAATCAACAAAATTAAAATACAATTTTTTGAAAAGATTAGCAAAATTGATAAACCTCAAGTTAGACTGACTGAGAAGACTAAATAGAAATTACCAAATTCAGGAATAAAAAAGGAGAAATTATTGGCAGGTTCTAAAGACATTAAAAGGACAAAAGGAATATTTATTTGGATGAAATAAATTCCTTTAAAAACTCAACTTACTGGGCTGGGGAGATAGCTCAGTCGGTAGAGTGCTTGCCTTGCAAACACAAGGCCCTGGGTTCGATCCCCAGCACCGCAAAAAAAAAAAAAAAAACTCAACTTACTATAAAAAACTCAAGAATAAATAGAAAATATTTAATATACTACTAAAGAACTGCATTTGTGACTAAAAACCATTCTACAAGAAAGCAGCAGAACTAAATAACTTCATTGGTGAATTTTAATAAAGATTAAAGGTGGCAATTGCACCAATCTTGCACAAACTGACAAAACAGAGGAGGAAGAATACTTTTTAATTCATGTACGAGAACAGTATCACCCTTATACCAAGATCCCAGTATCCCTCAAGAACACAGACAAAACATCTTCAACTAACTTTTGGTAAATAACACCTAGAAACAAAACTATTAAGTTTTATAACCATTCATTGCTTAAAGATAGGAACACAATCTGAGAAATAGTCATTAGATAATCAACCCACTGTGTGAACATCATAGAGTAAACTAACACACATTAAGAAGGCTATGCTGTCACTAGGCAACATAATCTAATGGAACTACCATTATATATGTGGTCCATCACTGATCAAAACATCCTTATGTGGCATATAACTGTACATATAAATACACACACACACACAAAAACAAACACGATTTCTCCCAAGAACTCAGGTTAATGTAATTCTTCACAGTAACAGAAAAAAGGAGAAAAATCTTATGATCGATAGATGCAGAAAAAAAAAATTTAATAGACTTCAATATTCACTCAAGATACAAACTTCAAAGAAAATTAAAAATGAAAGGCAGTTTCCTAAATTTGAAAGGGTATATGTGAAAATTCCACAGCTGGGCAGTTACATGCATGTATAAGCTCAAATTAAAGCATTTGCCTAGCATATACAAGGCCCTGGGTTGGATCCCCAGCACCACAGGAAAAAAAAAAAAAAACAAAGAAGGAGGCAGGGAAGGAAAGAGGGAAAAAAAGTCCACAACATTATGATTAAAGGTAAAAAAAACTAAATGTTGTCCACCTAAGACAAGATGAAGGCAATTATGTCCATCCACTCTCAGCACTTCCAGTCAACACTATTTCAAAGACCTATCTTCTTATACAAGGCAACAAAAATAAATGAAATGGAAAGCAGAGACTAAAACATTATCATGTACCTACAAATTCTAAGAAATCTACCTAAAAACCAAATGAAGACACTGGTATATGTGAATTTAGCAAATTGATAAGACAAAAGTTAAATACCAAATGGCAATTGTATATTTTATATGTTAAATACAAACACATGGAAAAATGAGATTTTCAAAAAATCCATTTGCAATAATATTCCAAGAATAAAATAGGAAAAAAATATAGCAAAAGATATAAAAGACCTCTACTTTGAAAATTTCAGAACATTGCTGTAAAATGAAAGATGACTTAAATATGATGGAGAGATGCCCATAAGCATGATGGACTGGAAAAAGATGTCAATTTACCTTGACTAACCCTTTATAATTTTTCACTTTTCTGACTCTACTCTCCAGCTTTTCCTTCTCCCCTTTTCTTCCTTTAAAACACCAAATCATCTCACAAATTGGAATGGAGCTCAGCAATTTTCCCTACTTTCAGTAATTACCAAGTAAAATCTCTTTTCACCACTTTAACTGATATCCAGCTGCATTTATCTTTGACAGTATACTGCCAAAAATTTAGTTTCTGACTACAGGTGGGCCATACTTTCAACTCTGGTTACTCAATTGAGAGGATAACTTCATGAAGATCATACTTAAAAGACCAATTATCCCTAAACATCTCTACTTCATCACTTTCTAAACATAACTCTTTCTTCCTGAAAACAAGGAAGAAAGATTCAGCCTGTTTTAATTTTCTTTGTGAGTCCTTGCGACCTAGAACTGCAGTCTAGAGATACAGCTGACCCAGCACTCTTTCTTTTGTCCTGAAAGGTTAAGTAAATAAACAAATTCTACTTGGAAAATGTAAATGCTAATTTCTATGAAAATACAATAGGTGTAACAGACTTGTAAATATCTTGAAACTCTTTTCCCTTATTTTTGCAATACTGCTCTTCCCTGCTTCTCCTTCCAATTTTCCACTTTCACTTAGCATCCTTGACCTCCTGTGTTTCTTCAGTGATGGTGTTCCTCTTTCTTTTCAGTTTCCCTAGGCATTCATCCATTTAAATGGTTCTAATTAGCAATGATTTCCAAATCGTATCCCCATGTTCTCGTCCTTCTCTGGAACCCAAAGACCTACATTTCCATTATTTCCTGGACATCCCCAAGTAGAGGTTTCTCAGACATTTTCATATCATAACTAGTAATTTTTTTTAAGTTCTTGTATGTTTTAGGTTCCCACACAGTATTCCTTTAAATAAAACTTTCTCAGATAGCTGCTTTGGTTGGTTTTAGTACATACTTACTGATGAACTATCAGATGGCTCATTGTTTTTCTCATATTTTTGTCTCTTACTCTTTTTTTTCTTCTCTCTCTTTGCTTTTTTGGAATGCTTGTCTTTTTTCTTCTTTTTCTTCACAGAATGTTCCTATAAATAATCATTTTAAACACATAAGAAAGGAATTTACTTTTATTATACTTTATAAGAAAGTATTTTAAGGAGGAAAAAAATCTACATTCCAAAAAACTTAAAATCTTTCATGAAAAGAGACAAGTATGTTTAAAAGATTATGACTAAATAAATAAAATCTTCCAAGAAACCTTAACATGCCATCTATAATACAGATATTCTTATCATACAGCTTTATTTTTTACTGGAAAAAATTTTTTCTGGTTTTATTTGTAGATTTATGTGATTCCCACATATAATCAAGTAAATACATATATACGTACACAAACATAAGTGGGTGTACTTACATACCTATACTAAGAGACAAAGACACACAAGTCATGTATGATCCCAACTTATATACAATTATTAGGCCATAAATACATAAGATAATATGAATTAAGCTGTAGGAAGAGGCTAGAAGGGAGGGGAGGAGCAGGAAGTTATAGAGGAAGAAAGATACTAATCAAAGGATACAAAGTTTCAGTGGGACTGGAAGAATAAGTTTTAGTGATCTAATGCCCTGCATGGTGACCACAGTTAATAATAATGCATATTTCAAAACTGCTAAAAGAATAGATTTTTAATGTTCTCATTACAAAAATAAAATTAGGTTGGAAAGGTGATAGAAATGTTAATTTAACTTCTATGTTGTATACATAGAATAAAACATCACATTGTATTCCATAAATATACACGATTATTATTAATCAATTAAAAATGAATTTTTAAAAAATCTTAAGAAGAGAAAACAAGGTCTTAGTCTTGAAAAAGAGAGACTTAAAATGCATATTTTTGATCCATAAGTTTGTAATAGGTGGGTCAGAAATCTGAAGCTAAGTTTTCTATCACCCAACTCAAGTAATAAAATCTTTCAATGTCATGATGTCCAAATAATTACAATGTTACTTTTGCCACAGAGATAAAGTTATGCAATAATGCCAACTATGTTGTATTCATTCTGTAACTTGTGAAGACAGTGTTTTAAACTGTTTTCTCAATATAAACTGAAAGAGTGCAAAAATAGATAGATATCCTTCTCGCAAGTAAAACTGTTAATAATCACCTGTGAGAACTGTTCAATTCGCTCATTCACATCAGGTAGCATCCATGTATCCTCACCCCGAAGACGCTTAACTTCTTTTTGCCTTTCTTCTTTTTCAAAGGTGGCTTTGGCCTACCAGAACATGAAAATATAAACTGACAATTGTTCTGACTATTTTTTTAAGTAAAATAAAAACTGGAACCACTTTTATATAAAGGTAACTGCTCATGAATAAATGGTCTGTTCCTGCCAGGAATTTGTTTCTACCGGTCTAGAAAATATTTTTTGAAAACAAAACAAAATCTTTAATTCCCACATTATCAATCCCTAGTAAATCAATCCACTATACACAGGCAGCATTCGGGAATCTATTCTAGGCCTTCTCCTTTTCTAGTCTCAACTATGACTTGGGACTCTTGGAAAACATTCACCATTTCTGTGGCTACTGCCTTAGACTTCTGCAACAGGTAGGAGACTGACCTCCATACCTTCAATATGCAATGTCTGTACACCAAAAGACCTCAGGAAAAACCAATATCCTAAAAGAAAAAGTGTATTGCTAATTTCTATTCATTTTTCAACAACAATCAAATAAAGCAAATTTTACCCAGGAAGTTGTTCCTGCCCTCTCTTTATTCCTCCCAAACTTCAAATCTGGATTTGGTCCTTCTCAAACTCTATGCATATCTTTACTACAAAATTTATCACAGCTTACAAACCCTTCTTCCTCAAAAAAATGCTTAAAATACCAGAGACAAAAATAAATAATATTTATTACACATATGCTGAAATAAGGAAACAATTCCAACCTTTCACTCCTATAAGACTAATCACCTGCTCTTCCCCCTTTAAAAATTTGGCTGTAGTCATTATCCTCCTAACGACTCCTCTTCCTCTTCTTTACTAACTCCTCACCAGCATTCGAACTCTTTTAAAATTCTTCCATCTTAAAACAAAAAACAAATCTCAACTGTACTCTACATTGCTTTCCGACTACTACTTTGCTCTTTGTCACACTTTTTACATTTTGAATTGCTTGTCAGATAAACCAATAGTTTACTTCTTCCATTCCATTATACTTCTATGTATCTCAATCTTAAAAAAATACAGTGTTTCACAATCTTTTGTAAGAGGCTAAATTTTCTGAGTCTCTTGGGCTAATTCTTTTTTAGATAAGTAAAAGCTGACAATAAGTCTGGAATCGAAACTAATAGGGGAATGAAACGGCAAACAAGTGTCCTACTAGTGTTCCTGAAAAAGAAATTTCATTTCAGACACAGCAGGAGCAATGGCTGAGGATCGAAATAAGCTGGCAGAGTCATTGCAAGTACCCTTAAAACCAACAAAGGATGGTTTAAAAAGTAAGAAGACTTGGAAAATAAGAAATATCTCTCTGAAAGGAGAATGAGCAAATGGAACCTGCAGAGCATTTAGGAGACAAGAGACGCACAGAGTACCGGCAATGCGAAGGGAGATTAGACGATTTGAGATATTGAAATGGTGAAAGAAGAGGTGGGTGGGCTTGCTTCTGGGAGCCCTCAGTTCCCACAACTCTCAAGAACCACAAAAGCCCCAAAGTGGAGGTACCTGACGCAAGACCTCGGCCCTCGCTATTCGCGTCTGTTCTTTACGCTCTTTGATACTCTTCTCGCTTTCAAATCTACCACTGAACGCCGCCATAGGTATTGTCGTCGTAAAGCTAGGAAGCCGTCAGGAAATCCAGTTTACGACGGTCGCAATTTAATAAACAAACCGGCACTTCCGACTAAGGGGAGGAGGGGCGATGGTCTGCCAACAGAGCATGCGCAGATCTGAGTATCGCTGGAGTTTCCGGTGCTCACTCCACCATTTCAAAGGAAACTTGAAAAGCTGCTGGGGAGTTGGTTTCATTCATGTATTGGGTTTGCTGTGAGCAGGATTAATACTAATATACCTTTGTTGGGCGCGTTGCACTTCGCCACTTCCTCTCGGGTTAAATACCTCCTAAACTCTCCAGTATAAGTCAGAAGCTTCTATGCGTTAAACGCGAACCTCCAAGTTTTACACTGAAGTACTTGGTTCTCATCGGGCATTTGAAAGTCAGTGGTAACTGGAAAGGCAAAGCTGCTTTGAAGATTGTACTTTGATGAATTTTTTTAAATATGTGCAGTAGCGATTTTGCATTGTACTACATGATTTATCCGTTTTTATTTAAATTGTTACAAGTTAGCATTTTTAGCAAGAATAAATGGAATAGATTGAAACTAAAAAGTTTTTTTTTTTTTTTCAGCAAAGGAAACAATAATGTGAAAAGAGAGCCTACAAAGTGGGAGAAAATTTTTTCCAGGCACACCTCAGACAGAGCACTCATCTCCAAAGTTTATAAAGAACTTAAAAAACTTTACACCCAAAATTCAAAGAACCTAATCAATAAATGGGCTAAGGAACTGGGCAGACACTTCACAGAAGATATGCAGGTGATCAACAAACATGTGAAAAAGTGCTCATCATCTCTAGTTATCAGAGAAATGCAAATTAAAACCACCCTAAGATTTCATCTAACTCCAATTAGAATGGCTATTATCAAGAACATAAGTAATAAGGATGTGTGGGGTCGGGGGAGGCACACTTGTACATTGCTGGTGGAGTTGCAAATTGGTGCAGCCACTCTGGAAAGCAGTATGGAGATTCCTCAGAAAACTTGGAATGGACCCACCATTTGCCCCAGCTATCCCACTCCTTGGCCTACACCCAAAGGACTTAGAATCAGCATACTACAGTGATGCAAACTCATCAATGTTCATAGCAGCTCAATTTACAATAGCTAGATTGTGGAACCAAGCTAGATGTCCTTCAATTGACGAATGGATAAAGAAACGGTGGTATATATACACAATGGAATATTACTCATCCATAAAGAAGAATAAGATTATGGCATTTCTTGGTAAATGGATGAACTTGGAAAATATGCTAAGTGAAGTAGGCCAAGCCCAAAAAACCAAAGGCCAATATGTTTTCTTTGATAAGTGGATGATGACATATAACAAGGGGGGGGGGGGGAGAAGAATGAAGGAATTTCAGATGGTGTAGAGGAAAATGGTGTGGGAGCAGATGGGGGACAAAAAGAATGAAACACAGGATTACCCTATGTATATGTATGATTACATGAATGGTGTGAATCTACATTCAGTACAACCATAGAAATGAAAAGTTGTACCCCATTTGTGTACAATGAATCAAAATGCTGTCTGTAAAAATTTTTTTAATTTAATTAAAAAAAATTTTAAGTCAAAAAATAAAGTTAGCATTTTTTTTTCTGTGACCTCATTTGCTCATGGTTAAATCCATCCAGCATTTTTCATTACAGTGGTCAATTAATTTGTGTGGGGTTTTATCATTGTAACTCCCAAAGTTAAGTTCAATGAACATTAAAACATTCTAAAGTAATTATTATGTTTTGAGAGTATAAAACACTAAACTTATATTTACAATCATGAAGATAAAGAAGGCTGAAGAGAATTGCAAAATAGGTATCTTTATAACACTAAGAATAGCATAAGCCAGGTTGAAGTAAATATTCTTTTCAGGTTTCATAAAATTAGATATGCATGTGCAAGAAAGCATCTTTCCCAGGAGTTTCTACTTTACCATGCAATGAAAGCCTTAATCTTCAGCATGTTATATTTACTTGTTTATATTCAATAGAATTTACTCATTTGTTATAGAAAGTTGGATTTTAATTTATAATTGATACTGTACTATTTGATATTGTCAAAATTAACTACCATTAATCTTCAGATTCAGGATTCAAAAAAAACATGCACAACTACTTTGCAAAAACAACAGGACAGATGAAAATAATGATTGTAGCAGAATGTTTAAGTCAGCTTGGACTGCTGAAAAAAATATCATAAAATGGATTAATTATAAACATTCCCACACTTCTAGAAGCTGGGAAGTCCAAGATCAAGGTGCTGGCATATTTTGTGTCCAGTAAGGGCTCTTCCTAATTTGTAGATAGCAATCTTTCTGCTATGTCTCACATGTGAAAGTAGTCTCTCCTAGGACCACTTTTGTAAGCATAATAATCTCCTTCATGAGGGTACTGCCCTTGTGACCTAATCACCTCTCAAAGGTCCCACCTCCAGAAACTCCCATATTGGGGATTAGGTTTAAATAACAATGTGTGCAGAACACAGTGATTCTGTCTACAACAGGTGCAAAGTTATGTAAAGAAAACTTGAAAATCTTATTTGTACCTCAGAAGACTAGAACAAATGAAGAGGTATACCATGTGTTTAAAGAAGACTCAACATCATAAAAAATTAATTCCTCATAAATTAATTTGTAATATAATGCAATTCAAATAAAATTGCCAACCAGAAAAAAATGTTGAAATCAAAGAGGAGGACTAGACCTGTTGAAATATAATGAAAAACAGGAAAAACAAGTTATTTGGCTAGGGTTGTAGTTTGGTGAAGTATCCCTAAAGACTCCTATGGTTAAAGACTTGCTCTCCAGTGCAGCAATGTACAGATATGAAGCTTTAAAAAAAAAATAAATAAGATCATGAGGGATCAGATCTAATCAGTGTATTAACTGGACTACTGGGAGGTGGGACCTAGTTGGAGGAAGTGAGTCACTGGATACATGCCCTGGGAAGATTTATCTTCTTCCTGGCCACTTCCTCTGTTTTCCCCTCCCTTTTTCCCCCCTCCACCCCCACCTTGCTTCCCAGCTGCCAAGAGCTAAGCAACTTTCTTCTTCCTCACCCTTCCACCATGATGACTCAGAGCAAAGGAGCCATCTGACCATGGAATAAATCTGTGAGCCAAAATGAAAATTTAGTTCTCCAAATTGTTTGTGTCAGGTATTTTGGCCACAGTTACAAAAATATGACTAACAGCCAAGTTTACATTTGTCCACACCTAATAGAAATCCAATCACATGGTTTAATCAAATACAGGGCAATGTGATAGGGAGCCTACAGATTGCTGGTTCAGGTTGGATGCAGATGCTGATGGAATCAGCTTATTCCTCCCTCTTGTTAAAGTCTGACTTTTTGTAATCAAAAGTAGAGGACCACATTGCTTCGCATCTGTTAATGGCCTCTATTGAACACAAGACTAATAGGAAAGAATTAAGAGAAAGGTATATACTAGCTAAGTCAACCCCATTTTTTATTAGAAAAAGGATGACTTTTTCTAATGTCTAATCTGAATTCTTACTTTTAAATCCTGTGAGCCAGGTGTAGATCACAAGGCCACAACTAACTACAAAAGAGTTATGAAGATTCCAGGACAGTTCTGCTATAGAATATCAGCTTGAGTTTATATGAGATTTCTTTGTGATTAGACTCACATTAGGCATCTCAATTTGGACTATTCACAAAAGTGATCTTCCTGCTTTCCCATAAGTTGGTTAGCACATGATTTCCTTTGTTCCATCACCAGTGGTGTTCACTGTGATCATTTAAAGTTCTGTATGTTAGACTTCGCCACTGTAAATCTAATAACTACTGTGGGATGTGGTTTTTTGAAACTATGTAAATTCTGTATTAAATTTTCAAAAGATTTACTTATTTTTATATTATATGGAGTCATTTCTCTTAGGTTCCTATTGTTTGAGATAAGTTATTACCAGTGTTTACTTTTGTCCCTGGTTTGGCCCGTGAGAGCCCTTTAAGCTGATTCCTGTGTCTTATATTCATACATCCATATTCCTTAAACATTTCCTCACTTTCTGGTACAAGATGATTTAAGTTCATCTTGTACTTTCTCTTCCTAATGCAAGAATCAGCCTTCTCCCCCATCTCAGAATCCCTAGTCTATTTTAGTTTAAAATGGTAGTTAGAAGCTGCCAAGTCCAAAACAAATTCAGATTTAAGTAAAGAAAGACTATTCAAAGGGACTATTGTGATATGGAGAAGAAGGTCATTGTAAAGGAATATTCTGAAAGTAATATCTATTAAATTCTCAAAAGTCAGGCAGAAAAGGTGTTTGTTTTATATGGGAAAGTAAAAAAAGGTGATTGTAATGGTTTTGGTCCAGAATGTCCTCCAAGGCTCATGTGTTAAAGGTCTGTTCCCAGATGCAGCAATGTTTGGGGGTGGGGGGAGGCTGAGGGGGTTGCATCATGAGGGTGCTAACCTCATCAGTGGATTGATGAGTTCATAGCTGAATGGGCTATTATGAGGTGGGCATAGTTGCAGAGAGAGGATCCTTGGGGGTATACCCTTTCCCCCAGCCCATTTTTCCCTTTCTGTTTATGGGATGCTGAGAAATGAGTAACTTTTCTCCCTCCCCCCCCCCCTTCTCCTCCTCCTCCTCCTCCTCCTCCTCCTCCTCCTCCTCCTCCTCCTCCTCCTCCTTCTCCTCCTTGTAAGGAATTTCCACAGAACCACGCCAGACACAGGAAATCACATAAGGGAATTTATTAAGCAAACAGTGTCTCCCTGCAGGGTAAGAGAAAATGAGAGGAAAAGAGAAAGGAAAAGAAAAGGGTGCACACTAAAGGGAGTGGAAAGCCAGGAGGATAGAGAAAAGTGTGTAGGACAGACAGAAGAAAGGAAAAAGATGGAGGGGAGCTACAGTAAAACAGTTGAATTCTGCCAGGCTAACAGGGGACCAATATCGGAGAAGGATACTTGCAAGCTGACTGATGAGCTAGCTAGGATGTTCACAGATTGACAAGTGGTTGGGAGGTGGGCAAAATGGCTGTACCTGATGTGCGGGGGAGCAGCTTTATACATTACCCTCCTCCTCCTCCTCCTCCTCCTCCTCCTCCTTCTTCTTCTCTCTCTCTCTCTCTCTCTCTCTCTCTCACACACACACACACACACACACACACACACACGTGCACACACACCACCCTTCATGCTGCTCTGCCTCACCATAGACAAACAGTGAAACCAAGTGATTATGGACTCAACCTCTAAAACCATGAGCCAAAATAAATCTTCCCTCCTTTTAGGTTGTTTATGTCAGGTATATTATCACAACAATGGAAAGCTAACAGCTAGAAAGACCAGATTTGAGGGAGTGGGATGAACAGGCAGTGAAACACTGTGGAGGTTCTCTCTGCCATACCCCACATGGAGGAGAAAAGGGTTAACTGCCAGAGAAGGATGTTGACAGTTTTTCTATCTATTACCCAAAAAACTTATCAACTCAATAAACACACAAGGGCCAATACTTTTTTCAAATGAGAGGGGATGTGACGGGTCTGGCCATACCGGGTCTGGCCTCTTACAACAACATGGAGTCACCCACTCTCCTTTATTTATAATATACAGGAAAATGGGGCAAGGGCTGGGAGGAGCTTCTTCTGTGATGGACAGGATAGGGTGGAGTTAGGGAAGCCATTCTCTTAGGGGAAAATTCCAGAAGGAACCACTCCCATGCAGCACCACATACTTCCAGGCAGTCCTAGAAGCCAGGCCTCTGCATCCCATGGCTCTACCTAGTCTGATTCTGCTAAATAAGGACAGCTTCCCACAAGACACTTTCCTCGAACATAGTGACAACAGCTCATTCCTGGACAACCAAAGGGTAGGGAAAGTTTTTGATGGTCATTGTTGTCTGGGAGCCCAGGTTGTATCAGTGGACAGAGCTGAGGAAACAAATACATATAAAGATATAGATACACATAACTCTATTATTTCTATATCTACATATCTATATTAAAACCCATGCATTCATATAGATACCTCTAAGTCTAAATACCTCACAGTTCATTCTAGTTTTCTTCATTTCCATACTTACGAATACATTCTCCGACAGTGATAGACCTAATTCCTATTATACTTACTATATTCACTAATTTGATCAGTTATCCAATATGTAACCAACTTCCTGTTGCCATAACCACCCCTTCCCTTGCATGGATGTCCTCCCTACCCAATTGAGGCATTGACATTCTGTCCTAGGATACCCATTCACATTCCAAAACCCTGAACTGAATCATTCTCCCAAACATTCATTTCTCACCCTGCTTGGGCTCTAACACCCATGTTCCAGCCGCCCCTCACCACCTGGGTGTCCTCCTCACCCCATCTGTGGTCTGAACCTCTTCTCCCCACTCACCCACATGGATGCATACTTTGTTCATCCAACCAAATGACTTTGACACTGAATGAAAGGAAACAGAAGAGGAAGATAGACTTAAATTTCTTTTATCCATAACAATTTTCACTTACCCACTATTATTTTCATACCATTTATGTACTAAAGAAACTGGGTCTCTTTTCTTTTAGATACCCCATATTCTGGTTTAGCTTATTGCATCTTTTTAAAAATTTTATTTTAACACATTTCTTTATCTCCTGTTTGCTATAAATTGGTAGATTTTGAGATTTGACAGGATTCAGTTCAATATTATTTCAAACAGACTTCTATTCCCTATTACTTCATGTCTTGCACATTTACAGTGGTTCCACTTTTCCTAATGTTAAGACTGATCAGTGGACTTAGGCATTGTTAGCCTGAATGGATCCATTATCAGGGCCTCCATCAGTCTATTAGTTTTACCCTATTGATAATGATTGTCAAGATCCCTCATTTTTCAAGGACTTATGCAACAGTGGGTTTTTAAATTCTACCACTCACTCTGCATTCATTAGATGGGGTTATTCTATTAAATAAAAAAAAACTTCTCTCGACTGGTTGGTACCCTAAAATAAAAACCATACAGGACAAATAGGATAAATGTTTTATTATTTCTCCTAATCAAGTTTCAGAATAATAAATTATTTCCCTAGTAGTCTCCAACAGGAATCAGTGATGTGTAGGAGGGTTATTATCATTATGATCTCATGTCATGTTTTATATAGAATTATTTCAGCCCATTAAAGTCATCACTCCTTTGATTTTCAAAAGTAGCCATCTGCAGTTAGTGGGAGCTCTTTCAGGTTGGCCTTCTCTATCCTTTGCACATGACCCAAGTAGCATTGTAGTTTCCTTGCTTTCTGGCATTAAAATGAGTCACTTTTTTTTCTTACATGTGCTACCCTATATTTACAATCAGTTGTTTTTATAAGGATCCCCAGTTCCTTTCAATGAAAACTGATACTTATAAAACACAATTTTGGCATGAGTGGTATTCATTGCTACAAGTTAGTTATTATTCCTAGGATTTTACAGTGTATAAAACTAGGAAATATATATATTTCAAAGGGTAAAATAAGCTATTTATTCATACAGACATTTCCAAATTGAATTAGAGATTCCAAGGTTTTTATTTCTCTTTGATCTATTTCTGTGTCCTATTCACACAAATTTTGGTTCTTGATACTAACCTATTTTGTTTTATCATTATATATATATATATATATATATATATATGTATAGAGAGAGAGAGAGAGAGAGAGAGAGAGAGGGAGAGAGAGAGAGATTTAAAATAATGTTTCTTGGATGAATTGATAAAGAAAATGTGGAATATATACACAATGGAGTTCTATTCAGTTAGCCATTAAGAAAAATGAAATTATGTCATTTGCAGGAAAATGGATGAAACTAAAGACCATCATTTTAAGCAAAATAAGTCACTCAGAAGGTCAGGGCTTTATGGTTTCTCTCACATGAAGAATCTAGAAAGGAAAAAGGAAAAGAAAGGTGGAGGAAAATATCATGGAAATCAAAGGGAGATCAGTAAAGCAAAGGGACCAAGGAATGAGAGACAGGGAGGGGGAAAGTGCTGGGAAGTGATATTGACCAAATTATATAGTTGTATTTTGTGTATGTACAAATATGTAACAACAAATTTCATCATTATGTACAACTATAATGCACCAACAAAATATGTGTTAAAAAATTAAAAATAGCTATTTAAAAAAAAATCCTGTCTGAATTTCTAATAAAAAGTTTATGTCTATTCACAAAAAAATTGCTAACAAAAATGCATCTAAAAGTGGTATAATATTAAGTTGTGATTATTTTTGTAATAAATATTCTACCAGTAATGTGTATATTTAACCACATTCTACATTCCTTCTCAATGACAAATGAGAAACTTTAGCCTTTACTGAGTCTTTTCTTGCTTGTCAGTTAGTTAAAATGGTTTAATAATAATTTTTAACAAAATAAAGCATTTGTTTGCTTATTCTTTAACATCTGAGGAGTTTACCATGTACCAGTCATTTCCCAGGTTTTTTCTCTTCTTTAACAGGTACAGAAATGAGTTAATCAGTCTTAATCATACCAATGAGTTTCACTTGGAAGGTGTACATAATTCAAAAATAAAATCATAAGCCACAAAAAAAGCACATACAACTTGGGTTCTGCTCAAAATTACAATGATTAAGTGGTATTTTACATTTATTTCATTTTATATGACTACACTCAGATGATTATATCTAATCCATGTTTCCCTAAGATAATTACAAATAACACATTTTACAACCAGACACTGGGAGAGGAATGAAGGCTCAATTATCAAGGGCAAAACTAAATCTTCTTCTCATGTTATTCCTTTATTATGTTTCCTTGGTGAAGGTTCATTGGTGATGACATTTATCACAACAAAGAATTACAACAGCAAAATGACCACAATGACACTTTTTTCCTCTTGAAGACTCCTATGAAATGCTGCTCTCTTGACACCAGAGAGCTCATTTATATAAAATGCAATTTATATAAAATTCAAAACTTAGACATGTATTTTTAAATTTCCTTTTAAGCATTCACAACTAGAAAAAAAGCTGTTTTATTGATGTTGTTCTTACTTATGATCACTGACTCAGTCCATACCTTTCAAGGTTCATCTAAAACCAACTTCTTCAAGCAAGTATTGCTCACCCTATGGGGTTGGAATATTTCCTCCCATACCACTTTTCCATTCCTCTGTCATCTCACTGTATTTAGTAGGCTATTAGGCAAAGCTTCTTTAACAAAGGAACCAAAAAAATGCAGCAGCTCAAAACGAGACAAAGACAGGGTATATAGATGGGTGGATAGAGATACCATTCAGGGAAATAGATTCCTTGTAGGTTGGCCAGCCTATGGAGTATTATCCTTATCTGTAAGGTCAAATCTGGTCCAACACCACCACGTGTATTTCAGCCACAAGAAGTATGATCTGAATAAACAGATGTTAGATAAGGAGTTTCTTTATAAGGATATAATTCCAAAGTTGTTCCTGTTTTATTCACATTCCATTGGCTGGGAATTAATGTCAAAGTATATTGTTCTCTGATGGAAGAATCTATGGGGTGGTTAGAACTGCAAGATAGTGGAGGGGGTAAGGCATACTATTAGGGTTAAAAATTCTTGAAAGAGTTCCAATAGGTAGTAATCCTAAACTGAATCTTGAAAAATATGTAGAGTTAGCAAGATAAAGGCATAGGAGATGGAAGGGAGGGTGCCTCTGGGCAGAGAGCACAATGTGACCAAATGTACAGGGCACAAAAGAACTTGGTACATTGGGGTGGGGAAATGGGTGGATTAATTGCCCTCACTTTCTAACAAATTAGCTAAGGGGTTAAATCAAATGATTCCTTCAGATGTAGCAGCCTTGTAAGAATCCCACTTTTTTGAATGACACTTTTATACCTGACTCTATTCCTGAGATTCTTTCTTTTAAAAAATCTGCAGAGGTTAAGGTCTAGTACTGCTCAAGGTTGGATACAAGAGTTTTCATCACCCTGAGGAAAGGCAATCCAGTTATCAGACATGTTTCACCAAGAGACCAAAGGACTTCCTTCTTTGTGTTCTTTACATTTCTAATAAATAGGTATCTATGTTAAGAAACTGGGTATTATCTATACATCATTAAATTGACCCAAATAGGTGGGTAAAGGAAGACTGGAATAAGTCATTGCCCTCTCATTTTGTCTCCAGCTAACTCAGGTATATCTGGAACATTTATATCCAAGGGGAGATATCTAACTTAGGTAGTGCATTTATGTGTCTAGGATAAGAATTTTCAAGAAGCCTTATGTTTTGTACTTCTCAGGACTCTGAACTCCATTTTTTAAACTCTAGAGTAAGTTATAACCAAAAAGAAGTGCCTGTCTCTTAGATATTGTCTGATTTGATCCATTGTATTAGGGAAGTTATACAGTGCACAGCTGGTACATCCCAGGCCAGCCAGGGCAGAGTTGAATTGGAAGGGCTACTGCACCTGCTTACCCAATGTCAAAGTCATTCAAGAGAGCATGCCATAAAATATTGTCTAGCCTCTCTGGTTTGCAGAGTAACATTGCATCTCTATCAGTCAGAAGAGTCTTGAAAGTTCATTTTATTTAACACCTATAAGAAACACCTATAAGCTCTCCCACTGAGCAGATTCACAGGATATGGATATATTAGGAAACTAAAGACTAGATTCTGATACCTCTTCCCTTACCTTCCCTGCCCCTGAACCCAATCACAATGTATAGGAAAGACCAATGATTACAAGTAAGGTCAGAACTCCCAGCCATGCCCTGGCTTACAACGACAAGCTGCCTGTGTCTGTATTCATCTCACAAGGTCTGCTCTGCCATGTCCTTCCTACCATATAATTCTGTTTGCAGATTGGTAAGATCTGTGCCCTCCAACCCCTGAATGGTTCAGTCCCACTTCTCCCTGGACCGTCAAGTCTCAAGAAACAAAAAAATGTTGAAAACTGCCTTCTGGTTCATCAGAGAGATGAGTCATACAGAGGAACTGCACTGCTTCTATGCCTTCACCAACCCTCTGATCTGACCTTCCTTCCCACCTTCCAGCCACTGGGACTCAGTCACGCAGGACTCCTTTCTGCTTTTATTCCCACCCAAGGTCTTGAAATTGCTGTTCTCTCTGCCAGGAACTCTAACATGACTGACAATTTTTTTTAATTATCCAAGTCTCAGATCAAACAAATATCTGTCTCTTTGTTGAGGAAGGCTTCCCTGACCCCACATTCTAATTTGCCTCCCTGAACCCTACTCCCCATTTACTCTATCACCTCACTCTATTTTCACCATAGCACTTATCTCTACCTACAATTGTTTTGACTGTTTATCTGCTTACTTATTTCTTTCCTTCTGTATCTCCAGCATCTAGCAAAGTGCCTGGGAGCTTAACTTATCCATTAATTTGGTTAAAAGATAAATTTATCTAAAGAAATTGTATTCACTTATTTAGTTTTAAAACACTCCTTTCTAAATCTCCTTTGTTTAAAAATCATGCTAATTCTTGCAGAAGACAAAAATTACCAAAGCATACAGAATCTCTCTCTCTCTCTCTCTCTCTCAAAAAAAAAAAAAAAAAAAAAAAGTCCTTCACATATGAACAAACCTAACTAGATAAAAAACTTGTTTAGAAGTGCTTATCTGTATAGGAGGGCACATTTTGTAGATGTTAAATTTTATCATCAATGTGTAAGGCAAATATCAAGCATAGTCAAGATCATCCTTGAAAGATCCATCAAATTGCCCATAAAATACAGATATATGGGCTGGAGAAAACAACCATATGGAGTAACATATATGAATATGTAATGTTTACAGTAACTTGCAACTTCACCAGTGGTCTGCATGTCTTTAAGGTTGAAACAGATCTTATAAGTAGGATAACCATGTGACCCAGTTAACATGAGATGATCTTAATTTACATCTGTTGTCCTGATTGTTATCCATAGCACCCCTTTTATTTTTGAAAGTTTCCCAGTTTGAATGATAAATCATGAGACCTCTCTAATATTACACCAATCTTAACTCTTGTGCAACTAAGACTTCCTATCTTTAGGTGAAGGTAGAGTTCAAGGTAAGGCCAAGAGCCTTCTCTGTGTGCTAAAGCCAGTAACACAGATTTGAAAGTCCCTGTCTCCCAACTGCTAGTGTAACAACTAGAAAGGTGTGTTAAGTATGTTTTAAGTGGATTTTTTAATAATAACTTTATTTTATTTAGTTTTGTACGTGTCACTGAGGATCAAACCTAGTGCCTCACACGTGTTAGGCAAGCGCTCCACCACTGGGCCACAATCTCAGCCCAGGTGTTAGGTATTAAATGCACAGTTTCTAAAGTCAGATCTCCCAGGTTAAAAACTAACTCTGCCATGTACAAGCCATGTCAGTTTATATAATCTGCTTCATGCTTTGGTTCTTTTTTTGTAAAACAGAAATAATGATAGTGTGTGCCCCCTAGAACTTCTGTGAGAATTAAATGAGTTAAAACATACAGTTCAAACCATTGCACCAAAACTGTAAATGCTCAGTGTATGTCAGCAACAATTATTTTCAGATTTCAATAAAGGCTTATCACCTTAGTGTAACCTGATGTTACACTAAATCACTCTTTTCTCCCTAATCATCATGGCATGAATGCTAGTTATATTCATTCACTGAAACAAGTTATGTAGAAAGAAAATCATTTCTCAGTAAGTCCTTTAGACTAGTGTTTGTCCAGTTTTGGAACAAATTGTTCTTTCTCTGGATGAGAACCAAAGTAGCTAGTTCATATTCAGAGGCCATCTTGCCCATAAACCATCTTTATCTCATCTGATCCACATTAGTTACACACTAATGCATTTTTCTGAGTTCTAAGTGTAATTGATTTTTAAGGTAAGGGATATTACCATAATGAATGTTTTCATTATTGTCTATTGTCTTAGTAAAATCACTTCAAAAATATTTCCTCTCCTATCTGATTACTATGAATATTAACATTCTGGTCCCTAACAAGTTCATCGCCATTCAATATCTAAACCAAAGTCTAAAGTAACAGTATATTTAGAGTACTTCATATACTATGAAATTAGTTGACTACTCCTTAATCTAGTACCTGGTGTTCCTGGAGGTAAATCTGACTCACAGGATGCTTTTAATTCCCCACTCCACGTGGTTCATCTGCCCAATGACTCCTCCTCCGTTTCTGGTTTTCCCACCATTGGGGTAAAACTGGGCCTGGATTCTGAGACTGGAACCTGTTCCTAAGCCTCAGCTCAGTTGGAAGAGGATTCTGGAATCATCCTTTCCTCTTTCTGAAGCTACCTAGATACTCCTTTCATTATCTCTTGCACTATTTTGAATGGCTCTCCCAACCTCTATAATTCTGCTCTCTACCAGTTAACTTATAATGCCCTTGGCCTAACCCCTTGGCTACTGATACCTGTCCTATCAGAACAGAATTAAACTTCCTTGATCTTGGTGACTTACCTGTATTGTTTCTTGATTGAGGTGGTACTGACCTGTTCTTCCCACTCCATAGAAACATTGGTGTGCTGTGTGGCTTGAATCCAAGTGATTCTACACAACTCAGTGGTTTGAAACTCCCATTCTTTGGTCAGGTAAAGCTTCTACTCATCCACGACCTGGGTTGGCTGAGCCTCCAACCTGAAGATTTGTAATCCTCTTGGCAAGAGAGGAAGAGAATGACAAATTGTGAATTTCTATTTTCTCACACATAAAGTTCATTGTATTTTAAATACCAATCAACTCTTAATTATTCATAGTGATGGAGAGGGTAATGATATGTGCCTATACAGCATTGTCCTGAATACATATGCTTTGGTGCACAGTGATTTTTTTCCAGCAGCATATTTACTATGCTACTTATGCTGTGCTTGTAATTTTATTAAAATGAATCTGTTTTCCCTGAGCACTGTGTTTTATTATTATAAGAGGAGATATCACAGCAGACTTTTTGGTTGCAGACAGTCTTGGATTAGATATATTAGAGGCTTACTGTAGAAAAATTGCATGCATCTGTTGAAAATCCAGTCATTGTGACTACTTTAGGCATCATATAATAAGATCCTTGGTAGGATTAGGGGGTGGAAGTGGGGTATAATTTGGAATGAGGTGTTGGGGGCTATGCCATGCGGACCACGCCAAGATGGTACCTGGCAGCCAGCCAGAGGTTGTTTTGATCACATCGGTGGTGAGGAGGTTGATTAACATAAGCACACCCAGGTGATTTATCATTGGCCATATTCAATTAAGTCCATGCACACAACGCGTTTACAGGTGTTCCCGAGTGCTCCTGATCGTGCCTGCTCGTTTTTGACCTTTACCGTGATTGGACAGCTAGCTCCTCACCTAATCTTCGCATAATTGGTGTCAGCCCTACCCTTCACCTCCTGGAGGGGATATAAGGTGGCTCTCCTCGAGCGCTGGTGTTCCCGGGTTTCCTGAATCATCAATAAACCGTTCCGAATTCAAGAGCCTCGCTACTCGTTTGTCTCCCGTGCCAAATTGACTCCACTGGATGGCGTCAAATGGTGGCCAATATGGGGAACTCTGTGTACGGAACCTCTGCGTTTGTCTCCCCACCCCGAGAACTCAAACAGTGAGTAGCGAGGTAAGCTGCAGCCCCTGTCTCTAGGGCAGTTAGGTGCTCAGGTAAGCTGAGGCCCTGTCTCTAGGGCAGTTAGGTGCTCAGGTAAGCTGAGCCCCTGTCTCTAGGACAGTTAGGTACTCAGGTAAGCTGAGGCCCTGTCTCTCTCTAAGGCAGTTAGGCACTCAGGATAGCTGGCCAGGTGATGAAAATACAAAGAGGATGATAAAGGAGCTCCAGAGTGCTTGTATTTTGTGTTGTTTGTGTGTTTGTACTACTGTTAGTGTGGTCTTTGTTTGTCCTGTATCAAATTTATTTAGTAGTAAAAGATGGGTTCGGAAATATCACAAAATCAGTATGAAAGGATGATTCAAAAAGGAGACATAAAAAATATATTACAAGAAGGAGGTTCTGAGGAGGAGGGAGATACTGGGGAGGAACTAGAAAATAAACGCGTTAACATTGAAAAGTTGCTAAAAGGCAGGGAAGACCATGAGATAATTACCCCCTCACCTCCCCCTTATGATAAAAGGTGGGAGGACCTGACATTTTGTGGGCACTCTTGTTGGCCATGTTGTGGTGGAGTCCTAAGTGATACTGGGGATCTCTGGGACCCTATGGAAGGCCCATTAAGACTGTCCTGCCCAGTCATGGCAGATGGTCAGGGGTAGCGATTTCATCAGGCCTTAGAATTTAAAACAGTAAAAAATCTTAAAGAAGCAGTCGCTACTTATAGGCCGCAAGCTCCGTTTACCATGAGTATGGTGGAATCCATCGCAACACTTAATCTGACTCCTAGTAATTGGGTGAGTATGTGTTGAGAAGTTTTGCATGGTGGACAATATTTAATGTGGAAAGTAACCAATCAAGAGCTCTATGCAGAGACGGCTTGTAGAAACGCAGCCACAGGTATCCATCAACGAAACCTAGATATGTTGCTGGGACAAGGACTATACGCTGAACAACAGCAACAAATTACATATGATCCAGCGGTCTATCTTCAGATAGCTACCGCCGCTGTTAGAGCTTGGAAAACAGTACAAGGTTATGGGGATTTGCAAGGGCAATTATCCAAAGTTATACAGGGCTCAAATGAACCATATGCAGAGTTTGTAGACCGTCTGTTACAAAGAGCAGGCAGAGTGTTTGGGGATTCAGAACAAGCGATGCCTTTAATAAAACAGTTAGCATATGAACAAGCTAATAAATGGTGCAGGGAAGCAATTAGGCCATGGAAAAATAAGGATATCAATACCTATTTAAAAATATGCAGAGATATTAATGAGTCAGCTATACAGGGTCAAGTACTAGGAGCTGCTGTCACTCAAGGAGCAGCTCAAGCTATGGGGGCCAAACCCAAAAGTTGTTTTTCATGTGGACATCCAGGACATTTTAAAAGGGACTGTCCAAACCCAAGTCATAGTACATACAAAAAAATGCCCGGAATATGTCCAAAATGTAAAAAAGGAAAACATTGGGAAAGTGAATGTAAATTTGTTATTGACATTGAGGGAAAACCACTCCCAAAAAACGAGATGAGGGGCCCTCGGGCTAGGGCCCCACAGATATTCGGAGCCCTGAAGGAAGGACAGCCAGCAGCAGATCCCATCAGAGTGATTCCTCGAACCCATTATCCATTAATTCCCTCATCAGACATACAACAGGAAGCGCAGGACTGGACCTCTATGCCACTGCCAGAGTAGTACTAACTCCAGAAATGGGGCTTCAATTAATACCTACGGGTATCTATGGACCTCTTAAATCAGGGACAGTAGGTTCTGCTGCCCTAAAAGGACTCCATATAACACCGGGAGTGATTGATCCAGATTATGAAGGAGAGATAAAAATAATGGTCAGTTCCCCAAAAGGTATTTCTGTTATAAATCAGGGGGATAAAATAGCACAAATACTGGTGATACCCAGTGAACATGACAACTATTTAGCAAAAAAGAATAAAAGAAATAAATCAGGGTTTGGATCCACAGGGGAACCTATGACCATGCTTGCCTTATATCTAAACACTCACCCCATGTATACTATAAGATGGAGTCCATGGGGTGAGTGTTTAGATCTAAGATGGAGTCCATGGGGTGAGTGTTTAGATCTAAGATGGAGTCCATGGGGTGATCCAAGATGGCGGACTAGAAGGTGATTGCATCTCAGTCACTCCAG
The DNA here is from genome assembly GCF_902686455.1 of Sciurus vulgaris. Classification (NCBI taxonomy): domain Eukaryota; kingdom Metazoa; phylum Chordata; class Mammalia; order Rodentia; family Sciuridae; genus Sciurus; species Sciurus vulgaris. The sequence goes on from NC_136472.1 coordinate 103,164,945, forward strand.
AACCCAGGATTCAAGAAGGGGAGGCACTGAGAGACTCAGACTAAAATCGAGCCACGGGGTGAGTCTCCCCCACCTGGTGAAGCACTGCCCAGGCAGCAGGCCCGGATTCGGGTGGCTTATTAGAGTAGGGCAGAGCAGCTAGAGTCCTCCCCAGGCAGCCCTTTCTGCACAGAACCAAGCTTCAAGTCCCTGAACCAGGGCGGCGAGTTCTGGCCCCTCTGGCGGGAAGTGCCTTTCCAGGCTAGCTTCTTGGAGCAGACAGCCCAGTGAGAGCCTTTCCACGCAGAGCCAGCCACAAGTCCCCAAGCCAGCGGAGACCTCCGCCTCGGAAAAATTAACAAAATAAATAGTTGGTTCTTTGAAAAAATAAACGAAATTGATAAACCCTTAGCCACACTAACAAAGAGAAAGAGGGAGAAAACTCAAATTACTAAAATTCGGAATGAACAAGGAAATATCACAACAGACACGAGTGAAATACAAAACATAATTAGAAGCTATTTTGAAAATCTATACTCCAACAAAACAGAAAACCTCGAAGACATCAAGTTTCTAGAGACATATGAATTACCTAAACTGAACGAGGAGGACATACACAACATAAATAAATCAATTTCAAGCAATGAAATAGAAGAGGTCATCAAAAGCCTACCAACAAAGAAAAGTCCGGGACCAGATGGGTTCTCAGCTGAGTTCCACACAACCTTTAAAGAAGAGCTCATTCCAATACTTCTCAAAGTATTCCATAAAATAGAAGAGGAGGGAACCCTCCCAAACTCATTCTATGAAGCCAATACCACACTGATACCTAAACCAAACTCATCAAGGAAAGAAAATTTCAGACCAATATCCTTAATGAACATCGATGCAAAAATTCTCAACAAAATTTTAGCAAATAGCATACAAAAATATATTTAAAAGATAGTGCACCATGATCAAGTGGGTTTTATCCCAGGGATGCAAGGTTGGTTCAATATCCGGAAATCAATAAATGTCATTCACCATATCAACAGACTAAAAGTTAAGAATCACATGATTATTTCAATAGACGCAGAAAAAGCATTTGATAAAATACAGCACCCCTTCATGCTCAAAACACTAGAAAAAATAGGGATAGTGGGAACATTCCTTAACATTGTAAAGGCCATTTATGCTAAGCCCATAGCTAATATCAGTCTAAATGGTGAAAAACTGAAAGCATTCCCCCTAAAAACTGGAACAAGGCAGGGATGCCCTCTTTCACCACTTCTATTCAACATCGTTCTTGAGACTCTAGCCAGAGCAATTAGACAAACCAAAGAAATTAAAGGGATACAAATTGGAAAAGAAGAACTCAAACTATCCCTGTTCGCTGATGACATGATTATATATTTAGAGAAACCTGGAAATTCCACCAGAAAACTCTCAGAACTCATAAGTGAATTCAGTAAAGTAGCAGGTTACAAGATCAATACTCATAAATCCAATGCATTTTTATACATAAGTGATGAATCTTCAGAAAGAGAAATTAGGAAAACTACCCCATTCACAATAGCATCGAAATAAATAAAATACTTGGGAATTAATCTCACAAAAGAGGTGAAAGACCTCTACAATGAGAACTACAGAACACTACAGAAAGAATTAAAGAACACCTTAGAAGATGGAAAGATCTCCCATGTTCTTGGATAGGCAGAATTAATATTGTCAAAATGGCCATACTATCAAAAGTGCTATACAGATTCAATGCAATTCCAATTAAAATCCCAATGGTGTACCTTACAGAAATAGAGCAAGCAATTATGAAATTCATCTGGAAGAATAAGAAACTCAATAGCTAAAGCAATCCTCAGTAGAAAGAGCGAAGCAGGGGGTATCGCAGTACCAGATCTTCAACTCTATTACAAAGCAATAGTAACAAAAACAGCATGGTATTGGTACCAAAATAGACAGGTAGATCAATGGTACAGAATAGAGGACATGGACACAAACCCAAATAAATACAATTTTCTCATACTAGACAAAGGGTCCAAAAATATGCAATGGAGAAAAGATAGCCTCTTCAACAAATGGTGCTGGGAAAACTGGAAATTCATATGCAACAGAATGAAACTAAATCCCTATCTCTCACCCTGCACAAAACTCAACTCACAATGGATCAAGGACCTCGGAATCAGACCAGAGACCCTGCATCTTATAGAAGAAAAAGTAGGTCCAAACCTTCAGCTTGTTGGCTTAGGATCAGACTTCCTTAACAGGACTCCCATAGCACAAGAAATAAAAACTAGAATCAACCACTGCGATAGATTCAAACTAAAAAGCTTTCTCTCAGCAAAGGAAACTATCAGTAATGTGAAGAGAGAGCCTACAGAGTGGGAGAATATCTTTGCCACACATACTTCAGATAGAGCGCTAATTTCCAGAATCTATAAAGAACTCAAAAAACTCTACACCAAGATACAAATCATCCAATCAACAAATGGGCTAAGTAAATGAACAGACACTTCAAGGAGAAGATGTACAAGTACTCAACAGATATATGAAAAAATGTTCAACATCTCTAGTAATAAGAGAAATGCAAATCAAAACTACCCTAAGATTTCATCTCACCCCAATTAGAATGGCGATTATCAAGAACACAAGCAACAATAGGTGTTGACGAGGATGTAGGGAAAAAGGTACACTCATACATTGCTGGTGGGGTTGCAAATTAGTGCAGCCACTCTGGAAAGCAGTGTGGAGATTCCTCAGAAAACTTGGAATGGAACCACCATTTGACCCAGCTATCCCACTCCTTGGCCTATACTCAAAGGACTTAAAATCAGCATACTACAGAGATACAGCCACATCAATGTTCATAGCTGCTCAATTCACTATAGCCAGATTGTGGAACCAACCTAGATGCCCTTCAGTTGGTGAATGGATAAAGAAACTGTGGCATATATATACAATGGAATATTACTCCACCATGAAGAATGATAAAATTATGGCATTTTCAGGCAAATGGATGAAATTGGAGAATATCATGCTAAGTGAGATAAGCCAATCTCAAAAACTAAAGGACGAATGATCTCGCTGATAAGCGGATGAGGACATATAATGGGGGGTAGGAGGGGTTAGCGTTAGGGTTAGTTAGGTTTAGGGTTAGGGATAAGGAGGGTGGTAAGAATGGAGGAAGGAAGGACTGTATAGAGGGAAAAGAGGGGTGGGACAAAAATAACAGAATGAATCAAACAATATTGCCCTATGTAAATTTATGATTTTTAATTAAAATAAATAATTAAAAAAGAATAAATGACAAGGAATTTAATGGGTTATTAGGTACTGGAGCTGATCTTAGTATCATAACATTGACCCAATGGCCAAAAGATTAGCCTCTTCAAAAGGCTGACCAGACCTTATGAGGTTTGGGGGTTGCCTCAAACCCACCCCGGAGTGCACAGTTATTGAAATGGACAATTACAGAAGGAAATTATGGTACTTTCCAACCCTATGTCTTAAGAGATTTACCTGCTAATTTATGGGGGAGAGACATATTAAGACAATTACAGATCAAGTTGACTAATGAACATACGCATATTAACCCGATAGTTTGTAATATCACAGTGAACCAGGGATCTATACCTGGAAAAACTGGGAGCACATTCACAGGGAATAACTGAACCCATCCAAGCTATGAGGAGAAATAATAAAGAGGGACTGGGTTTTCGGAGGGAGCCACTGAGCCAATAAAAATTACATGGAAATCACAAAAGGCTGTTTGGATACCTCAGTGGCCCCTCAATACTCAAAAGTTACAAGCAGCCAGAGAGTTAGTAAGACAACAACTGGCCTTAGGCCATCTACAACCTTCTACGTCTCCTTTCACTACACCTATCTTTATAATTAAAAAGATATCAGGAAAGTGGTGACTCCTCCAAGATCTTAGAGCAATTAATAATCAAATGGTAATAATGGGAGCAGCTAAATCCGGACTCCCTCAATTGTCTGCTATTCCGAAGGATTGGAGAATTATAGTTTTAGACATAAAAGATTGCTTCTTTTCTATACCACTTCATAAGAAAGATACCTGTAGATTTGCTTTTACTATACCAGCTACTAACCATGAAGGACCTGATCAAAGATATGAATGGACAGTATTGCCGCAAGGCATGGCCAACAGCCCCACTATGTGTCAGGTCTGTGTAGACAAAGCTTTACAGCCTATTAGAAAATCTGATAAAGACCTAAAGATCTATCATTATATGGATGATGTCTTATTAGCTCATCCTGATCAAGACAAACTTTTCAGAGTATAAGATGGGCTGGTCAAAAATCTTCTTCGGGGGGTTTTCAAGATGGCGGCCTAGAGGGTGGCTGCATTTCATGTTGCTCCAGGACTCAGGATTCAAGAGAGGAGATATTGGGACGCTTGGGACCAACTCAAAGTAGCCGGGTGACTCTCACCCCCTGGGGGGGCATCCCGGATGGGACGGGGGTCCCGGAACGCAGGAAACTTTGTGAAGTAGAACTGCCGGCGAGACGCCCCTCCCCCCGCTGGAGCAGTGAACGAGGACAGCTGGGAGCGCCGTAGAGGAGGCCGCTCGGCACAGCGCTGGGACTCGGAGCAGCCACTGGGGCTCCGGCGGCTGCCCGGGGGAGGAGTGGCGGGGAGAACTGTGTGGACTCAGGACACCGGGGCCTGCCCTGAGGAGGAGGAGAGGAGCATGGCCACTTGGATTCGGAGAGACTGCACCAGAGCTGCAGGCGGTTGCCAGAGGAGAAGCTGTGCGGCGAGCTGTTTGGAATCAGAACGACGCTTCTGAACACCGGGGCCTGCCCTGAGGACGAGGAGGAAGAGGAGCGGCCGCTTGGATTCGGGTGACCACACGGGAGCTACAGGCGGTTGCCAGAGAAGGGGCTGCGTGGCGAGCTGTTTGGACTCTGACCACTTCTGAACCCTGGGGCCTGCCCGGAGGAGTAGGAGAAGGAGGAGGAGGAGCGCGGCGGGTCCTTTGGACTCGCAGTGACTGCATTAGCGCTCCAGGCGGCTGCTCAGAGGAGAAGGCGAGTGGTGAGTTGTTTGGTCTTAAAGTGACAGCTCCTGAACACAGGGGGGCTGCCTGGAGGAGAAGCGTGGTGGGACGCTTGGTCTTGAGTGGCCGCACCAGAGCTCCGGGCGGTGCCCAGAGGACCCGTGCAGCGGGTCACGTGGATTCAGAGCCACTCAGAGGGACTGCTCCTGAACACCCGGGGGGTTATCTGGAGAAGGAGGAGGAACGGGCAGGGTCACTTCGACTCGGAGTGATTGATTGCCCCGGGCTACGGGTGGTTGGTGGGAGGAGGAGGCACGAAGTGAGTTTCTTGGACTCCTAGTGACCGCACCGGCATACTGGGCGGCTGTCTGGAGGAAGAGGCCTGTGGCGGGTCTCTGGGACTCAGAGCGATTGTTCGGGGCCACAGGTGGCTGCTCAGAGGAGGGGCCACGCAGCCAGGCGATTAGGTGCAGAACAGGGTCCCAGGATCTAGGAGGCTTCTGGGTGGAAGAGCCGCACAGAGACAGGCTTAGGGCGGAGCGAAGGTTCCAGGCCTATGGGCAAATTCTCTGAGGAGGGGCAGCCTAAGGAGATTCATCTGCGAAGGGTGAGGCTCCCAGGCCCAGGAGGTAGGGCCGGGCCCCTGGAAACTTTGCAGAGGAAGGCAGCCCAGCCCAGGCAGTAGTGTAAATTGAGGGGAACCTGTAGGAGGAAACTGACCAGCGAGACCTCCCCACTGGGTGAGTCTTCCCTGCCTGGTGAGGTTTCCCCACAAGGACGGTAAAACCAGAGACACAGGCCCAAACAGGCCTTGCCTCAGCCCACAGCCTAGGTCCCCTTTGGATGACCATTGGTCAACAAGTGGAGGCACCTCTGCCCACTAGCAGGGAATATACCCCACCTGAAGGCCACCACTCCTAGAGAGGCAGCTTCCTTGTGGAGCACCGCATTATCAACTTCCTCCAAGACTTCAGCCTACTGAAGGCTAAGGGGGGATATATATAGAAATCTTCAGGGACATTGTAAATCAACAGAGGAAATCTGCAATATCTCAGCGGTCCACTGATATCTGAACAATATGAGAAAACAAGGAAAGAAAATGCTGCAAACAAATCTAGATGTTACATCAATAAAACCCAATGACAGCATGGCAGAAGAAATGACAGAAAAGGAGTTCAGAATGTACATAATTAAAATGATCAGAGAAGCAAACGATGAGATGAAAGAGCAAATGCAAGCATTGAATGATCGCACCAATCGACAGTTAAAAGAGCAAATACAGGAAGCAAAAGATCATTTCAATAAAGAGTTAGAGATATTGAAAAAAAACCAAACAGAAATTCTTGACATGAAGGAAACAATAAACCAAATTAAGAACTCCATAGAAAGCATATCCAATAGGATAGAACACCTGGAAGACAGAACCTCAGACATTGAAGACAAAATATTTAACCTTGAAAACAAAGTTGAACAAACAGAGAAGATGGTAAGAAATCATGAACAGAATCTACAAGAACTATGGGATATCATGAAAAGGCCAAATTTAAGAATTATTGGGATTGAGGAAGGCCTAGAGAAACAAGCCAAAGGAATGAACAACCTATTCAATGAAATAATATCAGAAAATTTCCCAAATCTGAAGAATGAAATGGAAAATCAAGTTCAAGAGGCTTATAGGACTCCAAATACACAAAATTACAACAGACCCACACCAAGGCACATTATAATGAAAATACCTAACATACAAAATAAAGACAGAATTTTAAAGGCTGTGAGAGAAAAGAACCAAATTACATTCAGGGGGAAACCAATACGCATATCAGCAGATTTTTCAATCCAGACCCTAAAAGCTAGAAGGGCCTGGAACAACATTTTTCAAGCCCTGAAAGACAATGGATGCCAACCAAGAATCTTATACCCAGCAAAACTTACCTTCAAATTTGACGATGAAATAAAATCCTTCCATGATAAACAAAAGCTAAAAGAATTTACAAAAAGAAAGCCAGCATTACAGAACATTCTCAACAAAATATTCCATGAGGAAGAGATGAAAAACAAAGAAGCAAATCAGCAAAGGGAGGAATTATCCTAAAGGAATTGTCAAATAAAGGAGGAAACAAGTTGTGTCAAACAAATAAATAAACAAAATTTTAAAAATGAACCAAATGACCAGGAAACCAAATCATTTCTCTATAATAACCCTGAATGTTAATGGCCTGAATTCATCAATCAAAAGACATAGACTGGCAGACTGGATTAAAAAGAAAGATCCAACAATATGTTGCCTGCAAGAGACTCACCTCATAGAAAAAGATACCCATAGATTAAAGGTGAAAGGATGGGGAAAAACATACCATGCACATGGACTCAGCAAAAAAGCTGGAGTATCCATCCTCATTTCCGATAATGTGGACTTCAAGCCAAAGTTAGTCAGAAGGGATAAAGAAGGTCATTTCATACTGCTTAAGGGAAGCATAAATCAGCAAGATATAACAATCATAAACATCTATGCCCCAAACAGTGGCTCATCCATGTATGTCAAACAAATCCTTCTCAATTTCAGAAACCAAATAGACCACAACACAATAATACTAGGTGATTTTAACACGCCGCTCTCACCACTGGACAGATCTTCCAGACAAAAATTGAACAAAGAAACCATAGATCTCAACAACACAATCAATAATTTAGACTTAACGGACATTTATAGAATATTCCATCCAACCAAGAGTGAATACACTTTCTTCTCAGCAGCACATGGATCCTTCTCTAAAATAGACCATATATTATGCCACAAAGCTAATGTTAGCAAATACAAGAAGATAGAGACACTAGCATGTATTCTATCAGATCATAATGGATTGAAGTTAGAAATAAATGAAAGAGTAAAACACAGAAACTATTTCAACATCTGGAGATTAAACAATATGCTATTAGATGATGAATGGATAACAGAAGATATTAGGAAGGAAATTAAAAAATTCTTAGAGGTAAATGAGAACAAAGAAACATCATATCAAAATCTCTGGGACACTATGAAAGCAGTACTTAGAGGGAAATTTATTTCATGGAGCGCATTTAATAAAAGAAGTAAAACTCAACAAATAAACAACCTAACACTACAGCTCAAAGCCTTAGAAAAAGAAGAACAGAACAGCACCAAAAGTAGTAGAAGACAGGAAATAGTTAAACTCAGAGCTGAAATCAATGAAATTGAAACAAAAGAAACAATACAAAAAATTGACAAAATAAATAGTTGGTTCTTCGAAAAAATAAACAAAATTGATAAACCTTTAGCCACACTAACAAAGAGAAGACGAGAGAAAACCCAAATCACTAAAATTCGGAATGAACAAGGAAATATCACAACAGACAGGATGGAAATACAAAACATAATTAGAAGCTATTTTGAAAATCTATACTCCAACAAAATAGAAAATTTCGAAGACATCAACAGGTTTCTAGAGACACATGAATTGCCTAAACTGAATGAGGAGGACATAAACAATTTAAATAGACCAATTTCAAGTACTGAAATAGAAGAAGTCATCAAAAGCCTACCAACAAAGAAAAGTCCGGGACCAGATGGGTTCTCAGCCGAGTTCTACAAAACTTTTAAGGAAGAGCTCATTCCAATACTTCTCAAAGTATTCCATAAAATAGAAGAGGAGGGAACCCTCCCAAACTCATTCTATGAAGCCAATATCACACTGATACCTAAACCAGACAGAGACTCATCAAGGAAAGAAAATTTCAGACCAATATCCTTAATGAACATCGACGCAAAAATTCTCAACAAAATTTTAGCAAATCGCATACAAAAACATATTAAAAAGATAGTGCACCATGATCAAGTGGGTTTCATCCCAGGGATGCAAGGTTGGTTCAACATCAGGAAATCAATAAACGTAATTCACCATATTAATAGACTTAAAGTCAAGAATCACATGATTATTTCAATAGACGCAGAAAAAGCATTTGATAAAATACAGCACCCCTTCATGCTCAAAACACTAGAAAAAACAGGGATAGTGGGAACATTCCTTAATATTGTAAAGGCCATTTATGCTAAGCCCATGGCTAATATCATTCTAAATGGTGAAAAACTGAAAGCATTCCCCCTAAAAACTGGAACAAGGCAGGGATGCCCTCTTTCACCACTTCTATTCAACATCGTTCTTGAGACTCTGGCCAGAGCAATTAGACAAACCAAAGAAATTAAAGGGATACGAATTGGAAAAGAAGAACTCAAACTATCCCTGTTCGCTGATGACATGATTATATATTTAGAGGAACCTGGAAATTCCACCAGAAAACTCTTAGAACTCATAAGTGATTTCAGTAAAGTAGCAGGTTACAAGATCAATGCCCATAAATCCAACGCATTTTTATACATAAGTGATGAATCTTCAGAAAGAGAAATTAGGAAAACTACCCCATTCACAATAGCCTCGAAAAAAATAAAATACTTGGGAATCAATCTCACAAAAGAGGTGAAAGACCTCTACAATGAGAACTATACAACACTAAAGAAAGAAATTAAAGAACACCTTAGAAGATGGAAAGATCTTCCATGTTCTTGGATAGGAAGAATTAATATTGTCAAAATGGCCATACTACCTAAAGTGCTATACAAATTCAATGCAATTCCAATTAAAATCCCAATGACGTACCTTACAGAAATAGAGCAAGCAATTATGAAATTCATCTGGAAGAATAAGAAACCCAGAATAGCTAAAGCAATCCTTAGCAGGAAGAGTGAAACAGGGGGTATTGCAATACCAGATCTTCAACTCTACTACAAAGCAATAGTAACAAAAACGGCATGGTATTGGTACCAAAATAGAAAGGTAGATCAATGGTACAGAATAGAGGACACGGACACAAACCCAAATAAATACAATTTTCTCATACTAGACAAAGGGGCCAAAAATATGCAATGGAGAAAAGATAGCCTCTTCAACAAATGGTGCTGGGAGAATTGGAAATCCATATGCAACAGAATGAAACTAAACCCATATCTCTCACCATGCACGAAACTAAACTCAAAATGGATTAAGGACCTCGGAATCAGACCAGAGACCCTGCATCTTATAGAAGAAAAAGTAGGTCCAAATCTTCACCTTGTTGGTCTAGGACCAGACTTCCTTAACAGGACTCCCATAGCACAAGAAATAAAAGCTAGAATCAACCACTGGGATAGATTCAAACTAAAAAGCTTTCTCTCAGCAAAGGAAACTATCAGCAATGCGAAGAAAGAGCCTACAGAGTGGGAGAATATCTTTGCCAATCATACTTCAGATAGAGCACTAATCTCCAGAATCTATAAAGAACTCAAAAAACTCTACACGAAGAATACAAATAACCCAATCAACAAATGGGCTAAGGAAATGAATAGACACTTCACAGAAGAAGATCTACAGGCAATCAACAAACATATGGAAAAATGTTCAACATCTCTAGTAATAAGAGAAATGCAAATCAAAACTACCCTAAGATTCCATCTCACCCCAATTAGAATGGCGATTATCAAGAATACGAGCAACAACAGGTGTTGGCGAGGATGTGGGGAGAAAGGTACACTCATACACTGCTGGTGGGGCTGCAAATTAGTGCAGCCACTATGGAAAGCAGTGTGGAGATTCCTTAGAAAACTTGGAATGGAACCACCATTTGACCCAGCTATCCCACTCCTTGGCCTATACCCAAAGGACTTAAAATCTGCATACTACAGAAATACAGCCACATCAATGTTCATAGCTGCTCAATTCACAATAGCCAGACTGTGGAACCAACCTAGATGCCCTTCAATTGATGAGTGGATAAAGAAACTGTGGTATATATATATATACTATGGAATATTACTCAGCCACAAAGAATGATAAAATTATGACATTTGCAGGCAAATGGATGAAATTGGAGAATATCATGCTAAGTGAGATAAGCCAATCTCAAAAAGCCAAAGGACGAATGATATCGCTAATAAGTGGAGGATGACACATAATGGGGGGGAGGGAAGGGTTAGAGTTAGGGTTAGGGAGGGGGGCAAGTATGGAGGAAGGAACTACTGTATAGAGGGTAAAGAGGGGTGGGAGGGGTGAGGGGAAGGGAAAAAATAACAGAATGAATCAAACAACATTGCTCTATGTAAATTTATGATTACACAAATGGTATGCCTTTACGCCATGTACAAACAGAGAAACAACATGTATCTCATTTGTTTACAATAAAAAAAAAAAATCTTCTTCGATTTGGATTAGAGATAGCAGAGAATAAATTACAGAGTTCTTGCCCCGTTGCCTACCTTGGTGCCACTATTGACAAAACCTTAATACGACCCCAAAAGGTTACCTTTAGGATGGATAGATTAAAAACATTAAATGATTTCCAGAAACTTTTGGGAGATATAAACTGGATAAGACCATATTTAAAATTAACAACCGAAGACCTTGGACCATTATTTGATATTCTTAAGGGAAGTGGTATCCTGCCTCACCCCGGGAAATTACCACAGAAGCTAGAAAAGCATTGTGTAAGGTAGAAGATGCCATTACTGAGGCACATTTAGATCGAGTAGATATAACTAAGCTTATATTACTGATAATCATAGCCACCATAGGAAGTCCTACAGGAGTGTTCTGGCAACAAGGACTTATTTACTGGGTCCATCTTCACTATAGCCAAAAGATAACTCTAGCAAGTTATCCAGAATTAGTGGGAAAGTTAATAGAAAAGGCAATAAGTAATGCTATAGGAATTTTTGGCATTATTCCAAAAAAAATTATCACTCCTTATAAACCAGAAACTATAATTGAACTCGCACAAGAATCAGAAGTATGGGTTACCATTATATGTAATTATAATCCAAATTTTAATAACCACTACCCCGGGGACCCAATGATCCAAATGTTCATCAGACATTCATATTTCCTAAAGTCACCAGAAAAGATCCCATACCAAATGTTATAATGTGCTTTTCTGATGGGTCCAGTAATGGAACAGCTGCTATAGTCACGCCAACACAGACATTTACTTTTCTTTATCCTCCACAGTCTGCCCAGAAGATAAAGCTTCTAGCTATTTGTCAAATTGTCCAAATGTTCCCAAATCAGCCATTTAATCTGTTCTCTGACAGCAAACATATAGTCAATGCTCTAAATATCATAGAAATTGTACCAAAAATATCCTCAGCATCTACCACCCATTCCTCATTATCTACAATTCAAAAGTAATTTGGGACCATAAGGAACCATTTTTTGTTGGACATATTAGGGCTCATACCGGGTTACCAGGACCTCTCAGTATGGGTAACACTTTAACAGACTTAGCTACTAGAGACCTACATATTTTTTCCATGTTCTTAGAAGCAGAAAATTTTCATAAAAACTTCCATGTTAACACTAACACTCTTCAAAAACGTTTTAAATTGACTAAAGAACAAGCTAGAACTATTGTCAAAAATTGTCAACATTGTGTCACTCACAATGACATGACTGGGACACTCACTGTGTCCCAGTACCTCAAAATGGTGTTAACCCTAGAGGATTACAAGCCAACCATATATGGCAAGTGGATGTTACTCATATCCCAGAATTTGGAAAGATTAGATACATGCATGTGTCCATAGATACTTATTCAGGATTTATTATGGCCTCCTTACAGTCAGGTGAAAAGACAAAAGGTATTATAAATCACTGCCTATATACCTTTTCCATTCTGGGCATTCCAAAAACAATAAAAACAGACAATGGTCCAGGTTACATCCTTAACCTTTAAACAGTTTTGTTCTACATTTAGTATATATCATGTCACAGGTATTCCTTATAACCCCCAGGGACAAGGAATTATAGAAAGAGCTCGACTAACCATTAAGACCTTATTTAAAAAAAAACGGGGGAATAGGGGAGTCATATCCACCTAAGAACAGATTATCCATAGCCCTTTTTACCTTAAATTTTTTGAACTTGGATAAATCAGGAAAATCAGCAGTGGATCAACATGCTGCAGTTGATACTGACATAAAGCCACAAGCTTTCTGGAAAGATGTTGTAACAAGAGAATGGAAAGGACCTTCCCCAGTCTTGATTTGGGGAAGAGGGCATGTGTGTGTATTTCCACAGGAAGAAAAAATGCCAATTTGGATTCCAGAAAGTCTAGTCCGAGCAGTTAAGACGGTTCGTCAAAATGCAGCCAAGCCCTCTGGGTATCCTGCTGCTACTGATGATAGTGGTGAGTTTCGTTGAGGGTGAACAGTTCTGGACAATAGTCAGAGTATTGCCTTGACTGGTTCCAGTCTCTCAAGGTGGTGCAGTCTTTCCTCAGTTCTTTTCCACTAATGAATCTACTGAGCAAGCTACCCTTAGGTGCGCACCACCATTGGACTCCAAATTTGCCCTGAATTTATCACTAAAGAATACATTATGCCTCGCCTTTGGCAGTGGCACATGTTGTGTACAGTTGATTAATCGTACTTTGGTAGATATTACCTTAAATAAAGAAAACAACTCCAATACAAATGTCACTGGTTACATGCCCAAAGCTATTAGTAATAAGACTGATTTTCATATCCATTAGTATGGCCATTGACAGTCCTTCAAAAAGCCTATTACTTGGGCTCCTTTATGGGAAGCTTGTCAGCACCTAGGACCTGATAAAGAGATCTCCAGTAATCTGGCTTTTGGACTTTGGTATTTACCTAATCAGATATATATCACATCTCAAAGCACAGAAGATTTTATAGAAAATTTGGAATATAAAGGTAATTTCAACCCCTTATTCCTTTGGTCCTTAGGCAGGCCTAAGGCATATACGGATATAAGCGCCCTGGCTTTTGTAAAGGGAGGGTCTATAAGTAAAGGAAAGTGCACTGATCAAAAGGTTAATGGAGTTAATACTGAAATATGTAGAGAGAGTGAAACGATTGTTTTTTCATGTACTCCTGTGTGCCTAGCTCTCCCTTTCCTTTTCGTGACTTTTAATGAGAACTTCTCTAGACAGTTATTTTCACAGATCGCACAACAATGGATGGATGGATTCAACGAGCTGGTAACAAGGCTTCAACGGCAGATCCTCGCCATGAACGCCACTAAGGTGGAAGTCAAACTGGGAGGGCTTATCATGAAAGCATTAGATAAACTAACACAATTTGGCACCAAATTTGGGGGACTCTTAAGTCCCACACTAATAAGCTTGGGTATGCTTGTGTTAATTCTATTCTACATTTACAAATGCCTCAAAGCCAGTCAACAGGCTCATAATGTGATCATAAAACAGGCCATGGCCGCCCTTGAAGCAGAACAATCTCCCAATATATGGCTTAGTATGCTGGGTCGGTAGTCAAAGACGGGTATCCATGGGAAAACACTGTACCAACCTAAGACAGAAGGGCCAACTCTGCTTTGGTATCCTTTGATGACAGGTAAGGACAGGATGTTGATTCCCGAGACCTAAGACAGACACGATCCCTGCCAGCTTCTTTTTTATTTCATATAAGGAAGGGGGAGATGTTGGGGGCTATGCCATGCGGACCACGCCAAGATGGCACCTGGCAGCCAGCCAGAGGTTGTTTTGATCACATCGGTGGTGAGGAGGTTGATTAACATAAGCACACCCAGGTGATTTATCATTGGCCATATTCAATTAAGTCCAGCGAGCACAGGTGTTCCCGCTTGCTCCTGATCGTGCCTGCTCGTTTTTGACCTTTACCGTGATTGGACAGCTAGCTCCTCACCTAATCTTTAATCTTCACATAATTGGTGTCAGCCCTACCCTTCACCTCCTGGAGGGGATATAAGGTGGCTCTCCTCGAGCGCTGGTGTTCCCGGGTTTCCTAAATCATCAATAAACCGAATTCAAGAGCCTCGATACTCATTTGTCTCCCGCGCCAAATTGACTCCGCTGGACGGCGTCAATGAGGTATTAAACATGCCAACAGATTCAACAAACACTAAAAGGTGAAACGTAATAGGTAGAAATTGAAAAATAAGGATACATTTATTCAATGGCAACTCATTGCATTGTGTTACTGAGGGACCATGGTTGTTTACTTCATAGTGAAAATTGTTTTGTGTTAAATATTTAAAAGTTAGTAGAGGAGAAAGAAAGAGGACACTGATGAAAGGACGAGGAAAGAGAAAAGTTCATGTTTACTAAGTATGTTATTCACATCAAGAAATTCATGTACATTAGTTCATTTATTTTTTGCCACAACCCCAGAAGGAAGGCACTATTATCCTCATTTTACAGACAGGCAAGAGTGGCTCAAAGAGAGTCATTTAACAATTCAAGATCATCTCATTTCAACATCAATATTACTACCCTCTTTTTTTTACTGAGACATAATATTTGTGTATCTTATGGGTACAGTAAGGCAATTCAATATATGTACTCAATGTGTAGTGATCAAATCAGGGTAATAAGCACTTCCTTCTCCTCAAATGTTCACCACTTTTATGTGTTGTAAATTTTGTACCTTCTTTCCTAGCTATTTTAATAGTTGTTTTCCTAGTTATCATGGATTGTTGTGCCAGAGATAACCTCTTTTGTTTTGTGCCCGTAGGGCATGCCCAAGATGGCTATAGTTAAGCTCCCTCATCAATACTTCCAGCAAGCTAAGTTTCGGTATGTAGCCAAGGTCATGAACACCCTGATTCTTTTTTTTTTTTTTTTTTTTTTTTTTTTTTTTTTTTGCAGGGCCTTGTGCTTGCAAGGTAAGCACTCTACCAACTGAGCTATATCCCCAGCCCCCCTGATTCAGTATATGTACTCAAGATCACAAATAACTGCTTGTGTGCATGCACCCACTTATGTAACCTGTTAGCAGTGTTCCTTCTTTGTTTAGTCTGTAAATAAAAAAGGTCTATGGAAAGACTTGGGGTTCTGAGGGTTGATGCTGCCTCCAAATAAAGCCCAATTAGTATCCTAAATGCACCTTGCATTTCCTTCCACCTGCTGAGATCCTGATTCTGTTTCCCAAGGTCTGAACCCCTGCAGGACAGTACCATACCTCTCTCCCCTGCTCTTCCCAGTCTCTAGTGATCATTATTCCACCCCATTTTTTATGAGATCAATTTTTCAGTTTCCACAAATTAGTGTGAATATCTGGTATCCTTCTAAACTTGGGTAAGAGATGCTTTGAGTGCTAAATGGAAACTAGAGGTAGAAACAAGAGAATGTATTTATATTTCATCTCCATGTTTCAATCTCCATGTTAGTCCAATATTGATAACTTACATCAACAAGTCAAAGCAGACTGTTTTTAAAGAAGTGTCTCCTTATGGGGCTGAGTGAAACATAACAAAGGGAAAATCATGTGATGCAAAGGAGAAAGTCTTTGGGAGCCTAGAAAAGGAAAATGTATGAGCCACTATACAAGAAGGAAAAGCAGAGAAGCCTTTGACATGCCAAAGAGATATGATCTGATGATGTTTTGCTGATTCTTTTCATGGCATAAGATAAATGTCCCTCAAAACTCTTTATTCATGCTACAATTTTTGTTGCTTTTGCATTGCACAAATCTAGGGGATGCCATTCCTATCTTATTTTATGGATATTATGTGCATCTTTTGATTATTAACTCAACCTCATAGGAATCTTAATATTAATAAGGGAGTGCCTAAAACCACAAGTTGGAGCATATATATATAACAATGTTATTGACTGAGGTCTAGTGTCTATAAACAAGTGTCTTCCATTACACAAAAGGGACTTAATCACACCCCAATGACCTTGCAAACCAAGACACAGTTCTCTACTCCAGATTATCTGACTGCTTGGTCAAAACTGATTTTCTGGACCTGCAATCCTGAGGTCAAAACCTGAACTACGATATCACCAAGAACCTTCCAACTAGGAAGCCCTGTCTGAGTGGCAGCAAGTTTCCACATTGCTCTATCAATGCAAATACTTTTATACTCCATAACTCATATTAGTTTATATTAATTGAGTGCCATCAATGACCAGGTGCTATGCACATCACAAGTAAATATGTTTCTCCAAGGGACAGGATATCAGTGGTGCACATATACTCAGATACTAAAAGGCTTGTAAGGCAACAAAAAGTTTGAGCTCTACCATTTCTGTATGATTTCCTAAAACCATGGCTTATTGCTTTTTTCCTCATGACAAATCTTTTTTATTTGTTCTATTTAGTTATATATGACAGCAGAATGCATTTCAATTACTTGTTCACAAATGGAGTGCAACTTTTCATTTTTCTGGTCGTATACAATATACAGTCATACCATTCATACAATCATATATATACATAGGGTAATGATGTTCATTTCATTCCACCATTTTTCCTACCCGCTTCCCCTCATTCCCATCTGCCCAATCCAAAGTTTCTCCAATCTTCCCTAACACCGCTCACCATTATGTATCAGCATCCACGTATCAGAGAAAATATTTGACCTTTGGTTTTTTTTGAGATTGGTTTTTCTCACTTAGCATGATGTTCTCCAACTCCACCCACTTTACCTGCAAATGCCATAATTTTATTCTTCTTTAAGGCTAAGTAATACTCCATTGTGTATATATACCACAGTTTCTTTATCCATTCATCTATTGAAGGACATCTAGGTTGGTTCCACAATCTAGCTATTGTGAATTGAGTTACTATAAACATTGATGTGGCTGTGTCACTGATTTTAAGTCCTTTGGGTATAGGCCAAGGAATTGGATAGCTGGGTCAAATGGTGGTTCAATTCCAAGTTTTCTGATGAATCTCTGTACTGCTTTCCAGATTGATGACCAATCTTCTTAAAGTAAAATGTAAAGGTCTGAATTATTTTTTTCTTTTTCTTTTATATAATTTCTTAAAAGACTATTTCCCACAGGCCACAAAAACCTATATGATTAATAATGTCACTGAATCCCTACAAAATAAGTAGAATGGATTTAATAAGAACAATTTTATCCATTACTGAAATCTCTCATCCTGTTTGCTAGGATATAGCAAAGTTTCCATTCAAAGTGCTTCAGCTCACATGTAGCAAAATACACATGAAAAGCTCATGTTTGCAGTCAGGATTTTTCTGGTAATATCCACTTGCTTTCATGAACAAGTTTTACCATAAAAGATAACATATGCCAAAGTGAGGAAAACATGAAAAGTAAAAAACATGGCCTGGTATAGATAATGATGTCTTTAAATTTTTATTCTCAAATTCACATTTTCAGAACAGCACTCCTGGGATTATGGTAGGTTGATTTTTTTTTTTTTTTTTTTGACATTTTCCCCTGTGATTGAAGTTTCCTTTTTTTTTAATTTATTTTTTATTGTTTATTTTTACAGACTGCATTTTTATTTACACAAATGGGGTACATCTTTTCATTTCTATGGTTGTGCATGATGTAGATTCAAACCATTCATGTAATCGTTCATGTACATAGGGTAATGATGTCTGTCTCATTCCACAATTTTCATATCCCCCCTCATTTCCCTGTATGTAATCTAAAGTACCTCCATTCTTCTCTCACCCCCAACCCCCACCCCCATTATATAAAACAACTCTAAGATCTCATCTTACTGCAATTAGAATGGCTATTATCAAAAACACAAACAATAATAGATGTTGGCATGGATGTGGGGAAAAAGCACACTTTTACATTGCTGGCAGAGTTGCAAATTGGTGCAGTCACTCCAGATAGCAGTGTGGAGAATCCTCAGAAAACTTGGAATGGACCCATCTTTTGACCCAATTATCCCACTCCTTGGTTTATACCCAAAGGACTTAAAATCAGCATACTACAGTAATGCAGCCACATCAATGTTTATAGCAGCTCAACTCACAATAGCTAGATTGTGGAGCCAATCTAGATGCCCTTTAATAGATGAATGGATAAAGAAACTGTGATATATATACACAATGGAATATTATTCAGCCATAAAGAAGAATAATATTATGGCATTTGCAGAGAAATGGATGGAATTGGAGAGTATCATGCTAAGTGAGATAAGCCAATCCCCCGAAACCAAAGGTCAAATGTTTTCCCTGATAAGTGGATGATGAAATTTCCTCTAATAGTGCTGTCTAATAGAACTTTATGTGATGATGAAATATCATCTGTCTGCACTATTTAGTTTGGTAGCTATTAGTCATATGTGGCCATTGAGCATTTGCAATGTGACTAGTCAAAGTGAGTAAATTTTAAATTTTTCATTTAATATCAATTAATTTAAATTCAAATAGCTCTATGTGGCTTGAGAATACCACATTGGGTGGACAGAGTTTAAGAAACTGTCTGTAGCAGGGAACTATTAAAAAGTCCTCACCCTGATTCCACAGTACTCACTATTGAAGGCCAATGATATTGTCACTCATGGTAACTAGGACCAGAGAACAATATTTTGTAATTTCTTTAAAAACACAAACAGCTGCTAAAGGTATGTTGTAGGTGTATTTATAACCCAAGTGATGCATATCTCCTGGCCAAATGGTGTCCCATCAGATCTCAAAAGGGAAACTATTTTTGTCCCCAGATCATAAACTAACAGTGCTGGAACCCACTGCCACATCCTTTCAAGGCTGGGGGACAAAAGGACAGTGTAGGTAATAAATGATTGGGTCAGAAAGATGGGGCTGAGTCACAGGAAATGAAATGTTAATACCGTCAGGACACTTCCCCCTCCTCCACCAATTGCCAAGGTGACCTGCCTCCAGGGAATTGTTCCTCCCTGCCAAGAGCTGTAAGAGTTGTTAATTAATGCCTCCTGGGCTGCTCCCTTCCTGCCTGGATCACTCTATCTTTGGTCCACCTTCTGGTCACCAGTCACAAATGCAGGAAGATAGAGGGAGGAGAGAGCATGAGAACAGAGGAGCTCTAAAATGTATAAAAGGGGCAGGACACCCCCACTTCCTCAGACACCCAGCTCTGGCGCCCTTCTCTGTGGAGAAGTCTGTCTCTGTTCTATTCTTTAAATAAAACTTGCTTTCTACACTTGCCTCCACATTTCTCAGGAGTTCAATCTTCACAACTAGGGAAACAGAATCCGACCCTGATTGAGTCTCATCACCAGTATCACTGGGGCCGCAACCTCCAAAAAAGGGGGAAAAGGGGCTAAAAGGCAGGGCAAAGGCCATGTTCTCTTGCCCATTTTTCTACATCCCAGGCGGCTTTTCTGGGACTTTTTTTTCAACTTAGGGTTGGTGTCCTTGACCCACATATTGAGATAATCTGCGGCTGCCTGGGGCCAAGCTGAGAAATAGTACAAGGTGTGCCAGCACCAGGTTTAAAAGATTTAAAATTTTTAATCCTTTCTTCTGGTGCCCTGCTATCCTTGCACACCAGAGGCAGTGACTTTTGGCACCTTCAACTTACTTCCTGACTCTTCAGACTCCTTATCATGCAATTGCATAAATGTCTGTACATACAGAATCTCTTTCATATACTTTACCCCTGGCAGACCAACTTCGACTTCAACATTGTATAATAAACGGAGCAGATTGGGTTACAGTAAACCATCTTTCTCTTAGACAGGCTTATGTCTATAACTGACCCATTCAGCCAAGATCTCTTTACTCAAGAAACTACTGGTAAGATCAAACAGCATGATCCATGTCTTAAAGGTCCAGTAACAGATACAAAACACACAGACAGACAAGAAAGGATCACTGAAACCAGGGCTGACAGACAGGAACCTTTAAAACAGACAGACCTGCATGTAAGATTTCTTCCACTTCCTTCACTTTTGACAGACCAACTTCAACTCTAAGATCGTATAATAATTCAGAAAGCTATTCAAAAGCCATATCATTAAAGTAAAACATTATCTTAGAGAGACTTATACCTATAGATGGCCCTTTACCTCTGAGATACCAACTCCAATTGCAAGATTGTACACAAAAAGAGAGAATCAAAGAGGAGCCCCAAAACTATGGCCAACAGATGGGAACCTTTAAATTGACCAGCCAAGATCTTTCCCCAAATGACTACCTATAGGATTAATGCAGTTTGGGCCATGTCTTAAAAGAGGCAGTAACAAATACCAACAAAGCAAAAACAGACAACCACAGGAAATTCCCAAACCTAAGACCAACAAATAGATGAGAACCTAGAACAGACCAGAAAGGAGTAAATATTCCTAGGTTCTTGAATACCACTTAACCCTGACTCCTACATTAGCGGCACCACAGATGTCCCCACAAAGAGGGACCAGATGTTCCCACTAAGAGGAACCAGATATGGAATCAAGGGTCTCAGCATGCACACCAGGAGACTTAACAAATGGCCAAGGATGTCGGGACTTTATTGAGTTCAGTTTCCTTTTTCTCAAAGTAGACCATGATGGAGCAACCTGTACCTTTCAGGGAGAGAAGGAAGGAATTCCCCAAAGCAAAAGGAGATTCATTAGCTGCTGGTACAGTCCCTCAGTCCCTCTCTTTACCCAGAGGAATAGCTCCTCTGGTTCAACCTGAGGCAAACTCACCTGTCTCCTAAGTCTCCTGAATTTGGCTCTCGACAGGTTCACCAGCCACCTTGCATCCTCATCATGGAGATGGGGTTCTTTGGAGACCCAGGCCTGCCCAAGAAAGTTGGAACAGGGCTGCTCTTGGGTCACCTCTGGGGTGCCAAATTTGTTACTGAAAGCTTGATCCTTGTTCCCAATGCCAATCCAATGACGAGGACACAGTTTTGAGAAAAAGGAAAAAGAAGTTTTTATAGCTTTGCTAGCAAAGGAGAAACACAGGGAACTTCTGTCTCAGAGGCCGTGATTCTAGTTTAGCAAGATTTTACATTTTTTAATCAACTAATGCAATTTTTAAATCACTTTTAATTTTCACATTAACTATTTTTTTCTGAAGTAGAATTACTTGAACATTAACAAAGCACTTGAAACTATTAAAAGGCACTCCAGAGTTCTTTAATCTGTTGGATGGAAAGAAGAAAAAAAGTAAATTTCTGAGACTAGAAGAATTATCTTCTTTTCTTTTGAAGTTCAGGTTATATATCTATTATTAGAATGTAAAGGAACTACGAATACTTTCACACTGACAACTTTCTTTAACCTTCAATCTAGCTGTCAAACACTATAGAGTTTTGAAGACGTACATCTTCATTAAAGAAGTTCCTTTTTTTCTCATCTTGTTTTTTTCTAAAGTAAGGTGTATATGTTTTTCTTTTAGATAATTCATGGTGTATTAGTGAAAGAATGGACATTTTTTTAAGCTGTCTGTTTTATCTCAACTCCCTAAGGTCTCCCTCCCAATGATGGGAACAAAGCCCTTAAAGCTGTTCCAGGAATCAGCCCCAAACAGGGAGTAAAAGGGTAAATTGAGCCAGATAGCCAGATAGTGCTCAAACAGTAGGATTACCAGAAACTATTGACCAGAATCTACGCCCTGTTGTAAAACATTGTGAAACATGTTGTATGTTATCAGCAAACCCAGACCCCCTTTGAAATTTCCCGGCAGCTTTGTTCCCCTTTTCCCTTTCATGTGCGACCCCTCCCGATGTGTGGTCTCTGCCTTTATAAACCTGCAAGATTTTCTGCTAGGGACTCGACTCCTGGACTCCTGCGTGAGCCATGAGTCGGGTCCCAGAGCGCTGGAATAAACACCGCTTGCGGTTTGCATCAAGTGACGCCTCCTGCGGTTGATTGGGGTTGCCGTCGATCCATGGGACAGAGTTGGGGTTTCCTTTTTGGGGGCCTTACATTAGCATGTTTTCTGTTACAATTGAATATTACAGACTAGGTAATTTATAAGGAATAGAGGTTTATTTAGTTCACAGTTCCGGAGGCAGAGAAGACCAAAGGCAAGAGGAGGGACTTTTTGTTTCATGGAACATGGTGGAGGACATCATATGGCAGACAGAACAAGTGTGCTAGTGAGGCTGGGGGCAAAGGGACAGTGTAGGTAATGAATGATTGGATCAGAAAGATGGGGCTGATTCAAGAAGAAATAAAATGTGAATACCTCCAGAACACTTTCCCCTCCTTCACCTGTTGCCAAGGTGACCTGCCACCCGGGAATTGTTCTTCCCTGCAGGGAGTTGTGGGAGTTGTGAATTAAGCCTCCTAGGCAACTCCCTTCCTGCCTGAATCACTCCACCTTTGGCCCACCTCCTGGTTACCAGTCAAGTGCACAGGATGGAGGAGGAGATGGCATGAGAACAAAGGAAATTGTAAATGTATTAAAGGGGCAGGACACCCCCACTTCCTCAGACACCCAGCTCTAGGGCCCCTTCTCTGTGGAGAAGTCTGTCTCTGTTTTATCCTTTAAATAAAACTTGCTTTCTATGCTTGCCTCCGTGTTTCCTGGGTGTTCAATCTTTGGGGAAACAGGACTCGGCCTTGATTCTCATCACTGGTATCCCTAGCTCAGGTCTCTCTTTTTGTTCTTATAAAGCCATTGAGGCCACAGTGGGGACCCTACCCTCACAAACTCATCAAATCCTAATTGCCTACCAAAGACCCCACCTACACTTTTCATTAACATGAATTCAGGGATTAACTTTCTAACACATGGACTTCTGAAGGACATATTTAAATCATAGTTCATGATGGACTTTTCTGCTAGACTCCCACCTGATCTCCTGGCACCCTATTTACTCTCTCCTCTCCCACCCCAATCCTTTCTACATATACAATAGACTAATCTTCTTAAATTGCTGCTTTAATTTAAATTGATCTTAGGTGGCCCATACCTCCGCAATTTTAAAAGTCTCCACAGATGGCCCTGATATGCACCACTGCTCTAGCCAGACAGACTCTGCTTTCACCTTTTTGTAATTCCCTCATCATTTACATGTATCAAAATCCTTAACCATTCTTCTAAATCCTGCAAAATGTTACCCCTTCCATGAAGTCTTTTCCGATTCCCTAACCAAGTGTTTATTATCAACGTCTTTCTCTAAATTCCTACACCAACTTGTCACACTTTCATAATCTCTTGTTGTTATGACAATCATTTATCATTTACTTATCAGTTACAGTTTTGAAAGTCTTTCCATAGATCTTTCCTCCAATCATTTATTTACTATATTATGGAGGTTCTCTCACCCTCAAATTACAAATGAAGAAACTCTGGTTCAGAAAGTATACATGAGTTTTTTTTCCCAAGCTCACACAATTGGTAAATTACAAAACTGCATTCTGAGTATAGGTATCACAACTCCTATAATCTTATTGTTTAAAATATACAAGACAGAAATTCAATTCCCCTTTCACCATTAGAGGACACAGACATCACCTTGGAAGCATGTCAAAATGCATATATATCAGGATCCCAGCCTGGAGGGTCTAGCTGGACAGGCCTAAGAGTCTAAATTTTCAGCAGGTACTGCCAGGAAATTCCCATGCAAGAGGTAAGAGACCATGTTTTGAGAAACACTGCTATAGGTGATTACATACCATATGGAGATTGTAGGGAACCCTCCAAAGAGTCATTTTATTCATGTAGAATGATAACACAACCATAGTTAAGATTTAATAGTGGGGAAAACCTTTCTTGGTATAGAGATCACAGTGTTTTGCCCAAGAGCATTTTCACTATAATTATAAAAGTTGTTTCTTTAAAACCCCATCTGTCAGTTTCCAGACCAGCAGACAGTGCACTGACCAGATGCCTGTGTGGTGGTCAGTGCAGCCTCCTCCCCTCAATGGAGACAAGTGGGCTCACTTTTGATTTCTCCTCTGGGAAGCATGGAGGTCATGCATAGCATTTCTATTTCAGAAGGGCTTTGGTGGAGCTCATTTGGCTCAGAGTTTTCAAACCAAATTTTCTCATGAGGGACTCTTGGCTGACATTTTTTTTCAGTTGACTAGGGCAATGTTCTCAGGCCACCTGGAAACATATCTCTGTCCAGATTACTTTTCCACAGGAAAAGGCTTACGTATTGTAAATAAGATACAATTTCACAACTTCCAAAGTCTAAAGAAGTTATGCCATTTTAGTACCACCCAGGATATAGACTACCATTTGGCATAAATTTTATCTATAGGTCCAATGTGTTGACAATATTCTGATTTACACGTGTGAACTTTGTGTGGTGCAAGATAACCATTTGGTTCTATTTATTTCTCAAATAGTATGTAAAAGAAGGATGTTCTATAACTAGAGGTATATAGATTTTTCATTCCTTAAAAAAATCTTGGAGTTCCTGCTGTGACTGGTCTCCCTGATGCGTCTGATTGTCCTCCTCCCGGAGGGGAGGATGCGGGCAGTCAGTCGGCCCTACCTTTCCCGGTCTAGCCTTGTTGGGGAGTGCTCCCTTCCTTTGTCACCAGTTGAGAAGAGCAAGGGGGCTAAAGACCCCAACATCTGGTGCCCAATGTGGGGCCCCTCAAGGCTGATCCACAGCCAAAGCGAACAGGCAGCTTCGAAACCAAAAGTACTGGCAGATTGGGCCAAGCGAGTTCCAAGGTAAGGGCATCCCTGAAAAGATGGAGCAAACACACACCACACATGGTGGCCCTGCGCTCTCAGCTCTTAGACTCATGCTGATACTGGGCCTTGAGTTGTCTGGTACACAGGCAGAAAAAGCCTGGGACACCTTTACTCCGGTGGCCCTTTGGCTTCCTGCTGCTAATCTTTTTGACTGATCCACATGGGATCGTGTAGATCAAATTGTTAGGGAGAGGGAAATCAATTTAGGGGAGGGTTCCCCCTTGGGAGTCTACCTTACATTATCCACCCTTAAGGCCTGCTTCTCTCCAGGACCTCCCAAAGGGGGCTCCAAGATTCCCCCCAAAGAGCTGCCACCTAAAGAACTGTTGGCTCCTCCCATTGTGAAACTCACCACATAGTAAACAACGTTGGGAGACCTTTAATGAGGAGCCCAATCCATCTCTGTCCACTCCTCCCAAGGTTGAGGAACCACAAGGGCAACCAGCCTCTACACATAGCAAGGGCCCACTTCCACCCCGGGGAGGCTCATTGCTGCCATCTTGTATTCTGGAGCTACATCAGACTCCAATGAAAGCCCTCGCCCTCCTCCTTCCGGATGGCAGGAAATCTTCCCGGCAGCCATTTTATGATACTGGTAGAGAACTCACTGACTCTAACCTCCCCCCTCTCTGTATGGCCTTCCCGGTAAATGCTAAAATGTTAGTTTGGGAAGGAATGACTACTGATCACAAATTGGCCTGTGCAGGGATGAAAGATCACTCCATGGGAAGGTGGATTGTGGCTACCAAAGATATTGGCACACAGCTTCTGTGAGCGAACAGGCAGATGGAAAGGGATTCCTTATCTTCAAGTCTCTTCTTTCTTGTACTTCTATGTTCTTCCTGCAAACTCGAATGCCTCCTTCTTCTCCCCCTCTTAATCCCTCCTCCTCCTCCAACTTCAACTCAGCTGTTTCTGTTTCCATTCCCTGGCCTAGCCCACCTAGTCCTCCTGCCATGAAGTCCCACATATGCCAGTGTGGAGGGAGTAACCAGCCCAACCATCAGTGGCATGTCCCAGTAAGGAGTATGATATAGCAGCCCCATTCCCCACAAGTAGTGGGAGATAATGTTTAACAATTTTTTGCATCCAAACCTGAATTGATTACTAATGAGGAAAAAATGGCTAAAATGCCCTAGGCACAAAGTTTCTGCTAAAACCTGTCAGCTCTTTCCAGATCTCAGTCAAGGTTTACATTGAAATGTAAATAGAGAAAGCCTGAAGACTCAGTAGGAGACCAGTCTCAAACCCAAGAAAAAAAAAAAAAAAAGAGTAAAAAGAGTCTTACCTGAACTCCAGCAAAAGTAAATTTCATGGTGCTTTACTAAAGTAATTAACGGTCGTATCATTTTTCCAGGACTCTTGTTGTTTTTTGAATTCTATATTTTTTTGAGCTCATGACTTTTTGATCAGTTCTATTTTTTTATGCAACTAGAGTTTTCAAACATCTGTTACATTGCAATGGAGATTCACCTATAAAGTTACAAGGCCTTTGATTTTGTGTTATTTGTATGTCGCGCTGTCTGATGTCATGTTTTTTCTGTATCAAAACTGAGCACTCCTAAAATTAAAATTAAAAAATGGATCCAGATACTTTTTTTTATTATAAACAAATGGGATACATGTTGTTTCTCTGTTTGTACATGGCGTAAAGGCATACTATTTGTGTAATCATAAATTTATATAGGGTATTGTTGTTTGATTCATTCTGTTATTTTTTCCCTTCCCCCCACCCCTCCCACCCCTCTTTTCCCTCTATACAGACCTTAATTCATATGATTTAAAAGGTTCAATTCAAATTGGGTAAACTAATAAAAGTAAAATGTCTTTAAAAGTAACTCGCAATTCTCTAGGTGGTCAAACTAATAAAATGTTGATGTTAATAAAATGTCTAATATCAAAAAAAAAAGAATCTTCACTCACCTGCATAGCAATAGATAGAGTGTAGAACAATGTATTGGTTGAGCCCCTGAATCTAGCATAAAATGATTTTTAAAACAGTACAGACTCTTTATTCTCTTAATTGGCACTTGCCTATTTTATTTAAAATCCCATATTCTTTCGTTTTCTTTGCATTGAAGCCAATAGCTACAATTTCAACAGCAGCAATAAAGGTATGAGAAATTGCTATTTAAAGGATTTTGGATTTCATTGCTAAGAATTAGAAGTCACTGATAGAGTTCAGTTAAGGAGAGATATATTTAGATTTTATAAAATTCATTTTGGGAGCAGTGTAGAAAATCAAAGACGTAAGGCTTGAGGTGGGGGGAAATCACATGAAATATGTAGGAGTATAGTCAGCAGGATTTGGTGACCTAAGGTACACAAAGTGGTTATAAACAGCATGAGAGATAAACTATTCATACTCCTATATTTTGAGGTATATACTGTAGTATGGAGTTCACAGGGACAGAGAGTAATCAATAAAGGTTAGAGAGGCCTGGAAAGACATCTGAATACCCAGATATGAGTACTCATGCATTCTGTGAGCCCTTGAGGAGCTACCACTGATGCTAAATAAACCATAATTTTAGTGTTGCCAAAGATCTAAGTATTCAAGAACAGATCAAGAATCCAAAACCTGGATTCCTCCTTATAATTAAAGAACCAATTAATTAAATAATTTAAACTACTCAAATAAAACAATATTTAGAGCAATCTATAAAAAAGCAAAATGATTTGGAAATGTATTTTGGAAGTAAATTTAGTTGCATACCAGGTAAGAGGAGAGGTGTTCATTTGCTCAGGCAATTAAGACAGATCTGAAACAGGAGTTAGAATCAGAGTCACTATCTGATTAAGTTTATGATAATCCATTATCATTCTTCAAGATCCATCTGTTTCTGTACTAATAAAAAAAATGGAGGTGACAGCCATAAAGAAGAATAAAATTATGGCATTTTCTGGTAAATGGATGGAGTTGGAGAATATCATGCTAAGTGAAATAAGCCAAGCCCAAAAAACCAAAGGCCAAATGTTTTCTCTGATAAGTGGATGCTGATTCATAACAGGGTGGGAGCAGGGTAAGAGAAGAATGGAGGAACTTTGGATTAGAGTAGAGGGAAATGGGGTTGAAGGGGGTGGGGGAAGGAAAGATAGTGGACTGAGACAGACATTATTATGCTATGTACATATATGATTACATGAATGGTGCAAATCTACATTGTGTACGACCATAGAAATGAAAAGTTGCACTCCATTTGTGTACAATGAATCAAAATGCAGTCTGTAAAAATAAAAAATAAAAAAAATTATATGTTTACTTAACTTGTTTTACAACAAACACTGCATTGTTGCAGCAAAAATGAGTGGCTTTAAAAAATAAAAAAATTTTAAAAATAGAGTTGAAATGGTATGTGGTGGGAATCACCACCTTCCTCCTTCAAGAAAATGCACCCTGCATCTTTAAAGATGACACTAATCTCTGCAATCCCTTTGGGAATGTGGTCTTTCTTTTGGCTTACCACATTCATTAGCGGAACTGCCTTCCACTTGGCATATCTTATAACAGCCCACAATTCACAGGCCAGTGAACAAATGCAAACACTCTGCCAGTTGCTGAATATGTCTCTTCCAATTATTTATTCTGAAACTTGGGAGATAACCACATTATGGTTTTAGGAACCCACTGATCTCATTGTGAGACACACCTGAGCTATAAATCCAGATCACCTGAACTCCATAAGCCTCTATTCTAATTTATAGTGGCATTCTGATTTTCTTAGAATTTGTGTCAGTTACAAACCATTGTCCAGTATTCCCCAAGATTTAATTCTTTCCTATTCTCCCTGGTTGATGGTTATATAGGTTCCTTAACAGACCTATGGGAGAAACATTAACTGCAATTTTCATCACTAGAGCAGGGTTCTTCCTCAAGGACACCAGCCTACTATTCATTCAAAGGGTTCTGGGTCTAAAAACTGGCTTAGATATGGGAACTGAGTGGTGGACTCTGCCTCTGTTTTAGTGACTCAAGTTAGACTTGACCTAGAACTCTTCCACTTACACAGATCAAGTAAGAATTTGTAGATTCTAATCTAATTCTTTTCTAGGGTCATAGTAATGAACTAGACAATGTCATGGGTCTCTGGGAATAAACTTTACTATTTGGCAGGATAAATGCATCAGTCATCTTTTCATTGTTATGACTACAATATCTGACAAGAACAACTTAGAGAATGAAAAGTTTATTTTGGACTCAGGTTTTAGAGTTTAAGTCCATTGTCAGCTGACTCCATTGCTCTGGGTCTGAGGTGAGGCAGAACATCATGGCAGAAGTGTGTGGTCAAAGAAAGATGCTTAGCTCATGGAAGCTAGAAAGCAGAGAGAGAGAAAGAGAGAGGGGAGAGAGAGAATGAATCCAGGGACAAGATATAATCCCCAAGGGCACAACATTAGTGATCTACTTCTTCCAGTCACACTCCACCTTCCTATAGTTACCATCCAATAATCCATTCAAATTATTAACCAACAAAATTGATTAATCCACTTATGAGATAGTGGCTCTCAATTTAATCACTGTACCTCTGAACATTCCTGCATTGTCTAACACATGAACTTTTCAGGAGATACCTCATATTGAAATCATAACAGTAATCGTGTCCACTTTGCCTTTGATGCTTAAGTGCCACCAATTGAGCCTTGCCACCTTGGAATTCAATTATTCCCCAACACATTTGAAGATCCAGTTTGTTGGCACAGTTCTGACTGGAACAAAGAGATGAGTGACCACAGACCTCTCCAAGGATGCTAGAGAGGCCTCACAAATTTGAGGTCTCCTTGGAGGTATTGTGCTGTCAGCCCTACTCCTGCTGTCTTCACCTTTCGTGTGTCACTAAAGTCTCTCTGGCTGTTACTTGGAAGCAAAGTAATCCTGCTGTCCTTCCTGTAATTGTAGACATTGATACTACTCCTGTGGGTAGAGTGGCCCTGGCCAGAAGAGGCTGCTACATCATTTATGCCCTACCAGAAAGCTCAAGGGTATCAACCCTGGAAGCCTGCATAGGGGCTAATTTGTACCCTTTTAAAGGGATTTAGAGAAATATTAAAATCCTTGCTGTTGTAGCCCAGCATCCATTGCCATTCTGGTTAGTGTAGTCAAAATTTCTTTGGGGAAACTTTTTCCCTATTTTATATCCCATAGTTTGTATGGGACTGATGCTACCAAAAAATACACAAGAAAACAAGATTGGCTAAAGCCAGTCAAGGAATCCCATTCCCTGGGCCACTAGGTACAAAGAAGGACACAAAGCCCAGGGCTGAGCCAATCAACACTCCATTCCCTTGGCATGGGGATAATGTAATGATCAGAGTTAATCCTAAACTACCAATTTTATAACTGTACAGTCTAAACAGTGACAATCTGTGAAAGCTTTAGTTTACATTATTGGCTTGTTTCTTCTGGTCTGTAGTGGTTTCTACTGGGACACTTATTAGTATGGCTGCTTTTTTATTGTCGAGAGAGAAAGAGAGAGAGAGAGAGAAAAGGTGGGGGAGAAGATTATAGGATGATCCCCAGTCTCTTGGTTAACACTTATTTGCTGTCCCAAAGTTAATCACAAAACTTTAAGGAATATACCACATACTCTTTTTCACTTACCATCTCTTCTCCATATAGGATCCACAGGGTTGGGTTGGGGCCTGATTCACGTAATAATCATACAGATGCAGCACTAACCCCTCCACACACTCTGGCCACATGTGGAAGTTTTGTATGCTGCACAAATCACTGGGGCACTTTAACATCCGGTGATTAGATTTAGGGACTGTCTTTAAATCTTATAAATGTACCTGCTTTGGGGGTTTTGGAGGACCTGTAAATAGAGCCACATCAGAAGATAAGGCCACAGTAAAGCTCTTATCTCCTTCTTTTCATCAGCGTTTATTCCCTCATTTCTATAAAGGGCATTTGAAGGTTATGCTCAGATATGCCTGACTCTTCTTGAAGAAGCATTTCTTTTTTACTGATTTTCTAAAAATAAAGTGCCATCAATCACCTGCCTTTCCATTACTTAGAATGATTTGGTATCCCTGAATGTGTGTCTCAGTCTAATGGTCCCTAAAGGAATTTACATTCACAGTCTTTGCACTGCATTCTGTTTATTTCCATTTTCACACACCATACATCCTGCTGCTTGGCAGTGCATGGAATATCTGAGTTTACAGTAACTGCTGGGTTTGTCTGCAGAGGTATTGCCAGGAAAATTTGCTTAGGGCAGCACCATGGTAGACCCATGCCTGCAAGTAATGAGAAAGAAAGGACAAACTAAAATTGTGTTTGAACTAAAGAATGGCAGCCCTTGGGGCTGGGTTTGTAGCTCAGTGGTAGAGCACTTGCCTAGCATGTGTGAGGCACTGGGTTCCATCCTCAGCACCACGTAAAAGTTAAAAAATGAATAAATAAGGGCATACTGTCCATCTACAACAACAACACAAAAAAATTAAAAAACAAAAAAGAACAGCAGTCCCACAAGACAGACTGGAACTACAGAGAAGTTACACACACATAAATATGGGGACGACCTTGATTCTTTCTGTTCTCTCACACCCACAACCAACTCATCAGAAATACTGAAGGCTCTACCTCCAAATTTCATGTCTAAAAGCTTATTATTTCTCCCTTATTAATGCAAACTATCACAATATTGCAAACCAATCATCATCTCTCATTTGAGTATGATAAAAGACTCCTAACTGTCTTCATAACTCTGCTCATCCTTTTAACCTCCACAAAGCAGGCAGAGTGTCCCTTCTAAATGGAACTCAAAATGTCACCTGTTTGTGCAAAACCACTCAAAAGCTTACTATCTCAGAGTGAACATCTCTTTGACATTATCTCCAACTACCATTCTCCCTCAGTATCCATAGGGGATTGGTTCTAGAACCCCCTGAAGATACCAAAATCCACAGAACCTCAAGTCCCTTATATAAAATGGTGTAGTATTTGCACATAACCTACACACATCTCCCACATACTTTAAATTATCTCTAGATTATACACAATACCTAATACAATGCAATGCTGTTTAAGTTGCTACTATACTGTTTGCTTAGGGAAGAGAAACAAGAAAAAAAATCTATATATTTTTTAATTATGCAGATGTAAGTTTTTAAAATAATATTTTCTATTCACAGTTGGTTCAATCCATAAACCTGCAGATACAAAGGACTGAATATTCTCATTCACTGTGCTTGAACCACACTTGCCACCTTTCGGTTCTTCATCCTTGGCCTTTCACTTAACGATTTCTTAAAATGCTTTTCAGTTATAATACAACATCAGGATACACCTTGACATAATAATAAAAGCATGAAACTCAACCTGATCCAATTTGGTCCCCAGCACTTCCCCCCCTGCTCCCTTTCCTCCACTCCACCAATCTTTATTCAATTCATTATTTACTTTTTTAAAAAATTAGTGTCTTGTGGATATACCCCACTTTAGGATTTTACAGTAGCAGTTTCCTCTGTTTGGAAAGTTCTTTCCCCAGGTAAGTACACAGTTAACTCCCTGACCTTCTTCACGCTTTCACTTAAATATCACCTTCTCACATCGAACCATCCTGTTCATCTTTTTAAAAATTGAAACTCACTTGCTATCCACTGTTTAACTTCCTTTTCCTGTCCTACCCGTCCTTTCCTCTATGGAGAAAAAAATGTCACTTTATGACATATTGTTCGCATATTTATTTTTCTTATTGCTTATTGTGTATCCTACCACATCCAATTACATTACTCCCTTCAACTTGAATCTAAGCTCTGTGGAGGTAGGATCTTTTTGAGCATTTGCAGATGTATCTATTATTTAGAATAGTGCTTGAAATGTAGCAGGCAATTAGTAAATTTTCAGTGAATGAATTGTATGAATGAATGTATTAATATCAATGTCATGTTGACTACACATGCACACACACTAATTAGAAAAGGCAAAGACCAGGTTGCTCTCAGTTATGCAATTTGGACAAAGGATGAGGAAGGAGCAGCTGACATCTATATGATTATTATTTTGTAATAAATGAAATATTTGATATTTTTTATTCTCTATTACATAATTCATTCAACAAATTTTCAGGTGTGTTTTACTACATTCTCTTTTAGACATATTTTCCCAAAGTTCCCAGTTACTAAGTTGTAAAGTTCAATTTCTTAATTCTTTCTAGAACTACTGACCTATTTTCCTTAGAACTACACTGAGGGTGTTTGAAGGTCATATGCTAAAAAATAAAGTAGGCACACAGTTACCACTATATTATGACAAACATGACTAAATTTTCAAAAATACATCTATAGTTCCTAGAGCATATAAAACACAATTCAGGTCATTATAACTCCACTCTTATTTCTTACACTTTTATCTAATAGGGGACTGATTTTATAAGTCTTCCTTTCATACCATGAATAAGGTTTTAAAATCATGTATGGAGAGCTAATATTTCTAACCAAATAATCTCAAACCCCAAATATTTTCATTCAAAAGCTGATAAAACAAATAGTAGAGGAAGGAGTAAAGATTATGAGACACAATACATTGTGGTTTCTCAGTACTCTCTATTAAAACTTCAGATTCTCTCCTTAACCAAAGATAGTAAATTCTTCAGAATTATAGAACTATAACTGACAAAATATTAATCAGATGTCATACCTTACATTTTCTCTGGCTTCACAACAATTCTTTATGGCAAAATCAAAAAACTTGTACTAAAGAAGCCTATACAGAAGGCCATCAATCTTTCATACTGGATATTCCTCTTCAACTGCAAGGAAAGACAAACACATGTATGTAATAGGCAACAAGAAAAACGGGTAATGGGAGAGAAGTAAAACATTTTCCACCAACTTCTGTGAGTAGAAAACATTCAGTAAGTTACCTTTAATGCCTGCAAGAACAATGGACTTACTGCTTAGTAAGCCCTTAACTGACAACCAAGGTTGTTATTTCTGAGTAGAAAAGCAATGAGGGGAATTATGCAAAGAAAGCATGTCTCATACTTGTCTTTTTAAAATGTAAGGGAATAGAGAAATATTCAAAAATAGTGAAAAAGAATAAATAGTGCATTTTAAGAATTTTTACTCTTATGGCCAATATGGCTGGCTTGCTTGCTTTACCTAGAATTCACAAACACATCATTTAAACTTTATATTTACAAGCCAACTAAGATTATATTTCCTTAATGTATAAACAGTGCCTTTTTCCTCAACAGATGAATTGCAGAAAAAATGTGTACTTAATTTGGGTTGTATTTGAAATAATTCCACTGCAAATATTTCTTTTAAAAAGCTATTAATTGAAATTATGGAACTAGTCTCGGTGTCCATCAATAGATGACTGAATAAAGAAAATGTGGTATATATACACAATGGAGTTTTATTTATCCATAAAGAAGAATGAAATTATGTCATTTGCAGTAAAACAGATGGAATTTGAAGAATTATGTTAAGTGAAATAAGCCAAATTCAGAAAATCAATGGTTGTATGTTTTCTTTTATATGTGGAAGTTAGAGATTAAAAAAAGGGGGTGGGGGGAGAGAAAGGTATGCATCTCTATACTGGGAAACCAGTATAATAGAGGAAAGGGATCTGGGTAAGAGGTAGGTCCAACCATGAGAGTAGCACCTGTGCCCCAGCACCTCTGGGGGCAGTCAAAGCTGAAGAGCAATGGACATTCTCTAAAGGTTCTAAATACTAATGAAATCAAACCAGGAAGACTCAATAAGAATTTCTGGGGCTAGGGAGATAGCTCAGTTGGTAGAGTGCTTGCCTTGTAAGCACAAGGCTCTGGGCTTGATCCCCAGCACCCAAAGGGGGAAAAAAAAAAAAGAATTTCCTTCACCTTGGCATAGTTTGGTATAAGTAGCCCTAACATTAACTTTGATCATACATGTATCACTCTTCATTTTGCTACCCTAGTATTCAAAACTGCTCTCAACCCATTTTATTATATTTCTTCTAATGTTTTAGAGCCTGAATTGGAATCACTTTATCTTTGTTTTCCTAGTTCAGGTTTATGCTTGTTCCTCTTAGCCCCTCTATTCCCTCTTACATTACCTGATATTGCCTCCAATTCACCACTGCTCCCCCCTCCCACCACCACTGATCTTTTTCTTCTTTTTACTTTGGCATGTATTAATCATTTCTACCTTTTCTTTTCTTTTTTTTCTTTTTCTTTTGCTTCTTCTGTCCAATTTTTCTCTCCCCCTCCCCTTTTAGCCCCTAAATAATGTTATGGTAATTTTACTCTCTTGAGTATTTAATTTTTCAACCTATTCCAGAACATAGTACAAGTTTTTACCTCAATTGGAAGAACTGTAGAGAACACTATCAACAAATTTTTGTTTTTTCCTAAGGTTGATTGGTACATAGCTTTGATCTGAAATGATTGTAGTAAATGGGATCTAGTGTCTTCTCCTAAAGTGGTGCTGATATTGGGAGAAGAAGAGGACACACACTGAGTGAAAGTATCACACACGCTGAGTGAAATTACCTAACTAGTTGCCCATCCTGGAACTCTTAAGAGAGGAAACTCATTAATAGTCCCTTGCATAAAAGAAGAAGCAATAATCATCACAACAGATGGGAAAACATGCAAGCAGTACAAAAAAACCAGGGGACACCCCAACCATCCTATAGCATTTCAACAACTGATCCAATTGACACCACAGTGGAGGAAATATTGGAGAAATAATTTAGAAAGTTTACAGTTAAAATGTTTAATGAGCTAAAAGAAGATGTAAGGAATGAACTTAGAAAATACAGGAAATGAAGAATCATTTCAAAAGAGATAGAGATTCTGAAAAAGAACCAAATAGTAATCCTGGAAATGAAAGACTCAATAAGTCAAATTAAAAATTCAATGGAAAGCATCACCAACAGATTAGACCACTTTGAAGATAGATTTTTGGGCCCTCAAAGGCAAATTATGCAATCATAAAAATAAAGTTGACAATAAAGAAAAGTTTTAAGAGACCACGATTAGAATGTTCAACAAATCTGAGATAATTTCAAGAGACCAAATGTAAGAATCATTGGAGTAGGTTCAAAATACAAATCATAGTCTTTTCAATGGAATAATTTTAGAAAAATTCCAAATCTTAGAAATAAGATGAAAATCCAAATAGAAGAGGCATATAAAACCCAAGATAGGCAATATAAAAAACTCCTCTACAAGACACATTATAATGAATATGCCTAGTATACAGAAGAAGTATAGAATTTTAATAACTGTAAGAGGAAAAAGAGAAGGTCACATTTAAAGGTAAGCCAATTTGGATTTCAACTGATTTCTCAGCTGAACACAGACCCTAAATGCCTGGATGGCTTGGAATAATATATACCAATTTCTCAAAACAAGTAAGTGCCAACCAAAATTACTATAACATCAAAATTATCCTTCAGAATTTAAGATGAAATAAAAACCTTCTTTGGTGAGCACAAACTAAAAGAATTCATAACCACTAAGCCTGCACTACAAAAAAAAAATACCCAATGAAGTATTTCATGCAGAAGAAATAAAACCCAGCATAGGAATGAATGGCACTAGAAGAGTCAATTAAAGAAGTCTTAATTAAGCATTAGAAATAAATCAAACTCTGAAAGAGAAATTAGGAAAACTACCCCATTCATGATAGCCTAAAAACAAACAAAAAAGAAAAAAATCTTGGTACTCAATCTAACAAAAGAGGTGAAAGACCTCCACAATGAAAACTACAGAACACTAAAGAAAGAAATTAAAGAAAACCTTAGAAGATGGAAAGATCTCCCATGTTCTTCAATAGGCAGAATTAATATTGTCAAAATGGCCATACTACCAAAAGTACTATACACACTCAATGCAATTCCAATCAAAATCTCAATGCTGTACCTAATAGAAATAGAGAAAGCAATCATGAAATTCATCTGGAAGAATAAGAGATCCAGAATAGCCAAAGCAATCCTTAGCAGGAAGAGTGAAGCAAGGGGTATCACAATACCAGAACTTCAACTATATTACAGAGCAATAGTAACAAAAACAGCATGGTATTAGCACTAAAATAACAGATAGACCAATGGTACAGAAGACACAGAGACAAACCCACATAAATACAGTTACCTCATACTAGACAAAGAAGCCAAAAACATACAATGGAGAAAAGATAGCCTTTTCAACAAATGTTCTGGGAAAACTGGAAATCCATATGCAGCAAAATGAAACTGAACCCCTACCTCTCACTCTGCAAAAATCTCAACTCAAAATGGATGAAAGACCTAGGAATTAGACCAGAAAACCTGCACCTAATAGAAGAAAAAGTAGGTCCTAATCTTCATCATGTCAGCTTAGGACCAGACTTCCTTAACAAGACTCCCAAAGCACAAGAAATAAAAGCAGGAATCAATAAATGGAATAGATTCAAACTAAAAAGCTTTTTCTCAGGAAAGGAAACAATCAATAATATGTAGAGAGAGTCTACAGAATGGGAGAAAATCTTTGCCACATGCACTTCAGACAGAGCACTAATCTCCAGAATTTATAAAGAACTCAAAAAACTTTTCACCAAGATTACAAATAACCTAGTCAATAAGTGGCCTAAGGAAATGAGCAGACATTTCACAGGAGATCTACAAGTAATAAACAGATATATGAAAAAGTGTTAAACATCTCTAGTAATAAAAGAAATGCAAATAAAAACTACCCTAATATTTCACCTCACCCCAATTAGAATGGCTATCACAACAATAGGTGTTGGCGAGGATGTGGGGAAAAAATACACTCATAAGTTGTTGGTGTGATTGCAAATTGGTGCAGCCACTCTGAAGAGCAGTGTGGAGAATCCTCAGAAAACTTGGAATGGAACCACCATCTGACCCAGCTATCCCACTCCTTGGCTTATACCCAAAGGACTTAAAATCAGCATACTACAGAGATACAGCCACATCAATGTTCATAGCTGCTCAATTCACAATAGCCAGATTGTGGAACCAACCTAGATGCCCTTCAATTGATGAATGGATAAAGAAACGGTGGTATATATACACAATGGAATATTATTCAGTCATAAAGAAGAATAAAATTATGACCTCTGCAGGTAAATGGATGGAGTTGGAGAATATCATGCTAAGTGAAATAAGCCAATCTCAAAAAACCAAAGGCCAAATATTTTCTCTGATAAGTGGATGATGAAACATAATGGGGGGTGGCTGGGGGTAAGAGAAGAATGGAGGAACTTTGGAGTATGTAGAGGGAAATTAGAAGGAGGAGGGCACAGGGGGTATGAAAGACGCTGGAATGAACAGACATCATTACCCTATGTACATGTTGATTACATGAATGGTGTGAATATACATCGTGTACAATGACAAAAAACAAAAAGTTTTACCTTCATTTATGTACAATGAATCAAAATGCAGTCTGTAAAAATTAAAAAAATAAGGAACATATTTTATTAATCAAACAACTGAATTCACTTCTTCTCATTGGACATGGAACTTTTCCACAATATATCATATTCAGGGCAATAAGAAAATCTTAGCAAATAAAAATGTAGAGATAATTCCTGTGTATCCTATTAGATTATAATGAAATGAAAATAGAAATCAATAACAAGGTAAAAAAACAACAATTCTAACACTTGGGGATTAAATAATATACTTTTAAAGAGAAATGATCACTGAAAAAATAGGGAAAAATAAAAGTATTTCTTAGAAACAAATGAGAAGAGTGATACAACACATCAAAATCTCTGAGGCAGTATAAAGGAAGTTTTAAGAGGAAAGTTTATAGCACTGAGTTCCTACATTTAAAAAAATAGATACTAGATAAATAATCTAACATTATACCTCCAGGCCCTAGAAAAGAACAATAAAAAACTAATATCAAAATCAGTAGAAAACAGGAAATAATTGAAATAAGAAATGAAACTAATGAAATTGAAAATAAAAAATTAATAAAGGATCAATGAAACAAAGAATGATTCTTTGAAAAGATTAAAGATTGATAACCCTTAGCCAAACTAACCCAAAAAAAAAGAAAAAAAAGAAAAAGAAAAGAAAGAAGAGTCGAATTTAAAAATTAGAGATGACAAATGCAATATCACCACAGACAATGTAAAACCCAAGAGATTATTAGAAACTATTTTAAAAATTTATACTCCAATAAATTAGAAAATCTCAATGTATTGACAAATTCCTAAATACAGATGGCCTGTCCAGTTGAACCATGAGGATAGAACAAAACTTAAACAGATTTAAATCAGGCAATTAAATTGAAGGCATCTATAAAAGACTTCCAACAAAGAAGCCCCATAACCAGATGGATTCTCAGCCAAGTTCTACCAGAACTCTAAATAAAAAATAAAATCCAAATTCCTTAAATATCCATGAAATAACAAAGAGGAGCAAACACTGCCAAACTCATTTTATGAAACCAGTATCACCCTGATACCAAATGAGATGAAGACACATCAAGAAGCTATAGATCAATATACCCATGACAATAAATGCAAAGATATCAATAAAATATCGGCAAACCACATTTAAAAAAAACATTAAGTGCTGTCCATGAGCCAGACACCCACCCCACCCCCCACAGAGGGACACTGCGCCTGCCCCCTGTGCTGACTCAGCACACCCTCGCTGGGGCCCCAGCTTCTTTGGAGGCTGGTGCAGGCATTTTGAATTATTCCTGAGGGCGTGGCCATCATCATTAGAAGGGCAGCTCCCTTTCTGAGACACCTGTAGGAGACTGGAGGCCCTTTGACAGGTATCTCTATTTACTCACTTACATCCTACACCTCTCTCTATGCTCTTCGTTCACAACTAGAAATGCTGTAAATAGTAATCAAACTCATCCTGTTTATTACAATAATGTTAAAGTCTTTATAGGGGCTCTCTGGTTCAAGGCTGCATTTTCTCTGTATTGGGTGCTGCTATTGTTGATCTCCCCTTCAAAGGAGAGGTAGTGGAAAACTGCAGGGTCATAATAAGCCTGCAGGGGGGAAAATTCAGTACCTCTGATCTTCACTGCTAGAGGGGGAATATACAGAAACAATATGAAAAAACAGGGGAGGAAGGTGTCCCTAACAAACCAAGATGCTATTTTGATAGAATCCAATGACAGCATGGCAGTAGAAATGACAGAAAAAGAATTTAGAATCTGCGTAATTAAAATGATCTGTGAAGCAAGAGAGGAGATAAGAGAGCAAATGCAGGCAATGCATGATCATTCCAGTAAACAGTTAAAAGAGCAAATGCAGGAAGCAAAAGAACACTTCAATAAAGAGATAGAGATTCTGAAAAAAAAAAAAAAAACAAACAGAAATACTTGAAATAAAAGAAACAATAAACCAAATTAAAAACTCAATAGAAAACATCACCAACAGAATAGATCTTCTGGAAGACAATGAAGAAAAAATATTTAATCTTGAAAATAAAGTTGAACAAACTGAGATGTTAATAACAGTACCTCCAAGAATTATTAGATATCATGAAAAGACCAAATTTAAGAATTATCAGGATTGAGGAAGGCACAGAGATACAAATCAAAGGAATGAACAACCTGTTCAATGAAATAATATCAGAAAATTTCCCAAACCTGAAAAATGAGATGGAAAATCAAATACAAGAGGCTTACAGAATACAGGTGCACAAAATTACAACAGATCCACACCAAGACACATTATAATGAAAATGCCTCACATTCAAGATAAAGATAGGATTTTAAAGGCTGTGAGAGAAAGTGTCAGATTACATATAAAGGGAAACCAATATAGATAACAGCAGATTTCTCAACCCAGACTCTAAAAGCAAGAAGGGTCTGGAACAATATATTTCAAGCTCTGAAAGAACATGGATACCAATCAAGAATCCTATACCCAGCAAAACTAATCTTCAGATCTGAAGATGAAATAAAATCCTTCCATAATAAACAAAAGCTAAAAGAAATAAAAAGCCTGCACTACAGAACAGTCTCAGCAAAATACTTCGTGAGGAGGAAGTGAAAAACAACAAGCCAGCAAAGGGAGGAACTACCCTAAAGGAAAAGCCAATCAAAGGAGAAACAAAGTCAAGTTAAAAACCAAAACTATGCCAAAATGACCAGGAATACAAATTATATCACAATAATAACCCTGAATGTTAATGGCCTAAATTCGATAATCAAAGCCATACACTGGCAGATTGGATTAAAAAGAAAGATCCAACATACGCTTGCTTCAAGAGACTTATCTCACAGAAAAAAGACATATTTCAGACTAAAGGCGAAAGGGATGGGGAAAAAACATACCATGCACATGGACCCAGTGAAAAAGCAAAGGTCTCCATCTTCATATCAGATAAAGTGGACTTCAAACCTAAATTAGTCAAAAGAGATAAAGAAGGACATTTCATACTGCTTAAGGGAAGCACAAAATATTAAGACATAATGATTTTAAATATTTATGCCCCCAAAACTGGAGCGTCTATGTACATCAAACAAACCCTTCTCAATTTTAAGAATGAAATAGACCAAAACACAATAATAGTGGGGGATTTTAACACACCCCTCTCACTACTGGATAGATCCTCCAAATAAAAACTGAACAAAGAAACTATAGAACTAAATAATACAGTCAATGATATAGACTTAATGGACACTTACAGAGTATTTCATCCATCATCAAGTGAATATACTTTCTTCTCAGCACCTCATGGATCCTTCTCCAAAATAGACCATATGCTATGCCACAAAAAAAGCCATTAGTAAATACAAAAAAAATAGAGATGCTACCTTGTACCCTATCAGACCCTAATGGAATGCAATTAGAAATAAATGATAAAATAACAAACAAAAACTACTCATACACCAGAAGACTAAATAATATGCTATTGAATGAAGCAATGATAACAGAAGACATCACGGAAGAAATAAAAAAATTCTTAGAGGTAAGTGAGAACACCGACACAAAATATTGAAATCTCTGGGACACTCTGAAAGCAGTACTAAGAGGAAAATTCATTGCATTGAGCTCACACATTAAAAAATAAAAAATCAACAACTAAATTACATAACATTACATCTCAAAGCCCTAGAAAAAGTAGAATAGATCAACACCAAAAATAGTAGAATACAGGAAATAATTAAAATCAGAGCTGAAATCAATGAAATTGAAACAAGAGAAACAATTCAAAAAATTGACAAAACAAAAAGTTGGCTCTTTGAAAAAGTAAAAAAAATTGATAAACCCCTAGCCACACTAATGAAGAGAGAGAAAACTCAAATTACTAGAATTCATGATGAAAAAGAAAAGATCACGACAGACACCATTGAAATACATAACATAATTAGAAGCTACTTTGAAAATCTATACTCCAATAAAATAGAAAATATCAAAGTCATTGACCAATTTTTAGAGACATATGATCCTTCCAAACTGAATCAGGAAGACGTGCACAATCTAAACAGATCAATTTCAAGCACCGAAATAGAAGAAGCCATCAAAAACTACCAACCAAGAAAAGTCCAGGACCAAATGGATTCTCAGTCAAATTCTACAAGACCTTTAAAGAAGAATTAATACCAATACTCCTCAAAGTATTCCAGGAAACAGAAAAGGAGGGGACCCTTCCAAATTCATTCTATGAGGCTAGTACCATTCTGACACCAAAACCAGACAAAGACTCAATCAAGGAAGAAAACTTT
The DNA here is from genome assembly GCF_902686455.1 of Sciurus vulgaris. Taxonomy (NCBI): domain Eukaryota; kingdom Metazoa; phylum Chordata; class Mammalia; order Rodentia; family Sciuridae; genus Sciurus; species Sciurus vulgaris. The sequence continues at coordinate 103,207,977 of NC_136472.1, forward strand.
AGACCAATATCCCTGATGAACATAGATGCAAAATTCCCATAACAAAATACTGACAAATTACATACAAAAATATATTAAAAAGATAGCGCACCATGATCAAGTGGGGTTTATTCCAGGGATGCAAGTTTGATTCAATATCTGGAAATCAATAAATGTAATTCATCACATCAACAGACTTAAAGTTAAGAATCATATGATTATTTTAAAAGATGCTGAGAAAGTGTTTGATAAATTACAGCACCTCTTCATGCTTAAAACACTAGAAAAAATAGGAATAGTAGGAACCTCAACATTGTAAGGGCTATCTATGCTAAACCCACGAGCAACATCATTCTTAATGGAGAAAAACTGAAAGCATTCCCTCTAAAAACTGGAACAAGGCAGGGATGCCCTCTTTCACCACTTCTATTGAACATTGTCCTTGAAACACTAGCCAGAGCAATTATACAGACCAAAGAAGTTAAAGGGATAAAAATAGGAAAAGAAGAGCTTAAGCTGTCACTATTTGCTGATGACATGATCCTATATTTAGAAGATCAAAAAAACTCCACTAGAAAACTTCTAGAATTAATAAATGAATTCAACAAAGTAGAAGGATATAAAATCAATACTCATAAATCTAATGTATTTCTATTATAAGTGATGAATCCTCTGAAAGAGAAAATAGGAAACAACTCCATTCACAATAGCCTCAAAAAATAAAATACTTAGGAATAAATATAACAAGAGGTGAAAGACCTCTACAGTGAAACTACAGAACACTGAAGAAGAAATTGAAGAAAACCTTAGAAGATGGAAAGATCTCCCATGTTCTTGGATAGGCACAACTAACACTGTCAAAATGGCCATTCTACCAAAGACACTATACAGAGTCAATGCAATTCCAATTAAAATCCAATGACATTCCTCATAGAAATAGAGAAAGCAATCATGAACTTCATCCAGAAGAACAAGAGACCTCGAATACCCAAAATAATCCTGAGTAGAAACAGTGAAGCAGGAGGTATCACAATACCAGACCTTAAACTATGCTACAGAGCAATAAACAAAAGCAGCATGGTATTGGCACCAAAATAGACAGGCAGACCAATGGTACAGAATAGAAGACACAGAGACAAAAATCACATAAATACAGTCACCTCATACTAAAAAAAGGAGCCAAAAACATACAATGGAGAAAAGATAGCCTGTTCAAAAAATGGTGCCAGCAAAACTGGAAATTCATATGCAGTGAAATGAAATTAAACCTCTATCTCTCACCCTGCACAAATCTCAACTCAAAATGGATGAAGGACCTAGGAATTAGGCCAGAAACCCTGCACCTAATAGAAGACAAAGTAGGCCTGAATCTTCACCATGTTGGCTTAGGATCAGACTTCCTCAACAAGACTCCAAAAGCACAAGAAATCAAAGCAAGAATCAATAAATGGGATGGACTCAAACTAAAAAAGTTTTTCTCAGCAAAGGATACAATCAAGAATGTGAAGAGAGCCTATGGAGTGGGAGAAAATCTTTTCCACACACACTTCAGATAGAGCACTTATCTCCAAAATTTAAAAAGAACTTACAAAACTTTACAAACAAAATACAAGAACCCAATCAGTAAAGGGCCAAGGAACTGAACTGACATTTTACAGAAGAAGACATACAGGTGATTGATAAATATATGAAAAAGTGTTCAAAATCTCTAGTAATTAGAGAGACATAAATTAAAACAACTCTAAGATTTCATCTAACTCCAATTAGAATGGCTTTTATCAAGAACACAAACAATAATAGATGTTGGCATGGATGTGGGGAAAAAGGCACACTTTTACATTGCTGGTGAAGTTGCAAATTGGGGCAGCCACTCTGGAAAGCAGTGTGGAGAATCCTCAGAAAACTTGGAATGGAACCACCTTTTGATCCAGTTATCCCACTCCTCAGCTTATACCTAAAGGGCTTAAAATCAGCATGCTACAGTAATGCAGCCACATCAATGTTTATAGCAGCTCAACTCACAATAGCTAGATTGTGGAACCAACCTAGATGCCCTTCAATTGATGCATGGATAAAGAAACTGTGGTATATATACACAATGGAATATTATTCAGTCATAAAGAAGAATAATATGGCCTTTGCAGGTAAATGGATGGAGTTGGAGAATATCATGCTAAGCGAGATAAGCCAATCCCCCAAAACCAAAGGCCAAATGCTTTCCCTGATAAGTGGAGAAAGATATATAACAAGGGTGGGGAGTGAAAGAAGAATGGAGGAACTTTGGATTATGTAGAAGGAAATGAGAGGGAGGGGTTATGAAAAATGGTGGAATGACACAGACATCATTACCCTATTTACATGTATGATAACACGAATGGTATGAATCTTCATTGTGTATAACAATGGAAATGAAATGATGCACCCCATTGTGTACAATGAATCAAAATGTAGCCTATAAAAAATTTAAAAATAAATAAATAAATAAATTCAAAACAAAACAAAAACACATTAAGGAGATAGTACACCATGTTCAAGTGTGTTTTATCCCAAGGATGCATACACAAATCAATAAACACAATTCACCACATAGATATAATTGAGGACAAAAGTATCACATGATATCTCAACAGATGTAGAAAAGCATTTGACAACATCTAGCACCCATTGATGTTTAAAACATTACAGAAACTGGGAATGGACGGAACTTAACATTGGATGGGCTATATATGACAACCCAAGGCCAACATCAATATTAAACAAAGTCACTGAAAGCACTTCCTCTAAAAACAGTAACAAGACAAGGATGTCTATTCTCACCTCCCTGAAATGAACCAGAATAATCAGGTAAGAGAAGGAAATTAGAGAAATATAAATAGGCAAAGAAGAAGGCAAATTATTTCTCTTTGCTTATGAATGTGACCCTAAATTTGAAGACCAAAAAACTCCACCAGAAAATTCTAGAGCTGATAAACAAATTCAGCAAAGTAGTAGGATATGAGATCAATACAAATAAATCAATACCTTTCTTATACTTCAATAATGAATCTCCCAAAAAAGAAATTAGAAAAACTATCCCATTTGCAATAACCTCAAAATAATAAGATATTCAGTAATGAATCTAACCAAGGAGGTGAAATACCTCTATAAGGAAAACTATAAAACACTGAAGAGAGCAATTGAAGATGACTTTAGAAGATGGAAAGACCACCCATATTCTTGGACAGGTAGAATTGATGTTAACAAAATTGTGATACTACCAAAAGCATCACACAGATTCAATTCAATCTCCATCAAAATACCAATGGCATTCTTCACAGAACTAGAAAAACAATTCTAAAATTTATTTGGAAGAATAAGAGGCCCAGAATAACCAAAGCAATTCTGAGCAAGAAGAGCAATGATGAAGGCATTACAATACCAGACATCAACTTATAATACAGAACTATAGTAATAAAAACAGCATGGTATTGGCACCAAAACAAACATGAAGACCAATGAAACAGAATAGAAGACACAGAGACAAATCCACCTAGATGCAGTAATATGATCCTTGACAAATGTGCCAAAAACATGCATTGGAAAAAACATAACCTTTTAAACAAATGGTGCTGGGAAAACTGGATATTCATATATAGAAGAATGATACTTGATCCCTATATCTCACCCTCATAGAAGTCAACTCAAAGTGGATTGAAGATCTAGGAATTAGATCAGGACTCTACAACTGGTAGAAGAAAATGTAGGCTAAAACTCCAACATATTGGCACAAGTATCAACTTCCTTAATGAGACTCCTCAAGCACAAGAAATAAAACCAAGAATCAATAAATAAAGCTGTATCAAATTTAAAAGCTTTTGCATAGCAAAGGAAACATTTAAGAACATGAAGAGAGAACCTACAGAATGGGAGATATTTGCCACATGATCCTCAGACAGGGGATTAATATCTGTAATATATAAAAAGCTCGAAAAGCTTAACTCCTAAAAGCCAAATAACCAAATTAATAAATGGAAACAGAACTGAAGAGACATTTCACAAAGAAGTAACACAAATGGCCAAAGAATATATGAAAAATATTCAACATCTCTAGCAATCAGGGAAATGCAAGTCAAAACTACATTGAGATTTTTTTTTATTTTACATTGAGATTTTTATCTCACCACAGTCAGAATGGTAATTATCAAGAATATAAATAATAATAAACAATGGAAAAAGCATGAGGAAAAGGTACACTCATAAATACTTTGTGGACTGCAAATTAGTACAACCACTCTTGAAAGCAGTATGGAGACTCCCAGAAAACTTAGGAATAGAACCACCATAGGACCCAGTTATTCCACTCCTTGGTATTTATCCAAAAGATCTAAAATCAGCTATAATGATACAGTCACATTAATGTTTACAGCAGCACAATTTATAATAGTCAATCTATGAAACTAGCCCAGATTCCCATCAACAATGAATGGATTAAGAAAACATTGGATAAATACACAACAGAGTTTTACTTGGCCATAAAGAAAAATTAAATTATGGCACTTGCTGATAAATGAATGGAACTGAAGGACATCATGCTATGTGAAATAAGCCAGACCAAGAAAGTCAAGGACCAAAATTTTATATGTGGAAGCTACATCAAAATTAGGGAAGAAAATTGGGGGTAGGGGGGTTGGAAATCCCATGAAAATAGGGGAGATCAGTGGACTAGAGGAAGGTGATTAAAAGATAAGAAGAATTGAAAAAGGGAAGAAAGGTGGAATGAATCTGACTAAATGTTCCTATATAATGTACATATATAAGTAGACCATAAAGAATTTCACCTTTATGTATATCCATAATGTATAATTTTAAAAAACTACAAGGAAATAGAAGAAAGATCAGTAGAGGGCAGGAAAGAGAACAGGATAAAGGTGGAGGAGAGGGAAAGGGGAAGTACTAGGGATTGAATCGCAGCAAATTTTATTCCATGTTTGTATAATTATGTGAAAATGAATTCCAATTTTTTGTATAACTATAATGCACTAATAAAAATAAATTAACTTTGAAAAAAGCTACAAGACAAAGAGAAAATTCTAAAACCAGAACCAGAAAAGGGTCCACTCCAGATTTTTTTTAAAAATCCCCATTAAAATGACAGTAGTCTTTTTAGCAAAACACTTCACATGCCAAGAGAAAGTGGGATAATGTATTCAAAACTGGAAGAAGAAGAAAAAAAAAAAAAACAAGAATATTATATCTAGGAAATCTGTCCTTCAGAAAGTAAGTCTAAGACAAACTAAAACTGAGGGGCTTTAGCACCACCAAACAGGCCTACAAGATATCCTTAAGGGAGATCCAAGAAGTGAAATGTTGATAAATACCACCATGAAAATACAGGAAAGTAAGAAAACTCAGCAATGGATCAGATACACCAAAGAGAAAAAGAGTAGAATAAAAATGTATCAATACAGAAATCCACCGAACCATAGACAAGAAATAAGAGAGGAAGAAAGGAACAAAGCATGTGCAAAACAACAGAAAAAAATTAACAAATGACCAGAGGTATGTCTCTATTTATGAATAATAGCCTTGAATGTAAACAAATTCCCCAATTAAATGATACAGATTGGATGAGTAGATTAAAAGAAAAAGATCTAACCAAATTATGTCTACCAATGAAGACATAAACACTGAAAGTGAAAGGATGGAAAAAGATACACAATGTGAACAGAAATCAAAAGCAAGTAGGAGTAGCTGTATTATAGCAGATAAATGAGACTTTAAAAAACTGTAACAAGATAAAGAAGGATACTATATAAAGGAATCGATTAAACAAGAGGAAATATTAATTCTATATGCACCAAATATTGGAGCATCCAATTAGGTAAAGCAAACATGATTAGTTTAAGAGGATGGATAAATTTAATACAATAATAGCTGAGGATTTCAACAACACATTTTCATCAATGCACAGAACATCCAAACAAAAATATCAACCAAAAAACAAAAAAAAAAAAATTGGAGTTAAACTATACTATAGACCAAACAGGCCTAGAAAGAAGTTCAAGTATCTCATTCAATGACTGCAGAATACACATTTTTAAATAGCACATGAAACATTTTTCAGGATACAATATCTATGAAGCCATAAAACAAGTCTCAATAAACTTAAAAAAAATTGAAATCATAGCATGTATTGACTCTGACTATAATGGAATAAAAGTAGAAATCAAAAGCAAGAGGAACTTTAGAAATTATACAAATAGATAAAAATTAAACACATTCTCTTGAAAAACCAATGAAGACATCAAAAAGGACATTTAAAAATTGCCTAAAAACACAAAAATTAAAACAGAACATACTAAAACTTATGGAATATAGCACAATGAATACTAAAATCACATCAATAAGTATCTACACAAAAATATAAAAGTAGAAAGAAAGATTTCAAATACGTAACCTAAAAATGCAATTCCAGGATCTAGACAAGCAAGAACAAACTAAACCCCAAATTAGAAGAAGAAAATAAATAAGGAATATCAGAAATATGAATTTTGCATAGTGTAAGATGCAAAATATACAACCCAAAGCCATGCCCCCAGAAATAAATGCTATACAGAAAAAAATACAAAACACCAATGAAATAAAGAGGTTTGTAAAATTCATTTTAGTTATATACAATACCAGGTACACCTTTACATTATTACAAAACTATGGAACTCAACTTACCCTAATTCAATATGCCCCACTCCTCTCCTTCCACTTCACCAATCTCTCTTCAATCCATTTACAGTATACTTAAAAAAAAAAAGTAAGATTTGGTTTTGTAAGAATATAACTTGACAAACTCTAACTCAACTGCTGTAGTCAGCTTTTTTACTGTGGTGATGAAAAGACCTGACAAGAACAATTTTAGAGGAGAACAAGTTTATTTGGGGCTCACAGTCTCAGTGGTCTCACTCAGTCTATATTCCAGAGTCCAGCTCCATTCCTCAGGGCTCAAGATGAGACTGAACATCATGGAAGAAGGATGTGGGGGAGGAAAGTGTCTCAGGATGTGATCAAGAAGGAGATAGATTCCACTTGCCAGATGAAAAATTTACCACCCAAAACCATGCCCCCAGTGACCCACCTCCTCCAGTCATGGTCAACCTGCATACAGTTGCACTCAGTTAATTCCTCTAAGGGGATTAATCCACTGATTGGATTAAGACTCTCATAACCCTATCATTTCATTTCTCAACTCTCATGTATTTTCTCACACACGAGCTTTTGGGGGACACCTATTGCCATAGATTTAAAAAGGAGACATTCAAACTGATAACAAACAAAAAGGGTCATTAGAAAGTGTTGGGAACAACTATTAAACCAATAAATATTGGGAAAGAATGTGAGAGCAATGTACGAATTTCTGAATGCATGTAACCTAACAAAATTGAACCATGAAGACCCAGAAAACATGAACAGATCAATAACAAGTAATGAAATCAAAACAATAATAAAAATTCTCCAAACAAAACCCAGGACTGGATGGCCTACCAGCTTAATTTTACCAAACATGTAAAACACAACAAACTTAAATTTTTCTCAAATGATCCCAAAGTACTGAAAGAAAGAAAATCTTCCAAACTCACTTGATGAGACCAGCCTTACCCTAATACCAGACCAGAGAAGAAGACAGTACACACACAAAAAAACCACAAATCAATATTCCTAATGAATATAGATACAAAATTTCTCAACAAAATACTAGCAAATTGAATCCAACAGCACATAAAAATAATTATCTATCATGATCAAGTGAGATTTATCACAAGGATACAAGGATGGTTCAACATACAAGTCAATAAATATAAAATATTACATCAACATAATGAATAATAAAAACTATATAATCATCTCCATAAATGGAGAAAGAACATTGAATAAAATTCAAAGTTCATGATAAAAATCCTCAAAAATTATTTATGAAAGGAATGTATCTCAGTGCAATAAACATTATGTATGATGAGCCCACAAATTATATCATACTGAATATGGAAAAGCTGAAATCATTTCCTTTAAGAGCAGGAATAAGAAAAGAATATCTACCCTATAGTCTGCAACACAGTATTAGAATTCTTAGCCAGAGCCATCAGGCAAAAGAAAGAAATTAAGAGCCCCCAAACAGGAAAATAATGGTCAAATGATCCCTGTTTACAGATGAATGGTGTTATATATAGAAAAACCTAAAGACTTCACCAAACAACTGTTAAAGCTGATAAATGCATTCAGTAAGCTTGTAAGATACAATATCAACATACAAAAACAAGTAGTTTTTTATGCACCAATAACAAAAATTTCTGAGAAAAATCAAGAAATTTAGACTGTAATAACTACACAATATGTTGGAATAAAGGAAGTGAATGATCTCTAAAATGAAAACTACTGATGAAAAGAATTGAAGAGAACACCAAAAAAATGGAAAAGATATTTCATGTTCATGAATTAGGAGAATTAGTATTGTTAAAATGACCATAACACTCCGAAAAAAATCTACAGATTCAATTGCAATCCCCATCAAAATACCTACCAATTGGGACTGCAAATTGGTGCAACCACAATGGAAAACAGTATAGAGATTCCTCAGAAAACTTGGAATGGAACCACTGTAAAGTCATAGACATTGAAGCTAAAGCCCAGTACTCTTACTTTATGACTGGTGAGACTGACTTGCTTGATGGTAAGATCAAACTTAGAGATTGAGATTAAATACAGAGGTCAAGAAAAGACCATATTTGGGTCTTGCCCTCAAAGTCAGCCTGAACCCAGGGAACAAGAGGACTTCTCCAAGGAGCTTTGCAACTCTGGGTCACACAACCTCCTGACCAAGGAGATTGATGAGGCCACTAGAGGAAAAGCCACTCAGTGCACCTGATGCAGAGGAGGGTCATGGAAAAAGGGAAACACCCCTAATGCTTCCAAGGGGAGCCACCTTCATTAGTGCCTAACCAATAGCACTAATGGAGCTAAGAAGCTGCTCTTAAGTTCTCTATGAGTGACCCCAGTGGGAACTCAGCTGACTCTTTAACAGACAGGAACAGGTCACTTTGGCCAGCTTGATCTTAAACACCTAGCAAAACAGTTAAAACCAAAATATAGCCATTCTTGGGCATTTAAAAGAAATAATACTTAAATGTAACTTAAGATGTACACTTGTGTTAGCCCACTAGAATAAAGACGAAAAACTACAAAAGAGAGATTCTTAGGCAAATGTGCCTGATAACTATCAAGAGAAACTGCCAGGGTCAGAAGTTTTTAGTCAGTTTAAGGCCTACAGACACAGGTAGGCTTAATCTGTTTGCTAGTATCTCTACTGAATATTGTGTTTGCATTCCTGATAACCTAGACAATGTTAAAGCTCTCAAATAAAGGGCTTGTCCTCTCCAGACTTTTCTAGGCCTTGTTATGGGAACAATTTCTCAGTTCTTCCACCTCCTGGTGAGGAATTATTGACTTCTGTCATCTTTATGATATGCATTGGCATGTTCCAGATTCTGCAACATTTATATTGTATCAATCTCATTTCAGTACTCATGTCTTTTTGTTCTTCTCTCATAGAAGCACCCATCCCCAGATGCCTTTACGACCTGCTCTTCCCCAACCGGACTTCTACCATGAACCCCTCAATTGACCCCATTTCTAAAAAGGAAACTCCAAACTGCTTGCCCCATGCTGCCCCCTTCCAGCTCAAAGAAGCCAGATCGGTCATCACCCCTTTTCCCTACAGCAGTGAAGGAGTTCCTAGAATTAGAGGGGTAAATGAAGTCAGAATTGGGGACAGGCAGTTAGTGTAGAAATAGGGGATCAGTCAAATCAAGGAAATGAAGTCCATGAAAATCATCTGCCTTTGGAAGTCTGGAAGGAGAATGGACTTTTTATATCTCACGTGCAAAACCAACCCCAGTCACTTAGGCAGGATGGAGAGAGAAGGCTTCAAAAAGAACTGGAGAGCAAAGGATTTTCTTATAAAAAAAGAAATGGGGGAATGTAATGTATAAAGCTGCTCCCCTGCCCATCAGGTACAGCCATTTTGCCTGCCTCCCAACCACTTGTCACTCTGTGAACATCCTAGCTAGCTATTGTTCATCAGTCGGCTTGCAAGTATCCTTCTCCCATATTGGCCCCCTGTTAGACCGGCAGAATTCAACTGTTTTACTGTAGCTTCCCGCCATCTTTTTTCCATTCTTCTGTCTGTCCTACACACTTTTCTCTATCTTCCTGGCTTTCCACTCTCTCTAGCGTGTGCTCTTTCTTTTCCTTTCTCTTTTCCTCTCATTTTCTCTCTTACCCTGCAGAGAGACACTGTTTGCTTAATAAATTCCTTTATGTGATTTCCCATGTCCGGCATGGTTCCATGGAAATTCCTTACAACCACCATTTGATCTAGCTATCTCAACTCCTCCACATATACCCAAAGGACTTAAAATCAGCATATTAGAGTGATACAGCCATGTCAATGTTTATAGCAGCTCAATTCACAATAGCTAAATTATGGAACCAACCTCGATGCCCTTCAACAGATGAATGGATAAAGAAAATGTGATGTATATATACAAAATGGAATATTAGCCTTAAGAATGAAATTATGGCATTTGCAGGTAAATGGATGGAATTAGAGAATATCATGCTAAGTGAAATAAGCCAATCCCAGAAAACCAAAGGCCAAATGTTTTCTCTGATATGCAGATGCTGATCCATAATGGAGGGCGGAGGTAGTGAAGAATGAAGGGAACTTTGGATTGTGCAGAGGGGAGCGAGGAGAGGGTGGGCAGTGAGGATGGGAAGTACGGTAGAATGAGACAGACATTATTACCCTGTATACGTGAATGATTACACTACTGGTACAACTCAGCACTATGTATGGCCAGAGGAATGAGAAATTATGCTCCATTTGTGTACAATGTGTCAAAATGCATTTACTGTCCTGTATGACTAATTGGAACAAATAAAAAATAAATAAAAAAGGGAAAAAAAAACTACCAATGACATTCTTAACAGAAATTTTAAAAATTCTATAACTGATATGAAAAAAGACCCCAAGTCGTGTTGCTTTTTTTGTGCTGGACTAGCTCAGACAAGGGGTAAGCAGTGTGGAGTCAAGACCCAGACTCCGGGAGTTGGGTGGTGCTCACTTGTGGTGAGCAGCTTGCAAACTCATTTATTGCGGGAATGGCTATACATTTTATAGGTTTCTTGCCCAATCACAATGTACCACAAGGGATCAGACCACCAGGTTCCTATAGGGGTTCCCTTGGTAACATTGAGTCAATTTGGGGCAGTTGTGTACTTTCCTAGGTGGCCAAAGCGGACTGCTCCTCCCCACAGGTTTTCCTTACACACTTGAGACATTCATTGCTGCCAGCCAAGAACTAGAATTTCTCCCAATATTTCCCCCATTTTTATTAATTTGGACAAGGGATTCCTTTAGGAGGACTTGATTGACCTGAACCCTTGTGATTCTTTTGTTGAAAATGGACCACAAACATTTAAGAACTGCAAGTATTATAAGGAAGAGTATACAGGCTAATCCTAACATTATAGTAGGATTTAGCATATTAAGCAGGTTTTGTTTCAAGGTAATAATACAGATGTCTCCCAGGAGGGAGAAGGGGGCCATAGCTGATGTTCTAGAATCCCAAGAAGTGAGTGCACCCTACATCTTTTATAGGTTAAGGTCTCTTTTGTTCTCCAGTTCTCTCCCCACTTATCTCTCCTTCCTGCCTATATGAGTAGGACTGGTTTTGCAAGTGAGATGCATAAAATAAGAAGCAAATGGGCAGGGGGAGGGCCAAAGTGATTCAGTCAGGCAAGGGCCCAGGGGGCATTAATTAGCATCTCCTTGCCTGCAGTCCTTGATAAGGGCAGGTAAATTTGGTAATCAGTGGGCTCTGAGATCCTTGACATTCCATTTTCCCAGGGGCAGTCTCCAACTTCCAGAGGCAGATGGCTCTCACGGCCTCCATTTCCTCAATTTGACCCAATCCCCTATTTGTACACTAACTGCCTGTCCCCAATTCTGGCTTCAAAGTAGTCAAAGCAACCCTGAGCAAAACAACAAAACTGGAGACATCATAATACCTGACTTCAAAACATACTTAAGTCAGTTTTTTATTGCTGTGACCAAAACTCTCAACAAGAAAAACTTAAAGAAGAAGAGATTATTTGGGGCTCATGGTTTCAGAGATCTCAGTACATAGATGGGCCCAAGGCAAGGCAAGGCAGTACATCATGGGGTAAGAGCCCAGCAAAGAAAGGCTGCTCAGCTCATGGTGATATCAGGAAGCAGGGAGTGGGGAAGGGGCCACAGAAAAGATGCACCCTTCCTGGGCATGCCCCCAGTAACTCACCTCCTCCAGCTATGCCCTACCTGCCTATAGTTACCACTCAGTAAGTTCATTTAAACTAGGATGGACCAATTGGGTTATAGCTCTCATAATCTAATCATTGTATGTTATTTTAAAGCTTCTGCATTAACAGAGGCTTTGGGGAGTTACCTCATATCTAATTTATAACAATACTACAAAGTTTTCATATCCTAAACATGGTGTTGGTATAAAAACAGACACATAAGCAAGGGACAGAATAGAGAACAAGTAAATAAATCCAAACCTTTACAACTAACTGTTAACAAAGGCAGTTAGAACATAGATCAGAGAAAACAAAGTCTCTTCAATAAGTGGTGCTGGGAAAATTTTATATTCATATGTAGAAGAAAGAATCTAGACTCCAATGATTCTGCATATACAATATCAACTCAAAATAGATCAAAAAACTAAATGTAAGACCTGAAAATATGAAAAACATAGGGGAAACCCTTTAGGACAATGATCTAGGAAAAGATTTTTTTTTTTTTTTTTTTTTTTTTTTTAGATATGACCCCAAAAGCACAGGCCACATTAAAAAAAAAAAAAAAAAAAAAAAAAAAAATTTACAGTTTTGTTTATGTTTTCTGCCATTATATCAGTTTTGTTTCATGTATTTTATTTTGGTTGTCTCTTTATTTTGTTTCTAATTGATACGTAATAATTATATATATTTGTAGGGTACAACATGATGTTTCTGTACATGTATATATTATATAATGATCAAATCAGTGTATTAAGCATATCTATCACCTCTGAAATTTATCATTTCATTGTGGTGTGAACATTGATTTGTTGAGAACAGGGTGATATCTGTGCAGCTAACTGTCTTAATCACCAGGATGCAGGCAGTTGTGACTGCACCCTCAAGAGCCAATACAGCACAAACAGGACTGCTGGGCCTCCGTGCTTATTGAGGTTGTTAAGAGACATTTGTCTCAGGAATGTGCAGCTGCCTAGAAACCTTATCTATCAAGGACAGGGGGGCCTAACTCTGACTCATCTCCTACATAGTTCACCCCTTCCCTCCTCCCCTCTTCCTCTAGGACCGTTCAGTTCTGGTGGGACCCAATGAGAATCAAATAGATTGGCAGGACCCAACCAGAGGAGGACTAATGTTTAGCTGTTCAAGTGTTAACCAATTAAAAAGAACACTGTAAAACTGTTGAAGGCCTGTTGAAAAAAGGCTCAGGGTCTCTTAGCATCACTGGTTACTGAGTGCACGGAGGACCAGGCTCGAGCTTGCTAATAAATGACTCTTTGTTGCTTGCATTGATCATGGTCTCTGGTGGTCTTTGTGGGGTCTCGAGCCGCTGGGCACAACAGATTCATGTATTTTGAAACTCTAATTATGTGTGTTAAAGAACAAAGTTAGAATCCACATAGTACATGATTATAATTTTTAAGCTATAGTAACCAAAGCAGTGTGATATTAGCAAAGGTATATATAATATTACATGTAACATTACATGTAATGTTACATGTAATATTATATATATAATTATGTAATATAATATATAAATAATATATTATATATCATAATAATTTTTTTAATATATGTAGTATATAGTCCAGAAATATACCCACATGTATATGGTCTAATGATTTTCCACAAAGGTGTCAAGCAATATTTTTTTTTTCTAAATGATACTGGAACAACTGAATAGCCAAATGCAAATGAAATAAAATGAACCACACTCAGCACAAAACCTAGTTTGAAATGGATCATCAACTATTAGATTCCTAGATGAAAATATCAGAAAAATTTTTAGCAATTTGAGTTTTGTAATGTATAAAGCTGTCCGCCTCTCCTGTTACAGGAATTTCCGGCCTCCCCCCCCATCACATGTCAATCTGCGCTCTGCCAACCTCTTATGTTACAGGAATTTCCGGCTTATGCTATCGCCATTTTCCTGCTTCCCATGTTACGTCCTAACATGCTATTGGTTCATCAGTCAGCTTGCAAGGAATCCTCCTCCGCTATTGGTTCCTTCCAGCCCACGAGATTCCAATATCTGGAAGAAGCCACACGCCATCTTTCTCTTTTGCCCCTTCTTTTCACCCTGAGCAAATGTGCTAATCATCCTCATAAATAAAGTCTCTTGAGTGAGACCTCCTGTCTGCGGAGCATTTTTTTCTGGGAGCTATTGGAGAGCCGCAACTGAGACAAGCGAGCGAGTGGCAGTTCAGCAGGATCATGCAGCGGTGGCTACCGCCATGGGTCCCAAGTTGAGCTGCATTTTTCCCCTTACAAGTTTGGCAAAAATTTCCTAAATTGGACACAGAAAAATGATCTATAAAATCTGAAAATTGATAAATTAGACTTCATCAAAATTTAAAACACTGGCCCTTCAGAAGACATTGCTAGAGCTGGAAGTGTGGTTCAGTGGCAGACAGAGCACTTTCCTAGCCAGCACAAGGCCCTGGGTTTGATCTCCAAAAAAGAGAAAAGAGACATTGTAAAGAAAATTCAAAAAGCAAGCCACAGACTATGGAATATACTTTTGTGTAGAACATTTATCAGTGATACAACTAACTAAAAGACAGACAACTCATTTTTTAAATGATTAAAGATTTGAGAAGATGCTTCACCAAATGTATACAAATAGTAATTAAATATGGAAAAATGTCCCATATCACTAGTCTTTGGGGAAATGAAAATTAAAATGTACAAAGCTCACTCACTCTCTCCAAATAGATGTTTACTATTTCTTAGCCCTATTAAAAAAATAGTTGGATGCTGCATATTTTTTTCACCTTTTCCTAAAAGATATCATTACATACCCACTTGAATTACTGATACCAAAAAAGACCAATGATTTCAAATGTTGACAATGATGAACAGTAACTGGAATTCTCAAACTTTGCTGATAGGCATAAAAGCTGATACACTCACATTGGAACATAGTTTGGGTATGTCTTATAAAGTTAATGTTTAAATTCATTTACCACATTATTCAGAAATTTAACTCTGAGGAATTTACCCAAGAGAAATGACAATGTATGTTCACAGAAAAATGTGTTCTCACATGTTTGTAGCAACTTTTTAAAAAATTATTAGTTCTAAATTAGAAATTATAAGAACTGGTGAATGGATAAACATTACGATGTATCTATACAAAAGAATAATATTCATCAATTGTGTTAGCTTTCTGTTACTGTAACAAAATACCTGATATATACTGCTTCTAAGGAAGAAAGATTTATTTTGGCTCAGAGTTTCACAGGTTTCAGTCCAAGGTTGGTTGAGTCCATTGCTTTGGGTTCTGTGGCAAAGCAAAACATTATGGCAGGGAACATGTGGTAGGGCAAAGCTGCTCGCCTCATGGTTGCCAGAAAGCAAAAAAAATGAGGGATTGGAAAGGCCTGGGGTGCTAATATGCCCTTTGAGGGCATGTCTCCAGTGACCAAACTTACTTCCACTAGGCCTCACCTCTTAACAGTTTCACTACCTCCCAACAGCTTCATGGGCTGAGGATTTAAGATTTTGTAACACATGGGCCTTTGGGGGACATTTCTTATTCAAACTACAGCATTCTTCTCCTGATCTCCAAAGGCTCATGTCCATTGCATGATATAAAATTAATTTAGTCCAAGAGTCACCAAAGTCCTAACTGAAAGGAAATCCCACGGAAGCATGCCGGACACAGGAAAGCAAACAGAGTGTCTCCCTGCAGGGTAAGAGAGAAAATGAGAGGAAAAGAGAAAGGAAAGAGAAAGAGCATGCACTAGAGAGAGTGGAAGGCGAGGAGGATAGAGAAAGTGAGGAGGACAGACAGAAGGATGAGAAAAGATGGCGGGGAAGCTATAGTAAACAGTTGAATTCCGCAGGGCTAACAGGGGACCAATATTGGAGAAGTATACTTGCAAGCTGACTGATGAACCAATAGCTAGCTAGGATGTCCACAGATTGACAAGTGGTTGGGAGGCGGGGAAAATGGCTGCACCTGAAAGGGGGAGCAGCAGCTTTATACATTACACTAACTGTTTCAGTATTGCTCAAAAGTCACAGCAATGGTTCTACTCTCAGTACCAATTTTCTGTGTCAGCCAGCTTTCCACACTGTGACCAAATACCTGAGGTACCCAACATGTAAAGAAGGAAGGTTTATTTTGGCTCACAGTTTCAGGGGTTCCTGTGCATGGATGACTTGATCCCACTGTTTCAGGTCTGTGGCAAGACAGTATGTTATGGTAGGAGAACATGGTCTATGTGTCTACTCACCTCCTGAAAGCCAGGAAGCAAAAGAGGGAGTGTGGAGAGCTGTGACAGAGGATGGAGAGCAGTGGCCAAGATTGGGGGTCTCTGATGACCTCATGGCTGTGGCACGCTAGTGCTGGGGAATGTTTCTGTGCAAGGGCACAGGATGCCTAGCTGCTGTGGCAATGATGTGCATGAGAGGCTCTGTGCAGATTTCTAACAGCTCTGACCTTGATCTTAGGTACATAGAGGAATTCTTATGCTAGACAACCACAGTGTTTTACCAGCTCCACTTCTCCTGTTCCTGTCTGATTTACAGTAACTTTTAACAATGGGCTTTATTGAGAGCTACACAAAGCTAATAACATTGCACTTTGCAACTGTGGAAACACTCCATAGATGTACTGGTTTCTGTAACTTTCCTGGATACAAAGAATAATGCTTGCAGAGTCTATAACTTGATAATGAGACATATATAAATAAAGATTGCTGGTGTAACTCTTTTTTTTATTTTTTTTTATTTTTACAGACTACATTTTGATTCATTGTACACAAATGGGGTACATCTTTTTGTTTCTATGGTTGTGCACAATGTAGATTCATATCATTTATGTAATGTACATGTACATAGGGTAATGACATCTGTCTCATTCCACCTTTTTTCATACCCCCTTCCTTCTCATTTCTCTCTATGTAATCTAAAGTTCCTCCATTCTTCTATCACCCCCCAACCCCCCTTAGATCTGCATCTCCATCAGAAAGCAGAGCTCCACCTGATCCCAGCTTTATCTTCAAAATCTGTGTTTGTAAGTATTCATTTTTCTAATCCCCCTTTGCCCCTTGCTGGAACCATGAGTTTGGCAGCGCTGGTCAGGGCAGCTGGTAGCTAGTAAGGATCCAGACACAGGGGAACTTCTTCAGTCATCAGAAGAGAGCAAGTCAGAATCAGGTGTAAAATATGTGATATACAGGGTCCAAAGAAAGGGATCACTATGTTTCTATCCTTAAAGATACACTTAAGAAAAGACTTATTTGTATTAGAAGAGCAAACTTGTTACAATTTATAAACTTTATTACTGAAACTTGCCACTGGTTCCCTACAGAGGGAACAGTAACTGTAAAGACATGGGCAACTGGCACCCTGCTTAAAGTTATGCTTGCAGTCCAGGAACAAAAAAGAAAAAAAGGGGGGGCACTCTCCAGAGAGAATGTAAACTACAACACTGCGCTTTAAGAGAATAGTCTTACAAAAGAAAAAATGATTACAGCACTTTTCCTTTCCTCCTCTTAGTTTCTGCTGGATCTCTATCTCTCCTAGGCTTATATTTTAAAATGTAAATTGCAGAGCCTGCAAGATTTACAAGGCTTATGAAAAACCAGTTAAGACAAAAGGAAGAAAGTGTCCCTTTTAAAATTCAAACTGCTTGGCTATTTTCAGCCGGCTTTCTTAAGCAGTTCTCCATTAATGCTTTGACACAGAAAGAGAAAAGTGAAAAGATTCTGAATGTACAAGCTTTCTTTTGCTCAAATTTCTTCTTCTTCTTTTTTCTTTTTTTTCCCCTGAGGACTTCACAAGCTTCCACATTTGGGATATCTAAACTGACTCTTATTGAGCTAAAAAGTACACTCTGACCTGATGAAGATGTTAGTATTACAAACATGTAATTTTTTTTAAGAAAACTTATGTTTTTTTAATTCTACATAAATTAATGTAGTTTTCTGATCAGTATTATTTTATCTAACTATTAAGGTTTTTATACTCTTTGTTCAAAGCCAATTTCTCCAGGGTTAGCACTTAAAAACATTCAAAAATTCTTTTTAATGAATTCTAAGGAGGACATTGGTGATGTTGGGAACGAATCTGATAACCATTAAGGACAAATAGCTGGCTGTCTGAAACCTTTGATTTCAGTGTCCATTATGGCTATTAGATTTTATACCTGGCATTTCCAATTGTACAGGCCTGTCCTACAAGTCATCATATAAAAGTCTGATGGGCTGTATTTTAACTTCTAATAGGTTAAATCTAATAGAGGCTTTAAAATACATCAATAACATTACCTCCTCCCGGTAGAGTTCCACTTACAAAAAGTTACAAAACCTGTTTCTTGTCTGTTTTATGTATGTGTGCACACCTGTGTATTGTGGTGTTGTGTCTATATATTATATACATGACATTAAAATTTTCATTTAGATAAATGAGTGCTCATCAAAATTTAAATAGAGGATTAAAATAATTTAATTCAAATCAAATAATCAGATAAAAATAAAGATGTCTTTACAATTTTAACTCACAAGTTTTCCTAGGTGGTCAGACAATAAAGTGTTGATTTCTATAAAATGTCTAAAGTGTTATATCCATTGCCTCTAGGATTTTTCAACAGGAAAGAGATGGTTAATACTGTTAATTACATTTGTCTGATATTTTGACTTTTCAGTTAAAATAAGTAAATTAGATTTTGTAAGATCAAATGTGGGTATCCAAAAAGGAGACCAAAAGCAGCTGAACAAAGCTTTACTGGGGTTGGCTCTCAGGTGAGATTTACCAATCCTTCAGGGTAAAGGCCAGGGTGGAAGGCGGGGAAATCCGTGCCACAGCCCCAATGGAGAGACATTTTGTAGTCCGGGATAGGTGAAGGAAACTTGAGGGTTTAGTGTGCCCCTGGGGTTGGCTGGGAACTCCGCTGATTGACAGGCAGTTGCCAGATGCCAGTAGGGTTTATCTGCCCGGGTCTGATGGGTTGTTCTTTGGCGCACAGTGGGCTGCCTGATGCCCCGCCCCCATCCAGCTGCTCAGACCTCCCTAACAGATTTAACATAAATGGGATTAATCTTTATAAATGTGTTTTTCTAAACGGAAAATTTAAAAAGGAGTTAAAGATTGATTTGTTTCTAGGTTTTCACTAAAACAAGGTTACTAAGAGTTAAAGTTCTAACAGGTGTAATTCTATATGTAAAAGGTCCAAAAAGTTTCAGCTGTGTTTCAATTAAAGCACTGTAAACAGCATAAAGTAAATGCCAAGAAGCTCTGAGTATGTGACTAGAAGGTCTGTGTAAGTGACAAAAAGATTTGCGTGAGTTGTACTCAAAATGGATTAAGGACCTCGGAATCAGACCAGAGACCCTGCAGATTATAGAAGAAAAAGTAGGTCCAAATGTTCACCTTGTTGGTCTAGGATCAGACTTCCTTAACAGGACTCCCATAGCACAAGAAATAAAAGCTAGAATCAACCACTGGGATAGATTCAAACTAAAAAGCTTTCTCTCAGCAAAGGAAACTATCAGCAATGCGAAGAAAGAGCCTACAGAGTGGGAGAATATCTTTGCCAATCATACTTCAGATAGAGCACTAATCTCCAGAATCTATAAAGAACTCAAAAAACTCTACTCCAAGAATTCAAATAATCCAGTCAACAAATGGGCTAAGGAAATGAATAGACACTTCACAGAAGAAGATCTACAAGCAATCAACAAACATATGGAAAAATGTTCAACATCTCTAGTAATAAGAGAAATGCAAATCAAAACCACCCTAAGATTCCATCTCACCCCAATTAGAATGGCGATTATCAAGAATACGAGCAACAACAGGTGTTGGTGAGGATGTGGGGAGAAAGGTACACTCATACATTGCTGGTGGGGCTGCAAATTAGTGCAGCCACTCTGGAAAGCAGTGTGGAGATTCCTTAGAAAACTTGGAATGGACCCTCCATTTGACCCAGCTATCCCACTCCTTGGCCTCTACCCAAAGGACTTAAAATCAGCATACTACAGAGATACAGCCACATCAATGTTCATAGCTGCTCAATTCACAATAGCCAGACTGTGGAACCAACCTAGATGCCCTTCAATTGATGAGTGGATAAAGAAACTGTGGTATATATATACAATGGAATATTACTCAGCCATAAAGAATGATAAAATTATGGCATTTGCAGGCAAATGGATGAAATTGGAGAATATCATGCTAAGTGAGATAAGCCAATCTCAAAAAGCCAAAGGACGAATGATATCGCTAATAAGTGGAGGATGACACATAATGGGGGGAGGGAAGGGTTAGTGTTAGGGTTAGATTTAGGGTTAGGGAGGGGGGCAAGTATGGAGGAAGGAAGTACTGTATAGAGGGTAAAGAGGGGTGGGAGGGGTGGGGGGAAAGGAAAAAATAACAGAATAAATCAAACAACATTACCCTATGTAAATTTATGATTACACAAATGGTATGCCTTTATGCCATGTACAAATAGAGAAACAACATGTATCCCATTTGTTTACAATAAAAAATAAAAAAAAGATTTGCGTGAGTTGTAAAAGGTTTGTAAAGGGTATATTTCAAAAAGTTTGTAACTAAAGCTGTAATGAGCACAATCAATTAAAATTATTTAAGACTTTTTCCTCTTTTAAAAAGCAAATTCCTAATCTATGAGGCTGAAGGTTTTGAACAGGATCTCTGGCATGAAACATGCTTATGAAAATAGATAAGAAAAAAGGGCTCTTTTCACAAACATTTGATACATTTCAAGAGGAAGCAATCAGACTCCTAGGCCAGTTACTTACAATTCAAAAGGCAGAGAACCATAGTTAATTAAGCTTCCAAAAAGGGGGCTAAGAGAAAAAAGAAAAACTGATCCTTTCCCCAGACACAAGTAAAATTAATTTAATGTTCTGATGTGAACCAAAGTTTAATCCTCTATATATTAAATAAGGATTTCTTAAAACATTGATTTGCTCTTATTTATCAAGATAATTTCTTATGCCTGTGAAGTTTTATTTAAAATAAATAAATAGATAAACCAGTCTTAAAAAAAAAAACTTTTTTCTATTTAGTTATCTAAACCTATGTAGTTTTCCAACTCTAGTTAAACAATAACTACTGGAGTATTACATTACACTCCAGATTCTAAATTTTCTGCAAAAGTTAAACTTGGTTAATATGAAAACATCAGTGTAATTGTGGTGCTGTTAACTTTGTATTCTAAAAGTATTCATAGAAAGTCTTTTAAATATAATGTTTAGGAGAACATTTCACAAAGCTGGTGTTCTCTGCAACAGTGGTCTATTATAAAAATGACAAATTTAGTTAAAAATTAATTTGTGATTTAATATTTTGTAATTAGACAAAAATAATCTGTCACAAGTTAAAAATTTTTTGTTACTCTACACTGAGAGGTAAACTTAAATATATTTTTAATAGACAATAAGGAGAGCCTGCTTTACTTAAGTGTTTATAATATGACACGTAAAGACATTTTGCCACTTTCCCACAAAAGAGGATTAAAAGCTGTTCTTGACTTGTTTAATTCATATTTCAGATGTTATGTTAAATTGTTAACTGATTCCTATACACTCAAAAATGATATATAAAAACTTTATAAAATAAGATCTAAGAAAGGGATTGTTAGTTTCAGAAATAAAACACCTAAGATTTGTTAAGAGGCTACCTCACCTGAGTTAAGACTCTGCCTCTTGCCTTATTCCATTTTAAGAAAACAAATCAAGTTCATTTAGAGTTAGGTACAGAAGAAAGTTTTTGTTATAAAAATTACTGTAATCTTAAAGAGGAAACATAATATACAGCTAAATAAAGCTTTGGGATTACAAAAATCCTGTTTTTTGGCTTATAGATATTGTACAATCTAAATACTTTTTTACTCTTGTTAAATTTCATTTTGTATTTTCCTTGTAAACTTTATAACTGTTGTCTATTAGTTCCTTATGGAAGCATAAAAGGCCTTTCCTTTTTATATTTGGGCAGCCTAATTATAGGACACTTATTTGTATGCAAAACACAAATTAAAACTGATGTTTTACATATTTTCAAAAGTTTTGGGGAGATTTTTAACTAGTTAATGTCTAGCTTACAAGTATCAACTGCAGATTTGAGCCCTTTATTATGTGGAGATCCCTCTCCATCCTCTCCTCAACAGCTTACTACAGAAGCAAAGGCTGCATTAATGAAAGTAGAAACTGCCATCAAGACTATTCTAAAATTAATTTTCAGGAGGCTATACATTGTTTTGATGTTTCCTACTTCTCATACCCCTACAGTGGCCATATAGCAGTCTTCCAAAGTTATTAAATGGCTCCACTTTGCTTACTCTCCTCCAAAATCTTTAACCCCATTTCATAATTTTGTTGCTCAACTTAATATTAAAGACCAAAACTCAGCCTTCTTTTATTATGGTGCCCTTTTCAGTTTAACAACATCAACTTTGACAATCCCTACAGGACTTCCAGGTGACTTTTACTAATTTTCCTGGCCAGTAAAAAATTCACATCAAGTTATTTCCCACTGTTTGGCTGCTTTTGCAGTGCTGGACCATCCATTACAAATTAAAACCGATAATGCTCCAGCTTATAGTAGTGCATCTTTTCAACAGTTGTGTAACCAGTATCACGTTGAACACCAAACTGGCATTCCTTATAATCCTCAAGGCCAGGCCATTGTACAGTGAGATCATTTATTTCTGAAGTTATAATTACAAAAACAAAAAGGGGGAAATAGAACTCCACAAAATTATTTGTTATGCTCTTTTTGTATTAAATTTTTTGAACCGTAATGCTGAAGGTCACACTGCAGCTGAGCATCATATGGCTCATACAACTGTAGGCTCAACAGGTCTGGTCTGGTGGAAAGACTTACAAACAGGAAAATGGAATGGACCAGATCCAGTGATTATGTGGGGTAGAGGTCATGCTTGTATCTTTCTGGAAAGGGCAGCTCATCCTCTGACCACAGTTCAAACAATTGAAGCTCACACAGGAATTGTTGATCCCTACACCCACCAAGAACAAGATGTTGGGGAAGAAGAGGAGAAGAATTTAATGAACCCAGAAGGTTGGTCTGCCAACATGGTGACAATTGAAGAATCAGATGCAGCCGGCTGAACAGATGGTAAATCAACAGGGAAATATTAAATCTCCTGCCACAATGTTTGTGGCCACGATGGCTTTATTAAGCTGTCAGGTAAGTAGAGTTCATGGGGACACTTACTGAACTTTCCTGATCTACCTTTAGTACACTCAGTTATGTGGACTGGAGAATCTATTTCAATATTTACTAATGATACACACATGATGAGACACTGTACAAACATATCACACCTGTCCATTCAGTTGATTTAATTAAACTGGATACAGTGCGAGTCTACCTATATGTTGGTCCCACAATGACAATACCAGCTGTTTAAAAGTGACCCCAGAAGATAAGACAGCATATGGGGAAGCCAAGGTTATCCAAACTTACTGGCCCTTGGGATGTAACTAAATATATTCAGTTATAAAAATGGGACTGCCTAATGACATAACCGTGGTTCCCATGGAACATACAATGATATCTTACTGTCCTAACCATACTACTAAAGAATTGGGTGCCTTTCCTAAATGGATGGAGTGTGACAACAATTGGCCAGTACACCACAATATCTATGGCACTAAATAATATATTTTGGATTGGACTCATAAACTTGATGAAAGACACATATCAAAAATTGATGACCCCTGGCATCAGAGATCTTTGGCGTTTGATAGCCACCCTAGATTTCGTTAACTTTACTGGCACTCCCTTACCTGATCTTGTGAATAAGGATTGTAAAGTGGCTCCATGCTATGGCTTGCAAGACTGTGTACGATCCCTTTATGTTTTAATTACTGGTAATATAAAAGTAAACAGGATACAAGTATCATGTAACTTGTTATAACTGTAATTTGACTAATTGCATTACTAGGTATAGAGAACACTTGTGCTAAGATAGCCTTCTTTTATTATGACTCCAGCTAATATTTCAGAGTGCTGGTAGTCCAATACAGGAGCTCAAGTCCTACAGCAGAAATGCCCAGTCAGACGATGTCATGCTCTTGGTCTTGTTATAATTGGAGTAGTTGCCTTGATGACTGCTTTAGTTTTTGTCATGACTGCTGCTATAGCTTTATACAAAAGCACACAAAATGCTCAATTTATTAATAACTTGGCTCAGAACACTTCAAAAGCTTTGCAAAACCAGGCAAATATTGATGATAAGTTAGAGGCAAAATTAAATGCTTTAGAAACTACAATTATTAATATTGGAAATGAACTTACTGCCCTTAAATTTAGACAAAAGCTCTACTGCCATGCTAACTACAGATATGTTCACAGCAGCAAAGTATAATGCTTCTCAATGGCATTGGGAGAAAGTTAAAAATCATTTAATGAACATTTGGCAGAGAAATAATGATAGCCTTGATCTTATGGAGTTACATCATCATATCCAGGACATTCAAGAAAGCCCAATTGATTTTGTGGACCCTGCATGACATGCTAAACAAATAGTTAATGATGTAAATGCCTTTAATCCCCAGAGTATGTTAAAACATACATATGGTACATTTTTGGAGTTTTATCTTCACTACTAATTCTTTTTATGTTGTAATAATAGGATGCCGAATCTTCTGAGGATAAATCCAATGACTCCAAGTCTTAACACATCACTCACATTTGAAAAATATAAAAGGGAGAAGGGAGACAGGAAATGAGGTCCCAACATCTTCAAGGGTACACCCCATTGACCTAACTTCCTTTCAAATGGCCTTATCTACTGAAGGTTCTATCATTTCCCAATAGTGCCATGGGCTGAGGACCAAGTCTTCAAGACATTGGCCTTCAGAAGACACTCAAAATCCAAAATACGACATCAGTAAAAAGGAAAATACTATTGATATATGCAAGAACATGGATAAATCTCAAAAGCATTGTTAAGATTTGTTTGTAGAAAAAAAAGTCAGACATAAAAGCTTACTAAGTGCATGATTCCATTTATATAAAATTCTAGAATAAGCAAAAGTACAACAATAGCAGATCAGTTGTCAAAAATAGAGGGGAGTGATTGAAAGAAGTAGGAGGGAGCTTTCGGGAGTGAAGGAAAAGTTCTCATCATGATTGTGGTGATGATAACATGACTACATGCATTTCTCAAAATTCATCAAATTGTTCACTTAAAATTGGTAAATGTTATATGTAAAGTATACCTCATAAAACATTATATAAAAACATAAAATATTGATCTGTTATTTTAGAACTTCATGTTCTAAACTGCTATAAAATTTGAAACTTACAATATATACACAAAACAATATACAAATTGAAAGTGTACACTTCAGTGAATTATGAAGAAACAAACACTCATATAAATATAAATACCTCCCAGGGAAAGAAAGAGAACATTGTGATCACTGAAAAGGTCCACTCATTTTTCTCCAAGTAGAAATTTACAATTAACTTAGCCTTATAAGAATGTAGTTTCATGTCTATTTTTGATCTTTTACTTAAAGGAAATTAAGAGTTAGCCTTATCCAAAAAGAGGGTTGGCCTTTGCTCTAGAATCTTGGGAGGTGATCTCTACTCATGCAAAGGCCTATCTGATAAACATGTTTGCTTATCTGGAGATCTTAGGACTTTAGGCCAAGCAGTATCAGCCTAACCTTCAGAGAGACTGAGGAATAAACGTTAGCCACATGCATAGTCAACCATGTCTACATGACTGAGTCTCAATAAAAAATCTGAACACCAAGGCTCAAGTGAGCTTTCCTGGTGGCAACACTTCATGTATATTGTCATAAAGCCGCCAGGAGAAGTCTGTTTTGTCCCTAACTCTGAGAGTGGACAACTGAAAACTCAGAATTCTCTTGAACCCTGGTCCAGTGCACATCCCCTGATTTTAACTTGTATCCTTCTGCTGTAATAAATCAAAACTATAAAAGTTTTAGTGAGTTTTGTGAGCTCTTCTTGCAAATCATGAAACCAGGGGATGGCCTTATGAATTTATAGCTGGCATCAGAAGTGTGGATGTTTTTTGAAATGCCTGAACTTTGTAGTGGATGTCAGCAGGGATGGTGGTCTTGGGGATTCCTGAGCTCTGCAGAAATCACATGGCATTATCGTATATATGACTTCTTTTACTTAGTATTAGTTTCTGAGATTCATTCATATTATAGTTTGCAACTACAGTTTTTTCGTGTAGTAACACATTATATGGACTATAATTCTCACTCTACTGCTAAAGGTAACACTTTTTTTGAGATTCACACTATTCACAGATCTACAAGAAAAGAATAGAGAAATTCATAAGCATAGCAGGAGATTTTAACATATCTGTCTCAAATGACAATAACAGGAAGACAAAAAATTAGGAAAAAATGTATTTATTATACAATTAAAAGAATCACACTTGCCGGGTGTGGTGGCATACGCCTATAATCCCAGTGGTTCAGAGGGAGGCTAAGGAAGGAGGATCGCATGTTCAAAGCCAACCTCAGCAAAAGCGAGGCACTAAGCAACTCAGTGAGACCATGTCTCTAAAACACAAAATAGGGCTAGGGATGTGGCTCAATAGTTGAATGCCCCTGACTTCAATTTTTGGTACCAAAAAAAAATTAGACTTACATTACTCAATACCTAAAACTCCTCTGGGTCTACTTTGGGAATAATAATAAGAAACAATGCCCAGATGAACACTATATTCTTAGGTTAATCTGAGATCTATACAATTATTATTCAGTGAATTTTCATAAAACTCTTCCAATTTTATTAAGTAGGAAAACTGAAGCATAGAAAAATTAAGAAATTCAAAGTCACAGCTAATAAATGACAGATCTAGATTCCAACTTTTAGGAAATCTAATTCTAGAGCCAACTTCTGAATTCCTATGATATTTTTCAACATGTTTCATTTTTCTTCCTTCTTGCATCTTTCTAGAAAATGATCTATTTTCTCTAAATTTAAAAATTCATTAACAAGACTCAAACTTCAAATTTTGATGTGAAGCCCTAGAATAAATTACAGTCAGGATTAGTAACTATTTCTGTCATACAAAAATAATAGAAATAAAGTATATTTAGCCATATATCTTTCTTCCCTTATCATGAACCTCATAAATTCATATGGACGAAACAATATATCTTGATCTTATAGTGAAATCCCATGACAAAAAAAGAAGTCTCAACTGAGACCAATTTTCAGTCACTATAGATTTCAGAAAGTTCAATGCTTGGAAATTAAACATCACTGACATTAATAACAAGATATATAATAGCCCAGCACCCATAATTCACATAAAGTAATTTTTCTTTAAAACAGTCTTAAGCCTGGTTAATACAAAAGCAATACCTACTGGAGCAAAGTGTTTAAATTTTTGTTTCTAAGCATTTCTCTTCTGTGTGATAATTCAACCAATGGTAAACTTCCTAACTGTTCCTCCTGGAACCATGACATAAGCAGTTAGTAAACTGAGTTACTATCCAACATTATATAGATAAGCAAATAACTCCTGATTGTTCCTAGAGTGGGACAAATTATGAATAAACTAGAAATACACCATAGCTTTGACTATAAGGGCATAGTTAGATATGACTGGCAGCATTCTAACTTAAATATTAAAAGGACATGTTTGAGTTGGCTTTAGCTCCTAGATCAACGAATTAGTAATACCACCTAACTCTTGGTAATAAATTACAGTCAGGATTAATAGCTATTTCTGCCACTTTAAAAGTAATCTTTTGGTCCTAGATAAATGTCCCCTTGACTTCTGTTTTATTTTTTCATGATCTTTATCACTATGTGGCATGTAATATTTATTTATTTATTTTTTTGCTTATTGTCTTTCTCCCCTTTAGCAGGTAAAATCTATAAAGGCAAAGGCTTTGTTCTTTCTTATTTGTTTGTTATGGTGCTGGGAACTGATCCCAGGGCCTCAGACGTACTAAGTACATGCTTCAACACTGAGGTATATTCCCAGCCTCTGTTTTTTCTTGTTCTCTGCTCCATTCCCAATGCTTAAAACAATATCTGGCACATGGGAGTGGTTTAGTAGGTTTTTTTTAAATGAAACTTCTAGTAATTTACAGGCATTATCTGATTAAAATTTTACTGAGCACCCACTATGGTTAAGCCCTATGCTAATAAGGTCTGATGCTAAAATGGTTATGATTTTATGGAGTTCAGAACTGTAAATAAAACTTCAGATAATTTTCTATTGACCAGGAATATTTTCCTTATTAAAATATTATATAATTACTTCAATAAGATTCTACATAATTCAGGTCCTTTAATAACATTTATAACAAAATATCATCTTCAAAATGCTGCATTCTTACATGAGAATCTCAAATACTTCATGGATTACTTCAGTCACTTTTAAACACCATCTTGAATGGGGATATAGAAAGAGCCTACATCTATGAAGTCAATCAAAGTAGTGGATCAAATATTTCCTAAGCAATCTCTGCTTCCAAATTTCTCTCAGGATTTCTCCTTTAGTACTTCACCACAATTTCTCTTTTTAATTAAAAGGACAATTAATTTAGTTTTTCTCTTTTTTTTTTAAACTTGAGAATTTCTTCTCTACTAAGATATGTTCATATAAATATTCAGATCTTTTGAAGAATCACACACCAATTTCCCTGATCATAGTAGCTTTGAAGAATTCTGATATTACTCAAAGTCTGGCAGGCAGCTTCCAATTCTCCACCACAGAAAACATGGTAGTAACGATGAAACACAGAACTTGGGTCATGAGATCCTACTGGACCAAATGGCTCAACAGATTTGTCTTTACCAGGGTTTCCTTTAAGGTGCCAGGGAACCAGCACATCTTGAGAATGAAAAGTAGTCCTGTTAGTATGAATAGGCAGCTCAGAATTAGTAACTTTCCTTGAATTACATTCTTCCTCCTGAAAGTCATTAATGGAGGGCATAGAAAATGTTAAATCTTGATTGTTAACATCAGGCATTTGCTCCACAAGCTGCCCTTGAGTAGATGTATCACTGATCTCCTTCTTTCCTTGGCTAATTCTGTTTTCTTTAAGATACTTGGACTTCTGATTATTATATTCTTGTTCCATTGCCCAGACATAAATGAGTGCCTTTCCTCCAGGTCTCAAGAGCCGAACAAGTTCTTGGAGAGCTGCTACTCTACGCTCCTAAAAAAAACAAACAACAAACAAACAAAACATTGCCATTTAAGAACCTGGAGGACACAGAGAGGAAATGTAAAAATAAAACTAACTGGAGGCCTGTATGCAACTACAATGAACAGAAAAAAATCTAACAAAATGTTTTATATAAACACAAAAAGAAAAAAAGGAAGGAGCATTTTGTTCTGTGATGTCTATTAATTTTCCCTGTGACTTTCCTTAATTGACTGACAGGGACACGAGAAACCATTGGTATGTCATTCATTATAGGGCTACAAGTGGTAATATGAGGCACTTTTAGGTGAATCATTACATTCATACAATGCTATTTACAAAAATATCACCTAAGATAGATTATGGAGACTTCCACTTACAGTCTTGATGAAGTAGTTTGTATTATTCTTAATGAAATGTCTTGGGGATGGAATCCAAGCCTAAACATGAAATTCATTAAGGTTTCACATTGTCCTTATACACAAAGCTTGAAGGTAATTTTATATGATACTTTTAATGTGCCTGCATCATAACAGCAATCCATCATGTAAAGTTAGGTGTGGAGTGGCAACACCTTGGTGCCAAAAGTTTCAAGTTTTGGAGCATTTTTGATTTTTAGATTAGGGATGCTCAATCTGCACATGAAACAGCTACTTAAAGACACTAAAGATCAACTCTGGCAGGTGGACCTGAAGGGCTATAAATTCCTGGGAGAATCTGATAATTCGAAGTGTGGGAGAATAAAATATATGCAGAAAACAGAAGCCTCACTCATCTGAGGATGTAACGCTTGGAATACAGGGAAGCGAAAGCAGCTGAGAATTGGGAGACAGAAATACAGGTAAAGGAGGAACTGCTAGGAAGTGATTCCAAAAACCTATATGTAAACTTCTCTAGAAGAACTTGCCAGTTCCTATGTTGCATGAGCACAAGGTGAAGTTTCAAGAATTTGGCAGCAAAGCAGGTAGGAAATTAAAAAACTAAAAAATTTAAGTAGCCAAACAATGCTGGAGAGAAAGACAATGAAATTCACAGTCCACCAAGGGATAATGACCTTGGGATATAACCTAGGCTTTCACTTGAGACCAAGAAGGGCCATATTCCAGAAAGGGAAAGGAAAAAAAAAAAAAAAAAAAAAAGAAAAGAAAAAGATATAAATCAGCCCCAATGAAGTGTAAAACCAATCCTTTACAGAATTAAAGTGATCTGCTTATACTTATCTGCTTGTTCTAATTTAATCCTATTTGGAGGAAGATAAAAGTATCCAAATCTTGAAATACAAAATGTGCAGCATCCAATAAAAAATTATGAGGTATGTTAAAATCAATCATGATCAAATGACTGAAAATCAGAGCAAAAAAAATACCACAGAAGTAAACCCCCAAAGACTTCAAAATGACTGTGATTAATATGTTCATGAAAATAGAAAAAAGGAATTTCAGTAAAGACATAAAATATATTAAAATGTATTAAGAAGTCAGGCAAAAATTCTGCAACAGAAAAAAGCAACAGATTAACAGCAAATGAGACACATCTCAACAAAGAATTGTTGAACTAGAATTCAGACTAGAACAAATTTTCCAGATTGAAACACAGGGATGGAAAGTATAGAAAATATTGTCATATTATATGTTAAAACAGAAGAAAGCATCTTTAGCATGAGTAATTTATAGAATTAATAGAAGAAAACTTGGTGAGGATTGTTCCAGGTTGGGTCCAGGAGCTGGGAAATAATGTGAAATCAACCTAAAAATCTAAGGTGAGATCATTTTATTGTATATAATATAAAACAATAATATTTACTGAGCTCTTACTATATACAAGACACCAAGATAGGAATTTATGTATTGTTTCAGTTATTCTGACAACAACCCTATGAGATAGGCTATTGTCTTATTTTATAGATGAACAACCTAAGTATTAAGAGACCTAACTATTCAGAAGGTGAAAAGAATACAAAATGGTAGAAGTAGTTATGGTAGAGAAGATAATACTGATGTCACAATGTAAAGTGGATTAAAAATGAGATATCCTGGGATCAGGCAGGTTGGAAAATAAACTAAAGTGGTGAAGGAATGAAGTACAGGGGAGTAGAATTCATCCACTTAGACTTCGATTCCCTTATCTCATTGTCTCCAGATACTTGGACTATTAAAACAGCCTTTCCATATTCAGTCTTGCCTCCTATCATAAACCATCTTCCACAGTGCCCTAATAACAATCTCTATATGGCATATATTTGATCAAGGCACTCACAATATGTAAGCTCTTCCAATGTCTCTCAAAATCAAAATCACCACTATGGCACTCAATCAACATCATATAAATCCAAACCAACAAACTCATTAATCAGTGTTGCCTCCTCCACTTGACTATGAGCTGTATGAATGCACAGACTTGGACTTCTCCATTTGTATTCCCAGCAGCTTGCTTAATACCAGCATAAAACTGATTTTCAACAAATTAGTTTTTATTGTGGTAAAATACACATGATGTAAAACCTGCCATTTTAATCATTTTAAGTATATACAAATGAGTAATGTTAATTACACTTGTACAACAGTATAAGTGATGGCATCACTGTACATCACAACTTTTCATCAAACTGAAACTCTTCCAATTAAATAATAACTCTCCATTCTAACTTCCCCAGCCTCTGAGAATCACTGTAGTACTCTCTGTCTCTATGAACTTAACTTACCGTATGTAAGTACTTCAAAATATTTGTCCATTTCTGTCTGGCTTATTTTACTTAGCATAATGTCTTCAAGGTTCAGCTACATTGTAGCATGTATCAGAATTTCCTTCCCTCTTCAATTTGAATAATAGTCAATATTCCACTATATGTATATAGACCACATTTTGTTCACCCATTCATCCATCAATGGACATCTGTTTCCACATTTTGGATATTGTGAAAATGGCTCTATGGACATGGGTATACAAATATCATAAGCCTAAAGTTTCCATTTTTTTTGGGGGGGGGTTATATATCTAGAAGTATTATTGCTGGATCATATGATAATTCTGTATTTAATTTCTTGAGGAACTGCATGCAGTTTTCCCCAGTGGCTATACTACTCTATTTCTATCAGTGATGCAGAAGGGTTCTAATTTCTGCACATCCTTGCTAACACTAGTTACTTTCTATATTTCTAGTAACAGCTATCCTAATGTGTGTGAACTACAACTTCACTACAGTTTTGATCTGCATTTTCCTAATGATTAGTGAGTTGAGCACTTTTCTATGTGCTTATTGGCCATTTGTATATTTTACTTTAAAAATATCTATTTAAGTCCTTCATCTTCTTTTATTGGGTTGTCTGTTGCTTTGTTGTCACATTTTAGGAGTTCTGCATATATTTTAGATATTAATTCCTATCAGACACAATTTGCAAATATCGTTTCCTGTTCCATGGGATGCATCTTTACTGTGTTGATAAGTGTTGTTTGATGCACAAAAGTTTTAATTTTGACAAAGTCCAACTTCTCTGTTTTTTTCACTTGTTGCCCATGCTCTTAGAATCATAACCAAGAAATAATTGCCAAATCCAGGTCACAAAGCTTTTCTCCTGTATTTTCTTCTTAGAGTCTTATAGTTTGGGCTCTTATAGGTCTTTGATTCAACTTGATTCTTTTGCATGTGGTCAATGAATTTTAAATAAATGACAAGAGATATGGAGAGAAAGGTGAATATGACAAATCTTGAAGAAGATAAGGGAAAAAATCCAACACATACTTGTAATTGCAAAAAATTGGATACAGATATATCTGTGTATTTTACTTTCTTTCATACCTTGAAGATAGTCCTCTGTCACAGAGTAAGCTGTGGCTGAAGGAAACAAAGTGTGCCAAACATTTCTTCCAAATGAAGGGAATTTTTAAATTTACAGGCATATCTGTGCTCACAAGCGTTCCTCTGTTGCAGTAATTCTTCTAAGTGCACTGCAGACTTTTATGATAGTCCCTTTACCCTGTTTGCTGCAGCCCAGCAGAATCTCCCAGTTACCATTAAAAAATAAAGAGCTAGTGACTGAAGAGACAAATATCATAGAGGGTTTTCTGACTTATTTTGAACTCAGGTAAGGGCATAAGGTCTACTGAATCTGCCGAAGACCCACAAAGTAAGCTATATCGTTCTTGTTTAGATCAGGGGAGAAATCACTGATACTCAGGAAAAATACGCTTTTTTTTTTCCCTGTAAGTAAAATATAAAATATTAACTTATTTAAAAATTAAGAATATTTTACATTTAAAAATATCTTTACTTTTAAAATTTTTATCCATTATTTTTATTGGTGCATTATAGTCGTATAAAATGGTGGGGTTCATTTTACATATTTGTACATGTACACAATATAACAATAGATTTTGGCTAATATAAGTTCTCAGGATTTCCCCTTTCTCACTCGCCCTCCCTCCTCCTGATCACTTTCCTTTATGCTTTTATCTCCCTTTGCTTTTCATGATGTCTCCCTCCACAACTTCTTTTTCCTTTTTCCTCTCTAGCTTCCACATATATGAGAAAACATATGACCCTTGACTTTCTGAGCTTAGCTTATTTCACTTAATATAGTGTTCTCAAGTTCTATCCATTTTCCTGCAAATGACATAGTTTCACTCTTCTTTATGGAGGAATAAAACTCCACTGTGTACGTATACCGCATTTTCTTTGTCTATTCATCCATTGGTGGACACCTGGGCTGGTTACATCGTTTGGTTATTGTGAACTGTGTTGCTATAAACACAGGCATACATATATCACTATAGTATAACGACCTTCATTCTCTAAGATAAATACCAAGGAGTAGTATAGCTAGGTCATATGGTGGTTCCATTCCTACTCTTTTGAGGAACCTCCATACTGATTTCCACAAAGGTTGTATTAATTTACAATCCTACCTATAGGGTAAAAGTGAAAAATTAAAAACATTTTAAGAGTTAACATACTACCATCAGAGTTTTGAAGAACAAATAGGACAAGAGTAAAAACAGAATAGGAAGGAAAGAAGAATCACATGTTAATGACAAAAGTGTAGGTTGAGAAAGAAAAGTGGGAAAGAGAGAAGAGACTCAGAATCTAACGAGTGAATATAAACTCATGAAGGCTAGAATTAATGGCCTCAAAGTCTTTTCCAACTAACATTCTGGGACTCTGTGGATCTGAAGGAAGGCATTTAGAAATGAATGAGAGCTGAGATAGAAAACAGCTAAAATATACAGCAATAATAGCACCGAGTCCCTGATGGTTACTCTGTTTAAGTAACCAGAACTCCCATGTAACCTATCTTTGTTACACATGCTCTCTTAAAAGAAGATGGATTATGTAACAAGAAATGGAAAAAGATGAAAAGCTAAAACAGGATCTAACATCAGTAAAACTCAATGAATTTTTGCTGTCACTTACTAAAGAAATCTTGGAGAAAGAAAAACAATACTTACTGCTGTTGCAAAATGGTGAATAACAGCAATGGAGATGCAGGCATCACAAGACCCAGTGCGAAATGGAATAGCCAATGCATCACAGACAAAGGCCTGAAGCTGCCTCTCTCTACAGATGTCCACAAGGTTTGGGCTACGATCACAACCGATCTATGAGACAGAAAAAAAATTCATAATGTTTTGTTTGAATGTCATAAGAAATTAAGAGCTGTTGGTTTATTCCATACCTTAAAGCCATTAAATAGATTTCATATTTATTATCAAATGGTCTCAGACCACAATATTTCCAGTTTTTATAGTCAGCACAAAGTCAGAATATATATAATTGCTCATGGTGACATTTATTACCTTAACAAATATCAGACAACTCAAATTAATGAATAGAAACAAAATGACTTAAAAAAAAGACAGTGGTGGAAATGGGAGGTTCAGATTTGCACCTAATTGATCGCCATTCAGAATGTACATCTTTCTGTCATATTACATATAAAAATCAAAACTGTCCCCTAAACAGACATTTTAGTCTTTAGGGGAGCCACAAAGAACATGATCTCTGATTACTATACGTACTATATGGTGATAGCAGGAAGA
The DNA here is from genome assembly GCF_902686455.1 of Sciurus vulgaris. NCBI lineage: Eukaryota > Metazoa > Chordata > Mammalia > Rodentia > Sciuridae > Sciurus > Sciurus vulgaris. Next base: position 103,243,508 of record NC_136472.1, read on the forward strand.
TGGGTGATTTCTTTTTCTCTGCTTATTTATACTTTTCCACATGTATTACTTTTACAAGAAAATAAAGTCCAAAAAATCCATAAAGGTAAAATTGCTTATTTAAAAATTTTTTTATTTAGTTCAGTTTTCATTTTTTCTGTTAAACATTTAACCTTATCAAGAATAAAGTGCTGAATTCAAGACTTATAAAATAATACTTAGTTAAATCTTTAAGCATAACCAACCTCATATCAAAATAATTCTTGAGGAGTTAAACCACATGCTGATCATATTTAATGAATTTGCTAAATTTCTAATAGGTATTAAGCAGCTTTTATATTCTATCTCAGAGCCGTTTTAATTTATGAAGTGGAATAAAAGGCACCAAGCTAGAGGTACAGCAATTTTCTGTGATATACTCTAGGATGGAGAAGTACTGAGGGGCTATTAATAACAGTGGCACAATTCCCAATTATTCCCTTTATCTGTTTAAGATCCATGCCTGGGGGCTGGGGTTGTGGTTCAGTGGTAGAGCACTTGCCTGGCATGTGTGAGGCCCTGGATTTGGTCCTCAGCACCACATATTAGTAAAATAAAAGTCCACTGGCAACTAAAAATTTTTTTTTAAAAATCCATGCCTGACTTACTGCTTTTATTTATTTTCACCCATATTGTATGTCACTCACCCAACAGTTACAATATCAATGTGTGCACTTGTTATACACACACACATTATATTTTTATGCTTGCTATCTTTTGTTACATTTAAATTCAGTTCACAGAATCAGAAGTTTAAATTATGCCCAATTCTGACAGCTAAACCTTACTAAGAGCCATCAGGAAGAAATTCAGCCTACCTATAAAACAAGTCCTCAGACATAGGGCTCAACAGTCACTCAGAAAAGTATTATCTGGGAACACAGATAAAAACCGAACAAGAACAGCAGCCACACAAAACAATAGGAAATTTCTCTTTCTTGTCAGGCTCTTATGTCTGCTTGCTCATAGCACTCCTTTTCACCAAGAAGAAACAGTGCAGCAAATTTTAGTAATAAAGCACCAGGTCTATTACAGATTCTCCATTGACATGGATGGAACTGACTCATGTCAAGCTCACTACTTTCATCTTTCAATTATTTTCCTGGGTTTCCCATATATTCCAGTCAAAATATCACAATTGTTTTACTTCTCTATTTCTAAATTCCTTTAAGTTTTTATACCAAGAATAAGGCCAAGTATTTGAAATTCTCCCTAATAATGTTGCCTCATGACAACAAGTTTATTTTGCAAACACCCAATATATATTCAAAGTCTCTAATAAAGCCACATATTTCTGTAGGTTAGATGGAGATCATGACAAAAAGCATGTATTAGAATTATAAGTGTATTATTTTTACCCTTCTATATATTTAGTCTTCAACAAAACATTAAGTATGCAACTCTGGAAGCCTAGGTAAACATGAAAAAAATTCACCCTACTAATCAAAGGTGCAAATTAAAATAAAATTCTATTTTTCTTCTATTAAACTATCTATTTTAGTCAGCTTTTTCACTGCTGTGATTAAATGACCCGACCAGCACAACTATAGAGGAGGAAGTTTATTTGGGGGCTCATGGTTTCAGAGGTCTTAGTGCATAGAAGGCCGGCTCCATTCCTCAGGGCTTGAGGTGAAACTGAACATCATGGTGGAAGAGTGTGGAGGAGGGAAGAGGCTCACATGTTGACCAGGAAGTAGAGAGTCTCCACTCTCCAGATACAAAATGTACACCCCATAGCCACACCCCAATTCCCACCTCCTCCAGCCACACATTATCACTTCAGTTACCACTCAGTTAATCCTTATCAGGGGATTTCACTGATTGGGTTAAGACTCTCACAACCCAATCATTTCTCCTCTGAACATTCTTGCACTGTCTCCTACATGAGCTTTTGGGGGACACCTCACATCCAAGCCATAACACTAGCAAAAATATTTAAAATATACCACAGTGATAGCAATGTGATAAAATTTTGGTGACAATATGAATTGGCTTAACCATTTAAAAAGTCATTAGTCTGTGTTAGTCAGCTTTTCATTGCTGTGACCAAAATACCTGACAAGAACAACTTATTCAAGTAGAAAGTTTTATTTTGGCTCACAGTTTCAGAGGTTCCGTCCATGGTTGGTGGGCCCAAGGTGAGGCAGAACATCATGGCAGAAATGTATGGCAGAGGAGTGCTGCTCTGCTCATGGCAGCCAAGAAGCAGAGAGAATACTCAGAAGAAGGTTCTCAGGGAGGATTTAACCTTTCAGAGTACCTCCTCTGACCATGCCCCACCTGCCCACAGTTACCACCCAGTTAGTCCGTTCCAACTTGGATGGACCAATTAGGTTACAGCTTTCATAATATAATCATCTGACCTCTGACTATTCTTGCATTAACACAGGAGTTCTGGGGATATACCTTATAGCCAAACCATAACATAATCAAACTAATTTTTAATTAAGATAAAAATCTTTACAACTTTTTTTAGTCTTCTAAAATTTATTAAAGAAATAATCCAAAATAAGAAAGCTGCTAACCAGGCTAATAGCAACTGCCTTTTTCTGAATTTCCTCAATGTATTAAAGCATATTTTTTGTATTAATACACTTAATTCTCATAGCACATTTTGGGTTAGGTAGTAGCATCACCATACATAGATGAGAAAAGTTCATCTCAAAGAAAATTTTTAAAAAGGTAAAAAAAAAAAAGTAAAAAAATAAAATAAAAAAGATAATAAGTAATTTTCTCAAAGTTGAATAATACTTATGTGGTAGGTAAAGCAAAGATTTAGAATTCTGGTTTTCTAGGAATGAAGCCACCAGATGACCCAGCTATTGCAATCCTCAGTATATATCAAAGAGATCTAAATCAGCATACTATAGGGATGTAGTAACATCAGCGTTTATAGCAGTAAAATCCATAATAGTCAGGCTATTATGGAGTCAACCTAGGTGCCCTTTTACAGAAAAAAAGGATAAAGAAAATGTGATATATGTGTGTGTATACACACACACACACACACACACACACACACACAATAGAGTTTTAGTCAGTCATAAAGAAGAATGAAACTAACATTTGCCAGTAAATAGATGAAACTGCAGACTATCAAGCTAAGTGAAATAAGCCAGACCCAAAGGTCAAAGGTCAAATGTTTTCTCTGATATGTGGAAGCCAGTCCAAAATAAGGGCGGGGGGGGGGGGAAGAAAGTGAAAAAAGAAAGGGGATTCCATCAAAATAGATGAAAAAGCAGTGGAGTACAGAAAGGGTACTGAAGGGAAGGGAGGAGGGTTAGGACACGGGAAAAATAGTGAAATGAATCTGATCTAACTTTCCTATGTAGGCGTACAAATATACAATAGTTAACCTCACCATTATGTATATCCACAAGATACTAATTTTTAAAAATTATAAATAAATAGCAGAAGTATCAGTAGTAGAGGGAAGGGTACAGGGGAAGGTAGGAGGGAAGACATATGGGAAGTAATGGGGACTAAATTAGAGCAAATTGTATTCCATGCTTTTATATTACATAAAAATGAATCCTAATGTTATGTATAACTAAAAAGAACCAATTAAAAAAACTGGTTGTTCTTACTCCAAAAATACATATTCTTCTTTCTTGTCACATTGTCAATATACACATTCATAATAGTGTTATTTATGGTACCTCGGCAATGAACACAACCAAATGTACAATAACATAGAATATAATATAGAATATTATAAAGACCAGAAACTTTGTGAAACAACATATCAAAATGAAAATATTAAGTGATATAAATGAATAATCAAATTGCATACATCCTCATTACTATGTTAAGACATTTACAGGAAAAACACTGAAAAAGATATCCATAATAATAAACTGATTTATTATGGTATTAAGATTACAGGTAAAAATATTTCATCTATTTTCTGAATGATGGTTATATATTTTTATTTCTTAAAAATATACAACAGTTTTAAAACTATTAATAAAACAGAGAAATAGGCAAATAGCAAAGTACAGAGAGAAAGAAATACTAAACTCCAGATCCATATTCTGATTTCAGCAATAACTACTTGAACAACTAAGAAAACTACTTGATATCTCAGTGCTTCTGTTTCCTTATTCTAAAATAAAAGAATAAAAATACCCAATTCTCAGGGTTTGAGAGAATCAAATTAGGCCAGGTGCGGTGGCGCTTGCCTGTAATCCCAGTGGCTTGGGAAGCTGAGGCAGGAGGATCATGAGTTCAAAGCCAGCCTCAGCAACTTAACAAGGCCCTCAGCAACTCAGTGAGACCCTGTCTTAAAAAAAAAACACACACACACACACACAAAAAAGGGCTGGGGATATGGCTCAATGGTTAATGCCCCTGAGTTCAATTCCAAATACCAGAAAAAAAAAAAAAAAGGATCAAATGAAATGATATGAACCAAATATTTCATTAACCATAAAAGTACTGTGCAAATAAATGTTATTATTACATATTGGGACAAAAATCATTGTCCAGGATAATAGATGTGAAGAGAAATCTATGTCCTAAATGTATCCTACCCTGAGTTAAGGTCTACCCATTTTGAGGTTGTCACTTCCTGAAGGTTGTAGAAGACAGCATTGTATATACTCTGGTTTCATGTAAGAAATTAAAGGTATACTCACAGGTTTGCTCCTCACCATTTATAAGCTTCTACTACTATGTGCTTACAACTGAAGAACAAAACAGACAGGATTCCTGCCATCTCAGCTTTAACCTAGTTCTCTGTCACTGCAGTTAAACTTTAAAGTCTCTTTTAGCAGATTGCCACAGAGTATGTACAATTATGAATATACAATAGTGAATCTCACCATTATGTATATCTACAAGATACTAATGCCACGGAGTATGGGATCTGGAGTCAGAAATGAGATTCTAAAACTTGACTCTTAGCATGTCATAACCTACTGAGCTTCAATTTTCCCATTGGTAAAATGGGAGACAGTAATGCCAATCTCATAGATTAGATATGTGAGAAAACACAGCACAGCACTTGGCACACAGCTGGAACTTGACATTGTTAGTTTCCATTCTCCTTTCCTTTTCTGGGATAGTCAAACAAAATAAAAACAGATATATAGAATAAGTCTATATAAATATAACTAATTCTTATTAACTCTTGACATCATTGAATGTTATGTTTGCAATCTCAATGATGTTTAGCAACTAAGAAAGTGAATATCATAAAGTAAGTATTTATCTAGGAAATAAATCTGAACCAAATATGTTGAGATCAATGCACACAATCATCATATAGTGAATGTACCAAATCAGTGTCAGGTGTGTACATCTAACCTATTTTTGGTATTGTTGCGTAGGCAATGATTTTCATGAAGGTATAAAAATCTTTACTTAATAAAATTTAATTTTCAGATCAGCTTGGGCAACATAAAATTAATTCTCAAAATAAAGTCAGTCAATAGTGTTGATGACAGAAAAGAAGAGTAACCTAAGAATCCTGAAAAAGAAATGGTGCTCATCACAAAATGGAAATTTTTAAAGAACAGAAGAGCAAGAAAAGGTGTGGTTAAGTTCTATGACAAGAACAAATTCACCACATACACTTATGAAAAGCAGTTCATAAAATTATTGTGATGAAAGACCAAGGTAGCAACACACTGATCATCCCTAACTCCAAAATTCAAAATCTAAAATGCTCCAGTATCTGAAACATTTTAAAAAATATTTTGTTTCAGTTGCAGGTAGACACAATACCTTTCTTTTACTTTTATGCGGTGCTGAGGATCAAATTCAGGGTCTCACGCTTGCTAGGTGAGTGCTCTACCATTGAGCCACAACCCCAGTCCCTATGTGAAACTTTATGAGTGCCAACATGAGGTTTATAAGTTTGGGGTTTTGGAGCATTTCCGATTTCATATTTTCAAATTAGGGGTATTCAGAATGAAAAGTCTATTAAAATATTCCAAAATCTAGAAAAATTCAATATCTGAAACATTTTTGTCCCAAGGACTTTCACTAAGGAATACTTAACCTTTATTTTAAAAAATGTCTTCTGTTAAGAAAATTATATATAATAGTGATTTTTTTTTTAGATTTCTAACCTATTCTAGTTTGAATACCTAAAATGAATGTCTCAGGTCACATTTCCTCATTTCGTAAATGTCAAAAATGAACACGTTTCATGCTTAAAAATGGCTGCTCAAACACTCAACTATCATTGCCTCAGCAGTTTAAAAAAGGCAGACTTCCCTTTTAACATACACAATTCCATTTCAGGTAAATGAAATCCTGAACTCCAATCGGACAAAAAGTTTCCATTCATTCGTTGAACCAAAACTTCATGAGCCTGCTCTGGAACTCAAAGAAATGAAGAAAGCACTGGGAAAGGGAAGACAGAACGGAATATGTGCGATCTGCTGCTAATAAAATGAATGTGGATAAAGGGGATGGGATGGATGGAGGGCAACTGTACTTCTGATTTTCCAAATATATTCCTTCTCGAATCAGGTTCAGATTTTGATTCAGTTTCCAGTTTATCAAATCATTCTCAACTGTAACAGAACAATTCTATCATTACAACTAAGTCAATATGTTGACTGCAACTGAGTTTCAGTATCACCAAATAGTGACAGATAAAACTGATCAGATAAAACCTTAGATTATCAACAAGAAAGTACAAAAGCAGAACTTTCTAAGATGTTTTTAGATAGTACCTTAAAATCAAAACACCAAAAACAATATCATGTTTATTTTGTTTTGAATTGCGACTAAAATTGTGATTTTTAACTGACACATCAAAAACCTACTTTCTCTTCAACATGAGCAAACTTACTAGACATTATTCATTATAAACTAGGATGGGGTAAAAGTAAAAGGTCTAAGCAGTTTGACACACTCCAGTAATCCAGAGATGTAGACTGCCCTTGTTCTGCTTACCTACTTCATTCTAGTCCTTCCTCCCCTAATCTTGAGAAAGGGAAACTCCAGGCCTCATAGAGCAGGTTAATATAGTATTTACAACAATGTGCTTCAGCAAGGAGAACTTCCTCCTCTGAGGAGCAGCACAGGGGGAAAAAAAAGTAGTCCAGAGAAAAAAGGAATGACAGCATCTAAAAACACTATCAAGTCGGATAGAAACAGTTTCAAATCCTGAGTTTAGCACTGTAAACTTCATCAAGTTTTTAATGCATTTGAGCCTTAGCTTATTCAACAACGAGACATTAATAAATAGTACACCTGCTTTTTTTTTCCTACTATGAGTAAAAGAACACTGGATTTGGAGTCAGAAGGTACAGGTTCAAGTTTCAGTTATATCCCCATATTATGACAGAAGGGAAGTAAGTAAAGTTCTGAAGTCTCAGTTTCCTCATTTATAAAAAATTATTAAAGTGTCTGCTTTATCTTGCTCATACTTAGGAGAATTCAAGCAAAGAAAAATTGGTTCAATAAAAATAAAACCTGTGGAGTTTAACAAGTGTGAAACAGTTTACTATTTTTTTTAACAGTTTACTATTAAGATAATTTTATTATAAAGCAAAATCTAAAGAGAAATAAAAAACCCACACCAATGACATGCCCATAAATTTCTAAGGGAATTAAAAATGAAGGCAATAATTAATTTTCATTCTGTTCATTATAACTTTTTTGCAATGGCCTAAAAACAATGTATATTATGAGAAAGAAAGATAATGATAACCACTGCAAATACAGCAAAAAGAAAGTAAGAAGCAACATTATTTACCATGTACAACTCCTTATTGATGCCAAGATACTTCCCATTTCCACACCCAATATCAGCCACTATTGAACCATTTGGCAAAGCCTTCAAAAACTCCACAATCCGTGGCCAAGGAGTATGTCTGGTGCTGCTGAAGTGCCCAGCGATCTCTTCATAAACTCGATGTACATATTCTTGCTCCAGCTGTGTGGCTTCTTTCTCACTCTTTGGAAATGAGGGAGGAGTCTCTTTCCTCTGACTGTCACAGACAGAAGAATAACCTAAAAAAAAAATAAGGCAATATACACCTTTCATTTTTATCCAAATGACTCAAGGTTATAAAGTTTTCTTAAAAGAAAATCCACATAAATTTCACAACTAGGGATAGATGGCTCTGATTTACCTGTTTAAAAAAGAAAAGTTCTTCCCTACAAGTCTAATTATATGTGTGAGGAATTTAATATAGAAAGGAGGGGGGAGTCCAATTACAATAAAACATACATACAATTTTGCATCTGCCTTAAATGCAAAAGTCTATTTGATCTTGGGATTAAGAATCTTATTCAAGAAAGCAACTTGACAGGCCTAACCTAACTAGAGAAAATTTAGCTAAATTAACAGGATTAAGGATTATTCCCTTGGCAGGTAATCTAGGGGATCCCAGGACTTAGAAGAAGAACAAGATCTGGAAGCAGTGATAATCTTGTAATAATCACAAGTATTTACTGAACACTATTTGAAGTACTTTATACATATTGTCTCAATTCCCACAGAGATATTATGACATAAGTACTAATATATCATCTACAGATGAGGAAAATGAAACACAAGGAAATTAAATAACAAGGAAATTAAATAACATTTCTAAAGTGATAAAGATAGTGAATCATATAGGCAAGAGTTGCATCTAGGAAGCCGACTCTAGAGCTGACATTCTCAATGACTACACAATGTTGCCTCTTTCCATAGAATGTATGATCAGACTCCAAGAAGAATATCACTGAGTGATGAAATGACACAGGAAATTGAAAATACAATGTCTCAAATTAATTTTGAAAATGTTCCCTCTTCTCTGTAATGTCTAATACTAATTTTAAATCTTTGCCTACTGTCTACTTTGTTATAGTTTCCCTTTGTCTTCTACCAAAGTCTACCACACATATATTTTTATGGGTAGGGTTGTATGGAATGAAGGAAGAGTAGTATTCCCAAGAAACCCTAGAGAAGACTAAAGCAATAATTAGAAATCACATGACAACAAAGAGTTTGGCTGTAGTGTTGATGGCCTCAGAAATGGACGTAAAATAAATGTATTTGCCCTACGTATAACTTAGGCCAAAACTTGAGAAATCCTAAAATGGGATGGGAATATCTAGCCCCTAATAATGAATGAAGGAAATTCTAAACAATTTAAATGAATATTTAAGAAAAGTTAGCCCCAAAAGCTTGAGGGCTCTAAATCACACATGAGAAAACAGATGGGTTATATTATTTTGGTTAAAAAAGAATTACAATTATACCATGATATATATTACAATTACCCTAAACTGGTCTTAGTAAAATGTTGTTCTCTTAGGAATTATGAACATCTAAGTCATCTAAAGAGAGTAGAAACTGTTGTCACTTAAAAATCCACAAATTTTGACCAAAAATATATAAATGATAACCTTAAGGGGAAAAAAAGCAGACTAATCATTAAGGAAATGAAAATTAAAACCACAAGATACCACCTTATACCTAGTAGAATAACTAGCATCATAAGAAAGAGTTGGCAAGGATGTAGAGAAAAGGGAACCCTTGAATCATGTTGATGAGAATGTAAATTAAGACAGTTATTGCATGATCCATCAATCTCATTAATGGGCATATATTCAAAGGAAATGAAATAAGTATATTGAAGAGATATCTGCATTACCCTGCTCACGGCAGTACTATTTATAATAGTGAATATATAAACCAGCTTAAGTGTTCATCAATGAATTAATGGATAGAAAAAATGTGGTACAATAGAATGCACTTTATTATTCTGTAATAAAGGGAAGGAAATATCATTTGCAACAACATGGATGAACTTGGAGGACATTATGTTAATTGAAACAAGTCAGGTACAGAAAGACAAAAAGATGCATGATCTCACTTATGTATAGAATATTTAAAAAACAAAAAAGTTGAACTCAGAAGCAGAGGCTAGAATGGTGGTTACTAGGGACCTGGGAATAAGGGTGGAAGGGTGTTAAGGAAATGTTTTTCAGTTACATAGGAGGAATAAGTCAAAGAAATCTATTTTACAATGTGGTGACTATATTTAATAACAATGTGCTATATTCTTAAAAATTGCTTAAAGATTAGATTTTAAGTGCTCTCATCACGAAATAATTGTGTGTGATAGAATACATATGCTAATTAGCCCAATTCAGCAATTCCACAATGTATACATTCCAAAACATTGTGTTTTGGAATATATACATTCCAAAACATTGTGTTTTGGAATACATAGAATTTTTGTTAAAATACATAGAATTTTTGTTAAAGTAAACTTGTAAACTGATCACCCAGTTAAAGCTTCTTAGCACTTCCCTTATATTTGCATAAGAAAACTAGCATCTCTCCAACTAGACTTTACCTGAGAACAGGAGCCATGTTTTTATTTTTCTATTTTGTATAATAAATATTTTAAATTAAAAATATACGCTATAAGGCCCTTAGGATACTTTTAGTAAAATAGGCAAAAAAAAATTTTTTTAAGCTTAACTACCATCAGGATTTATTAAACACAGAAGACTTCAAGGTTTCTGATAGGCTAAAGTCTTATAGACATAATGAGGAGTTTTAATTCAAAATGTTTAAGATTATAACTAAATCCAAAAGCTACTGGTAGATACTACCCATAATTGAAACCTCCAGGGATATAAAAAGGATTCTATTACTGTCATTAAAAATTCTTACTTATAAAATGAAAGAATTTTCTGTTAACTAAGTCCAAGAAAGCATGATGTTCTGAGGTAGACAATTCAAAATAGTATTCTCAAGGGCTGGGGACATAGCTCAGTTGGTAGAGAGCATGCCTTGCATGCATGATACCTGGCTTCAATCCCCAGGACCACAATAACAAAACAAAAGCAAAAACCAAAAAAAAAAAAAAAAAAAAAAAAAAAAGCAAAGCAAAATAGTATTCTCTTAACAAGTTTTTATGTAGTTGCTTTTAGTCCCTTCTTCTAGGTTTCCAAACAGACTAAGCCATAAACCAATGTTTATTTCCTATAGTAACCTATGATAGAGCAATTTGTCATCTGTAGCTTCCCTGTTGGGTTAATAAAAAATAATTCAGACACCTGACAAGCCATTTTCAACAAAAACCTATTTTTGTACAAGTGATATTTTATTGTCCTATAATTCTAACACTCTTAACTGTTATTTCAATAAATAAAGTATTTCTTGACACCCAACTCTGCTCAAAAAACTAAGTATGGGGAAAATAAAGATCATAAGATGCAGCTCCTGCCTTCAAAGAACATAAACTCTAATGAAGGTGGTACAGGAGAGTATTTTGAAAATAAATACAAGGCAGAATATAGAAAATGCCATTAGAGAAGCTAAGGAAAAGCTCTCTGAAGTACTAAGGGGAACCTTAAAGGTTTTCATACTAGATTTACTCCATTTTATAGTAGAAATAAAATTATATACTTACTACAATTACAAGGTGTGTGCCTCACTTTCCTAAACGTAAATGATGTTCGTATTCCCCTTTTGCTTAAAGTTAAGTCTCCAACATCACTGGTGATAATTCCACTTTTGTAATGTTCAGATGCTTGAATAGTATCAAATTTTCTGGGTGTGATTCTAAAAACAATAGGTAAAATAACTTTCTCAGCATTGCAATAATAAAAAACACTTTGGGTCTTTTAAAACTATTAAGGGAACAGAGCAAATCTAGAAGAATTTATTACCAATATCTATTAGATTCCCAGAATTGTTAGACACTGAGAAAAGTAAAGAAATAACTATTTAAGGAAGTTATCTTCAGGATAATAATACTGGAAGAATGTACAACTAACAAATTATCCCAGGGAAAAATAAAAAAAAAAAATAATCAACTAATAACAATATTAAAAAAAAACCAAACAAACAGATTGGCAGTTCAGGAATGTAGCTCAGTGATCAAGTGTGGGCCTAGCATGCACTAGGTTCAAGCCCCAGTATCTCTCTCCTTTTCTTTCTCTCTCTCTGTCTTTCACACACACAAATACACACACAAAAAAGCAGACGAACCAAAAGGAAACAAACAGATGGTCAATTTAAATCTAATTTCAGTAATTATATTAAATGTAAAATGACTAAAAACTCCAGTTAAAGAACAAGATTGCTAAAAAAAAAAGAACAAGATTGCTGACTTGGACTTAAAAAAATTAAATACAACTAAATGATGATTATAAAAACACCTTAAATATAAGCATAGAGACTGATAGAAAACAAAAAATACATATACAATATATAAAAATGAATATTTTGCATATACCAAACAAAACCAAAAGAAAAGCAATTTAGCTATACTAATCAGACAAAGCAGATCTTAAAGCAATTTACTGAAGATAAAAGGGGCATTTCATAATAACTGTCAATTCAACACAAAAATATTAAAATCCTATATTTTTATAACAATCTCAAAACATGAAACAAAAGTTTTAAAAAATTAACAGGAGAAATAAACATGATTATATTGGAGTTTTTGATACATTCTTCTCAGCAACTGAAATCTAGTTTAGAGACAGATTTAAACATTAGGAAACAATAGATAATAGAACAAAACGTGAATGATTAACTCTTAAATTGCATAATATAAATACAATAAGTAAAATAAAAATTGAAAAATAAAAAGAGAGAGGTACAACTTATTATAGACTATAAGAACGTTTAAAGAGGATCCTTGGAGTAAGGTCACATTTTTGAATGGGAAAAAGAGATCAACAAGTAGGAAATTAAACTCTTTAAAGCTAACTTATAGTGAAATGCACAGATAAATGTACTGTTGAATGGGCTTTGATAAATGTATATGTCATGACAAATGTAATCAATACGCAATCGAGTATATTTCCATCACTCAAGGAGATTCCCTTTTGCTCCCTTCCCCCACCTTTAAGCAATCACTGTTCTGATTTCTATCAATAGGTTTACCTGTTCTTGAATTTCATAAACAGCATCTGTTCATTTAACATAATTTTGAGATTCATCCATGTTATGATGTGTATCGGTACCTTGTGACCTTGTTATTGCTGAGCAATATTCTACTATAAGAACATAACACGATTTATTCAAAATCTCCTGTTGTACATTTTGGTGTTCCCGGTTTGGGATCCTTAAAAAGAAAGCTTTTATAAATATTTGTATCCACATCATTTTTAGGTATATATTTTCATTATTCTTAGCTAACTACCTAGGAATGAAATTGGTAAGTCACAGGGTAAGAAATTGCCAATTTTCCTAGGTGATCGTAAAACTATACACTTCAATGAGCAACGAATGCTTTATAGTTGCTTGACATTCTCACCAATACTTGATATTGTCTGAGTTTTCAATTTGAGTCATTTTATTGAATGGCAAGTGGTGTGAAATTGTTTTAATTTGCATTTTTCTGATGATTAATGATGTATATTATTTCATGTGCTCATTAGCTACTCACAGATTATTTTTCCTGTGAAGGATCTGTTTAAGTCTTTTTCCCAATTTTGGTTTTTTTTCTTTTTTTTTTTTTTTTTTTTGTGTGTGTGTGTGTATGTGTGTACAGCAGATATTTTTTCTCCATGTGTGGCTGCCTTTACATTTTCTTAATAATAACTTTTGATGAGCAGAAGTTTTCAATTTTGATGAGGCTCAATTTATTATTTTTTATCATGGTGTTCTGAAATATTTCTTAAAAGGGAAAAAGAATTGACTATTCCAAGGTTGCAAAAATATTCTCTCATGTTGTCTTCTAGACATTTTTTATTTTCTACTTTCACATTAAAATAGATGATCTACCTCAAATTAGTTTTTATGACTGGCATAAAATAGATCAAGGTTCATTTTATTTCCAATGGATACACTGCACCTATCTGACAAATAATTACATAAAAGAGAGATTACTGAAATGGAAGCCTCAGACAGACCCCAATACAATAATACTGGGTGATTTCAACACACCTCTCACCAATAGATACATTATCCACACATAAACTCGGTAAAGACTCTATGGACCTGAAAAATATTACAAATCAAATATAAGTCAAACGGACTTAACAGACATCTATAGAATATTCATCCAACAACAGCTGAATATACTTTCTCAGTGGCTCACAGAACCTTCTCCAAAAAGACCATATTTTAGGCCACAAAGCAACTTTCAGAAAACACACAAAAAAAGATATAATTTCTTACATCTTATATCATAATGGAATGAAATTAAAAATCAACACAACAAAATCCTACAGAAACTATACAAACACATGGAGATGAAACAATACACTTTTGAATGATGAATGGGTAGTAGAAGAAATCAGGGGAGAAATTTAAAAATTCTTAGACTTAAAAGAGAACAGTGATATAATATATCAGAACCTCGGGGGTACTGTGAAGTTATGTTTTTTAATTAATTTATTTATTTTTAACTTTTAAAGTAAAATTTAGAATCTAGAGTGTATAGTAACAAAATCACAGGTCTGCATGGGTTAACAAAAAATCAAAGGATAGCCTTAAATCTCTTATACATTTAGCAAACAGTGTTAATCATCAGAAATTGACTTAGTCAAAGAAAACAGATATAAGACAGGTCTTCAAATGACAGTATGGCCCTTCTATGTCAGATACAATGTGTAAAAGAGGGTACTTATGGGTTGTCTTGCCGGTAAACTTACATAAACTTTCATTTTATAAAATTTTACATAACACTTAGGCTTTGACAGATAGTTCTTGGATGCACACATATACCTAGTCACATATATTTTGGGTGTCAACAATATTGTTATAACCTAAATAACAGTTGTTTGCTTAACCAGTTACAAAGTAATCATTTAAGGCTTTAAAACAGGTACAAACTCTAATGCCTTTAAGACTTGGTTTTCCCAAGTAATAAAACCTAACAAATACAAGAAAATTATCAATAGATAAGAGCAGATCAATGTATCAGATTCTGTTTCATATCAGGACATTAAAGTTCAAGTAACTAACTCACTGCTAATTATGGCCAATTTAATCACAAACACAAACTTTTTGAGATTTAACTTCCACAAACCTTCTGTGACTTACTTAGACATTCACAAATTTACATCCTTAGTTTTGTCCTCTTTCATCTTGGACTTTAGCCCAAGAATATTATTTTACCAGATAAAATACTTTCTCATCAAGAAACATTTACCTTCTAATTTTCCATGCTAAAATATTTCCATACCTATAACTTTCTTTTATATTTTTTAGTTTCAGACCCTTTCTTTATTTTTTTTTAATTTGAATATCCATATATATTTTCACATATATATATTCCTATATATGTTTATATACAGTCATACATATATGAATATACCCTAATGGTAACCAAATTCCTGCTCATGCATTTTCATATATATTCAGTTTCATAATCATAAACTGTAACTAAAATAAATTATAAACACTATGAAGGTAATTCTAAGAGGAAAGTTCATAGCTGTGAATGCCTACATAAGAAAATCAGAAGGATCCCAAATAAATAACCTAATGATGTGTCTCAAGACCCTTCAAAAAGAACAAACCAGTTCTAAAACCAATAGAAAGAAAGAAATGATTAAGATTAGAGCTGAATTCAATAAAATTGAAAATTAAAAAAAAAAAACAAAGAATCAATGAAAAAAGAGTTGGCTCTTTGAAAAGATAAACAAGGTTGATAAATCCTTAGCCAAACTAACCAAAAGAAAAAGAACCCAAGTTAATAAAAATTGGAGATGAAAAAGGAGAAATCACCATGGACATCACAGAAATCCAACAGATCATTAGGGACTACTTTGAGAACTTATACTCCAATAAATTGGAAAAACTATAAGAAATGAATATATTTCTAGAAAATATGATTAACCGAAATATAATCAAGAGGACATAGAAAACCTAAACAGACCAATAACTTGCAATGAGATAGAAGCAATAATAAAAACAACCTTCCAACAAAGAAAAGACCAGGACCAGATGGATTTTCAGATGAATTTTACTAGACCTTGAAAAAAGAGTTAATGCCAATATTACTCAAATTATTCCATAAAACAGAAAGGGATGGAACACTTTCAAATTCATTCTATAAAGCCAGAATCACACTCATACCAAAACCAGATAAGGATACATCAAGGAAAGAAAACTACAGACCAATATCCCTGATGAACTTAGATGCAAAAATACTTAACAAAATATTATCAAATCAAGTTCAACAACCTGTTAAAAAGATTGTATATCATGACCAAGTTGGTTTTATTCCAGTAATGCAAGGATGGCTTAATATATGCAAATCAATAAATGTAATTCATCACATAAATAGAATTAAGGACAAAAATCACTTATTCTTCTCAATAGATGCAAAGAAGGCCTTCAACAAAATTCAACACCCATTTGTGATAAAAACACTGAAGAAACAAGGGATAGAACCTGCCTCAACATCATAAAGGCTTTCTATGAAAAACTCCCAAGTCAACCTCATAGTAAAAGGGGACTGAAAACTGAAAGCATTTCCCTTTAAAATCTGGAATAAGACAAGAATGTCCACTCTCACCACTTCTAGTTAAATAGTGCTAGAAATTCTAGCCAGAGCAATTGGGCAAGAGAAGGAAATAAAAGGGATAAAAATAGGAAAGGAAGAAGTCAAATTATCAGTTTGCAGATGTTATGATCCTATACTTAGATGATCAAAAAAACTGTACCAAAGACTGCAATAGCTAATAAATTTGGCAAAGCAGGAGGTTATAAACTCACCATACAAAAATCAATAGCTTTACCACAAGAACGGTAACCTAATTAGAATAAGTTATACTCCATGTATGTATGTCAAAATATACTCTATTGTTATGTAAAAAGAATAAATAAAAACTACCGGAAAAAAATCCATAGCTTTCCTATATACCAACAATGAATGTGCTGAGAAAGAAATCAGGAAAACAATTCCATTCACAATAGCCTCAAAAACAAATAAATAAATAAAATCTTAGGAATAAGTTGAACCACAGAGGTGAAAGATCTCTACAATGAAAACTATAGTACACTGTCAAAAGAAATTGAAGAAGACCTTGGGAGATGGAAAGATCTCCCATGTCCATGAGTAGGCAGAATTAATATTGTTAAAATGACCATACTACCAAAATCATTATGTAGATTTGATATGGCTCCCATTAAAAGACAAATGACATTCTTCACAGAACTAGGAAAAACTATCCTAAAATAATTTGGAAGAATAAAAAACCCAGAATAACCAAAGCAACTCTAAGCCATAAAAGCAATGCTGGAGGCATCACAATACCTGACTTCAAAGTATACTACAGAGCTATAGTAACAAAAACAGCATGGTACTGGCATAAAAACAAGACACACAGAACAATGGTACAGAATAGAAGAGACATAAACCCACACATCTACAATCATCTGATCCTTGACAAAGGTGACAAAAACATACAGTGGAGAAAAGACAGCTTTTTAAGCAAATGCTGCCAGAAAAACTAGTTATATATAAATAGAAAAATGAAATTAGACCTTTATCTCTCACTCTGCACAAAAATCAACTCAAAATGGTTCAAAGACCTAGAAATTGGGCCAGAAACTATGCAACTCCTAGAAGAAAATGTAGGGCTAACACTCCAGCATATAGGCACAGGCAACGACTTTCTCAGTAGGACCCCTAAAGATCAGGAAGTAATGCCAGGAGTTAATGGGATGACATCAAATTAAAATGCTGCACAGCAAAGGAAACAATTAGGAATGTGAAGAAAGAATCTACAGAATACGAGAAAATTTTTGCTAGCTACTCTTCTGACAGAGGATTAATATCTAGAATATATAAGGAAGCCAAATTCAGAAAATAGCCAAATTCAGAAGGTCAAAGGTTATAAGTTTTCTCTTGTATGTGACAGCTAGAAAGGAAAAGAGAAAGATGTGTGTGTGTGGTGGGTTGTCCCATGAAAATCAAAGGGAGATCAGTAAAGGAAAGGGACCAAGGGAGTGAGAGGGGGAAGTACTAGGAAGTGATATTGGACAAATTAAATTGTTTTACTGTGTGCATGCACAAATATGTAATAACCAAATCCCATCATTATGTACAACCACAATGCACCAAAAAAAAGTAGAAAATTTTTAAAATATATGTCAGGAGGGGGAGGGAGTGAAAGAGGAAGTACTGGGGACTGAAATGGAGATGATTAAATTCCATGCATGTCAAAATGAACCCCACTATAATGCACTAATAAAAATATCTTTTAAAAAAGAAAAGAAAAAATAATAAATAAAAGTACTGTGCTAAAGGCAGGTTTTAAGAAGTAAAAGCAAGCAATCATTGCCTAAATATATGTCACTCTAATAGCTGAAAATATTAAAACTATGAGGTTGAACAAAGTCAGAATATTTTAGAAGATGAGTATCTTGAAATTCTTTGTTAACAAACTAATTTCTCTCTTGGGGACTAAAAAGTTCTCTATTATAGCACTTTTTAGTCAATTACTGAAGGCTTAATAGCTTTTAACTGCTTTTGATACCAATCTCAGATTTTGAGAGACAAGTAACCCCCATGTTAAAATAATGATTTCTTTAAACATCGCTAAAAATCTCTATTTTCCCCATGCACTCAAATTATAATCTAAGGGGAAAATATTCAATAAAAAGATAAAAGCATTTTTATAGATTTAAATAATAATTCAATATAATAGAAGAGACATTCCAAGGAAGTAGGAAACAATACAATCTTCAGGAGGTAATTATTTCAAGCTAAAATAGGAAAAGCTTTATAAATTAAAAAGGAAGCAAAAATTGAGTGCAAACAGAGTAAATGGAAAGGAAAATGAAACACACTGTACTGAAGGTCAACAGAGTAAGTGTGAAGGCACAGTATAAGTTCAGAGGAAGGGAACAAACTAGAATTGCGATTTAGAGCACAGATTCTAAAGCCAAATTGGCTGCTGATCGTGGCTGTGCCACTTCTTGGCTTTGTGACTGTACAAGTTATTTAACTTCTTTATGCTCCAATTTCCTTTAAAAACAGAGACATAACCATGCAACAACTTCCCACAATGACTGTGAAAATTAAATGAGTTTAATAGATGTAAAACTTTTGGAACAATAACTGATACAAAGAAAACATTCCAAAAATAATTAAACTTTCTTTTCTTCCTGTACTAGGGATTGAGCCCAGAGTCTTATATATGCTAGACAAGCACTCTTCCACTGAGCTAAAATCCAAGCACTCCAAAATAATTTAAGAGTTCAGATAATATCATGAATCAATGCCTCCCAAGGACAGCCATGTAACATAAATAAATGAAGCAGGTAGATTTATTTAGAAATACCTGGTCTGCTGTTAAACATATAGGAATAATTTTCATTTTAATAAAGCAGAATATTCTCTTCCATTTTCTGGGAATACATATTTTCATTCAGTCTAGTTTTCCATTTCCTACTTTTAAAACAGACATGCACTCAAGAAATATTTAATTTTTATTTAACTCTATTATAACATAAAAATAATATTACAAGCACAGTATTAAACAACAACTGTTACTCGGTTTTTGATTGGGAAGTAACAGAAAAGGGTAGAACTGTAGAAAACTGGAGAAGTAGCCCCCCACCTAAAATATGACATTGATATTCAGTCTTGATTACTGCTATCAAGCAATACTGTGGCGCAGTTTTGACAGAGTTTTTCAGTTTTCAGGAGAAGCCCAAAACTCAGATTTTATATGAAAGCTTATAGTTTTTATACATAGGTAACTAGAACAAACTGTCACCATGTGGACCACCCCTGTAACAGTCGAACAGAACATATCAGACTGTTAAATTTACCCATGTGCTGCCAGTTTGCCACCTTTGATTTAGGACATGTAAATTAGTAAATTTGAGTTTGAGCAAATTGAAATTAGATTAAGGTATTTGAAATTAAAATTACAGGGCATCATTAACCTTTTCAAATCTATGACCCATCACAGTGCTTTCTAGTACTTTTTTATTCCAGCATAGAAATCAAAAGTTTTTAATCAAGGCTTATTTCCTGTGTTTATATACTTTTTAACTATATTAAATATGCTTTTTCAAACTATCCTCTTTTTCACCAAAGATTCTGATAAATATCTAAATAGTTAGTATATTGTGTTTCCTCTCTTTTTTCTCTTTTGATCTCTTTGCCTCCTTCCTTCTCCCATTTCTCTTTCACTCTCTTCTGAACACACACGTGACACAAAATCACATAGTTACTTTACAGTCAATGGGTCAGTGACAGTCTTCAAAAATAATGCTGGGCATGATGGCACACAACTGTAATCCCAGAAATTTGGGGGCTGAGGCAGGAGGATCACCAAGTTAGAGGTCAGCCTCAGCAACTTAGCAAGGCCCTAAGCAACTTAGTGAGACCTGTCTCAAAATAAAAAATAAAAAGGGCTGGGAATGTAGCTCAACGGTAAAGTACCCCTGAGTTCAATCCCCACTACTACTACTACTACTAATAATAATAATAATAATAAGTCTTAAGGGTTTCCCCTAAAAATATTATAAAGGTTTTTGATTCTACAGCCAGGATTAAAAATTATTACTTATAATCCAACCTTACAGAAATGACTATTAACATTTGATGGCATGATATGCTTTCAACAACAGGATAAGTGTGATCAAAATGATGTTTTAAAAGAATGTGTATCATTACCAAAACAAAATATTTTTATAATCTATGGACAGTAATTTCTTATTTTGCATTTTTTATAATACCATTACTCTTAAGCTTAAACATTAGTGATAGCAAAAATGCTTGAACCCAAAAAAGAAAATGTCATTACTCTCAAAATTCCAAGAGCACCTGAAATCAATAGATTAGATCACCATTTTCATTTATTTTAAGTGCAAACATTTTAATAGGGAAAAAAATCAAATAAATTTAAGCACCAGTGCACAAAATCAGGTCATCTTTTTTATGGCTCACTTTTATGACATGTTACAAATTTATTTACATGTTCATTTCCATGAATTTTTATAAAAATGTGTCAGCTAAAATCTTGAAGCAGAACAAAATAAGTACAGAACTCAGCAATATTTTAAGTGACAATATACATAAATTGTAGCAGTGCTCTCTGCTCAAAAGGGTAAAAATGCATTCCTACCAAAAGCACATAACCTATTTCTTTAAATTCAGATTAAATGAAACTCAAAGAGCATTCTACAACACAATCAACCTGTTCAAAAGAACCAACATCATGAAGAACAAAGAAAAGTTGAGGAAGTGTTTCAAAGTAAAGACTAAATGGAACTGGCAAATAAATGTGATATAGGATCATGAACTGAATCCCAGATTGAGAGAAAGCTTAACATAAAGTACTTTATCTTACAACAAGCAAAACCTGAATATGGATATAATAAGTATTTTATCAATATTGGATTTTCTGAATTTGAGGGATTAGCAAACTCATTCCATAAAGGGCCAGATAATAAATATTTCAGACATTAAAAGACCACATATAGTTTCTGTTGAATATTTCCAACTGTTTTTCACTTTGCAACCCTTTGAAAATATAAAATTCATTCTTAGCTCAATGCTGTACAGAAACAGAATTAGGTGTGGCCCATAAGCCATAGTTGGCCAGCCCCTGATATAAACATTATCCTTGTTCTTAAGAAATGCATAATGAAGCCTGTAAAGGTAAAGAGTCATGATATAACTTTCAAATAATTCAGCAAAAATAATAATCATAACATGTGAGAAAGAAATAAAAAGATGTGGCAGAATATTCACTACTGATAGATCTACGTAAAAAGTGAAGAGAGTTCACTTTACTATGCTTCCAACTTTGCTTTTAAATTTGAATTTTTTCCCCAAATAAAAAGATTTTAAATTGTTCAAAATAACATCATAAATATGTTAAAAATCACAAGTAAAAGATTAAAATTCTAAGTATAGAAAGAAAGGCCATAGATGCCCATAGGTTCCTAGCAGAATTGAACCAGAATCCAGTGGCTCAGACAGAGAAGAATGAGAAATCTTACAAAGCAAAAGACATCCTGACATCAACATCATTTCAATGCATACCCATGGGTCCAAAGGTATCTAGATTCTCCTGTCATCACTAGCAAACTCCGACGAGGCAACATAACTTGCACTGTGACACCACCTGGATGCTTAAAATCCATAACAACCTTGAAGCAAAACCAAAACATAAAGGTCAATACAAATTTCATGCATTCCAAGGATAAGGATGATTCTGGCTTATTTTCTAGGCTAACATATTAAAAAATATATGCTTATAGAAAAGCATAGCACAGTACTCAAACTTTCATGTACATTAGAATCAACTGAATGAAGAAAAAAACAAAATTCATCCATAGAAATTCAGAGCTGACCTTGTCTAGAATAAGGTTCAGGAATCTACATTTCTAACAATCACCCTAGGAAGGTAGAAGCAGGTGATCTGAGGATTCTACCATAGAAAACCTAAGAAAATGGTTAAACACAAGGACTTTGGAGCTGAAATACTCATATTCTGCTCTTCCATTTACTAGCCACGTGAATCAGGACAAGCCATTTAACCTCTCTATGCCCTGGTTTTCTCAGCACTTATAGGATTGCTACATGACTACATACATAACAGACATAAATCACAGTGCCTGACACATAGTAAACACACAAAATGTAGCTGATATTTTTATTATCTGTGGAATGTTAATAATTAATAATGCAAGGAGAAATAACTATTAGATACAGATTGTAATGTAATCCGATTTGCACCTTGAAAGTCATGCAACATACTGGAATTAGATGTTGATTAATAAGAGATCACTAGAGAAAGCAGGAAAATGTTCAGCCACTCTTCCTAAATTATACTCAAATATTGTTCAGAATAGCAACATGTAAAGATACTACACCCAATAAAATATTTTTTTGTCCCTAGAAGCCATCGAACACAAAAGACTTTGGCTAAAGATAGCAGCAGCTGACAAACGTGAATTTAAAAGGCGTGCCACAGGGCTAAAAAATGTTTTAACTGAACAAACCATTTGAAAAATAAATATGACAACAAAGTATTAAGTGGGATGAAGAGATATCTTTCTTAAAGGTAAACTCAGCACAGTACCTGGCACGAAGTTAGAATTCAAAAAATGTTATTAATAGTATTATTAATAATAATACTGGATCAAACTACATAACCCACAAGAAAATTCTCTGTAAACTATAAGGAATTATACAGACCTAAGCTGATTTTTCCCCCATTCTTACCTATTCTTTCAATCTAATTATGAAAAGTAAAGTAAGGTGATACACTTTAATTTTCTAACAGTTATCTGTTCCAAATGTCTACATATAATTTCATATAGTCATACTCTAAAAGTAGAGTCATACTCTACTTCATAAACACTATAGATTAATTCTGAAGTTTTTAGGGATGACATGTACTGACACCTGCAACTTTCCTGAAATGTATAAAGGAGTAAGGAAGTGATGGATATAGAGATAAAACAAATGTATTAAAATGACAGTCATAGAATTTAGGTAGTGGGTATATAAATATTTACTCTACAATATTTCAACTTTTCCATATGAAAATTTTCATAATAAATTATTGAGAGAAAGAGAAAAAAAAAAAAAAAACCCACTGACTGTGGCCCCATTTCAACCAAAACGTATGCAATTCAATTTTCTGAATAGAAGCTAAGGTCCACAAAAAGGAAAGAAAAATCATCATGTTTATTATTTTATTAGAAACAATCATCTGTAGCTTAAACAAAATCCCACATTGTGATAGAAAAATATTCTAGAAGATGAGACTCCAATTCATTCATCAAACAAACATTTACTAACCCATTATGTTCCTTTATCCTATATATAGGACACCTACAAAATTCTATAAGATACCTATAAAATTGCTCAATTTAAGCCCCAAACAGAAGGCTCTAACAGTTTTATGAACCCAGGGTTAGGGAAGAGATGAGGGAGAAGGACTGAGTTGAAAAGTCATGAGTATGAAGACACAGTGAGGAAAAGTGTCTTCTAGGTTTCCCACTCATCCCCTGACAAGAAGGCTTTAGCAGAGGTGCAGAAAGAGGACCAAAGGCCTCAGATAAAGTGCGTGGGCTAGGAATGCAAATAGGCATAAGAGCATGACCAGCCAGGGTAGCCTGATTCCATCTTTGCAAGTCCTCTTAGAAACTAATGCACTGAGTAACATTCCCCTGCACCTGCTGAATCATTCCGCCATGTGACAGCTTAGCTACACAGGAGCCCTTTCCAATTACTACTTTTCATTTAACCTATTTTCTCTACTTTCTGAGATGGCAGAGTCAATACAGATAAGTCCTCAGAAACTTGTGGGCATGACTGAGGACAATATTCAGTTCAAACAAACAAACAAATATCTTAGACATTCTGATCTTTTATAACTTTACACATCCAAAATGCAACAGAATGAACATTCCAGATACAGTTAGCACTCTATCACCCAAGAAAAAATGAGATTATAATTACAGAAAAGTACATATAAAAGAAACAGATCTCCACATTAGCTAAACAAGAAAATGAAGGACATATAGCTACTGGGAATACTTCTGAAAAGAAGATAAACTTAATCCTTAATGGTTAGAAATAGATTGAGATCATTAACCTACTGAGAGAAACACTGAAGAATATGTGGAAAAGTGACAATATGATGTGAAGAATGGCATGTGACTCATAGAGAATGATAAAAGCCAAGAGAACAGAAGTTACTTCATTTAACTTCTTCATTTAGAGAAAATATTTCATAAATTGAAGTTCACCATTTCCTACAAACTACCAATTATAAACCTTCTAGATTGTGCTAATATCTTAATTTGACCAAAATGAAATAATAGCAAATGAGATTCCACATACCGTGTCTCGGTAAGTGGGAAAGAAAGGAAGAAAAAGAGGCAGACTCAAAATTGCAAAGATATAAGATTAAAACTATATATATATATATATATATATGTAACTATATAAAAATCATCAGAACTACAAAATACAGCTGTGCCAAAAATATATTTATGTATTTTCCCTGGACTTATGAATACAGATTCCCACCATTTTGAGGGATAATTTGTTCTTATAGGGAATCAGAGGAATTGGGAGTATTTATAATAAAATAAATATAGTTTTCTATCTTTCGAGAAAAAATGAAATATACTGCTATGCTGAAGAAGAGTTGGAAGAGAAGTTTGCTGGTATGTCATATTTTTCCATGACAAAGCAAAAGATAGTAATTTTGCCTTAGAGACACCATTGAAGTCCAATGGCTGATTTTAGTGGCCTTTAAAATTTTTACCTATGCCACATAGCCTGCTCCTTTAAGACAAGTTAAAATCAAGAATTGATTTTAACAATTTGCAACAAATTGTTTCTCTTTTCTGGTTATTACTGGCAAAGTATGTTTTAAAAAATAATTTTTTTTTCTTTTCTTTCCTTTTTTTTCTTTTTGGTACCAGGGATTGAACTTAGGGGCCCCAACCACTAAGCCACATCCCCAGCTCTATTTTGTATTTTTATTTAGAGACAGGATCTCACTGAGTTGCTTAATGCCTTGCCATTGCTGAGGTTGGCTTTGAACTTGAGATCCTCCTGCCTCAGCCTCTTGAACCACTGGGATTACTTAGGCTTGTGCCTCTGTACCTGGCTTAACAACACACATCAGATACTTGAATCCATTGGGCTAAGTTGAAAGTTGGAATCCCAAAAATACCAAGTCTAGTGAAACGAAAAGGAAAAGAGAAAAATGTCACCAATGCACCCTGAAATCATTATATAGGACCTCCCATTTGAAAATGACAAAAAGAAAAAACAAACTTTGCTTCCATGTCCTTTAGACAAAATCAATTTCTAAAAGATATAGGCCTCTCTATTCTGGTCATGAGAATGGAAAAAAATCACACACATTTGAACATGAAAATGAGATGGTGCCCTACGGTATGGGAGAACGAACCTTTAAATAGCATGTGCAATACCAGTGCAATCCAAAGGCACTTAATTCTCATTGCTACTAAGAGAGAATATGAGGGGTAGAACTTCATTTGATGCTTATGGTGCAAAAACTTTCTTAGTTGACCAGGCACTGCACATGCATTTAGGATACATAACTAGGAACATGCCTGCAATGTGCATATGTGAAACAAGCAAAATTGTTTCAGACAAAATTTTTAAAACACTACATTGTAGCACAAGTCAGCAAAGTCTACCTCTCAAACACAACTCTGCCTTCTGAAACTAGGTCTCAGTTGCAGATTGAATAGATTGTAACATATTCTCTTCAGCCCCTAATTACAGATGATTTTGAACTTTTCTATCTAGCTAAGCTCAAGTGTAATATAAAATAAAAAGAGAAGGCATCTTTTAGCTCAACGGTCTAAATACAATCTCCAAATGGTACAATGGAGAGCAAAATGCCCACTGCATAATGGAAAAACTAACCTGAAAAATAAAAGATGCTCAAGGAGATTCTTTAGATACTGGAAGTGTGACTCAGTGGCAAAGCACCCCTGGGTACCTTGTCACCAAGGTAACAAGAGTAATAACATAAGTCAGAAATAAGTAAGATCTTTAATACATTAAAAAAAAACTAAAATGTTTTTAGAACATTGGATATTCTGGTCTTACATCTCTTGGGATGGGGTTGGGGGAATGAAGACTGAAAATATGTTTATATCCCTCTATGCTAAAGAAACTTAAGAGAATGATGTGTATATTCATTATTTTGAATTATTTTGAGTGTAGTAAAGCTGTCTTATATTAAATAAGTGGAGCTTATTGTATGTCAATTTCACCTCTTTAAAGCTGCTTTACACAGCTCAATTCACAACAGCAAAACCATGGAACCAACCTAGATGCCCTTCAACAGATGAATGAATAAAGAAAATGTGGTACATATACACAATGGAATATTACTCAGCCTTAAAGAATAATGAAATTATGGCATTTGCAGGTAAATGGATGAAACTGGAGAAGATCATGCTAAGTGAAATAAGCCAATCCCAGAGAGTCAAATGTTTCATCTGCTAAAAGGATGCTGATCCATAGTGGGGGGTGGGTAGGGAAGAATGAAGGAACTTTAGATTGTACAGAGGGTAATGAGGGAAAGGATGGGGAAGGTGGGGATGGGAAAGCCAGTAGATTGAGGCAGACTATATACATGTATGAAAAAATTTGTTTAAAAATTTATCACTATCAAAAAAAAGTTATTGAAAAAATAAATAAATAAAAGTTAAAAACGAAAATAAAGCTGCTTTACAAAGAAGACATGAGATACAATAATGCAGTACTTAAGAGCAAATTTATAGGACAGGAATGCAGCTCAGTGATAGAGCTTAGCATGAATGAGGCCCTGGGTTCAATTCCCAGCAACACACACACACACACGCACACACACATACACAAAGAACAAAATATATAATAATAAAACTATATGTCAAGAACATTTCCCAGGTCCTGAAATGATCATTAACCAGAGCAGGAAACCAGAGAGAGCAAAAATTTGTTTTCTTTCATATGGGAGAATGGCAGTGGGTGGTAAAAGGCTAAAGACAAAAATAATGAACTTAATTTAGATATGTCAAAACTTGGAATCGAGATAAAAATGAAGGGATTGGTGTCTGAGTCTGTAAACATTACTTAAAAATGTAAATACTTAGGGCAAAATTAGAGGCTATAGAGAAAGTCAGTATGTCTGGAGTTCAGATTGTAATTAGTGCTTTTGCTGTATAAAGAAAAGGTCTGTGTGCTTTTTCCAGTTTGTGCTGAAGATCAGAAAGTAGTGAACATTTGTCCATTAAAACAATAAACTCCTAAAAGAGAAGTCATTCCTGATAGATAAAAGTGAAAAGAATTCTCCAGAATGAGGACATTGCTAAGCAAACTATATCAAGATCAGACTGAAGGGCTGGGGTTGTGGCTCAGTGGTAGAGCTCTTGCCTAGCATTGTGAGGCCCTGGGTTTGATCCTCAGCACCACATAAAAAATAAATAAATAATATAAAGGTATTGTGTCCATCTACAACAACAACAACAAAATCAGACTGAAAAAAAACTAGGAAAGCTACCACACCATTCGGCTGGGTATTTCAAGACATTTCACAAAGAATTTTTACTCAATTTCCTACTAAGAAGATCATACTGGACTTAATAGCTATTTACTGAAAGCATAAGCCTAGAGAGAAAATGGACAATATAATGAAAGATGCAGCCTGTATTCAATAGATGGGATCTTCATTACCCATGTACAGGATTATCCCAACCCACTGAGTTCCAAAAGTCCAAATAAGAAATACTCACTGATGAACCAACCAATTTCTTATAAAATTAATAATGGCCCAAACCACTGTTCAACACCAGCTGCTATTTCTGCCCACTGCTGTAACCCCTTCGGTCAGCCTTTCGGTGAATGTTGATGTTACAAAGATGAGCCAGTGCAATGCAAATATGAACAATTTGGAATCACAATTCTTGCAAAAGATAGAAGACTTTCTGAGGTTTTTTTGTGTGTGGAAGAAAACTATAAATATAGAACACCAGCCTTCATCCCAGACATTCTTAATCAGAGAATCATTTAAATCACATGAAAAGTCTAAGATCTGAAAATCTGACAAAAGCTAGGACTTTTATAATGAAAATAACACATCAATGATGGACAAAGCTTTTAAATGAAATGTGAATATCAGAGGTTTAATAAAAACTCTTGGAAAAATTGATAATGACTTCGATAATTTTTTTGGAAAAAACGGCTTTCTTTATAATTAAGCTGTAAATGCCAAATAAAGAAATTTTCCATCAAGTTATCATATTTTATCAGAAAAGAATACCAAAATAATGCTCATGTGACTTATTCTTTGTTCGAAAAAAGACTGTATAGTTGTAACATAGTCTAAATATTGTTAAATTTTTAAAAATGTTTTGAAACTGCCTTCATAATTCTGTTTCATTTTTACAGATAAGTCTTAGTCAAAAATTTTCTTTCTTATTTTCAATAAAAGTTTATAACTTTTAATTAAAAACTGCTTAATGGGGAATTTTCCTAGAGGTGAAAAGTAGGAAGCAGCTCCTAGCTTTTCTCCACCCCTTCACTTACAACTCCCCAGGAAAGAAGTAAGCTCGTGGCTGACCTGTTAGTCTGCAGCCAGTTGGTTTGTAGGATATAACACATGCTCTTTGAAGTTCCTATTATAGGTGTAGCCTCTGCTTCTATGCAAGAGGTAGATGCCACTGACAAGGTCAGTATGTTTCTCTAATTCAGAGATGAAGTATTAAAAGTTCATTTGGTCATAAATCCACGGTTATGTTCTATTATCAGTTTTCTTAGTAGTAAAATTAATGTTCTAATCTCCATTCATCTTTGGCTTTATTTAGCAACTGATTATATAGTTGGGGAGAAAAAAAAAAAGACTTAGTCCCCTAAAGCTACAAGCAAGAATAAGGGGCAAAAATAAAAATAAATCACATAGAGAAGACCTCTTTCTTTTTTCCCCCATCTTTATTACTTTTGCAAGTCTATATTAAGAATCCACATAGGTACTTGATAAGATGGTTCTGTCCTATCAAACAAACAGCCCTAATTCTTTAATCACAGTATCAGCATGATCACAGGAACTCAGCAAAGGTTGAGAAGTGAAAGCACTGAAGACCTAGTGATGGAAACTAACATATGGTTAAAGAAAAAAATACAAAAACTAAAACAAAAATTCAACCAGGTACAAGATCAGATTTTAACACAATTTTTAGTTAGGTTAGATGCTCCCATATTACTCTAGATTTAAAATTCTAACTTTTTCTACCTAAAATTTCATTTGCAATTGCATATATCATTTTAAGTCATGGTTTGGGTATCTTCTTTAGCAGTTCAAGCAAAGTGCAGCGAAAGAAATAATCAGTGAATACATATAAGCCTCTTATTCATCTGGAAAAGTGTGAATAAGACCCTCTTACTGCTCAGAGTTCTGGAAGGGAATGAATCCGGTAACATATGAAAAAGTTTTTATCAAAATTCCAGACACATATTTTAGGACTTTTTTCTAAGACCTGCAGCTACTACATTTTGCCACAAGATGGCAATGCTACATCAGTATGTCCAAAGTTAGCCAACCTACACCACAGGAAATCTGGATTTCATTTAACTGCTAAAGTGAAATACGTAAAAAATTAAATTACAGGTGTTTTCTTGGCATTTTATAAGAAGAAGGGTAAAACTTTGGCTATCTGAAGGGAGAGAATATGCTAATTTCATATTCTCTAAGATTTTAACTTACTTTCGTGCAGTACTGGTGATTGAATCCACAGACACTCTACCACGGGGCCACAGCTCTGATTCTTTTTATTTTTATTTTGAGACAGGATCTCACTAAGTTGCCAAGTCTGGTCTCAAACTTGCAATCCTCCTACCTCACCTTCCCAAGTCAGTGGGATTACAGGTGAGCACCACTGCACCCAGCTCTATGAGAAATAAAGTGCTAATGATGCCCTTACTTTTCATTTTAAAATCTTAGTTCATTTTAATTAAGAATGTGAACAATCTTATAAAAAAAGACATCATTCCAAAGTAAGACATGATGAAAGCTAATAAAAATATTCAAACATTTACCTCTGACCCCAAACTGAGAGAAATGATCTCATCCTCAAAAGCAGAATGTGTGTCAATATGAGCAGGAATTCCTGAGATATAAAACAAGATAACATGTCATTTCATTTTTCCTCATAGGAGATTTAAGATGATTCTAAATGTAGCCTCATGCAATTATGGTGAAAACATTGTCTGGTTATCAAAAAGGTACTATAATGTTAGTTAAAGGGAAACAAGGTAAATTTAAACAAAATTAAACAAATCTAAACTAAAAAATATCTTAACTTCATGATAAAGTGCCATTAGGGGCTGGGGATATAGCTCAATTGGTAGAGTGCTTGCCTTGTAAGCACAAGGCCCTGGGTTCAATCCCCAGCACCGCAAAAAAAACATAAAAAAATAATAATAATAAATAAAGTGCCATTAGAACTCTAAAATCAAGGCTTGGGAGTCATTTTTTAACTAGGACCCTTATCAAATCCCAGCCCAAGAGGAAGATGTGAATGATAAATGAGTCACTTTTTCCCTTGAATACAGAATTCCCATGTACTTGGAGAACAAATGCAATAGCCATGTGTGAAGACTAAGCATATCTAATAATTAAGATAAGGCTTCCTCTACTGATCTATCAATTTGTTAACTGAACACCTCTTAGTAAAGAAACTAAGAGGATGGTGAGGGAATATAAAACAAGTAAGACATGGTCCCGGTCCTCAAGAAGTTTACAAACCAGTGGAAAGACAGATGGGTTAATAAGCAATTAAAATATATCAACCACTGCCATTTATAAAATCCTTGAAATTATTTGATAAAGATGCTGCTAACAAAGGCAAGAAATCTACGACCTAAAGATTTTCCACTAACATATAATCCTAGAATTGTCTTCCATACTGTCAAATAGAGAAAGAGGCATTCAACCAATTAGCCTTCTTCCCTTCTCTAAATTATTCAGTTCTTTCATTATAGGAGACTCCTGTTTTTCAAGCAGTCACCTCCCTCTCTAAATAAAATGTTGAGAGGAACAAAACAACAACAACAAAAAAAAGTCACAAATATCAATTTAGATCTGTCTTTTTAGTTTTTAACTAATGTTCCTCAAGGGGTTGAAGTGTAGATTTGTAAGGAATTAAGATCAACATAGATATTGAATAGAAGCAAAGTTAAGAGTTAAGTTTGAGCTAACTATCAAATACCTTTGATCTTAAAAAGTTATATAACTGTCTTAATTCTGAAATATATGACTGGAATTTTAAAAGAAGAAATACTTACCATGCCCAGGTTCATACTGATTTATGGTCAACTGATCAGGTTTATATTTAATATAACCTTTCTTCAACCATTTCTCCAAAATGCTATCACAAATGTCAGGAAGACCTGAAATCAGCAATCATAAAGGCAAAACATATTAAAATAACATTTTGCATGTTTTATCCAAGAATAAAAAAGTCACTCTGAAAGAAATCACATAGATTTAATGTAGCAGTCAGATCCATTAATATAATGATGAGCCTATAAGAAAAAAAAAAAAAAACCTTTGTAAGAATCTTTTAAAATTATGTCATTGATTTTTGTCAAATAAAAGTCCAAAAGAATAATTTACTAACAGCAATTGGGGTATTTTGTAAAATATTAATAAAATAATAAAACAATATGTGTTGATTATTCCTTATCCAAAATGCTTGGTTCTAGAAATTTTCCAGATTTTGGAATTTTTTCAGATTTTGGAATATTTACATATAATATATAATAGATATTTTGGAGGTGAACCTAAGCTTAAACAAAATTCACTCAAGTTTCAAATATATCTTATTTACATAGTCTAAAGGTAATTTCATATAATATTTTTAGTGTGCCTTCATTTTGAATGATCTGACACATGAATTCATAAGGGTAATGTGTGTGGCATCATGTCAGCATTCAAAATTTCTCAGATTTTTGGAGCATTTTGGATTTTCTAATTAGGGTTGATCAACCTGTATGTTATATATTAGAAAGTAAGCTGGTCACTTTCTTTTTTTTTTTTTGTTATTTTAATATATAATATTTATTTTATTATTTTTATTGTCTTTATAATACCACAGTTTTCAAAGTGGAAACTTTCATAGAAGTCATAAATGTTATTTCACAATGAATGAAAAGTCTTAAATAATACCAAGGATATAAAAACATAAATTCAACAACCCATATTTAAAAAACTGGTAAGGAAAATGAGAAGGAATTCATAAAAAAAAAAAAGAAAGACATATGCCTAACTTCATTACTAATCAGGAAATTAAAAATTTAATGGTTTACAACATCACATTTAGGAAAGTATGGTGGGAAAATGCACACATGGAGAGAATATGTTGGCACAACAGTTTTGAGGAACAATTTGAATCTACTAACAATGTCAAATGAGCATAACATTTGACCCAATAATTCCATTTCTTGGTAGTTTCTCTTGACAAAACATTTACATTGTACATAGGAAGCATGGACAGAGATATTCACTGCAGCACTATTTATAAATGTTAAAAACTAGAAATAACCTAAATGTTTATCAATAGGAAACTAATTGAATGAGCTATTATGGACTTTTCAGTAAAACAAAAAACTATATAAGATATTCAAGATACATCATGAAGGAAAAAGAACAACTTGGAGGGATGCATGTAATATAAGAATATACAATGTCTACTATACAATGTAATACTATAAATATTAAAAAACATATTTTAATAGGTATATATTTGGATATAGACTCATCTTTTAAAGCATTAGAAGAATATATGCTAAACTGGTAATATCAAATACTTCTTAAAAGGAAGAAGTATGGGGAAAGGAGTTTCAGCTTCATCTGTATGTTTGAATTTTAATTACACCAAAATATTACCATTGTGTCCATTACAAATATACCACAATGAACCCTGCCTATATACATAATTATAATACACTAATTAAAATAATATAATAATAATAATAATAATAGAAGAGTAATCAGAGTAGAGCAAGTGGATGGGGGAGGGAGAAGGGAAGGGAATAGGAAAGTTCTGGGGAACAAGATTGATCTAATTTTATGTACACATATGAATATAGCATAATGAACCCCACTATTATGTATAATTATAATGTACCAATAAAAAATACAGTAAAAAACTAAAACAATCAAAAACCATTTATCTAATTAAGAGGCTTTAACCAATATCTCGGTTTACCTGCAAATGACAAATGAAACATACACTGTCAACTATAATAAACTTCAAATTTTTTTTCTAAACTCATTTATTATTAATAATTACTTACCCCCTGGTAATGGCTTATCTTTATCTACATTGTTGTTCTCATAGTGGAATTCATAACCAAAATGCTTTACTCTTCTGCGTTTTAAGGATTTCTGAACTGTGTGAAGAGAAGAAAGAAAACTATTTGGGAGAAAAAAAAATACAATCCTTCATATACTTTGGTCAACATTATGAGTATGGATTTGTTTAGAATGATAACTTCCACTGACTGCTAAATTACTCTTTGATAACATCAACCATTCTGTTCATATCTACTGTTCTTTCAAGTCTTAAAACTGTAACAAACATATAAAGAGTTTCACCTAATCACTGTGAAAGAGATAAACTTGAGCACTGCCACTCACAAGACAGCTAATGATCTGGAAAGTCAGAGTAACTCTAATTTGCAAATAACTCCAGGAGGCTCTGGCTGTTACAGTGGTATGGTACTGCAGGGCTGAGATTCCTCAGAGGAACAGTGCCTTAGGGTAGAGAGGAGCAAATAAGATGATACATGTGAAAAGGTTTAAAATGTTAGCTGTACAAATGTTAACTAATAAATATTCATCAGTTTGGAGTTTAAAACTGATTGCTATTAATGTTCCTAAGAATTATTAGTATGACTTGCCTAACATTGAATACAGGCTACTTTCAATGAACTTTAGGAATTAAAGTTTTAATAAACCAAAGCAGCGAGAAAAGAGCAGTAACAGAACATTTTATAGAACTTTTAAACATGATATTTGGAAAGTTTTACTTACAATTTTGATTATCTGCATCTTCTGACCAAATAACACTTTCCAAAAGCATTTTCTCATCCTCAGAAGAAATAATTTCTTCTACTACCATGAGGCCTGGAGGTAAATGTTGAAGCCCCATCTCCTTCCATTGTGCTGGGGCAAATCAAATTAACATAGTCAAATATAAAACAAAGTTTCTATATACAAATAATTCTATCCAATAGTCATTTATGAGTTCAGAAAACTCCCAATTCTCATTTTTATAAATAAGAATGCTTTTAAGGCACACAACAAACAGACTGAAATTACAAAAACAGGACCAAGATCAAAATTATGGCATATTTTATTCATCTAATTCTCTTTGACAAATAGAACAGTACTTAGTATACTGCTTGATCATAATTCACTTTTTAACCATCATTAAAAGACAAGGTTTCTCACAATATTAACAGTATGTAACTCTACAAGGTCAAGATTATCTCTAAATATTAATTTAAGAATTTCGTTGCCCATTTTTGCTCTTCAGTCTCTTAATACTAGCTGTGGTCAAATAATAGAAAAATGTAAACTATCATAGAGCTTTCTAAAGAAGTTAAAAATCACTTATGAAGAATTATTTAATACATATTAAAATAAATTTAAGTTTCTATGTCCTTTAAAGTTTTTGATAGTTACGGAAGGAAAGTTAAAGAATTTTCTGCCAGATTAAAGGAATACCATATTAACATCTACTGTTAGGGATCCAATTGTTCATGTTGCAGAGACGATTTCTAAAGTTTTTCAGTCAGGCAAATCCATTTTAGAATTATTTAATATAAAAGGTAACAAAAATAAATATCTACTAGATTCTATTAATAGCACTTTAGAAATATAAATAGCAAATCACTTGATATAGACCAAGTGTCTACTATGTGCCAGATATTATATTATTTATTCACATTTTATAAGAAAAGCTTTCGTAAGAATTCTTTAAGGACAGATAATTTATAGTACAAATAAGTCATATTTAGTTTCCTAAATTTTTTAAAAAGAATTAAAAATATCTCTTGTATTCTGTTGTGAGACAATAATTTTGCAAAATGTAAAAAAATTTAAAATTAAACTCTTATATTTGTTCTTCAGTAGCTATTTGGTAGCAGATATAAAACAAGTATCAAAACATTTGTAGCCAGGTTAGGATCGTGAGTTCGAAGCCAGCCTTAGCAACTTAGTGAGGCCCTAAGCAACTTAGCAAGACCCTGTCTTTAAATAAAATACAAAAAAGGACTAGGGATATGGCTCAGTGGTTAAGCACCCTTGGGTTCAATCCCTGGGTACAAAAAAAAAAAAAAAAAAAAAAAAAATGTAACATAGCTCTGTTTTCAGTTAAAATGATTTCCAAGGTTATAAATGTGATTGCTACAGCCTTAGAAGTACACCATGGATATAATGCTAATAAAAGATTTCACATAAAAAATACCCCCAAGCTCACCTTATACAATTCCTTTTTGAATGTTGCACATACTGAATGGGGTAAGGCAGAGGGGGCGATCTAAGGATAGTACTTTCTGATTACTAGTTACTCTTTCACCATTCAGTTTTCAAAAACTGATCAGAAACATAAAGTACAAGAATAATCTGGCTTTTAAAATCTGTGAAGCCTAAGTCAGATTTAAAATTAAACACAGGGATGCTGAGAAGTATAATTTCTAAATATATCTTTAAAAAAGTCTTTAAAAGTTTTCCTTTAAGTCTCATTTTACAAAAACATAAATTTGATCATATTTCACCCAATTACCTACCCCCAGGATATCAAAATAGCTCTTTTATTGCTAAATAACAAATGAATATAAAATTAGAATCTGAATTAAAGTTCATCTCAATACATCTCATTTCCATGGGTAGAGGTGAAAAGGTACAAGAACATAAAGCTATTACTTAAATTATTCAGTTCCTCTATTGTACTATCCAGCAGCTATTGTATGGACAACAGAAATGAAGGTATTCACCATCACAGAAAGTCCACTGAATAAAAGCACTATAAAGCTTTGGGGATTTCTGGTGGTTCGTCTATAAAGATGAAGATTGACACATAATTACTTGGATCACAGTTGATTCTTAAGTGATTAATTCAAAGCTTCTGGATAGACACTGTGAAATAAACTGATCTGAATCCTTAATATTAAACTCTGAAAATAACAATTAGGTAGCCAAGTTCCAAATTAAGTAACAGGCACAATAAATGTATTGCTTGCTGGCTGTGGTGACATACACCTGTAATCCCAGCTACTTGGGAGGTTGAGGCAGAAGGATTACAAGTTCCAGGTCAGCTTGGGTGACTTAATAAGACTGTGTCTCAAAATAAAACAATAAGGGCTGGGGATATAGATCAAGGGTAGAGTACTTGGCTAGCACATGCTAGGCCTTGGGTTCATTACCCAGTACTACAATGAACAAATGAATGAATGAATGAATTAGTTAATTATTGGTTGGTGAGACATCCTGAATGTCAGACTATGTATTATTCACCACTGTACCTTTAACTACTAGCCTCAAGTCTGGCACAAATAGGTGCTTAAAGAATATGTGATAGCTGGGTGAGGTGGCACATACCGGTAATCCCAGCAGCTCAGGGGGTTGAGGCAGGAGGATCTCAAGTTCAAAGTCAGCTTCAGCAAAAGTAAGGGATAAGTAACTCAGTGAGACCCTGTCTCTTAATAAAATACAAAATAGGGCTGTGGATGTGCCCCTGAGTTCAATCCCCAGTACCAAAAAAAAAAAAAAACACAAGAATATGTGATAGAGGGCTGCTTTACCAATGTCCTTTTGTTTCACAGGAACTGAACCCCCATCCAACTTATGCCTCTGAAAAGAAAACTCACAAAAGCAAGAACCATTGTTTAAAAAATAACTACATGATAATACCTTTTTCCACAAAATTCAAGTACAGAATAATCTTTTGTCCTAAATCATCCACTATTTCTTTTCCATTGAGGGTAATATAGGCTTTTCTGGATTCTTCTGTAGTTGTGTATCTTACAAACGAGTAGGGCTTGTTAGGTGGCATTAAGAGAGCTTCCACAACTCCACATTTCTCTAAAACTGGAAGCAGTTGCTCCCTACTCACACTATTACCCAAACCACCATTGGCAACAACCAGGCTCTTAAAAAAAAAAGAAAGAAAGAAACATGAGCAATTGATATCAACCTGTTATTTTTTTTAAATAAAGCTAGTGTAAAATAATATTTTGACAAAGATATAATTAAAAAGGTTTTTGTGGTGATTAATTTGTTAATTTCATTCAAAGTATGTAAATAATTTTCTAAATATGTGAAGAATAAAAAGTATTCCTATGTTGTAAATAACAATTATTTTTAAATATTCTATTTCAGTAGAATATTCATTTCTTAATAACTATAAATGCAAATTTAAAAATAAATTTTTATTCTCCAAAAATATAAATCCAGCATAATGAAAAGGAAGAAAAAACAAAGAATGGAAAGAAACAAGCAGCTATATAATACTTGCTTTTTGCCAGAAAATGAATGGCCTATTCTTTTATCTACCTAATACTGATTAACATAATCTTTACAAGAAGTACATTTATTTGAGTAATTGCCTTTTAGAGGAAGAAACTGAAGATCAGAACAATTAGGTTAAAGCGGTAACTGGGTGAACTGGTTTTCAAACCTATTTCTATTAGTTTTCCAGATCCATACTTTGAATACAATCATTATAAAATGGTTACTAAAAACTAAAATTAAAGGTATTAGCTCAAAGAAAAATCAATTATCGGTTTTATCGACCATAAAATATGAACATTTCCCTAAGGAAATTAATTCAGTCTAAATAATTTAGTCAACTTTCAGTTAAAACTGTTTCCTCTGTAAGTTTTATGCTTACTTCTCGTCATCTGTAGTCCTATACTAAGTTTTATTCAAGAGGTTTTGGACACTAGCTAAGTGTCCTTTAATTTGGATCAGTTCTGACATTGTCAGATCCCACAGATTCAGAGTTCAGTACCACAAGACTACCCCCTAGCTTCCTTCTAATGTTAATGGCCTTGTGTCCTTAGTCTCCATACTTAAAAACATTCTAGACAATATTAAGATTTCAATTTATGACCTTTGACTCCTAAACATGTTACAGTATAACAAAAGTAAACCATGGATCATCCCCTCTCATCAATTTTACCATTTTATACTAGGTGTTGGTATAGTTCTAAAGAGACTCAGGTAATAAATATGTTAAGGGTTTGCAAGTCACATAAGTTTCTGTAAACACAGTCCTCGTTTTATTTTTTAACAAGTCTATAAAATGTAAAATCCATTCTTTGCTTATAAGCCTGATTTGCTCTAAGGATAGTTGTTTGCTGTCCCCTAATTTATACCAAGTTTAAGATTAGATATTAGTTTTCTTATACAAAATGAGAGTTATCTATAACCTTGCTTTAAAAGGATATAAAAGAATTATCATTAATTGTTTAATAAGAAAAGTGAGGGCTGGGGATGTAGCTCAGTTGGTAGAGTGCTTGCCTTGCAAGCACAAGGCGCTGGGTTCAATCCCCAGCACCGCAAAAAAAAATTAAAAAATAAGAAAAGTGAAACTAATCAGCCATGATAGTCATATAATACTTTATGTGCATACAAGTATACACATACACATAATAAACAAACCCGGTACTACAATACTACATTATAGGGCATAAAATTTAGTTTCAGATAGCTTTCCCTAGAACTTAAGTCAATGAGGTCTTTTAACTAAAATACTGAAATAATTTGGTTACATGTAGTCACATATACCCACAAAAACATTTACATATCCCTAAGTCTGAGAGACAGGGGTTGGGGGAATTTGGGTTTGTTTTTTTTTTTTTTTTTTCGGGGGGGGGGGGGTTGGTTGGTTGGTTTGTTTGTTTGTTTCTTATTCCCATACCTGTGATACAACCCAACAGAGAATATTTCCCTGTGATTTCTTGCCATCAAAAACTGTGGGGATTTCTCCCCAGCAGCAACCAATATATTCTGCAGCAGATTCTCCAGTAGATACTTGCTAAGTGCCCTTTAATTTGGTTTAATTCTGACACTGTTAGATCCCACAGGTGGAGAGTTCAGTCCCACAAGACTACCCCCAAGTTCAGGTGCCCACAGCAAGGAGTAGGTTGTCACCTACATTTTTGACAGAATGGTTATAAATCAGAGTTCTCAGGACTCACTCCTTAGGTTCAATTAATTTACTAGAGAAGCCCCCAGAGCTCATGCAAACACTCTACTTACACTCACCCACTTACTATAAAGAATACCACAAAGCATAGAGATGAACAGAGAGATGGAAAAGATAAGGTTGTAGAAAGGGAAAAGAGCATCCATGCCCTCTCTGCTACACCACCCTCCAGGAACCTCTACATGTTCTATGATCCAGAAATTCCTCTGAACTCTGTCCTTTTGGGGTTTTTATGGAAGCTTTATTACATAGTCATGACTGATGATATCATTGGCCCTTGGTGATCAACTGAAGCTCTCCTCCCAGAAGAATCATTAATATTTAACTCCAAGTATGAACCTTTTAACTGTTAAATTCAAATGGCTCTCACTAGACTGCTTATTCCTAAGCCATAATGCAACCCAGAAGATGGCACAATTAAGCATGAGGGAAGAGTACTGATCTGACAGCTAAGACCCCTAAGTTTCAATCCCAGCTCCACCTCAATGTATGTCTTTGGCCCTCAGTTAAATGATATCTAAGCTTCCTCCTCACTCTTATTCTATTACTTCATGAACCAAAAAGAATACCTAAGATTTTCTTATATTCATGTCAATAAATAATATCACATACATATTATTCTCTTTAGAACCAAACAATCCGATGGAGTAAAAGGTATGCAATACTATGTCCTGCTTATAACAAAGAAAGTCAAAGTCAAAGGCACTGTTCATGTCTACATAAATGGAGAAATGAAGAGTAAAACTGAGTCCTTCTAATTCATAGTCCAAGAAATGTCACAGTCCCTCATATGTATCATCTTCTTTAATTACTGCCAGCAGATAATGAAAAGGTTTTGTAAATAAGGTCCAGTAAATGAAAAAAGTTTTATAGTATATTATCAAAATACTTTATAACACAGGTGAGGTTGGGAACAGAAGAAGGATTATATTAGGATATAGAAGATCTGGCTTGCTAGATCAACCATTTACTACTTTATATCAATGGACAAATCAAAATCTCTCAAAACTTTAGTTTTCTCAGCTATTTCATAAGGACTTTTAGGGAATTAAATATAATAACATGTTTTTTTTATCAACTGGAAAGACCTGTGCATTTTTATTAATATAAACACACAACTTCCTCTAGTTCAAAGAATACAATCAATAAACCTTCAAACTATAGGCTAGGCTTTGGCCCAAAATATAAAGTCAGGTTAAAATATATATATATATTTAATGTGGAGGTAACACATGACTGAACAGTTACAGCCTTGAGCAATCAACAAATAGAAATAAAACACATTTACATATTAATACATGTACATTCAAATAATATTTTAGATCACCTGAGTGGCATAGGATACTGCCTCAATGCCTTCATGTCTCAGCAAAGTATGCTTGGCTTTCATCTGCTTCCTTAAGAATTTCTTCTCAGTTTTACTGAGTTTGAAATTACTTTGATGATTAGTATCCATAGAAACACTACAAAAAAAAGTAGTAAAAAATGTCAACCTTAAGAGCCCCCTAAAGGAACAATTATAATAATGTTATTCATGTTCTATAATCTATAAAAATGTTTATATGATAGTTTTTTAAAAATCCTTCATTTGCCTTTCACCAACCCAAAGAAATGAGAATAAAGAGACATTGGAAATAAAGGAATATCTAAGAAGGTAGCAAAGTAGGAGTAGGAACATCTAATAATATTTCTGAGGATTCTAAAAAATGTTCCAATGCTTTAGTCCACTAAGCACACAGTTCTATGTTGGGGGCTGTGCCGTGTTGGCGGCTCTGGGATGGCGCCTGATCACATTGGCAGCGAGGAGGTTAATTGACATAAGCACACTCAGGTGATTTTCTCATCCACGCACACAATGTATGCGCATGTGTTCTCCAGCACTAATTGCCTGCTCGGAGCGTCTTGCCTAATCTTTGCCTAAGAGGCATGGGCCTGCTCTCCGCCTCCTGGAGGTGATATAAGCGCCTCCTGGAGGTGATATAAGCGTAGGCGGAGCGAGACAGAGACACAGCAGCCATTAGAAGCAGCCAGAGGGAAAAACATGCACAGCAGCCATTAGCAGAAAAGTAGTAGAAGAAGACTCAAACACGAAAGCAGCTAGGAAACGCGTGGCGGCAGCTAGCAGGCAGCAGCGGAAGGCAGATCGCAGATCGCAGAATGGAGAACTGAGAGGCATCACTAGGGCACCTTAGGTAGACGTACCCTTAGTTCACAGGATGCAGGACTTTAAGGCGTGGCAGGTCTCTCTTCTTCTAAGCTCTAAGAAAAGCCTGTCCTTCTTTCAAAATCTCTCTTAAGCAAAGTCTCTCTCTCTCTCCTCTCAAAGCAAGTAAACCTCATTTCCTCTCTCCTCTATAAACAAGCAAGAAAGCAG
Organism: Sciurus vulgaris; assembly: GCF_902686455.1. Taxonomy (NCBI): domain Eukaryota; kingdom Metazoa; phylum Chordata; class Mammalia; order Rodentia; family Sciuridae; genus Sciurus; species Sciurus vulgaris. The sequence continues at coordinate 103,285,561 of NC_136472.1, forward strand.
TGCACTAAAGAGAAAGATAGAAGTGCCTCAGTTTCCACTTCACCACCCATAAGACCCGTGCAAGTTGTTGCTGCAGGCGGTGACAAATATCCATGGATTTTGGAACCGCAAAGAGCCAGCGACAGTTCTACCCATAGGTGATGAATGCCATTACTATAAAATACTATATAATACTACCATAGATAAATTTCACTATCATAATGTAAGACAGGGAGGAGGAAGTGGAGGAGAGTAGTAGAGGAAGGAACAGTGCAAAAAATCCATAGAAGAACATATAATATGATTCTACTTATAATAAAGTTCAAAATCCAAAAGCAAGTCATTATTATTTAGAAATATACATATGATAAAGCTAAAAGAAAAGCAATAAAATAATAAACCTGAAATTCAGGAGAGAGGTTATTTCTGTGAGGAGGGGAAAGAAAACTGATGAGAGTGTCACATGGAAGCATCAAAGGTATTTCCTAAGCCAGACAACAGGTAAAAGTTACTTTTTTTAAAAACTGTACATCTTATATATTTTATAACTATAATTTTTAAATAACAGAAATAAGAACCCCATAAAACTGTTTTCACTTTGTTGAAATACGTCAATCATCAAATATACCAATATAGGTGTTTGTTTGTTGTTTTAAAAACTACATCTTATATATTTTACAGCTATAATTTTTAAATAACAGAAATGAGAACCCCAGCTGGGCACAGTGGTGCACACCTGTAATCCCAGCAGCTCAGGAGGCTGAGGCAGGAGGATAGAGTTCAAAGCCAACCTCAGCAATGACAAGGACAAGGTGCTAAGCAACTCAGTGAGACCTTATCTCTAAATAAAAAAATACAAAATAGGGCTGGGGATGTGGCTCAGTGCCCCTGAGTTCAATCCCCAGTAATCCACCCCCCCAAAAAAATAAATAAGAACCCCATAAAACTATTTTTACTTTGTTGAAATATGTCAATCATCAAATTTTGGAGTTACCAAGTACTGGCATTAGACCTACCATTTTGCTGCCGCCATTATTCACCTCCTCCTGCCCCCAACATACACACCATTTTGCAATCCAGACCGTCAGTCTGGGAACATCATCGGCAGCCATTGGTCCAATCATTAACCCAGGTACTTCCTCATTAGCAATTGGTCTGATGGTTAGTCCTGAAATTCCACTACTTAAGAGAAGCTCCCCTGCCATTTTCTTTCTCTCTCTCCCAGTCCTAAGAGCAGATACTGGTTATCTGCCTAATAAAATCTCTTGTGTGAGTTCCCGCGTTTGGAGTGGTTTTCTGGGTGCATTCATTGGGGCCACAACTCAAATAGAGCTCTCCAGAGTGCTTGCTCCCCTGGATTCAAGGGTCTGAGCTGCCTTGGGACCCAAACAGAGCCACATTTTTCTTACACCAAGCACTCCCAAAGAGGATTTTATAATCATTCCAAATCAGCACCCTACACCATTCTTTATCACAGTTGCCAATTTTATTTTGATCACAGAATTTAACACAATTTGATTTACCTGTTAGCCTAACTCCCCCATTGTGATATAAACCCCAAGAGAGCGGGAATACCAACATACAGTAGGTGCCCTGTAAATATTTGTTGAAGGAATAAATGTTAAATGTGTGAATACACATATTTCTATTATGGTCTCACCCTGCAGCATATAATTATAATACATAGCACGTACTTTCAAAAAGTTTACAAGTTAGGCAAGACAAACACTAAACAATGAAAGCATATGATGCATCTTTATAACTAAGTACTAATGGTACAGTGATTAAGTATGATATGAATTAGATACCAAAAGCAAAACATCAATGGTAACTGGAAAAGTTGGGAAAACTTCAAACCAGAAGGGGTTTCATTCTCAGTACTGAAGGATACGAACATTCTAAAGTCATATGAAAAAGAAGATATTTAGTGAGGTGGTAATAAACAGAAGCTAAAACAGAAAAGGGTATGTCTGGCAAACACAGTGTAATGTTAAGTATAATGTTTTTTAAGCAGAGATAGTTTGCTGATCCTCTAGTTCCACTCTGCACCCTTCAAAATTAGGGGGATAAGTAAAATTCTATTTCAAATGTCTCATTAACAGTTAAAACTCTCATTATTAGTCTTTAAGTATAGAAGAAAAAATGCCAAGTCCATTGAAATATCAGCTGTCCAGCTTCCTAGTACACAGGGCACGTGCAATAGGAGGAAAGGCCAGGAAGGCAGGCTGGTTAGACAGCATAGTAGGGAGATGAGAGATAAGAAGATTGTAATAATCCAGCTTGGCAAGTAGAAGTGCTGGCCTGGTACAGAAAGAAACAGGACACAGGAAAGAGGAAGGGTGAAAATTTTTTCAGGTAGAATCAGTATACCTTGATTGTTACTCAGATGTGAGGAAGAAAGGAATCAAAGATCACATACTAATAGGCTAGAGACTAAAATGATTGAGAGACTAGTGATGTCATTTCAAAACTAGGAAGTCAAGAGGAAGGTCGGGAAGGGCCATTTGGGGAGGAAAATAATGAGTCAGATTTAGGATGTGATATGTTTAAGGTACTGGTGAGAAATACAGTTTCAATGTCTGCCTAGCAGGTGACAATATTAAGTAGCTCCTAAGAAGATTAATGTTAGACAACTTGAGGAGTAATCATTAGAGAGGAAGGGAATAACTAATTGGATATCTCTAACTTGCACAAAGTATTTGTACTAATATCTGTCCTCTCCCACTAGACTTTAAGTTCCTTGAGGAATTAAGTTACATTTTCCCTAGTTGTTACCCCAGAGCTTTCTTTGGTGCAGTGTTCAGGAGTCCAAATTTCAGGTTAATTCTCAGCTCCACCACATACTAGCTGCATGATCCTGACTGAGTTAGTTACATATATCTGCACTTCAGTTTCTGTAAATATGGATAAGGATAATAATAGTGCCTCTCACACCTTTTTTAGGATGATTAAATTTATTTGTTATTATATTACTGTTAATTTTCTAAAGAGCCAGAACAGAATGGTTTAATAAAACACAGAAGAGTTGAGAGCCTTCAAAAGACTGTTTTACAGTCATTCCATTCTAAGTTCTCTTTGTAACAGCAACTTTGCAGTATGTCATGAAAAACAAAGAATAAGTATACTACAATTTTTTTCTTAATGTTTCACATGGGCTAAGAATGTAAAGTGGAAAAAATGAAAAAGAAAAGATGCTGAATACATCTTTTTAAGTCTGCCACTAAGAGTCCAGCACCAGCAGATGGAGCCTCGTACCACATTTTGGTTATCCTCTTTCTTTTCTCCCTCCCTCAGTCATGCTGTATTTTTGTATGTAACGAAAGACAAATCCAGATAGCTTTTGAAGCTGGGTCCCTGCTCCTATTATTGTGGCATAGCAATGCAATGGCCCAGGAGGAAGTCTGTCAGTTCAACAAAGTAGGATGCCAGCTGTTGAAGCATAGAGGTAACTTCCCTAGCCTGGGAGTTTCCACTATTGCACAGATTCTTCGATGCTCCTTGCCATATTATGGAAGTAAAGTCACTATTTACTAGGATACTAGCTATGCTGGGCCCAGTTGAGCCTCCCCCAGCCTGAGCATATTCTCAGTAGGACAAAAGAGTCTGGAGAATATGCATGCTTTGCAACTTGATTCCTAGCTAGTTTAACCCTCAGTCTACCCTACCAGATAATGTCCTAAGGGGCAATTGTAGCATCTATGTCCGTGCCCTTCTTGAACAAGAGAGTTTATTATGAACAAAGTAGTAGGCAAACAAATGTTCCTGTGCTTGTGTGTAAATTATCCTGCATTAATAACAAGGAGTGGAAAGAACCTAAATTCCTATAAAATGAGGTCTGATTTTAAAGGATAATACAGGTATACAGAGTATACATATAAATTTTTAGAACACACAAGAAATTGGTGATACGGGTTGCCTCCAGGAAGGAATAATGGGAAGATGAATACAGGAATGAGAATTTTCCTTTCATGACTTGAATTTAGTGGCTATTCAAATTATATTACCTACTTGAAAAGAAAATAAAGGTTTTAAACAATCAGGAAAAATTCATCCTATCACTTATTATATCATCACTTTTTAACTTTTTGAATACTCAAAAGTACCCTTACAGTACTCAAGTACTTTCTAAATATTAGTTTATTCATTAATGTGTTTATTCTTTCTCCTACAATTTAATGGAATGTCCACTCTGTGAGGCAGGGATTTTGTCTGTTATTATTCATCACGTAGCACTCATCACCTAAATAAGATCTAATACCCAGCAGCCACTCATTAAACTTTTTTTAAAATAAAACTAAATAGAAATTATCATCTTAGTTCCTAAACCTCTCCTTCCCCAGAATTCTGATTTTGGTGGCCTTCAACGTTTTCATTAGCATAGTGTGTACCTCTATCTCTGGAGTCCTCACATTGTATTGTAATTACCTGTTCGTGTGTTGGGCTCTCAGAAGGTTATCATCTACTTAAGGGAACAGACTGGAGTGCCTGGCATGCGTCTGGCAATAAATGTTCAAGGAAATAGATCAAAACCACAGGGTGACACCACCACACTCAAGGGGCACAGGGGTTGCTAAATACGGGCAGAGGAAGACAGCTGAGTGGAGAATCAGGCCACCAAAGGTCTCTGCTTCACTGGGTTGACACTGGTCAGAAAAGTCCTAGAAGCTCATACTAACATGCCCTCGGTGACAATTGCCTGTCATCGACCCCAAAGACAGACTGACACAGGCACCACGTAAGCAATCGTACCAAACACAAACACGTACACCTTAAACATTAACTGAATCACCCAAGGCACACAAACACTACTGCCCACAGACTACACGGGAGCGCCGCCTAGATCATCCCGCTTTTGAGCTTTCAGCGCCAGGTCAGCGAGCTGACGGAATGAAAAAGTCCAACAAGAGGAAGTGGGGACGTGCAGCCCTTCCAGCCCGCCAGCAAGAGGTGCCACACACCTCCGCCTCTGCTCAGGCCAGGTTCTCGCCACTCTGTCCCTGGCTCCCTCGCCAGCCTTTCCACCCAGCCCCAGCGAGCCGTGACAGGCCTTCGCACACCACCGTACCTGGGCGCGGCCATGTTGGAGACGACGGCACTACATTTCCCATGAGCCAGTGGGGCGACGAGCGCCGCTCCCACAACCCCTTTCGCCCCCGAAGTCCCAGATTGACCCTTTCTCTGCCAAAAGTCTTTGTTTGCAAGCCGCTGTAACAGTGACGGCTCGTTTGTCTTTGCCGGTTGAATACTAATGGTTGGGCATGCAGATCATTTTTATCAGTCTCTTCTCGGATGGACAAGGTCACACAGGTCGTGTCCTTCGACTCCATCAAAAATAGTCTCCCTCAGTTTGGGCTCTTTGTGTATCTTTAGTCCTGAATCTTATTAGAGGTGTGAGAGGATCTTGGGGTCTGAAAGACGGCATCACATGGGCGGGAGGGAAAGAGGTGACAATGCATGTACGCCCCAGGGGAATGGTGAGTACTGCAGAGTCATTGAAAGAAGTGTTAAAGCAGTATAGATAGGAGAGGTGGGGTGTCACTAAATTACTAGGAAACTTAACGCTATTATATCCTGTATGTCTAAGGGGAAAAGATTAGAGAAGTGGAATGGTATGACGAGAGCTTCTTGTGGAGGGGGAAGAAGAGACTAGAAGTAAGACAGTTGTTGCAGTGGTAAACAGGAAAGTACCGGAATATTAACTGGGACACAACAGCGGCAAAGGGAAGAAAAAAAGATTTGAGCCAGCGCGAGGCCCACGCCTGTAATACCAGCGGCTCGGGACACTGAGGCAGGATGGCGAATTTAAAGCCGTCCTAAGCAATTTAGCAAGGCCCTGTATTAAAATAAAATATAAAAGGGCTGGGGATGTAGGTCAATGGCTAAGCACCCCTGGGTTCAATCCCTGGTACTAAAAAAAGAAAAGAAAAGAAAAGCTTGGCAATAGATCAGAAATAAAATACAAGAAAGGGCGATGATCAGCAATTGTTCCTATTCTAATGTTATATGTGATGCAATGCACTATAATCCTTCTCCCTGCATCGTATTATGAGCTGTGAGTTTGGGAGAAGAAGTTTGGGAGACTCGGCAGCACTCCACTACAGCAGACTGTCAGTAAAGTTAAGGCTAGCTAGCCAGGGAAAATGGCACTGAAAAGAAAGTATTCTTGAGTGGAGGAAAGATTTATTTTGAGAAAAAGAGGTTAGAGGGAGAAAAGAACAGGGATTGGGAGGCAGATAGGCAGCCATTGCAATAGTCCAGGAAAGAAAGAGTGAAACCAGAACAGAAGAGCAAAAGGCAAGAGGCAAGTGCAAGCTAAGAGAGGTCAAATCAAGTTTTAGTATGAGGGCAAACATGTTCAAACTCCCCCATTTCAATCTTGCTTCTGATGTTTTCACAAACATCCCAATCAAAATATCTACAATGATGGAAATTTTTTATAACCTGAATTGTCCAATATGGCAGACACTAGCCACAACTGTATTTCGAGCATTTCAAATTGTGGCCAGTACAGGTAAGGTACTGAATTTTGAATCTCTAAATTTTTCCTTAACTTCTATTAATTTACATTTGGTAGCCTCATATGATGTGTTGCTACCAAATTGAAGAGCACTGTAAAATATCCTCTTATCTCCTATTGGCCAAATTAAATGACTTCACCTCAGTGTGTGTCGTTTTTTAAGGTACTGAGCTTTGAAAATTTTTGAATTTACAAGTCTCCATGAAACTACTCTCTTTTAGTTCTCTTTATACATTCTAATTTTTTTTCCCAGAGATTTCTACTACCTTTCCTCCTTCTGTCTGTAATTAAACACAGGCAGTCCCTCAGGTTATGTGTTTGACCTTTATCTCTTATTCCATAGTCTCTCTCTGTCAGGCCTCCCCAGCCTTTTAAAGAGGTTTGTGAATCATTCCCTTTTTCCTTCAGCCCTGACTTTCCTTTAAGAAGCAGTTTGATTTAATGAAAAAAAATATAGGCATTGAAGTATGACCTGGAGTAGAAACTGCAAAACATTTTAATGTTGAGAATTGATGTGATAAATGAAATGCAATATATAGAGTAGCTGTTGGGTGTCTGTTCATTTCTCCTCTTCCGCAACAGAGGTTTAGGCCCACATTTCTAACTACTGTCCATTCCTGCCTCAAGATCCCTAGAAAAAGGTGAATACATACAAAATTTTAAGGACTGGGGAGGTAGTTCTGTGGCAGAGTGCTTGCTTAGCAGTTGCAAGACACTGAGACTGATCCCCGGTACTGAAAAAAATATTGTATGCGATGCTTTGTAGGCATACCCTTATCTTTTCTTGGAGTATTGCACAGACCATTTCTCCCTAAGAGATTTGCAACTACTTGAGACCCTGTTTTATTCACTACATAACCCCAGTGTCTTTCACAGTCTTGTAATAATAGGAATTTAATAAATTGAAAAAGAATTGAATTTAAAGATAGAATTCATTTTTGCCTGTACCAAAAATTTACATGATGATTTACAATAATTTTTCAAAGGTATTAAATGCTGACCTAGTGACTTTTTCCTTAGTAAAATTCTTATCTCAACTTGAGATAGGTCCTTTGTGTGACTGCAGGGGTTGGCAAGATTTTTCTATAAAGGACAAGATAATAAATATTTTCAGCTTTCTGGCCACATATTCCTTTTCTTAAACAAACCTTTAAAAAAAAAAGTAAAAATTTTCTTAGCTCCCCTACTATGCCACAGCATCTGGCCAGTGGGTCATAGTTTGCCAGCCCCTGGACCCTCTTCCTAAAGTCTGTGAGAGCACAGCTTCAAAGTAAAGCGGTGACTGAACCCACCACTGGGGACATTTACTATGCATGATAACATACTATAAATGAATTTAATCAAATTAGCCTACAGTACATATTAAAGCAGTAAAAAGTAGACTTTCAGAAATTAAGGGGAGGAACAACATATCTTTTAGAATTGTGTTTAGTTGCCAGTAACAGAATACTGGTCTTATTAAACAGGTTTTTTTTTCCCCAAATGAGAAGCTACCCAGAGGCAATCACTGTCGTTGGTTCTATTCTACTGCTCAACAATGCCATAAAGAACCCAAGAACTTTTTAATCTCCTGCTTTGCCACCCTTGGTGTATTGACGTTTTATCCTCAATCTTAACGTCTCCCAGTATACTAGCATCTGTAGCTGAAAAAAACGTGCACTGTTTCCATCTCTCCATCTTTTTTCATCCAGGAAATGAAGCTTCCAGTGGCCTTACCCTTGTTGTTGTTTTGTTTGTTTTTTAACTGTGCACAGGTTGTATACTATGGAAAGCAGAATTATGGGCCCCATCAACATCTATACTCCAATTTCTGCAACCTGTGAATATGCAGATATAATTAAATTTGCAGACTTTATTAGAGTATCCTAGATTATCCAAGGGTGCAATATAACCACACAGTTTCTTAAACAGAATGATTCCAAGTGTGAAGACTTCCATACTGTTGCTGAGGTACAAGGGTCCTTATTTAAGGACTGAAGAGAGGATTTTGATGAGCTAGGCGCTATACCCAACTGATAGCCAAAAAATGAAAGATGATCTCATCATATAACTACAAGGAACTGGGTTGTGCCAACAACCTGAATAAGTTTGGAAACAGATCCCTCCTGCAGTATCTTGATAAGAGCCGAGCCAACTTATCATCTTCATTTTATCTTCACGAAACTCAGAACAGAAAAACCAACTAAACCACACCTAACATTTGACCTACAGAAATGTGAAATAATAAATTTGTGTTGAACTGTTCAATTTGTAGCAATTTGTTATAGCAGCAATAGAAAATTAATACACATGCTTACCCCAGACCATCCCTAGGTAAACGGAATACAGTCACCATGATTGCTTTAAGGCTGATCATGAGTTCCTCTATGGGGCTATGATGAAGCCTGTGCTCTCTGAGATCAAAAGACATCGATCCACTATGCTTTGTGGAGGAAAAAGTAGGGCAGTGGTTTTCAGGGTTTTTTTTTTTTCCTGAAAGAAAGAGATTAACTTGAGAGATGTTTTGAGGGAAGAATATATAAAAACCAATGAGAAAGAGGAATCAAAAAGTGAGTCCAACATTAGCATTTTTCATTCTGCCCTAGCTCTCTGTTGAAGCTAAGTTCTGGTAGCTGCAGTGAGGTGTGTGTGTTTTGGCGGGGGTTGGGGGGGTGTCTCTTCAGCCTACTTTCCACCACAGGATGGAGGCTCTCCCGCAAGTATGGCACTGTGACAATCCATTGGGGCCCTGCTTTAAAAGAAATAGAGTTCTGGGCTGAGGTGGTACAGTGGTACAACACTTGCTATGAGACACTAGGTTCAATACTCAGCAGCACAAAAATAAGTATATACATACATAAAATAAAGGCATTGTGTCCATCTACAACAAAAAAATCTTTAAAAAAGTAGAGAGAGTTCTATTAGAATCCTATTATGGAAACATGTACTGGGTAGACAATTAACAGTGTGCTCCTTAAGGGGGTTGACCACTTATTTCTGGCCAGCTAATCATAATAAGGTCTGTCTCAAAACCTAAGAGATGCATGAGCATTTTCATCAATTAATACAGCATCTCAATGCATTCTCCTTCTAGATCCTTAAATCTGAAAAAAAAAATGAAAATGGCTCCTATAGTCTTTGAAAACTTACATTTTTACTGTGATTCCAAACTATGATTCTGTTTTTCTACAGTTTCAAATTCAATTTCTGTATTTTTCAAGGTATTAAATGTTGACCTAATTCCTGTATTTGTGAGGTTTCTAACCACCCTTCCCCTTCCTCTCCCTGCCCACCCCCCATATTTGCTTCTGGCTCCCTTGTGAGTTTTCTTCCATTTGTCCCCAGAAGCAAATGTTCAGGCTTTGCTTTTATCCCCTTATTTATGGTTTAAAAAAAAAAAAACAACTCGTATTCCCCAGTCTTTCCTCTCCACTTACTCTTCTGCTACTTATTTTATCCCTCCTGGGTAAATGACAAATTTGTATCAAGTTTCCTTTCCAAAATGTGTCTTCTCTACTCTTTCCCAGGATTGCTAGCTTCTTGAAACTCATGCAAGAATGCATTATGTAAAACCATTTGATGTTCACTGTGACATTTCAGAACTGAATGCATTATTCATGCTATGGTAATAAAAATTCAATGAAAGTTAGCAGTTTTATAAGTCAGATGGTGAAAGTATTCCTGGTACAGTAATTAGAAGCAAGAAGTAACCTCCCCAGCTTTCCCTCCCCCATCAAAAAAAAGAAGAAAAAGAAATGAAACCAAACTTTAATCTGTAGTACAAAATATAAAACTCAGCTTGGAGGATTGTTTCTTGGTCATTTGCAAAACATAAAATTTAATCTGGGAAGCATTAACTTCTCAGAAATGGTTTGTTTATTCTTGAGGCTGAAGACCTAGTTACTCTGCAGATTTTTTTTTTTTTTTCTTTTCTGCAACACATTTTTCAAGTAGAAGAGATTAGTGAAATAGTAGGCAATTTGAAATATGGGAAAATCTTTGGGTGGCAAGAGGAATAGAATTTGTGTATTTTTAAAGGTTCCAATAAAATATAAGATTTTTTCCCTTCACTCTATAAGAAAAAAATCTCTGAAAAATTTATAAATACTTCATCTTAAAATGTGTTACTACTTTGACAACTTCATACTATGCTTAATCTCTAATACCCAAAGATACTTGCCCAAAGAGTGCAAGCTGTATCATTAACTACACTGGATATAAATTCATATTTCACATAGCTTTCCCAATCATTTCTAATTTGGGGTGTCAACTTGTGAGATCTGATTAGATGGTCTTGGCTTTTGCTTGCATTATGACTAATTAAGCCCTCATACTAGAGTTGTCACTTTCTATTGGTTACTTGGGCTTGAATTGTTATATTTATTCATCTTCACTGTAAGAAGTTTGGAGCTTTCTAACCAACTCATCCATTTCGCAAAACTAGTTTTGCATTGCATTATATAATCCATTTACCAGACCCCAAAAAAAAAAAAAAAAAAATTATGTCTTGCTTAAAGCAAAAGAGGGAGGTGTCAAAGGCAGTTCCCCTATTTTTGAGCACCCTCTCAGTGTCCATGGCAATTAGACTTGCAGACCTAATGAAGGCTCTAGTCTATAAAGTGTGAATGGAAATTTGGTTTAGATAAAAATATAAAATTTCCAATATATTCTTCCAGAGTCGCTAAGTTATACACTATTGCCCTTAGAGGCCACTGCACTGGGGCATGTTTCTCAGACAGTGGTTGTTAGACAATCTGCCTCACTGAATCACTGAAATACTTGTTGAAAATAAACTTTTGTTTGTTTTCATGGTGCTGGGGATCAAACCCAGGGCCTAGTGCTTGCTAGGCAAGTGCTCTACACTGAGCTATATCTCTGGTCCCTGGAAATGTAATTTATGACCAGATGAGGAAATATAGATGCTAATAGTTTCCTTTGAACATCAATGGGTTATAGTATGCACTCTAAAATCTCTGGGACTGAAGTCCAGTAATTTGTATTTTTATCAAAAAGATCTGCTTCTATTTTAAATGTTCAACCATTGAAGAAAAACACTGTGCATTATTCATTAATGCACATACCTTAACAACCTTCCCTAGAATGACCAGCTGCAAGATTTCTATGATATTTGGAGGTTTTATGTTAGGTGGAATATTTTAATTCCTTAAGGTACAAAGGACAAAGAATTTTGATAATCCAAAACTGAGAAAATTGTTCAAGAATCCATAAAATTATGTCTCAAAATAATTCTAATTATTGGCATCACCACATCCCAGTTTGCAAATGTAGCAACTAAGACAAAGGATATAAGCTATTTAGGAGATAGTTTTAAGAATGTCTTACATTTATGTCTGTTTATGAATAAAAGGGTGCAGTTTTATAGAGCACATACCTCTTTTTCGACAGCTTTTATTGAAGTAGTATGAAGTACTGAATAGACACTATTACTGAATTCTTTAAAAAAAAAAAACTCAAAAGTTTAATTCTCCCAGTTTTATAAGAGAAATCTGAGATTCAGAGAGGTTAAGCAACTTTTCTAAGATCAGATAGTGATGAAGTCAGGAATCCAATCTGAAGTCCCTTCTCTTGGCTGACCATGTGCATTATTGCTGAGGGACATCATTACAGAGAAGATATACTCTTTTTTATGTTTTGAAGTTTATACAAGTGTAATAAGACAAATATAGACATGGCAAGTATGATAAATGTCTTGCTGAAGTGGGTGCATCTGTTATGCAAGCACATACAAGAAAAATTTACACAGTGTGACTTCTAAAATTTTCAATGAAGATAGTGCATACAAAATCTTAATTGAAAGTTACATGCTATATTGTTTAAAAAAAAAAAAAAAAAAAAAACAGAGTATTGTTTTATTCTCTTGTCCCAGATTGCAAAGTCAGACATGAGATTAGATAGCCCCATTTTGTCACCTATTTAAAATAAGTCTTAAGGAATCATGTGGTCAAGTAAGTTTTCCAGACCTGGAATTCACTTTTCAATATCTCCAGGAAGTCTGTTGACATTCTCAAAATGAGAAATAATTAATTAGCATTGATTATGGCACTCTTCATGAAATTTAACAGAGGGCGATAGCCTAAATGGTGGTGTCCCTCCCCCATCCCTCACATATTCATGTTGAAATTTAATCCCTAATATTATTAAGAGATGGTGACATGTAGGAATAGGTTAAAAGGGATTAGTGCTCTTAATAAAAGAAGGTGGAAGAAGGTGGGTTGTGTTTGCCTCTTCTGCCCTTTCACCACATGAGGACGCACAAAGAAGGTGCCATTCATGAAGGACAGGGCCTTGATGCACACTGAATCTGCTGATGCCTTGATCTTGGAATTCCCAGCTTCTAGGAATGTACAAAATAAGTTTCAATTGCTTAGACTAGGTAGTGTAGAAGGTGTTTTGTTATAGTAACAAAAATAGACTAAGACATGTACCAAATTAAAAACAGATAACTTTCAAAAATTATTTGAAATGAAGTTTTGGAAAGTTGAATTATGGACCTGGTAGTATCAGTAGACTATGATCTTATGTTAACACATGTTTTTAATGTATATCATCATTTGGGGGGATTTCTGAGTATCTGATTTCTTTCTTTCTTTCTTCCTTTCTTTCTTTTGGAAAGTTGAATTATGGACCTGGTAGTATCAGTAGACTATGATCTTATGTTAACACATGTTTTTAATGTATATCATCATTTGGGGGGGATTTCTTTTCTTTCTTTCTCTTTCTTTCTTTCTTTCTTTCTTTCTTTCTTTCTTTCTTTCTTTCTTTCTTTCTTTCTTCTTTCTTTCTTTCGATAACAGGGATTGAACCCAGGGACACTGAGCCACATCCCCAGCCCTTTTTTATTTTTTATTTTGAGATAGGGGTTCACAAAGTTGCTTACTAAGTTGCTGAGGCTGGTTTTGAACTTTCAATCCTCCTACCTCAGGACCCCCACCCCTATCCCGAGCTGGGATTACAGGCCTGTGTCACCAAACCCAGCTATCTTATTTATTCCTTATGCCGTTCCCCATGTTACAAATTCCTCCAGTTCTTAATGTTCTTTCACTAAAATGACCACAAATATATCGCAGCAGTAACTTCTCATTAATTGGCTCTATTCTAAACCCAAGAAGATTGGAATGAGATGAAGTCATTAGACAAGACTAGGTTGAGAATTCTTAATGTCCTAGGGGCAAATTGTTAAAGACCTGAGGATCTGAAACCTAAAGAAAACAGGAAGTTGCTTGCCATGTTTTTTGTTTGTTTTTTTTTTTTTTTCCAATGTAACCATCACTTTCAACCAGGAGGTGGCAGCAGTGAAAGCAGAAACCTCTAGTAGGGGAAATGGAATCCTGAGGCAAATATCAATCCTGGGAAATAAGGATCCTTTCTCAAAAGCTCTGGAATCCACAAGGGCTTCTGGATGGTAGAAGCCCTTTAGAAGGTGCCACTTCCCTGAAGTGATCCCAGGCTTCTGTTCAGAGTGCAGAAGGGGAGTCCCCTTAACCCACAATCAAGAGTTAAGTGTTTTAGCTGATGTTACTAAGCCACAGTAATAAAGCATCTCTCCAGTCAGTTTTATCTCAGTTTATAACAAGAGAAGTCAACTAGAAGTAGGAGAGACAGGAAACCATTGAAATAAAAAGCAGAAAGATGGACTAGGATTTAAGCCCTAAGTCCCCAAACAAAGCAAGAAGTAAATCTGACTGGGAACCAAAAGTGTTGCAAGAGCCAACAATCTAGGCTGGGCCTCTGCTTCCCGCCAGTGATTACAGTAATGATAGGAGCACAGAGCAGGCCTCTGGGAGGACAGAAGTCCCAACTAGGAGCTGTTTTGATAATCCCAAATAATGATGGCGTATTTGGGGGGAATTCAGTTTCTTGGCCCATATTAGGTATTGCTGAGAGCAGATAAAAATCGATGGTATAGATCTTGCCTCCTTCCTTGCCAAATAACTGTTAAAGTAAGTAGTAATGAGGAATGAAAGGGGGGTTAAACAATCAGATTCAAGAAGGTCAATGACCGAATTATGTGGACAGGTAAAAATACATCACAATGATGCCTACTATCATCTATAATTACAATTCACCAACTAATGGATATGGAGAATAAGAAATTTCCAAAATAATGAAACCTGGGGACACGAAAAGGAAGTAAAAACGAAGGCCATGCATTGACAGCTTTCATCTCCCAAGTCAAATGTTTTCCAGAAGCTGGTTACAGGCAAAGAGGACGCTTTATCATCTTCAAAAGAAAACAGTCTCTAGGAGGTGTTATCTCCTCCAAAGCAAAATCCTTTTTAAGCCCTGACCACAGACCTTGACTGAAAGGGACCACATTCCTGACTAAGTAAAACTGACATATGTGCCCTAGACTGCCCCTCAAAATAACCTGTGTAAGCCCGGTCCCTTTCTTTGTTCAGTGGCTCAGTTTCCACCAGGAGAGTGGGTTCATGGGCACCATTTCATTCCCCTGAATAAAGAGCTGAGATGTGTGAGATTTGCATACTGCCTGTTCTTTTTGTGCTAATACCAACAATTAAAAAAAAAAGGTCAAGAAGATTTTTCCCAACATCTTGAAGAGATGATTGGGAATGGGGGGAAATCAGACCTAATACCACAAGAAGGAGAAATCTTACAGCAAGAATTTTGCTTCTAATACAATGCCTTACTTTCCTGGTTGTGCTGCTTTGTAAAGAGTGGCTCAGTCTCCAGGCTGTCTACAACTGCCCTTATTTCTTCTGGAAAAATCTACAACAGGCATGGTGTTTGGAGGCTTAAATACCTAGGGACTTTGAAACTAGAGAAATGGGGTCAAACTGTACTGATGAAGGTAGAACTAAGAACCTTTGGTGTTCCAAACAAAAACACTGAGATCTGAGAGATCCGTCTACATTTCCTGAGGGCAAACATACTTCAGGAATATTACTTCTGTTGGCCATGTTCTTCAGGTGTTATGAACGGAGTTGAGACTAACAGGTATTTATTGGGTTGTTCATCTGGTCCAGAGCCCAGGATTAAATAAGAACCAGTCATCTGTCTTTTAAATTACAGGGGATAGTGATCAGCATGAGATACACAGAAGAGTCATAGGGTAGCCCTGCTAGACCCAAATAGTCCTCTTTAATACCAGGTTCCAAGACAGTATTCTCCTTATGAATCAGGCTTGGGACAAGTACTTGGTAGAGACTGTCCCAAGGTAGATGATGACAGGTCATATTGGAGTATCCTGCAGCCACAGTGCAAATAGGACAAGAGAGCCCTAAGGAAATCTGAAGGACTTGGGCTTCAGACTCATCACTGTGGCCATGAAACATTTTGACAGAATACCACTTGCTCCCAAAACATCAAGGGGAGGCTGAGAGTGTTGCTCATTAATGAAGGATCACAGGTCTTCACACTTAAAGACCAGAGACTGTGGAGTAACAGTCTGCAAAGACCCAGCTGTCAGGTGTACAAATTAGAGTTGGACTATTCCAAGCCAAGTAAGTAGTACTAAGAATAGGACATTTCTGAGAAGCAAGTGCCAACATGGACCTGGAGACACAGTCTCCAACCAATAGTCTAGCACTACAGACATAGCCAAGGCTTACAAAGACGCAGTCCTATTGGAAGAGGCCGTGAAAAATTTCATCGTTGTGTACCACTATAATGTACCAATGAAAATGTGGAAAAAGGAAAAAAAGAATACTTTAATTCCTATCCCTCCAAACAAGGTAGTTTCCATACCTCTCATTGGCCAGAAGTCAGGGTTCCAAGTCATGTTTAAGAACTGGAAGCGGATGACACAGAGAAACCCAGACAGCAGACCTTCACTATGGAGCAGAGCCATCTTTACCCTTGGTACACTGGGGATGTAGCTAGAAGAGTCTCAGCCTGACACGTACAGAGGTCTGCTGCATACATTTGTGACTTGAGCTTCTTTCTGCCATGATTCAGTTTCCACTGGAGAAAGATCTGTGGCTTAGAATTTGAAAGTTGGTTTATTGCTTCTCTCTCTCATCCCATCACTGGCCCTCCCCCAAACTTTGTCAGCATTTGTCCATAAATGCTATCACAGGGGCGCTTAATGGAGGTTGTTCTACAGCAAGTTGCTTAACTCCCCAACCCCCGGGGAAGACTTTGAACCTGACTTTCCTATAGTCAGGTCACACTGCGATGGCATGTCCCAAATGCTGGGTCTTCAGGAGTCAATCCTCCTTGGTGAGGAGGGAGGTATAAAGCCTTTGAACAGTGTTCTCCTCTGGCAGCTTCTCTAGACACCAGAGCCACGGCTTTCCTTCATTGAAAGTTAGGTTGTTGTTATATTTTGTTGTGAGGCGTCCCCCAAAAGCTCACATGTGAGACACTACAAGAAGGTCCAGAAGAGAAATGATTGGGTTGTAAGAGTCTTAACCCAATCAGCAGTTTAATTCCCTGATAGGGATTAACTGAGTGGTAACAGAAGTGGTAGGGTATTGCTGAAGGAGGTGGAAATTGGGGCATGGCTCTGGGGTATATATTCTTTTTCTCTCTCTACTTCCTCACTCTTCCGCCATATGTTCTGCCTGACCTCAAGCCCTGAGGTGTGGAGCTGGCCTTCTGTGGACTAGGACCTCTGAAACCGTGAGCCCTCAAATAAACTTTTCCTCCTCTATAATTGTGCTGGTCAGATCCTTTTAGTCACAGAAGCAAAATAACTGACTAAAACAGTTGTCAAAACCGAATCTTGGATTCCTTACTATAAATAAAGCCTGAAAGATATATATGCACCCAAGTAGAGACAGAGCCTGTTCAGTAGTTCAATAGCTGCTAAGAGCAGGGGAGGCCACCAGCAAGAACAGCCAAGCTCTTCAGCCACTGTCCCCATGGTCCAATGAAACCCAAAAGGAAGATTCTGAACTACTTGAAGAACTAAACATCATCCACAGGGGTGGGCGTATTGCCAGGAAACAATATGTACAAAGGGCTGAACAGACTTGTGGCATGCAAGCAGTACAGGGTAGCAGAGTCATCACAAAACACAGTGACCACACCAAACAAACAGCAGGTAATTCTTGGAATTCCCAGCAAGCATCTTCAGCTAAAATGCCTCATGACTTATGGCTAATATTAAAGTCCACTCCTTAGGAGAATTCCAAAAGCAAGGCAGAATCTCACTTCTCGGAGAAAGTAAGTTGGCACAGTGTGGGCTCCAAAAGAATAAGCATATGAAGCAGGAAGTCCTTCGGAAAACTTTGCCAAACAGCCTGAGACCTGGCATAGGGAGGTTTCCTGTGAGGACTTTAAATCCCACTGCTTGGGTCAGATCTGGGGGTAGCAATTGGGGCAGGTTTGCACATACAGGTGAGAGGTCAAGCAACTCCAGGTGTGCGCAAGAGGCTCCCATCCAGGAAATAAAGTAAGCAAACCAAGCCTCAAAGAAGACAAACCACCACCTCCCAGACTCTTTCTGCTGTTTCACTTTCATATTGTTATAAAGTTTTCCCTAATTAAGCTATAAACTTTTCGAAGGTCACAATTTATACTTTTGTATTGTACCCTATAGCACCCAGAATCAAGTCCTGAACAGCGATAGAGCTCGGTATGTATGTATTGATTTATTCTGTTTGCTTTGAGGTTTTTTTTGTTCATTTGTTTTGTTTTGTTTTGGTATTGGGGATTGAACCCAGAGGTGCTTTACCACTGAGATGCATCCCCAGTCCCTTTATTTTTTAATTTTGAGACAGATTCTCACTAGTTGCTGAGGCTGGCCTCAAACTTGTGATCCTTCTGCCTCAGCCTCCCGAGTCGCTAGGACTACATATGTGCACCCCTGCACCCAGCCTTCTGCTTGCCAACTTAAAGGCAGAATGACATAGGAGAGAACACACTGCATGGGGGTATGAGGGAGGAAATTTTTATTCTGACAAGTCCTGTCCCTTTTCTGCACTTTAGGTTGCTTCTCTGTAAAATAGTGAAGTTGTACCAAACCACTTTTTTCAAATGGTGAGCCTTATGGGTTTCCCAAGAAGTAGTTACCATGCACAGTAGAGAGGAGAGAGGAGAGATACACTGACCTCCCCTAATTTTATTGAGAGCAGACCTGCTTTTGAGGTTTGGGGTTCACAGTCGGACATTTATAAAGGTTCTGTGTTTTAAATTTTAAATCTCATGACTCAATTATTTCAAAGATCCCTTTCACTCTGACATTATATGATTCTGTAATGCCATTGATGTTGAAGTAGGACAAGTGTCTTATTTGGTAGTGACCCATCCCAGTCTAAGACCTGTGCATCCTTTTACCTTCACTGGCCTCTAGGGACATCTCTAACTTTTGCATGGATGTTGTTTGCATGTGACTACATACCTCTTTTGCAAGCCTAGACTCAGTCATCTCAAACATGTAGCCTCCTCCCTTCCCTCCAAATTTCCTATAAACCTAATTGGTGTCCTAATAGTTGGGAGGGCCACATGGGACACCTCCCTCCCTTCATTCAGCTTACATACCTTCCTGGTTCTTTCTGTTTTTCCCCTCCAGAGCATTCTTACCTTGTGATTTTTACTATTCTTCTTTGCCTGGAGTAGTGTTTGTCTTCCCACCTACTGCCCCTGGCTGTTTATACCTGAAGATCACCAGTAACACTAAGAAGTTTCTTAAGTGGCATTTATGGACTAATGGTCTAACCAATAGAGAAGGAAAAAGAATGGGGGAAGAGAAAAGATAAAAGGAGGGCTGGGGACGTAGCTCAGTGGTAGTGCATGGGTTGACTCCCCAGCAGCCCTTCCCCACCAGCATGCGCGTGCGCGCACACACACACACACGCGCACACACACACAGGGCGAAAGGTTAGAAGGAGGAGTTGTGTGTGGTCTCTTGGCATAAGTGAGATCTACTCTTCCTTGCCAGTCTCAAAACACACCCTAATTTCCACTATATATGAGATTGATTTTGACTAACAATCTGGTAAAAGACAAAGCCAGCATAAAACTTTACCCTCCATTCCCTCTCATCAAATAGCAGTCAATTAATGTGGGCTTGAAAGACAAAATCACAGGTAGTTAAAACGTGGACTCCCCAGTTAGACTGCCTGAAACCTTGCTCCCTTCCTTAGCACTAGATTTGCAACCCTGACCTCTGTTTCATGTCCCTCATGGGCTTGTGTGGGTCCTGTACAATAATAGAACCCACCTTCAAGACTGCTTTGAGTACAAAATGTATAATTTGGGTGAAGTGTTCTGAATAAGGTTTGGCAGAAAGTAAGGCTTTACTACTGCTGGCTGTTATTCTAAACAAACAAACAAAAGTGTTCTGCTATAAAACTCTTCCCCATCTCTGTCTGCTACATCATGTTCCCTTGTAAATAAATTGGCCCAGTCCCTTGTGGCCGTACCATGCTGACAACAGCCTAATAAATGCTAATGGTAAAGGATGGCAAGTGTTTGAGGGAAACTGGCATTCTAGCTTCTCTCTGCGGAGTGCCTATTAAATGTTCCCCATGCTATGCTAGTAATGCACACTTCACTTAGGCAAAGAAAGGAAAAAACCACAATGTAGTCTATCCACAATAGGCCTGTTTAGAAGGTTCAGCCTGGGGCAACATATAAGTTTTATTATTTAATTATAAGAATATAATAAAATATAAAACAAATGAGCTTCAGTGGCTGCTTTTAGAGAACTTGGCTCATCTCATGTGTGGTTCTTAATCAGCTTTGTGCATTAGAATCACCTGAGGGAGTTTTTTTTTTTTTTTAAATATTCAGGCTTGGGCCCCATCCCTGAAGGATTCTGATTCATGAGGCTTAGGTGATGTTCTGGCATGTTTATTTGGAAAACATTTACCCAAGTGATTCTGAAGCAGAGCTACTGTTCCAAGCATTCTTGGACCCTTTCCCCCTCTTTAACAAAAACCAGCTTACACTAGAATATAGACTATCCACAATTTTGATAGCACTGCCCAAATAACAAAGTGTACTAGAAATTTCTTATCAAGTTCTCCATTCACAAAAGAAAATGTCTTTAATTCATGTTCCTATGAAATACCATGAAATTATGAATTACATTTCATTAAGATTGAGCTTCTAGTCACTCTTCTAGTGGGATTTTCTGCTCTTTTATTGAGAACTGCAAAACAACAAATGCCTTCATGAATACTGCAACTCACTTCTTTCTCCTGAAAACTGGGATGCTGAAAGGATGATGGCATCGCTGTTACAGCTTCTGTTTTTCTCTTGGATGTTTATCCGGCATGTTTTCATTTTAGGATGCTTGTCTACCTTCCTATGTGAGCAACCCAGGTCACTGAGAACTTCGATCAAGGGGTAAGAACAGAAGAGAAACCAGGAAAAAATATAACTGGATTCTGTTCTACAAACACATGCTTTTTAGTTTCAAAAAAATCGAGGTTGTTATAAATAAGAACATATTAGTTCACCCACTGGTGACTCCAGAGCCTCCAAAGTTCTCCCTGTTTTCATTGGCTGCTTCTCTACTTTAAAAAACTGTATGATCTATCAAAATGTATAAGTGCATTCTACTGTCATGTAAAACAAATTAGAACAAATAAAAAAAAATTTAAACTGTTAACATAGATTGGATGGGGGGATGGGGGGGATGGGAAGGGGGATGGAATGGGAAAGACAGTAGAATGAATCGGACATAACTTTCCTATGTTCATATATGAATACATGACTGTTATGGGGCGCAACTTAAGTACACAGCAATCACCACTGAGAAGTCCAAATTTGAGAGTCTTTATTAAGCCGGCCAGCTGACTGTCTCACACAGTGCCCCCAAAAAATGGCTATTGGGAGAACAGCCCCAACCACAGGGTTGTAGGGGTTCTTACACCAAAAATCACATTAATCATAAGTGTCTGTTGCTATGATTCGAAATTACACATTAACATCATGAGATCATCGACAGAGGGGGAAGTGGGTCAAAACGACCCTTACCTAGGTACAAACTGAAGAATGGTTACTAACATCCACACAACCACTGTTCACATTGTTTAGGAGCAATAGGAATCAAAAGAGAGCAATTTTTCTTTACATAGGAATTATCATTCTATATTGTTAAACATGTCACACTAAGTAACTGGTGATGGGTACAGAGGTGCATTGTTTCCATGGGAGAAGCTTATTTCCTACATAACATGTTGTCTCAGAGCAAAATGGAGTCTGTTTAGTCATTTCCCTTAGAGTTTGGCCTATAACATTCTCATGGAACCAGATGTGTCAGCCCATCACAATGATGAACTTAACTCCACATCATGTACAAACACAAGAATGGGAAGTTATATTCCATGTATGTATGATATGTCAAAATACATTCTACTGTCACTAAAAAGAGCAAATTAAAAAATTACAGAAAAAAAACTGTTAATAACCCTGCTATCTATAGTAGTCCCTTCTTTAATGACGGTAAGAAAGCCCTGGCTATAGTGATTTAGCAAAAAAAAAAAAAAAAGGGGGGGGGGACTTCAAAAGGGAATTTTTTCTCAGCACAGTGACATAATTTCTGATCTCCTTTATTCCTGAGTTTACAAAAAACAATTAAGTCAGAGACTTGTGGAATCCTTCATGTCATTTTAGTTGAGTTAATATGTAAAGTCTTTCAGATAGTGCCTGGCATATAGTAAAAGCATGTGTAAGTACTAGTTATTTATCATTTCTTAATTATCTTCAGTCCTTGGACTACGACTAATTTTTAGAAACTAAATATGTGGAATCTTCCTTAGAAATGTGTCTTATTTGTAGCAGGCATTCAAGAAATGCTTGTTGAAATGAAGAAATCTAATGCTTGTGCATTCAGAGATGCTTCACATAGAAGAAATACCCTTTCTACAACAACAAAAGAAAAGAACAGGTACTCTAAACACGTCTATTATAAGGAATTTCAAAAGCTGAAAAGTCAGACTTTCAAAGGCACTTCACTCCAGGTGACTCAATGTTATGATTAGTACACTTCAATACATGATGCGATGAAATGTAAAGTCACAGACTTTTACATGACATACATACCTGCCCTGTATGAGGAATGAGCACTGTCAAGACCTCCCAATGAGCCAAGAATAGACAGGACCTTTGAAGGAATATTCTTATTATGTGTAGAAAAGTCCTGGACATAGCAAAAGAAAATAGATCAAGTTCTGAAGCCAGCCTGGGCAACTTAGAGAGAGCTTGTCTCAAAATGAAAATTAGAAAAGAGCTAGGAATGTAACTCGGTGGTCAGTGTAAAGCACCCCTGGCTGTACACCCCACCTTCACGAAACAAAAACAGGACCTGAGTCAAATTTCTCACTATATTCCACATTGTTTGACTATATAGATTGTGCCAAAAGTCAGCAAAGTATGACCTACTGACAGGTTTATTGCAATAGAGACCATAACATGAAAAAAAAAAAGGCTGTTATCATCATGAAGACTATATGTGAAATCAGAATTTTTAGGTTATCTAGGTATCTATTCCTGAGGAAAAAAAACAGATATGAGATTCTTCACTACTCATTACCAACTCTCCTCCACCCTTCCCTTCTTTTTTCTTTTACCTAGGGAATAACTATTGTCTCCCCAGTTATAAGTTCTGTCCCTTTCTGTAGGATGAAGATCTCCTTCCCCAGCGGAGTAGAAGGAAGGGGCCATTTCTTTTCCATGTTGGCCATTAACCTTTTCAACTCTATCCTTCTGGTCAACAACAGAAGGAAGGGGAAGTTGGATGTCGTTTAGTTCATTCTGAGACTTTGAGACACTGATTCCTTCAAAACTGACCACCCAGGGGCCACTCGGCAGTCACTGATGATGGCATTGACGATGATAGCAAATTTCACCACTCCACCTAAAACAATGCTTGGGATAATTTCAGACTTAGGATCAGCAGTGAGCGATTTAAATGTTAGTACCTGAGCTCCCTTTACACCACTGCCGAGATCAAAGAAACTGACTGGGTTTTGGACCATTAAGGGAAATGATATCACAGACAGCCAGTCGAGCCCAGCACCATTTACAAGTAAATGATAGTCCTATCTACTTTTGTATATTTTCAACCACATCTGGTTTCTTTTTTTTCAATGGACATATTTTTTATTTGTTGTCCATACCAAATATTTTTTGTGGGAATTTTGCATTGTCCCCAAATTTTATCTTGGTATCAAAACATTCCAGAGATTGACATTCCAGAGTTTCACCAAAGGATTTTATTTCAAGACAGGTAGCATTATAATATAGCTTCTTAATTTGACCTGTAGCCTGATTTTCATAGTTTTATAGAAACCTAAGTTTTTTCCCATATGCTAAACTCGACTGAACTTTATGCCTTAAAAATGTAAATTTCCTCCTTAAAAATAAGTTCTGATATAGGAGCTGCCACCTATTAATGTCAATGCCTCTCCTAGGGGCTGCCCATTAGTAAAGGTCAATGAAGAACTGGTCCATTATGATTTCTAAGCAGGAACATCACATGCAGTGTCAGTCACAAAGTATTTAAAATGTTATCCCCTTCTCTGACATCAGTTCCTTTCTTTTACATTCCTCAGGATCAGTCATCTCTTAAAGGTGAATTTCACTCCTTTAACCCTACCTGGCAAGAGTAGGACCTGTACACCAGCATTCAACAGAGTTTAAAAACTAAGGTCTTTATTATGGGGGAATGATATCTTAAACAAAAGTCACACACAGAAGAGTCTGGATAATTGAGATGAGAGGAGAAGGGAGTTTAATATGGATTTAATTCTACACAAGAAACAAACCTTGAGAAAAATCCACATTTTTTGATTGTGTGTGTGTGTGTGTGTGTGTGTGTGTGTGTGTGTGTTGCAACTCTCCAAATATGAATTCCTCAAGATCCACAGACAGTGTCTTACCCATTTTTATATCCCCAATATCTAAATATCTAGCATGGCATATATAATAGGGTATATATGATTGAATGAATTTGCATTTTGGAACAATGCTTGGGCCGCTGGAAAGCCCTATTTCTAGATCACCTTTTGAGAACTACTACCACAGCAGCAGTCTAAGAGTCATAGTTTATTTGGTTTAAATTGTTCTCTAACATGATGATTAACTCGCATGTAAACCCAGTCACAATTTTATCACTATAGCTTAATTAATAGGCATGTTGAGTCCAACTGCCACTTCAGTTTTGTACCCAGAACTTCATAGGCCTTTAAAAATCCATTCTACTGGAAGACAGAGTAGTTTATATAAATTTCTAAACTTTGCACAATTAAATAAAATTTGACAAGGTTCAATACACTTTAAATCCAGAGCCTTCCTTTCTGGTTTTATTATCAAACAAATGCATCAAAGAATACTCTCCTACTACAAATTCCCCCAAGTCACAATGCTTAGGATCAGAGCTAGACAAAGAATAAGAATGGGCCATGACTCCACCCCACCCACAAAATGATTCAAACAGGAAATTCCTATTGCCCATTGCTCAATCTAACTTGCTAAAGAAAGAAATCTCTGGGCGGAGAAATTTTTATTCAAATAAATTCCTAAGGATGATGTTCAATAAGAGATCTCCTAAACAATGAATTGTAGCCACCTGCCTGGAAAAGACCTAAGCTGTGTCACTTATAATGAGCCAGTGTAGTCAAAGTGCACAACACAGTCTAGCAGCTCCTAGGTCTTCCCCTTCCTTTTCCGCTTTCCTGCTGTAACTTTGGGCACAACATCTTCCTCTATGGATTCTTTACTTGTTACTTGCAAATCCTAGATCACATAATCTCAAGTTTCTTCAGTTACCATCTCTGTTGTACGTTAATATGCTAAATAAGATTTTTTATACAAAAATAATTCAGGACCCATAAGTAGAGAAACAAATGGATTTGTGAGTGGAGGGAAATTAACAGATCAGGAAAAGGAAAAATAGAGCCCAATCCTGGGGGATTGATTCTAGGATTAACATAAAAACCAATTAGAAATGAACTATGGTCTGAGAAAGCAAATAGAGTTGAGAGCATGCACACATGTTAATCATCTGCTAAATTCTGTAATACAAGGATGAATGAGACCTCGGCCTGGAGTTGCTCACTTTGAACAATGGCAAGGTCATCACTAGTTGCTATGGAGTACATGTGGACAGATATGCTTTGGATAAGTTGGTTCTAAGTGGTGCCAATCTGCCTCACTCTCTGACAATAAGAGAATCAGAGAGAATCGCAAGTTGTTCAAACAGTAGGTAGATACAAAGTCAGATGATATATGACAGAAAATAACTACTGACAAAAATAGAGGCCAAAGGTGACTAAAGGTAAGGGATCACAAATGGTACAAGATCCTGGAAGGGATGTATGGGACACAGGGGGTCTGGGAATCCAGGTTGACTCTGGCAATTAGAGAAATGCTGTCCTTGAGGTTAGAGAAAGGAAGCACTTCAGTGTGGAGATTAAACTCTCTCTCCCTTCCCCATCACTTTCCATTCACTATGTGTGGCAGGTATGTATTTAGAGTGATTTTGGATTAGGACCAGTTTCAGTTGAAGGACTCAAGTAAAAGGAGTAAAGGCATTGATTGATTTAGCCAAAAAGTGGAAGGGATTCATGCCCATACAGTTTGGTCAGTCTGGGGATTGATTCTAGGGTTAACGTAAAGACCAATTTTTGGAAGTTAAGTCGAGAACATATGGAGTAAGTTGATAGATAATTTGAAGGCAAAATGTACTTGACATTTTTCCCTGGTAATTATTTCTGGTTTAGGTGTTTACTGCCTGTCTTTTCCAACTAGATCGTAAGTTTCATGAGGATAGGAACCTTGTCTCTTATTGGTTCCTTTTCCAGCATATAGTATAGTGCCTGCACATAATAGTTGCTCAGTAAATAGTTTTATGTTGCTTAAACAATAGCAATAGACCATAGTAAGATCATAGTATGCACTGGTTCTATGACAGTAGAGCGTTGCTTCCATCTTGGTGTTTGGGGCAAAGATTCAGAGAAAGTAGCATCTGAACTTGAAGAGTGAGCACAACTTCTTCTAGAAGTAGAATGGAAAGAGAAGGGTTTTGTAGAAAAAGTGGAACAGCCTGAATAAAGGCAAAGTGTTATGAAGAAAATACTATACTCGAAAAGTTTGTTTTTTGAAAGTTGATGCCTTAAGCAGAGAACAGTATGAGAAGTAAAATTTCCTTCCATACAGGGATATATTATTACTTCATGCAACAATCATAAAAGGACCACAGGGGTATGCAAGTAAATTAAATTACTTTTTTTAAAGATTGTGAAGTGAAATTTTTCAGTCACATAGAAAAATCTGTCCCTCATGAATCTCTAGTGAAATGCTTTTCTTTCCCAACAGGACCCATTTAAAAGTCTTGGATTAGTTTTTTCCAAGAATTTTATTCATGGAAGCATAAAGAAAGAGTTAAAAGAAATTATATAGT
This sequence comes from Sciurus vulgaris, assembly GCF_902686455.1. NCBI lineage: Eukaryota > Metazoa > Chordata > Mammalia > Rodentia > Sciuridae > Sciurus > Sciurus vulgaris. The sequence goes on from NC_136472.1 coordinate 103,312,374, forward strand.
AGCTTATGCTTTTAAACAATGATTTTTAAAAATCTGAAAGATTAGGGCTTTAGGGTAATTTAAATGAAGAGGAAACACCACAAGTAGTCACCTTTTAAGGATTCATTAAACCAAACTTTCATAAAAGCAGAATAGTGGAGGTAGAACCCACAAACTTTTATTCAGTGAACACCTACTGTGTAACGTGCTTTGTTACCAGAGCTGATTTCTGTGGCTTTCTGGCAGCCTGCTGCCTGGGGTAATTCTCCAAACAGCCCAGAGAAGTAGCTATTACCACCCTCCATTTCATAGATGAGGGGACAGAATGCAGAATGGCTAAATAACCAAATAACCTGCTTGGGATGAAAAACAAGACTGAAATCAACTTTAACTTCAAAGTTCACCCTCTTTGCCCAACACAATGCTGTCTCTTATAAGTTGCTTCCCCCCCCACCTTAAGCCATGGGGAAGATGCTCTTCATCAAACACGAAATACAATCCCCAAGAAAGATAGGTCAGATCTCCTAGTGTGTGTGTGTGTGTGTGTGTGTGTGTGTGTGTGTGTGTGTGTGTGTGTTGTGTGTGGAGGGGAGGGTATGCGCGCGCGCGTGAAGTGGGTTCTAGGGCCAACCTATTGTCGTGCGAAGCAATGTTCCCCAGATAGCCCCAGACCACTGTGCCTAGAATTCATTCCATTATAATTAACTCCGGGGTTAACGTATTGTTTCATAAGCCCTGGCTGAAACGCAGATATAGTCCTGGGAAGATTGACACGATCTCAATTACACCTAATTAAAGAGCTGGCTCTTTGACAACTTGACCTGACTGGTCCAGTAGTTGGGAAAGGACGGGGGAGGTCTGCCTGAGGTCTTCGCGCACAGGAAAGCAGATGAGGACCGGGTATCTGAATTGGGGTAGTCGGAGGTTGAAGCTAAACTAAAAACAAACTTTGACTTCTGGACAATTCTCTGGAAAACGGGTGGCGAAAACACCTTGCGCGGGACTGTTCGCAATTCCCATTGACAGGTCTTCCTGGGTTCACCATATTCCAGTCGTGGACGACTGCAGGCATCTACCCCGGCGCAATCAAACTGTGCCACTGCAACCAACACCCTTCCATCGGTCCACAGAAGTCAGGTCCGCAGATTTAACCCTTCCCCTCAAGACTCTTGATTCCGGGGATCCAGCTTATTCCCCCCGCACCGCGCCCGCGCCCGCGCCCCGGACTCCCGGACTGAGCATGCTCAGTCGCCGCTCGCGTGGTGCTCCTAGGGAAACCTCTGCACGCCCTCCCCATCTGCTCTTGGTCGCCTCCCCGCAGTCGGCCGCCCAGGGTGCATCCCGACTTGCTCAGCTCCACGCGACCCAGATTCCTGCCCCGCCCCCGCGCCTCCCGCGCCCGCAGCCGAGTGCGGCAGCCAAGGCCGCCTCTGTCCAGCTTCGGCGCTGGGGACCAACCGCGTCGATTAGGGCCGTGCAGCGCGCAGCCAGAGCGCTGGGGAAAGGCAGAGATGGAGACCGCACTACTGAGCGCTGGGAAGTGCTGAGCCTGTCGCTGTCAAAAGCCCAGGTGAGTAGTGACCCCAGAAGAGCCAAGGGGCAAGGTTAATGTCCTTGAAGAGGAGAGAGGTGGCGGTGAGGACGTCAGGCATAGTGCAAGCTGCGCTCTTTGGGGCGCAGCCAAAATACTAAGGGTTGAAGGCAGAGAGGGGACCTGAATGAAAGTGCACACTACCTCGGTGCAGGAGCTCTGGGGTCACTCGGGATCATAATCCTCCTACCCATCCTGCCCCCTGAGATTTACCCCAGCAGCGCCGCAGGTCAGTGCAGAAGGCTGTTTGCATCTCGGCCTGGGTGCGGGTCGCCTAGCGACTGAACGCCGCGGGAATCGGGTGGGAGGGATCCAAAGCGGAGGCCAAAAATGGGAAGCCGGGACAAAGGGCTGCCTGGGTGGGACGAGTTCCGTATCTCGAGGAACCCTCTGCCCCTGTGGCTTGGTCACTAAGACCGGGCAAGGCAGCTGAGTGGTGGAGTCGCGGGGCTAGCAATAGGGTCGTCGGCGCTTCCACCTAGAGGAGCTGTCTGAGGGGCTGGCGCCTCCTGCAACTGCTGGGAAACTCCGCACTTAGAACAGCTTTCTTTCCAGAGCAGGTAGAATTAAACAGGCAAAAACAGCTCTTAAAAACAGAGCAGCGGAGTGTGGCGGTGGGTCTTGCTGTGTTTCTAAGTGCATTTTCCAAGTGTGGGCACTGGCTGCTCGGGCTCACGGTGTTTCGGCTCAACCTCTAAGCGGCGAGTCCGGTAACACGCCTTATGAATATTTCAGAAACGACCTTACAGTCTCGCTTGCTTCAGATCAAGTTTAATGAATATGTTTGTCAGCCTTTTTTCTCTGCACAGGCAGGTGGAAGCCCCAAACCAGTGCCGTGAACCTTCCAAATTTTATCCCTTTCCCTCACCAAGGAGGAAAAAGATGTCGCTAACACCCAGTGAGCTTTAGATTGGTACCATAAATTGAACCTGTCATTTGGAAAGACCAAATTTGGGCAGGCATCCAGGCATTGTTCTGCATCTCTGCAGTGTGTGCAGTATTGTGCCGGTCGCTTGACAACCGTCCTTTAACTGGTGCTGCCAATATGGTGGAAAGAAGGTAGTGTGCTAGTATTTGGATAAACATCTTAATTCATTATCATCCTACGACAACACGTAGTTACAGCAGACTTAGTCATTCCCTCTCTAGAAGTTTTCTCTGAGGACAGTCTAGTTGAAATTTTGGCAAAGGCACACTTTTGTACATCCCTCTACATTGGGAGATCTCTCTCCTTAATCTCTTTCATGGGAATAAGAAACAGATGCCTTCTCTTTGCGACATCACTGTTAAGAACACTGAGAGAAGAACCCATTACTGTGGGGAACTTTCAGAATTGGAACAGGTTAGGGCATCTTTCCCTACACTTTGGAATATAGCTTCCATTGCACCATCACCCTTAATCAGAAAACAGGCACAAGCACACACAGTTAGTACTCCAAGATGGTACTCCTTTCTCCCCCTCTCCACTTAATATTCTAAAAGATCCATAAGGAATTTCTCTGTTGACCAAAATATGAAGCCACCCAGATGATGAAAGAAGAACTCTTTTTCTCTTGCCAGCCCAAACACCGTGAGGCTGAATCTCTCCCATTTACAGATGTTTCACATTTAGGGAGGGCTCTCCCCACAAAGACCTACTGCAGTTACATCACTGGCTCCACCTCTGCCTGCCAGGCTTTTTCCCAGTCTGTTAGTGAGGACAGTATGCATTGCTGTGCTTGATTAATGAAGAAAAGAAATCCCAAAATAAGAGCTTTACTTATGTTTCTTATTGTATATACCTGGTTTACTTGAAAATAGGACATTTTCAAAAATTGTTATTAATACATACAGCCAGGACTTAACTCAGGCATAGTAATAACTCTATGAACATTAGCTTTTCAAGAGATTTTGAGCCAACATCACAGAATTCTTTGTATAAAATTGATAGATGGTATTAAAAAGGAATTTTATGACATTAACACAGTAAGTGAAAATATTATATAATAACCAGCATTTCCTAAAGTGTGTTTTTGAGCTACTCAGAAGTAAACCCAGCTGCATTAACATACATAAAATCTAACTAACTGAGAAGTTTGCAGAGCTCACATATGAACCTCAGGTGTCTTAAGGAAGCATTCCCTGAGTCCTTCGAGAATTTTAAACAGTCACTAGTAGAGGTGCCAGATTTAGCAAATAAAATATCCACCCTTCCCAGTTAAATTTGAACTCCAAATCAGTGAATACTGTTTTAATTTAAATATATTCCATACAATATTCGAGATTTATTTATGCAAAAAAATTAGTTGTTTATGTGAAATTCAGTTTAGACAGGACAGCCTGTTTTTTTTTTCCCCCAGCAACTCTAGTTAATGGAAACGTTTTATTCCTCCTTTTTGGGTCACTTATGGGTTGAAAAAAAATAAAGTAGAGCAGAAATCATATGCTATTCTGTAGACAATCTGGGACAAGCTTAGTGCTGGTTTAAAGCTATTGAAAATAACCCTTGCTTTAAAATGAGTAGTTTCAGTTCCATATGTATTTGCTGAATACCTCTGTTTGCTAGGTTTTGTGGGAGGTGCCAAGGATCCAAAGTTGAAAAGAAGTGGGGTAGGGCAGGGATTTACAACATAAGATGTAGAATTTGCCATGCCAAAAGCAGGAGGTGAGAGGAAGTGGGTCTGCTGTAGGAGCCTGAGAGAGACATTGAATTCTGCTGGACAGCTCCAATCAGGGAGTGAGATGCCCAGGAATTTTGACAGGGCTGGCTTTGAATATGAGTGTGAGATCTTGTCCTGGAAGAAAAGAAAGTCATGGGTTTGTGGATAGTGGAATAGAGCTGGAAGTTGAAGAATTTTACATGATGGTCTCAAAGACACAGTGGCCTGCTGAGAATGAGGGAAGGGAGACGGAGAATCTAAAAGAAAGAGTGGAAGTCGTTGCTGATGGGAGAAAGTTGAAAAGAAAAAGTGCAGGGACTGGTACATGGAGCTTAGGTGAACGCATCTCATTGCATTTTAACTAATACTCGGAGTGCTCTTTCAGTATTCCACTACTATCCTGGTCTCCTCAGGTAAAAAGTCATGATGTGATGACACAATATTGGAATGCATTATTTGAAATTTTATTACTTTTTTATAAAAGCGGATATTTACATGTAATGTTTGAGATGCTGATCAATATTCAGTTTGCTTTTGGCACAAATTCCTGAAATAAGATAAGCAGATGTTTTGGTGTTAGAAAATCTGTTGCTTCAAGTAGGAAAAAAAAAAACATTAAATTGCTATCATTTTCTGATTTGGTTGATCCATCTTTAAGGAAGCAGATTTTGATGATGAGAAGAATGTATATTTTACAGAAATAGCACTATATGAAAATGACCATATGCTTGTAGTATCCAAGAGTACCTACTTAGCGTTTTCCAAATGCAATTAAGCAGAAGCACACCGGCATACATTTGTGTCTTTGAGGACTCAGAAGTACTTTCACAATTACTTAGGATGATAAGATTACAGGGAAGTCTAAGATCAAACCAACACAGTCTAGGCAGAGAACAGTAACTCATTTCTTGAATATTCCAAATGGAAAAACTACAACAACTGATAATAGAGTACCTTTCTAGATTGTACTGCTGTCAACAAATTTAGAATAGGGACCATCCTTCAGAAGGCCCTCATCATATACTTGGGTATCCATCCATGTGTATGGTTAAATTTTCTCTTCATATTTTATAATAAATTCTTGAAACCACAAAAAGTACTGTAAGCAAAAAACCTAATGAGTAGTTCATTTAAATTCAGAGTATTTTTTAAAAATTTCAGAGTATTTACTAAAGACAGAATGTGAATTGAGCACACAGTTTCAGTTGAGGCTCTCCCTGTGGATAGTCCATGTAAGCTGTCATAAGGTTTTTTGGTTTTGTTTTTGTGCCAGTGAACTCAGGGGCATTTAACCACTGAGCCACATCCTAGCCCTTTTTTAATATTTTACTTAAAGACATTCTCACTACGTTGCTTAGGACCTCACTATGTTGCTGAGGCTGGCTTTGAACTTGCAATCCTCCTGCCTCAACCCTTCAAACCACTGGGGTTACAGGTATGCACCACTGCACCCAGCAGGGACTTTCTTATCAAATAATTATCCTTCAAAATATGGAAGGTATTTATTTACTCTGTTCCTCTTTGCAGTATCAGCCAAACATGCTCTACCTAAGTATTTTGACAGTATATGTAAAAAGTGATCAGGACATATTTAAGTTGCTAAAAATTCGAGGCACTAAGACCATAGGTTTTATTTTCAGCAAGGTTTCAGCTTATGAAAGAAAGACTTTATTGATCTCCGATGACAATTTATGTGAACCATCACCCAGGGAGAACCTCAACTGAAATTGTGTGCTCAGTTCACATTCCAAGTCCTTAGTAAACACTCTGAATTTAAAGATCCTGAAGACAGAATGTTTTTGAATTCTGGGAGTTTTTAACATCTCAGCTCACTTATGCTGACCATGAGCAAATCGAACCATATTTTACATCAGTTTTTGTGTTACAAATTGGAAGATATGAACATTAAATATAATAATATTGTGTCAACTCCAATCTATCTATAAATGAACTTTAAATGTTGCTAGAGCTTTAAGGATGGATAGCTTTACTCTTAATGAAATTAGACAATTTATATGTCTGTGTACTCTGTGATGTTTCAGATTCATTGAAATAATTTACAAATTAAGTTTTCCCTTCTTTTGGTACAAAGTGAGATGATTGTGATAAATCCCTAAGGAAAGCTCACTAAATTCCCTTTTTAAAAATCAGTCTCAAACAAGTTTATGACTGCAGATTCAAAGTTCTTTACATAGCTTTTAAATGTAGCTTCCATTTTAATTTTGGGATTAGGAGTTGGCTAATTAAAATGCTTGGTATAAGAGTTTATTTCAGTTACTGTAATTCTCCTTCCTACTTTCCCTTGTGCAAGTAGTTGGTGAAAAGCTGCCATATGTTCTGAAGGTTTCATTCATGATGAAGCTAATAATTTATTTATTCCACAGCTGTTTTTTTGGTTTAACAGATATCAACATCGACATAAACTCTGTTCCCTAAATCTTTTTCACTTCACCAGTTAGCCTTATAAATATTTAAAATATAAATCAATCTCTAGAGTTAATTTACTATACATTTCTTCTTTTTTCCTTTGAAAGGAGCAGAGGAATATTTTACCCCTCCAGCATTTGAAAGTCAGCTTTTCTAAAGATTCTATATTTCAGTAGAACACTTACATTTTAATTTCAGATTGTCTTTGGCCTTAGAATCCATTAAATTAGCAAAAATATAAACGAATGCTTTCAGTTGAGAGGTTTAATTATACATTCTCTTAAAATGCTAAACATTTATCAAAATTGTTTCAATTGGGGCTGGGGATATAGCTCAGTTGGTAGAGTGCTTGCCTTGCAAGCACAAGGCCCTGGGTTCAATCCCCAGCACCTGCCTAAAAAATACTGTTTCAATTGGAGTGTGTGTTTATATATATATATATATATATATATATATATATATATATATATATATATAATTGATCATAATTTTAAAAGCCTTCATTCAAATACCTAACATGGAATTTTGACTTCATATTCTGTCTCATGTATGATGTGTATGTAAATAGCCCAATGTGTGAACCCAATAAATGAAAATCAAGATTTATAAAACAGATGGATTAGGTTATAGTCTTTGCTTCACTGAAGAGTTCTGTAAAGTACCAAATAAATCCCCCCACTATTCCTGTAAATTGCAGATAACCTGAAATATTTAAAATAGAGTCAGACTCATACAATTTTTACATATACACAATCCATCTGGAACATAGTTATCAACTAGGCTCTTAAATAATCTTTGTGAGTGAAATGCAGAAATGAGGATTTGATCTTATGGGATGTGATCTTATAGCCGGGCTAATCAGCTGTATCCAAAGAGTGTTCATAGAGGTAGAAGCCAACATAGAAGATTTTTGTTGGCCTGCCTTAGAGTTCTTTTCTTGACCATAACATTTCTACAATTTTATAAATGATTCAAATATGCAGAGATCATCTCAAAAAGCTCAAAAAGCAGTGAATTTGGATAACAAACAGATTCCAACTTGATGTCTCTTAGCTTACAGCAAGAACTGAAGCTAAGATTATATTTTCAAAAGGAGTATTGTGAGGTTCATTTAGGTTCTAAAATCAGTCACCAAGAACTGAGTTTGGAAGTCCTAGTTTACCAACAATTGGATAGTAAAAACTCCTTTCAGTTCACTTGAGTATTAGCTAACAGTACAGAAGAAAGTATGGCTATACTTTGGTTGGACTCATAGATGAATAAAACCTCAGAAGACCTCAAAAGCATCTCCTAAATCTGGTTATACAGTTTACATTGAGTTTCCAGGTACTTATAAACAAACCCACCAATGTCTAATTCAGCCTTACTAACATATATGTAACTATTGCACTTCATTTCCTTGATTTATAATGAATATATAACATTATTTCCTCGGCAATTGACTGATTATAACAAAATAAATGTGTCTACTCTGTAACTACTATTAGGTTAAAGTGTCAATTTCCAGACATTTTTAAATTATATAAGGTATTTGAAATTCTTAGTTCCAAATGATGATATTTATTTTGAGTAGCTATAAAACAGCTAAGTGTCCAATAAATTGCACAGTGCACGTAATCGAAAATGACAGGTGAATATGTGTATGCTCTCAGTGTACTCTATGTGTACTCTGTCATTGTTCTGGATTATGTTTTACCTTCAAAAGTGTTTGTTTATAATGTAGAATGGACACTCGTTACTCCTTTCAAACACTGCCCTGTCCCATGTTGGGGACTGTATTAGTCAAGATTCTCAGAGAAATGGAACCAATAGGAAATACATATAAAAGAGCTGTATTGTGAAGAATTGTCAGCTGAGAAATCCCATGATACACTGTGTGCAAGATGGAGATCCAGGGAAGCTATAGAGTAATTCTAGTTCAAGGGCAAGAAAAGACCAATGTCTCAGGTCAGTGGGCAAGGAGCTCATTTCTCCTTCTTTTGCTCTCTTTCAGTTTTTAGTTCTCTTCGGGGCCCTCAACAGATGGGATGATGCTTACCTACATTGGAGAGCACAATCTATTTTACCAAGTCCACCAATTCAAATGCTAATCTCATCCAAAAATTTCCTTACGGACTTCCCAGAAATAATGTTTAATCTGGGTACTCTATGGCCAAAACCTGACACATAAAACCAGCCATTACAGGGATTCTCCTGCATTATGAGGCAGAACCTTTCCCAGACATCCTTGCACCAAAAACATGGGCCTACAGTGTATGCTCTGGTGGCTGATGTGATCCCTTACTCAATGCTGGAGGATCAGTGGGGACAGTACCAGTCTGTGCCTGGTGGTGGCAGTAGAGGTGTCTTTACTGGGCTGGTTCTAAGTCATCATTTCAAGCATTATTTTTGGCTATATAACCTGCAAACCTAGTTCCCTAGCCCACCTGGAAATTCTGTGAGTTACCTATCACCAGATGAAATTCCTTTTCTGCTTGAATAGGCAGAATTAGTTCCTGTTTTTGAATAATACACCATGAGTGGTACAAGGTTTAAGTCCATGTTTACAGAGGTGTATTTGTCAGTCACTGGGACCTACTGAGCACACAGCACTCTGAAAGGCACTCTGTGTTTATTGTTTATCTTAAGTATTTATGAGCTAAGGCACCTTGCTTGGTATTGGACAAAAAGAGAGTTATACAAAGCTGGTATCTTCAAACTAGTGATATGGGGTTAGTAGGAGGAGGTAGGGATACCACTGGCAAACTTAAGGTGAAGATAAATATTATAAATTTATAGTTCAGTTGATTTTAAAGATTGATTTAGTATGGAGGGAAGAGTTGGAATAAGAAAGAATACTTTTCAGGAAAATAAATATTATGCTTCATCAATTTCAAGAGGCAAATTTTTCCTTTCATTTTAACATCATAAAATTAGGGAGTATTGTTAATGTAAATTAGGAAGTATTGTAATGTGTCACATCTTAATTGCCTCTTTCATCTGCTCAATTCATCTATATTTCGCTGAACCTAAGATGCCATTGATATACACTATTTTGAACCACTAAGTAAAACCTCATTGTGTAAATAATGACTGTGCCTAACAGCATATTGAGAGCTATAGACAAGAGGATTCAAAGAGACCTAAAGAGAACAAAGTCAGTCATGGAAATGATGTGAGTTAAACACCAAATTATTTATTTTTATTGTGTTTCATAATCTCACAAAGTCATTAAAGAGTAATCAATTTACCTTTAACTTCTGTTATGAACAAATTCAGGTGCTAATCATCATAATCTTTCTTGGCTGTAGAAATTGTTAGCATATTTGCAATGATTCTCAATTTTGTGGATAATACCTGTTTTGATTCCTTTTTATTTGGAAAATTTTGTATATAAGCACGAGTAGGCAGACTAGTGTGATGGATCCCAATATCCAAAAATCATTAGCCCATAACCAATGCTGTTTGATATCTAACCAAACTTAGCCTCTTTGCACCCATTTTGTTTTGAAGCAAATTCCAGGTACCATCTTTTCATTTGTATACATTTCAGTGTGTATCTCTAAAAGATAAGGACGTTTAAAAAATACATAGTCTGTCAGGGGGCTGGGATGTAGGTCAGTGGTAGAGCATTTGCCTAGTGTACATAAGGTCCTGCATTCAATATCCAGCACTGAAAAAGATAAAAAATGCATAATCACAATATCTTTTTTAAACCTCTGGAAAAATAATTTGTGGTACTTTCTTAGTAAATGAAATTTTTATTCATTTTAACTCTGTTTTAACCTTTATTTTTTTCTTTGGAGGTTTTTAAAAGGAAAACTGAATTAGGTGTACTTCAATGTCTGCTGATTTCTATTTATGAAATTTGTATAATGCTGAAAAGTTATATTATAGGTCTGCAATATTCATCTTCATTTTTTTTTTGTGTGGTGCTGGGAATTGAACCCAGGGCCTCATGCATGCAAGGCAAGCACTCTACCAACTGAGCTATATCCCCAGCCCTATCTTCATATTTTCATTCTGTTACTTTATTTTAACTATATTCTCTCATTGAGGATTTATACAAAGAATACTCTTGTTATTTCCAATGCAGTCTCCAGAAAAGTCATCTTTCCCTTTATGATTTTTGGTCTCCAAAGGAGTATTCATAATTACTGTATCTGATTACATGGTCATTCTGGTAGCTAATGAGCATTTATCACATTGAACAATGTCAACATTTCTTAACTCAAACTTCCACATTCCTATTAAATACTTCCCATGCATCTTTTATGTCAAATCCAACACAATCCTGCAATGTGTGGTCTGGTTGGATACTGTTCTAGAAGTAGCTTGCATTTGTTAAATGTGTACATTTGTTGTACACAACACTCTGGTTCCTTGAGGCTTAGTTTTTTTGCTTTTCAAAAGAGTGGGTAATAATGGATAAAGAAAATGTGGTGTATATATATATATATATTTATAATGGAATATTACTCAGCTTTAAAGAAGAATGAAAGTATGACATTTGCTGGTAAGTGAATGGAGTTGGAGAACATCATACTAAGCGAAATAAGTCAAACCCAAAAAACCAAAGACTGAATGTTCTCTCTGATATGCAGATGCTAATTCACAATAAGGGGGTGGGTACAAGGAAAGAATAAAGTAACTTTATATTAGGTAGAGGGGAGTGAAGGGAGGAAAAGAGGCATGAAGATAGGAAGGATAGGAGAGTGAAACAGACATTATTACCTCGTGTACATATACGACTGCACGACTGATGTGATCCTACAATATGTACAATCAGAAAAATGAGAAATTACACTCCATTTATGTATGATCCATCAAAATGTATAAAAGCATTCTACTGTCATGTACAACTGATTGGAACAAATAAAAAAATTAATATTAAAAACATAGAAGAGTGGGTAAGTGTTTATTGGTATTGGCTCTCAAGAGTGACTAGTGCCTCTGCTTGGGTGGACAGTGTGTGTGTGTGTGTGTGTGTGTGTTACTGGGAATTGAACACAGAGCCTCACACATGCTAGGTAAGTACTCTATCACTGAGCTACATTTGCACCCCTTTTTAAAATTATGAGTCAGGGTCTCACTAAGTTGCCCAGGCTTGCCTTGGACTTGTGATCCTCCTGCCTCATTCTCCCAAGTAGTTAGGATTATAGGTGTGTGCCTGGGCACCCAGCAGCATTTTTTTAAGTTTAATTTTTATTTATATTAAATTCACACTTTCACACCATTTAAAACATCATGGTTTGGGTATGGTGGCACACACTTACAATCCCAGTGACTTGGGAGGCTGAGGCCAGAGGATCATGCATTTGAGCCCAGCCTCAATAACTTAGTTGAGACCTTGTCTCCAATTTTTTAAAAAAAGGGTGGAGGAAACTTGGAATGTAACTCAATGGTAAAGTGCCCCTGGGTTCAATACCCAGTACAAAAAAAAAATCATTGTATTGCAGGTCTTACAATAGAAAGACAGCAGCCTTCATGCCCTCATCCATCTCTACTCCAGATTTCTGTTTCTCAAGAGAACCCACTTTAATTTTTTTAACTGTTTATTCTGCAGTATTCTACCATTTATATTGACAGGTTTTTTGTTGTTGCTTTGGTTTGATTTGGTTTTTGGGTTTTTTGTTTGTTGGTTGGTTGGTTGGTTGGTTGGTACTAGGAATTTAACCCAAGGATGTTTTACCTCTGAGCTTTGTCCCCAGTCCTTTTCATTTTTCTACTTTGAGACAGCGTCTCACTAAGTTGCTAAGGCTAGCCTTGGACATGTGATCCTATCTGACTCCTGAGTTCTGACTGCTACTTCTCAATATTTTAAAGGTATCAGGTCTACTGACCTTCTACTACAGACACAAAGCTTTACCTTTCACACCTCATATTCATCCACTTTTCCTTCTTCAATTCTCTCAATATCACTATTGTACTAAATAAATATTCAATGTTTGTTGACACTGTAAATCACTCAGCAAACATCTGTGAAGTCTTGTATCATCATAGCTCTAAAGTGAGTTAAAAACTATTTTTTTTATTGGTTTCACAGTAGAAGTCATTTCAAAGCCCCATCTAATAGTCTGCTTCATAAATGAATTCTATTAGCTCCTCCATGTGGTCAGGGTTAGGAGTTGCCTTAAGAGCAAGGTACCCCACTTGCCTCCAAGTTCCTGAAGATGTTCCAATATACTCAGATGTTCCTGTCAATGTTTCTAGATAAATGCCTTCACTGTGTTCTGATTACATGAAAGCAAACATTTTGCCAAAAGCATCACTCTGTAGTGATATAACTGTATCCACTTAATTTTTTATGCAGATGTTAAGTCTACCATTTTTTTATTGTGACTTTATTTAGAAATTTTATTTTTAAAACTGGAATACATAATTGAGAACATATAAAATCTAGAATTTTTTGTGCCAAATGGATTGATGATCATTATATTTGGAAATTTCCTATTCTTTCGTAGATCCAACAGATTTCATCAACTCTATTCCCTCTACCACCCCACACTCTGCTGCCTCTGTGAACCAGTTTCTGGACGTGGGTGACCACGATGAAAGTCAGAAAACCACTGTACTTTTGAAACAGATCATAAGTAAATTTACAGGCAGCCCTGATTTCTGGATTGGCATGGACCTCCATTGCTATAAATCACAAAAATAAACTCTGGATGAGTGTTTTATTCCCAAAAAAGGGAGGAAAAAAAAAAAAAAAAAAACCCTGTTAGATGACATTTTAGTGAATATCAGCAGAGAGTTTTTCAAGCTAATTGTCAGAGAAGGAGGAATGGAAGATTCTGGAATGTGACCTCAGGGAGATCATTATGTAGGAGCATTATACCTCTAATGCGATGTGCCGGGTAGCGTGTGTGAATTGTAAATGCACAATTTGAAAGATTTTTCATTACTCTGGGGTGGTAATTTTTCATAATGCTTACTTTCTTTCCTCATCTGCATATCTGTATAAAGTCAGAAATTATGTTTCTTTCATACATGCTTCAAATACTCAGAGCCTTAGAAAATGTTTTTCTTCTTTATTTTCCATTCCCTTTCCCTCCCTTCTTTGTCTTTTTATTCCATATGGTAAAATTTTATTACATTATGTCCTTGAAGACCACAGGTTCCCCAGCTTTCTGGGTTTCCCTGGCATTGACAGAATGCTCCTTAGGACCTTATGAAATATGAAGCAAGATGAAAACATTTGCTGTCTGAATTTGTTCATTCAGACCCATCTATTCATTCATCCAACCTGAATCTGATGCTAGGCCCAGTTGATTTAAGACTGACCCTTTTGTGTTGTTTCTGGTTTGCCTGAGCCAACGCCCAGTCCCTCAGGCAGGTGGCTCTTCCCAAGTACTGCTTATCCTCAAACCATCTGTGCCCTCGCCTGGTGTGCCCACACAGACGTGTTTCCTGCTGGCAGGCTTGTTTGGAAGAGCTTTTTCAAATTTATTGAAAATCATCACAGGCATGCATACTTTCAGGCATGATAAAGAGCTAATGGGAGCTGGAAGCTGATTTAAACACATATTTAAACTACACTGGCTTCAGGTATCTGCTAGCTTTGGCCTTTACCAGAATACTTGCCTTTCATTTCCAGCTTACCTTCTCCACCCAGTTACAGTTCTTGCTGAAGAAGTAGAGAACAGAATAGAAGGTTAAATCTGTTTCTGCTAAATTCCCAAACCTCTGCCTGATGGCCTGATTAAGGGGTTTCACCATTACGATCTTATTGCATTCCAGAGTACCACAAATACATATTGTTAGACCAAGTAACAAGTTCCTATAGGAGTTCCCCAAGGTAGCTCCCTGACACTAGGTTTTGAAGTGCATGTATATACCTAGACTTGATTATCCCTAGCTCTGCCGTTTAGTCTCAAGTGAATAAGCTATGCATTCTCTGCTCTCTGGTATCAACCCAGAATTGTGCCTCAGTGGTCTCCAGAGGCAGCACAGGACAGTTATGAGTAGCACTGCCTCTGGAACCAGATGGCATGGGTTTGATCTCAGCTCTGCCACATACTAGCTATGCCATGTGACCTTGGAACATTCCTTAACCTCTCTGTGTCTTAATTTCCTCAGCCAAATAATGAAAATAATGATCACTATCCACTTCATAAAATGTAATGTTAAGATTAAGTGAGCTAATATAAGTAAAGCCCATAAAATAGTGCCTTGAACATTGGCAAGTACTGTGTAAATATTAGCTGTTATTATTAATTTCACAAAACCTTAAGCTAAGAATTTTTTAAATTAGATTTTTTTTGATTTTTGGAAATAATAGTTCAGGCCTTTTTATTTTCCTTTTGCTTGGATATTTGACTTCAAACCTCAAGAAGTGAAAGTAAGAGGCAGAAAGAGTCCTTTGCTCAGAATGTATAAATGAATGTGTAAAACTTTAAAGGTTTGGAAACCAGTTTTTTTTTATTTAAACAACATGCTAATATTATTTTGCATTATATTTTGGGGTTAGCTGCCCCACATTTTCTCTAAGAGCACAAAAAAGATGAACCAAAAAGTTAAACTGAAATATCATCATCCCCAGGGAGAAGAGGGATGTGAGAAGTTAGTAACTAAATTGAAGAAAGAAAAAGAAGGAGCTATTTTCTCTTTCTTTGTGGTTTCCTTCCATCAATTTCCCTTCAAAAGTACAAATACCCTATTGTTATATTGTGTGCTTGTGTGAATGTGTAACAACAAATCCTATCAATATGTACAACTATAATGCACCAATAAAAAATGCAGAAAAAAAAGTACACATACCACATTTGAGAGCAAAAGTTGAGTGAAAGTTCTTGGTTTGTGAAACTCCTATATGAGTGGCTCTAGTTCACTTGTTTTGAATAGTTTTGGAAAGGAGGGAAGGTCCTTGTTACAATGATGTCACAGTAGCTGCAACTAAAAGGAAACAGCAAGATCCATTGTACTCTGAAGGTATTACAAGGTCACAGAAGATGATTGACATCTGTTGGCCTTACTCAGAGTAATAGTGAGAACTTTCTGCTCATTGTAAAGTCAAGGGATAGGATCTGATTGTAGGAAGGAATTTGTAAAATAGACAAGTTACTCTTAAGAAGGAGTTAAGACACTAATCAACAGATTTTCCCTGAAGTTCCTTGCAGCTCCACACCAGATGGCTGGCTCCCCTACCTCCAGCTTACAGATCCTGGAGGTAGAGATGGATCAGGAGGGTCTGGACTGCTGAGTAGGCTGGATGGAAGGGACACACTGTGACCCTCTCTCCCCCATGGACCTGTCCATTGCCCAAGGATCACCACCTGCCTGAAAATGGGAGTATTTTCCCTCTCTAAGAAACAAACTCCAGGGTAACAGTTGCATTTCTGGGGGCTGTGGAGATAGCTCACTGGTAGAGTGCTTGCCTTGTAAGCACAAGGCCCTGAGTTCGACCCCCAGCACCCCCCCCCCAAAAAAAAAAAAACAGTTGCATTTCTGTATTGCATTCAGTTCTTTTCAGGATAGAGTTGTTTGTTGTTTAGCTCTGGGAAAACAAACAAACGATGTCAGTGGAGACAGACTCTGCCTAAATTCAACATAGCCACCTCTCCAGATTTGCTGATCTTCTCATCCCTAAATTTTATTTTTTTTTTAAATGTTCTTTATACAACATTTTCTAAACTCTGGGATAATCCCAAATCAGGCAGATTATAGAATGAAACAGTATTTACTTTGTGGATTGTCTTTTTTGTACATATAAACATAATGAGTCCACAAGTATTTTGGTTTTTACAGGCAATATGGAATTTGAAAGGGCTCCATAGAAAGTAGGTTTTTCTCTCATGTAGGAATTAATATTTTTAAAGAAAGAAGTTCTGCCCCCTCTAGTTGAGTCTCTTAATTCATTCCCTGGAATGTTCAATGGATAGGTGGACTTCTAAGAGGTAGGGTTACCCCGAAGTATGTGGTACTTTGCAAAGAACTTCAGGGGGCTTCTTGCTCAAAGGAGACAGGGCAAGTCCCCTGATGTCAGGTGGGAGGATGAGTTTTCAGAAGTAGCAGACCACTCGTTGCTGTCTCTTTCCTCTCAGCTGGAAAAAAAAAAATAATGAAAAGGCAGGTAACACCATAGCCCAGCACTGCAGTGTCAACTGATCTCTAGGGGTGTTTGATCTGGCAAGCACGATCATTTGATCCTTCCCTTTGGATGAGTTCAGGGCAGTGTCTTTGCACACATGGAGAGAAATTACTACAGTACACTGATGGGTTTAGAAACCCAGGATTGTGATCATATTCTTTATTTTTGGTTAAAATATGATACACAGATTTTTTTTTTTTCCATTTAGGAGACTTGCTGTTTGGTTTTTTTTTTTTAGTGTTGTTATTGTTGATGTTGTTAAAGAAGTACATGTTTCTACAAAGATACAACATTCATTTTGACAAATATATATTGAGTGCTTATTGTGCCATGTGTTACACCGTTTCAGGAGTCCAGAGGAGAAAGAAGCGAAACAGATCATCTTGGAACACTTTATTAGAGATTTAAAATATAGCTCATAATTCTGATGTCCATCCCAGGATAAAACCCCTTTGGAGAGGATGTCATGCCAAAGGGATAGCACACAGCAATTTTCATGTGTTCCTTGATTACTAAGAAGCAGGTAGCATAAAAGTTAAGAAAATAGTGAACTTTTTAAAAATGAAACAAACAAAAAAGTTAATATCTATATCTCTCAATTAGTGAAACAGATATAAACCAAGTAACTAACTTACATTTTACCAAGTTAGAGTTAATAGGCTGGTGTATAAAACACATGAGAAGTTTATAGGCCACTTTTTTTTTAGAGTACAGTACAAATGAAGAGCAAACTTAAATTCTCTCCAACCATAGGCCCTGCACAACCACTTGGAAAATGCTGATTTGACCACAAGCAAGTAAATAAACTCTTGGAAAAACCGCTCAGAGACTGGGTCTTAATAATAATGGCTCAGAGTACCATACATTGCACACAGACACAGATTATCCAGATAACAGTAAGTAGGGCATTAACAAATGAGCCTCCTTTAAAACAAAGAAATAAACAATAATTTAAAATAAGTTCCTTTTCATTTTTCTACATAAAACATGTAGCAAAGTTGTGTAGTGGGTTCCCAGTAAGAAATGAATTAAATAGCATTTACACAGACTTTCTTCAATCTTCCAGATTGAAGGGGACAGATAAATTACATCTAATCATTATCTTTGTTTCCTGTTTGGACGACAGATAATTAAAGTTAATGGTTATTTTCCTTTCCTTCACTTTTCCCTCCAATCAGTAGGTTCAATTGATTCTACCTTCTAAATGTTCTTCACCTCTGTTCACTTGTATCCCTTACTTCTGTCGTTGTCAGTTCAGTTCACATCAACTTGTCAGAATTTATTTTGACAGTTTCCTAAGTGATTTTTGACCAAATCATCTTTTAGTTTAGATGAGGATATAATAAGAATGACAAAATAATAGTACCAAAGAGTATCCATTCACTGCGTGCCTATTACATGCCTGTGCTAAGCATGCTACATGCTTTAACCCTTAGAAAAACCCTGCAAAGTAGTTATAATCACTCTCCCCAGTTAGTCTTAATGAGGTCAGGCAACTTGTCTACGGCTACTGGTTAGCTAGTAGTCAATCCAATATATAAACTCTGTCTCCAAAACTAGTGCTCTTAGCCACCATGCACACTCCCTGCTGCATTTGCCAATTTTCCCCTTAAATAGCACAATTCCCTTGCAGTATTTAAACCATGTTGCATTACTAGCACAGTGCCTGACACATAAGCATTCAAGAAGGATTTTTTTTAATGGATAAATTCAGAAGCCATTATACAGAAAACAGGAAGCTTTGTGCTTTTTTTAAACTTCAATATTATATTATTTCACCTATCCATATCATTATGAAATGAAAATGTTTAGGTGATCTCAAATATACCCAGATGCCCTTACATTTCTTCAAAGTTACATACCTTAGTGAATCATTGTACTATCTATCCAGTTACCATCCATTAATATGGGGATAATGTTTGATTCTTCTTTTTCCTTCACCACCCACCAATTAATCAGTTAATTAAAAGTTCCATCGATCCTACCTTCTAAATATTTGCCAAATCCTTCACACTCTGTCTTTGCCCATTGCTTTATCCTGCCATTATCTTTGCCTGTAGTATTGTAGCAAACTTCTTAAAGGTGTCCCTACCAATAATTTTAGCACAATTTATTCATATTACAATTGGAATATATTTTTTAAAGTAGAAATCTGATCATTTCACATCTCAGCTTGAAAGCTTTCAGTAGTTCCTCATTGCTCATGGGATAAGGTTCAAACTTTTTGACATTGTGAAAGAAGTGAGTGACCTTACCCTTTCTGTATTTTGCCATCCCTATTTTTACCCATCTCTCTCAATGAGCTAAGTCATATTGAACATTTCTCCCTGAACACATTGTGCTTTCTTTTGCTTCTAGGGAATTCCATATACTGTCTGGGGAACTCCCTGCCCTCTATCTAAGATTGTCTCTCCTACACACTGTCTCCCATTTCCAGGTGGAATGCTGTGTTTACGTACAATTTCTGTGTCATCGTCTCTACTGTCCTTCCTCAAGACAGCTGAATCTGAAGCATGGAGTCATGGCCTTTTAGTTCACCCTGACCCCTGGTGTCTAACTTTGTGTCTAGAGTATAGTAGCTATTAACACATTTTAATTAACTTTTTATCTTAGAGTAGCTTTAGATTTACCGAGAAATTAGAGAGTTCCCTTATATTGTCACCCAGCTTACTGTATTGTTAACATCTTTAAAACATTTGCCACAGCTAGTAGACCAATACTGATACCGTATTATTGACCGAAGTCCATACATTATTCAGATTTCCTTCGTTTTTACCTTGTTTCCTTTTTCTGTTCAAAGATATGATCCAGGATACATACCACTTAAAGTTACACCTTCTTAGGCACACATCTCCTGGTTTTGATTGTTTCTCAGATTTTCCTTGATTTTAATGATCATGAGAGTTTTGAGAAGTAGTAAATTGGTACTTTGTAAAACGTTCTCCAATTAGAATTCATCTGAAGTTTTTGTTATGATTAGACAGGGTTTTTGCTTGGTGGAGGGAGATCACAAGGGTAAAGTAGCGTTTTCATCATACCATGTCAAGATTACCTGCTCTCAACATGATAGCTCACTGGTGATATTAGCCTTCAACACTTGGCCAAGGCAGTACTTGTCAGGTTTCTCTACTCTCTTTTTTTTTTTTCTTTTGGCCCTTTCCATACTGTACTTGGGAAATCTGTAAATCCAGCCTATGATTAAAGGGTAAGGAGAGTAAACTATTTGAAATTATTTTTATTCTACATCAGTATAGAGCCGTGAATCTTTATGTTACGCTAGGCCCATAATCCGATACGACTTTATTTTCATTGCTTGGATTGTTCCAGCTTCAGCCATTGAGAGCTCTTTCAGTGTGCAGCTGTGTTTAATTAGCATACCCTGTGTTGTCTATCTGTAGTACTGCAGGTTCTTCTTACTCTCCTCCAACCCTAGATCAGTTATTTCTCCAGGATCCCTGTTTCCCTTTATTTTTGAATATATTATAAACCATGATCAGAGTGCTGGGTGGGCACTAACCAAGTTAAATTAAAATTCAAATTCAATGGGGGGGAGGGAAGGGTTAGTGTTAGGGTTAGAGTTAGGGTTAGGGAGGGGGGCAAGTATGGAGGAAGGAAGGACTGTATAGAGGGAACAGAGGGGTGGGAGGGGTGGGGGGAAGGGAAAAAATAACAGAATGAATCAAACAACATTACTCTATGTAAATTTATGATTACACAAATGGTGTGCCTTTACGCCATGTACAAACAGAGAAACAACATGTATCCCATTTGTTTACAATAAAAAATAAAAATAAAAATAAAAATAAATTTAAAAAAAATTCAAATTCTTTTTTAAAAGCCACAAAATTGCAAAGAATAATATATATTCCCACCCCCCAAAATGAATCAACATTCTTTCTTTATTTTCCTACATTTTTATTTTAAGAAAAAAAAAACTTATAAAATTGAAGGTAATTTTCCCTCTCCCTATGCCTAAGCCCTTAGTCTTTTCCCAAAGGTAATGAACTAACCACAAATCTTAAGCTAGTGTGTAGACATTTCTTTCAACTACGCATGGAATATTTGAAGGAAAAAAATTTATTAATGAAAAACTGGCTTTGATTGGGGCTGAGTTCCCCCATTTCTGGGCTGTTCTAGTTGGTAGTTGTCTCTGTCTTCTGCCATTTGTTCATACATTCGGTTCCTCACAAAGCTCTTAGAGCTGATTTTCCACTTGTCTCTTCTCTCCAGAGGTGACTTCTCTCTGCTGTTGCTTCCCAGACACTCTCTCTTCTCCAGTCTGTCTTATCCCTTCTCAGAATGAAGAAGACTGATGTTGTAAGCTTTGTGAAAGCAAACTGTTGACTCAAAAGCACTGTGCTAATATAAACTCTTATAGCTCTGCCCCTTCAGAAAATGGGCCCTGGAGCATCATTTATTTGTTTGTAATACCTGACTTTAATAGCCATTTTAAAAATTTTTTATTAATATTGTACTAATTATACTTTTTAGTGGGGTTCAGTGTGATAGTTCCATACATGCATGTTATAGTGTGAATAACATTATCAGTTGCTTCTAGTTCTTCTTCAATTGTACTTCTGAAAGGTTGAGGCTGCCAGGGTGGGTATCTGGAAATCAGTATGGTTATGTCTATTGTTCTTTATTTTTATTTTCCTTATAAATACTCTTCCTCAAGAGGAAGAATACCCAAAATAGAGGGGAAAAAAACCTTAGTATTGATGGTCATGGAACTAATAATTTCTCCAGCAAGTGAACTTAAAATGAAAGGCTGATTGTATAATTATAAAGTGAGAGACTGTACTGTAATCTCCATCCACTGAACTGTCTGCTCTGTAGGCTGCGTTGATGGTGTTCTGGCCCACTTACCTCAGTAGCAGAAATTTGGGGTTTGGTGTCTTTAGTCCCCTTATTAGTAAATATATCTAATTTCTTCCCACAGTTCACACTTACTTTGATAAAGGCAGATTTTGAAGCACTTACTTGAGGACAGTTTGCCTAGCATCTGGATAGTCAACAGAGGCGCAATGAAGCACTTCTTGAGGTAAGTGTGGCTTCCTGGATGAACCTGCTAAAGCTGAGAAACTTTCTTGCCAATTAGGGTAGTATTTCTGTTCTCCATTTATGATCCCACGATCAGGTCTGCTGTTTTGTATTTTGGTCAAGAATAATTTGGTCATAAAGTTCCTCTGCTAATTGTCAATGCACATTGATGCTGTGACAGAGCACTCGTAGAAGACAAAAGAACATGGGCACAAAAGCATAAGTATCTTGGACAACTTTGATGACCTGTGTCTCTAAAGAATGGCATGCTGCTAGGCTGAATGTGGAGGTTTAAGGATCTAGCAGTCAAGGAATTAATTGATACATTTGTATAAAATTATTTCTCTGAAGTAAGCAATTTAAAATACCCCTTAATTTATATTTTGGTTGGCTAACCAACCTGTACAAGCATTTTAAAATGTGCTCTGAGGGTTAAGATATTTGTTGTAAGCTTCTACTCTCGCTACCTCAATGATATTTCTGCAATCTGTATTTATGATTGGTTCTCTGCAGACCGAATAGCTTGAATATGTTGTATGATGGTGTATTTGGAGTGTTTTTGTTTTAAGACCTACATTTAGGACTATTTTCAAGAGGACTAATGAAATTGCCTGTGAAATTTTATATTGTATTAAAATAAACAAAATAAAGTTACTCATATCCTGTATGTTAGAAAATTCAACACAGTTTCCAGAAGACTGGCATTCTCAGCCTTAAGATAGTGATCTACCTCTAATGCCCTTTCTTATTTTGCTCTGATTTTCCTCTAAGCAAATCTTTAGGAAGCTTGTTTCTTTTAGGAAATGGATTTTTTCCATGGCTGCAATCTAAGATTTTATTTTCCCCACTAGTCTTGTTTTCCTGAGTCTCTGGAGGCGCAGACAGGTTGTGTAGTCACTGTGCTTTGGTATGACTGCTGGTGTTTACTGGATCTTAGAATCCTGAAAACACATCAGCAGGTCACTGTGAAACCACTTCCAGACATTAGTTTGTTTTCTTGCAGAGAATATTCCCCAGCCTGTTTATCTCAGCTATGTTCAAAGGATAGTATTTGAAATATCACTAAGACATTTGCCAGCCAAGTATTTGACCTGTTATGTTTTTGGTTGCCATGGTAATTAACCCATCTGTTTACATGTTTGTGGAAAATTTGTATTTATGAACGCCTCCCCAATGTAAACGTGGGTCTTTTCACTGTAGAAGCATGTTAACAGAAAACTTTAGTGTTAGTTGAAGCTTAGAAGTCAGGAGTGCCCTGCGTAAGAGTTAATGGTGGTGGTAAGGTCTGTGCCAAGCTGCACACTTGAATTTCTTCTTCAGTGTCTCATTTGTTTTAGAAAAACTCAAGTGGACTAAAAACCAGCCATTTTAGGAGAGATTGTAGCTTTTGCTTCTGTTACTTTCCTTGTTGAATAGTGGCAATAGTATGTTTAGTAGAGATTATATTTTAGAATCAACTTGTATAAGATGATATAAGTGAAAATCCACCACTATAATTTTGCACAGACCAGTACTAAAGGTAATAGAACCAGCACATCCCTATCAGTTATGTATTCTGATACGATTTTTTCTCTTTTAACTTGGCACATACATTTTCTAAATATTATTTGGCATTGACTATATAAAACAAAAGCTAGAAGAAACATTACATCAAGAAAAAAATTAGTAGGTTTTAATTAACCATTGACTTTTGAAATAATAAAAGGAAATTCAGCCATTACCCATCCTTTAGCTTTCGTTTCTAGTATTTTTATTAAGTTATAATATGTGATTTCACTATATGTTATAATGTTTATGAAATTTGGAAGAATAGGAGGGCAAGAAGTAATAATCCTGTTTCATGGACTCCATCAGATTTAGATTGGCATTTATTCTCTATAGTCCATTCCCACAGATGTTGGACAATCTTGCCAATCTTTTCATTTGAACCAAAGAGAAGGTTATGTAAACATGGCCTGAATAAATCAGGTGATAATTCCTGAAGTCAGCAAATATATTATGAAGAATGAGAAGCTGACTTTTACTGAGAATTCAGCATTATTTAAAAACCCACAGAGAAATTAATCTGTCAACTTCTGAGGCGTTCTAGAATGAAATGCTCTATGCCCAGCCTCAGAAGAAATTAGACTAATCTTAAAGAAACCAAGTTGCAGGAAAGAATGAGATTTAATCCACTTTAAAATGTGTGGTACCTGCCTTAGTCTGTTTACAGTTGCTATAACTAAATATCTCAGATCAAGTAATTTATAAATAAAGGTTTGTTTGGCTCGCATCTTTAGAGGCTGGTAGGTTCAAATTTAGAGGACTGCATCTGGTGAAGGCCTACTTCCTGGTGGGAACTCTGCAGTCCCAAGAATGTGCAGCGCATCATGTGGTGACAGGGGCACACAGCGATGACCCACTCTCAAGATAACCCATTAATCCATTAATCTATAAGTGAATTAATCCATTCATGAGGGCAAAACCCTTAGGACTTAATTGTCTCTTAAAGGTCCCACCTGGTCCCATCTCTAAATACCTTACATTGGGGATGAAATTTCAACATTAGTTTTGGTAGGACATTCAAGTCATAGCAGCTCACTGCAACCATTAGATACATTAGTGAGCATGAGGTAATGGAGAAAATATTTAAGGCGTGTTGAAAAGAGTTACCTGAGATAAAAGAAATAAATGCTACAGTCTTAGTACACCCAACTAAAGTGCATGGCTTTTGTTTTTTGAGTTTTGAGATGGAGTATGTTATGTTGCTCACGTTGTCCTCTAACTTGTGATACTCCTGCTTCAACCTCCTTAGTAGCTGGGATGACAGGCATGCGCCAACACACCTGGCTTAACGGTGTGTGTTTTAAATGGAATGTCGATATGGGATATTAAATAAGTACCTCCTAGTCACCCAATCTGACTTTTGCCATGATCGGCATGAAAAGAAAACAAAAGATAAAATACATAAGAAAATGTTCCTGTGGCTGGGCACAGTGACACATGCCTGAAATCCCAGCAATTCAGGAGGTTGAGGCAGGAGGATCATAAATTTAAGGCCAGCCTGGACAACACAGTGAGTCCCTGAAAAATAAAAAATATTGGGGCTATAGATTGCCAGTACTGGGGGAAAAGAAGAAAAAAGAAAGGAGAAAGAGAAGGAAGAGGAAGAACAAGAGGGGGGGAGGGGAGAGGGAGGGGAAGAGGAAGGGAAAGAAAAAGAAGTACAGGAGGAGGAGGAAGAGCAAGAGAAGGAGGAGGAGAGCCTACATGTGATCAGAAAAAGAGAAGAGAGAGACCATTTTGAAGCCCCAAATAAAACCAAGGGTAGGGTTTAAATTTTATAGTATATTTTATCAATTTTAATTCAATTGATACATATTATAAAGAGGACCCAAGATTGGTACTGAAGATCTTCTTTCTTTCTTTTCTTTTCCATTCCAGTACTGGGGATTGAACCCAGGGGCTCTCTACCACTGAATTGCATCTCTAGCTCTTTTTCTTTTTGTTTTGAGACAGGGTCTTTCTGAGTTGTCTAAGCAGCTTGCAATCCTCCTACCTCAGCCTCCTGAATTGCTGAAATTACAGGCATGTGCCACCATTCCCATCTGCAAGCACATTTTCTTACCCATTTTATCCATTTTTTTCCTTTCATGCACATCATGGCTAAAATCAGATGGTTGACTGTGAGGTACTTATCCATTATCCCATATCTACATCCAATTTACCATTGAGCTATATCCTCAGACCAACATAAAATATTTTAAAATAATCAGAACATTATTAATTTTGGAAAATTTTAATAAATGGAATATGAAAGTAATGCCATATAAATAATTGCTACCAACCATTCCAGCCTCATAATCTCAACTTCTTGACTGTGAATCTCTCTGTCTATTTTCCTTCTTCAGGCAGATGCAAGGTAAGGAAAACATCTGCGAAGCTCAAACCTCTGTTGGAGAAAATGTTTGAGCAATACAGCAGACTTATCCCTTCATCCTGGCAATTGAGGAAGGAAAGTATTTCACTATTATGATTAGGTAAATAAAGGCATATCATTAGCAAAAATAACGGTAAATTGGATTTTATAAGTCATTCACACTTGACTAACATCGTGGTCTTCTGATTCACTCAGTAAGCATTTGCTGCTGATAATGCCAGTATTATGCCACTTTTATCTTCTCTTCATAGCAATCATAATGAAATAGGACTTAATTGCCCATTTTACAGAGCAAGTCAAGGACGCATAGCAAATTAAGTAACTTGCTCAAAGGCACAAGATATTTGAACACAGACCTATTTCTCTTTGTGCTTCATGTTACCCTCTTGCTGTGTGCCCACTGGAAGTCTTTGTGGCTGATACAAAAATGAATATGAGATGGTCTCTGCCCCAAAGTATCACACCATCTGGTAAGGAGATGAGGAGTACACATTCAAAAATAAGACACAAAACAGAATGTGATTCGTGGCAGGTTACAGGCATTTTGTGAAGGAATGTCCATGTGAGGCTTCATTGAGGGATAAAGAGGATTAAGACTTTTGTTGTTTTGTTTGGTGCTGAGAATCAAATCCAGGACCATCAGAGAACTAAGGGCACTGCCCCTTAGAACTTTTATATTTTAAAATAAGGATAGAGGGCGTGGAAGGCGAAGATATTGTGAACAAAGCAAAGAAAGTATGGCTGAGTGCCACAGCGGAAGTGGTTCAAGTTTGCTACATGTAGACTCTGTTTAGACTTGAGTAGAAGATAGATTGCAGAGTTTAAGTTCTTGGTACCTTTGCAAGCACAGAATAAAGCAGCTCAGAAGTATGGTAGCATTTTTACCCTGACTTCAAATGGACCACAAAGAGAAGGGAGAATCAGACAAAAAATCTTTTCCTGTTTCAACACGTCTAACCTTCTCTTAGAGCCAGAAATCTACTATAATCCCTGCAACTCACAAACGCGAAAGCAGAGACTCAGAGAAACAAAGTACCTTGTCCAAAGTCACACAGCTCACTAATGGCAAATGGGGACTAGATTTGAGGTCTGATTTCTGGACTGTCTAGTCAGACTTTCTGTTCAGCACCAACCAATTTCCACTGCTTTTGAAGTACAAAAGGCATATGCATGTGCAGCTGCCCCAGAATTTGAATAGCATTGCTTGAGGCACTAGCTGAGTTTATGAAAAGGGCAAAGTTTTTGGCCTGTGTACTCAAATTTGTCTGTCACTGTAGACTGTGCTTCTTCTACCAGTTATCCATAGTTTTCTCTTGTAGGACACATATACATGCATTTACATATATTTGTATGTGTGTGTATATAAAACATACGTTTATACACACAATGTGTGTATACATTTATATATATATATATATATGCACACAAATATGCACATACATATACACATGTATACTTTATTTTCCCTGGAGCAAAACAAAAACTGTTTTCACACTCATTAAAATCCATTCGCCTCAATCTTTTTCTAGGCAATTTCCGGCAGTTGGCCTCCCCAGAGCCTGCTCATTGCCATCGAGCTGTTGCCTGGGATGCTTCTACAGCTCCATTGTCCACATCCCAGTTCTTCTGCCCTTTGCTTTCCCTCAGCTTTTCAGGGGCAACTCTTTCGACATGTCACTGTTTATTAAGCCCCTTCTGCAGAGCATTAACAAGATCAGTGAAAGCCATAGCATTCAATAAATGTTGCTTTGAATTTCATTTATGTATCTACTGCAGTTTTCACTTTTGTTCTGAAGTGAGAAGGCATGCTGATTTTCCAGGAGGTTCTTGTGCTCCTTGTAGGACAATCAAGAGTTGACCTTTCTGGGCGTAGTGGCCACACCTGTAATCCCAGCAGCTCAGAAGGCTGAGACAGAAGGATAATGAGTGAGGCACTGAGCAACTCAGTGAGGCCCTGTCTCTAAATAAAATACAAAATAGGACTGGGGATGTGGCTCAGTGGTCGAGTGCCCCTGAGTTCAATCCCTAGCACCCCACCAACTCCCCAACCCCTGCCTGTTAAAAAAAAAAAAAAAAACAGAGATGACCTTCCTTTCCAATCTCAGAGGAGGGTACTTCACCTCCTCTCTCTCGAATTATCAGTTTTTCTTGTCATTTTGCTTTACTGCAGGATCACATGACTTAAAGTGAAATTAAGTCCTTTGCTCTTGTTCCCCGTTTCCACTGCCACAGCCCCAGCTCTTTTTTCTTCTGTATGGCATTGCCAGTTTCCTTTCGTATTTGTCGGTTGAAGAAATAAGCAACCTGCCTTCTAGTTACCTTTTATTCAGTTTCCTCTCAATTCATTCATAATCATTTTCTTTCAGCTAAATCTTTAAGATAGAGATTAATTTATTTGTAATATTGATAATTTCCTCTAACCTGGTAGTTTAAATTTTTATTAATTAAGTAGAAAATCTATAATAATAACAGGTCCAGTCCCCTATCCCCTTATTTTGAGGCCTATAATGTTACCTATTGGTGACAACCCTTTATTTACATATTTATTTAATTTTGGTTGTTTTAAAAATATTTTTATTTACCAATAAAAGTTTACATTTGAGATTACATTTAAATACTTTTTAAATGTCAAAGTATAATGTGTTTGCTGCTTTCCCTTACATATATTTTTAATCCAACTTTTTAAAATAAATCTTGTAAATACATGCATCCAAGCATCAGTTTTTTTAATTTGAATAATAATGTAATTAATAAATTAAATGTATTATTCTGTGTCTCCTTTTCCTTGAAGGGAAAAATATAAATCATTAATTTATTATTTTAATTATCCCACGATCAACTGTTGTTCTCCATACTCACAGATAAAAATTTCCTGGGAATGTAAAGATAGTGCCCTTTACTACATCAATAGAATTTGGAATAATATTGGTCTATGATAAATAGATATTTACCCCACAACCTCCTTAAATTTTTGCTTTTCAGAAGACAGTGTGATCTCTTTAAATAAAGAATGGTGGGAAAGACCTTGGGGACCCCACTCTACCTGGGCACAGGGTCTTGGTGCCTCTGCTCTGCTCTATAGGCAGGAAATGCATGTTGTCCTAGAGGCCCATGCATGCTTTCTTTATGTAATCTCACATTTCCAGTTAATGTGTCAAGTTCTCTGCAGCCTCTCTTCCCAGTAGAAAACTCTTTCTACAGATGGCTCCTTTTATTAGGCAAACTCCTTTTAATACATTAATTCCCCACCAATTGCCAGTGTCCCTAATAGGAAATTTCAATGAAGTAACTAAAATTTTTTAAAAAGTCATTTTTGAAAGTGTGTATAATTCTGGAAACATTGAGAAGTTTGCTCTTCTTTTTGGCCATTTAGATGAAAAATGTTTCAATGGGAAACTATGATTTGAGCTAAGAATTGTGATCTTTTTTTCTCTTTTTGTATGTCTCTTTTCTCACCAATAGTATACTTCTTATTTATTACAGGATTTCTTCAAGCAAGAATTGACTTTCATTAGCACATTCATTGAGATTGTTCAAAATAAGCCATTTTTTCTCTTATTTTTTCCAAAAGAAGACATCAGAGTCACAAATTTAAGATGATGGAGTAGTTTGCACTACAGGTACCCACAGCCCTCACCCTCAGGCAAGGGGCCACTTGGTTCTAGGTGAATCTTCTGTTTTCCAGACCTATCCCTGATTAATGGATTCCTCTAACAAAGCAGCACAAGACAGGAGCTCACATTTATTTGGTGGCAGAGATATGATCCATTTTGAATAATTTACTTTGGGTGGCTATTTTGCTTCAAGCTAGAGAATGGGTGTTAAATAATAAACGTGATAATAATTGCTTTATGGAAAAAGGCTGGTGTGAACTCAGCCATAAACTTCACTCTGTAGCATATAAAACAACAGTAAACAAAAATACTAGAAATGGAACATGTAGGAACTCTTATTATTGAATCAGATTCTCCCAGTGCTTAAGTATGGCATTCATCTCAGGAAGCCACAACAACTCGTTTTTGGAACACTATCAACAGGCTATGATTAAAAAACAGAAACAGATGCAAAAATGACACTGCCTATGCAAGGAGTAATTAGAAATATGGAGTACTGGTTCGTATTTTTTTCGTTCTACTTTTGAAGATTTAATTGTTGTTCATATGACATTAACTTAACAATTAACATTGTCAGTAGTGAGTGGAGAACTTCCCAGCAGAACTGAAAACGCTTAGTCTACTATTGTGAAGAAAAAGAAAAAAAAAGCGAAAGTTGCCCTAGTTAAAACTCAGCTTTGTTAATTTGCTGATTCAGACTGGGAGGAGAAAGGAGCAGAGCTGTAACCCCCTGAGCACAGAGTCAGGTGGCAGAGAGGGTGTGGAACAGGACAGGATGAGAGTCTGTGCAAGAGAAAGCAAAGGAGATCTGTCTCGAAGGTCTATTTGAAATGCCTCCTCTGGAGGAATGCAGTCAGAAACATGAGGAGGTAAAACAAAGTAAATTAGGAGGAGGAAAGGGTACAATGAATCCGAAAGTCCTTAAACTCCCATAAGAAAGAGATGTGTCTTTTCTTCCTCTCTTCCTCTTCTTTCTTCTTTCCTCCCTCCCTCCTTCCCTTCCTTTCTTCTTCCCTTCCCTCCTTGTTTCCTTCCAACACCAACCAGTCAAGAGCATTTGGGAGTCTGTTTCTTAGTTTCTTCCTTTGCAGGGTAAACTCGCCAAACCAATTTATCAATCTTTGAAGATACTTAATTGTTTTTATGGTTCTGCTTTCAACAGGCAGCAATTTTTCTGTGAACTTTATGATTTAGGGAGCCAAATAGGTCTAAATAATTTCAGAAGTGAACTCCTGGCAGTGTGGGTGTATGCCTGTTTTAGTCAACTCTCTTTGCTGCTGTGACTAAAGGATCTGACCAGCACAATTGTAGAGGAGGAAAAGTTTGAGGGCTCAGGTTTCAGAGGCCATAGTCCATAGTCCATTCCTGCGGGGAGTGGGGCTCCATGTGAGGCAGGACATCATGGCAGTGTTTGGCAGAGAGAAGCAGCTCATATGAGATCAGGAAGCAGAGAGAGAGAGAAAGACACTCCATTCCTCAGATACCCAAACACATACCCAAGCCATGCCCCAAATCCCACCTCCTTCAGCCACACCCTACCACTTAAATTACCACTCAGTTAATCCCTACCAGGGGATTAATTCAGAGACTGGGTTAAGACTCTCAACCCAATCATTTCTCCACTGAACCTTCTTGCATTGTCTCACATGTGAGCTTGGGGAACACCTCACATCAAAACCAGAGCAATGCCCATCCTGAGTTGTGCATGTGGGGGATTTGCTGATCTGGTCTTTTCATGAGGAAGCCAATTGGGTATTGTTTCTATCATTAAAATAAGAAAGAGATAACTCTGGTGTTTCCATCTCTGACCATGTCTTGCCTGGACCAAGCTTATGATCTATATGCAAAATAAATTTTAACTTTCAAAACATTAATCGATCTGATTATCTGAATTGAAAAAATATAGTACTTAGCAAGCAAAAAAGTACAGTGCCCAGCAAGGCATTATTTCTTTTAATGAAATATCTGTGGGCCTGCTGGTCCATTAGAAAAATAAGGGGGGCATTTTAATTATATCTTGGATAATAAATAGCATTCATTATCAGGACTGCTGACCTAGAAGTAACAAAAGGGTAAACAGTACATGTCATTTCAATAAATGTCATTTCATCACTAAAATGGGCATTTTATTCCATGATTTGTAATGTTGTTTATATGGTTATGGGAGAAGAATGTCATACTTTTCACAGAGTGCTTGAACCCTCAGAAATGATGCTTGATTCTTAACCCCAACTGGATTTCTACTGGGTTACACCATCTTTCACATCTCATGGTGTGAACATCCTCAGAGGAGTTAAAAAAGAAAAACATAAAATCAAACAGAATATGTTACCTTCTTTATGTCAAACTGTCTTGATGCAAAACAGCAATACAGGCATTTTCTTCCCACGTAGAAGGAGGTCAGTGAGAGAAATTATAGGTCATTCTACATACAGGCACTTCCTGCCACCATGAATAACACTTCTAAGTCTCAAACCACATCTTTGTATAGATCTGATATAATGATTATGGGGAAAACTTTTCATAGCTTAATTTAACCTATAAAATGGTTTGTGCCTTGTACCCTAAGTAGGGTGAATATGCAAATGCTCTGTGTGTTAGTCAACTTTCCCTTACTATAGCAAATACCTGAGATAGTTTTGGAGGTTCTAGTTTGTGATTGGTTGGCCTTATGGTTTTTGGTCTGTAGCAAGGCAGCATATCATGGTGAAAGAACATGACAGAGAAAACCATTCATCTTATTGGTCAGGAAGCAAAAAAGAATGAAGAGAGGGCCAGAGTCCCACAGCCCCTTCAAGTGTATGCCCCACATCTTAAAGGTTCCACCACCTCCCAATAGTGACATCCTGAGAACCAAGCCTTTAACGTACAGGCCTTTGAGGGATATTTAGGATCCATATAAGGCTCCATAAACAATTATCAGGACCCTTTCCTCTAGGAAGAATTGGTACTACAAGAACCTGATGATCATGTGATCTAATACATAGACTTGAAAGGTGGCTTCATATGGTTTCTGACCCACATGTGAGGCTGACTTTACTGAAAATTGCACATGAAGCAGATAATCATGGAAAGTTTTATCGTTGACTTAATAGGAGTAATGTCTCCTAGTAATTAATATCATTACCATTTGGCAGGGGACCAGTTGACAAAGACATTGCTCAATCTTTTTTTTCTGGCATAGCTATTCAATAGTTGAAAAATGAAGAACAGTTTCCAAGAGAACAAGTTGAGATTTTATAAATCTTCTCACTTGTCTAATTAAAATGTTCTATGAAATTTATTTTTAGAGTTCTTTTTTTTTAAGCTGTTAACCTAAATCTTAACAGATCTTAAAACATATTTGACTTGAGCAGTTGAATGTTAGCTTTTTAACATAGTAAATTCATTTTCTGTTTTTGAGCAGAATCCAACTGATTTTATAGTAACTAACTACACATAGAAATTTCATATGCACTATTGTAACTGCATTTGATCATTTTATGCATTCTAAATTTTGTTATAACTTTCTTTTTTTCTTCAATAAAATAATATATATATGCTACACAAAAAGAAAATAGACTTGATTAAAAAAAGAAAATGAAAATTACTGATAACTCCATTACCCAGTGACACCACTGTTTACATTTTTTATGTACATTTGTGCTCTTCTCTCTCCCATCCCATTTATATATCACTACTAAAACTTTTTTGTTTCATGTTTTAAAGAAAAACATTCTTTACATATCCCTTTGTAACATTTTCTACTTGAGAAACATATCATGGACATTTTCATATTATTAGATGTTCTAGGACAGTGTTATTGCCTGCATTGTTCTCTTAATGTAGCAGCTTGGTTGTATATTTCTTTGCATTCATTTTAAAATATGGACCCTGTGCTTTTGTACAAATAAGACTGTTGAAATTTTTATTTTTAACACGGGCGATTAAAAATATTGGAACCAGAACAATTTGAACAACCAAGGCATTGGTTCATTTGGGGGAATGGATCACATTGTTGAGGCTATTAACTAATTAACTGATCTAAATGGTCCTGGATCACATTATTTCAGAACCCAGGCAGGGCGAGGCTTGTGGGTAGAAATCAGTGAGCATTTGAGGAAAAAAAAAATTTTTTTAAATAACATTGATAGGGCCAGGCATGGTGGCGAGCCTCCCAGAGGCTCAGGAGGCTAAAGCAGGAGGATTGCTAGTTCAAAGACAGCCTCAGCAAAAGCGAAGCACTTAAGCAACTCAGTGAGACCCTGTCTCTAAATAAAATACAAAATAGTGCTGGAGATGTGGCTTAGTGGTCAAGTGCCCATGAGTTCAATCCCCAGTGCTGAAAAAAGAAAGAATGAAAGAAATGACACTGATAGGAAGTAATAGAAATAATTCTTCCTCCCAGGAATCCACAGTATAAAGAGAAGATGATTGAATGTCAGTTCCTGAGTGACAAGCCCGCTTTATCCCTAAAACGAGTCACTTTGAGACTCTGACCAGTAGTCTCACAAAGTAGTAGGCACTTACATTTTTAAAATGAAAAGTCAGCATAAGAGACAAATTCACATGTGCCAGACATGTGAATAAGTGCATGACTAGCAACATAGTTCCTAGTTTGGTGAGGATCGTTGGGGTGAGGTAGGTTGTTCAGGAAAGAAGACGTTCCTTAATAAGAGCCAAGAACAGCTTCTTTATAGTTTCTGAAAAGTTTAATCAGGGAATGCTGTCACTGCTGAAGAGAATTGAAAGTCAGCAGTGTTTATTTAGTGACTTGATAAGGAGACCTTCGAGCAAGGGCAAGGAACGTTGGGACTGGTCAGCAGAAAAGGTGGCTACACAGCCACGTCCTCCAGGAGGACAGCAGTGCGTAACGGAGAGCAGGGGAAGGAAGAAAGAGTGAAAGTGAGGGAAGAAACAAGTACAGGTAGTGGCTAAATAAATAAATGCCATTAGGAAGGGCTAGAAAAGAACAAGGGTGAGTTGAGAAGCCATTCGCCCAGGCAAAAGGCAAAGACTTTCTTCCCCAGGTCTAACATTAGACATAACATTAGCACAAGCAATATTGAAGAATTCTGTTTGCAAGGTACTTACTTATTTCCAAAACATTTTTGGCAGAGGGAGGGACAACATATTCCAGTGCTTCATCCTTGGTTTGTTGGAATATCAAACTTTCTAGAAAGGGGGATTCTGGAGTAGCATGAGTAAATGTAGTTCCTGCAAATAAAGTCACATACATATACTTGCAAACCCCTAATTCTAATTGCTGATTTTCTTCTGGGTTGCTTTTCTCGCTGGTGGTGGCTGCTTTCTGTTCTCTTCCAGAGTTCTGTTGGAAGGGTGCTGTCTTTTCTTTTTCACAGAATGTTGATCCAGGTGTGCCTGTATTTTTACTGTAAATTTTTGTGGCGCTGCCTGAAATTTGTAATGAGGAAGCTAACTGGAAGATGTGAACTGCAACGAATCTGTTACAATACCAAGCCTGGAGCTTCTAGAACCATGAAGATCGGTAAGCCTGAAACAAAGAAAAAAGCAAAATGCAGAGCTGACACAATTTTAATTTCATTATAGTAATTTTAAGCCATTTGTAAAGCATCATTTTTGAATGACTTTTTGTTATTGTTTTAACAGAAACATCACTGAGGGATTCGAAAAGTAAGGTAAGTAAAATTGTTCCCTTATTTTTCAGCAACTTTGCATAGGAGGCTTATCATAAAAGTAAAAATTTTAAGAAACAAAACTATATTGTTATTTGAAAACTAATGCAAATTAAGAAAGAATCATTTGTCCATCACAAAGCACTGTACTCTTTACATTTGAATTTCTAGACAGATTTGTGAGGCATTTATAATTTCATTATTGAATAAATCCTTTTTTATACTTCTTACATCATAAAAATAAAATTTTCTTGAATATTGGAACAGTATTAACTCTCTAGTATTTCCTCACCATCCAAATGAATTAACTTTATACTAACTTTAAGATCTCCCAGTAAAACCAAAGAAGTCACTATGTTAGCCTTTATAACACATAGCTGAGTATGCACATAACAGAAAAAAAAAAAACATTTTTGAAGTTTCTTGGTTATTTTATCTTATTATTTAATTTTGGCATCCTTCAGACCTTCTTCCCATGTTCTGTCATAGACAGAATGCCCATTAACAGTAGGAACTTTATTGAATGAGGAAAAGAAAATACAACACTGCAATGTAAGTAACTTGAAACAGATAACAATAGTAAAAACAAAACAAAAACCGTATGTATTTCTGCTTTACATTAATTACCTTTATCAGGAAAATGGCACTAACCTGATCATGAAAAGTTCAAATTTGCTAGAATTCAGGCAGGCTAAATCAGTGTTTGCTTTTAGCTTACACTTTCATACAGAAGCTTGAAATAGCACTTGAAGCCTCTATCCCAGTAGACACTGTTTAAAGTCATTGGCATTAATGAAAAGGGAACTGATCAGCATATTTTCCAGCTGCTGCAGACTTCAGTGAGTGTTCACCCTGATGCCATTGAAAAAACTATAGACGACATCATGGAACTGAAAAAAATCAACCCCGACATAAATCCACAGTAAGAATATGCTCCCTATGTTAGAAAATTGGAACACAAATCACGTGGCCACCTGTTTAGTGTTTGTCTCTCTCCTTCCCTCTCTCCCACTCCCCTCTCCTTCCCTCTCTTCCTCAGTCATCTGCAGTGTGTCAACTTTTAGGCGAAAATAAAGAAAAAAAAGGTGCCTTTTCATGTTTGTAAATAGCAGGAACTTGACACTTCTGTTATGGAGTATGCTTATGCGTCTGAGATGCAATGAA
The DNA here is from genome assembly GCF_902686455.1 of Sciurus vulgaris. Lineage (NCBI taxonomy): Eukaryota > Metazoa > Chordata > Mammalia > Rodentia > Sciuridae > Sciurus > Sciurus vulgaris. The sequence continues at coordinate 103,348,452 of NC_136472.1, forward strand.
TGTTAAGAAATTGGAGGGATGCGCCTGATATGGGACTATGAGATAGAGGAAGCCCATTCATCCACAACCTTCTATTCAATGCCTGTTTTACATTAACAGTAAATGTTCAGATCCTAACTATACCTCAGCTGATTCTGCTAGAATATTCCTTCAGTTTCCTCATGAATATTCCTTCACAACAGGCTGATAATCTTGGAGACAGTTCCTACCTGCTCATCAAGAAGACAGGCATGTGTGGGAGGAAGAGATGGTTTTTGTATGAAGACTTCAGAACTTTATAATTTATTCCTCTCATCTTGGAAGTATTAAAATGCATTTGGCAGTGTTCGTGACATTTAAAATTAGTTTTAGATTTTCCACTGGGAACAGCAATTTTTCAGTAAAATTTGGGGCTTAGGACATTGGTTAGAATAAATTTGAAATTCAGATATATTTAGAGACAGTTTTAGGTGGGTAACAATCAAACTGTCTTTTAGATCTATGAACATGAGAACTTTAGATGTTACCTTGGAGAAAGCCTTTTAATTACCAAAGACAGGAAGCTGGAGTTGAAGGGGATGTCAGAGCATGCTTGGCACAGGTCCACATCTTGTAAGGATTCGAGATACCAGCTGTCCAGGGGCTCATCACAAAAATGCCATTTCTACCTGTTCTCCATAGCATTCTTCTGCAGCCACTTCAACTTATTACCTGCCATTCCCTTTTTCAGCCATTAAAGTTGATTTAATTGGGCAATTAATGTATTTTTAATACATTATAAATGTATATATTTTATTTATTATAAATGACATATATTTTATTTTATTCCTGAGATATATTTTATTCCTTTGGGAAGGTGATAAGAAGGCAGTTCATTCTAAATTAGATTGAACCAAAAATTTAAGACTACAACTGGGCATAAGGGATGTATTAGTCCTCTAATCATATTTAGAGATTGGATTAGATTAAATAGCAAGTCTCTTCTTTATCTGACCTACAAAAGTTATATGTTACATTCAAAAGCATTTCTTTGCATCTGTTCTTTTCATGTCCTTCTGTAAAAGGAATAGGCCTTAGGCGCTTTTTGTTATAGTTTATTTGTTTGCTTGTTTGTTTTTATATCTCAGTGTGGTTTCCAGAACCTTTTCTTTTATCCTGGATTATTATTGACAAAATCTGATATAAAAAATTAAATATTTTCCAAGAAAACAAAGAAGTCGATGGTTAGAGATGGGGAAAACATTTTTAAATCACAAATCTTTCACTACTGTTAATCTTACTTTAATTACATTTTTAAGTGCTGCTCACAGTACTACAAAAAATTTAACTAACCTCGTTCCCACCTCTTTTATTTCTTTCATTCTATTCTTTCCCTCAAAAGTAACTCTCTTCTCAGTCCAATACTGATTTTCTAAATGACCAAAGTTACTGTGCCATTTCCTAAATTTAAAAATCTTGACAGGTAAGGTGTCATAGGCCTGAAGTCTCAGGGACTTTGGAGGTTGAGGCAGGAGGATTTCAAGTTCAAGGCCAGTCTCAGCAATTTAGTGAGACCATCTCAAGATAAAAAATAAAAAAGGCTTGAGATAGAGCTCAGTGTTAAAGTGCCCCAGGATTTGATTCCCCAGAACTGCAAAAGTAAAATAAGATAATTTTTTTTTTTTTTTTTTTTTTAGTTTTCAGTTCTGTGATATACAAGTGCCATGAATGAAGGCCATTTAATTGAACACAATTTTAATCTTAGTGTTCCTGGATTTTCTGACATTACCCTCTGCATTTGAAGTAGTTATATCATCCTAAGACCTTTTGCCCCCAATTTTATATTTAACTTCTGTGCATTTCATTTACCACCCAAAAATGATGGTGATGTCACTGTCATTGATTAAAATGACCACCTCCATTAAGACAAAAATGTTCAGAGTGAGTAAAGTAGAAGCAAAAATATACTAGACAGCATCATATGAAATTACCAACATTCAGTCATTTTTAAACCATGAAAAATACATGACTAAAGAATTTAGCAAGAATAAAGAAAGAAGCCGGGTGCAGTGGTCCACCCTTGTAATTCCAGTGGCTCAGGAGGCTGAGGCAGGAGGATTGTGAGTTCAAAAAGAGCCTCAGCAACTTAGCAAGGCCCTAAGTAACTCAGTGAGATCCTGTCTCTAAATAAATACAAAAAAAAAAAAAAGACTAGGGATGTGGCTCAGTGGTTAAGCACCCCTGGGTTCAATCCCCAGTACCAAAAAAGAAGAAGAAGGAGAAGGAGAGAAGGAAGGAAGAAAGAGGAAAGAAGAAATAAACATGAAGTATTACCCTCAGATTTTAAAATGTCAACAAACAAGTACAGGCAGCATAGAAGAATCATTTATCTGATGGGTAGTTTTATGTAAAGTAGATCTTGGTGGTTAGTCACCTACTTAATGAACTTGTAATATTATATGACTTCTTAGAAAGACCCTGTGTTTCCTCATATATTGTAGGAAAGGGAAACAGTGCTCTCTGATCACTGGAAGTGATGGTCCTCTGTGTGTTGCCAGATGGCTTCCTGTTTCAGTGATATGGCTTTGGGAGCTGTTAATCAAGCAGTGTATATTCCAGGCAAGATGAAAGAGCATCTAAAAACCATGTCCTGTGAGAGAAAATTGAAGTAATAGGAATTTTTTTTTTTTTTTTTTGAACCCTGGAAATGAGATTAGAACAAACTATTTTAAAATAAGAAGGTATAGCAGGGTAATGGTAGAAATGAACCTGCTCAGAGGATAGAATTTGAACTACTTGATAATAAGCAAAGCAGATTGTGTGTTCAGACAAGAAGAGTGGTTGGAGTGTGCTGGGAAATCTTGTAAAGCTGTGACTTCTTTTGTCACTGGCTCATCTGTCAGGTATACTCCCCACAGATGGTAGTATTGGTCTTACTGTTTCCTTTTGAAATTTTCTTGCCCCAAAGCCCCTGTGGGGGGCGCTCTCGAACTCAAGAAACTTGCTTTCTCTCCCCCTTGCCTTTTCCCTCACACTTTCATACACATCCTTTCTGATTCTGAAAATTTCACCTAAGGGGTCCATGATCCCTAGGAACTGTTATTACCTACATTTTCTACATCTTACTTTCTTTTTTTTTAAGTTTTTTTTTAATCTTTTTTTTTTTTTTTATTTTTACAGACTGCATTTTGAGTCATTGTACACAATGGGGTGCATCATTTCATTTCTATGGTTGGGCATGATGTAGATTCATACCATTCGAGTAATCATACGTGTATATAGGGTAGTGATGTCTGTCTCATTCCACCATTTTTCATTCCCCCCCTCATTTCCCTCTGAGTAATCTGAAATTCCTCATCAAGAGTGCCCTTATTTTTACGCCTAACTGTTATCATAAAGCTTAAGAAAAAGTCAGAATGGGAGACAAACTTTAGCCATATTCTAAGTTACTCATGTGAAGTTTCAGTAAACATTGTGCTTCTGTTAAATAGATTATATTTGGGCATTTCCTGAATATTCTATTTATGTGAAAAGTTCTATTATGTATATGTCAAGTGAGCAAATGCCAAAAGTACAAGGATGGTTTTTCCTCACGGGTGTTTTCTCTCTTTTTGAACACCTTAGGTTGGGAATCTCTCTTCAGGCTTGCCTTCTGCAAATCGTGGGTTACAGAAACCTTATCGCAGATGTGGAAAAATTGCGCAGGGAACCCTATGATTCTGAAAATCCCCAACATGAAGAAATGCTTTTGAAGGTTAGTCTTTGAACACACTTCAGCCTGTAACTTAAGCCAGCTAACGCTGGCCAAGCACCTGTTGTGTGCTATGCAGTACTCCAGGCTTTGGGGAGATGGGGATGAGTAAGACGTGGTCAATGTGACTGACTGGTAAGGCTGAGTTCTCTTGCTGGTTCAGAGGTTGGAGGTAAATTTCCCATCATAAAAGTCATATGAGAATTTGACTTTAAAGTAAGTTTACTTTGTAATCTGAGAAAGCATCAGAGGTGATTTCTGTGTCTCCAATATTTGGCTCAAGTTTAGATTATTTCACGTGTGTGGAAAGTCAATAGCAGAAATAACATTTATCAAAGAGTGTCCTGGGATTTTCACTTATGACTTTTATTTTTTTTTTTTTTTTTTTTTTTTTTTTTTTTTTTTTTTTTTTTTTTTTTTATTGTAAACAAATGGGATACATGTTGTTTCTCTGTTTGTACATGGCACAAAGGCATACCATTTGTGTAATCATAAATTTACATAGAGTAATGTTGTTTGATTCATTCTGTTATTTTTTCCCTTCCCCCCACCCCTCCCACCCCTCTTTACCCTCTATACAGTCCTTCCTTCCTCCATATTTGCCCCCCTCCCTAACCCTAACTCTAACCCTAACACTAACCCTTCCCTCCCCCCCATTATGTGTCATCCTCCACTTATTAGCGATATCATTCGTCCCTTGGCTTTTTGAGATTGGCTTATCTCACTTAGCATGATATTCTCCAATTTCATCCATTTGCCGGCAAATGCCATAATTTTATCATTCTTTATGGCTGAGTAATATTCCATTGTATATATATACCACTGTTTCTTTATCCACTCATCAATTGAAGGGCATCTAGGTTGGTTCCACAGTCTGGCTATTGTGAATTGAGCAGCTATGAACATTGATGTGGCTGTATCTCTGTAGTATGCTGATTTTAAGTCCTTTGGGTATAGGCCAAGGAGTGGGATAGCTGGGTCAAATGGAGGGTCCATTCCGAGTTTTCTAAGGAATCTCCACACTGCTTTCCAGAGTGGCTGCACTAATTTGCAGCCCCACCAGCAATGTAAGAGTGTACCTTTCTCCCCACATCCTCGCCAACACCTGTTGTTGCTTGTATTCTTGATAATCGCCATTCTAATTGGGGTGAGATGGAATCTTAGGGTACTTTTGATTTGCATTTCTCTTATTACTAGAGATGTTGAACATTTTTCCATATGTTTGTTGATTGCTTGTAGATCTTCTTCTGTGAAGTGTCTATTCATTTCCTTAGCCCATTTGTTGACTGGACTATTTGAATTCTTGGAGTAGAGTTTTTTGAGTTCTTTATAGATTCTGGAGATTAGTGCTCTATCTGAAGTATGATTGGCAAAGATATTCTCCCACTCTATAGGCTCTTTCTTCGCATTGCCGATAGTTTCCTTTGCTGAGAGAAAGCTTTTTAGTTTGAATCTATCCCAGTGGTTGATTCTAGCTTTTATTTCTTGTGCTATGGGAGTCCTGTTAAGGAAGTCTGATCCTAGACCAACAAGGTGAAGATTTGGACCTACTTTTTCTTCTATAATCTGCAGGGTCTCTGGTCTGATTCCGAGGTCCTTAATCCATTTTGAGTTTAGTTTCGTGCATGGTGAGAGATATGGGTTTAGTTTCATTCTGTTGCATATGGATTTCCAATTCTCCCAGCACCATTTGTTGAAGAGGCTATCTTTTCTCCATTGCATATTTTTGGCACCTTTGTCTAGTATGAGAAAATTGTATTTATTTGGGTTTGTGTCCGTGTCCTCTATTCTGTACCATTGATCTACCTTTCTATTTTGGTACCAATACCATGCCGTTTTTGTTACTATTGCTTTGTAGTAGAGTTGAAGATCTGGTATTGCAATACCCCCTGTTTCACTCTTCCTGCTAAGGATTGCTTTAGCTATTCTGGATTTCTTATTCTTCCAGATGAATTTCATGATTGCTTGCTCTATTTCTGTAAGGTACGTCATTGGGATTTTAATTGGAATTGCATTGAATTTGTATAGCACTTTAGGTAGTATGGCCATTTTGACAATATTAATTCTTCCTATCCAAGAACATGGAAGATCTTTCCATCTTCTAAGGTGTTCTTTAATTTCTTTCTTTAGTGTTGTATAGTTCTCATTGTAGAGGTCTTTCACCTCTTTTGTGAGATTGATTCCCAAGTATTTTATTTTTTTCGAGGCTATAGTGAATGGGGTAGTTTTCCTAATTTCTCTTTCTGAAGATTCATCACTTATGTATAAAAATGCGTTGGATTTATGGGCATTGATCTTGTAACCTGCTACTTTACTGAAATCACTTATGAGTTCTAAGAGTTTTCTGGTGGAATTTCCAGGTTCCTCTAAATATATAATCATGTCATCAGCGAACAGGGATAGTTTGAGTTCTTCTTTTCCAATTCGTATCCCTTTAATTTCTTTGGTTTGTCTAATTGCTCTGGCCAGAGTCTCAAGAACGATGTTGAATAGAAGTGGTGAAAGAGGGCATCCCTGCCTTGTTCCAGTTTTTAGGGGGAATGCTTTCAGTTTCTCACCATTTAGAATGATATTAGCCATGGGCTTAGCATAAATGGCCTTTACAATGTTAAGGAATGTTCCCACTATCCCTATTTTTTCTAGTGTTTTGAGCATGAAGGGGTGCTGTATTTTATCAAATGCTTTTTCTGCATCTATTGAAATAATCATGTGATTCTTGACTTTAAGTCTATTAATATGGTGAATTACATTTATTGATTTCCTGATGTTGAACCAACCTTGCATACCTGGGATGAAGCCCACTTGATCATGGTGCACTATCTTTTTAATATGTTTTTGTATGCGATTTGCTAAAATTTTGTTGAGAATTTTTGCGTCGATGTTCATTAAGGATATTGGTCTGAAATTTTCTTTCCTTGATGAGTCTCTGTCTGGTTTAGGTATCAGGGTGATATTGGCTTCATAGAATGAGTTTGGGAGGGTTCCCTCCTCTTCTATTTTATGAAATACTTTGAGAAGTATTGGAATGAGCTCTTCTTTAAAGGTTTTGTAGAACTCGGCTGAGAACCCATCTGGTCCCGGACTTTTCTTTGTTGGAAGGCTTTTGATGACTTCTTCTATTTCAGTACTTGAAATTGGTCTATTTAAATTGTTTATGTCCTCCTCGTTCAGTTTAGGCAATTCATATGTCTCTAGAAACCTGTTGATGTCTTCGAAATTTTCTATTTTGTTGGAGTATAGATTTTCAAAATAGCTTCTAATTATGTTTTGTATTTCAATCCTGTCTGTTGTGATATTTCCTTGTTCATTCCGAATTTTAGTGATTTGGGTTTTCTCTCGTCTTCTCTTTGTTAGTGTGGCTAAAGGTTTATCAATTTTGTTTATTTTTTCGAAGAACCAACTATTTATTTCGTCAATTTTTTGTATTGTTTCTTTTGTTTCAATTTCATTGATTTCGGCTCTGAGTTTAACTATTTCCTGTCTTCTACTACTTTTGGTGTTGGTCTGTTCTTCTTTTTCTAGGGCTTTGAGCTGTAGTGTTAGGTCGTTTATTTGTTGAGTTTTACTTCTTTTATTAAATGCGCCCCATGAAATAAATTTCCCTCTAAGTACTGCTTTCATAGTGTCCCAGAGATTTTGATATGATGTTTCTTTGTTCTCATTTACCTCTAAGAATTTTTTAATTTCCTTCCTAATATCTTCTGTTATCCATTCATCATATAATAGCATATTGTTTAATCTCCAGATGTTGGAATAGTTTCTGTGTTTTACTCTTTCATTTATTTCTAACTTCAATCCATTATGATCTGATAGAATACATGCTAGTGTCTCTATCTTCTTGTATTTGCTAACATTAGCTTTGTGGCATAATATATGGTCTATTTTAGAGAAGGATCCATGTGCTGCTGAGAAGAAAGTGTATTCGCTCTTGGTTGGATGGTATATTCTATAAATGTCCGTTAAGTCTAAATTATTGATTGTGTTATTGAGATCTATGGTTTCTTTGTTCAATTTTTGTCTGGAAGATCTGTCCAGTGGTGAGAGAGGCGTGTTAAAATCACCTAGTATTATTGTGTTATGGTCTATTTGGTTTCTGAAATTGAGAAGGATTTGTTTGACATACATGGATGAGCCACTGTTTGGGGCATAGATGTTTATGATTGTTATATCTTGCTGATTTATGCTTCCCTTAAGCAGTATGAAATGACCTTCTTTATCCCTTCTGACTAACTTTGGCTTGAAGTCCACACTATCGGAAATGAGGATGGATACTCCAGCTTTTTTGCTGAGTCCATGCGCATGGTATGTTTTTCCCCATCCTTTCACCTTTAGTCTATGGGTATCTTTTTCTATGAGGTGAGTCTCTTGCAGGCAACATATTGTTGGATCTTTCTTTTTAATCCAATCTGCCAGTCTATGTCTTTTGATTGATGAATTCAGGCCATTAACATTCAGGGTTATTATAGAGATATGATTTGGTTTCCCGGTCATTTGGTTCATTTTTTAAATTCTATTTATTTATTTCTTTGACACAACTTGTTTCCTCCTTTATTTGACAATTCCTTTAGGATAATTCCTCCCTTTGCTGATTTGCTGCTTTGTTTTAAAAATATGGAACGCTTCACGAATTTGCGTGTCATCCTTGCGCAGGGGCCATGCTAATCTTCTCTGTATCGTTCCAATTTTAGTATATGTGCTGCCGAAGCGAGCACCACTTATGACTTTTAATACACATCAAACAAGATGAAGTTGATTTCTGCTTCAGCAAGAGCTCTCTGGGGAAATTACCCTAGATCTTAATGCTGATTATTTATTCATGTAACTTGGAGAGTATTCAAAGAGGAGGTGAAGGTTTATATTTGGCATATTAAAACGGTTGGAAAATAATGTGGAGTAATAAATATTCCTGGATGTCAAAGAAACCCTTGAAAATCTCACAGGATCTGATCATGTATTATGTTTTGTTTTGGTACTAGGGATTGACCCCAGGGCCTCACACATGCTAGACAAGCACTCTACCATTGAGCTACATCCCCATGATGTATTCAGGGGGGATTCAACATGCTGAATTTTTGCTGGGCATGGTGATGTATGCCTGTAATAACAGAAACTTGGGAGGATGAGGCAGGAGGTTCGCAAGTTTGAGGCCATCCTGGGCAACTTGGCAAGAGCTGGTGGTGTAGCTCAGTGTTAGAATGCCTTTGGGTTAAATCCCCGGAACCATTAAGAAAAATGAATTTTTAGTTCAAGAAATTAAGACCAGAGGAAAAATTTCAGACCAACCTTTAGAACTAGTTATCTGAAATGTTTTGTACATTCACTTCTGAAAATAGATGATTTTTAAAATTATGCTACTTCTTTGCCTCTTCCTAGAATTATAAAAGATAGTAACAAAATTGGAAGAAAGCGTTTGTTTAGCTGCCTTAATTTTGTTTTACTGAAAAATGTCAATAGAAGATGGAATTTTAAAAATGTATTTTGTTGTGGTTTTGTGTGAAGGAGTGTATGTTTTCGTGTACATAAGTACTTAAGTAGATGAGTCATTTGTCTCTACTAATTAGTGCAGTATCTGATGTGAATCATTAAAAATTAAAGAAGTCTCATAATCGGCAATGGTTTTTCTTTTTCCCTTTTTCTTCTGCTTAATTTTAGCTAACCCACTGACTGAGTTCCATCTTCTTTGATTGCCTTCTTTTCCCTGACTTTCCCTTTTCTGATGGAGATAGTCAAGTTGAAAGAAAGGACCTAAGAGTGGGAATTAAGAGGTGAATAAAAGTGAAAAAGAAGAGGTGTTATAATTAGCAGACTGGTCACGAGCACCTGAACAACACATTAAAAAGGCTAAGACATCCTCAGAATTAATTAATGTGGTGTGGGTGCCTCCTGTGCAGCATCTTTAGCTCATCTGTTGCATGTGGGCTCACACCTAGTAGGTTTTTAACAAATATGGGTGAATGCATGAGGTATTCTAGTTCATGTCAAGAATTTTTATGATATGACTGTTATCAATGATTATAATTTTATTATATATGTATTATTTTGATTGTTACAATTAGATAGGCAGGAGAATGGTTGTTATCTTTATTTTAGAAAACTACAAGCATTTAAGTTCAGGTTCTGATTCACATTTTAGTACATGATAAAACAATGATGTCCCCCACTGAGTTAGGAACTTTGAGGAAAGACTTCTTTTCTGCCTTTCAGTGACTTGCAGGCTAATTGAGACATATTCTGCATCTACAAAAATATCCTTTTTTCCCCCATAGCACACCTGCAAATCTCTCTCAAATGTTTTCTATTCCTACTGTCTTATTCTAGCCATCATCTCCAGCTTGGGGTGTTACAGCCTTTTAACTGTGTCACTAATCATTATATTCTTCCCTTCCATCTTCTAAAATACTGTTGGAAGAATTTTTCTAAAATACAGATCTAGTCATGTGATTATCTAGATTGAACACTTCAGGTTTCCCATGTCTTATAGTAGAAAGCCCATGCATCTTGCCCCTTTCCACTACATTCTCTTAGCTACATCTTATGCAACTCCATTACGCACACTGCCATGCTTTGTCAGGCACTATGACCTAGAATAGGCCTTGCCGTCCCATATGCCCAGGAACTTGCTCATGCTGTTCCCTCTGCTTCCCATTATTCTCACAGCAGAAACCACCTTGTTTTTTAAAAGTCCTCATTCCCTGAATTTGGAAATCTTCTCTAGCTCCCCAAGCAAACACAGGAGTAGGATCTTTATGCAGTGATAATAAAACATTCATTGAATGTTTTGTATGTACCAAATATCACAGTAAGTGTTTTATAGCATTTTCACTTAGGTGTCACAACAACTTTGTGGTGATATACAGGTACTGTTCCCATTTTTCAGATGAGGAAACTGAGGCTAAGTGCTAAGTATGCAAACTGACATAGTTAGGAAGGGTTATTTACTATGGTACTGCACTAGCCCTTGGGAGAGAAACCATGTTTTATCCACTTTTATTTCCCGGGGGCTGACCCATGGCTTGTGTTTAATGGCCCAAGGTTGGGCTTCTTTATCTTCAAGATGAATAAGAATACCCCTGCTACCTACTTCACAAAATTATTGAGAGCAGAAGTCACCAAACCAAGGCCTGTGACTGAGTTTGGCTTTCCATCCATGCTTGTAAGTAATGTTTTATTGGAGCAAAGCCACACTTGTTCATTTTTGTATCATTATCTGGCTGCTATCCTACTACAAAGGCAAAGTGAAGTAGTTACAACAAAGACCACTTTAGAATCACAAAGCCCTAAATCTCTACCAACTGATTCTTTTTAAAGTTTGGTGACCCCTTCTTTTATAAGCTCAGGGAATATATTGCCACATTGTTCAAGTGCTTTGCTTTATTAGCACAGGAAAGAATTATCAATGTTGCTGCTTAGAGTCCTAAAGTACAAAAATTCTAGATTTTATGATCATTTGGAATTAAATTGAATAATATTGTTATATTCATATTCCACTGCCCTTATGAAGTATTCAAACAGATATTTCTATTAAAATTTTCCAGTCAAGTTAAGAATGAAGGCAAAAATTTAGGTGGATTCCTGCACTTACTAAAAAACATACAAGCCAGAATTAAAAGGCCCTTTACTGATGGGAAGAGACAGTCCCATGGTGGCCTCCATGAAAAGCTGCTTCTCTTTAAATGCTGTGGCTCCAGGGTGGACGAACAGCCTCATCCTTTCTGCTCTGCTGCAGACAGAGTGAGACAAAATTGAAGTGTCCAAATAAGCCTGTTTAAAGGTTCAGTTCAAAGAGAAGAGGGATCAACAGAGAGAACAGTCCATGCTGCCTGACAGTCTGACTCAGAGTGCAGCCTCCACATCTGTAGCTTGTCATCTGCCACAGGCATCACTCTTTCTAGCCCCTGGTCTACTGCACTTGGCAGGTGGCTTTGTAATAACTCAACTCCCAGTGGTATAGTCTTAGATGACTATACTCCTCAGGGCCCCCCAAGAAGAGGCCCATGACCAGAGTTCAGGTGTAAAGTTGGCTTCCTAGTGCAAGAAATGAGCTCACCCTGCAGGGTTGCTCTGCCTCCTACACTTACTTTTTCAGGGAAGAGCCTATTAGAAGAGAAATAGTTCAAGGTTTCTTACAGGAAATATACAAATATACGTAGGTATACCTCATCTAAGTATTTCAACATAACTGGCTTTCATTTTCCAAGAAAGTGACCCTTATGAAAGCAAATAGGATTAACAACTTATTCAAGAGGACATTTTAATCACTAGTCTACTCTGCTATTATAACAGTGGTTTGCTTTATGCTTTGACTGTATCCCTTGTTTCTTCCTTCCAGCCTTCTCCTCACTGATGTCCTCCCTGATCCTCTCCTCCCCCAAAGGCTGTCCTCCCTTAATGTCAGGAAACAGGATTCCTCTGGATCAGCTCTTAAAAAACACCTCTTCCCCCGATGGGGAGAATCTCAGCCTCTGGGACGGAAGTCCCCTGTGTTTCTCCTTTGTTAGCAAAGCAATAAACCTTCTTTTTCCTTTTTCTCAAAACCTTGTCTTCATTATTGGATTTGAGGACCGAGCTTTCAGTAACATAACACAAACTGTGAAAATGGAATTTCTTTTTAAAGCATTTTATTATTTAAAGTTTTACTCTCCCAAACTAAGCATTCACCTGTTGAATGAGGTTTATAACCTACTTACAAAATGAAATGCTTCCTTTTGCCATTTTACTCCACTCACTGGATGAAACCACATATTTTTTTAAACTGGGTAAGGACCCTGAGATAGATTCAAATTATTATTCAAATAAATGTTATTAGCTATACATTTGCGCCCCCTCCTGCCCCCGCCCATTGTGATAGTAACCAAATCAATTTCTAAAGAATTTTTTAAAAGAGATCCTTTTCTTGGAATCATTACCGGGTCTTTCATTACTTGGTACCTTCTAATAAAATGATTAGAATTGAATGCAGAGCACTGGAAAATTCTTATGTGGATTATATAAACAGATATTTTGAACACCCATGTTTGATATTTTGTTTTCAGGCATGATAAATCTCTTTAAGTTCTTCTCTTTAAGGTTTTTCTTTCACCCTTTAGATAAATTTACCTATTGTGGCACTAACATAAAATGTTTAATAATGTGAATAGTAATTTTAGTTTAATGTCTAAAATAACCACAATAAAAGAAAATGAACTGTAAATTTTTATTTGTTAGTCTTTTCTGTCATTGAATATTATGTTTGATACTATGTCAGATATGTGACAATTCACTGTAAAGCAAAGTAATTTTGTATTACAGTACTGTTGAAACTTTAAAATCCATATAATATAGAATAAGAAATTTCGAAGTTTATTTGGGAAATAGTAGTAAGTAAATATAACATTTGTGCTTATATCCTATCTATAATGAAAATGTGATATCAACTATTAATAATCTAAGAAGTAAATTTGCTTATATGCCCATCTCTAATATTAAGAATAAGGTGGGGTACGGTGGTACACACTTATAATCCCAGTGGCTTGGGAGGCTAAGGCAGGAGGATCTTGAGTTCAAAACCAGCCTCAGCAAAAGCAAGGTGCTAAGCAACTCAGTGAGACCCTGTCTCTAAATAAAATACAAAATAGGCCTGGGGATGTGGCTCAGTGGTCAAGTGCCCCTGAGTTCTATCCCCAGTAGTAAAAAAAAAAAAAAAAAAAACTTTTAAATATTATATATTTATATAACTGTGGATCTCAATCTCTCTCTCTCTCTCCCCCCCATAATGATATGTGCTAAATCTAGCTTTCTACAAAAACTCAAAAATAAAACTAGTTTATTAAGCAGTGAAGAGTATAATAATGTTTATAATTCATGTTTTTCCATTTGAATATAATTGATTTTAATTTATATTCTTTTAGGCAACTCTTAAAGATGACAATTAATCATGAACTTTGCTGATATTCCTTTGTCCAGCTAAGTGATAATATATACACTCACTCCTGTTATAGGTGAAACCTGAGAAATGAAACTCAAGTCATTTCACTTTTCTTTGTGTTAACAATGTAACTAAACGTCTTAATGTTGGAAAAGCTTTTTCTGAAGGTTTGAATAATAAATGGCTTCAAAATTTTCCCTACTCTCCCTTTCCATTTATACTCTTCAATATTTTAGAGAATGCCAAAAAACTTTTTTGTGGGAGATTGTCTATCTGTCCACCTATCTAATTTCCATTAAGAAATCAGAACAGGAAGGTTTGAACACTAAAATAGAGTAGTACACATTCCATTGCCTTAGAGCACTCCTGAGATGAGGGTGAAAAGGTAACTAATTTCTTACTTTTATTAGGGAATAGTGGTTTTGGTTTTGGTTTTTTACTACTCATGCTGAAAAGTTCTTTAGTACCTCCAAGGAGTCCTTAGACCATATTTTGAGTACTGCTATCACAGATAACTGAAAGATGATCATATCTTTAATTATAACATATTTGCACATATTCAGCTTTCCAAATTCCCTTCTCATAATGTAGTTTACACAACCTAAACCAATAGAGAAGGATATTTACATAAGCATATGAACAGGGCTATTCTCTTTTCTTTTGTCTTCAGTTATGGAAATTCTTGAAGCCTAATACTCCCCTGGAATCTCGGATTTCTAAGCAGTGGTGTGAAATAGGTTTCCAAGGTGATGATCCTAAGACAGATTTTCGAGGAATGGGACTTCTGGGACTGTACAATTTGCAGTAAGTAAAATAAAGAATAGTTGAATGTTAGAGTGATGTTTTGGTCTTCTCATATTGAAATGGCAAAGTGGAGTTACTACTTACAAAAGGTACTTCCCAAAGGACTCCAAGAAAACATTCAAGTTCTCCCAGAGGTAACTCAGGTTCATAAAGTTTAAAAAGTTACCAGCCTCTTCCTTCCACCTCAGCAGACATCTTAGATTTTTAAAAAATAATGTCAAATATATTTTTAAATTTTTTATTATGAAAAGCTCCAAGCATATGCAAAAAATAAGGATGATATTATGACATCATATATCAATGACCCAGATTCATTAATTGTCAAGCTTTGAAATACTTGCAACTCTATTTTTGACTTTTTCCAGTGCTGGAGATTAACTCTATTTTTCTTTTTTTCCCCAAGTGTTGGGGATTGAACCCAGGGTGTTGTGCTTGCAAGGCAAGCACTCCATCAACTGAGCTATATCCCCAGCCCAGCAACTCTACTTTTTGACAGAAGCATGTTAATGAAAATCCTCTACTGTTTGTTATTTCATCCCTCGTATTGAAACTGGGTTTTCAACCTCTGCTGTTGCTTTAGTGTTGCAGCAGATTCCAACCACCCACCAGTGCCTTCTTTCTGGATTCTTGTATCTTGAATTCAAAGAATGAAATCCACAGACTAGGAAGAATAAGATTTATTCAAGTAAAAAGGAAAGAGACAGTGCTCCTATAGGGCGAGAGGGTACCCAGTAGGTGTTGCCATTTAGGCACACTAGTCTAGGGACTATTATGGCTACTGGGTAAGGGCATTGGTCTATATCTGTGCTAATCAGGTCTTCAAAAGGCTAATAGTCAAAAATCTTTGCTGAACAGATATTGGAGAAGTACCAATGCTATTGGTTCTGCCCATGACCTTCTAATTGGCAGTGCATCTATAGCCCTTGAATTTTAACTTTTCATTCAGGTCCCCTCTTCCTTCCATGCACCCCTCCCACCCCAGGACAAAGGCTCGGTTGGAATATTTGGAATGTTTCTGATCATTTTCATGGAAATGTCTTTACATTTGAAAAATTCCCTAATTGGGGCCAATTACCTATATCCTATCTTATTCAATATTTCCATAGGTAGCTCTAAAATATGTCAGCATTACCTTACATTAACAACATTACCATTATTACTGCTAACAATCTATAACTAGTCCATATTCAAATAGCCCAGTTCTCTCAAAAAATGTCTTTTCACAGCTGTTTTTGTTCAAATGGAGTCCCACATAAGACCTGTGCACTTACTGAATATGTCCCTTGGGTCTTTACAAATTAATAGTTTCTTCTCTTCTGTCCCTTTCTTTACCCCTTCTCCTCTGTCATTAACTTGGAGAAGATTCCGGGTCAGTTGTCCTGTAAAATGTCCCATGGTCCAGATTTGTCTGTTTGCATTTATACCCATGCCTGAATTTCCTGAAAATTGGAAGTATTCAGAGAGGCTTGAAGAGATTTAGGTTGACATCACAGTGAGCGGCCTGTGTCATCCCTCCACTCTCAGCCCTTGTGCTGAGATGGGTCCTGGCCTGATGGCTCCATTGTCTGTCCCTCCTCAGCCTTTCCTCTTTCCTTGGTTTTCACTGAGCCAATTAATTAATTGTGTAAAAAAGATGCTTTTCTACTGCTATTCTTCCCACAATTGTTGACTGGAATTCTGAAGTAGTAGGTTTCTTATTAACTATGGCTATTTGGTTTCTCTAAAATACAGGCGGAGAGATGGTTGATTTTTCTATTTAGTTGCCAGTTCTCAAGTAGGAAGTTGGTGCCCTCGTTCCCTTGTTAGAGGTCGACATTGTTTTTTCTTTCTCTATTTTTAGAATATTACTTGTTAACACTGAGCTTTTATATGTTTACTGTGATCTGGCTAATTGCACTTATTATTTTTATTATTAAATTCAGCTATCATTATTAATTATTTTTAAAGCCAAAGAGAGCCCTTTCCAATAGGTTCTTTTGTCTTTTGACACAATCCTATTAGTGAGGGGAGGGAGTAATATACTTTTAAAAGACATTAAACCTTAGTCACTTTTTGTGACATCCCATTTTCTCCCTAGATCCTTCCCTTTGTTTTAAATTTAGGAAGTTTAATCATCACCTATTCTTTTATAAAATGTTTGAAATGCTACATTACCATGTAAAATGACTGAACAGAAAGTAGATCTTAATACAAAGGTGGTGTCACAAATCATAGATAAAGGCTGAGCATTAGAACAGCTGGAATGGACAATTTGCCTTCCATTTAGAAAAAAATAAAAGTTAAATCTCACCCTCACCTCAATTCACAAATTGAAAGTAAAAACCCAACTTTTTAACCTTTAAGAGGAAATCTTTAAGATATATGAGTAAGGTGGGATCTCTTACAAAGTATTGACTGAAAAAGAAAGATTAAAAAATTTCACACATTAAAACTGATCATTTTTGTGAGCTAAGCCAACATAAAGAAAATGAACTGAACTTTCTATTGTCGTGTATAACTGAAAAGAAGTAATAAAAAAAATTTTTAAGTGAAATGAGGCAAGACTATCACTTGCATAAATGATAAAGGGTCCATTTCAGCCCATTATTCTCTGTAAGGTTGTTTGCCTTACTTGTTTGAGGATTGTTTTGATACACTGGAAAAAGAAATATCAACAGTGTTACCAGGACAAGGTCTGTGCACTGCTGCTCAAAGGCCAATACTCAGGAGACCAGAGTTGGCAGGAAGAAATCAGGTTCATTCAAGGACCAGCTCTGAAGAAAATGGAGGAGCTGTATCCTCACAGCTTCATGTTGGGGGACTCAGGAACACAATGATCTTTTATAGGGACGAGAAGGAGGAGCAAAGCAGAAAAGTACGTGCTGAGTGGGGTCTTAATCATCAGGACATGTATCTCTTCTCTTTTTTTTCTTCTTCTCCAGAATATCCCAATGGGACCTCAACCTCATGTGCTTTTTAGAAAGACATGTTTTCTGCAAGCTAAATCCCACGGCAATATATATTGCATTAGGTGACACATAGAAAATAAAGACTAAGAGGGCATTGCAAAGGTCAGCAGTTGTTCCTGGTTCTGTAAATTGGAAGATTTAGCAGTTTAGATGTTAACTTCTTCTCTTTAGAATTTAGAATGTCAGACAAAAGGAAGGGGAGTAAAAAGGGGGGTTAACAACCTTGCAGAAGGGCCAAGGGAGTAAGTAGTACCTACCAAGGACAACTCTGAAGTAGTGACTCTGTTAATAACACAGTAAGACAAAAAGAAGAAACCCAAATGATCAGCAAAAATATGAAATGAAACTTGATTGCATTAGTAATCATGCATGTGTGTATTAAAATTGCTGATTGGTTTGAAATTTTCTGAAGGAAATTTTGTTCTTTAGATTTACACAGGAAATTATATCCACGTTAAGTTAAATAATGTATGGTATAGTTTTATTGTCTTTAAGATCTACCAAAATGTATAAATGCATTCCACTATCATGTAAAACTAATTAGGACAATTTTTTTAAAAATAATTTTAAAAAGTACTTTTTACAAATTTTGTTTAGAGACAGAGTCTCACTGAATTGTTTAGTGCCTCACTTTTGCTAAAGCTGGCTTTGAACTCACAATGCTTCCTCAGTCTCCTGAGCCACCACATGCAGCAGATGAATACCATTTTTTACATTAAACTACACTGTTAATAAACATGGCTTCAGTTGCAAAAAAAAAAAAAAAAAAAAGTACTTTTTTACTTTTGAGGGTATACGAGCTTTAATATTTATTAGGAAATTTCATTGTGCCTCTTCCCCCAGAAGAGTATTTTATTTTTTTAACATCTCCAGGCTCCATAAAATATTTTCTATTTATAGGCTGGGAATATAGCTCAGTTGGTAGAGTGCTTGCCTTGCAAGCACAAGGCCCTGGGTTCAATCCCCAGCACCGCAAAAAAAAAAAAAAAAAAAAAAAAAAATTTCTATTCATCCAGAATTCGAATACCCAGTTCATATTCTCTAAGAAAAATACATTTGAAACACATCCTCTCTCCCTTCCTGGAATTTCTTCTCTCTCTCCCCTTTAGTGGTCACAGCCTCTCACTATGTTATTTCTCCCAGAAGAAGCCCAAGAGAGGGTCTTCAAGCTGAGCTATCTGACCTCCTAATCTATAACTCTCAGTAAAAATATATTTAGTTTTCTGGGAATAGCTATATTCACAATTAAATTTTCAAATCTACTAGATGCATTCCTAAATCTATGTGGCTTTCACAACCACCCTGCCAAGTCAGATTTGGGGAAAAAAAAGAGAATTTATTACAAAAAACTGTTCTCCAAAGGAGCTGAAACTAGCAATAATTTTATGCCCATACCCATCTCTGAATCCAAAATAGCCTCAAACTGGATAAAAGTGAATTTATTCTGCAGGTACAGAATTATGGCTTTTTTTTTTTTTTTTCCCTTCAACTGCAGGTATTTTGCAGAAAGGGACGCCTCAGCAGCTCAGCAGGTCCTCTCTGACTCTCTTCATCCAAAATGCAGGTAACTCTGGAAAATGAAAATGGATTAGGCTTTATGGATTAGGTAAAGATGACCTCCTACATAGATCTATAGATAAGATTATCAGGAGAGTCAGCCCACCAGGAGTGAGACTTAAATTTCTCTCAATCTCTTTTGACACATGTTGATTAGGAAAGGCAAAACTTCACATACTTGTTCCAGGATTTAGGATGGAGAGTGGCACCATTCAAGTAAGATATGTTGTTAAAGAGACTAATAATATCACTGGGTCCAGGAAAATTGAGAGGTAGGCATATGAAAGAAAGTCAGGGTCTGGCAGAAAGAGTTCAGAGAGACGAGCAAGTGTGGTGGGGAAAGAGGGAATGGAAGTCATGAAGGAAGGGACCAACTGAGGAAGTCTGGAATTACTGAGGCTTTTTTTTTTTTTTTTTTTTTTTGTAAATTTTAGGGTTCTAAATTATTTGCATTTTCATTTACCTTTTTAAATGTTTTTCTTTAACTCATTACATGAAGAGATATCACTAAGGAGGAAATAAGGTATTTTTCCCTTTGCTTTTGTGTTTTATTGCTTTTATTTTATTTTAGAATGAGTAGGGTAAGACTTTTTAAAGAAAATATAAATTTATGAAAAATGTTCAAAAAGCAAACATTTTTCAGCTTTTTATCTGACATAATTAATTTGGGGGGGCTGTGTTTTAATGAGCTGAAAATCAGATTAGACAAATATGATGGAAAATGACGAGGTGTCTTTTGATAGCAACGACTGTACCCAATTGGAGGAAGTTTTGAACCCTTCACCTCCAGGGCGAGTACCTCACTGCACATGACCCCAAGAAGGAGATTTCATTTGGGAATTTTGTTGCACAAAGCAAAGTTGCCCTTCTGTTAATACTTAATCTGATTTGATTATCATAAATAGCAGCTAATGTGTGTGTCTGTGTGTGCTATTAGTTGCTCTTCTTATAAGGAGTTACATTATTTTGCAATCAAGTTTTTGTATTACTTTTTCCCCCTCAGCATGATGGCAGGTTAGTCATTAGTGTGCATGTTGGCTAAACCAATCTAAAATTTTATCAGAACTCCCTCAAAATTCAGGATAGGTTGACTTAGCCTCCCTCCGCCCTTACGATTATACCTTCATTCTAACTCCATTTGGCTGAGGTTCATTAAGTTACATTACACTTTCCTAGATTTACATTTATAACCTTTTATAAGACTGAACTTTATTTGCTTTATTTATTTAACAAAAAAAGGAAGAGCTTTATTAGAAAGTGAAAGGCGAAGATGTGCACACTCCAGGTGGAATGTGGGTTAGCTCAAGAACGAGAGACCTACTTTTATTTATTTTAAGAAAACGCTAATATTGCTTAGTTCTTTCTTGATTTGTTACCTGGTTAAAATCAAGCTGTTGTAACATTTTAACTTCATCTGAATTGATATTTCTGTAACTGAAATTGGCTGAGAGTCTGTGTGTGCTCACTGGTGCCAGAGAAACATGAGCCAGAAGACATGAATCCTCCATGGTCCTTGGAAAGTAACCATAAACTTAAAATATTTTTTGATTAACCATTGGAAGGAGATTTTGTCTGTGAACCATTCTCAAAAACCAAAAAAACACTTTATAGTTGTAACTCCTGTATCCTCTATGAGAAAGGAGTTATTTGAAGTTTATGTGACTACTCTCCCTTAAGAAGAGACTAGTATGTGTGTGTCAGTGTGCTTGCTAAGCATGTAGATAAAATTACCATTATTTAAAAATTTTTTTTATTTGTAAAATTACCATGTTTTATCCCTCAAGTTACAATACAGTCGAATAGATGAAGCTTATGTATTGTTTCAAATTGATGGTAAATGTCACTTGGATACAAATCACAATGTGTGGAAATACTCCTTCTTCACTAATATTTGAAAGAAGTCTATATTAACCAATTATGGTATCAACGTAGGTTCTGTCAGACCCTGAATATTTCAGGTGTTCAACAGCGGTCAACATGTACACTTGGGAAAGTTCTTTCCTTGTCCTTCAGCAAGAATGATGCGTTTCTGCTGTCATAAATATCTACCTGTACAGTCTAGAAAGAACTTGAGGGATAAAAGTAGATCCGTTTTAAGAGGAGAATTTTGACTGTGAGCTTTTATGTTTGTCTATTTTTTCCGAAGAAAAGGATCTCATATGTTTAGGTTACAGGATTGTATTCTATAATCAAATAATTGGAAAACATTGCCCTTTTCATACATTTCCAATGCAAATAATGAGTTTGATTTAACAAACAGAAATACTATGTGCTTAAAAGACTTTGTTAAAGAGAAAATGAATGCTTATAAATACTCATACCTTTTTTAAAATTTCACACAAAATTCATTTTAATTTGAATGAGGTTTTTTCTGTTTGTTTATTTTGGTACTGGGTATTGAATGCAGGGGTGTTTTTACCATGCAGCTACATCTCCAGCCCTTATGTATTTTATTTTGAGACAGGATCTTGTTAAGTTGCTGAGGCTGGCCTCAAACTTAACAATCCTCCTATCTCAACCTCCCAAGTCATTGGGTTACAGGCGTGTGCCACCTTGCGTATTATGAGCAAAAATCTTCTGATGCCTCTCTAGCTGACGGGTTTATTGGTTAGAAGTTATACTTAAAAAACAGATGGCATATTTAAATGAATTAAAAGCAGTCACTTTTAATTATAGCCAGTCATTCACAGAGTCAGAAAGCACACAGAGTTAAAATATCTGTTTTGCCTAATGTTTTTGTGGTTGTGTGCTGTGTGTATTATGTGCATGTTTTGTAACGTGTTGTTTGCCACGTATTCAAGAGAACTCTCCTTTCTTCTGCTTAGACAGAAGCTAAATATTCATGTCTTTAGTTTTTACACTTTATTTTCTTTCTGTGCTAAGGACAGTTTTTAGCATACAACACTGAATGAAGGTTACATCATTCATGAAGAACAGTGGAACATTGTTCTGCTTGCAAGATATTGTTGGGAAGGGGCAGATACACAGTATGCAAGTAATAGAATGTAAGGCAGGATTTTCAGAAGGTTCTTCAGTCACATTCAGGACCTCAAATTATAAAATAGATTTAAATGGAGCTGTTATGGCCTAGCTGTTGTAGCTCAACCAGAAGAACTTGTTAGAACAACCATAGCACTTGTTAGAACAGATTTTTTAAAACCTATCTGATATTCTTTCCTCCCTCTTTCCCTTCTTTACTCTCCTTCCTTCCTCTCTCCCTCCTTCCTTCTTTCCTTCCTGCCTTTCTTTTACTAACTCAATCATTTACTTTCTTATTAATAAACATTTATTTGGCACCAACTATGGACCAAGCATCACATATAGGTCTGGGTAGGATGAACACCATGAGATTAAAACCCAACAATATCCAGTGAAGAATCATGAATGCGTGAGGCAACCTCTGGTTAGCGGAAAGAGAGATGCCAGACAAGCTTTCAGAGGAGGTAGTACTTGATAAATAATGACAGCGTAAAGGAGGACTTAATGTTTGGCCTTTAGGGCTGACTTTCACTGTTGCTTTAGAAGTTGATAATACTCAAACTGATTCAAGTTACAGACTTCTCTGCATACAGTTAACAATTTTAATATAAGCAGTAAAAGGGAGTAAGTACCAATAAAAGACTAAATGCTATTTTTTCATTCATTCCTTCAGCAAATTCAGCAAAACAGAATGGGAGAAGAAAAGGATGGATAAAGCAATTGGGTGAGTGTGGAATTTCATACACAAAGAATATCAGACTGAACCAGAAACAGAGCAAAAGTGCCCTAAGAGTGCTGTGAAAGATGACAAGGATGAAATTCCACTTGTCCTGATGGAAATATGTAAGCCAGTTGAATTTTAAAAAGGACCCATTTATATGTTCTTGGATTTATTTGTATGATTGCATTATACCATTTCGGAACCAACTGATGAGGTTTAGAAAGTTATAACTGTATGAAAGTGATTTCCAGAAATCACCTCTTAGAATTTGATTTGGTAGCTTTCTTTTAAAGATTTTTACCAAGTATTGGGCTGTTAGATAAAATTTTATTTTAGAAGCATTTTTAAAATGCCCATTTCATCCAAAAACTTCTGTGCCAGGTTTACAATAACAGAGAGTATTTAAAGCTTATTTCCCCTTTCATTTTTAATAGACATGAAGAAAAGGGACTGGAAAATACATTTTGTGCTAATATACTGATTTAAACTTTTCTCACTTAAAAACGATACATGATTTATTCTGAAAATATAGAATGTAAACTAAATATCAACCTAATCTTATTATTCTTGTGGGTGCATATTAATATTTTGTGGTATTTCATTCTAGCCTTTTTTCCATGCACATATATATATGTGAGTTTAAAAAAATATATATATATATATAAAATCTTGGCTTGTTAAATCCATAAAGTTTTATATCCTGCTTAGTCTTTAAAAATAGTTTTAGTCAACTGGAATATGGTACATGAGATTACCATAATCTATTTCTCTAGTCATCTTTTTTAGGATATTTGAGTAGTTTCCATGTCTTGCTCTTATAATTAATTGTGTAACAAATATCTTTGTGTATAAAGATTTGCCCACTTTGGATATTTTGGAATTAAAATTACCAAGTCAAACCATATGAACTCTTTTGGTATGCCTTATTGAAACTTTATGGTCAATTTTAAAAGTCAAGATTTTGTTAGGGTGAAGAAGAAAGAGCAGTTTGCCACTCTGGTAATGTAATAGGAATTGAAAAACCAGGTTATCACTTTTTGAAGTTCTTATTTCCCATATGTGCAACACTATTGGTTTTGTGGTTTTCACCTCACAGGTACTCATTTGCAATTGTGGGCATCAATATAACTGATCTGGCATATAATCTACTGGTCAGTGGAGCTCTAAAAACCCATTTCTACAACATTGCTCCAGAAGCTCCAACACTGTCTCACTTCCAGCAAACATTCTGTAAGTGTTCTGTCATTTAATTATCAATACAAGTGTCTATGGAGCACTCGAGAAAAGAATCAAAGTTGAGAAATCTCTGTGACTTGGCTGCTTCGGGGCCACTGAACTTCTTCCTTTAGTTTTAAATTTTTTGTTTTGGTTGTGTCATGGTTTAGATAGGGGGTATCCCCCAAAAGCTCAAGTGTGGGACAAGGCAGAAATATTCATAGATGAATGATTATATCATGAGAGCTGTAACCTCATCAAGTGGATTAATCCTCTGATGTATGTGGATTAACTGTGTGAAAACTGTCTGCAGATAGGTTGTGATTGAAAGAAGTAGGTCATTTGAGGCATGATCTTAGGGTTTATTTTATCCCTCATGAACAGAGTTCTCCCTTTGTGCTCCCTCGTTGCATGTCCTGAGCTACTTTCCTCTGCCACAACCTTCTGCTCTGATGAGCTATGAAGTAGGCCAAACATGGACTGAGCCAAAATAAACTTTTCCTCCTCTTATGTTGTTCTTGTCAGGTATTTTGATCACAGGGACAAAAAAGCTGACTCAAACAGATTGTTTTCTCACTCAAAATCAAGAACTACACTCATGTTTTCAGGCATCATGAATCTTACTCTTTCCCAGTTCTTGCATGATATCCAGTGTGTCGCTTCTAGTTGGACTTAAATATGTTGTGGGTGCCTCTCTCCCTCTGATATCACATGGTGTAGCACTCAAGAGGAGAGCTCTGGACACAGCCTGAGTTGACTGCCAGATCTGTGTTTCAGCAGAAATGAAATCTCCAAGATTATAAGATAAGGTTGAAAATCTTTCCCAGAAAGGAAAAAAAAACATGCATTTTGATGAAAAATAGAAAATAAAGATGGAAAAAGGAAAGACCATTCCAGGAAGTTCTATATCTGAAGAAACAAGAGTGGTAGGAAAAGTGAAAACTAAGGAAAGGGAAATACATCAAAAATTTTTTTCATAACTGAAGAATGGACTTTCATATTTTAACTAGTAAGCACCAACATAATAGATGAAAATAGACCCATACCAAGATACCACTGTGAAATGTCCTGACACAGGAAAGATAGGATCTTGAAATCCAGAGTTGTCATATGAAGAATTTGGACTCAAAATAACATTGGACTTCTCAATAGCAATCTTGTATTCTAGAAGACAATGGAATAATGTCTGCACATATTTCAGAAAATATAAAAGGAATGTGATTTCCAGTTTATAAGTCAGCCTAACTTACCAGTTAAGTACTAAAATAGAATAAGCATTTTTTAAATGCAAGATCTTGAACAGATTACTTCCTGGTATCTTTATCAGGAAGTTCCTAATAGATGTGTTTCCACACAATAAGTGAATAATATTAAAAGGAATAAATGGATCCTGAAGACAGGATCTATCCCAAGAGAGAAGTGAAGGGGATTTTTAGGGTAAGGGTAAACTGAAAGCCCAAGATACAGTCTATGCAATTAGCTCAAAGTAGAAATATGCATTTTAGCAGGTACAAAAGGCTCTGGTAGACTCTTTGAAGAATATGAAATGGATAAAATATCTACCATGTTTGACTGGCCATGGTGACCTACACCTGTAATCTCAGCAATTTGGCAGACTGAGGAAGGAGGATCTCAAGTTTGAGGCCAGCCTCAGCAATTTAGTGAGACTTTATCTCAAAATAAAAAATAAAAAAAGGACTGGGGATATGGCTTAGTAGTAAAGCACCACTGGGTTCCATTCCCAGTACCATAAAAAATATAATATCTATCATGTTGAAGCACATTAAGAGGACATTGTCATACTTCAGGGATGGCTTAAGGTCAAAGTAGAAAACTAAGCAAATAACAAAGAAGGCAGTTTAAAAACATCTAAAGAAGAGATGAGAAAATTTGTCTGGGTGAGTGAAAGGGAGCTAAGTCTTCATCTCCTGTAAAAGGATGTTTAAAAAAAATCAAGCAATGAAAGCAGGGCGCTGTGGCCCACACCTATAATCCCAGTGGCCCAGGAGGCTAAGGAAAGAGGATCTTGAGTTCAAAGCCAGCCTCAGCAATTTAGTGAGGAGCTAACAACTCAATGAGACTCTGTGTCTAAACAAAATACAAAATAGAACTGGGGGTGGCTCAGTGGTCCAGTGCCCCTGAGTTCAATCCCTGGTACCACCCCCCCACACACACCAAAAAAAAAAAAGCTTGAACATGTAGCTAAATTAAACCTTGTGCTACATTTCCTTAGTCCCTTACACTTAGCCCCTTCTGTGTTTTCCATTCTCTTTAAGGAATAAGGGAAGCATTTTTGAGGGAAAATAGAATGAGTTTAATTTTAGGCAAACTGAATGAAATCCATATAGAGCCACAGAATGGACATTCTAATATAAGTTTCTGGAGCTCTGAAGAACTTGAGTGGCACAAGCTATAGATTTGAAATTCATCAGTATTAAGGAGAAAATCAGTGCCACACAGTGAAGGACATCTCCCAGGAAATAATCAAAGTTAAAATTATAGGGAAGTGACATTTCTGTTTTGTCCACTGCCATACCCTCAGCACAGAACCTAGTACAGAGGAAGCGATGCAAGGATGAATGGATGGGTGAATAGAAAGGAAGCTACAATATTGGCTGGTGTTCTTTACAGGGGGAAGGGGACACTAAATGATTTGGAAAATTTTAGCCTTGTCCTGGATTGAAATGTTTCTGAGAGTCCCAGCTCAGATGAGTAAGCATGCAATAGGATTATTTATTTCCCAAGGCACTCTTCAGGTTTTGGAAACAGCAGTAGTTCCCTGTGGATTGGCTTATAGGCAGGAGTCTTTAGAGGAAGCAAACTGTGCCCTAGTTTCATTATTCCTCCACCAGCCATGATCAGTTCTGCACATCTCCTCTGTAATATTTTTGCAATTACCTGTGTCCGTGCACATGTCTCTGCTCTCTACTAACTAGATGCAGTGAAGCAAAACCAAGACACTTTCAAGCAGCAATAAATTTGCTGCAGTCTTGAGATGGAAAGCCAAATTAGTATTCAAAATAAGTATTTCATCTAGGTGGAAGAATATAAGAACATAATGGCTCTATCATTATGACTTCACAGCATTATTCAGTGAACACTACACTGTCAAGGGAGTATGTTACAAAAACTGCATTCCATCTGAAGCTGTACTGAACACACAGCCCCACTGAAACAGACTGAGGTTAGGCTAGTGAGCGGAGGAACACACAATGGCCAGAAGAGGAAACGGAATTGTCTTTCTTTTCTTTGAACTTCAAAAGAAGAACTATTCAGTAAGAGTAAGAACCAGAGGAACAGAGTGCACAGGAAAGGCAGGCTGTTGCAGCTGTGGAAAATCAGCTGGTTTCAAGTCCTGATTTCCTACTGTAATTGTGTAACTATACACCATTCAAGAATCTTATCTAAGCCCAGTAAAACAGAGATAAAATCTCCATTGCCTACCCCACAAAGCTGTCATAAGAATTGAGAGACTGTAAGCCATAGCTTAGCCCCTGTTTTCTCCAGCTTCCCACACTGCTTTGTTAGCTTCCTTAGCTAACAGATCATCAGCTGAAATTGTGTACCTATCTCCCTCTCTCCAGGAGACTGAGAAATTAGGTAACACAAAACTCTACCTTTCTCTTCATCCTCAGTACCTAAGGCTATATCTGTTACATGTTTGTTAATTGCAGGATGGGTTAACCGACCAACTGGCCAAATGAATTTTTGAACAAATGAATTGGCCAAATGAATTTCTACATTGTATACATATATCAAATTATTACACACTATAAATATGTGTAATTAAAAATAAATTTTTTAAAAGATGATTTTTCACAGTGCCTATTTCTCATTGTCAATAGAAATATTGCTGCTGTTACTCATGAGGTACTAATGAGATACATCAGGGACTTTTTTTTAATGTTGATGAACCTTTATTTTATTCTTTACATGTTATATAAATGAGTAGAATTTTATGGCTGTAATATGTATCTGGGAAGCTGGTCCACCATTTCTGTATTTTTATTACAATCATATTATAAGATCTCTAATTGCTTTTCTGATGGGATAGAGAGAATCCTAGGGAATCTGTCTACAAGCTCTACAGTTTGAATTTGTAGCCTTAAGAGGTGGTATCATAGACACTGGGCGAAGTAGTGCAGGCCTGTAATCTTAGCGGGAAGGCTGAGGCCTGAGGATAGAGGGTTCAAAGCCAGCCTCAGCAGAAGTGAGGCACTAAACAACTCAGCAAGACCCTGTCTGTAAATAAAATACAAAAATAGGCTGAGGATGTGGCTCAGTGGTCGAATGCCTCTGAGTTCAATCCCCAGGACCCACCCCCCGCAATAAAAGAGAAGGTATCATGAGAATGGTATCAGATATGAACCACTGTCACCTAGCCAATTTTTTTAAAACTTCCAAGATGTTGTTCTGTAATTGTGTGTAAGGTAGAAAACTGGGGAAATTAAATGGGACTGGTTTGGGATTGTAGCTCAGTAGTAGAGTGCTTGCCTAGCATGTGTGAGGCACTTGGTTCATTTCTCAGCACCACATATAAATAAAATAAATGATCCATTAATCCATTAACAACTAATATATATATGTATATATATATACATATTTATATGATACTATAAATGAAAACATTATTTAAAAAACTAAATGGAGGTGCATTACTTTAGAACTCTATGCCATACTACATTGTCTTTAGAGTGAGTTGCCAATATATCTACACATTATAGGAAAATGAACATATTTTGTATGTTCCAGAAAAATCAATTATTAAAAGATGATAATAAATATTTAAGAAGATGAAAATGTTACACACTAACAATCATTCTACATTGTATACATATATCAAATTATTATACCCTATAGAGTGCTAGCCTTGCAAGCATAAGACCCTGGTTGGATCCCCAGCACCGCAAAAAGAAAAAAAAAGAGAGCAAACAGATTAGCCTGCTTCAAAAAAGACACCAAAAATATAGATACTTTAAAAATATAGATACTTATATCCTATAAATATGTGTAATTAAAAATAAATTTTTTTAAAAGATGATTTTTCACAGTGCCTATTTCTCATTGTCAATAGAAATATTGCTGCTGTTACTCATGAGATACTAATGAGATATATCAGGGACTTTTTTTTAATGTTGATGAACCTTTACTTTATTATTTATATGTGGTGCTGAGAATCAAACCCAGTGCTTCACACATGCCAGGCAAGTGCTCTTCCACTGAGCCACAATCCCAGCTCCCATCAGGGACATTTTTAATTCATTGTATTAGAAACTTGACTTTCCATACAAAATAGCTCAGGTATGTTTATTTGAGCTCAAAGACCAGTCAGGAAAATTATGCATGTTTTATATACTAAAAAAAGAAGAAATAATAAATTATCATATATTTCTTTTAGAACCATATAAATCATAATATTCAGAAGGAAGCCAAGGGAACTTAAAAAGATGGCATCTTCTAGACTGTGGGTTTCAAACTTTAGTGACACAGATTCTTCTTACTGAATTGCAAGTTTGAATCTGGGAGGACCTACATTTTTAACAGATGCCCCAAATCATTCCTGGGCTATTTTAAGAATTTGTTCAGTCACTGAAATGGGCAGATGATTGAATTCTTTTAGCTGAATAAGACTGAGGTTGGAGGAAACAAGTTTCTGTTTGGTGTGCACTAAAACAATCAGGATGATAAACAGACTCCAACAGGGCATGTGAGAAATGTCGAGGAGAAACAGGTATGCCTGACCTGGAGACAAGATAAGCACTGGACATAAAGCATACTTCAGACACTTGGATTGGAGGATTGAATGTGGTCCATGAAATACAGAGCAACAGCTTTAGGCTCCATGTGAGAAACTTTTTAAGAGACAAGTTTCTCATCCATGGAAACATCAAGCCTAGATGCGGCCTTGAACTGCCTTGGGGAATCCAAGCATCAGATGAGCAAACTGAGAAGATGGCTCCTGGGTGACTGATTCTGCTGATCCAAGTATTTTCTGATCATCAGCCCCAGTGTATGTAGCCAGAGGCCAGCTGGTTGAGGGTGGGGTGTGCCCCCAGCGGAAATGTTAAAAGCAGGCCTGTCAGTTACTGCATTTGAAGAGCCCAAAGACAGACTAGTCCTAAAAGAAATGGAACAGTGAACCCAAAAGAGCATAAAATAAATAGTCCCCCTCCCTGTCCTATATTTGCAGATAAATCATGTACTTATAGATCTATGAGCATACCTAACAAAATAATAAGAAGAGTAATGAGGGGGGTACAAGTATACAGGTGGATCAACACCTGGGCATATGTGTTAGGAGAAGGCTACTTCTAATTTGTATTATATATATGAATAAGATTTTTTAAAAATCTGCTTATGAATCTATGTCAAAAGGATTCCCATACAATGCTAGTTACCAGAAAAATAAGTTATTAATTTTTTAATATTCAAACTGAGTATATTCTTTCTAAATTCTCTTCCCATGCCCCATCATTTCTATGACTCACTCTTCTCCATTTCTGTTCACAGAAAGAGGTAGAAGAGCTGAGATTTAAGCCAGGTTTCTTACTCTTGGTTTCTTGGCTACTATTTTTGACTACCTTCTAAAGTTAACAAACAAATAAGTTTGTATAATGTTTGCTTTGATGGAATTATTTCCTTACTCTTTTCTAAGATAGATAACTGAGTTTACAGTGGGTTTACTACATACAAATCTTTTAAAAAACAACTCACATTCCAATTTTAAATGTGGTAGAGGGAGGGGGCACTATGGGAAACAGACACAATAAATAGATTCTTGTATCAAGGACTTCACATTTTTTTCAAAAATTTTCCCACTCCAGATCATTCATAGATAACATTTTTGAGAAACAAGAGCATTTGAATATGAAATTATGCTTCAGAGCAAGGAAGTCTTATTATCAATTTCATGTAGTTTAATGACCAGTCTGTGTTGTTCAGAGTTGATTTACAATTCTTATTGTCTCATAATAGATTGTCAAAATGCATTTATTTGATTCGTCAGGGTAATTTAAAATGCAGTTAAATCAAAAGTCAAGACCAAAAAGGTGGAGCAGAGTAATTTTGAAAAATTGAACAGTTATATTAATTTAATTAGGAGGGGAAGGATGAAGTAGTCATTGTTGGCCTTTCAGAATATGTTCCCCGTGTGATCCATATTCAAGAGATGGCAGAACTGATTTGTCTTCCTGCGTCCTGAAACTGAGAAGAATTCTAAGATCAGCTGTAAAAATTTTACCAATTGATAGCTTCTGCTTCACTGGTCTTAAAGAATAAAGAATAATATTTTTTTTTCTTTTTGATGTTCTGGGCCTCAAACATACTAAGCAAGTGCTCTAACACGGAGCTACACCACCAGCCCCCAAATAATCTTAAACAGTCTTATTTGCCAAATTTTGGGTTTCTTTGAGCTCCGTGGTACTGTGATTTTGGTCTAACTCATTCAGGATGATTTTTTAATATGATTAAGAACTTTATCTCCTCTGTTCTTATCACTGTTTTATCTCTAACAGGCTATTTGATGCATGAATTTCACAAGTTTTGGATTGAAGAGGATCCCATGGACATAATGGAATTTAATCGTGTGAGGGAGAAATTCCGCAAGAGGATCATAAAACAGCTGCAAAATCCAGACATGGCGCTGTGCCCACATTTTGCTGCCTCTGAAGGTTTAATCAACATGTAGTCACCCGCGCTGGTTTTAATGGATACCCTGGAACACTGCCTCATTGTCGTGTTAGGTCTCTGCTTAGGTCACAGCTCACACACTGAATGCACACAGTGATTATATGCATGCCTTTTGGTACAGTATTTTCATCTCTTGGTCATAATTCCAAGATCCCCAAATATCACTATTTCTGGACTATCTGTCCTCCAGTGACTGCTCATATTATGGCATTATGCAGTGTTACATCTTGCCTTGACACCCAGGTATGGAAAGAGTTTTCTATTTTTTTAAATTTTTTCCTCCCCCTCATAACTCAACATTGAAGACTTGTATTTCATTAGCTGTATTTTGTATGTAAGAGGTTTAACTGAATCTTGTTCTGTGAAAGACTTTTAATTTATTGATATGTTTCAGGATTACTGCTGCTAGCTTTTCAAGCCAGGTTCTTGCTTGGACCTCATTCTGATAAAATATAAGACTTTAACATAACACAGACAGACACATGATAAGCCAAACTCTTCCTGCAAACATAGCTGCGCTTCACAAAAATGTAATGAGGCTTACAAGAAGTAACATTAGGTAGGAGCTGTTTTTGTGTGAAGTACTGCAGAATTATTCTGTAACTTAACCCCAGTTGCAATTGTGTCATGGTCATCTGGCTATAAAATGATTTTTTATTCTCATAATTTCACTGGCTTGGATGTCTAAATATGTTTATGATGCTTGGAGCCTCAGAAGAGAAGTAAGCTTATTTCAAAAGCTGCAAAAGGTTTTTCACTTGTCCCAGCACTGTTCTGATCCAAACCTCTTTGCTTGGGGAACTGAGTGCTGACTGGTTTGTTTTCTATGTCAATGGGCAATATTAAAAAACAATTTGCAAGAAAATGTGTTGCAAGAGAGAAACCTAAGTTATGTCATTCTGCGATATTTCTTGAAAATAATGACCTTATCAGTGGAAGTAAATAGCTTGGAAAAAAGAAATAGAGAAATCATTCCAAAACTGCTAAAAATCATTTCAAAAAATGTGATTTAGTTTGGAATTATGATTGTAGTCTGTTGAATAGTATTTACCATGGCATTTCATACCCATGGTATTTTATACTTTCGGACTATCAATTTTAGTATTATTAGATGTTTGTGTAATCACTTGCTTATTTAAATGAATTTTGAGTACTGCCTAACTGTCAGATATATGAATAAATTACATGTCATTCTACTGTAACAGAGTGGATTTCGTTTTAATAATTTTTGTGCTCATACAGCTTCTGAATATGCAAATATGTGATTGGGTAGAATGTCAAAGACAGATGACCTGGAGCTGATTGTAAATCATGCCATCGTTCAGATTAACTGGGTGTGAGCTAGCATGTCCGAAAGACTTATGTCTGAAAGACTTCTTTTCTCTCAAAACCTGATGGTACTTTAATGAAAGAATGAGTTCCAACTTTTTCTTCCTTATTTCCTACAATATCTGGCTTGGCCACTGCTAGACAGCTGAGGAAGACACATACTGCCACTGTTTCCTCGCCTAATCTAGCTCCTCCAGGATTGTGTCATCCTGTCCCTTTCCATCCTGTACCTGGTGGCGGCATCTTCCATTGCCTCTGTTACAATCCTATGTCCTTTCTTAGAATGCAGAGGGGAAGGAGTTGGTTAACATGTGATGCGTATCATGAGTAATGACAAGAATGTGCATTTCTGTCCAGGGAAGTGAGAAAAGGCAAGCCTCATAAGCGGTCTGTCTCGAGAATGCTCAACTGCCAGTGCAGCTGCAGCTGCAGCTGCTGGAGGTAAAGGCGCTGTTGCATATACAGCTCAGCCTCTGTCAGCCGCATGTGGGCTCTGTCTCTTTCTATTCGCTATGGTCCTGTGTCACTGCCACGGCTTGATAGTGTGTGGCACTTACACCAGCTCACGTCTCCTCTGTTCAGGTAGAGATAGATGACATTAACAAAGCTAAGCGTTTCCTCTCTCAGCTCCTTTAATACTTTCTCTCTGTCATACCTTAACATGGCTGCACAATTTTGAACAAGCTCTGCCAGCTCCCTTTCTAGTTCTGAGTATTATTAGATTTCTCATTCACACCTCTTTCTGGAAGATGCATGCTACCCAGTAATACAAGGTAAGGTGAGAAAAAGAAGTGTCCAAAAGCTCCAGAAATGTGGTGTGTGTGTGTGTGTGTGTCTGTGTGTGTGTGTGTGTGTGTGCGCGTGCGCATGTGTTTCCCCAATGTATTTTTAGCTTGCTTATATTTATTCCATTGAACAAGGATTGACCACATAAAATGTAAATTATGTAGCAAGCCTCTTTCAAGTTTTTTCAAAACACCACTTGCTATGATAAAAATATATTCCAGCTTGGACTACAGGAAAAGAAAAACAAAAATTTTTTTTGAAGCACCATTTCTGGAACTTGAGACTTTATTCTGACCTTCCTTCTCACAATTCTTGTTATTTTAATGTACTGGGGGGAAAAATCTTCAGCTCTTCTATATTTGAAAAGAAGCTTAAATATACACCAATACCAAAAGATAGAGTGAACTTTATGGTATATCTTCCAAGCCAGGGCACTTTTGGGAGATAAAGAGGATATTCCTAGTTTCTTTAGAACATCAAGGTAAGTAGGATAGTCTAAGAAACTGTGATATTAGGTGACTACAGTAGTCCAAGAGGGGAATGTAAATAAGAATTATCCACTCACAACACAATTAGGCAAATACAACCCATTTTTTTTTTCACTCTCTCATCTCTGGCAAGAAAAATATATCCTAGGGTTCTACCCCAAATCACAGAGACCTTTCAAAGGTATGGGCTTGGAATGTGCTGAGAATTTCAATTTCAAAAACTGTGCCTAAATTAGTGATGGGAAAATAAAACCCGGCACTCCAACTTCAAGGCTACAAATTAGATTGACCCATAAACATATGGGATCAGACTCAAATTGGGAGTGAGGACTGAACCAGAGTTGGTACAGTGTGAGGACAGGGGATGGGAGACAATGGAGAGAAGAGAAAGGGAAGACAAATAGGAAAGTTGAAATTCTCAGCACAGTGAACCCATATCTACATGTTAGAAACTGATCCTCAGTGACAAGCACTCTCTCAAAGTCAAGACTCCAACTCTCCAGGGAGTAATAGAAGTAACTGCCCTAATCTAGAGACAAAAGCAGAACAGAGATAGCATTAAGTCCTAGAAGAAGGAAAAGACACTGGCTTGGACTCCATTTCAAGAGCTAACATTTAATGAGCTCTTATGCCATGTCCCAGGACAGTGTCATCGCCTGACAACCTGTGAAATCAAACATTGTTCATCGGCTTTTTTCTTTTCTTTTCCGTCTTCCTTCCTTCCTTGCCTTCCTGCCTCCGTCCCTTACTTTTACTGGGAATTGAACCCAGGGTCCCTACTCTACCCAAGGGCACTCTACTACTGAGCCACATCCTTAGCCCTTATCAATTTTTTTTTTTTTTTTTTGAGATAGGGACTGATCAAATTGCCCAGGCTGATCTCAAACTTGAGATTCTCCTGCCTCAGCTTTTGAGTCGTTGGGATTACAGGTGTGCACCCTTAATTGCTTTTCTTGATTAACAGGCTTAAAGATCTCAAGAGAGAAAAGTGAAGGGCAAAGCTAGACCTTGAGACAAACCGGCCTTATGCCCACATGTCTAATCATTATGCTATTTATCTAACTAGAATTCTTCTCTACTATTCCAGGGGACTGGTGCATTATAAGTACCTACTGATGCACAGATGCACTGTTTCATGTACACACACACACACACACACACACACACCCCTGCCCCTGAGCAATATGTGTGTTAATAAATATTTCTTGCTTGAATGTCTGCAGGGTGAATTCAAACCTGCAGATACAAATGCTGCCTTGCTGCTCCTCAGGACTTCCACATTTTTTTAAAATCAGAATTTTATCCATTTGATACACAACAGTTCTGACAGCATTTTAAGCTCTTTCTCCTGACCCTTGCCTGTGGTGCTGCACATCTCATTCCTGCTCCCTGGAGGGAAACCTCAGCAAGCTGGGTTTGTGGAGCCTGGCCTGTGGCATCCTCAGGCCAGATGCTGCAGGGCATTTCTGTGGGAAGAGAAACACTAGGGGCTTTGGGCAGGTGCACTCCTCAGAAAGAAAACCTCCCCAGTGACCCATGGACCTGAGGTAACCTCCAGAGTGCTACTAATCATAGAAACTAACAGAAATGGTGTTGCCCTAAACTCCCTGGGATATTTCATGGAAACTCAGCAGAGATGGTAAAGGTAAGGATCAGGGCAATGTTACAAGATCAAAATGTTGACTTTTTTAATCTATTATGTACCTATGCTTTAGGACAGACCATAGAAGACAAGTTTATGGCAATTAGGAAAGGGGGGCAAAGAGAAGGAAAACGAAATTAAATTTGTAAAACCACAATTAAAAGCCCTGTGCAGTGCAAGGTAAGGGCTACCTTCATGACTGCAACCTAGCACACTTGAGTTCAGATGAATTCTGTAGCATCTCGGGGCACAGGGTTTGGAACGAGCTTTTTTAGGGAAATTTATGAAGCCAGAATCAGCAAGAGAGGAAGGGATGAGTGATTTCCATTGTCCCAAGGCTTGCCAGGGCCTGGCTGCTGTACTAGACACACTGCGTATTTGCTTTAAGTCACTGTGACCAATATACAAGACAAGATCAATTCAGAGGAGGAAAAGTTTATTTGGGGATCGTGGTTTCAGAGATCTCATTTCAAGGTCAACTGACTTCATCACTTTGGTCCCAAGATGAGGTAGAACATCATGGCAGAAGGGTGGTAGCTGAGGAAGACTGATCACCTCTTGGCGGCCAGGAAACAGGGCTAGAGGAGAAGGGGCCACAGGGAAGATAAATCCTTCCAGGATACATCTCCAGTGATTGAATCCTCCAAACACACCCCACCTGCTTACAGTTAGTTCATTCAAACCAAGATGGGCTGATCAGGTTACAACTCTCATAAACTAATCATTTCACCTCCTGCATTAACACAGAAGCTTTTGAGGACACCTCATACCCAAACTCTAACAGTAGATAGAGTTCAGTTGTAAAGAGACATACCACACTTGTTTTTCTTTCTTTTAGGGTAAGCAGGAAAGCAGTTGTGTCAGAGGGGTGATGAGCCAGGTAGGCTGGACCTACCTGCCAGCTGGCTGCAGTTCTCAGGGTCTGTGGAATGTTGCCCTTGAGAAGAAATTCTTTGGTTCTAGGGCAAGCTAAGCCTGGGTGCTAATTCTGCTGGGAGAAAGGAGACTTCAGTGGCAGCTGGTTTGTCCAAGTATCCCAGAGAGCACATTGATTATTTTTGACAAATCTTCTCACACCATACTTACCTTTTTTACATATTAGCTCTTCTGCACCAAGTGTATAATAATTATAGAAAAATACAGACATCAACAGTCTCAAACCATAGGATACCAAGAATATCTTTTTTTTTTTTCATTATTCATCAAGTTTTATTTTTTTCTGCAAAGTAAAACAGCAAAAAACTAATAGTCAGAAAACCCATGTACCAGTGTATGTGCTGCTGGCCTTCCTTAGGTCAATATCTTAACCTCTCTGACTTTGCTTCACTATCCATAACTAAATAATAATGACAGCTGATCCTCAGAGGATTATGGTAACAGTAAAAATAAAATAAGGTATTATTAATTAGAGTGCTTGAGAAACTCCAAAGTAATAAACACATGAGTAATTATGGTTTGGCTTTTATCCATTTGATTTTTGGCTAGGAGTTTATTCTAACAGAAAATTAATCTATAAAATTTGTCCTTATAGACAGTGTCCCAAATAATTCAATTCAGCAAATATTTATCAAAAACTTATTGTAGTGCCAGGCATCATGCCAAGTCTGGAGATCAAATTGGAAACAAGATATTGGCCTTGTTCTCAGGGACCTCACAGTCTAAGGTCTTCTCAAAATCAGGTCTTTGGACCCTCAGTATGAGCATTGTTAGAAATTAATGACCTCATGCCCCTCCTCAACCTACTGAATGAAAATCTTCATTTTTAACATCCTCATCAGGTGATTTATGTGCACATGAAATTGAGAAGTACTTCTTTAGAGGGTATTGATCTAGTTGTTCTCCACTGAAACCTGACAAGGTTTGGCCTTAGCTGTTAATGATTTAGAAATGAATGAAACATGCCTTTTGTTTTCCCTTACTTTACTGTTAGTGTAATTTGACCCTGTGCCTACCTCTAACAAAGAAGGACTGTGTATTCTATTTTCATTGCTGGAGGTGCCAACAGGTTAGCACAGAGGAGAACGGCCATCACCCTGGACACCAGCCTTGAGGGATGGGTTGCCTCCCCACCTTGAATGTTTCTTAAGAAACTCCCTGTAATAGCCAAACCTGTGACTGCCCCAGGTACAGACTCCCACTGATAACCTTTCTTTAAGTGTTTCCTTCTCTCAAGGCGTCTATCAGGATGGCCAGCTTCCTAGATACTGGAGAAAACAAACTCTTCACTTGTTAGCCCAAGTTTTCCTCTCTGTGAATAGACCCACCTAGTTTTACCATGACAACTGTATTAGTCTGCTCAGGGTACCATAACAAAATACCATAGACTGGGAGGTTTAAACAACATTCTCACAGTTTTGGAGGCTGGAAGTCTGAGATTAGGGTGCCAGCATGGTCAGGTTCTGGTGAAGGCCTTCCTCCTGATTTGCAGGTGGCCAACCTCCTACCACGTGCTCACATGGCCTTTCCTTGCTGAATGCCTATGGAGACAGAGGAGGAGAGAGGAAGAGATTTTTCTTATGAGGCCAACAATCCTATTAGATTAGGGCTGCACTTTTATGACTTCATTTGACCTTAATTTCCTCCAAATACCTATTTCCAATACATCTTATTGGATACTGGGGCATAATTCAGTCAATAAAAGTGGCTATTCAGGGAAGTTATTCCAAAGCCTTGTGCTTCCTAGAATGAACCCAGGAATTTAAAGGCACCAATACAACCCAAATAATGTTATTCTGAGGGTTCAACTGTTCTGACCGTATTTTAAGAGAGGAACAAAACATTTGCAGAATAAGATACAGAGTTCATTCTTAAATAAACCAAAGAACCTCACACAGACTAGCAACAATCTGAACCTTTTTTCATGATCTAGAATAAAGACAATAAACAAATCAATCTAAAACACTAGATCATTACAAGAAAGCTACTGAACGTCTTTATGGAGCTGTAGATTTGAGGTTATATGTACCCTTATTATAAGCCACATAGCTAATTTCTTAGCTTGGTGACTTTTCCCTGCTCATTCTTACACGTTTAAATCCTGACCCTATATAAATATAAACTGAATTAACATGAATGAATAAACTATACAAATGTGAAGGGTTCTCTCTGTAAAAATTACCTCCATTTACACATAAGTAAGTATACATGGACCATCTAAACAGTATCCATCTAAAACACTGCTAATTTTCCGTAGATTTATTTGTTTTTATGGATTAACACTTTTAATTACATTAATTAGGGGTTTTTCCAACTTTGGAAAGCATGTTTTATTAAACTTCTTAAGAATTTATTTCTTATAATATGCAGTTGTAAGTAATAACAAAGCGATCCCACCTACCTTTTGCTGTTTGCCCCAATGATGTCTTGCATTGTTGTACTACAATGTGACAACCAGAAAATTGACATTGATACAATCCATTTTTCTTGTTCAGATTTCACCAGGTTTACATGTACTATTTGGAAGTGTGTGTGTTTGTGTCTATGTGTTTGTCATGTTGGTAGATTCCCGCAGTCACCATCAGTCAATATTTAGAATGGTTCCAGTACCATTTGAATGCTTTGCACTGCCCTATCTTCCTTTTTCAATCCCTGTTTCTAAGCCCTGGCAACCACTAATGTGTTCTCCATTGTATTGTTTGACCAATTCAAGAATGTTATAAAAAGGAAGTTGGGTAGGTGGCACATTCTTGTAATCCCAGTGACACAGAAAATTGAAACAGGAGGCTGAAACAGGAGGCTCAAACAAGTTTGAGGACAACCTGGGCAACTTAGAAAGATCCTGTATCATTATTAAAAAAAAAAAAAAAAAAAAAAAAAAAAAAAAAGATATTTTTAAGGGAGGATGGGGATGCAGTTCAGTGGTAGAACACCCTTGGGTTCAATCCCCAATCCCCTGAAAGGGGTACAAGGAATGTGCCATTGTGGTTTCGATTTGCACTTACCCAATGACAAAGGATTTTAAACCATTTTTCATGTGTTTATTTGCCATTTTATATCCTCTTTAGTGAAATGTCTGTTCATGATTTTGCCCATTTTCTAAGTGAATTGTTTGGTTGATTTTCAGAGTTCTTTATGTATATATGAGATACTAATCCTTTGTCAAGTATTCAGTTTGCAAATATGTTTTCCCAGTCTGTAGTTTCTTTTCATCCTCTTAATGGAATCTTTCTCAAAACAAAAGGTCTTAAATTTGGTGAGGCCCAACATATAAATGTACCTCTTATGAATCATGTTTTTGGTGTCAAGTGTAAGATTATTTTGTGAGTATGTGGTGTTAAGGATCAAACACAGGGCCACAGCACAAGCTACTTAGGCAAGAACCCTGCCACTGAGCTATATACCTGGCTTTTTTGCTAAATTTTCTAGCCTAGCCTCAAAATTTCAATCCTCCTGCCTCAGCCTCCTGAGTAGCTGGATTATAGATGTGCACTCCCTGCCTGGCTAAGACTAAGAATTTTTTATTCAGCCTTAAGCCCTGAAGATTTTCTATTTGTTTTCTAAAAGTTTTATAGTTTTATACTATACTTTTAAATCTGTGATACATTCTGAGCTAATTTTTGCATTAAGTATGAGGTCAAGTATTAGGTCAATTAAGTATTAGATCAAGGTTTTTATGAATGTATGCAGAATTGCTCTTGTACCATTTCTTCCTCCACTGAATTTCTTTTGTACCTTTACCAAAAATCACATGCACATACTTATGTGAGTTCTTTGGGTATTTTTAAAAATCACTTTACCTTTCTATTCTTTAGTTACTTGTCTGGAAAATGATAGGTCATTCATAAAATAATTTCTGATGTTCTGCTGTGAGGCAGACTATGGGCTTGTCACACTTGTTATCGATCTACACCAATACATCATGATGGAACAAGGATTATAATTGAGATAGTTGTGCACAGAGGGCTTTGAAGCACTAATTGTGGCTGAGAAAATAGTTAAGTAGCTTCCCAGGAAGCTTAACCCAAGCCTTAAAAGAGCAGCAGGAAACTCCAGGTACAGCAGAGATTGATAGGCATTCCCTAATATCTAACCCAAACTTTTCTCATAGTAATAGAAACCCCTAATTCTGAGCTGAAGCCCATCACTGACCAGAATAAAGACTCGTATTTTCTGACTGGACTTGCAACTAGGTACGATTAACTAACTTTGGCTAACAGTATGTAAGTGGGAATGTTGTTGAATGCTTCTAAGGATATCCCGTTAAAGATATACTCTCCCAGCTGCTATAAGCCTGATGTGGTATTTGCTGTCTTGGATCACAAATATAAGAGCCCCATGCTAGGGATAGTGGTGAACTGGAAATAGCCTAATTCCCTGAGGACCTCAGCAAATCTCCAAGTCCTGGACTGTCTTCTTCTAGACTTAGATGTGAGAGTAAAATGAACTCTCTTATTTAAGCTACCATTATTTATTTAGGCCCCTTTCATTTACAGCTAAGCCTAATCCTGAAGACACATGGAGAAACATATGACACATCCAGAGGACATATTAGCTCAGAACGGCTGGAACACAGGTGCTTGCTGGAGAAAGGAGGCAGGAGTCAGAGACACAGGCAGAGGCAGAAGCTGGGTCAATGAGGATGTGGTACACCAGTTCTCCTAATGCTCAGGAACACAGATCTCTTGTTCAAAATCTTCCCCAGAGGAAGGCTGTAGGATACCCACATGTCCGGGTGTATTCTCTGACAAACTATTCGAAAGCAAGCTTGGCCTTGGCACTATGCTGGAACATAAATACCTCCTGCAGCTCTGCCAGGTAGTTCAGCCCTCCCGGCATCATTGCTGTTCCAGCAGGTGACACCAGACCATAGGTCATGTGGAAGTTGTGACAGATCATCAGGACCCACTTGGTCAATAGGATGCTCCAACAGCACTGCTGGTAGCTATAGCCTCACTAAAGATGCTTGAGGAGTCAGTGCCTTGACAGTGGGGAAATGTAGCAGGGGTTCACTTGATGCTTGGGCTATATCCCTTGTCGCTTTGAAACTTACATTTTTTTAAATCTTTTTCCCCATCCTTCTTTTCCCTAACCTTCTCCTCCCTGATCTTCTCCTTCCTGATCTCTCCTCTCTAATCTCATTTTCTCTGAATCAATTCTTTAAACCCCCACCCCCCCACCCCCCAGTTCCCCATTATGGGAAGAATCACAGGCTCTGGGACAGGAGTCCCCTGTGTTTCTCCTTTGCTAGCAAAGCAATAAAACATTTTTCTCTTTCTCAAAAAAAAAAAAAAAATAGAAAGAAAGAAAGAAAGAAAAAAAGGAGTCAGTGCCTTGAGACTGGCCCAAACTCCCATCTTCTCTCAGGGGGAACTCAAGACTAGATGGAATTTCAAACACCATTACACATTTCTCCTGGGACAAAAGCCCAAAACTACTTCTCTCACACTCAAAATATACACACCACACTCTACTTCCACAAGCAGACCACATGACCCACTTCACACATGTACATGTGCACAAATACACATGCGACCCAGTGGCTATCAAGGAGCTTGATAGCATCAGATTTGCATTTAAGAAATTCCCTCTGCTTCCTACCTGAAGAAGAGTTTGGGAGGCAGCAGACGCAAACAGAACAGCAGTGGTCCAGCAAGAAATTCTGGGGCCTGAACCAAAGAGGCTGAGGAGATAAGATTGTGCCCTGAGAGGAGGAAATTTGAGTACTACAAACTATATGAGAACAATAGAATTCGCTAACTGTTGGTTGTAGAGGTGCATATAGGGAGGAGTGTGAGATGACTTCTGGCATTAGATGACTTAAGTTATTAATAATAACAATAATAAGAACAGCCACCAATCACTGAACACCAAATCTATGCTATTCCTTGAGTCAAGTGCTTTATAAGCATTGTTTCATTTAACTTTAAAACTAACCCTGGAGCATATTGTTTTTATCCTACTTTATATATAGGAAAACTGGGGCAAAGAAAAACTAAGTGCTTTGCTCACAGTTTTCCAACTAGAAACTGACAAGAATATGTTGCAAACCCAGCTTCTTTGACTCCCTCTAGGTCTTCATTACACAAACAGATCCCACCAGTTCAGCAGTTAAATTCTATATTTTTTTAGAAAAACAACT
Organism: Sciurus vulgaris; assembly: GCF_902686455.1. Classification (NCBI taxonomy): domain Eukaryota; kingdom Metazoa; phylum Chordata; class Mammalia; order Rodentia; family Sciuridae; genus Sciurus; species Sciurus vulgaris. Next base: position 103,391,301 of record NC_136472.1, read on the forward strand.
GAAAGAATATATGTTAAAATAGTAATCTTTGAGTAGAAGGATTAGTGGTTACTTTTACTTTATACATCTTATTTTTTCCACATTTTCTTTCATGAGTACTCTCTAAGAAAGAATAGCCTCAGGAGCCAACATATATGCATGTTCTTTGGTAGACAAGAAATAACTGTCTTAAATAATCAGGTTCACGTTGCCACCAAGAGTTGGGGCCAAGCTTAATGATATTCCTAATGAAAGTCTTGGAAGACAGGAGCCCACTGGGCTGGTGCTCACCAGGAAACTCCTTTTGCTCAACCATTACTGGAAGAGTTTCTCATCACCTCTCTGACTCTCAGAGACCACTGGGTTTGGGTTTGGGTTTTGTTGTTGTTGTTGTTGTTGTTGTTGTTGTTTTTTATCAGTAATAACTTCAGGCACAAAAAAAAAAAAAAAAAAAAAATCCAGACAGCACATCCTCTGCCAACACTTCATAACTCTCTGTATAATGACCATGAATATTTATGTTTTGTTATTATTGCTGCTGCACAGAATGACAGTTTCAGCACAAGTGACCACATTCATTTTCCAACGCACTGCTCAACCCTGAATATTCTTTGTTTCTTCCCACTCACAGCCTGAAGCAGACTTTCTTATGGTCCTATCATATAGGTGGAAAATCCCTTGAAGAAATATTCACTTCTCCTGTTCTGCTTTCTTTCATCTCATCAGCAAATCTTCATGGAAGGCATGCTGCACACCAGGCATTGCACTAGGTACCAGGATACCAAAATGAATGATAGACACTCTTTACTTGCAAGCTAAAGCTAGGAGGTAGACACATAAACAGTTCATTGCCCATCAGTGAGGCAACTGGAACAGTTATTGCTTCACATGGGGTGCTGTAGGAGAAGCCACTCTCAGGGACACCATGAACAAAGGGATGAAGGCGAGAAAGAGTCGAGTCTAGGTAGAGGGTTGCAAGCCTCTCAGCGTTGTCAGGTAGCAGGGAGTATGCAGTGAGAATGGTGACGATGATCATGAGGGTCTTTAATGCTTTATTAAAGAGTTGGAAATAGAGGGTGAATTTGAAGCATCAAAAATAAGTCTGCAAGAAAGATCAATAGAGTAGAGGGAAGGGAATGGGGGAGGGACAAGGGAAGGGGAAGGGAAAGGGGAAGTACTGCGGACTGAATTAGAGCAAATTATATTCCATGCTTTTATAATTATCTCAAAATGAATCCTAATGTTATGTACAACTAAAAAGAACCAATAAAATTTTTAGAAAAAAAATAAGTCTGCAAGATTGTTGGGAAGTTGATATTGCAGTATGGGTGACAGTTTTTATAGGGGCCCAAACTGGAAGTTTGGGGGCAGGCATGCAGAAGAAGAAACAGACCCGAAAATGTTTGGAAGAGTAAATCAGAAGGAATTAGTATATGATTACAGAAGGAGGAGAGTATCTGTTTAAAGGGTTTTGGTAGGTGGATCAGCATATAAAAGGAAGAAGAAGGGGCCAATAAAAATAAAATTTTGTAAATTATTTTATGGAAATTTGATCTATTTAAAATGAGGAATTTCCCATTCTTTTCAAATATTCAGATTTATTTATTTGTTTGTTTATTTAGGTGCTGGGAATCAAATCCAGAGCCTTATACATACCAGAAAAGCACTCTACCACTGAACCACATTCCCAGCCTAAATATTTAGGTCTTTTCTGGTCCCTATATAAAGTTTTGTCATTTTCTTCACCTAGGTCTCTCTTATTTTTCAGTAGGTTAATCCCTGTAGATATGTTTTTTTAAGTTTTTTCCTGTTGCTTTTGTAAATGGACTCTTTTGACATCTTATTTTGTCATTAGTTGCATCAGTTAGTATTCTTTGGGTTGCGAATGACAGAAAACCCAACTCAAATTGGTATAAACAAGTAATAGCGAATATGGAGTAATTATTGCAACAAATTGGATCTAATTACTTATATGTTAACCTTTGAACTCATCTAGATAAAAAGGCAAGATTTATCAACTCACATGACTGAAAAATGAGGGTTAGGATTGGGGTTTTTTTCACACACTTGACTGAAAAAATAAGTCATACATTCAGCTTCAGATACAGATACATCTAGCAGTTTAAAAAACATCACTGGATTGAGGTTGTCTCCATCTCTTGGCTTCATGGAGTGGAGTAACCAGTGTTAGTAACCAAAGCAACTTCTGAGCTTTTTACTTTTAGGTTTGTGCCCTGGCAAGGACTTTGTTGGGAAAGGCTGCTTCAAATAAAGACCTTGAATACAGACCCTTACAAACCCAACTTGAGAAATACTCCCATCCTTGAACAACAATGTGGCTAGGGGGAGGTGGTGTTCTGATTTTTGGGGGGGTGGGTGAGGGTGGGTACTGGGGATTGAATTCAGGGGCACTCGACCACTGAGTCACATCCCCAGCCCTAGTTCGCATTTTATTTAGAGACAGGATCTCTTTGAGTTGCTTAGCGCCTTGCTTTTGCTGAGGCTGGCTTTGAAATCGCAGTCCTCCTTCCTCAGTCTCCCCAGCTGCTGCCCCTGGTAGTGTTCTGATTGACTAAACGTGGTCATGTGCCGCGTTCTCAAACTATATACAACACGAGTAGAGGAGGAATCATTTCCCACTGAAGAAACTTTTCCAAGTAGTAGAAATGAACATGGGGTCAGAGGGCAAAAGCAACAACTAAAGTACACTCTACTAATTACTATTATTACCTTGCACTAAAACATCACACACACACTAAAAAAAAATCACAAACTTGATTTTTAAGTTAATTTGGATGTTGTACTAGATTGATGGAACTAGCCATCCCAATTTTCACACCTTCCTGAATTAAGCTCTCTACTTTTCCTACTGATTCTGGGCTTGTCTTGCGCATTTCTTTCACCAGGAGTATCAACCTGACACTGGCAGAGGCTTGAAAAAGAACCTTTGAATTTTCCACTGCTTCTCTATTTGACCTTGGCCACTACCATGAAAACAAGTTTAAGTTAGACTTCCAGAAGGCCAAAGACCAGGTGGCAAGAGCCAAGCTGGTTTTATCAAAGTGATTCTAGATCCACCAGTCCTCATTTGGTCTGTCAACTGCAGATGCTTGAACAAGCCAAGGTTAACCAAGCCCTGCTACAGCAGCAGAAGCATCCAACCATAGACTCATGAGAAATAATAAATGGTTGGGTTTATCAACAAGTAAGTTCCATGGAGATTTATAATGCAGCTGTAGGTATCTGAAACAGACATTCTCCATGTATGCCTAATAATATGGTTATCAAAGTTAACAAAGGTAACTAAGCCTAAGATAGTAATAGGTTAGTTTTTTTTTTTTTTTTTTTTTTTTAAATGAGTTAGTTTTGTTGGTTAGAAACAGTAGGAAAGAGATGAACACATGGCTATAGCCTAAGTAGGTTGCCATAGCGGGTATTCTGGTAGGTAGCCTGAGGCTTGAAGTACAGAAAGCTGGGGGGGCGGGGGAAGCAGTTGAGAAGTCAATCCAATCAACCTACAATTTTCCATTCACTCATGTATTGAAATACTGTTAGGTGGCACAGTGTATCTGGACAAAGGTAAAAGAGCAGAGGAGAGGAAACTAATACTCAGAATGTAGAGAACATAATCATCCTTCTGATATCATCAAATGCTTATTGGCCAGATGCAAGAGCTAAATGAGTTAGAAACTAAAAAGAGACAATACTGGGATGCAAGAAAAATGAAGGAGAGAAGAAGTTTTATAATCCCAGAGAGAATATAATCCCTGGAAATTTGGAAGCTCAGTTTCCTGAAGGATCTGAATCATAGAATGGAAAAAGCAGGGAGTTGAAATGAGTAACCTGAGTTTTGTTTCTTCTTGATCTTGGGCTGGCCATAGAAGTCTTTGGGGCTTAGTTTTCTCATCTAGAAAATGAAGACATTAGGTAATATCTAACATTTCCTCCACTTCTAAAATTCTCCCACTCTGTATCAAAGAAAATCCCAGCTATAAAACAGAAGACACAATTTCTGGGATATTTCATCTGCCTTAATTTTGGTTAAAGAATCAGCTCTTCAGGGAACTGTGAGAGAAAAAGTCAGCAAACTGTCATTTCAAAGCCAAGGATGAGGGAGCTATACACATTAGGCTTCAAATATGATGAAAAAGAATAATCTTTTGGGTATTATCTTTTTTCCAGAAACACTTCAAATCCCCCAAGAGTAATGAGGCCATGTCTATTTTTTGACTATGAGAAAAATGATCAAATGTCTTTTCTGGGAACACAAAGCCTCAGAGTTCAAATAAATACTTATTCAATGACATCGGGAATGACACCTCTATCAACTGTCATTACTCTGAATACACGTATTGCTCCAGGTCATTACTGAGCATTCGACATCCATCCCAACCTAATAACTCATTCCAATAACACCCAGTTTTATGGTGGGAGGTAACTCTCTACTGTGTGTTTTGGAAAGAGGATAATTATTGGAAACCATTTCCCCTGGTTGAAGATGAAGAGCTCAGCTCTTCCTTCCCCTGTCCTCAGAACACATTATGAAGTTCGGCCCCTAGAGCATTTTACAAGGGCTTTGAACTTGAACCAGCTGGACTAGGGTTGGGTGTCGTTCTTTCTAGGTGCTATTCATTAAACTGTCCCCTTCCCATAATGCCTATTGGTATCCATAGGTTTCTGTGGATCCTACATGTTTCTAAAGCCTGGTTCTTCAACCTCTTATCTATCATGTGAGCCCCTGATATTATTAACAAATTCCCTTTTATCTTCAGCTGTTTTGAGTTGTTTTCCATATCTGGCTAGTGAAACTCCTAAGTGAATACAGTAATATCCCACCAGAACCAGTCATATGCATAAGTCACAGTGTTATGTTATCTTTTACTTCCTGTCCTATAACATATCATTTCCTCTGCTTCGTGTTTTTTCTTCTTTTACTAATAACCCACTATTTTTTTTGCACTTTATATGGAGACTCTCTAGAGCAGCAGTTAAAAGCACAGGTTAAAAATCCCAGTCTATTCACTGGTAAATGATGAACAAGCTAGTTGCTTAACACTTTTGGCTTCAGTTTCTTCATTTGTAAAATGAGAAAAATAAAAGCATCCACATCATAAGGTTGTTACGAGGATTTGACAACGTATATGGCCTGAGAACAACTTCCTGAGAAATTCAAATAACATGTTGAATAAGAATAATGCTTGGAACAGGTAAATGCTATGTAATTGTTTACTATTATTACTATGTACCAAGTACTTGACAAGCAACACTCTATGCCCTTCACAATAATTTGTGGAGTAGGTGTAATCATCCCCATTTTATATATGAGGGAACTGCAGTTCAGAGAAATTTAAAACTTGCTTTACATCTTACTGCTAGTAAGTAGCTATGATGGAGCTAATTTCATGTCAGTGTCTAATTCCTCTGCAGTCCTCAACTCAAATTTTAACTCCTCCCAAAATCCTTGAACCCCCAAGTCTTGATTGAGGAAGCTCTCTGTTACTCCCTCAGCTCAACTCAGTTCCTGTCCTTTCCGAACAGTGTCACCAAATTGTAATTGTTCCCCCAATTTAAAGTTCCTTCAAGCCAGAAACTGGGCTTTCTTTGCTTAGGCAATACCCAGCACAGTGCCTGCTACACAGCAAGTTCTCTGCAGATTAATCAAGAAATGAAAAAAGAGAAAGGGATGAAAAGGGCATAGAAGGTGAATGTTATCCACCTCAGCTGGGCCTAGAGCCAGGCCTGAGTCTCCTTGGTTCAGATCACACAGTGGAGATTCACAATTAGTCTCTTAATCTAGGTGGGCAGCCAAACAAGAATGGCCACTAAGCCCAAAAGAATGTTTGAACTTTTAACCATGTAATTCACCTTCTGAGAATCAGTGCTTGGTGTATAATCTGAATAGAACATGTAATAATTGTACATATTTATGGAGTGTGGTATATTTTAATACATGGATATAATGTATAATAATCAGATCAGGGTATCTGACATATCCATCACCTCAAACATTTATTATTTGTTTGTTTGGTGAATGTTGAAAATCATCTTTACTAGCTGTTTTGAAACATGCAAATAATTATTGTCAACCACAGTTACCCTAATATCCAGTCTTACAAGAACCACTATGCTGACCATTCCTCCTTTCCCATTCCCATGGCTTATCCTCCACTGACCACACCCTGTCTAATTCAGGTTCTTATGAATTCATATATGAACTATTCTTTTGATCTCTATATTCATCATCTTTCCATCACTATGATAATATATCTGAGATAACCAATTTAAAAGGAAGAAGGGTTTATTTCAGATGTTTCAGACCATAGTCGCTTGACCATGTTGCTTTGGGTCTGTAGCAGCACAATTCGTCATGGTATGAGTAGGTGGCAGGGAAGACTTCATACCTCATGATGGCCAGGGAGCAAAGGGCCTGGAGGGGTAGGGACTAGAGTCCCCAAATCTTCTTCAAAGGCATGCCCCCAATGACCCAATTTTCTTCCACTAGGCCCAACCTCCCCAAAAACTCTACCACCTCCCAGCCCCACCACAGATCAGGCAAGCCTTTAATACATGAACCCCTGGAAGACATTCCAGCTCCATACCAGAGCAGACTCTAAATAGGTCCCCCAATACAACTTCCCCAATTAATCTATCCTATTTCAATGTGAAATTTAACTTACCAAAGGTAGCTCTGATCACATTTTTCTCTAGCTCAAGAACCTTTCTTGATTTTCCACAAACTATTATTTTATATAAAATAATGACTTTAAGAGAGTTTTCATCCTGAAAGCATTTGAAACAACACAGACAAGTCTCTGATTGCCAGAAATGATGAAAACATAACATAGGGAAGAAATTTAGGGATCATCTAAATTACTTTCTAGAACCACATGTTTAAACTCCTTTAAATCTCTGTGTGAAATGAATCAGTGGAGACAGAGAATAGAGGAGATGATCTTGATCTAACTCAGCAGACTAGATGAAATAAATTAATGTCATAAGTTCTGTTCAAACCCATATTATCTTGTACAGTTGCATTAGGCTCCTCAAAGGAACTTTGCCTTCAGGCTTTCTCCCTCTGAACTTTTTATCATGCCACTGCCAGAGAGATCTTTTGAAAATGCAAACCTATGTCATGCCTTTAAGAGCTTCCAATTCTTACAAAATAAAGTGCATCCTTGGCATTCAGATGGTGATAACGCTCTGGTATCCGTGTTAGTCAACTTTCTGTTGCTGTGACCAAAATAACTGACAAAAATAACTTAGAGGAGGAAAGGTTTATCTTGGCTTATGCTTCAGAGGGTCAGTCAGTGGTCAGCTGGCTCTGAAGCAGAAACATCATGGAGGAAGGATCTAGTGGAGGAAAGTTTCTTAACTCATGGCAGCCAGGAAAGAGAGGAGAGGAAGAGGCCAAGGATAAGATGTAGTCCCCAAGGGCATGCTCCCTCCCAATTTTTTTTTGTTTGTTTGTTTGTTTTTTTACTAAGGATTGAACCCAGGACCTTAAATGTGCTAGGCAAGCACTCTACCACTGAGCTACATCTACATTCCCGACCCTCTGACCTATACATTACCTCCCATCAATCCATTCAAATTATTAACCCATTGAATTGATTAATCATTAACAAGGTCCTGATAAGATCATTTCCTAAAAGCCCCACTGCTGAACATCGTTGCTTTGAGGACCAAGCCTTCAACACATGAGACTTTGGGGGATATTTCAGATCCAAACCATAACAGCAACCTCAACAAAAATAGCTTGAAACCAAACATGTCTCCAAGTCTTCTCCCCTCCCAGTACCCCATGTTTACAATTTGACTTTGTAGCTCCTCATATCAAGGGGTATAATTTATTCCCCACTCCCTTGATTTTAGGTCAGGTTGTGCCTTGGCCAGTAGAATGTGGCAGAAAGAGAGAGTACCACGTCCAAGCCTACATCTCAAGAGGCCTTGCCCTTACCTACCCACCTCTGTGGAACCCTCGCACTGCCTCATGAATGAGCCGGTGCTGTCTATTCAATGATGAAAGACACACGACCCAGGGGCTTCTATCCAGCCAGCCAACATCCAGTCAACCACCACACATCCTAGGCAAACCAGCCTACCCACCAGATCACTGCATACCTCTGACCAAGTCCAGCTGAAATCATCCATGTCTGGCCCAGATCAGTAGGATGTCCACCCTCAGCTAGCCTGTATACTCATAAACGATATTAAGTGCTTATTGTTTAAGCCACTCCATTTAAAATATTTGTTTTATGATTGCCGAGAAACCAACCAGCTTCTTCCCCTGGTGCATTCAATGCAAACTACTTGATATTCTCTGACACTCACATCCTATCTCCATGCCTTGTTATACTTCATCCTCTGCTTAGGAGGCCTGGGTGGTTTTTGTTTTTTTGGCTTTTTTTTTTTTTTTTTTTTTGGGGGGGGGGAGGGGGTGTTTGTTTGTTTTGTTTTGTTTTCTATCTCATGAAAATCTACTCACCATTGAAGATCCAGTTCAAACATTGTTTATCTACCGACAGGTATTTATTGAGGCTGGGCACTGAGGTTTGAAACTGACAAGACATTTTGTGTACTCCACCAGCTCACAGATGAGGAAAAGGCAAACAAGTAAATAGTTAATGCCACCTCTTCCTTCCTTTCTGTTAAGTCCCTTAAGTAGATTCTTATTTCTTCCCAAGGACCCTCATTCCTCTACTATAGCACTTGTAGACATAATGCCTGACATGTTAATCATACCTAACCAGAAGCACTCTTAGGTTGAAGAGATGAGGTAATGAAGGCCAGGCCCTAAGCATGGTGCCTGAAACACAGTAAGTGGAAAGTACACTGTTGCTACTTTAGTTAACATACACATTCATCTTCTCTATTTGACTGCAGATAAGCTTCTTCCAAGCAGGAACTGAGCCAAAGTCATCTTCGCATCTCAAGTGCCTAAAGTGTCTGCGTGCCTGGTACAAAATAAACATTCTCCAGACGCTGGTGGAGATAACCATCAGTTTAAGAACTGAGCAAAGGCCCAATAATCCCAAAGCTGTTTGTGGCCTCGGGGCTCTTGTGTTATGCTGGGGCGCCCTCTGCTGTGTGTGTGTGTGTCTGATCACACATTTGGGTAAGAAGAGCAACTCCTGAGGGAGCCAAAAGAAAAGTTCCCAGAAGGGTTCATTCCAGGCAAAGAAGGGTACTGTACCCTTGTCTAGTGCTATAAATGTAGCAGGTTTATTTTATAGCTGCAACTACCTGTGTTGTTTTTTGAATGAATAAAATAAATTTGCTTGGGCTTTTGTCTTATTTAGATCATAAATAAGCCCTTAATAAGTAATGAAGGAATAACAAAATAGACATGGTAAGGTAGATGTATCATAGGTCCTTTTGACGAGTAAGCCACTACATACATGGCACATGTCCATCACTTGAGGTTTTATCTATGGGAATCTGAGTATAGATGTATCTGTATTTAGGGAGTAAGCAAATTCAGATTACAGTAGTTACATTTTTTATAAATCAGATATGACATTGTTAATCATATTACTATAAAGAAAATACTTAAACAGCACACAGACAACATTATAATTAACCTTTTACCAAATTATTTAAAATAATATATTTGCCTGAAAAGGTATGTAGTTTCTCTGTTAGCAGATACTGAAATCAGACTTTCTCTACTTCTGCTGGCAGGTGGGGGCTACGTAAGCTTCAGGCCTCTGCAGCTGAGGAAAATGGTTTTAGTGTTAGCAGTTAATCAAGCCGGAGACATCTGCCAGCATCAGCTTGGAGGATCACAGCCAGCAAAGTCAAATTCTTCTCCACTACTATCACGGGGTTTGTTGCAGTTCTTAAGGGCAGGCTGTGCCCTCCAGTGTTGCAGCAGACCCCCAGCAGCTCCCCGGCAAGTCCTTTCCAGTCTTGTCTACCAAATCCAAAGAATGAAATTCAGACAACTGACAGTGCTCTGTGCATACTGGCACTATGCCTGATTATATTTTATTCAGTACCAGATATTATAAATGAAAAATTTTAGTAAGCTGACATCTTCTTTATCTATTCTTCTGTTGAAGGACACCTAGATTGGCTCCATAGTTTAACTATTGTGAGTTGAGCTGCTATAAATATTGATGTGTCTCCATCACTGTAATATGCAGAAGTGGGATCGCTGGGTCAAATGGTGGTTCCAATTCCAAGTTTTCTTAGGAATCTCCATACTGCTTTCCAAAGTGGTTGCAGCAATCTGCAGTCCCACCAACAATGTATGAGTGTACCTTTTTCCCCACATCCTTGCCAACACTTAATATTGCTTGTATTTTTGGTAATTGCCATTCTGACTGGAATGAGATGAAATCTTAGAGCAGTTTTGATTTGCATTTCATCAAGATGATGAACTTTTTTTCATATGTTTGTGATCAATTGTATTTCTTTGTCTGTGAAGTGTCTGTTCAGTTCCTTAGTCCATTTATTGATTGAGTTATTTGGGCTTTTTGGTGTTAAGTTTTTTGAGTTCTTTATATATCTTGGAGATTAGTGCTGTATCTGAGGTGCATGTGGTAAAGACTTTTTCCCATTCTGTAGGCTCTCTCTTCAAAGTATTGATTGTTTCCTTTGCTGAGAAGAAGCTTTTTAGTTTGAATCCACCCCATTTATTGATTCTTGATTATTTCTTGAGCTTTAGGAGCCTTGTTAAGGAAGTCAGGTCCTAAACCAGCATGATGAAGATTTGGGCCTACTTTTTTTTCTATTAGACACAGGGTCTCTGTTATAGTGCCTAAGTCTTTGATCCACTTTGAGTTGATTTTTGAGCAGGGTGAGAGATAGAGGTTTAATTTTATTTTGTTACATATGAATTTCCAGTTTTCCCAGCACCATTTGTTGAATAAGGTATCTGTTGAATGGGGCTGCAACACCAGAGGCCTTAACCTGCAGCAACCTTTCAGGGATGTAAAACTCAGACCACACACTGAAATCCAAGAAGAGCTTTATTCAGGGGAGATGGAGCTCTTGTCACAAAGGAAGCTGCTTCTGTCTTTATTGCATATTGTCTTTTATATGCTTGCAGTTAAGCTAGCCATACATCTTAAAGGTCAAGCCTTGCATAAGCAGTTACTAGCCAGTCTAGTCTATTTGGCAGAGTATAGGTTGATAACAGAAAGTAAAAAACAACTGTGTGAACACAGAAGGCGACAGCTTCTCAGACAGAAGAGTTGTCTTACAGTTCACAGAAGAACATCCCGTTCACAAAGCACAGGAAAAGAGTACAGGGCCCTAGATCCTGAGGATCCTGTTTGTCACCTCCGTCTTTTGACAGAATGCCATATAGGCCTCCTTCCAGGGAACAGGGCCCGCAGCTATCTTTCCTCCAATGTATGTTTTTGGAAGGTTGGTCTAGTATGAGGTAACTGTATTTATGTGGGCTTGTATCTGTATCTTCTTTTTGTACCATTGTTCTACATGTCTATTTTGGTTGCCAATACCATGCCATTTTTGTTACTATTGTTCTGAAGTATAGTTTAAGGTCTGGTAGTGTGATACCTCCTGCTTCACTCTTCTTGCTAAGGATTGCCTTGGCTATTCTGGGTCTCTTATTTTTCCAAATGAATTTCATGATTGCTTCATCTAATTCTAGGAAGAATGTTATTGGGATTTTAATAGGAATCACATTGAATCTGTGTAACACTTTTGGTGGTATGATCATTTTGACAATATTAATTCTGCCTATCCAGGAGTATAGGAGAGCTTTCCATTTTCTAAGGTCTTCTTCAATTTCTTTCTTTAGTGTTCTGTAGTTTTCATTGTAGAGGTCTTTCACCTCTTTTATCAGATTGGTCCCCAAGTTTTTGTGGGTTTGTTTTTTTGTTTTTTGTTTTTTGTTTTTTTTTTTTGTTTGTTTGTTTGTTTTTTTTGAGGCTCTTGTGAATGGGGTAGTTTTCCTAATTTCTCTTTCAGTGGATTCATCATTGATGTATAGGAATGTGTTTGACTTATGGGTGTTGGTTTTATATCTTACTACTTTGCTCAATTCATTTATTAGTTCTAGAAGTTTTTGGTGGATTATTTTTTGGGGGGGTCTTCTAAATAAAGAATCATGTCATCAGCAAATAGTGGTACCTATTTGTATTCCTTTAATTTCTTTCTTCTAATTGCTCTGGCTAGAGTTTTGAGGATAATACTAAATAAAAGTGGTGAAAGAGGGCATCTTTGCCTTGTTCTAGTTTTTAGAGGGAATGCTTTCAATTTTTCTTGGTTTAGAATTATGTTTGCCTTGGGTTTAGCATATATGGCTTTTACAATGTTGAGGTATGTTCCTGTTATCCCTAGTTTTTCTAGTGTTTTGAACATGAAGGGGTGCTGTATTTTGTCAAATGCTTTTTCTACATCTATTGAAATGATCGTGTGTTTCTTGTTTTTAAGTCTTTTGATATGATGTATTAGGTTTATTGATTTCCATATGTTGAACCAATCCTGCATCCCTGGGGTGAACTCCACTTGATTGTGGTGCACTATCTTTTTTAATATGTTTGTGTATGCAATTTGCCAGAATTTTATTGAGGCATCTGTGTTCTTCAGGGATATTGGTCTGAAGTTTTCCTTTCTTGATGTGTCTTTACCTGGTTTTGTCATCAGGGTAATATTAGGCTCATAGAATGAGTTTTGAAGGATCCTCTCCTTTTCTATTTAATAATAATTTAAATACTAATTTGAGGAGTATAGGTGTTAATTCTTCTTTAAAGGACTGTAGAACTCAACTGAGAATCCATCTGGTCCTGGACTTTTCTTGATTGACAGACTTTTGATGGCGTTTCCTATTTCATTACTTGAAATTGTTCTGTTTAAATCATGTATGACCTCCTGATTCAGTTTGGGTAGGTCATATGTCTCTAGAAGGTTGTTGATATCTTCAAGATTTTTTATTTTATCGAAGTATAAATTTTCAAAATAGTTTCTAATTATCTTTTGTATTTCAGTTAAGTCCATTGTGATATTTCCTTTTTTGTCACATATTTTAATAATTTGGGTTTTCTCTCTTTTTCTCTTTGTTAGCATGGCTAGGGGTTTATCAATTTTATTTATTTCTTCAAAGAATCAACTTTTCGTTTTGTCAATTTTTTCAATCATTTCTTTTGTTTCGATTTCATTGATTTCAGCTCTGATTTTAATTATTTCCTATCTTCTACTACTTTTGGTGTTGATTTGTTCTTTTCCTAGGGCTTTGAGATGAAATGTTAGGTCATTTATTTGTTGACTTTTTATTTTTTTAATAAATGAGCTCAATACAATAAACTTTCCTCTTAGTACTGCCTTCATAATGTTCCAGAGATTTTGATATGTTGTATCAGTATTCTCATTTATCTCTAAGTATTTTTTCATTTCATCCTTGATTTCTTCTACTATCCATTCATCATTCAATAGTGTATTATTTAGTCTCCATGTGTTAGATTAGATTGTATTTTTTATTCTATTGTTGATTTCTAATTTCATTCCATTATGATCTGATAGAATGCAGGGTATTATCTCTGGGTTTTTTTTTTTTTTTTTTTTTGTATTTACTAAGAGTTACTTTGTGGCATAAGATATGGTCTATTTTAGAGAAGGATTCATGTGCTGCCCAGAAAAAAAGTATATTCACTCATTGATGGATCTTATATTCTATATATCTGTTAAGTCTAAGTTATTGATTGTATTATTTAGTTCTATAGTTTCTTTATTTTTTGTTCGGAAGATCTGTCCAGTAGTGAGAGAGGTGTGTTAAAAGCACCCAGTATTATTGTGTTGTTGTCTATTTGATTCTTGAAATTGAGAAGAGTTAGTTTGACGTACATAGATGCTTCATTGCTTGGGGCATAAATATTTACAATTGTTATGTCTTGCTGATGTATGGTTCCCTTTTGTAGGATTAAATGGCCTTCTTTGTCCCTTCTGATTAACTTTGTCTTGATCACTTTATCTGATATGAGGACAGAAACCCCTGCTTGTTTACACAATCCATATGAGTGATATGTTTTTTTCCCATCCTTTCACCTTTGGTCTGTGTATGTCTTTGCCTATGAGATGAGTCTCTTGCAGGCAGCATATTGTTGGGTCTTGTTTTCTAATCCAATCTGCCAGTCTAGGTCTTGATTGATGAGTTTAGGCCATTGACATTTGAGGTTATTATTAAGATATGATTTTTATTCCCACTTTGGTTTATTTCTGTTTTGTTTTGTTGGTTTTTTTTTTGTTTATTTGTTATTTGTTTGTTTGTTTGTTTGCTTTTGTGGTGCTGGGGATTGAACCCAGGGCCTTGTGCCTTGTGCTTGCCCTTATTTCTGGTTTTTAATTTGATTTAGTTTCGTCTTTGATTGACTATTCTTTTAGTGTAATTCCTCCCTTGCTGATTTTCACTTTTTTTTCCCCACTTCATCCTCATGGAATATTTTGTTGAGAATATTCTGTAGCATAGGCTTTCTAGTTGCAAATTCTTTTAACTTTTGTTTATCATAGAAGGTTTTTGTTTCATCTTCAAATATGAAACTTATTTTTGCCAGATATAAAATTCTTGGTTGGTGTCCGTTTTCTTTCAGAGCTTGAAATATATTATTCTAGGACCTCCTAGCTTTGAGGGTCTGCGTTGAGAAATCAGTTGAGATTCAAATTGGTTTCCCCCAAAAGTAATTTGTTTTTTTTTTCTCTCATGGCCTTTAAGATTTTTATCCTTATTCTGTATTTTAGTTAGGTGTCTTGGTGTGGGTCTGCTGTAATTTTGTACATTTGGGGTCCTGTAAACCTCTTGTATTTGATTTTCCATTTCATTCTTCAGGTTTGGGAAATTTCTGATATTACTATTTTTAAAATATCTTATTCCTAAATTAAGACATAATGATTTCATTTCTAATAGCAAAAAACTAAAAAGTATATAGGAATCAACTTATTATCTTATATATTTGATTATGTACAGTCACATTTTTAATTTTAATATTTAAATTAAATCAAAAAATTTACTGAAGAGATTTTTTAATAAAAACCAACTAGAAAATTTGGAGAAAAACTCTATGTTTATAATTGAAAATATTTGACCTTTTAATCATGCAAATTCTCCTAAAATCAACTTATAATTTGATGTAACTCAAATCAAAATCCCAAGGACTTTTGACAAAACTTGAAAAACTGATTCTAAACTTCATATGGAAAAATGAACATGCAAGAATACTTAAGACAATTTTGACTTCTCACGGGAAGAGCCAACCTTGACTGTTTACTTGCTGGCATTTCATCTCTATAGCAGCAGCTATTTTGACTCACCCCTAGTCAGAAAAAAGGAATGACAGAGATGCTTCTGTTAACATTTTTTAACAAGAATGTATTAATGTTTTATTTTTATTTCAAAAGTAAATACTATTAAAAGGCAAATGGGAAACAAAGGAATGAGAAAGAGAAAGGTAGAAAATAAAAGAACACTAAAATTTTAGTAAAAAGATGAGAACCAGTGTCTTGCTTTGTCTGCTGCCATCCAGTCCTTCACCCCCAACACACACCAGCACTGGCAAGTGTTAGGAATTCATAGGGCAATAAACTCTCAGAAGCTTACGTGATACAGGAAGTCAGTGCTCTGTTCTAGTAGCCACACCTAACCTAAAAATCATAGTTGCCACTTATACTTTATCTAAAATCTACTATGTTTGGCTACCTCACTTTTTTTTTTTTACATATTTTTAGTTGTAGATGGACATAATAGCTTTATTTTATTTATTTTTTTAACGTGGTGCTGAGGATTGAACCCAGTGCCTCACACATGCTAGGTGAGTGCTCTACCACTGAGTCACAACCTCAGCCCCACATGTATTTCTATAACCACTGCTTCTATTTTTGCCTCCGTCTTCTGAAGTTGGCAACATTATCTCCATTTTTAGATGAGAAAACTGTGACTCAGAGAGTTTAATTTACTTCTCAGGTCAATCACTAAGCAGCTGAGTCAGAATTAAAACGCAAGTCTAATTGTCACCAAAACCCATGCTTTTTCCACTACACCCTATTGCCTCTCTTCTGAGGAAGAAGCTATGGAAACAATTCCTCTGGCACTTCTCAAGGAATAGGATACTGTGTCACTAGGAAGATTTTTCTAGCCAAGATCTCGGTGCCTGTGATGATTCATATTTAGATCATGTTCCTTGAGAGTAAAGAAATAAAAGATATTTGTAAGCAGCTGGTTTTAACATCTGAGAGTTGTAACTAAAGTTTTCAAGAAAATCATCCAACTATGTTGTAGGGAATCTCAGAGGCCATGAGAGCTGTTTATTTCTTCCCACAGCTAATTTCAACCTTGACAAATTTCCTCTCCACTTTTCAGCCTAATGACAGCTAAAATGCTCCTTATTAAATAGTCATAAGAAAGGGTTCTGAGAAATTCCAGAAATTCAGGGTGTCCAGCACCCTGAGCACACCTTTTAACTAAACTATTAGAAGGTTGAATCTTCAGTAGAGGTGCCTGGACATCCATCTATCCAGGTCAAGTGTCAACCCATCTCCCAGCCTGCAAGAGAAACATGGTTCTGGGTAACGACATAACCACACACCTCTGACTGTATGTGTGAAATGGGATACACTCTTTGGGCCACAACCTAAGGGAACCAGATTTTGCCCTTTCTCCCCACCTAGGAGCTGTGAAGACAGATTTCAGTAGAGAAATTCAATTATTGAATGACGCCAGTTAGGAAAATGTTGACCTAACCCAAGGAATCTGGCTTCTTGCTTCAGCGTAAGTAGTTGCTTGCTTCATAAGTAGTTGTGCAACTTCTCTTAGCCTGTCTCCCCTCAATAAAATTTCACTGTTGAGCTAAGTATCTTTGAAATTCCTCTAGCTAAAATATCCCAGAAACCTTACTGGAGTTCTTGTGATGGGGAAATATTACTTCCTGTGTTTGAAATTAACCCCAAATTATTGCAGCATTATTTCTTCTACCTCTTTGTTGAGATTGATGCCTACACCAGGTGGTCTGGTATACTGTCACTGGGTGCTGTTCAATGTAAAGCACTCATTTGAAATGATTCTACACTTACCATAAATTCAAGGATCCACCACATTAAAATAGGCAATGACAGACCACACTTCTCTTTTCCTATTTCTTCATGAAGCTTAATCACACAGAAATGGCTATGCCAAATAAGATTTAATCAATTGGTCTCTTCCCAGAAAATATAAACTATTAAAATGATGGCTTATGATCTTTTGTAATTAAAGCAGCAGAGTAACTTAGAACAACTTATATTTCAGGACCAAGTTCTTTTCTGATTGGCACCAAGACTGGGGGAAAACAACTTCTGGTACTTTTTAAAAAATTCTCATATCTTTTTTTTCAAGTCATCAAAACTAATATTCAAAATAACATTGCCCTTCCTCCTTGAAGTTTATGTATTAATACAAAAGGCCAGAGATATAAAACACTCTCTAATTGCTTTTCTTGGCTTTGCTGAGGATTGAGTGTGATTTTATTTTTTTTTTTTATTATTTTTATTTTTACAGACTGCATTTTGATTCATTGTACACAAATGGGCTTAATTGTCTGTCACAAAATGCAGTTATATATATCTATAAATATATATATAAACTGTAAAGCAAAGGAAATGTAATAAAGTCAATGGAACATTTCATACCAGAAAGGATTTTATTTACTTTGAAATGCCCTTATTACCTCCTCTATATTTTCCTTTCTCAAATTGTTCAGATAACGCTCTGTGTACAATCTAAGATAATTCACTGGAAATATAGAATTTTAAAAAGACACTTAAAAACTTTAAAAAAAAAAGAACATTGCCAGTTTTGAATTGCAAATAAAATGGGGCCATCAAAATATATGTCCTGGGCTGGGACTGTGGCTCACTGGTTGAGTGCTCACATAGCATGTGTGAGGCACTGGGTTGGATCCTCAGCACCACATAAAAATTTTAAAAATAAAATAAAGGTATTGCGTCCATCTATAACTTAAAAAATATTAAAATATATAAATATATATATGTATCTCCTGCTGCCAGGTACTAATACATCATTTTCTCCCAGCAGAGATATCCCTGCATTCTTATTCATAGAAGGGAGTGGCTATGTGGTTTGTACAGACAGGTCTGAAAAATTATGTTTGCTTTCATTTTCACTGTAGTTAGAAATATGCCCTTTGATTCTGGAGAATGAATTTGCAGATTAGACAGAGCCTCAGGTGAAAGTCTATGTCAATCATGACACTGACAGAATAAGCATATCTGGGACACCAAAAATATCATGAAAAAATGGAAAAAGAAAATTATAACCAAGTAGAGGTCTTCAGGGGAAACATTTATTTCACTATACACATCTTTCCCTGGAATGGAATGCTTTATAGCTCAGAGACTAATCATCAGTCATATCAAATGTCAAAGATGTGATCTTTCATAAGAGGCATTCAAAATGAACTGGTTCAAAAATCATCCTTAAAGTCAGTGACATATGGTATAATACATAATGTATCTGAGATTGGCAGTCTATCATATTGCATATGACTGTCTCTCATTCCTAAAGTCAAGATTAGTTGGAATTATCATGTGACCAAATCAAATCTTCAACTTCCCACTTACTCTGTTGGTCTGTATTCTGAATGTGATCGCTGTCATTCTGACAGGGTGGGATGGGATGGGAGTAATGACTTTCAAAAGGATTTTGCAATGTCACCTGATTCCAAGTGTAACTCTTCTGTTTAAGAGAAATTGCAAAATTGTTTGTAAAGCACTATGAAGGCCTTGTCATTCTGGATAAATGGAGAGCCCAATAGGGATGCAGCAAATAATAGGAGTAGCTTTTGTGTTGAATTGTCTGATAATCACCATGAAACCTTTGGGTATCTGAAAAGTTTGCCATTGTGAAGAATAATTGTCTTAGGATTGTCAGGTGTATGTGAATGCATGGGTGTTGAGTATCACTGTGCATGTCATCATTACAGACCCACCATCTGTTGAAAATACTCTTTTTTCTCTATGTCCTTTTAAAGACTGTGTCAGATGAATATAAAGTGGGTAAGCAGTTGGAAGAGAGACAAGTCACAGTAGGATATGGGTCACAGTATTGGCTAGACCTGTCAACACTGTCCCCCAACCAATGTCACATCATGCAGACTGGAATGAAATTTCTGCTGCTGAGAAAATTCATTTTCACTTTACTCGTCCAGTGAGAGACTAACACATTTCTGAATTTTAAAAATCTGAGGTCTAAAGTAAAGACTTCTGTGCTGGGTTTTTGTTTTGTTTTGTTTTTTGTTTTTATTTATTTGTTTGGTTTTATCCTTTGGTGTAGACTAGCTGCCACCTTCTGTGGTTCATGGCATGATGATTGAGTTTTCACATCATGGTGTGACATGTATCTCCTTTAGAACTTATTGCTGGGTTGACACATTACCTGTCTGACATGGAGGGAAAGCAGTGAGGGTCAAAGAGAGACATAATTGGAAAAGACCTTTTGATGTTTAATGTTTTTAAAGCTATTAAATTTTTGAATGACAGTTCCAGCATCTTCTTTGAAAAATGTGTCAGAAGAGAACTTTTACCTATAAGCTAACACGTTACACAACCTCAGGTTTTAAAAATATTAACTTTTTAAAGTAGAGTCGTAGATGGTCTGAATGTGCAGACACAAAGACAGAAACTTGTTTCAGAGGGAATCCACAGAGCCAGGGTGGAAACTGACTAGGGAGAATGGTAGAGGGTGCAAAGATAAATTTCTCTGGAAGAATGTAAAGGAATGGGAGTAAGAATTCCCTGATCCCTCTGAGAAAGTAAAACGCATGATGTTCTCGGTTTAACCACTGCCCAAATCCTTGATAATAATTAGAAGTGCAAATCCTGAGAGCTGGTATGCTCTAACTTTAGTTAATAATCACCTAGGGAACTGGTTTAAAATGTGGCAATTCTCTTAAAATTTCCCTTTCAGTAGGTCTAGGTTTGGTGCAGGAAGCTGCAGTTGAAGAACTATTTCAGATATTGCAATTCAATCACGCTTACATTTTGAGAATCACAGTGTACTTTTCAGAGCAAAGGAATCTCCAATTCACCTCTCTTTCTCTGCTTAAAAATTGTATGTTCAATGGGGCCAGTCATATAACTCAGTGTAAAGCAATTACCTAGCATGCATGAAGCCCTGGGTTCTATTCACAGCCCTGAACACACAGACTTTCACAAAATGCTTTATTATTGCCTCTTGAAATAGCAGTAGCAGTAATACTGCCAGTACTTAACACTTTTGGGACCTATTATGTACCAAGAATTGTTAACACTTATAGTAATATTAACCATCATTTATTAAGCACTTAGTTACTAGCGTGTATTGTGCTAGACACGTTGCAAATATTATCTAATTTAACTCGGTGACCCTTTGAATAAAGTATTCTCTATTTTGGGGGTGGGATGCTAGGGATTGAATCCAGGGTATCTCACATGTTAAACACATACTCTAACACTCATCTCTACACCAGTTCCTTCTATTTTTACAACTAAGGAATTTAAGGCCCACTAAAGTTCAGCAACTTGTCTGAGGTCACATATTAGGAGCAAAATGCAGTCTGTCATAGACCATGCTTTTTCCAAAGCATTATTTTCAAGTGATCTAATGAGTGGGAGATGAAAATTACCATGTGATGAAATTCCCCAAGTGTGTATAACCAGTTAATGCTGTAGATGGAGCTGTCATTTCCACTTAATCCCCATAGATAACACTGACACATTGAAAATAGCTAATCAGCCATCAATATGCTCCTCTCTTATCATCTACTGTTCCATTGACTGACAAGAAAGGGTTATTCCAGGGCTTGTTTCAAACTCCTAGGACACAGAAAATTGTAGAAATTTCACATCCTGTATGACTGAGCCATAGAGCCAGTAAGCAACATATCTGAAGGCCTCCGATATACACTGGCATTTTTGTCCCAGAGTAAGGGAGCATTCTTTGCACCCCAGAATCATCTACCTGATAGTGCAGAGGGCTAGCCTTGATGATTAGAAAAAGGTACATTTGCTGATCTCAGATGGCGAGATCTAAATTTCCCTCTAATCTCTACATTTTATGACTGATCACTTGTCCTTTCTAAGCCTTGATCCTTCCCACTTTTAAGGTATGAATAAAGAAAAATGCTTTATTATCTTTGGCCACGAAGGATGAGGCAAGAGGATTTCTTGAGCCCAGAGATTTGAGACTAAACTTGGCAACACAGTAAGGCCCCATCTCAATGGATAGATAGATAGATAAATAGATAGATAGATAGATAGATAGATAGATAGATAGATAGATAGATGATAGATAAATGCTTCACAAGATAAAAGAGAGAATTAAATAAAACATGAAATTTTCTAACACATAGTGGGCATGCAATAATATATGTGAACTTTGACTCTAACTTTCCACAGTTTAATGCTCCAGTACCACCCTGTTGATAGATGAACTTGAAAATATGCTCAACACATTGTGCTTTGATGAGTAATTCATAAACATTGTCAAATTGTTCAGGGGGTGATAGAGACAGATCAAAAGAAGCAAGTATCATGAATATTTCATAAAGAAGCTAACTGCCTTTGAAAAAGCTGTTTCCGCAGCTTAAAGTTTTTAAAAAGTTTGGTTTGCTCATTAATGTAACAGAACTTTTAGAAGTAGAACTTTTAAATGTCTCTTTTTAAATCCTTCTGTATTGGACACAGATCTAGCCATAGGAATGGTACCTGTCTATTCCAAAGGCTTTTATATCTGGCCAGTCATTGATGTGTTCAACAGAAACTTATCCAGTGATGATGATGGATGAGCTAGGAACTAAAATTAAACATTAAAGAGTCCCCAAAGACAAGAAACACACATGGGAGGCACAAACAAGCCAAGTGCTATGAGTGTTTAGGCATGAGGCTCAGAGAAGGGAATTATCTGGGGATAACTTCCAAGAGGTATGGACGTGGCAATCTTAGCAAATGATCAGGAGTTAGCAAGAAAAAAAAAAAAGGAAGTTCAGGAAAAGGGGATAGCCTTACTAGGAAACCACAGCAGAAGAGACCAGGCAATACTTGAAATCCACAAACAGAGAGAAATGTTTGGAAATGAGAGTGGAGGGTGACACATGGGACAGGTGAACAAAAGAGAAGTTACAGGTAGACATGGCGCAACTAAGAAAGGTCTTCTGTGCCACACACAAAAAAATTGTTTTCATAGTCTTAAAATAGGAAAATTATAAAATGTTAGGTAGCAAACATATCAGAGAAAAAGGTAATAGAACCAGTTTATTGCTATCTACTTTCCACAGATCTCCAGGAATTCAAAGCAGGATTCTGGGGATTGAGATTTCAAGGTGGAAATAGATGTACCTGCCTACCAAGGAAGGTTCTAGAACTGCCACATAGAAACGGCAAGGATCATGCATCAAAATGTCTTTGCAGGCAGCCCGGAATTGCAGAAAGAATTACGTTCCAGTGGAACAAAAGAGACAGTGGAGTGCTAAGGAAATAGAAGAGATAAATAAGGATTATCTTCTTGATATTTCTTCTAGACTGATTGAGAGCCCCAAATTAGACTAGAGAACAATGGAATCTTTACAATTTTATGACCATTTTCATACACCCCTAGTATGGGTCAGTGAAACAAAGATGGAAATTATGGAATCTTTTTTCTATATTGGAGTACCTCTGAGAGTCATGGATTAGGACATGAATTATCTGAATAATTTTTAGTCCTTATGGAAACAACTATATTATAGCCCCAGGGAGAAGATTTGGGGCCAGATATTGTTTTGGAACTGCCATAAATGGACTTAAGAGCTTGTGTATTTATTTCAATGTGAGAAAATAGTTAGAAAAATGTAGGATGTTTCTAAAAATGTCCTGTTTAGTTGAATTTAGAGAATATTGGAAGAATAATCCAAACCAGCACTGAAAGATATTATTTTAATTCAAATAGTTGGTTGCCATTGTAATGTGGGCAAGTCACCTTTAATACAATTAAATGTTGAAAAAAGTCCCCATAGACAAGAAACACAAATGGGAGGCGCAAACAAACCAACACGATGCTTTGTGTGTTGGCATTCCAGGACTTAATGGAAGAAAGAGAAGAACATCACCCAGCAAAGAGCTGCTCCTCAGGTGAGATGGTAATGGGGAGAACTGGTCTGGCTGCTGTTGATAAAGGTAGCCAGGTGGTCTAAGGCCCAGTGTCTAAACTCTCTGTAAACACATTCATGGTCCAACAACTGCTGGTGGCAAGAGGTTCCTTCTAATGTGTGAAGCATGGTGCCAAAGGATTTCACAAGTGGTCCAACTTGGAAGTCAGAGAGATGTGGTCAGAACCTTGAGACCTGCCCTCATAAAGCATCATTATTGCCAGCAGTTGGAGAGATGCTCTGTGCTTCAACTCTGTCTTATTAGTCATTTTATCCCAAGTGTCTAGCACAATGCCCAACACATGAGAGTTTCACAATAAGCACATGAATGAATGAATGAATGAATGAATGAATGAATGAATGCACTAAAGAGAGAGAAGTGATGGTAGGCTCAAGCCCATGGACAGGAACTTCAGTTCAGAAGTTCTGGATTCAGAGTTCTGGTTCTAAGGAAGAGCTAACATTTGATTTAGGGTAACTAGGCCCTTTTTGAGTGGGCAGAACCAAGAGGGCAGCAAAAAGTACTGCAATGATTCAGAGTACCCAAAGTCTCAGGGAAGGTTATGCATAAAAGATTTATAAGTCAGTCATTATTTAGCCATAATGACAAGGACTCCTGTTTGTAGAAGATACTAGATATAAATTCCTATCCCCACAACTGAAGTTGTTAATGGTTGTCCTACCTCTGCAAAGATGACCTTAATGTGGCCTAAAAATGGGTCCTATTAATAGATCCAGCCACAGGAAACTAGGAAAAGAAAAATGAGGATTGATGAACAAATAAAAATAACAGAATTACTGTTGTTGCCTTTACCTAATCAGGCTGATGTGTTCAAAAGCTAAAGCATACGAGAATAAAACTTAAAACATGGTCAAATGGTTTGGAGATCTATAATGAGTATCAATGAGATGATACTGTTTGTCATCCTAACTTCACCATTTATGTCTGATTAGCCAAGTGTCTGACCCTCGGTTCCCACATCCACAAAATGGCATGTTATGTGAAAAGTGGCCAGGCCAGCACAGGGCTCACATGAGTGGACTCATGAAATAGTACCCACTGTAAATGTGGCAGCAGGACTAAGACTTTAGGGAAAGATCAGATGGTCCAGTATCTGAAGAGAAAGTGTCACTCCTTTTGTCTTGTCCATTCCCTTCGCCACCAACACACGTTCACCTTCTCAAACACACACATAACACACAGATTCTGCTAACCATCAAAAGAACTCTCAACTACTGGCCTCTGAGTAGGTGTACCATATACAAATCATTAGCAGTTGTACATCCATGTACATAGTCTAACTCCAAAATTAGGGCCAGGACATTGAGTACAATACGCTGTTATTCCCCAGCTTTTGTTAGGAACCTCTCAAAATCTACTTTTTTTTCTTTAACCATATTCAGGTTCTTAATGCTGGTTGACATTAGAATCACCTCGACTCCTTCTAAAAAAGGGTAACTGTCAGGTTTACCTCCAGACCAATTAAATTAGAAACTCCTAGGAACAGGGCTCAAGCTTGGGTGTGTTTTCAAAGGTTCTCATGTCATTCTGAGGTGCCACTCAAGTGGAACTGCAGCACCAGCATTGTTTAGGAGTGTGTCTGATGTGGACTTTCAGGACCCACCTCTGACTGAATCAGAATCAGAGCTGAATTAGAATCTGCATTTAAATGAGACCTCAGGATGATTCACAATCACATCAAAGTTTGAGAAGCAATGGTTGGTATTGGTGGCTCTCAACTCTGGCTATACAACCTAATCATTTAGAGAACTTTGGGGGTTTTGGGGGAAGGAGTATTTTTTTAATGCAGACGCTTGGGTTCTGCCCCCTCAGATTTGTATTTAATTGGTCTGAGGAGAACCCAGCATCAGGATCTTGAAAACTCATCTCTAGATTTATTGACTTTCTTTAAATATAACCAGGGCTCAGAACCATAATGCTAGGTAGACAATTCCCCAGGATAGGTCCAATTCCCAGCTAGGAATGCCTCCATGAAGGGTGCTAGGAAAGATAAGGTCTAACAACATTCCCTTCTCCCCACTGCCACCTCAGAACTGACACAAGTAACAGATTTGATCTAATTCTAGCAACATGTTTAAGAAATGCCTGTTTCATGACTCTTTCATAAACATATGTAATGTGTATCTTCCATTTTTCTTCTTTTATAGTGGTAGTTATTGACTAGCTCCATTTGTATAAAGACAATAAACTGGAGTATGCTATTAGGAAAATGACTCAGTTGTACCCAGTGGTAAATAGGGTAAATAGTTCTAAATATTTAAGAACCCTAAGGCAAATATGGAGATATTATAGGGTAGAACATACATTTCTTGTGAAATTCTAAGGATAAAACATAAGACTTCAAAGATATTTTGTGCTTTTAGTGAGCACTTCAGGCTCTGGTCCAGACCTCCTAGTGGAATGAACTTGCTCTCCCTCTGAACTTGGACTAGTTAAGAGAAGAGTTTGAGGAGCTCTGAACCAACAGGATTATGTGAAATGTGACACTCTAACTTGACTTGGTTTCAAATCCTCAGCAGTTGGAGCATCTTGGCTTATCTCAAATGCTAGAAATACTGTAGCATTTGTCACTTCAATCCCAGCCAAGGGTCAAATGCTGTATCACACATAGTAGCTAAAATAAATTCTGAAAGCTGTTTTCATGGTTGACTTAACTTTATTCACATGATCGCTGGAGAGGCTGACAAAGACTTCCTCTAACATATCTTCTGGAGGGTTGAATTAGAGTTTGGTTGCAGACAGTGTGAGTTGGAGAGATGTGTGGTGAGGCAGATCAGGGGCTTGTTATAACTCTATATCATCATGAATCCAGTTTAATTTTAACCTTGAGGCTTGTCTAACACTTTTGCAGTAAGAGTTGGGGAATAAATCTAACGCTCACTGGCAAACACTTGGCAGCCCACAAGAGCAGCATCTTAGAGAACACAATCAATCCTAGTGCTGGGCATGTCAGGCATTGTGTGTGCAGGTCAAAGGTGCCACGGGATGCCAAGAATGGCCTCCCATGACAGTGAAAGCAGTGGGACCTCAGGGTATGCAGCAGGCAGCTCCAGAGCATCTCAGTCAGTCCCAGGAGTGAGGCATGGCCTCTCAATATTGATAGGACCTCACAAGGAGCCACATGAGGAGGACTGTAATCAGGACAACGGTGAAGTTGAGAAATAGCTCCTGGGTGGATCGCTCCATCCTCAGAGGGGCTGGATGAGATCTTCAGGCAGACTTCTGAGGGCACAGCAAGACCTCTGGCTTGTCCTCACCTCCTAATAGAAAGTAACAAAGAAAACATGGGGAGATGAAAAAGTGTTCCTGGAAAACGATGCTCATTCTTTCCCAAAGGAAATAAAAGTGTTGTGGGAAAGGAAATGGTTTGGGGCTGAATTGTGTGCTCCCCTAAGTTCATATGTTGAAGTCCTAACCCCCAGTACCCAAGAATGTGATTGTATTTGGATAGGGTTTTTTGAAAGGTAATTAAGTTAAAATAAAGTTACTAATATAATCCCTAATCCAATATGACTGGTGTCCTTATATGAAGAGGACATTAGGACAGACTCATACAGAGGGGAGATGATGTGAAAACACAAGTAGATGAAGGCCATCATCGAGCCAAGAGCAGTCTCAGAAGAAACCAACCCTGCCTACACCCTGATCTCTACCATGTAGCCTCAGACTGTTTGAATAGAGCCACCACTCTTCCCTGGGTCTCCAGCCTGCAAGCTATCCTGAAGATCTTGGATTTGTCACCTTTTCAACCACATGAGCCAATTCCTTAAACACACACACACACACACACACACACACACACACACACACACACAGAGTTGTTTCTCTGAAGAACTCTGACTGATACAGAGAGCCTGGTTTTTCTGCCCACTGTGATGAAGACCAACACTTTTGATCTGATTTTTTTTCCTCAGGTGATTGTATTGACACTTTTGATAAAATATAAAATATTACATTTTTCTCTCTTCAACTTCTGTGGGTGTATGCATGTATTCACTTTGCTAACTCAGAATATCACTAAGTAGGGGCATCAAAACAGAAAAATGTTCTAGTTTAGTATTGTTCTTGCTTTGGATAACATTCAGAAGTGAGATACCATAATCCTTCAGGTTTCAGGCTGATATAGGTCTTCATCTAACCCTGGTGAAAGCACAAAGAAGTTTCAACAGCTGCACGGTTTTGTATAAGCCTACCCTGGGCACAGGGCCTACTGGGGTCAACCAAAAGTCCCTCGCATAATAAGTACTCAGTCCAAAGAGCAAGTGTTAACTTCATGGGTATTTCTATTTCAACAAATGCTTGTGCCAGCTATTTTTAGTTAGGCCCAGGATGTGCCTTGATTGTAAACATTTCAAAGACCTGGGATGGAACACATACAATGCAGTCAATCAAATTATTAGCTTCAGTGATGTAGTATAACTGGTACTTTGTTTATGCAATATAAATAAAATACAAGATTTCTATGTTAAGTAATTTTATGTAGATACATATATTTTAGATATTTTAGACCAAATTCTACTACAGAATGAAAAAGTTTAGGTGTAAAGGACATTCTGTTTGCTAAGGATGAGAGTGCAAGGGACAGAAAGGTTTGCTAGCAAGATTTTGACCTGAATGGTATTTCTAACCATCTAACCTGACTTAATTATTAATAATATAGTATTATTGAACTCTATGTACTATATCATCAATAGACCAAATTATTAGCTATGTAAATTTCAGCTGAATAATCAAATTTCAAATTATGTTAGTATAACATATAGGTTCAAACCAGATGATTCCAACCAGTAGATTGTTGAAGTGGGGTTTAAAATAGCCAATAATGATGGATCTATGTTTAATTTCCTATTTAATTCTTATCCATCTTTTGGCCTTCAGCATGAAGGAAATAGTAAATTGCCAATAAAAAAACTTTACAAAGATTTGTTTGGAAAGAAAAGTAAACAGAAGACTAAGGAATAAAGAAAGAACACAGAATGTGTAAGAATGGACATAAGAGGAGAGGAGAGGAGGGAGGGAATGAGTTCAGCCAAGGAGCCGGAGGCAAAGGAATGAGAATCAAAGACAGATTCTTCCTTATGAACTTACTAATGAAATTAAATCCTGATCCAAATGTCCACTTTTGGGGTAAGTTCTCAAGAAATCAGAGATATAGCTAGGTGTGATGATGTGTGCCTATAATCCCAGCACCTCAGGAAACTGAGGCAGGAGGCTCACAAGTTCAAGGAGGATCACAAGTTCAAGGCCAGCCTCAGCAACTTAGGGAGACCTTCGGCAACTTGGCAAGACCTTGTCTCAAAATAAAATAAATAAATAAATAGGACTGGGATGTGACTCAATGGTGACTCATCCACTGTACCTGCCCCCCTCAAAAAAAATGAGAGAAGAAAAACAGGAAGTAAAAAAATATGAAACCCAGTTTATAATGATTAAAACAATCCGATTGAGGGAATTAATATAATAGCTCAATCTAACAAGCAGATTTGAAGGGAAAGTTGTTTTGCTTTAGTTTGAGCTGTTATATAAAGGGAATTATGGATAATGATCCAACAGGAATATACTCAGAAAATGAGAAAGATGCTATTGGAAGCAGTTCCAACAGCTGTTTGTGTTACCTGTACAACTAGGGCAAGTATTATTGTGATTTTGTTAATTAGTTTTTAAAATTTGTTCTAATTGGTTATACATGACAGTAAAATGCATTTTGACACATTGTATGATTGTGATTTTGTCTTTGCCAATTAGAACTGAGAAACTGACTTTTAGAGAGATGTTGCTTATGTAATGACTCTCAGGAAGTCAGAAGCAGAACTAAAAGCTGCAGACTAGAATTAACAGAATCATGATCACTCCTTCGATGTATTACAAGAACAAATTATTATTGCAATTAACTGCCCTGGCTAAACAAAGTTAGTATAAATTTTCAACCACTCTGGAAAATAATTTGACATTTTTTAAATTAAAGTAAAAAATGCTCTGTTCCTAATATCCAACAATTTCACTTCTACCCTCAGATGCTCAAGTACATATGTGCTGAGGTAAAAACACATGAATGTTCACAACGCTTTTCACAAGAACCCCAAACTGGATACATCTCACATGTTCAACAGTAGAGTGGATGATGAATTGTGGTATGTGCATAAATTTGAATGCTACAGAGCAAAGAAAATACAGGAACTACTAAGTTCCACACAATAAGATGAATGGATCTCACAAGAATAATTGTTTGAACAAAAGAAGAATTTACAAAGGGAACATAGAATATGACTCCATTTAGACTAAGTGGGAAACAGGAATTTTAAAATATTTTTTAGGAATACAGACATATTAAAACTTTAAAGAAAATCAGGGACAAAACAATGTCAACATTTTAGGAGCAGAAGAAGGGTAATCAGGAATGGACTTCTTGGGTGTTGGCAATGACTTGTTTCTTGATGGAAGTTACATACATGTTACCTTATAATTATTGTTTAAACTGCATATGTTTTACGTACTCCACATTTTTTTCAATTTTCTCTGAATTGACAGGCTATCACACTTCTCTCTCTACTGTGGTTCACTTCTTACTATTTATTGCACTTTGATGGCAACTTTCAATAGTTGTTGTTTTGTGTATTTTTAAATGAATAAAACATAAAGATTAAAGTGAGAATTTTCAAGGACCCCAATTCGATCAATTATCTGTGCCAAATGTAGGGAACACATTTTATTTTCACACGTTTACTCCTTTTAAGAACAGACACCAAAGTTAGACAGAAATTCAGATGAGCAATGTTCTATTTTTCTGCTGTTGACACACCAAATGACTTTGACTTCATTTTAAACCATCCCTAGCATCAAGTCCATGTCTTATGATCCAAAGGGATCACCATATAGATGAACTGAACCCCACAAGGCTATGAATAAATTGTACAAGAAGCTTGGCATTGGCTTTCTTTCATTAGAAACTTTGAGAAGATGGAAGATAGTCTTTCTTCTATGAAATGAAGAAATTATAAGAATATAAAGAAAATGCACAACAAAGAAAAGCAAGAACCAATAAGGTTCACTTTACACCTTCAGAAATACCATGTACAAGGGGCATCATCTATTTCTTGAAGAAATAGAAGCACTCTTCTGCCTCCCTGGTTAGTAACTTGTGCACACACACACACCGTCTGCTGAGCAGGAAATGCTGCTCAGGGTTACCTGAAGAGGGTCTAGGACACGCCCTGGCTGCAGTAGACTTCTCCTTGCTCTCTCCCACTCAGGGCCCAACTCCTGCTCTTCTCCCAGGCTGTCTGGACTCCCCGACTTTGGGCAGGGCCTAAAGTAGTCTGAGGGAGGTGGCTCACTGTGACGTCAGTGATGAAACATCTCAAAGGAACACCCTCCGAAGGTCTGAGGCTATTTGTGTTCAGGGGGACAAGGAAATGTGTTGACTAAGACCTTATTCCTTTGGTTGCCAATTTGTATTAACACCACATAAAACCTAAAACCTTCCATTTCTAACTTTATAGTGTCATTTATGTGGATTTTTAATATTTCTTTTACTCCTTTATGAATATCTCTAACACGTCTTTAAAACATTATAAACCAAGAGCAACAGGCTAATTTTAACAAATCGATGCTGCATTTGGCTCTTCTCCCCACTCAGCACGTGAAAGTGTGGAAATATGACTTCATTTCACCACCCACATCTTTATCTATCTGACAGATGAAGAGGTCTCTGCCTTGCACCCACACTGCCATGCCCCCACACACGCCAGAATTCCATAGGCACTCCTTCAAACTGACTCCAGTCCCAGCAGGGAAAGTTCTCCTCCGTCACCTGCTGCACATAACTTCCCAGCTAAGCTGTATGCTCCAAGTTTACACATTCATCTACGGTTTCATCTGAAACCGCTGAGGAAGCCCTGGTTTGAATATCTCTGTCAGTAAACTAGCATAGCAGTGAACTCAGACAGCAACACTCAGTCATTGGGATAGATTGGGGGTGGAAGGGGAGCTGGCCAAAACAGAGCGAAGACATGAGATACAGACTATATAGAGATATGTAGAATATATCTGAAAGAAATAAAAGTATGTACTTTTCGAATATAACCGCTGACTAAAATGAGTTTGCAATCAACAAATCAGATGTTTGCAAGTAAAGGGAACCTCTGAAATGTTTAATTGGACTTAAAAGGAGATCAATTTAACCCTTTAAACATGACTCCAGAAATGGTGTTACACAGTAAGTCCTTTCCCTGTAGATAAAAGAATAAATTTCTCCTCTGAATTCCCAACTAGGGTCAATCAAAATAATGAAATCTCAGAAAGCATAAAAAAAAAATTCTCTGTATAATTGTGTTCAGCCAAACCTGTCCCGCCAGTCCTC
Source organism: Sciurus vulgaris (assembly GCF_902686455.1). Lineage (NCBI taxonomy): Eukaryota > Metazoa > Chordata > Mammalia > Rodentia > Sciuridae > Sciurus > Sciurus vulgaris. Next base: position 103,422,775 of record NC_136472.1, read on the forward strand.
ATATCCCAGGTACATTGCTAAAAGAAAAAGAAAGCCTTCCCATTCCATTTCTTCATTTCATGGATAATCTTAATACAGCATTCTGTCACCACTTGTCATGTAAAAAGATAGCTCACTGAAGTGACAGCGTACAACGATTATAGCGCAATCGAACATTGGCAGTCATTTGTTGCCATCTGGCAAACTCTTGAACATAGTCAGATTTCTGTCTTTTGCTTCTAAGCTCTTGCCAGATTGTTTCAAATACTGGGAATGTTTTCCTGGTCACCAAGCCACCCCTATCCCTCTTTAAAAAAAAAAAAAAATATATATATATATATATATATATATATATATATATATATAGATTTTTTTAGTTGTAAATGGACACAATGTATTTATTTATTTTTATGTGGTGCTGAGGATCAAACCCAGTGCTAGGCAAGTGCTCTACCATTGAGCCACAACCCCAGCCCCCATCCTTTTCTTAACCACTCAAAACTATGTTTTTTGTCTAATTAAAAAGCAACATTTTTTTTAAAAAAAGCAACATTTATTGTAGACTATTCAAAAATAAAAATAAAAAAATGAAAATAATAAAATATGAAAATTTTCAATTCTACTTATCTCACCCCCTCAAGGAGGAAAATTTTTATATTTTTTATTTATATATTTGAGCTGTGTAGACAAAAATCTCAAATTCCCAAGGTGTTTTTGGTAAAAGAATCTGACAATTGAAAAACTATTTTTCCTTTTCGATTCATTTAGAATCAAATTATTCATATTATACCATGTGTTAGTATTGGGTTTACAGGACAGGCATCTATTTTGTACATGCTGAAATACTGATTAGGGCTACAATATTTAAAATGTTAAAAAGACAGTGGGGGGATGTTAATTCATCATTGGAACTGCTAGCTGATACAGTCAATTTAGTTGAAATTGCTAATTTTGATGTAATGCCAGTGTTTGTTTTTTTGTTTTTGTTTTCTCACTGAGTTGATGAGTCAGCTAGTTTGTCTATCTGTTCATCTCAAGAGTATCTGAGATTGCACAGGGACTGCTGTGTCCAACACATTGACAAAGTCCCAGACTTTAGAAACTTCTGCCTGTCAGTGGTTTTTCTGGTGGGTTTACACTCCGAATTCAGCTCGTCATTGGTTTGACTTAGTCTTGCAAAAATATGCAAGCCACCTAAAATCACCTGACAACTATTCAAAGGCCTCAAGGAGAGTTTAGCTCTAAGGATCTGCAGGTCCATTTAAAAAAAAAAAAAAAAGTCAACACTTTGTGTTCGTGTACAAGGCTGAGAATGACCAGGTTTCAAAACTCAGTGCCAAAGCAAATCCATCCCTTCCCATTAACCTTACTTCATTCTGCTGATACTTTCCTTCCTGTGAGCAATTACCGTGACTTAGCTGCACTGGTGCCATATCAACTTTCTTCAAGGTGCCGTTCTGCCTGTCAGTAGGAGGACATACTAAATAATCTTTGACATTTTTTCTGTGCCTGTTCATCTACAACTGAGCCAAGGGCCACAAATGTCAAGAAAACAGCATGCATGTTGGCAGTGGCCCTGACACTCTGACTGGCATTTAGATTTCCCATCACCATCATCATATGCGTTTTCAGGTAAAATATTGCACCCCCTGAAACTCGGCCATAAGCTTTTGTGCTTGAGTAGTTGTTGAACTTGCTTGTTTAATTTATTCCCCATTTTCATCCACTTTTTAAGAACTGAAAAGTAAAGACCTGTGTCAGTCTCTGAATTCCGCAGTCCATGGAACAATGGGACAGTTCACCAGGACACCATGTAAGGTGCTAAGCTTTCCACACATCATGGTTGAGCCCTCTCACCCATGTTTTCACATCTGACTGCTCAAAAAAGAATGAAGCGGGTTTCTGCTCTTCTCTCTCACTGTCCCAAACACATGAGGGCAAGTTCAGAGAAAGAAGAGACTCTATCTCTTGAAGCTCCCTCCAGGTCACTATCCACAATCATTGTGTAAGGCTACCCTTCTGAGTATAGGGAAAACCCAAGAAAAGGTCATGAAGGAGCTTGGGTGACCAGCCACAGAGTCTAAACAAAACTGCCAACTCAAATCTTTCTACACCATTTGGGGAAAACTGCCTTCATAAGGTCCCGTGTAGTAAAGAGGAAAGCCCAGGAACCTTGGAATCACAAAAACCTATATCTGTATTCTGAATGTTCCACTTACTAAATGACATCAAGAAAATTATCCTTTCTGAGTCTATTTCCCCATCTATACTATGGGAATACCAACAATGCTTTCAAAAATTTGCACGCAATCAGAATTCAATTGGTACTGTGTATAAAATCACTTGTTCCTTTCTACTACTAAGATTTGGTGCAACTCAGGAGGCTGAAGCAGGAGAACTGCAAGTTCAAACCCCACACTTGGCAATTTAGCAAAATCCTGTCTCAAAATAAAAAATTAAAAAAGGACCGAGGAGTAGCTTAGTGGTAGAGCACCCTAGTGTTCAATTCCAGTGCTGGAAAGAAAGAAAGAAAGAGAGAGAGAGAGAGAGACAGAGAGAGAGAGAGACAGAGAGAGAGAGAGAAAGAGGGAGAGAGAGAGAGAGAGAGAGAGAGAGAGAGAGAAAGAAAGAGAGAGAGAGAGGAAGGGAGGAAAGGAAGAAAGAGAGAGAGAAGTACAGAATCTGCCAAACCCATAAATTAAATCATACTGAACTTCTTTTCTTTCATTTGTAACAATTAAAAATATATAAATAAATAAAAGACAAGGAACTCCTTTCTCTAGCATAAGCACCAAACTTCTCTTTTCATTTATCATCAAAGGAGAATAGATTGAGAGTCACTTAGTGTAAAAATCCTTCGAAGGAAGCACAGGCTTGAGGGGTGGTTAGCTACAGAGTTGAAGCAGGCATGCTTCCCTGTCTTTTCCTTTCGCCATCCATGTGCCCCTCATTCACTGCCCACTAATCCCACAGAGCGGGAAAGGTTAACTGCAAAAGGCTGAAGTCACCACCTCCACCATTACTCCTGCAATTGTTCAACTGGCATCAAGTTAGCACTACAACATACAAAATAGTGTTCTAGACACATAGGAAGTCATAATGACACAGAATAGGACCACTGCCCCCAAAAGAAGAAAGCTAAGAAAATTTCATACCACTCACAATAGCCAAGTTATGGCATCAACCTAAGAGTCACAGATGAATGGACAAAAAAATATATGGCATAGATACACAAAGGAATACTATTAAGTCTTTAAAAAGAAAGAAATCCTATCATTTGTAACAACATGGATGGAATTGGAGAACATTATGCTAAGTAAAATAATCAGGCGCAGAAAGTCAAGTTCTGCATGTTCTCACTTATATGTGGAATCCAAAAATTGAACTCATAGAAGCAGAGAGAAGATGGTGGTTACAGAGGTGACCAAGGACAGGGGGCAGTGGGGGTGGGGGCAAAGGGGGAGGTGAGGAGATGATGTCAAATTGTACAGGATCAGTGAATGTTGTTTGATCTCTTGCACAGTGTGTGAAGTGTAGTTAATAATGGTGTGTGTGCATTTCAAAATTGATAAGACCACAAAAAATAAGTATTTGAGTGATGAATATGTTCATTAGCTTGGTTAATTAACTTGCATTGTATTCATAAATCACAACATCACTTCATACTCCATAGTTATAAATTGTCTATTTACAGTAAGATTTTTAAAAAATGAAGTGCACAGTAGGACACAAGACAGAACAAGACAACTGGTACAGAATGAAATTTTAAAATCTGTAGGAATTCCAGAATGAGAGAGATGTCTTTCCCCTGAAATAACAAGAAAGCAGAGCAGCTTCCTAAAGAAAAGTAAAAATAAGGTCCTGAAGATGAAGCAGACTCATGGGCAATCAACTAGAAGGCTTGAATTGAGCCTCAAGAATGAGAAAAACAGTTCCCTAGGGCTAGAATAACAATAAATTATCATCATTATGAGAGCAACTAACAGTTAATAAATATGCATTGCCTTATTTAATACCTACTAGATCTCCGCTAGATAGGTATAACATCTGTTTCACAGAGGAGAAAACTCAGACTCAGCGATCTTGTGCCTTGACAAAGTCCAAAGAGTCAGTAAATGGCAGAGCTGAGATTTAAAGTCGCAGCTTTGGACTCTGCCCTGGACAACTAACCAGTCGGTACAGTGATAAATGTATCCTCCAGCCCAAAAGCCTCCACCTCTTTTTATGGTGCACTTTATTAATAAAAAATTTAGCATGATCACCAACAGAAAATATGTGTATTTTTTATAGAATATGTGTAGGTGCTACCATACTAATATTTTGTGTGTATCTTACAGTTCACCAAAATAAACATTATTAAATATGAGATATGTTGCTAAATTGTATGGAATTCATTTCTAAAAAGGAAAAGAAATGAAATTTTTACACATCAGGGGACTCTTTTTCCCCATTTTGGAAACATACGCTGAAACCTATGGCACTGAAAAATGAATTCCATACGATTTAGCTTGTGGTTACACACTGAATCATGGCAGGTGATCAATTAATCCTAGCTGAAAAGTAAATGCCATTATCTATATTATCCACTTGTGGCACATGTGTGATTTTTATCTCACTCACTGAATTTTAGCTTCAAAGGCAGGGACAATCTCTCATTTCCCTAGCTGTGCACTGAATCAGTAAAGAAGCAAAATAGATGCTCTGAAATGCATAGCAAAGGTCAGGAGAGCCTCCATCACCTCTGAAAGGAAATGAATCAAGAAGATACACACGGGGTGGGGTTGTGACTCAGTGGTAGAGAGCTTGCCCAGCATGCATGAGGCACTGGGTTCCACCCTCAACACCACATAAAAATAAACATATAAAATAAAGGTACCGTGTCCATCTGCAACTAAAAAATTTTAAAAAATTTAAAAAGAGAAGATGCGCATGACTCTGCAGCAGAGAGAGACCAGACAACGATTCCATAGCACATTACAGAAATGCTCTGTGTTCGTCCAGGTCCTGTACTGAATGCCAAAATCAGATTCCCGTGCCAGATACATAGCAACCAACCAATGAACTCTGGAGGTTGAAATGGAGAAAATTTAATCAGCAAGGAACCAACCAAGAAGATACCACCAAGAAGGCTGGGAGGCGCCAAATCCACCTGACCCCAGCAAGCTCGATTATGGGTTACAGAAGGGGAAGTCAGGGGATGCTGAAAGTCTCACACATCTTGATAAAATCAAAGTTTTCAGACTTCTTGGTGAGGGTAGACAACGGGTAGATCATTGAGCAATCTATAATTCTGCATATCCAGCTTGTAAATTACCCAGTATAAAAAAGATAAGAAGATTGTCCATTGATAATTACAAAAATGAAGAGAGGAATTATGGTTAGCTTGACCAGAGGAAAGAAAAAAAAATGTACTTTTTTTTTTTTTTTTTTACTTAACTAAGGAAGAAGAGTGGCTCAAGCCTTTTGTAAGAGAACACATTTTATAATTTCATCACAGTCTTCTGAGAAGCAGATGCCAAGATGGAACTAAATGTGCCAAAGCAAAATATATTGGGAAATGTGACACTGAGATACAGGGGGAGTGAGGAAACTGAGAGAGTCATCAAACAGCACTGCAGGTCCATCCCTAAGAGGAGGTCGGAAAGGGAAGGAAGGTCACAAGGAAGCAGGTTAAACACAAAGCAGGAAAAAGCTCTCAGGAAAAGCTCTCAGGAAAGTTTGACAAGCTGGCAGGAAACCTCAGGTCAATCACCTGTCAGAGCTGTTCCATATCTCCCAGGGATGAGTCAGCCTTAGTATCCCTCCTGTGCTGGATGGTCAACAGGGAGCAATCTGATGGAAGTGTGCTTTCAGTGCAAACATCATAGTGACAGAGCACAGCTACTGGACCCACCTCAATACCTCGCAGTGGGATCTGAGCGGTGCATTGTCTGTCACTGCCTCCGGAATGACAAGCTACCCATTCAACTTCCCCTGCTGGCAGGAGAGAGGACCATGGGTCAAAATTCCAGAACTGTCTTTATTCTTTCACAATTTCAACAGTGTGTATGATGAATTGGAGAGAGACATTCTCCCTTCATATGTCATCTGGCAGACTACACCATGTCCATGGAACCAGCCAGCAATGTACTGGCCTTCAATTGAAATGTTACAGAACCCAGCAGAAGCAACCATACTGACAAGTACTAATATTAAGCTCTACAAGTGAGAAGAGCCAGAGCTAAGGAGCAAGAAAACAGTAGGCACTGTGTGGTAACTGGCCATACTTGTTCATGAGCACATGTGAGCCACCCCTGCAGTTGCTGGAAATAATCAGCAGGAACATTAGAGGGGTATGCAATCTTGCACAAGAGGTGGGAGCAACAGCCAGAAATTTTTGTTTCTCCTATTTATAATAACCCATTTTAAGTCCTGTATTGTTGAGGTGACACCTGCTAACATTATTTGACTTGGAACCAGTTAAATTTCTTTTCTCTGGAACAAGTGTATTTCTGCTCTATAATAAGATTATGCACACAAATGGCTTTCTCTCAGCACATTAAACGTAGCTACAGGGAAAGGGGAGAGGAGAAGCTGCCAAAAATGTGTTTACTACTAGGCTAATACCATCTGCCCTCAAAACACTCCCAAATTTCAATTGGCTTTGTTATTTTTTTCTGATGGGAAGTAAGAATTCAGGAGTCCTTGAATGTGCTATTACTGAGCAGTTCAGGAAGATTCTAGTCAGACACGCCCACTTGAAACATTCTGTTCTTTAGTGAATTTGATCAATAGTATTTTCACTGAATCTCTTCTGAGAATCTGTCAGTCAGAATAACACAATTGCTATTTCAGCAACAATAATAAGGATCAGACAAAATTGCTTGTTGTTCCCTGTGAAAGAGTTCATTTGGCTTTAGCCTTTGGCTATTAACGAATAGAGAACAGAGTCATGAAGAATCACAAAAAATCCATCTCTGCTGTCTGGTGAAGGTAATGAGAAAACTGAACTGCCTGGTTGCAGCAATGTGGAAGATTAGCTGGATGCAAGCTAGAGGCTGGGTTTCCCTTGGGATTAGAGATGTGCCATCTCAGAAGGCAATCTGGCACTTGATAGACAGGTTGGAGAGTAACCTAACCTTTTACAGTTTTACAGTAAGAGCAAATGTGAGGTTGCTAGGGGCCAGTATTCTGGGAATTTGTGCACCTTATTTGGGAGAGGTAGTTCAGCCCTATTCTAGCTTACATTTCACAGGTTCTTGCCCCCATTTGCCAATGTAGGACAGAAAATCACACACAACCCTCAGGCCAATAGTTATATCTGTGTCTCCATGGAGATATACCTTTTGTGCTAACAAAAGCCAATTTTCAATCAGCCAAATTTTCTTCCTCTTCTCCTACGCTGCTCCTTCTTTGCTGGATGTTACTGTGTTCCCCAGGCAATGACAGCAAACTTTCAGGCCTGCCATTCCCATCAAGGACCAACACATGCACCCGAACTCCCCCACGGTATCCTCTATGGACACTTACATCTGCCAAAAACCACCACAACTTACCTTGCCTACACAGTGTCCTTCCTTTGACACCACCTGTGCTGGGTTCCATGCTTTTGACCATTGGAAGTACCAAAGTTACTCTTACTTCTGGAGCAAAATAGGAGGTGGGAGTGGGGAAATGGGCCTCCTTTTTGGTGAGCTGCACCCTGCTGAGAAGTATTGTATTAGTCAGGGTTCTCCAGAGAATCAGAACCAGTAGGACAGCGATAGATGTATAAGAGGGGATTTGTTTTGGGAACTTGCTCACAAGATTATGGGGGCCAAGGCATCTCACAATATGCCATCTACAACTGGAGAACCAGGGAAGCTGTTGTAATTCAGTCTGAGTCCAAAGGCCTGGAAACCAGCAAAAGCAATGGTGTAAGTCCCAGAGTCCAAAGGCTGGGGGAACTGGAATGTCCAAAAACAGGAAAAGATAGGTGTCCCAGCTCAAGAAGAAAGAGAGAATTTGCCCTTCCTCTACATTTTTGTTCCATTCAGGCCCTCAGTGGATTATAGATGCTCACACTGATGGTGATCTTCTTACTCAGTCCACCTATTCAAAGGCTAGTCTCTTCTAGAAACATTCACAGACTCACCCAGAAATGTTTTACCAGTTACCTGGGTATCCCTGAACCCAGTCAAACCGACACATAAAATTCACCATCACAAGAAATGAGCGTTACTACCTAGTCTCACTCCAGCATCTTCCCACACATGAGTTCATAAGGAAGTTCATCCAGGGAATACATAGCAAGAAAGGTATGACTTTCCTTCTCTTAGAATGAATCCTCTCTCAGGAGACACCTAGGTTCACAGAGAAAATCAACTTCTCTCAGGCCTGCTCTTAGTCTGTAAGACATCTACTGACAAACCTGGGACTATACACTAGACACACTTTACACTCCACTAAGGCCCCACTGCATAACATCCCTGCACAGATTCTGCAGCATGTCACGGTTTCTATCAATGAACTTGAAGTCCAAGTATAAAGTGTTCTCTCTGAACTCCAGACAAAAAGCATGTTTGGTTGTTTTACTTCAGTGGTTTCCTGTAGCTCCCAGATTAAGTTCTGAATCCTCTAAAGCAAAATTCTATGATGAATCCAGCTTCTAAACTCACTGGCCCTCCTCTCCCGTAATTCCAAACTGCGGTTCCTCAAACTTGTCTCCATTTGCTTTTACTTTTCTCTCTGATTAGAACATTTTCCTTCATTTCCTCAACAGCTCCCATACTTGTTTCATGATTCGATGATTAACAAATGCACTTAATTCAAGTGCCAGAATCCCCAACTCTCGAGGCAAGGACAACTAGGTCTCCGTGACCTATGGAGCCGTACGCTCCACTGATTTCATCATGTGGTCGGCCTTGGCCTTCTTGCCATCACCCCTCCTTATGAACTGGATTCTGTTTCTCCCCCTTTAGACTCAATACCTTGTCATATAGTGAACACTATGAGGTAGGTACTCCATAACATTCATTAGATAAATAGATATGTGAATGTAAAGTGGTTAACTAATAATTTTTAAACTCTGGGGAGTTATAGCAATTTTTTTCCATATCGGCAAGTGGTTTTAAAAATGAAATGTTCTAATCTCTCATCAGTTTAAGTTCAGATGTTTACAAGAGCTGTAGTAACTTGAACTACTCAGAATTTCTTGATCTAAGAATAGCATATTCTGGGCTTCCTACCACCAAGCAGGCCTGTCAGCTGTTTATTCACTTGGCACATAATAGGCTTTAAAGGGATGGCTTTCTCTGCTGTTGAAGTTGAGCAGCAAACAATGTAATTTGTTGTAGATTTTTTTCTTTTTAGAAAATATTTAAATTTTAAAAAAGCAAAAACTAATTAGAATGCTCATACCATACACAGTTGCAGTTCTTAACGTTTTGGTCATATTGCTTCAAGTCTTTCTTTAATAAATGAATTAAAATACTTTAGATAAAGGCAGGGTCCCATTGAACCACCTAGTCCAGTTCTGTGCTCCTTCCACCTCCCCATGTAAGGACAGCCATTATGAGTTTGGGGCAATAATCCAACTTTCTATAATTAACCCTTTTAGACCTACCATCCAGATTATGCTAGCCGGAGAGGTAGGTTTTGTTCTTTCTTCTCTGAAATCGTTTTTGTGAAATAGGTTGGGGGTTTGTTTGTTGTTCATCTGGTTTTTGTTTTTGTACAACATTAAACTGTAAAGGGCTTCTGACCTTCTTGGAGCTTTGGAGAAAAATTTGACTATTCACATCATGATTTTTCGTGGTTATAGGTCTTATTTAGTAGTCTTCCTATTTCCTCTCAAGTTAACTCTAGTATTTATTATATCACTAGATATATCCATTTAATAGATTATCCATTTAATCTTTCTATAATTTTATTAGTGGTATCACTTTTCACTGTATTTGCCTAGACTCTTTTTAAGATCTGTCTTACCTATTGTTATGTTCCCTTTTTTAAAACTTTTCATAATAAAAAGTTTTAAACACAAAAAAATTGAAGAAAAATATAATGAACCCCAAGTTTCAATAATGATGAAAATTTTGCCAATCTTGTTACATTTATTTACATTTATCCTTATCCACCTCACTTTCTTTTCTTTTCTTTTCTTTTTTAAACCCCTTTCTTTCTTCCTTTTCTTTCCTTCTGTCATTATTTCTTCTGGAGTTTTTTTTTCTTTTTTTTTTTTTTTTTTTGGTAGTGGTGATTGAACCCAGGGGCACTTTATCCCTGAGCTACATCCCCAGCCCTTTGCAGCCCTTTGCTTTTTTTTTTTTTTTTTTTTTTTTTTTATCTCACTAGGTTACTTAGGGCCTCGATAAGTTGCTGAGACTGGTCTGGAACTTGCGATCCTCCTGCCTCAGCCTCCCAAGTCACTGGGATTATAGGAATGCACCACTGCACTGGGCTTCTTCTGGAATGTTTTAATGGAAAGTCCAGAAATCATTATCATTAAATATGAATCTCTAATTAACAAAATTTTTAAACACAGCCACCACACCATTGTCTTACCTAATTCAGAATAATAGTATTCTGAATTCTATTGAAGAGTTTATCTATATTCAAATTTCTCTGATTGTTTCAAAAATGTTTTTCCAATTTGTACAAATTGGGATTCAAACAAAATTCATACATTGTATTCAGTTTATGTCTTTATTCTACTAATAGTAGTGTCCTGTCGTCTGTCTGTCTGTCTCTCTCTCTCCCTCCTTCCTCCTTTATGCTATTCATTTGTCAGAGAAACAGAGCTATTATCCTATATGGTGTCCACATTTTAGATTGGAGATACACACTTTCCCTGTGATGTCATTTAACTTATTCCTTTATATTATTCTGTATCTCCCACAAAACACTAGTTAGATCTAAGTTCATCTAAACTGATGAGTAGATTCAGGCTCAATTTTTTTGGAAAGAATATTTCATAGTTGCTGCTGTACATGCTTTATTACATAAAATTGTAAGGCAGATAATGTCTGCTTTTGCAAGCTATGGTGTTACTAAAACTGATCAGTAAATTCTGATTGCTTTAGAAGCTGTAATAAACTGTTGCCCTGACTTATTATTTAGTGGGAGTGGCAAACTAGTAACATTCTAATTATATCTCTAGTATAACATCTTAATTTTTATGCACTAAAATTCTTCCACAAAGCAGTCTCCTTTATCAAATTCTGTTGCGTTATCAAAAAAACATAGTTCAGACAGGACGACAGGAACCCCTTCTTATATCAATGTTCATGGCTGTTGTTGATACCCTGTCAACCTCCAGTGGTTCCAGTGGTTCATGGATTCTCTTGTGAACTAGAGGATTCTTCTATTTTTGCTGTTTTAATCGGTAATTAATGATTAATTTTTTTCTGCTGCTCAAATTTGTTCCGTTTTAGGCCAGTAGCACCTTGAAAATGGTTTTTTCTGCCTTCCCTTTTTTTTTTTTTTTTTTTTTTTTTTTGGTAGTGCGTATTAAATGCAGGGGCACTCGACCACGGAGCCACATCCTTGCACTATTTTGCATTTTATTTATAGACAGGGTCTCACTGAGTTGCTTAGCACCTCGCTTTTGCTGAAGCTGGCTTTGAACTCGAGATCCACTTGTCTCAGCCTCCCCAGCCACTGGGATTACAGGCGTGAGCCACCCTGCTGGGCTCTGGCTTCCTTCAGACATCAGACATGACTCCTCCCACTTTCATTTTTAAAATAAGTTATTGAAGGAAATAGTGAAAAATACACTTGCATGAACTAAAAAGCAGGAAAATTAAACCTGATTTTCTGACTTTGAGCATGCTTAATATTGCTATATAATTGTGATATATAACTGTCATCATAGTGACTTCTAATATTTTCAAAATGTGATTTTTTCAAAGCACTTGAGACTCACAAAATTCATATAGGAATAAATACAGCTTATATTATTATCTCCATTTTTCAAATTTAAAAAGGAAGGATAAATGTACCACACAACTGGTTATATGATCAACCCAAAATGAACTTTACCTTTTATATATGAAAGTAGTATTTAAGGTCTTTCAAAAATACAGATTCTTGTACTGGGGATGTAGCTCAGTGGTAGAATGCTTACCTAAAATGTGTGAGGCCAAGGGTTCATTTTCCAGTACTTAAAAAAATAGATTCCAAATCAAGTACTCATTTTCACTAAATGTATTAAATCCTATCTACACATATTTGGAAAATGGGATTAAAAATTATGTGTTCAGTCTATAGGTTGTAACTGGTATGAATGTAGATTCACAAGCTTTAGCAGTAACTCCATGACACCCAGGTATCAACCCAATCTGTGACATTCATGGAATATCTTCAGTCCATTAAAATTTTATCAACAATATGACATCATGAAACTACCCTTGAACTTCTCAAAGGCTAGCATATCCTTGAATAACTGCATTATGGTAGAATCCAAAATGGATCATTCAGGGGGGAAGGTCAGTACATCCTACTAATTTCTAGAAAATAATAAATCTGAAATAAAACTAAGTTAAAAAGAAGAGATATGTGAGACAGCAATGGTGATTTGACCATTCCTTTTCCAAGGCTGATAAATTCTCACTTCAACTATTTACTGAAAGATATTAGAGAAGCTATTTTTTCCCAAAGAAACCTGCCCTGAACTCATTACAGAAAAGAATACTTTGCTGACAAGGGCTAGCATTGTCTTTTATGAATATTTTACATGGTTATCATAGATTGAAACATGGTCTTATTATCACATTTTTTAAATTAGCAGAATAAATAAAATAACTAGCTAGAATAATCTCCATGCAAACCTGTTAATAAAATGAATAACCCTCTTCTCTCTTTAAGAATAAGACAGAGATAAAATAATTTTGTTATTATTCATCACAATTAACATTTTATTTAAATCAAACTAACTTCTAATTACAAAAGTAATATTTGCAAGTTTTGGAAAAGGGAAGAAATGTTAGAAGGAAAAATTGAGTATAAAATGGCATTGTGAGCCATTATTAATACTTTGTCACTTATCTTCCAGTCTCCGAAAAACACTTAGATTTTTCATTTCTAAGAATATAATGTCTAATACTCAGAACAAATGAAAAAAGGCATGCCAGAGGAAAAGTCATCAATTAGTTGTGGTCCCTGTGGAAAGAGGTTGGAGGTGGAGGAAGGAAGTTTCACTTCTGGCTTGATAACTCCTAAACTATATGTATGCTTTACTAAATAAAATAAACTCAGTAATAAAACTATATAGTGAGGACTAAAAAGGAAAACTCTGTTCTCTTTATTTTTAGCCTTGTTAAATTATTCTTACTGTCTTAAATTTGCATAGATTTGTAGCACTGGAGGTAAATTGAGATTACTTTGTCCAGTCTCTGTTTTATAAATGAGAAAATTAAAGCCAAGTTAAATAACTAGACAGCAAGGCCACTCCTCTAATTCCTTTAACCTTAATGTTACAGATTAATATTAATTTACTTTGAATAGTTAAAAGGCATGTACATTTTACTGATACACTTTTACATTAGTCTGAGTGTAACACATGCGGTATTCTCCCTCATTAAGATATTTTACCCAACAGTCTAATCCAAACTAATTCTATCTTGTTATTCCCTTTTTTATGTATTCTGTTCCTTTCCTTTCTAGCACTTACTGTGATTTTTAATTATATATTACTTGTGCTTATTTATTGTCTTTTTATTTATTGTCTCTCATTGAAGGCATATCTTATACATGTCCCATTCTCCTCTTTAAACTCAGCACCTAAGACATGTTCCATATGCAGTACCAAACCTAGTTCTCAATGTGGTCATTGGGAGTCATCTCCTAATGCACCATCAGGATCTCATTTTTCACTTCAGCCCATTAAAGCCAGTTCTCAGTTTTGTTATATATTTGCAATTTGCAAATTTTTTTAGGAGAAGGGAAAGAAAGGTTTAAAAAAATACACTCAGTGCCTAGCACAGTGCCTGGTGTGCAATGGGTGCTGGGTAACATGCAGCCAGGGGGTCATAAAGATATTAACTGATGCATTTTACTTATTGTCCTTTCATGGGCACCCAAATTACCTCAACTTGTTGGCATTTACTGTGTTCTAGAATTCAGACAATGTAAAATTGTTTTATATGTATATGCACTTTAAATGTATAGATGAGCTATGCTGTTATATCTGTCCTAGACTAAGGCTGAGAGAGATTGGGAAAATGTCAAATGGTCAGAAATTTAGTGCTGTGATTTTGTTATGGTTAGTTCCTCAGATGCTCATGTGCTGGAAGTTTGGTCCCCATATAATACATTGAAAGGTGGCAGGTAGATGTTGGTGTGGATGTGGGGGAAAAGGCACACTTTTACGTTGCTGGTAGAGTTGCAAATTGGTACAACCACTCTGTAAAGTAGTGTGGAAAATCCTCAGAGAACCTGAAATGGACCCACTATTTGACCCGGTTATCCCACTCCTCGGTTTATACCCAAAGGACTTAAAATTAACATACTACAGTAATGCAGTCACATCAATGTTTATAGCAGTTCAATTCATAATAGCTAGATTGTGGAACCAACCTAGATGCCCTTCAACAGATGAATGGATAAAGAAACTCTGGTATATATACACAATGGAATATTATTCAGCCATAAAGAAGAATAATATTATGGCATTTGCAAATAAATGGATGGAATTGGAGAATATCATGCTAAGTGAAATAAGCCAATCCCAAAAAACCAAAGGCCAAATGTTTTCCCTGATAAGTGGATGATGATATATAATGGGGGTGGGGTGTGGGGAGTGAGAGAAGAATGCAGGAACTTTAGGTTATGTAGAAGGAATTGAGAGGGAAGGGGGTATGAAAAATGGTGAAATGAGACAGACATCATTACCCTATGTACATGTATGATTACATGAATGTTATGAATCTACATCATGCACAACCATAGAAAAGAAATTATGTACCCCATTTGTGTACAATGAATCAAAATGCAGTCTGTAAAGAATAAAAATAAATTAATAAATTAATAAATAAACAAACACAAAGAAAGGTGGCAGGGCTTCTAGAAGGTCCCAGTAGGTGATTGGGTCACGACTCATCCTGGTAAAGGAAGTAAGTTAATTCTCTCAGGAATAGATTAGGTCTCTCAAGAGCAGGTTGTTATAGTGAGTTAGGCTAGCCCCTCCCTAGTCTCTTGCTTCCACTCTCACCACGTGATCTCTTCTGCACACACCACTCACTTTTTACTTCAGTTTCTGTCATAATGCCATCTGCCCTCCCCGGAGAATCTGAGCCATAGGGCCCTCCGCAGATGCCAGCATCATGCTGTTTGGACCCTTTAGCCACAAGAATTGTGAGACAGATCTCTTTTCCTCACAGAGTATCCAACATCAGCTCTTTTGTTACAGCAACCACTGAAATGGTCTCAAACATGTAGCAAGTAACAGACACAGAGTTCAATCTCAGGTTTGATGCTAGGGTCTAAGATCTGAACCCTTTTGCTATTGCTTGCTACTGTCCTGGTTCAGTTGAGTTTGAGATTCAGTAATAGGAATAGTTTCTCTTTACCCTCAACTTAAATGTTTTTTTCTTGAGCTTCTGAGTTAGTATACTAATAATAGCAGATTAAACAAATATTTCTAATTTTAGTCCCTAAAAACCCCCTAAAATGATAGATGATTTTTTGTGTGTGTGCCTTGGATTGAACCCAGGGACACTTAACCTCTGAGCTACATTCCCGGACCTTTTTAGTTTTATTTTGAGACAGGGTCTCCCTGTTACTTAGGGCCTCACTAACTTGGCAAGGATGGCTTTAGAACTTCTGATCCTCCTACCTCAGCCTCCCAAACTGTTGGGATTACAGGCATGCACCACTGTGCCAGGCAGTAGGTGATTTTTTAAGGCATAAAGTCATGAGGACAAGGAGAACTGAAGGAGAAAGCAGCAAACTTGGGAAGCAATAAAGCAAAAGGACAGGCGTAACTGATTTAGCAAAGCTAAGAGAGCTGAATCCTGAACTGGTGGTTGGTAACTGAGAGCCTACCAGATTCACACTGTTCAAACTGGTGGCAGTTGGGAGGAAGTAATGCAGGGTTAAAATAAGAAGTAACTGAAATGTTGTAAAGAAATTGTTAGGTCTGAGATTCCTCTTCTGACCCTAACTTTAACAAGCAAAAGACCAAAGTTTTATTCTCAGGAGAGTCTCTGGACTCTGTAGGCACACTTGAAGGCAGAAGTGTGGTTTTAGAAGAATGTGCCCTACGTTGATGTTTTAGTCAACCTTGGACCATACATACAATGCTGGTCCCATAAGATTACAATGGAGCTGGAAAACTCCTATTGCCTAGTGATGCAGAAGCCAAGGGAACACTGCAGTGTAAGGTATTACTCACACGTTTGTGGGGATGCTCGTGTAAATGAGGCTCCTGTAGTGCCGGTCTGTGATATCTGTATATCACAGACAATTACTTACAGTACATGATACTTGATGATGGTAAACAACTGTTATGGGTTCATGTATTTATGATGCTATATTTTTTGTTATTTGAGTGTAATCCTTCAACTTCTAGATAATGTGCTGTAAAACAATATGATATCTTACACCAACAGCAGCTTCATATCTCATTGTACCAAGTTGCTTGATACAATCAAGACGCCATGTAGGACAGAACTACACCATCTAGGTTTCTATCAGTAGACTATGATACTTGCACAACAGTATAATCCTAACGTTGAATTTCCCAGAATAGAGCCCCATTGTTAAGTGATGTGCGACTGTACATACGTGTGATGAGCCCACTTTCCTCTCAGCCCTCTTCTCCCACTCAACTCTCAAAAGAGTGGAAACTGGGCCTCCACTTGAGCTATAAGCAGATTGAGAGAACCTGAGCGGCCCAGTGGAATTTTCCCAAAGAAACAGCCCCAAGAGCAAATCAAATACAGAAACAGAGTTAAGCCTCACTCATGAACTCAGAGAGTCTTAGAAATTTTTAGTCCAACACACTTAAATATTAGCAGAAAATATGGAAGTCCAAAATAAGGAGAAGAAAAGCAATTTGTGGGAAACAGAAATTACACAGTGAGAAGAAGACATCAGATTGTTTTCTAACTTCTTGTGAGCAACATTGAAAAATAAAAGGCAATGAAGAAATCACTTCAAAAGTCTGAAGGAAAACTACGTACTTTGGAATTCTATGCCCAGGCAACTATTTAATCAAGTGAAAGGGGAGAATAAAGATTCTTTCGGGTACTCTTGAGTTCAAACAATGCACCTCCAAGGGAGCCCCAAGGAGGTTGGCCATGAAAAAAGACTTGAGAGCCAAGAAACAGGGGAGGCCAAAGGAATCCCAAGATGACAGTGAATGGACATCTATGTACCTGGAACAAAGGGCAACCAGCGCAGATTGGAATAGGTCAGAAGACAGTAAGGGATGCCATCAGGGAAATGCAAACCACTAAGAAACCTGGTGCATCCAAAACCTTAGGGAGGCATTTAGAGCATCGGTGGAGCTCAGGGTTGAATGAGTGACAGGTACATAGAAAAGTCAAAAAACACACAAAAAGATGGCAGTTTTCATCCCCAGAGGAAAAAAAAATTAAAATTTGTTCAGGAAAGGAGAAAGGACTAGTTTATCACATTGCTCAACTATGAAAAACATTTACATGTTACAAAAGTAAATGCTGAATAATAAGCTAAACAAAATTAAAATATTATTTTATTGGGATATTGAGGAAAAGTTGTAAAGAGAAATAACTTCTTCTTACCATAGTGAGAAATCAGTAAAATGTCTGAAACTAAAAATTCAATGACTAATACAAATATTCTATATGTGTAAAGTCTGTCTCTCCCTCTAAAGATGGGCCACATTCTCCCTTGTATGTGTCTCTACTTTCCTGAATAAATCTTTTTGTCTCTGAAAAAAATAAAATTTAAAAATGCATAAATGTGGAATGAATAAGCTAAGAGCAATTATATAATAAATTTGAAATGAATGAACCAAAAGGAGAAGGTGGTTATCAGGGTACGAAATTGGAGTGAGTGGAGAAGGGCTGCTGTTTATTATAAAGCTATTATTCTCTTTAAAATATTACACATATAAATGAAAAATCAAAACCAATAACTTTTTAAAAACTTAAAGAAATATTTTAAATGGTAAAATATGTCCTCTTCCCCCCCACCCTCAAATTATAAACCTCATGACAGCCCCTGCAGCCAGTCAACTGAAGAAGAGGGTTTAAATTGTTTTAAATATCAAGTTGACTCAGGTAAATAGAAGAACACAGACAAGAAAGAAGCTCATTTCCTTTCTAGCACTCCACATGAATCCAAAATTTCTGCAAGTCGAAATTCTGGTTTTGCCACAAAATGACCCCTTTAATGATTTATTTTTCACCTTCATGTAACCCTGTATTTTTTTCTACTGATCTTCTCCATAAAAGCTCTGCATAATGGCGAATGTGGATTTATGAGACTTCCTCCAGCCTTTATTCCATTTTTATTTTTTCTTACCTTGTTATTTCCCTTGGCAGATGCACGCAAGGGGCTTTAAGTCAAAGACAGCTCTCAGCCAAATTGTGGCCTGAGACAGATGGTGAGGCCCAGTCCACGCCTTGGGGCAATCAGATTACATTTCCAAGATGTTCTCATATAACAGCTGTGTTCCTTTGATCAAAACACTGAGAAACACAAGCCTTCACGTCTTCCTCGGCACAAAACCAGTCAGGGCTCTATTTTCCTGGATCAAGTAGAGGCATGTCAACTTCTCATAGACTTCCTATGCAGCACATACCCAGGTCCTGGAAGAGTTGTAGAGGCACCACATGACTTGGGTCATCAGTGCAGGAGGACCTCTGCAGGGGGAGGGAGGGGCTCCAGGAGGCTTGCTTCCCTACCTGCACTCTCAGCACCTGCAATGGTAGTGGGCACATAGCAGGGTTTCCATAAATATTTGTTAAATGAATTATTGAATAAATATGCTACTTCCCTGTCTGGCATGCACTTTACTTTTCTCAGATTGACACATTGCTGTTCATCTCAAGATCTAGTTCATCTAGGTCTTGTAGAGTTCACCTTATAGAGTTTTTCTTGACCCATCCAAACTTTTCTCTTCGTATATCTGCATTTTGAACAGATTTTTGTTACTTGTTCTTGTAACACAGTACTGCAGTTATTTGGTTGCCTGTCTAGGACCAAGGTTGTGTTTTTTATTTATCTCTGGACCTACATCACCCAGCATGGTGACTTTTTTATTATTATAATTCATTTATCCAACAGAATTTGAGTAACTGCTAGGTAAGTGCCCCGGAACAGGCTCTGGAGATACATGAGTGAATAAGACATGAACCTTCCCTACCCCCAAGTTTAAATTCTATCAAGGATTGCATATAATTAAAATAAATGTGGTAGGTACAATGACGGAGGTTGTGAGCACTATGGGAGCAAATGAGAGGGCCCGTTTCAAGGAATTCCTACAAGACAGTAAGAAAATGGGAGGGCTCTGGAAAAGCCGCCTAGAGGTTTCCTCCCAGAAAAATAAAGAATATCTGGAGACTAAATAGAAGTTAACCAGGAAAGGGCAAAGGAGTGCTCCAAAAAGAATAGCAGTTTGGAGAATGCAAGAAAGAAGGAAGAGGGGAGAGGAGGAAAGAAAAAAAAGGAAAGGGAGGAAGGAGGAGGTAGAAGAAATAATGAATACCAAAAAAGAGAGAGAGAGAGAGAGAGAGAGAGGAACTAGGGGAAACTGCATTATCTTACTTGCCTTGTAATACCTCTTGTTCCAGAAGGTGGCCTTACCAAAGAACTCTGTAACTGCTAAAGGCCACCTGCTATCCCATGTTATTTGGAGGATCTGTTTTTACCTCCAGTCATAAAATTACAGACCATTGTCGAGCTGAAAGGGGTCTCTAATACCTAGTCCTATCCCTCTTATTCTATAAATATGAACACTGAAGTCCACAGAGGTTAGTAGTAACAGTATTTTTCTTTTATTCGCCATCTTGCAAAGCATTTTCATCACTATCCAACTTGAAACAAACAGCCCAGTGAAGAAACATCATTCCTTTTTACAGATCAGGAAACTGAGGTTCAGGTGGAATTTGCAGTAGAGCTGGAAGGCAGGTCTCCTGGTGTCTGCTCAGAGTCCCTCCTGCCATGCCCCAGCTCTCTACCAGACACAGCTGAAGGAGCAAATCCAGCCACAGAAGCCTCCTCATCCAAAATGCAAGAGCATTCTGACACCTCATAGGCACGGACCACTGCTAATTACTCACAGCCATCCCAATTACCAGAACACTTGTGCTGAAAGACTCACTTGCCAATAGCTAGGGGAGAGATGGAATGATAGGGATTTACTTAATCTTGCCTTCATTTGGTGTCCAGTTGTAGATTAGCCTTGATACAAATAAAAACATTGTTAATTTTGGCTATATAAAAATGTGAAAGGTCCATAATAGTAAGCTTCCATAAACCAAGTTAAAAGATAAGCCATAGACTAAGGAAAAAATACCAACTTCAGCTCAAAACCACCAAAGAAATAATATCCAAGGAATTCCTATAAATAATAAGAAAAAGACTAATAACCCAATAGAAAAATGGGCAAAGGCTATGAACAGGCAACTCACAAAAAAACAGTAAAATTATAGTAAACATAATGACCAAAAAAAAAAGTGTGAAAAATACTCTTCATAAATCAAGATGCATATTAAAGCAATAAGATAATTTTCCACTCCAATCACAGTTAACTTTTAAAGTCTAAAAATAGGAAGTGTTGATAAAAATGGGACAAGAAATAATTCCACTTTGGGAGTGAATCAGACACTATTTAAAGAAGTTAAAAAATGCTTTACAACTGTCTATGATCTAGCAATGAATTATACATCAAAACTGACACAGATATATGTACAAGGAGTTTCACTGAAATATTGTTTACCACCAAAACCAAAACAGAGCAAATTTTGGAATGTTATATACTATGTTACCATTTCTATAAATTAAAATAATTATATAATATTGACTAATACACATATGAAAAGTGTAAAAGCATGGAGGGAGAGAACATATACAAGATTCATGATAATGGTTACCTCTAGAAACCGAGGAGAATAAAATAGGAGTTAGAAATACAGGAACTTCAGTTTTGCTAGGCTCTTCATTTTTCTTAAATTTTTTCAAAAAATCTGAATTGAATACTTAAAAAATATTTTAGCTCTAATTCATTTCTGCAATACAATTATTTTTCAAAACATTTAAAAAGGGTGACATTTCATACGGAAGTTTCAAATATTTCCCCTTCCACCTCAGACTTAATTCTGTCAGCTTCCTAATCTGTTAATGGAAGAAAAGGTAGATTTGATCATACCTAAGATCCCTTCCAGCCCTGTACCCTAGTCTCCTTGAAATCTCAAAGGCTTTGAAGAGTACGGAGATGGATGACCTTTCATTCGAGTAAATTCTGGGAAGGAGCTAGAAATACACTGTCAGCTGTTACAAGAGAAAGAAGCCCTGGAACCTTTTTTTAAACTGTGAATGCTACTTCTTTTCACATAGCCTCACCCCAGAGGCATTCCCCAATTAGTGTCCTATCTATTTATATTCTGGGAACCCTACCTAAATTCAGTTTCCACACAAAGTTTGTACAATGGAGGGGTCTGGACATCCTGGTACTGTTTCCCTTACCCTATTTCAAGTCAAAACCTTAACTTGAAACATCATTGTCACTAATTCTTATTGATACACTAGGCTTAGAGGTTTAGTGACCATGTATTGAACCCCAAATTACAACATGTGATCTGACACAGGTCTGATGCTGCGACAGAATATTGTTAATTGAGATTGTCTCAGCAAATTTCCAGTCTTGTGGGAAATTGAAGGAAACAGTTAACAGCTTAGATAAGAGGACTTGGATAGAACCAGGGATTTGAGAGAGTCAAGTTTGCTTCCAGTGCTCACAAGCACTCCTGGGGAACCTTGCTAAGGATGCTTTCTTTAACCACAAGATAACTGAGAAAAATATGGGAAAAGGACTGAAAATGAACATTTAACATATTCATTCATAAAACTGGGAATAAAACAAAGGTTAGGAAAAGGAAGAAGAATAGTGTGTGAACAAAACAGAAACAATGCAGCTAAAATAATGGTGAGAAGAGATAAAGGGAAAATAGAAAAAAGATTCAGAAAATGAACACCATTTTCAACTGAAAGTATGTAGTTAGTGAAAGAGGAAGAGGGGGCTAGAAATGATTTTAAAACAAAGATAACTATCAGAACTAATAATAACTCTAAGTACTAATAGAAATTCTTTCAAAATAGTAAAGAAGCAGTGCATAAAATATGTACTATCATTTGTAACATCTAACAGATGACAAAGCTGAGAAAATGTGATTTCCAAGATATATTAAGTGAAAAAGAGTAAAATGCTAAAGAGTTCACATAGTATGCTGCATTTTTGTGTTTAAAAAAAAAATAAAGACAGGAACATAACTTGTGGCATTTTTCTTTTTTTGCAAAAATAAATACAGGAAGGCCAACCAGAAAACAATGAAATTGGTCACATACAAGTGGGAATGAGGAAGATAAATGCAAGAGAAAGTGATGCTTCTTTGAGTAAAGTTTTAACTTTTGAAAGCATGTTAATATTCTACACACAAAAAAAATAAAGTTAAATCAACAAAATGGGAAGGAACCTAAAACTGAATACAAACAACAACAAATAAATCTAACTATGTTTGAAATAACTAATAGCACTCTCTCTTCCATGAATGGTGCAGCCTTTCTTTGCCACACCCTTCTGCCATGATGTCCTGTCTCACATTGGGCCCAGAGCAATGGAGTTGGCCCACCATGGACTGAACCTCTGAAACCATGAGCCAAAATGAACTTTTATTCCTCTAAAAAAATTAATTAAATAAAAAATAAATAACATAACATGGCCACACTGAAGGAGCAAGGTGGGATGATAGCAGAAGTGAATAATCAATTTTCCCCACATTATTTATTGGTGCATTATACTTGTAGATAATAATCACTTTTGAACACAATATTTTGACCATAATCCTCAATCATCAGTCTAGTCAGATAGGAGGTAAATGAATGCCAAACAAATCTGAACTTTTTTAGCAGTTTTGTTTTTCACAGTGGCATGAATGTAATAGATATGAATCTATTTTGTGTTTATTGTAAAAGTGAGTCATTGAGTGAATGTGATTAGGTTTGAGGAAGCCAGGGTTCTCACTGTGAAAGAAAGGAGGCACAGTGATGGAATGGAGGAAAGAAAGGAAGATCTGTGGTGCTGAATGGCATTGGAGGTCTAAGCATGAGCTCATAATTTCTACAACAAGCAATCATGTCGGTAGTAAGGAGAGTCACTGGTGTCCCGGGCTTGATTGCTTCCTAGTAGAAGTGGCATCATTAAACTAGAGGTAAAGATGGTGTTGGAAAAAAATTCACCGTATGGGGAAAAGATAATGTGAAGCCACACTTCTTACCACTAATGAAGGTAAATTTCAGGTGGATTAAATAATTGTATATGAATGGTACATTCATAAAGCAAATAAAAGGGGAAAATGAAAAAAAAAAATTTGTAACTCAGTGAAGGATTTTTAAACAAGACCTATAAAAGCAAAACCCATAAGGAGAAAAGTTGGTGAGATCTGACGAGATGGAAGCCAAGGATTTCTGTTCAAAAAAGCATACACTCCAATAAATGACATGGTGACAGATTAGGATATATTTACAACATAAAAAGCCAATAAGGAATGAATTCCTAGGATATACCAGGGCCCCTGGAAAACATATAAGAAATTTTTAAAAGACTATCCACTTTCGTTAAAGAAAAGAAATATGAACAGTTGATTTACAAAAGAGAAACGCCAATGATCAGCGCACACATGTCCCGCAAGTCAAGGTCTCTCTTTTCCTCCAACACACCAACTTTTCCAAGTCTAACCATTGTGTACGTGCCAGCCACTGCCTTAGTCCTTAATGTCTGTTCCCTAAAACTTCCTATAATTGTCTCTTTGCTATTTAGCTCTCAGTTTAAGTATAATCTCTTCAGAGATCTTTCCATCTTCCCATCTCACCCCACCTAAGTACACTCCCCCTCTTTAAATCTCATAATCATTTATCACTCCGAGACATTTCCTTTACCTGTTAATTAACTCTTCTTTCAACAGAAGGACCCAGAGTGGGAAATTTATCTGTCCTGTTCAACCTGGTATTCCTAGGGCTTGATACATTGTTGATATTTGATAAATATTTTTTGAATTAATTAATACAGCAGTGTATGAAAAAGGTAACAATCCCTGTTGCTGAAGTAAGCTTTCCAGACAAGGAAATTTAATCATAATCAAATAAGTAATTAATGGAATCTTGCTAAGCAGTGCCAAGCATCAGATGGAGAACTGGACAGGTTGACCGTTTAATATACTCCTTCTAAAAATAATGTCTTATGAGTCAAAGGAACATAGTTTCCTTGGATACCTTTGTTTTGACCACAGTACCTACAGTTCATTATTTGAGAAAAATGGAATAAACCAATTGAAACTCAACCCTCTGCAGGACTGTGCACATTCTAAACATCACCACTGAGAAGGGCCTCGTGTGCATTCCATCAACAGGAGGTGGTACTGGTGCTGAATGTTCCAGCAGGCAGAAATATTCTAACCATGAATCTTGGTGACTCAAGGTTACTGACAGTTGCTTCCACTTTAAATCCTATGGAGTGACAATCACCACACAATAATAGAAAACTATTTTTTGTGAACCAGGTCCCATGTGAGAAAATGCAGTGAGTTTCTTACGATTGGCTCTCAGGAGGAACAAGATATCATGGGTACCACATCTGCCATTTCAGTTAAGGCATAGAGGCCCTGATTTAACAAATTGTTGAATTTATTTCAACAAAGTGTTTACATGCTTGGAAAATCTGTCAGACGGCTTCTCAGCATGCCTTTCAATTTCTAATGATCCATTTACGTAACCTTCACTTGCCCTGTGTAAGGTGAGCCTTGTCCCTGTGGATTTGCAGGGATGTCTGTTCAAGAGGCTTTGTTTTGTTTTGCTCTAACTTAGATAAATAGTTTCATTAAGAACAATGTCCTCATTTTTAGCACATTATCATATTCAGTCCACGAAAAGCATCTCTCTTGCTTTATCTCTTTACTTTCTCCCTTCATTCTTGACCCCAAAGTCACTAACAGATACATTTTATAAAATGTCATAAAATAAGCATACATCCTCATGAAACGTGTGTTGTATGTATTCTTTTAGTGTAATTTCAATCTGTTTATTACTTTAGTATTTCAATACCACTTTTAAGATACATTAGAGCTTCTATTTCAGGTTCTATTCACTATATTTTAATTATCAATCATTTTCTGCTATTGTTATTACTATATACAATTTATATTCTATAAATAGAATCTCATTTCTATATTAGTTTTAAGTTTGCTATTATTGGCATAGGGAGAAATAGTGTCAACTTTTATAAGTTGACCTTGCATCCAGAAATTTTGCAAAATATTTTTATCAGTTCTAAGATATTGCCATGTTGAAGAGATTAGGTCCCCTCCCCATACTCCTTCTACTTCTTATACCTTAGCACTGGCAGGGACCTCCCCTATGATGTTACAAAGTAGTACTGAACAAGGGAATTCACTGCAGTGAAAGACTATGAAGAATCAAATATTCATCACCAAGGGACCATTTGAATAACTATGATATAGCCTCTTATTTTGCTATGGAATGATCTCTGGGATACACTATTGAATGAAAAACAAGGTGAAGAACAGTGTACATAGTATTCTCCCTTTTATCTAAGAAATATAAGATACAAATGAGAGAGAGAAAGAGACTGGTAGAGAGAGTTTGTCTCTTCTACTCACTCAAAGATTATCAAACTGACAGTGTTTCATTTGAATCACTAATTAACTCTCTTATTGGTTGCCTGTGACCAGGAAGACAGCTAAAGTCTTCTAAAACTTTCAACAATGAAAAAAATAATGAAATTATGGCATTTGCCAGTAAATGGATGGAAATGGAGAATATCATGCCAAGTGAAAAACGCTAAACTCAGAAACTCAAAGGTCGAATGTTTTCTCCCATATTCAAAAGCCTGAGTAAAACAAAGGGAAGAGGGAGGGAAGGATAGGATAACATAAAGCTAAAGGAAAGATCAGTAATATGGAACGAGATCATGAGGCAGAGTGGAGGGATGCGTGAGGGGAGGCAATGCAGAATGAATTCTTAGAAAATCATGTTATGTGCACATATAAATATACCACAGAGAACCTCACCTTTATGCATAGGTAGAAAGAACCAATCCAATGTAAATAAAGAAATGAGTGAAAGGAAGTCTAGTAGAGTAGGGGAAGGAGAATGGGAGAGGAGAGGGAGAATGGGAGGAGAAAGGAGGAAGGATAAGGGGAGGGAGCATAAACTGAAATCGAATTCCATTCATGTCTGAATTTGTCAAGATAAGCCCAACTACTGTGTATAACTTTAAAGCTCTAATAACAAATACACAAAATTTGGGATATAAATATATATTTTTAAAAAGCTTTCAACAATGATCTCTCCCAAACCATCTACTCAAGCCCTCCTATTCTGTCTCAGTTTCAGACAGACATCTCCATTTTGTCCAACTAAAGCCAGTACAATCAGCTCCCAGAGCAAGTGTCACCTGGTTTTACAAAGAGTTTATGTGAGCAAAGCTGCTACTCCTCCCCTTGATGCTTCCCATAGGATGAACTTTTTGCCCATGACTCATTGCTATAATAGACCCAGAGGTAATGTGACGTGACTGAGCTCTGACTCTGAAAATACCCTCACGTCCTAAATCAGAGTGTTTTGACAGCACTATGTGTTAGGAGCCTCTACCCTGAAGTGGTTTGAGAAATCACAGGAGTCCAAGGTAAAAAATAAGTAAATCATAAAATAAATGTAAAGAATAAACTCAAAATATTCTGATTTTCTCCAAGACAACTGTTTTAAAAGTAGAAATGAGCAAATTCCTTAAAAATGTTTTTTCTTATCATTATGGGTGGATCTGGGAGGATCCTAAACACAAGTATGATGTATATATTTGATAGTCCAGAGTGGGGGCAGGTATTGTTTTTACTAAGACAATAGACAGGCTAATGGGTTTAACCAAGATTATAAGGTTAGTAGTTAGGCTGAAATTGTAGCCTTGCATCTAGCATTCTCCCCAGTAAATTATACTGCCCAAATACCAGATTGTGTACATGATATGTGTAGGTGTTGGGATAGGGGTGGAAAGTATCTATGAAACACAAGGTGACTTGATCTGACTCGAGGAAAACTGAGATTCTGAAGGTCGAGGTTGACCTGACATCTCTGTGCACACAGTTGCTATGTGGAGTACATATTCCCAGGATCCAAGACTCCGGGATTTGGAATCCCAGAAAGAAGCACCACCCCCAGAGTACTTTGGACCAGATAGGGAGCCATTCCTCACCCAACTGTCACAGAGTAGGGTTTCCTGTGCTGCAATGAACATGATACAAAAATCAGACTCGATTTTGGGGGTGGGAGGCAGTAAAAGTGCCAGTCCATCTGCTAGGTCTGGTATGAGCATCAGGGAGAGAGTGTGAAAGAGACAGCAAGCAGTGTATGCCTTCCATGGAGTGCGAATTCTCAATTTCACAGATGAATGCTGAAACAGACCCGAATATAGTCTTACAAGTCCTTCGGTCTTGGGAGCTGATGTTGCAGTCCAACCTGGGGACATATGGAGAATCAAAAGTAATATAATCGTAATCAGATAAATGTTCTTTCACCAGATATTAATTATCAGGAAGTCAACAACAGGATTCAGCTGAACAAAGTCCCAGGGTCTTCTTGTTCTTGTGTGAATTCAGGTATTTATTTTCCAAAATTTTTATTTCAACACTGCCATCTAGTGTTCAGTTCCCTAATTCACCAAATGTCAGGATATCTGTTGAAGGGAATGATATTCAATTTTAGGAAGATCAATATTCTCTTCCTTGGGAAAATGTCATGACATATTGTAGGCTACAAAAAAGCAAATTAAAAAATGGTATTTATTTTGTGGGTCTATAGATGAGGACTATTTGTGCAATTTTTTTCATATGTATTGTATAAAGGTCTAGAAACATTCTCCAAATTATTATTGATGATTATTTCTGGTTGGTGGGATTTGGGAATTTTTTAAATTTCCTTATTCTTTTCTGTCCTTAATTTTTTAATAATGCTAATCAATAATGCATATTATCAAAGGAGAAAACTTAATAACTTAATTTTTTAAAAAACCAAATGAGCCAAGGTAAGAATCCATCCAAAAGGGATTATTTTCTAAATGTAATTACATTCAACTGATGTTTATTGAGCAACTATGTATAAGAGTATTCTTTTGATCTTCAAAGAAGTCAGACAATGTCCCCGTACCATATTAGCTACCATTTAATGAGTGTTTGCTGTATTAGACCATATGCTAATCACCATGTTCTAATCCATAAAACAATTCTAAAGATGAAACTACTGAGATGAGAATACCTTGACTCACAGAGGTTAAGTAACTTGCTCAGTCGTAAATGTTATATGGCATTTGAATCCAAGTCTTTCTCCTAAACACTAAGCCACTACACAATTCTTAACATGTCTAAAAAATTCTTGCATATTATCCACAAGCACAGTGGAAAAGGGATTAAAATCTGTTCGGTGCTAAGTGTTCGTCACTATTCCCTAATCATAACAACCGATAAAGTAGATATATCTTAGCATGCAACCACATTACAGGCAAAGTTCTCTGTATACGTTTTCCTGAAGTCACAGAGATGGGAAACAAAATTATTGAATGTGTTGAGCACAAGTTATGAGCCAAGTCCTGTTCTAGGAACTTCATATGCATTGAACTGCTTAATCTTCCAAATAACTCCATGAGTAGCATGCACAATTATCATTCTCATTTTGCAGAGGAAGAAACAGTTCAGAAAGGTTAAGCAATTTGCCCAAGACATTAGCTAGTAAAAAAAAAAAAAAAAAAATAGCTGGTATTTGAATACAGGTTCGATTAACTCCAAAGCCCAGACTGTTCTCTCTCTAATGCTGTCCTGGACAAAAAAAGTACTCAAAAAAATATGAATAAATGGAGTAAATGAGACTATGGTTGTCCTCATTTTACAGAAGAGAGTCTGGGACTCAGAGACTTGAATGCAATAACTGTCCATGATCCCTGAGCTAGTCAGTATAATTAGAATCCAGGATGCCTGATTCTCAGGCATTCCCAGACTCTTCTTGACACCCGGACTCAGCTACAGGCAAGAGGTGCAATACATGCAAATGGCTAATGTATTCATCTTCTATTCAAACTACCGTAAACATGGTAGCCTCAAACAATACAAATTTATTATCTTACAATTCTGGTGATGAGGAATCTGAAATTGTTCTCGCTGGGCTAAAATCAAGCTGTAGGCAGAGCTGTGCTCCTTTGTGGCAGCTCAAGGGGAGAAGCCATTTTCTTGCCTTGCCCAGTTTCTAGAGGCTGCCCATGTTCCTTGTTTCATGACTCCTTCATCTGCAAAGTCAGCAGTAGTCAGTCGAACCTTTTCACATTACGTCTCTGACCTCTTCCATCATCATATCTCCTCTGTCGCCAACATTTTCTCCTCTCTTTCACCTATAAGGGCTCTTGTGGTTGCATCAGGCTCACTTGCTAATCCAGGATGTCTCCCTATCTCAAGATCCTTAGCTTGATCACATCTGCAAAATTCCTTTTACCATGCAAAGCAACATGTTCATAGGTTCCAAGGATTAGGACATGGGCATTTTTGCTATTCTGCCTAACAGTTACCATACTGATTTTTAGGGATTTTTTTTCTACTTAAGATTATAATTTTAAAGATTCGTACCTACATTAAGTTGTCTTCATTAAATCAACAGTGAGTACTTGGAAGGGAGATTTCTATTTAGAATGTGAATTTGTCAGAGAGAGGAGATCCAAACTTCTTTATTTTTTGACAGTGGGTTCCTGACCCTCCTGAAATTTTGAGCTTGGAAGGTTATATCCCACGCACTTCTGAACTGTATGCTGTTTACCACCAGACCAGGGTCCACATGGAGCTAGCTATCTCTTTTACAGTTTCCTATGATTTTCCTTCTGGAGAAGTATCAAGGTTAGTCACAGGTGAAGGGGAAAAGATGGAAGCTGAGCAGGTCGTATGGAACAAGGAACAATGCAAGATAAGGCAGGTTCAAAGAAAAGGAGTCTATGGGCATTAAAAAGTCATTGAACAACCATGTAATTATTATCCCAGGAAAAACCCAGGAGAGATCACCCTTGCCTCTTTCCAGTGACTTGTATACCACCCACAGCACACCATTCTGATTTCAGATTATTTGCCTAGTTTTGAACTTCTCATAAATGAAATCAAACAATATGTATCCTTTTGGTTTTTTGTTCCTTTCACTCAAAACAATGTTTTCCAGATTCCGTCACATTATTATATGTATCTGTTACACTTTCCTTTTATTGATGAGTACTATTCTGTTTTAGTCAGCTTTTTTGCTGCTGTGACTAAAAGATTTGATCAGAACAATTGAACAGGAGGAAAAGTTTATTTGGGGGCTCAGGGTTGCAGAGGTCCCAGTCCATAGAAGTCTGACTCTATTCCTCAAGTCTCAAGGTGAGGCAGAACATCATAACAGAAGAGTGTAGCAGAGGGAAGCAGCTCACAGGATCTGGAAGCAGGAGAAACTCCACTTGCCAGATACAATCTGTATTCCAAAGGCACATCCCCAGTGACCCACCTTCTCCAGTCACACCCTACCCACTTTCAGTTACCACTCAGTTAATCCCATCAGGGGATTAATTCACTGATTGGGTGAAGGCTCTCATAACCCAATCATTTCTCCTCGGAACCTTCTTGCATTGTCTCATACATAAGTTTTTGGGGGGCACTTCACATTTAAACCATAACATATTCCATTTGTGAATTTGTTTCAGTTTGTTTATCCATTTTTCTGTTGATGAACATTTGGGTTATTTTCAATTTTTTTAACCCTTACAATTAAAGCTACATTAAGCATTCTTATTAATAGAAGACCACTGTACTGATGACCTCCATTATCTGCAAGGACCCAGAAATGGTCCCCCACCTTTAGCACAACAGTACAGTATATAAGTAATAGTAGAAGATCTGGTATATATGCCACTTGGATAGTTGTACCTAAAATCTGATACTTATGAGTAAGATTTCTCAAACCAGTCCTTGACTTACCAGGATGTGAAGAAGTGATAGAAATACAGTAGAACATTCTGAGTGGAGGAACGCTGTTACTTGTTATGCATTCAGTAACGGTCATACATGCGATAGGTGATTCATTTATCTTATTGGTAAGACCTGTCATGATAGTGCAATCCTTCCCATACTCAGTGATACTTCCCATTTGCTGTCAGTCTGGAGATCACGAACATGGACTTTGGGCTCCTCCAAGAGGAGACTTCCACTATAAAACTGCTGATACCTTATCCAGAGTCATGTAACCCCCTGACTGGAAAAAAAGTGACCCAGCAACTCTCTCCTATGGACTCTCCAACATGCATTTCCTAGGTTAGAGAAGATATAATATTAAGCAGGTGATTGAAAACTTCCCAGGTTGTGGGGAAGAAATGTCAGGTTGGGGAAAATCATAAAAAACGCTGTATCATACCACTCATCCAGCATGGGGGTTTGCTGGGCAGGGTATGAATGTGAAAAAAAAAAAAAAAAAAATGAAGTGTTGAGGCAAGATGGAAGAAGTCCAAGCACTCACCCACAGACTCCAGGCAGAGCAGAGAGGAGAAAAATGTTCCAGAAAGGGAAGCAGTAAAGTAATTATAGAGTAAGAATTCAGGAGAACTTGAAAGATAGGTGTGCTGAGTTTGAGAATATTGTACTCAAAATAGAGAATATGGAAGTTTAAGACAAAAACAGAGCAATTCTGAAGGGTAACAAAATTTCAATACAATATGAGAGAAACTACTAGAGAAAATTAAATAGTCTTTGACATTAAGGAGACAAAGAAATTGTGAAGTTCAAATGTGGGTGGTCATCTACAAGAGCACAGATCCTCCTTGGGATGGAGGATGTTGGGTGGGGGAACTATAAACCACATTACAAAATCCTTATTAAAGGATGGAGAGTGAAAAGGAGGCAAAAATGGACCACACCCAGGGGCAGAAAGTATAAAACTAAATATGAAACATGAAGAGAACACAGCAAAATGTACAGTTAATATTTCTTGAAATATATTTTATTGCTTTGAGAAAAATCACTTATTTTTCCACTGGGACAAGAATTGAAAGAATACTGTTGGCAACAAATTATATTGCTATGGCAATAAAGCACAAATAGTTATTAATTCCTATCAGAGAAAAAACTCCTGGTGGGTGTTATACTTTTAAAGAAAGCTATTCAGATTCTTCAAACTTGATGGTTTATTCTTAAGTGTAAATCATCCTGATAGCGTAGTGAAATCATTTTCCAGACAACAAATCTGTGGGGAATTTCTCTCTCTCTCTTTTTTTTTTTGCAAGAAAGATACCAGACAACCACCCTAGATGCACTGAGAGCATCTTCCCTTTGGAAAGGGAGAGAATAGCTTAGAGTCATTAAAAATAGCCACTACCCCAGAATTTTATGTGGAGTCATTTCAATTTCTTGAAGGCATCTTTCCTAAAAAGGTAAATTATTTTCATGGCATTCAAAAAATGAAGAGTTGCATCCCTGAGGAGGATTGGTGGTTTGGTGTGTGGGGAGAGTGAAAATTATTTTGTGTTTTGAGAATTGAGCCTTTTAAAATGCTTGACAGATAAAGAAGTAGAGCCCTGAACATAAAATAATATCAGTAGTTCTGTGATGTAGACATTAAATAAGTACTACTAAAGTATCTGGGTCCAGGTGACACTTAAGAGATAATTATATATAAATTAAAATGCTAAATATTAAGAGCTGCAACATGCCTGGCCAAGCTTCAGCAGACTAGAATTGCTCATTCTCCATCAAAGAACCACATCAAATTTGTGTAGATCTGGATAAGCACAGGCATTATGCCGGAAAGGAATAGCATCCTCTGTCAGACTATGGAAGAACTATGTTGAACTTTGGAGAACCAAAAAGTGTAATCAAATCACATGCTCAGGCTCACTAAGCAAGAGGCAGAGTCAGGATTGCACCCACTTGTACTCACAATCACCATGTGGGGCTGCTTTGTCTCTCAAAGCTGGTAGGCCAGAAGAGATCTCTGGTCAGCCCAGCAGATGCCAACCTATTTATCATCTCCAATTCACCCAGGTAGTATTTTGTTTTTGTTTTTTGTTTGTTTGTTTAAGCCTTAGATGAAGAAGTCCATCTCTCTCAGGGTTGAATATAGCAGAACATTAGCTATTCTGGCTGGCTTTTCCAATAGCTCCCTGAGTAGCAAATTTGTGTCTGGAAAACAGCCAAAATCTGAAGCTCAGAACTTACTTTCAGATTTCCAGGGACTAAGAACAGTCTGGCAGGCTTAGGTACTACCAAATTACCTCTCAAATGGTTGCGTTTGGGTACTTCTAATTAAGTACAAGGAGATGTTAATGCTTAAAGCTCACAATTCTGTTAGTTACTCAGACCTCTATGTATCTAAATAATAATTAAATAATAATGATAATTATATAATAATATATAACAATATAAAATATTATATAATATATAATGATATAAAATAATAATAATAATAAATTTAAAACAATACCTTGGAATTTAGTCATCATTTTTATTTTCTGCCCATATTATTGATTTTATTCTTCAATAACGATAATGCAAGTAATACTATTTTACCATGGCACTTTATCATGGTGGCTAAAAATGTAGAGCCTGGACTCAGAGGAGGGTCTAAATCTGATATTTGTTTAACTTCTTTAAGCCTTTCTACAGTCTCACGGGTTACACATAAATACTCCAAGTTTCTCCCCATCCCAGCACATTGCAGAATTGCATTTCTATATCCCTTTGAATTTGAACATAGCCATATAATTTCCTTTGGCTGGATACATGCTGCTTCTGGGTAGTATTTAAGAGTCAGGAAGGAATTTTCAGGTTCCCTCTGCCCCTCTGTCATGGTGGCCCCATTGGCCTGAGCCCAGAGTGGGGACAACTTGAGGCAAGCTCACAGTGGAACTGTAGTATGGTCAAAAATTAAATATTTGCTGTTTTAAGGCAATAAGATATTTGGCATTGTGTGTTACAATAGCATAACCTATTCCTTCCTGATAAAGCCTCAGTTTCCTAATTTGTTAAATTGGGATAGAAATATAACATCCTTAAGATGTTATAAAGTTTAAGTCAGATAACACATTTCTAAAATCTTAGAACTCTTCCAGTCACATACTACTTCTAGATCAATAAGAGATATGGAAGAGGAAAGTAGTAAAGAATCCACCTAGATCATCTAGCTTTTTAATAATAGAACAATGTTCTTTACCCCCAAGCAGTCACCTGGAGAGTCTGTAGAATTTTAATCATTTATTCAGACATGCAGATTCTGGCTTCTAAATGTAGCCATTTTCACCAACATACATATTAACATTGTGATGACCAAATTTCCCTTCTATTTAATATGCTTGTCATTTCTCAATAACATGTTCTAATTATAGGAAATATAGTCTACTGATCTGGACTTTACTTTTTCCAAACCAGAGTAGAATTTCCTCATCAAATATCTTCTAAAATTCTTTGTTCAGCTCCATGTTAAATGATTTTAAGAATACTTCCTGGGAGAGATTAATGCAACTAATGAATTAATAATTAATAAAGCAATTAATGGGTACCACACCTTTGGGCAAGGTCCTAAATAATAAATCACCCTCTAGTTTCTTACATTGTAGAATTATTACTACTTACCCAAACTGAAAATAGTGTTTCACAAGTTTAGGATATGATAGAACAGGGGAAAAACATAATTAATCAACAAATGCAAACCACATGGTGGCTGAGTCTCTGTTATATTTAAGAGTTTGTGTTTGGTGCTGTGTTGAATATTAAAAAGAATGTTTCTGACCTTTCTCATTGCATTAACATTTTGGTATACCACAAAGTAAGACAAAATATGTTTTAGTCTGCTCAGGCTGTTATAACAAAAATATCAAGGGCTGGGTTGTTTATAAACAACACATTTATTTTTCACACTTCTGGAAGCTGGGTGGCTACTGACTGAGTGTCCAATAAGGCCTGCTGTCCGGTGTATAGATGGTCATCTTTTCACTGAATGCTCACGTGGCAGAAGTAGAAGGGAGCTCTCTGGTGCCTCTTTCATAAGGACACTAATCCCATTAATGAGGACTCTTCCCTCATTCCATAATCACCTGTCAAAGGCCCACCTTCAAATACCATTACATCAGGGATTAGGCTTTTTTTTTTTTTTTTTTTTTTTTTTTTTTGGCAGTGCTGGGGATTGAACCCAGAGCCTTGTGCTTGCAAGGCAAGCACTCTACCAACTGAGCTATATCCCCAGCCCACAGGGATTAGGCTTTAACATGAATTTTGCAAGGACACAAACATTTACTCTATAGCAAGGCATAATATCTATCCATAAGGATTCTATCATTTCATTAAGAGGATAACATATTTCACATAAACTGTTAAGTAAATTAGCAATGCAAGACCTCATATTCAACATTTTCATAGAATCCCAAATTTCCCATACTATATAAATACCCCAAACTAACTTTTTAAAGTCCTCTTTGTGGGGCTGTCCTACTCAGTTGCTTGATAAGCTTATTTTTCAATGAATTGATGGATGATGCTGCTGCCAATCAACAATTTATTTCTAGCCTTATCCCCACTGGAGCAATTGGCATTTATGTAAATGTTTGGCTATTTTACCAAAGGAATGACAATAGACGTTCCATATCATGAGTGTAGTTCTTATAAATGTAATACAATAGAACAAAACTGGCAAATATTTCCATTTCCAAAAGGTGGAAATAATGAAAGTGGTACATTTATAACCTCACTGAACTTTGAAGTGGGGAGGTAGAAAGCAATAAAGATTGAGTATAAAATACTTACAAAATGCTGAATATATTTCACCAAAGTATGTGTCTAAACTGTGAGTTGTAACTAGACCCCTATTCTCATTCTGCACAAAACTCAAATCGAAATGGATCAAAGACTTAGAAATTAGACCAGAAAACTTACAACTGCTAGACGAAAACACAGGATCAACACTTTGTCATATAGGTATGCTGGCACCAACCTCCTTAACAAACCCCCAAAGCACAAGAAATAAAACCAAGAATTTGATTCTTGGTTCCTGTAACTGGGATACCATCAAACTAAAAAGCTTCTGCACAACAAAGGAAATAATCGAAAGTATGAAGTGAAAGCCTACAGAGTGGGAGAAAATCTTGGCCAGCTACTCCTTTGATAGGAGATTAATATCTAGAATATGCAAAGAACGCAAAAAACTTAACACCAAAAATAGATGATCTGATCAATAATGGGCAAAAGAACTAAACAGAAACTTCTCCAAAGACGAAACACAAATAGCCAACAAATGTGTGAAAAATGTTTAACATCTCTAGCAATTAGGGAAATTCAAATCAAAACTACACTCATATTTCATCTCACTCCAGTCAGAATGACAATGATCAAGAATACAAACAACAATAAGTGCTGGTGAGGTTGTGGGGAAAAAGATATACTTGCACATTGTTGGTGGGATTGCAAACCAGTACAACCACTCCCGAAAGCAGTACAGAGATTCCTCAAAAAACTAGGGATGGAACCATTATATAACCCAGCTATCCCACTCCTTGATATTTTTTCCAAATATCTAAAATCAGCATACAGCCACCTCAATGTTTATAGCAGCGCAATTCACAATGACTAAATTATGGAATCAACCCAGATGCCTGTCAACAAATGAGTGGGTTAAGAAATTATGGTATAGGGGCTGAGGTTATGGCTCAGTGGTAGAGCACTTGCCTAGCATGTCTGAGGCACTGGGTTACATTCTCAACACCACATATAAATAAAGGAATAAAATAAAAGCCCATCAACATTTTTTAAAAAAAGAAATTATGATATATATTTACAATGGAGTTCTACTCAGCCGTAAAAAGAATGAAATTATTACCTTTGCCAGTAAATGGATTGAAAGAGAGAATATCATACTAAGTAAAATGAATCAAACTCAGAGACTCAAAGGTCAAATGTCTTCTCTCATATGTGGAAGTTAGAGTAAAATTTTAAAAAAGGGGGGAGGGAAGGATAGGCTAACATAAAGAACCAATGAAATATAAATTAATAGACAAGTGAAAGGAAGTCTAGTATAGCAGATGAAGAAGAATGCGAGAGGGAAAAGGGGGGAATCATGAACTGAAATCAATTTCCATGCTTGTATGATTTTGTTGAGATGAATCCAACCACTATTTATTACTATAAAGCTTTAATTAAAAAAATTAAAAGAAATGTGAGTTGTGGCTGGATATTCTGAATTTCTTGGCTATCTCGGAATGAGTCTCCTTTCCCTTGATAACATGAAAATGTATTGTTTTGACTTGCACATTTGACTCTTATTCATATTTTAAGGAATGCAGTATGATTCTGGTAGAAAAATGAGCCATGTGTATCAACTGAGTGCTACAAGAGAGTAAGCAATACTGACATTCTAAGGAGGGAGACAAGCTTGTGATCTCTGTCATCTAGGAAGGAAGAGGAGGACTGGAGCTAAAGCTTGCAAAATGAAGTATATATAAGATAGACAAAGATGAATTGAAAGAAGAAATCATGCCTAAGAAGAATTGCCTGTGAAGTATATGAAGACAGAATGCACTAAGCATGTGAGCACAGACAAGGAAGGAAGCTTGTTGACTGAATTTGTGTGAGAAAGCAGTAACGGGAGATAAGACTGGAAGGTAAGAATAGAATCACTTAGGTTCAGATTTTATTCTAAGAGTAATCAGGCGCCATTGAAGTTTTCTGGGTCAATTGAGCATGTTTTAGAAAGGTTCCTCTGTCAGGAATACATAGGGTTGAAGAACTATAGGAATGTGTAGAGAAAGAAATTATAGACAAAAACTCAAGATGTTAGAAAATGTGATTATTAATTTCATGTCAATTTGATGGCTAAGAGATGCCCAAGTAGCTGGTAAAACATTTCTGGATGTGCCTATGAAAGTGATTCTGGAAGAGATTATCTTTCGAATCAGCAGATTAAGTAAGGTAGATTACCCTCACAAATGTGGATAGGCATCACCCAAACTCTTGAAAACCTAATTAAAGAACAAAAACAGAGGAAGGTCAAATTCCTCTTCCTGTTTGAGTCATCTATCCCATTTCCAAACATCAGACCCCCAGTTCTCAGGTCTTCGGACTTGGACTGGGACTTATACCATTGGTACTCCTGATTACTAAGTTTTGGAGCTTGAATTAAAACTATATCACTGGCTTTCTTGGCCTCCATAATCACAGGAGTCAATGCCTCTTAATTAAATCTCTTTCTACTCTGCTTCCTAGTTGCTGTGTGGTGTCCTTCTGCCATGATATTCTGCCTCATGTTGGGCTCAGGGCTATAGAGTCAGTCATCTACGGACTGAGGTGTCTGAAACCATGAGCATTCCCTCCTCTACATTGTTCTTCTGAGGTCTTTTGGTCACAGTGACAAAAAACTGACTAAAGCCGAAATTGATGACAAGAAGTGGAGACATTGCTGTGGCTAATCTGACCATGTGATTCAGAAGCCTTTAGAGCTCATTTGCAGGGGGAGGAATTTGAAAAAGTTTAGAGATGAAAGTGTGAAAACCTTTAGAATGTTGTAAGCAGAGCTTAATGGATGATTCTGGTGGGAATTTGGAAGATCAGAATGCCAATAGAACTGTGGACAGTAAACACTGGGCTCGTGACGTTTCAGAGGAGAAGGAAACTCTATTGGAAATTAGAGCAGAAGCCATTCCTGTTACGATGTGGCAAAGAATTTGTCTACAATTTTCCCATATGCTGGACTTTCTGTGAGGCTGAATGGACTAATTATTTGGTAGAAGAAATTTCTAGGCATCATAACCTTCAGACAGTGGCATGGATATTGCTGGAGGCTTTTAGCCAAGTTTACTGTAATAATCAGGAACAGAGAGAAAAGCAGAAAGATTTTAAAACCTGGCAGTTCAGCTTGAAGAGTATAAGTAGAACTGTGGCTAAGGAAGGTGTAGTGGTGGTTAGAGATTACACCCGCTAAAGGAATGCTAAGTGTTTTATCCAGAAAAAAAAAAAAAGATGGCTTGAGGGCATCTCAGGGATTGGTAAAACTACATACATCTCAGGTTCAATGATGTTAAAGTAAAATTTCCTTTGAGAAGAGACCTTTGGGGTGTTCTGCTTGCAGAGGTGCCTAGGAAGTTGTTATCACCAGGCTCAACTGCCCAGGTACTCAGAGGCTGCTGCAGCCATGTTCCCGGGAGGCATGGATACCCTTTGATGGTGGCAGAACTTGGCATTAACCACATGGTGCTTGTTCTGCAAGAATGCAGGATCCTGGAGTTAAGGAGTCATGGAAGCTTCCAACAATATTTCAAAGGAAGACCTGGGAGGTCAGGCAAAGTGTAGTAGAGTCAGAGTCCCCGTGGCCTGCCCCTGACATGGTGATGCATGAAGTGAGAAGGACACCAAAACTGTAGTAGAAAGTCCCACAATTAACAGATACCAGTAATATGGGGCATCTGCTGAGGAAACTTGCAGGAATCAAGCAGAAATAAGCCAAGAGAGAGGCCATATGGGCTGCAAACAGCAAGACCACAGGAGTGGGCTACACAAGCCTTTTGGAGAGAACGTCATAATGCCACGTGCCCCCAGATACTGCATGTGGAACTAAAGGACTTGTTTGTCCAGCTGGATCTGTCTTGCTTTGGTTCCATCCCCTATTCCTATTCCTTCCTTGTGGAATGGAAATGTTTATTCTGCCATATCTACACATATATTGGATATGTTGTAACTTGCTTTTGATTTTTACTTTCACAACAAGGAGTTTTTCTTTAGTCTCAGATGATATTTTGGATCAGACTTTTGGGCAATGCTGGAACTGTTAAGACTGTGGGGACTCCTGGTAATAGACTAAATGTATTTTACATTGTGAAATGGGTATGAGCTTTTGGAGACCAGGAGTAGAATATTATGATTTAAATATGAGGTGTCCCCCAAGGGCTCATGTGTGAGACAATGCAAGAATTTTCAGAGATAAAATTGTTGGATTATAAGAGGTAAAATCCGATCAGTGGATTAACCCACTGATATGAATTAACAGGGTTATAACTATTGGCAGGTAGAGTATGGCTAGAGTATTCACTGGGGGTATGCCTTTGGAGTTTAACATTTTGTCCCTGGTCCCAGAGCTCTCTCAGATACCTGGCTGCCCTGTCATGTCCTGAGCTGCTTTCCTCTACCATGCCCTTCTACCATAATGTTCTGCCTCACCTTGGGCCCAGAGCTATGGAGTTGGCCATCTATGTACTGAGGCCTCCAAAACCATGAGTTCTGAATAAACTTTCCTTTCTCTATGTTATTCTTCTAGGAACTTTTGGTCACAGCAATGAAAAAGCTGACTAAAACAGGAGTCCTTTCTCTCTCTCTCTCTCTCTCTCTCTCTCTCTCTCTCTCTCTCTCTCTCTCTCTCTCTCTCTCTCTCTCTCTCTCTCTCTCTCTTAGTATTTTGGCCACCTGAAGCCATTTTTTAGTTTCTATTTTGTGTGATAACTCATAGTGTAGACCATTCTAACAGCTATGGGAAATGTACGTGTGGAACATGTAAGTGTGCTAGGGTTACCATAGTAAAACACCACAGACAGGATGGTATAAACCACAAAAATTTATTTCTCACATTTATGGAACTTAGAAATCTGTGATAAAAATGTTAGTAGGTTTAGTTTTTCCTAAGGTCTCTCTCCTTGTCTTCCAGACAACCTGTGTCCTCACATGGTCTTTCTTCTGTCCATTTGCATCCATGGTATCTCTCTCCTTCTTAGAAGGATAGCAGTCAATTTGGATTAGGGCCCAACCTTATGATTTCATTTAATTTTAATTACCTCTTTGCAGACTTTATCTCCAAATTTATTCACATTAATGGTAAGGTCTTCAAGATATGAATTTTGGGAAGACACAGTTAAGTTCATAAAAGTGTCATAGTAGTCTGATTCACAGGGAGTCATCTCTGAGAAGAACTTTGCTCTTGAAGGTTAAAGTTCCTCAAAGTATTAATTTTTTTTATTTGTTCTAATTAGTTATACATGACAGCAGAATGCATTTCAACTTATTGTACACATATGAGGCACAACTTTTCATTTCTCTGATTGTACACAATGCAGAGTCACACCATTCAGCAATCATACACGTACATAGTGTAGTAATATCCATCTCATTTCACCATCTTTCCCACTCCCTAACCCCTCCTCTCCCCTCACTCCCCTCTGCCCAATCTAAAGTTCCTTCATTCTTCCTTTGCCCAGCCCCATTATAGATCAGTAACCACATATCACAGAAAACATTTGGCCTTTCATTTTGGGGGATTGGCTTATTTTGCTTAGCATGATATTATCCAACTCCATCCATTTACCAGCAAATGCCATAATTTCATTCTTCTTTAAGACTGAGTAATATTCCATTGTATATATATATCATAATTTCTTTATTCATTTATTCACTGAAGGGCATCTAGGTTGGTTCCACAGTTTTAGCTATTGTGAATTGAGCTGCTATAAACATTGAAGTGGCTGCATCACTATAGTATACTGATCTTAAATCCTTTGGGTATAAACCAAGGAGTGGGATAGCTTGGTCAAATGGTTTTTCCAGGTTTTCTGAGGAATCTCCATACTGCTTTCCAGAGTGGCTGCACCAATTTGCAGTTCCACCAGCAATGTATGAGTATACCTTTTTCCCCACATCCTTGCCAACATTTACTATTGCTTATATTCTTGATAATTGCCATTCTGACTGGAGTGAGATGAAATCTTAGGTAGTTTTGATTTGCATTTCTCTAATTGCTAGAGATGTTGAACATTTTTTCATTTATTTGTTGATCAATTGTATATCTTCTGTAAAGTGTCTGCTCAGTTCCTTAGCTCATTTATGATTGGGTTTTTTGTTTTTTGTTTTTGTTTTTGGTGTTTTTTGAGTTCTTTATATATCCTCGAGATTAGTGCTATATCGGAGGTATGTGTAGTAAGGATTTTCTCCCATTCTATAGGCTCTCTCTTTATGTTATTGATTGTTTCCTTTGATGAGAAGAAGCTTTTTAGTTTGACTCCACCCCATTTATTGATTCTTGATTTTATTTCTTGTTATTCTTGATAAGGAAGTCAAATCATAAGCCAACATGATGAAGGTTTAGGCCTACTTTTTCTTCTATTAGGCACAGGGTCTCTGGTCTAATTTCTAGGTCCTTGATCCACTTTTAGTTGAGTTTTGAGAAGAATGAGAGATAGGAGTTTAATTTTGCTGCATATGGATTTCCAGTTTTCCCAGCACCATTTGTTGAAGAGGCTATCTTTTCTCTAATGTATGTTTTTGGCACCTTTGTCTAGTATGAGGTAATTGTATTTATGGGGGGTTTGTCTCTGTGTCTTCTATTCTGTACCATTGGTCTACATGCCTATACCATGTCATTTTTGTTACTATTGCTCTGTAATATAGTTTAAGGTCTGGTATTGTGATGCCTCCTGCTTCACTCTTCTTGTTAAGGATTGCTTTGGCTATTCTGGGTCTCTTATTTTTCCAAATGAATTTCATAATTGCTTTTTCAAGTTCTAGGAAGAACGTCATTGGGATTTTTAATATGAATCACATTGAATCTGTATAACACTTTTGGTAGTACAACCATTTTGACAACATTAATTCTGCCTATCCAAGAACATGGAAAATCTTTCCATCTTCTAAGATTTTCTTTAATTTCTTTCTTTGGTGTTCTGTAATTTTCATTGTAGAAGTCTTTCACCCCTTGTTAGAGTCAAAGCATTAATTTGATACTTTAATGTGTGCAATCACATATATGCACACAGAAACAAATGCATGCATACACATGCAAAATCTAAAATGTCTGAGAGTAGTAAAAGTAAAATCAATAATCAGTAAAATTGGTAATCCATAAAATGGAAATTAGAATAAATTAAAATTATGAGAAATGAGAAGAATGATTAATAAATTTTAAATTTTATTGTGAAACAAAACATGCAGTTACATAAGATTTTGCATGATATCTGGCATTTATTATTTTCTAAAAGATAAACAATGAAGTATGAGAAATAAATAAAACATTAAAAATATTCATATATATCTCTACCCTATTGGTTCTGTTTCTCTAGAGAATTGTGATTAATACAGAAGGCTATAAGATATTTATGAACAAAGGTAATGAGAATTTGAGCTAATGAAAGAACTGAAAATAACAAGAGAGACAGATGTAAGAGTTATCACCAAAGAACAGTCATCACACATTGGTTCCTAAATCTAACATAGTTTCAAAGGTTTGCATCTGAGCAACACCAGAGCAGTGTATCTAATGAAATATGGAATTCAGAAGTGGACACTCGAAAGTGAGAACAGATGACAGAGGATGTGAAGGGGGTAGAAATCACAACATGCTTCAGTTTGATTTCCTGAGCTTGAGGCAACAATGGGATAGTCAGCTA
Source organism: Sciurus vulgaris (assembly GCF_902686455.1). Lineage (NCBI taxonomy): Eukaryota > Metazoa > Chordata > Mammalia > Rodentia > Sciuridae > Sciurus > Sciurus vulgaris. Next base: position 103,466,378 of record NC_136472.1, read on the forward strand.
GAGTTTTTCATGTTAGGATGTTTAAGAACATTCTAAAGACACATTGCTAGGCCAAATTGAATTCAGTCTGTCTTTGATGTCCCCAGTTGCCTTTCTTGAGTTCATCTTCATCCTACGGGTCCAGGACTCTCACCTTCTTCAGTTTCTTCTGCCCATCCCGTGTAACCCACCTTGGGAACTTATTGAAGCACCCTCCCACGCTCTAGCTAGCCTTTTCCCTAAGAGATGGGCATGTGGTCTCTGAACTCCAGGCTGTTAAGAGAGTGCCCTGCTGTCTACAGATAGAGCTCCCAACAGTGTTTCCTGACATAGCCTGGAGTCCTCCTGCTCTGTCCCCACAAGAAGATATGGGCTTCAGCCATGTTACTACATCATAACTTAAGAGTACTGAGCCTTCTCTGGCATGTCTCCCACTCTAGTTAGCAGATCAGGCGCCCAACTCTTGGCCCTTCCATGGCCTATGTAATTCTCCAATCGACAACAGAGAACAAAAAAACTGCTGAACACCAACTGTGTCCAAGTATGGGTACCAACTACACTCAATCCAACAGAGGGACCAGGGAAATGAAGTTCTACAGGAAGTCCTTTGGATGTGTGCCAGAGGAAGAACAGAGCCCCTGTTGATTGAGCTGTGATCAATCTTACAGATAATAGCAATTCCTAAGAAAGTAGATCTCAGTGGGGTTTGTTTTAGTGATGATGATGGTGTGTGTGTGTGTGTGTGTGTGTGTGTGTGCGCGCGTGTCTCCCATCTAAAGGTGGATGCACTGAACTAGTGGACTTTTCATGAAGACCAAGGTGGATAAGGTCCTACAGGGGATCACAGGCCAAAGTCATATTATGAATCTGAAAGAATGTAAAATAATCAGGCAAATGTGAAAAGGCACAGAAAAGGTGGGATTTTTTTTCTTTTTTTTTTATTGAAACAAATGGGATACATGTTGTTTCTCTGTTTGTACATGGAGTCAAGGCATACCATTTGTGTAATCATAAATTTATATAGGGCAATGTTGTTTGATTCATTCTGTTATTTTTTCCCTTCCCCCCTACCCCTCCCACCCCTCTTTCCCTCTATACAGTCCTTCCTTCCTCCATTCTTACCACCCTCTTTATCCCTAACCCTAAACCTAACCCTAACCCTAACGCTAACCCCTCCTACCCCCCATTATATGTCCTCATCCACTTATCAGCGAGATCATTCGTCCTTTAGTTTTTTGAGATTGGCTTATCTCATTTAGCATGATATTCTCCAATTTCATCCATTTGCCTGCAAATGCCATAATTTTATCATTCTTCATGGTGGAGTAATATTCCATTATATATATATATATATATATATATATATATATATATATATATATATACCACAGTTTCTTTACCCATTCATCAACTGAAGGGCATCTAGGTTGGTTCCACAATCTGGCTATGGTGAATTGAGCAGCTATGAACATTGATGTGGCTGTATCTCTGTAGTATGCTGATTTTAAGTCCTTTGGGTATAGGCCAAGGAGTGGGTTAGCTGGGTCAAATGGTGGTTCCATTCCAAGCTTTCTGAGGAATCTCCATACTGCTTTCCAGAGTGGTTGCACTAATTTGCAACCCCACCAGCAATGTATGAGTGTACCTTTCTCCCCACATCCTCACCAACACCTGTTGTTGCTTGTGTTCTTGATAATCGCCATTCTAATTGGGGTGAGATGGAATCTTAGGGTGGTTTTGATTTGCATTTCTCTTATTACTAAAGATGGTGAACATTTTTTCATATATCTGTTGATTGCTTATACATCTTCTTCTGTGAAGTGTCTGTTCATTTCCTTAGCCCATTTGTTGATTGGATTATTTGTATTCTTGGTGTAGAGTTTTTTGAGTTCTTTTATAGATTCTGGAAATTATTGCTCTATCTGAAGTATGAGTGGCAAAGATATTCTCCCACTCTGTAGGCTCTCTCTTCACATTACTGATAGTTTCCTTTGTTGAGAAAAACCTTTTTAGTTTGAATCTATCCCAGTTGTTGATTCTTGCTTTTATTTCTTGTGCTATGGGAGTCCTGTTAAGGAAGTCTGATCCTAAGCCAACAAGTTGAAGGTTTGGACCTACTTTTTCTTCTATAAGATGCAGGGTCTCTGGTCTGATTCCAGGGTCCTTGATCCATTTTGAGTTGAGTTGTGTGCAGGGTGAGAGATAGGGGTTTAATTTCATTCTGTGGCATATGGATTTCCAATTCTCCCAGCACCATTTGTTCAAGAGGCTATCTTTTCTCCATTGCATATTTTTGGCCCCTTTGTCTAATATAAGAAAATTGTATTTATTTGGGTTTGTGTCCATGTCCTCTTTTCTGTACCATTGATCTACCTGTCTATTTTGGTACCAATAAAAAGGTGGGATTTCACAAGGAAATTGTAGCTACGAGCATTACAAGCTCTGGGTCACACCTTGTGTATGGACTCTGGCCTCCTCAGCAAGCAGGCAGTCAGTGGCAATAGCAGACTCAGTGATGAATACATGGAAACATCTAAATGCTTGTTTATGGTCAGTTAGTGACAGTGACTGTTCAAAAGGCTTACTTTTTTATATCAGTACCAATTCTGCCCACCCTCCTTCAATCTAAATTTCCTTCTCCAAAAGTGTCTGCATTTCAGACCTAGGTTGTTAGAAGAAGGCATTATTTAAATCAAGGAATACAGTACATGGTGAAAATTTGAGCATTGGGAGAAAAAACCTTGGGACATTAAATCCTACAGGTTCATACACAGAAGGGCAGGTCACATTTCGCTGTTTTGAAGAGGCTTTACTCCCCTGATACACCTCTTGTATATTGTCAGTTTTCAAAACACCCTTTATATGACTACTGGAGAATTGTGTGTTCAGCATTACCTAATTTCCTCATAAATCTCTTGCCTTTTAATCAGCTAAGTGGCTATCTGCTGAATTTCCCTGATTTATTGATATCTTTTGAGGGCTGAGGATATGTCCAGATACTAAGTGATTCAATGAGGATGAAATGGCACATCACCATAATTATGATAGAAAAGAGAATCGTGACGAGGCATACAAAACACCTCTTGGAGAAAAATGTAGACAGTTTTCTTTTAAGGGCAGGCTCCAGAGTTGCAGAGAAAACACTACCAAGCTAGTTTTCCACAAAAAATTTTCCCAACAGCTCTTCAGAGAGTAGCATTTGCATTCACTGACTCAGCAGTTCCACAGGAACAATGACTTCTTAGAATACATTGAGTGGGAACCAGATTCTGGTTAAACCAAAAGGTTAAAATCTGGATCTTGTTTACACTTAGCCCCCCAAATCTGTGTGAGCTGCAAAAGATGTTTCAACTCTTTGGAACCCCCGATTCTTCAACTGTTAAGCAAGGGCCATCCCTGCTGAGGACACTAAATATAATAACCTCTTTTAAAAAAAATGCACTAGTAGGACAGTATGGTGGTGCTATAAAATGAGACTTATTTATATCACAATTTCTGAATTGTTACGGTTGTTAAAGCGCCACCTACTGGAAAGGCCACTGATACATATCAATTGGATGAGAGGGGCTATAATCAGGTTAGAAATGTTAACTGCCTGTCACCAAAGAAAACCTGATTTCAAAATCACATAGTGAAAATGACGTAAGTGAAGTCCTCTCTTCTTACACTGCTACCACAGTTCAGTTTCCCAGTTTATCACATCTATACAACACGAGGGAACATTCTAGCAACTCTCTCATTTACAGGGGTCTTTTTAAATCCATGAATATCTATTAAAATTGTTGAAAAATCAAAATTGTTCAAATAGGCAAAAAAGAGAACTCAGAGAAGATTCTCAGCTTAAGAATGTGGTGTTTTAAAAGCTTGCATATGCTCTTGATTTTCAATCAAAGGAAGCACCACATATTTAGATGATCACTTATCTTAATTAAAATATTTATTTATTTACTTATTTATAGAACTGGGAATGGAACCACCCAGGCACACTTTACCACTGAGCTGGGTCCCCAGCCCTTTTTTAAATTTTTTTTTATTTTGAGACAAGTTCTGGCCAATTTGCCAAAGCTATCCTCAAACCTGAGATACTCCTGGCTCAGCCTCCTGAGTAACTGAAATTACAGACATGCACTACTGTACCCTGCTCAATGAATATTTTATCATAAAAATCTATTAACAGCCAGGCATGGTAGTGCAAACCTATAATTCCAGCTACTCGGGAGACTAAGTCAAGAGGATTCCAAGTACAAAACCAATCTTGGTAACTTAGCGAGACCCTGTCTCAACAAAAAAATGTTTAAAGGGGGCAGGCTTAGTGTAGAGCATTTGCATAGCATGCATGAACCCCTGGACTCAAACCCCTGTACAAAGAAATGAAAAGAAAAGAGAAAGAGGAAGGAAGGAAGGAAGGAAGGAAGGAAGGAAGGAAGGAAGGAAGGAAGGAAGGAAGGAAGGAAGGAAGGGAGGGAGGGAGGGAGGTAAGGAAAGAAGGAAGAAAAAGATAAGAGAGAGCAAAAGCAGTTTTAATAGGTTGCAGAGAATGAAAGAATATTTATTCAAAAAAGTAAAAACCCCATTGTGGTCATTCAGATTCCTGCAAATGACCTGTAAGCTCAGTATGAGTTTCCCTCAATCACACAGTAGCCCCCAAATAGGTATGTCTGCCTCATCTCACAGGAGACACGATTCTAAAAAGTTGGATATAAAGGATATGGAATACATGAAGCCATTTAATGTTCACCAGGGGATTCAGTTAACCTAAGAAAACACACAGGAACTATATTTCCATGAATTCAAAGTCTTTTAATAATAAGAACATTTAGCCCCAATTACTGTATTACTTTTACCAAAAAAAAATTTTTTTACAAAGTTTTCTGAAACTGTCATTTTGGTGGTTGATATTATACTGATGCTATATGTTAACACTTTACATTGAAAAGGAATCATAAAAATCTCATGGCATTACAAACATTTGGTAAGAAGTAGTGTAGTGTCCTCTATCAACTAATGGGGGCTTTCCAGGCTCTCGGGCATACTATTCTCTGAAAAATTATTCATTTCATATTTTCATTTTGATGATAATCTATTTTCTTTACCAGTTATACAAATAAAGTTTTCTCCTTGCTGTGATAATTCACTGTAAGACTTAGTTTTCTGAGCTGAAACTTAATAAAATGAGATCAGTAGGGAATATTCCTGGGAGTCATGAGAATTTTTGTCAAAGGATGGTATCCACATATTTACTAGGGTTTGAGAAATCTTGGCATATGGGGTAAAGCTGAAAATGTAGAAGGGATGTCCACTGTCACAGACTAAGATCACAGTTTGCTCTGGGACCTGGAATGAAGGAGCCAATGTGACCAGTGAGGAGCAGGGAGTGATGGAGGAGAACTATTAAAAAAGAGAGAGCACACAATTGAGAGAGGGTTCCTAGGCTAATACAGCCCGTTTAATGCTTCCATGTTACTCACTCCTTTATCTCAGAACCTCTCAAATGCTGCCCCATCCATTTTCCCACCATATGCAATCAGTGGCCAGGCTTCATCTGTGCCCAAAGGCCCCAGGCCTGTGGATAATAACTGCCTCAGCAGGACAAAAACCCAAAGTTTCCAACAGAGGAAACCTGTTCCAGAACCGCCATAAACTATCCCTGCTCCTAAGCACCTTGCCCAGCCTGGACAGCCTGCTTTCAAACCCTGCCCTGAGGCTGGTTCACTCCTGGGTGTTCTCCCATTCTGCTTTCCCACATGTACCTCTAAAATATCAGTGTGAGGCCCACACCTTGTCTCCCTCACACCACAAAGTATTGGTCCTTAACACACAGAAACACAGTCCTGATCTTGGGATCTGCTCTATTTTAGTATGTCTACCTTGGATACATTGTTCAGTGTTCCTTTCTAAAATCTAACCACTGAGTGCAATCCAATGCTCTAGAGTGTTCATTCTGAGCTTTGTAATTTCCCCAAGTGTCTCTCAGCAGTTGGTGGGCTCTGCTTTCTCCTGGTTGTGCACAGGTGTGTGCCATCCTCTTCAGCTACAAGACCGCAGAGTTGGTCTCCGGGAGACCACTTTCCTCAAGTTTCAGTCCGAGGTTGTCGATTCCAATGCTGGTGACTGGGGGCACACTGCTTTCAGCTGGCTCTGCTGTGCGTGTCGGGGTAGAGCAGTACAGGATAAACCCCACCATGATGACAGTAAAGGACAGGATGTAGAGTCCTGAAAACTGGGAAAGAGAAGAACAGACAATGCACTGTGCTCCCTGATGTACACAGCTTTTTTCTACAATCCTTTGAGGGTTACCTTCTCTTTACCTATTTCTGAAAGTTCTATAAGAAGATGCTAAATGCCCAAACCCTCCCATGTATAGTGGTGAATGCATGAGCTATCCAAACAGCACCTGGCACATCAACCAACTGGATCTTTGCATCTTTAAGGGAAATGGAACTTTGCCTTTCTTTGTGATGATCCAGATGCACCCCTCCCTGAAATCAATCCAACAAAGTGGAGGAAATAAAAAGTCAGCATGAATACCATGAGAGAGCCCATTTTGGATCCTAAGCACAGTGTGCCATATTGTTAAAAAACAGAAGAACATAGGACCTAAGACAAAAAGTGGATTTACATCTGTCATATCTACTCAATAACTTCTCAATCTGTGTATTATAGTTTGGATCTTCTGTGTCTTTCAAAAAGCTCATGTGTTAGTCAATGCAGGAGTGATCAGAGGTGAAATGATTAGATTATGAGACTATAATTTCATCAGTGGATTAATCCATATGATGGAATAATCATTTGAATGGACTACTGGGTGGCAATTGTAGGCAGTGGGGCACAGCTAGAGGAAGTAGGTTACTGGGGGTCTGGCTTTGAGCTGTACTTTGTATCTGGCTCTTTTTGGCTCATGTGTGCACGTATATGGTCCCTCCCCGCCCCCCTTCTCCCTCTCCCTCTCTCTCTCTCTCTCTCTCTCTCTCTCTCTCTCTCTCTCTCTCTCCCTCCTCTCTCTCTCCTCTCTTCTCTCTCCTCTCTCCCCCCCCCCCCTATTCCTGGCTGGAGCCAGCCAACCATGGACTGAATGTCTGAAATACCAAAATAAACCTTTACTCCTGCAAATTGTTCTTGCCAGATATTTTGGTCACAGAAACAAAAAGGTGACTAACACACCTTGCTATTCTAATAAATTTCATTTTGTTATAATAGAACAAATTATCCTGTTTCTGCAGGAAATATTTACATAGTAAAATAAATGATGGACTGCATAGATTCAGACTTTTAGGGCTAAGACACCATTTTTCAGGGAGTTTGAAGCCCAAAGAGGAGAGTGGGGTAAAGACAACCAGGAGAAGGGAGCCTGCAGGAGACATCTGCTACTCCCTCTCCTCCCAGAGGGACAACAGAACAGGAGACCATTCAACAGTCACACCACAAGAATGGAGAGCAGTTTTGGTGACCTTCCCAAAATGCTTCTTTTTAGGAATGAAACACTACCCAGGGCAAAATGCAATACAGACAGAAAGCTAAATCATTGGGTATATATTCCAAAAATGACACCTGAAATGCCCCAAAAAGGTTAAATAAATTATATTAGGTACCTTATAAACTTGCTTTTATATGAATTAAAGATCCATACAAAAGTTCCAGTAATAAATAAATTAACAAAATTAATATAAGTGATTCCCTCTTATCCATGGTTTCACCTTCCTTGGTGTCTATTATCCAAAGCAAGAAGGACGAGAACAGCACCATAAGACATATTCACAGAACTTTTATCACCATCTATTGTTATAATTGTTATCATGAGTCATCATTAATATTATTGTGCCTAATGTATAACCTTTATAATAAGTAAATACATACACATGTATAAAATAGTACATATAGGGTTCAGTGCTCTTCACAGTTTCAGGTCCTGCACACATCTCTGCACCTGGAAGTCTTGGAACACACTGTCCAAAGATAAGGGGGAATTACTGTATTTGCTTTTACTAGCATGATCAATAAAGTACAGAAAGAAAATAACTAAAGACTAATCACGAATGGAAAAGTAAAAATTATGGAAACTGTGTAGCATAAGTAATATGTAATTAAATGCCCTGGATTTTTTTCCTTTTCTTGATACAAGTAAACTTAGTTCACAAATGGTCCTGCTAACCTGATTTTGAAAAGAAGAATAGGAGTAGGAGGGCATGCTATTTTATTCAGGTCAGTAGATGTATTAAATTAGTTTAGGTTTTATATTATGCCCATTAAAAAAGAATTTAAATAAGGGAATTACAAAGAAAAGCCGTAAGAAAACAAAATGGGCTAGGGAAGGGAAAGAGAAAGATTAGAGAAAGAGATGAAAAAGAAAGCAAGATACATTCCCAAAGGTTAGTTTGTGAAATGAGTAGTAAGTAGACTGCTGGTCACAGCCAGCTATGACCTTCTGTGGAACACCACTGGATTTGCCATGCTAATTTTCACAGAAGATTATTACCTCTTAATATTAATCTTTGTAAAGAACAGAATAGCCACAGTCCTCCCTAAGGCAGGACAGCATTCACCATATTCAATGATGATATAGAGCCAGTCACAGCATCGAGCTGAGCAGTTGAGTTACCATCCTACCACAGGCTTTAATTCTTAAATCTAGCATTTAGCATGGTGCCAACACATAGCTGGTGTCTAACAGATGTTTGCAGGGGGGAAATTGATTCAGAGACTATTAGGGGAAGTTAAAGCTGTTTAGAGTACCGTATTTTTTTTTTTTTTTTTAAGACGGAATCTCACTATGTTGCCCAAGTTGGTCTTGAACTCTTAGATTCGAGATATCCTCCTGCCTCAGCTCCCCAAGTAGCTGGGACTATCGGCATGCATCTCTGCACGCAGTTCATTAAACTTTTAAAGTATTATAAGAGGCAATCATACTCTCCTGTAAAGCATTCAGGGGTACCTCTGGGGAAAGCTATATAATTTGTTGAAAACATACCCTGTTTGGTTTGGTGGTTTTCAAATGTTCAGAAGAAAAGCATTGTGTCACTCTTACAAAGGCCAGTGATGAAATGGAGGCACCTTTATTAGAACAGAGACTCCAAGGGAGTGTGGTAAGTCTCCTGAATAGAGGCTATTACCTTTTTTCCTTTTAAAAATTCTAGCCTTTGAGTCTGGATCTATACAGGAAGTTTCTGGTGGCTACTTTATTCAGCAAGTATTTACTCAAGGTCAATTCCAGACGAGCAGAATGCTTAAGGTCTGACACAGACAAGTATAGGACTTTTAAACCTCTTTTTCAACTGTCTTCTTCAAAAGAATTAGAGCCAAAGATATTTGGGGTATACAATTTTTTAAATTGGTGGTATACTGGGCTTTCAATTCTTCTTTTAAAAACTATGTCTAAAGTGCTAGCTGTCTTCATTACTCCCTGAATTGTTTCCGCATCTACAATTTACTCTGAAAATCACTGCAGACCTGCTTTTTGCTCTGTAAGTCTTGAAATGGCCTTTGGACAAAAACAATAAAATCTGATCTGAGTTAAGAGTTAGCTACTAGACCTGCTGGGATAAAGGACCATAAAACAAAAGAACTAGAAAGGAATACATAGACTGCAAGCTCCCATTCTAAGAATAATAGTTTAAAGTCATGTGACCCAAAAATGACATAGAAAAAGTTTTTTCAGGGGGATTGAAGAGTAAATATTTAAGATCTTAATCTTAATTACTTATTAAATGATGTATTAGTAAAGATAAAGAGTTTATAATAATGACAAGGGAACTTTCACTTAGAAGTTTTTCTATAACAGTAGCTCCTTTTTAGAGAATATTTTATTTACCATAGGAAAGTAAAAGTTAAACTACAAAAGCTAAATCAATATGTTTGATTTAATTTTTTTTTTTTTTTTTTTTTTTTGGCCTTGCAAGCACAAGGCCCTGGACAAGGCCCTGGGTTCAATCCCCAGCACCGCAAAAAAAAAAAAAAAAAAAAAAAAAAAAATTTTTTTTTAAACAGCACAGAAGAGAGAGGTCATCAATTCTACTGCTGCACCCAAGGGCTTTCTTTGGGTACAGAAGCTACCATGGGCCTGCAATGGCAGTATAGAAAAGCCATCATCCCCTAGTGGCCGCCATGAGAAATGCAACCACAGCACCACGAAGCAACTCACTGCCTTAAGACTTATGTTGTAGCCCTTCACGATTCTCAAAGGGGGTAAAAAATCTGGGCCTGTCAGGACCACTTCTCAGATTCACTTTGACATTTGTTACTTTTTTTATGATGCTTTCAATAAACTGTAGATACTCCTTCTGTTTTACTTCAATAATACCTTGACCAAGCCTGCAAAGATAAAATCTGGTTCCTATCCTCCATTGCCTTGCAAGGCAAAGGTTTACAGTTCAAAGGCAATAGTGAGCTTCAAGTATCAACAATTCAGATAAGCATTGCGAGTCCGTGTCTGGTTGCTGGGAAAGAGCATAAATCAGCATCAAGGATTCCTGATTGGGATACAAAATTTCCCAGGATAAAGAAATATAGTTTCTATCCCTTACTGAAAATTATCAGGTAACAGCCAACATGGTAACTATCTGCTCCAAGACTATGGGGAAAGAGAGCAAGCAGGTCATCAAGCCTCTACTGCAGGAATGCTGAAAAGGAAAAGAAAAAAAAAAAAAAAAAAGAACTTCTAAGACAGCAGTTCTCAAAAGTGTGATCCAAAGAGCTTTGGGGAAACCCTTGAGGGGAAACTAAGTTCAAAACTATTTTCACAATGATACTAAGATGACATCTGCTCTTTTTGCTTCCACTGTCTTACGAGTGCACAGTGGAATGTTCCTGAGGCTACATGACATGTAATCACAAAGCTGAATTAAGAAGCAGAAACAACTATTTTCTACTAAGCTGCATGCTAAAAAGATTCTTAAAAATGTAAATTAGAGGGGTTGTAGCTCAGTTGCAAAGCACTTGCCTAGCCCTTGTGAGACACTGGGTTCTATCCTCAGCACCACACAAAAATAAATAAAATAAAATAAAGGTATTGGGTCCATCTACAACTTAAAAAGAAAAGAACATCTTAATTTTTTTTAAATGTAAATGTAAATTGATTTCACTTTTTAAAATTTTAGACAATATAATTTTTCATAAAAATGTTATTTATTCTACTACATATTACAAGTTTATTTTTTCTTAATGTGTTAATGAATGAATATTTTTAAATTTCTTAGTTTTAATTTCTAATATGGTAAATAATAGGGAAAAGTAGCTGGAGCCCTCAATTTTTAAGCATTTCAAAGTATCCTGAGATCAAAGAATATAGGAACTGCTGCCCTAGGAGTTTTCAAATTGGCTGTGAAGTCAAAAAACATTTACTTATTTGGTTCTCTCTGAAGTATGAGACAACATGATGAATTCATAAACTTGAGATTCTCATCTTAATAATGAAATGGGGGAGGGGGTAGGAAGCAGAGTGAAAAGAAAATTGGATTGCTGAAAGAGGAAGAAGATAATAAAGACTTTACTACTAACCAGCTGCTCACTAAGACTAAATCACTTAACTACACATAACTTCCCTGGGTCTTTGTTTCCCCATCTCTAAAATAAATAACATAATCAGTAATTCTCAAGAGAAGGTAGTCCAGACTGTGGGGATACCTTTTTTCAAATTACGTATTCATGTTCTTGCTTCACCTGAAGACACAGATAAATTTCCTCCCATCCCACCCCTCTTGATCATTAGTACTTATAGCAGGAAATATAAATGATGGGCGTGGATTATGCTTATGGTGTGCCTTGATGCTCTGGAAACAAAAAAAGTCTGAAAAACCACTGGACTGAACTACCTTTAAAGGTCCCATACAGATACAAGATTACTATCAAAGAGAAACCCCTTGCAATCACACACACTTGATAAGGTACCTATCCCTACTTCCTTTCCATCAGGTAGATGTTGCAGACTGTGTATCTGGGCAAGGAAAAAGGCTCTGAGTGCCCAGTCTAGTTTGCAAGGTCAACAGCAGCTCTGGGATTGCTTGGTTATCACCTGGCAATGCGTATTAGCGTTTCCAAAAGTTAGTGTTCTTGGCTAAAGCAAAGACAAAGCATTTTACCCTTTAGAAAAACTCCAGAAGGGCAATTCTTATTTGGACTGATTTTCCTATTTGGAAACAGTAACAAAAGGAGTTAGGTTTATCCAACTCCTTTTGGAGTGAAATCCTCGTCAAGAGGATGAGGTTTTATTTTTAGATCTAGAGTTTAAAGAAACTACTTAAAGAAATTTGTTTTACACCAGGTTAAGTATTCTTATTTGAACATGATCTATTTTCTTACCTTATAACCAAACAGAAAAAGTCCAAAGAAAAGGCTGTAGAGATCAGCCGTCAGGATGCCCAAGTTGACAGAAGTGGCACTAGTGACTTTAATCACCAATGGCATGAAACTGTATAGGCAAAACATACAGAGAGCAAATGCCACAAACAGCAGAGCTGTGAAAAAATGAAATATCTAATATTATGGGGAGAAATCACAAGACAAAGTGGCTTAAGCTTGGCTGCCACATAAAACTCCCTGATTCTTTAACACATTATCTACAAAACCTATCCTAATGGTCAGCATTGCAAATGAGACTGCAAAGTTCTCTGGAAACTAATAATAAAATAACAAGCTGTCATGTAGATGACAGACCTAAAAAATCTAATAGGGTGTTAAATGATGAAGGCCATAAAATCTTGATTACAGTGTGACTGAGTCAACAGCTCTTATCACCCTCTGCTATCCTATCCACTCTCCCAGGGCAAAGTGATTCTGTGATAAAGGTCAATAAAAACAGAATCAATGTCATATGTCAAGAAAAATCACTCATCTTTTGTTCCTTTTATTTGTTTGGTCAGTGGGGTATGGTTGTGTAACTGGATTCAGAATAAAGTATTTTTAGAACACAAAGACAGATGTGAGATCTTTGTATGTTGTACATCACATTAAATTAAATGCTTCAAGATAGCACAATGTAACTATCCTCTTTGGGGCAGTGCTAGTCATGTGAATGTTGATCACAATAGCAATGCTTCTGCTTTGTATGTACTTCTTTAATCTCATGCCATGCTCAGTACAAATACCTACATTCATATTCCCTCTCTCTCTCTCTCTTTCTCTCTCTCTCTCACAATCTCTGTTATTTAATTGAACTAAGTATTAAGTTATTCAAGCATGGTACACAATCTTCAGTGACATTATGTACTATTTAATTTCTTTCTACCTGTCATTAAATAAGGTTCAAATCTTTCCTCATTTTTTGTTTTGTTTTGTTTTGGCTTTATTTTGGTGCAGACACCTAGCAATGTCAGATGAGAGGAGCAAAAGGAGGTGGTGAATGATTACACAACCTTCAGATGCTTCCAGTTAATGCTTCACAAATTATATCAAGCAGATGGCAACCTTCACACGTTTGAGGACCTAAATACAGAACTAATTGCAAGCTAGTGTGACAAAGGTCAGTCATCAGTCTTGTTCAGAATTCCTAGTTTAAGAAGAAAAAAAAAGCTATTCTTGCAGTTAAAGATTAAAAATTAACTTTTATAAGGGTTCATCTATCAATTCTCAGAAAAAAATCAATGTAAACCCTTATCATCAGTGTGATTTTACAAAGATACATAAATATCATTAAAATGAAGTGTTCATTTTTTGGTGTGCCTTTTGTCAGTTAACAGACAGAACACCAATGACAGAATTACTAATTCACATACCAATTTTCCAGTCCCAGTGAATGCTGGCAATATCCTTATATTCCACAATCAATCTAAGATAAAAACAAGAGGTTATAGAGAGAGAGTCACATATTACTCTTTACTACTTCATAAGTAGTTTAGTTGCTATACTTCAGCTAAAAGTAAGGAATTATGTTGACTTTTGAATTTTTCTTAGGAAGTAATTATCTTCAATAAAAATGACAGAGAATAAAACCAAAGGAGTTCATAAAGATATGTCAGACTCCCTTACAAGTGGTCTTCAACAGCAGTCAGGTATGGAAGGAAAACGTGGCATACTGCTTTCCCTTGAACAAGCTTAGAAAGTTAATGTGTTAATATTTTCCGGAAATAATTTAAAAAGAAAAGTTCTTACTGTCAATGCCTCCACAACATTGTAATCAGGAATCCCACACACATAAGAAAATAAGACATAATCTTGATGTTTTAACAATCCTCTAATAGAGCTTTATCAGATTTTTTATTTCAGAAGTGAATTTGGGCTTAAATGAGCAAATGAATATTTGGAATCAGATAGCAATCTATGATATATTTGCTTAGTTTGTTCTTAAGAAAAATCTTAGAAGCTTACAGCTGTATGCCACTGATAATCGTTCCAAATAAGCCCACCATTCCTAAAAATTCCTGTCTGCTCAGCTTCTTCACAATGTATTCTTCACACACATTAGAAACGGCATAGAGGGAAGCTCCAAGCAGAACCAAGAGGTCACCAATCAGCACGTCACTCCCTACAGACAGGCAAGACACAAAAAGGAATAGACTGTCAATAACTGAACCAGGGCTTTGTCTGACTCGTGCTCACTTAAGTAAGATTTTATTTAACCCTGGCTTCTAGAAGTTCATACAATTCTCGCTGTAGCAAAGTTTTCATATTTTGACTCCTCAGGAGACTAAGAGACTGGAAGATGGTATTATATGCCATAATGTGAAACCTCAGAAAATGATTCAATAACTTGACTAATTCATGAAATTTGTTGAAAAGAACATATTAAAAACTACAGGTCAGGAAGTATGGAAAGCAAGGCACTTTTCTCTCTTAATCCAAGGAGACACTTGAAATCCGGTGCATTCAGACCTTATTTAGATTTTATACTTTCTTGTCTAAATCAGACACAAAGTCTAAATTTCACCAAAGTCATCTACAGTGACTTTGGATGTCACCAGTGAACACCATGTCTCCTTTTTGATAAAAACAGAAAAACAAGTCTCTACAATAGATTTTCCAGTAACTAATCCAAATGTTCAAACCAAAAGAAGGTGATTGCAAATATGCAAAGAAATGACTCTTATGAGATAAAAACAAAGTATTTACTGTGACGGAGCAGGGAAGGACTGCGGGCCAGTGGGAACAGGAAGATCATTTTGTGGAAATGGTTACAAAACACCAAACAAGTACAGCTGAAAATAAAATGTAAATGATAGTTAACCAGAATGTGTTTTCTGCCTTTGACTTGTATCTCTGCAAAACTAAAAGTGAAAACATGAGCAAGACTTTTCTGTGACTGAACTACGAAGAAGTAACACACATGATCTTACCCGAGTTGTCTTCCCTCCCGGCTAAGATGTCTGCACCGACCATGGTTCCTACCCCCAACAGACAGACAAACACAGCAATGAAGTGGATCACTCTGTATCTTGCATGAAGAACAAACCACGAGAGAGCCATCAACACAGGAATCCCAAAGCAATCCAAAAGCTTCAAGGAAAGAAAAATAAGCAGCTTCAAATGTCTCTCATAAGTTAAAAAGTGGAAGTAAATTAAGTAAAAATAATTAAGTAAAAATAAGAAGTAAGAATAAGAAGCAGTATTTCTTGAGCATTTAGTATTGCTAGTCCTGTTATGCTAAGCGTTTTACCTCAACTGATTTTAAAATCCTTACAACAACCCTGAGAGCTTGGAATTATAATCCCATTTTATACATGAGAAAACAACAGCACAGAAAGGAGAAAAGAGTTGGCCAAAACCATATTGTCAAAAATGGGAGAGCTGGTTGCGGAACCTAAGAATTCTATTCAGGGGTATATGCAATTTACCTCTACATGCCCACTTGTGTTTATCCTTAAATCCAGCAGGCAAACTTTCCTTCCTGCATTTGTCTATTTGCTCAGTCAACAAATACTTAAGAAGCATTTTGCATGTGCAAGAGGAGATAGGACTACAGAGGTGAACAAGATAGATACAAGCCCTGCCCTCAGAAGTTATACAAAGTAGACAGGTATGGAATAAAAAAATCACAAAGCCAGATATGTAATTGCAAAAGGGGAAAGTGCTACAGAAAAGTAAAAGTCACATTGATAGAGCAAGCAGAAACCTCTCCCTGATGAGTATCTGATCCCATCACATGAGACAAAGGTTTGTTCATACTCTTGCTTGTTTTCATCATATGCTCCTCCATCACCTGTTGATCCTAGGTCCAGAAAACCCTCGTGGACCCCTGATATGGTCGATCTCTTAGTGTCTCAGGGACACTAAGAGTGTCAAAATTATAACAAATCCAAAACTATTTGCAAGATAAAAGAAAAATAGAGATCATACTTATTTAATTCTTAATTTCACAAAATTATGTGAATTCAAGGATAAAATATATTCAAGGTGATTCTTGATTCATTCAAGTGTGTGTGTGTGTGTGTGTGTGTGTGTGTGTGTGTGCCTTACACTAAAAAATATTCCTGAAACTGCTGGATTTTGGTTTACCCTGTAATTTTGTGGTTTGGTTGATCTGTTTGGTTTGATTTGGTTGTTTAAGTCTTGTTCATGATTCCCTCTGAATCTGTTTAGTCATAGATGAGGCAAATCTCTATAAATCTCCAGCAGCCTATCTGATCCTGTCTGCTTTTCACTGTAGTATCATCACTGGAATCCAACACACCAAGTGCAGAAATGGGCACCTTGCCTTGTTATTTATTCCAGCTGCAGTTCTCTAATCTCCTAAGTGCTTTATTGAGCCTGCCTGAATAACAAACCATTAAATGATACAAATGAAAATAGCCTGTCCCGGAAGACAACAGCAGAACCCAGCCATCATGGCTTAACAAAATCTAAACTAGAGTTCTTAAACCAAAAAAAAAAAGGGGGAGAAAAATTTCACTCACAACTATCACAGAAGACTCCCTATCCAAAAACTGTATATTAAAATCAAACTTGGGGTGCGGGGGTGGGGGGAAATAACAGAATGAGTCAAAAACTATTACCCTAGGTAAATGTATGATTACACAAATGGTATGCCTCTACTTCATGTACAAACAGAGAAACAAGATGTATCCCATTTGTTTACAATAAAAATAAATTTTAAAAAATAAATAAAAATAAAAAAATAAATAAAATCAAACTTGAATCTGCTCTACCTGTAGCAATTTTGGTGTTTTGTTTAACTGCGTTTAGACCTTGAACCAATTAAAATCTTTTTATCATTACTAATCAGATATCAAAGTTTCTGAAAAGTGAAATTAGTAATTAAACTATGTATGAGATTATAAGGGTAGATATGACTAGAATATGCCATTTTCTACATAAACTCACTCCTACTTGTGATAAACTTCCTCCTTTATGTAACTCTGGTTATAATATTGTGTGAAATTCTGTTTTTTGTGTGTGCTTCCTATGGTGTCTCTTATGGCTTAGGTATGAGGTGTCCTCCAAAAACTCATGTGTGAGTTGATGCAAGAACATTCAGAGGTGAAATGATTAGGTTAAGAGTGTAGCCTGATGGTTAGTCCACTGATATGGATTAACTGGTGGTGACTGTAGGCAGGGAGGGTATAGCTGGAGGTTATAGGTCACTGAAGACATGACTTTGGGGTATGTATTTTGACCCAGTGGAGCTCCCTCTGCTTCCTGTTGCCACAACCTGAGCTGCTTTCCTCTGCCATGCTCCTCTGTCATGAGTTCTGCCTCACCCTGGGCTCAGAGTTATGTAGTCAGTCATCTATGGACTGAGACCTCCAAAACTGTGAGCCAAAATAAACTTTTTTCCTCTTCTAACTACTCTTGTGAGGGTTTTTGGTCACAGTAACAAAAACACTAACTTAAACAATGTCTGTCTTAACAAATCATTTCCTATCTCGGAACTTTAAACTATACCAATGAAAAAACTAAGGTTTGCTGAGCACAATGCTTAGCACAATGTTACAGAGAGAAAAAAAAAAAGTGCTTAATAAAACACATTCTAGGAATAACATTCAATGTATGTTCACATAGAAAAAAATACATTTTTAATCAATCTTTACCTTTTCCAGTGAAATGAGTTTAATTTCACTTTAATTTTTCCACAGGTCCTAAAATTTGGACATCTCATAAGAACATTTCTGTGTTATGCATAGTGAGAAAGGTGATGTATCAAGAATTATAAATTCATAGAACTGTGAAGTCTAAACATAGCACTGGAGTCAATTTCACTTTACTCTCCATATATAAAACATTTTGTTGCTAGTAAGGTGAGTCAGTGTTGATACATTGCATCCTCTAATATTAAGACAACTAAAATCAGTCTTCCTCAACTTTTTCTTTCAACCCAAGAGTAAAACTAATAAAGAAATAGGGATGACAGTTTTACCTTTGGCTACCATCTCTCCCCAAGTTGTTTAATAGACTCCTTCCAGTAGGTTCCTTTGCTTGCAAACCCCCAACTTTTCTGTTGTACAAAGGTATATCCACTTTCATGTTTGAACAACATATAAAACAGAACTCCTGTCAACATCACAGCACCAACTGCCAACTAAATATTTATGCTTATTTGGTAGGAATTGTTCTAATCTGCTGTAGCATTAGTGGTTTAGGACATGATTAATGTGTATACATTTTCACTAATTCCAGACATTACTCCTTACCACATATGCTCTACTGGAAAACAGATAACATCCACCTGTGTTTAGGTTTTTCTTCAAGTAAACAGATTTCAATAAAATTAGCACATATAAGCATATGTTCTCCCCTTGAAGCTACAGCAGTCAGAAGGCTCCCTCTCACCTGGACGCTGGTTAGTGTGGTATATTGGTATGCTCTGACGATCAGGTAATTTGCTTCCACATCTGCCAGTCCTAGCAGAATGTACTTCCACCATTTTCTTTTCAAGATGTCTAAAAGATTATCACTGCCTAGTTGAAAGAACACTGGGTTAGTGTATATTGCTTGAGAATAATAAAAATACACATTCATCTGAAGATCAGAGAGTCCAAGCCAGGGTATATTGTGCATTTTGAAAGTAGTCCAACCTAAGTTTCATTACCCAGAGTCCAAACTCCTGCACCAACTTAGCAAAGTCAATCAGATTTTTTCTAGTATGATACTCAAGTTAACCTGTCACCATAGACCAAGAACTCAATGAAAGCCCCAGAAAGAAATTGAAAGAAACGTGGTTAAATTCCCTTTCCTGTTGTAAAAGAAGTACAAGATCCAGATACAAGCATGGATGTCATTATTTCTGACTAGTTACAGACTATTCTAGGAAATGAAATGTTTTCCTGTGGATTAACTGGGTATTTAACCTCCATTCATGGGATCCTTCAAAGGAAACTGCACATGGTCTTTATTTTGAAAGAGATGAATTGTCAAGTAAAAGGAAGCCAGTGGTAAGCTTAGGAAAAGGCACAGCCATACTACTAAACAAGCAACTTTTATTTCCCCAAATCTTATTTATTCATATTAACAAAGAGCCAATATTTTGGAGAATCTAGCAACATAGGAGATGTAGAGTTGGTATGCATATGGGAAGGACCTATGAAGAAACAAAACTAGTGAGAATCATAACCAAATAAACATCATTAAAACCCAACTGGCAGGAACACCCTGAAGACAGAATAAGTCTTCCTCGAGGTAAGATCCATGGAAGGCACCTCACTGATAGGTGGCCTCACTGATACATTTATGAATCACACCGCCTTCCTGAAGTCCAGAGCTTCAGAAAAGAGAAAGGTCCAGGTCTATTAACCATGTACTGGTTTTGCTTCCACCTCCTAAAACTCTTGCCAAATGTGGTGTTCCCCTGCCCCTGAACAAGATTTCCCCTCTCACAACTGGTTTCTATTAAAAAAATCATTAAACCTGACACATAAGAATATCAATGCACTAAGGTTCATTGTTAAAGTGGATTAACAAATGCCACACTGGCAATTTTAAAAATACGATGAAACCCAGTCAGATGGGTTACCCACTTTCTTCATGCTCCTGAACTGAATCTTATTTAATTGATTTGGCAATACCATGCTCTTCTTTTCTTGTGAGAAGGACGTTAGGGCTGCAAAACAAGCAGCCTCTAATACAGAGAGGTGGTGGGGTATGGCTTCTGGGACAGGCTGCCTAGTTGAATTCCTGGCTCCCCCAGTTACTGCCAACATGACCTAAAGCAAGTTATCTAAGCTACAGGCCTCTGCTTCCTCTTCTGTTAAATGAAGATAATAGTAACACTGAACTATGAGGCTTCCCTAAGTTCATACATAACAAACAAGTTAAGCAATCAAAAATGATGCCTGGGGCTCTGGTGGAGCTCAATGGTCACAAATGCCTAGTGTGACCAAGACCCTGGATCTGATTCTCAACACCACACACACACACACACACACACAGCCTAATCTTTCCCATTTTTTGTGTAACTAGCTAGAAACAATAATTCAACAATTCTCTGACGGTGCTAAAGTAGCTTGGTCAGCTAGTGATAATGACGTTGAATCCTTGCCAAGTTATCATCTTTGTCACTCTCAAAACAGATTTGATCTACATGCAATCTGTGCTGTATGCAGCATTCTCCCCTTGGCTGAAAATACATATTTTGGAAAGTGAAGTTCTTGACTTTTCAAGTGTTTCCGATATTGGCTCTTAATTTTATCAACCAGATAGGAAATGAAGAAAAAATGAAATCCAACAGTTACGCTTTTTTTTTTTTTACAATTTCCACCCTGTTACAAATAGTTGGTGCTACATACTCAATTTTAATCAACTTCAGAGAGTTACACATACATTTCTAGTCACTACTTTAAAAATGTCATGCTTTTCTAATAACTTTTATAACCACAGCTACAGTTTTCTTTTCTTGATTTTGCACTGTTTTATTTTTTAAGAGTCTAAAAGCAGGACATCTTTATGAAGGTAATTTTGTTGAAAAGGTAATTTCCACATTTGACCTACCTGACTGAAATGCCAGCATCATTGTATAAATTAGGAACAGTAAGCAATAGTTGATAAAGCTCTGAAGCATGGGGGTGTTCACTTTGTACTTTTCTGCCAAATACTGGCTGGTGATGGCTGTCCCACATATACACAAGGACAACATCTGGCCCAGAGCAATGGTTTTCAAAATATTCCTAGAAAATAAAAGAGGAAATCAGAATAACTTGCAAGTAAGTTATATCCATCACACACACACACACACACACACACACACACACACACACACACACACAACTTGCAAAACATAAAGGGAAATGATAAATGATTGCAAATGGTTCCTTATTTCATTATATCGCTTACTACATGTGCACAAAAGTAAAACTGTTGGATTTTTGAGCAACTACATTTTTATTCTTTTTTTACATTTCTGACCCCCCCAGTCTCATGAAGAAATGTTTTGCCATTTAATTGATCATCCATTCAGTGATCACTTGACTTACTTAAGCTACGTCATATGCCATTTGATGTGTGTATGTGTGTGTGTGACTTTTAAAAAAAAAAACTCAGTTTTAACTCTAGTTTTAAATTCTCTCTATTCAGTAAGCATTTGACATTTTGTCATCCTTTCACTCTCCGAATACTTTGTTTCTTCAACTGCCCTTCTAGAAGCAGTGATTGTCAATGTTGCCCGCACATTTGAATCATGGCGCTTGGTAGTGGATCCTAGCCCAGTTGAATCTGGTCAACACCATGATGCAGACTCATGAGAGACCCTGAAGCAGAAGGCAGAGCTAAGCAGTGTCCAGATTCCTGATCCACAAAAACTGTGAGATAATAGATATGGGTTGTTTTCAGCCTCGAAGTTTATGCTAATTTGTTATGTAGCAATAGATAACTGGCCCTTTTTAGTCACAAAATAAATATTTGTTAAGTGAAAGAATGTAAATAAACTACTTTGTCGGCCCAAAGATACACTTCCCTATTTTCCCAATGGGTTGGAATAGTTAGAGAAAGATAAGAAATTCTGAGAATGCCATGACACAGAAGTTAGGATAGAAAAAGAAATTTTAAGAAGGAAGAGATCATCAATA
Organism: Sciurus vulgaris; assembly: GCF_902686455.1. Taxonomy (NCBI): domain Eukaryota; kingdom Metazoa; phylum Chordata; class Mammalia; order Rodentia; family Sciuridae; genus Sciurus; species Sciurus vulgaris. The sequence continues at coordinate 103,488,274 of NC_136472.1, forward strand.
AATACGTAGTGTCAGAATGTAGAGAGAGTGACATGATGGCTAAGGAAACTCAGCAGCTGCTGGATCTTTGAAGGAAAACTTTTGTTGGTGGGAATGTCTGAAGTGGGATTTCAGTGGGTTGAGAGAACAGAAGACCTGCAAGTGAATGCACCAAACAGATAGCTGTTTTTAAAAGTGATGAAAGGGAGGAGAAAAGGGACAGGTGAAGAGTTCAAAGAAGAGGCAGCAGTGTTGAGGACAGGGTTTTTATTGTCTTGTTCAGTGTTATGGTTTGGATGTGAGGTGTCCCCAAAAAGCTCACATGTGAGACAATGCAGGAAGGTTCAGAGGAGAAATGACTGGGTTGTAAGAGTCTTAACCCAATCAGTGAATTAATCCCAGATGGGATTAATTGAAGTGGTAGGGTGTGGCTGGAGGCTGGGAATTGGGGCATGGCTTTGGGGTATTTATTTTGTATCTGGAGAGTGGAGACTCTCTTCTTCCTAATGATGCGAGCTGCTTCCCTCTGTCACACTCTTCTGACATGATGTTCAGCCTCACCTGAGCACCAAGGAATGGAGTCAGCCTTCTATGGACTAAGATCTCTGAAACTGTATTCCCTCAAATAAACATTTCCTCCTCTATAATTGTGCTGGTCAAATCATTTAGTCACAGCAGCAAAAAAGCTGACTGAAATACTCAGGGATCAGGGAAACTTACACATGTTTGGAAGATAAACAGAAGGCATCATGGGTGAATGCCTAAAGAACCACAAGGAAGAAAATTAAGAGATGATGAGCACAGACAGTTCTTGGAAGGGTCAGGAACCAGGGCTGAGAACACTACAACTTTTATCTAAAATATTCTCTATAGAAATACTTCCTGGCCATACTACCTAAAGTGCTATACAAATTCAATGCAATTCCAATTAAAATCCCAATGACGTACCTTACAGAAATAGAGCAAGCGATTATGAAATTCATCTGGAAGAATAAGAAACCCAGAATAGCTAAAGCAATCCTTAGCAGACAGAGTGAAACAGGGGGTATTGCAATACCAGATCTTCAACTCTACTACAAAGCAATAGTAACAAAAACAGTATGGTATTGGTACCAAAATAGAAAGGTAGATCAATGGTACAGAATAGAGGACACGGACACAAACCCAAATAAATACAACTCTCTCATACTAGAAAAAGGGGCCAAAAATATGCAATGGAGAAAAGATAGCCTCTTCAACAAATGGTGCTGGGAGAATTGGAAATCCATGTGCAACAGAATGAAACTAAACCCATATCTCTCACTATGCACGAAACTAAACTCAAAATGGATTAAGGACCTCGGAATCAGACCAGAGACCCTGCAGATTATAGAAGAAAAAGTAGGTCCAGATCTTCAACATGTCGGCTTAGGACCAGACTTCCTTAACAGGACTCCCATAACACAAGAAATAAAAGCAAGAATCAATAACTGGGATAGATTCAAACTAAAAAGCTTTCTCTCAGCAAAGGAAACTATCAGCAATGCGAAGAAAGAGCCTACAGAGTGGGAGAATATCTTTGCCAATCATACTTCAGATAGAGCACTAATCTCCAGAATCTATAAAGAACTCAAAAAACTCTACTCCAAGAATTCAAATAATCCAGTCGACAAATGGGCTGAGGAAATGAATAGACACTTCACAGAAGAAGATCTACAAGCAATCAACAAACATATGGAAAAACGTTCAACATCTCTAGTAATAAGAGAAATGCAAATCAAAACCACCCTAAGATTCCATCTCACCCCAATTAGAACGGCGATTATCAAGAATACGAGCAACAACAGGTGTTGGCAAGGATGTGGGGAGAAAGGTACGCTCATACATTGCTGGTGGGACTGCAAATTAATGCAGCCACTCTGGAAAGCAGTGTGGAGATTCCTTAGAAAACTTGGAATGGACCCTCCATTTGACCCAGCTATTCCACTCCTTGGCCTCTACCCAAAGGACTTAAAATCAGCATACTACAGAGATACAGCTGCATCAATGTTCATAGCTGCTCAATTCACAATAGCCAGATTGTGGGACCAACCTAGATGCCCTTCAATTGATGAGTGGATAAAGAAGCTGTGGTATATATATACAATGGAATATTACTCAGCCATAAAGAATGATAAAATTATGGCATTTGCAGGCAAATGGATGAAATTGGAGAATATCATGTTAAGTGAGATAAGCCAATCTCAAAAAGCCAAAGGACGAATGATATCGCTAATAAGTGGATGATGACACATAATGGGGGGAGGGAAGGGTTAGTGTTAGGGTTAGAGTTAGGGTTAGGGAGGGAGGCAAGTATGGAGGAAGGAAGCACTGTATAGAGGGAAAAGAGGGGTGGGAGGGGTGGGGGGAAGGGAAAAAATAACAGAATGAATCAAACAACATTACTCTATGTAAATGTATGATTACACAAATGGTATGCCTTTACGCTATGTGCAAACAGAGAAACAACATGTATCCCATTTGTTTACAATTAAAAAAAAGACTATTAAAAAAAAATACTTCCTTGAACGTATAAAAAAAAAAAAGGTAAAAATGTGAATTCATTATTATATGAACCTCAGAGTTCATCTAGTTCACTGGTTCTCACTGGTTCTCCACCCTGGATGTATTAACAGGAGAGCTGTTTTAAAAAGTACTATTAGCTAGGGAAAGAGCCAGTGGCAGAGAACATGCTTAGCATGCAGAAGGTCCTACATTCAATCTTCAACAGCAAAAAACAAACTAATAGAATAAAATGCTGATTCCCAGGACCCAAACCAGACCAATTATTTGACAGTCTCTATCGTGGAATCTAGGAATTGCTATGCATTTAGGGAACCAGATTGAAACCACTGATGCAGTTCAACCTTCTAATGTTATATATAGCTGCCAAAGGAAAGTTCACAGAGGAGATGAGGTGCCTTAGGGATCCAATCTGATATATGAATTTCTATTAAATTACTGGATGTGTAATTTTCCTTTTTGCAGTATTGGGGCTTAAACCCAGGAGTGACCTACTACTGACCTAATTCCCAACCTTTTTTTTTTTTTTTTGGAGACAGGATCTTGCTAAGTTGCACAGCTGGCCTCGAATTTGCCTCAGCCTCCCAAGTAGCTGGCATGGTAGGGGGCCACCCCCCTGTTCCCAGTTCTAATTATTTTCTTTTAGGTGCCTCTAGTGTTTCTTCTAGCATCAGAACTTTATACTGTCACCCTTTCTTACTTTTTAAAAAATATTTTCTTTGTTCGTTCATTTCTTTTATTTCATTAAACATGTACTTCTTATCCAGAGTTGCTAAGCAAAAAGAGAACACAGAATATCTAACAGTTGACAATGTATTCTTTTCTCTGTAATGTTTGTTGCAGTAATTTGCAACTAACCACAAACAAGGACAAAAAGAAGGAAGATGAAGCTTGCTGGGTAAGAGGACCCTAAGTAATCTATAGAGTACCTACCATATGCCAGGCCATGAAGATGCAAAAATAAATAGGCACCCTCTGTCCTGAGAGGCTGGGTCTACTGAGGATGACCATCAAGAGTTCACCAGAGACAGGCTGCAGTTCAGTGGCAGAGGATTTGCATAGAATACAGAGGATCTGGGTTTGATTCCACACACACAAAAATTCACCAGAGAAGTTCAATAAGGAAAGGCATTCACAGCAGAAGTACTAGATATCAAGGCACAGAGCACTAAACCTGTGGCACATTCAGGGATTTCAGGTAGATTGGTGTTGCTACAGCACAGAGTATAAGGAAAAATGGCCACAGGTGAGTGTGGAAAAGCCAGCCCAAAGCAGATCAAGAAGGGTCAAGGATGAAAAATGCTCTAATGTTGGTGTCTTATCCTGCTGGTGGTGAAAACACTGAAATCTCCTAAATAGAAAGGAGGGAAGTGATCAGCAAGGCAGGAATGGAGCATTCCTGGGTCCCAAATACGTCAGAGCACATGGCAACAAAAAGTTACCCATCACAGAAACCAATTAAAGAAGCAAGTTAACAGAGACAGAAAAAAAAAAAAAAAAAAAAAAAAAAAAAAAAAAAAAAAAAAAAAAACAGAGACAGAAAAGTCTAGAATAAAATCTGAATTCCTAGACCAGAAAACTGGTTAGAAAACAATATATTTCATCAAGATCCCAAAGGCAGGAGGAAAAGGCACATGTAGAAGATAATAACTCCATTTTGGACATACTGGATTTTGTGTAATTACTAGACAGCCAAGAAGAAATGTCCAGTAGGCAGTTGGGAGCCGGGGAAAGAACCGAGTTGGAGATATAAATGTGGGAATCATGAGCATGAAGGTGGCAAAGTGACATCTGAGGAGGAGAAGAGGAATCGAGACAGAGAAGGGCTTACCAGGGAGGCAGGAAGACTACCTAAAGCCAAGAGAAGAGGGTGCTGCAAGCTCTGTAGTTTGGACTGCAGCAACTTATTCTACCCACTCTTCCTGCTGCCCTCCCACGCTCCCCAAATCCAGTCTCCACACTGTGGTGGAAGTCCGGGCTGTGAATGTTAATCTGGAGGGGTCACTCCCTGTGGAAAACCTCTCAGTGGTTCCCCTCTGCCCCTCCATGAAAGCCCAAGTTTAAGCAGCCAACAAGACAGCACGCACTCTGACCAACGCCTGGCTCTCCAGCCTTATCTGGCATTACTCCCTCATGGCTTATTTAATTTTTTAATTTTTTAATATTCTAAGATATTTAAAATATAACAAAGGTATCATGGGAAATTTGTTCCAGGATCAGCCACAGCTATCAAAATCCATAAATATTCAATACTGTATATAAAATGGGGTGGTATTCAAACATAACCCAAGCACAATCCTCCTGTATATCTTAAAGCACCTCTAGATTATTATACCTAATACAACCTAAGTACTTTATATGGAACTTAAGGATATAGCTCAGTGGTAGAGCACTTGCCTAGTATGTGTGAGGTCCTGGGTTCAATTTCTAATACCACCAAAAAGAAAAAAAGTAAAATATGTGTTATAATGTATGTATTGTTTAAGGAATAATGACAAGAAAAGAAATCTGAATGTGTTCAGTACAGACACAATTTTTTCCCCAAATATTTTCACAAAATTTGGTTGGTTGAATCTATAGATATGCAGGTATATAGACCAATTATATAACATATAATCAATATGCACCCAGGTAGCTACAGGTGGCTTAAGAAATAAAAATTAGCAATATCAACACACCTCTCACATTCTCCTCAATCTCTGAGCCCTCCTAAGAGGTACCTACTTTACAGAAGTTGATATTTATTACACTCATGCATTTCTATTACTATGAATATCCCTAAGCAAATATCATTGCTTTGGTTTATTTTAAATTTTATATAAATGGCATCATACTGTATATGTATACTTCTGCAACTTGCTGTTTTGATCAACATTGTTTGAGAGTATCATCCATCCTTCTTTTTCACTACCACATGGAACCCACTATACAAATGTCACACTTTATCTGTTCTCCCATTGACGGATTTTTAGGTTGTTTTCCAATTTGTTGTTGTTGTTGTGAACAATGCCTCTACAAACATTCTCGTATATATCTCCTGATTTAGATATCTATTTTTCTAGGTTTTAACAAACCTGTGCAAATGAGTTGCAGATGTGCTAAAATATAATCTCCCCAGCACTCAGGACTGCCTGATGGGGACATCTAAGGCATCTGGAGAGATTCCAGTCAGTTGCTTTTACTTCTGGGAACTGTGACTTCAGAGTGCACTGAAAATATAATGACTTTCTATTGTGTCTTAGAGTTTAAAGCAATCATTTAATCTGGAGTGAAGTGACTGGTTTTAGGGCCTAAGCATCAACTTCACTAGTTTTGCTGTTCAAAGGGTTGCATTATTTCATGTAGTTTTAGTCTATCCATCTCAAAAGGAAGGAACTGAAGGAACTTCCATCCTTCAAGAGGGAGAAGTGATGTTAGAAACTTGCCAAATTCAAAGACATTTTACTAGGCTATTGAAAAAAAAAATTCACCAAGATGAACAAAATATTAAGGACTTGCTCCTAGAGGGGAAGTACTTTTTCTAGGCATGCTGTAGCCACAGGCTAATGCATATAACCCAGATCCCGAGGTTGCTATCTCTTTCTCTTGTGCTCACTTCTTACTGAAGGGGCATGTTTGCCTTGATCTCAGGTTATAAGTGGGTCTATCCTAGACAAAAGAAATTCACCACTTGGTCCTGTATAGTGCACTCAGAATCTGCAGGAACAAGAGGCCAAAGCTAAAGGAAGAAAAGTTCATTCATTTCAGGTCATTCTTCCCAGGCACATAATCTCCTTGGGAATCATGAAGGAGAGGGTACCTGGCAAAGGAAAGTATTCCAAATTTCTCATTCTCCCAATATTGCATTGTTCAGTGAGCATAATCATAGCACACACTCCCAACACAATTCTCACCATAACCCTGAGAGAAGTATTATACTCACGCTACAGATGGACAGAACCATGCTCAGAAAGGTTCCATAAATCACCCAGTTAGCCAAAGGCAGAGAAAATCATTTTTTTAAACTAATCAGATGGTTCAAATTCCCATAAAAGGAAAAAAAATTTATGGAAACTTCCTCTCCTCCCTAGAAAGAAAATATTAGAATTGTAGACGTTTGGTGCTAATACCCACCTCTTTAAATTTAGGGGAGTGGGACCCACAGGAGAGATTCGTTCTGCCTAAGGTCATACAGGGACAAATGTGATGCCCAAATCTTCTGACCATGAACTATCTGCTGTCCCTCCTACAGCACCTGGTCCTGGGATAATAGGTGAAGTCATCCTCTCTGCATCATTTCTCCTCAATCTCCTTCCTCGTGACCCTCTCCCCATCCTCCTGTACCTCTCCATTATGATTCCATAACAGAGTCTATATCAGAAAACCTCTTCTCCAAAGCATCCTTGCCACCTCATGCTGCTGTCAGGAAAGAGGAAGCCTATCCTGATCTCTCCCTTTCCAGCAGTAAAATTGCTTCCCTATATTTAATGGGGGAGCTGGATTTTCAAACGAGAAGGCACAGAAAATTGAATCTAGTGGCTGATAACCTGATCAGACTCAGACCATTTTTCACAGCCCATAATGGACTTGAAAACAATTTTAAATTTGAAATAAGTGAGAATAAGAAGAGTGGAATCACTAAGTCCTATTCACAAATTGACAAAATTTCTCCAGTAAGCTCATATTTGCATTCTAAAATAGTGCAATTAAGCAAGCTATCTTCCAACTATAAAATATACCGTCTTCTAGAAAAAAAGAAGAGTCACAAATTGAGTATGGAGATTTAAAGTTACAGGAATGCACTTCTCTTGGCTCCAAATCATAATGACCTCATCTATAATGGAAGAGCAGAAGAGAGAGCAAGATCAAGTGAGCAAGTGAGAGAGAGAATGAGAGGGCATATGAGTGAGTGAGCAAGAGAGAAAGGGAGAATCTGGAGGGGATGGAAATTAAAGAAAAAAAAGGAAAACACTCAGACTTGTAAAGACCCAATGGCCTCAAAACAATTTTTCTTATAACCTAACATTCATATTTACATTTCACCGTGAAGTCCTAATTTGGATGAATTCTGAAGAGAGGGACACTAACTACACTAGAACAAAACCTATTCCTGTCTGAGGGAAGCTGCCAGAATCAACATGCATCTATCTGACCATGGGGTATATCCTGTCATGGTTTTTCAAACGGAACCTTCACTGAAGTGAACTTCAATGGCAGGATATGGTCCAACAGTAAGATATATTTCCCAAGGCGGCATCATGCTGTGGGAGCCAGGCCACCAGAAAGCACAGCAAACAAAAGAGCTATGGATCACTGGAGGCAGCAGTGAAAGACATAGGAAATATGTGAGTAAGGCCACCTCCAACCACATTATTGTTTAAATAAGAATCTAAGAATTTAGAGAATGAAAAAAAAAAAAAAAAAAAAGATAAGACTGTGTGATGCTGGAGACCCAACCCAGAGTCTTCAGATGCCAGGCAAGTGCTCTACCACTGAGCTATATTCCCAGGCCTTACAGCACTTTATTTTTCCCTTCTTTCTTCCAAAAAACCTAAAATACAGAACTTAATATCCCTTCTACTCCAAAACATATACTCATGTATATGCTTTCCAATGAAACTATGCCCTCTTTTATTCACTTCCTCATTCGGTAAACTCTTCAGTCATGTATTGAATGTTACTATATGTCACACGCCAAGCCAAGAATTCAGAATTTAACAGACCCACCTATTTTCCAGTCCAGACCCTCTTCTCTTTTCCCCAGCCCAAATCAGGGCCTCACACTGTAGGCCTGACAGAATACCACATCCCTCTATCACAGCACCCACCACACTGCTCAGGGCTCTTCTTCCACCAAGACTCTAAGCTCCACAAGGACAGGGATCCCACATCCTCCATGATTAACACAGTGTCTGGCACACAGGGAGGGATATTTGTCATTGTTGAACAACTCAAGGAGTTTCTGTCTAGATGAGGAGTCAGACTTAACAACACAGCAGGACAATAAAATGGGAAAGTTAAAATAAAAGCAGTGCTTGCAGCCAAGAAGAGAATCATCAAGACCTCCTAGAGAAGGTTCAGAGAGAAGATACTTGATCAGAGACTAGAAAATTGAACAATTTCCAGGAAGATTCAAGAACAGAAGGAAGGCTATAATCTTGATTTCTGCCTAAATCAAACACTAGTTTGACATAATATATACATGATACACAATGATGGCGTTCATTCATTTCTTTAGCACTTTTTCATGTGCAACTTCAAGTTAGACAAGAAGTCTTCTACTTAGACATCAAGACCCCAACTCAGACCAACTGAATCAGATTCTCAGGAGGCAGGATCTAAATAGCACTCTTTTTTTTCTTTTTCTTTCTTTTTTTTTTCTTTTTTTTTTTTTTACAGAATGCATTTTGATTCATTGCACACAAATGGGGTACAACTTTTCATTTCTATGGTTGTACACGATTTAGACGCACAACATTCATGTAATCAAACAGGTACACAGGGTAATGATGTCTGTCTCAGTTCACTATCTTTCCTTCCCCTACCCCCTCCTGCTCCATTTCCCTCTACACCATCCAAAGTTCCTTAATTCTTCTCTTGTCCCACCCCCGCCATCCACCCTCGTTATGTATCATCATCCACTTATCAGAGAAAACATTTGGCCTTTGGTTTGGGGGGCTTGGCTTATTTCACTTAGCATGATATTCTCCAACTCCATCCATTTGCCAGCAAATGCCATAGTTTTATTCTTCTTTATGACTGAGTAGTTAAATAGCAGCCTATTTTTAAAGCCTCCTAGATGAGTCAAAGATTCAATCAAAATAGCAAACCATCAAATTATTCTCTCATTTTTATTTGATGGACGGTGGGGGGAGTTCCAAGCTGGACAGAGTGGCACACACACTGTCCCAGTGACTCAGGAGTCTGAGGCAGGAGGATCACAAATTCAAGTCCAGCCTCGGCAACTTAGTGAAACCCTGTTTCAAAATAAAAAATAAAAGGTCTGGGGAGGTAACTCAGTGGTAAAGTAGCCCTGGGTTCAACCCTCCCAAAATCAAAAGAGAGAGAGTGAATGAGTTCCAAATGATTGATAAAATGCATTTTTTAGAAGCAGATCACATATTTCCTTCACATTATAATAAATCTGTGCTGCTAGGTTGCACATGGTCTACTAAAGGTAGGATTTAATTTAAAACTAAAATAATTCTGTGAAGCATAGCTACTTTGGGCAATTTTTTAAATCCATCACATCTGCCACCTGTAAATATCTGGTAAAGAATAATTTCCAAAACATCTACAGAAATTCTATCACATATTTACAGAGAAATATGCATTTAGGCCAAGTCCTCATACTAGGTACATAAATTATCCAGTTGTTTTCTAGAACATTTTAAATTATATTGGAAACAAGCTCAAAATTAATTTTAAGTAGTTTTTTCTTTACATGGTGAAAAGCAGTCTCAATGACCTGTTTTACTTCCATCTCTATGGGCTGGGGATACAACTCAGTGATAAAGCCCTCCCGGGTTCAATCTCCAGCACCAAAAGAGTAAATAAATAAAATGAAATAAATTTAAAAAATAAATGAGGTCTAGATTTAAATTTGAAACATGAATGAGAAGAAAAAAAGGTGTAGGCAAGTGAAAACTGGTTTACATCAAGACTGGTTCTACAAAAGACTGACAGTGATTGCTGCTGAGATGTGGCCTTCAAAGGAGTATTCCTTCCGGATATACAAAAAAATCCTAGATTGCAAAACAGAAGACGTAACTCTACCCTTTATCAGAGTTATGAAGTTGAATAAGTTAATTAGTCCTCAAAACTTGGTTTCTTTTTGTTGCTGTTGTTGCTGTTGCTGTTGTTGTTTTACATGGATGTAATACCATCCACCCATCTTAGGCACTCAAAGAATTTTATTTCCTTCCTTCCTCTGCCTTGCCCAACCTTTCAGTAACCTCTACACAGAGCTGTCCAGTCCAATTTTCTTTGATGATGAAAATATTTCATATATATACCGGTATGTTTGAATATGGTCTGAGTGTGTCTCCCAAAGTTTCATGTGCTAGAAGCTTGGTTCCCAATGTGGTGATGTTGAAAGGTAAAGGAAGCTTTAAGAGGTGGAGCCTACTGGGAGGTGATTAATTTTTTAAGAGGAATTAATGCATTTCTCATGGAAGAGCATTCTCCCAGAGAGGGTTGTTATAAATGAGCCTGGAACCTCCCCTCCCCTGAATCTCTCTGGCTTCCTGTCTCACCATGTGGCCACTCCCCTTTCTGACATAGCTAGTTCCCTTTCCCTTTCTCCACCATGTTGTGACATAGGGGAGCCTCATCAGGATGCTAGAACTATGCTTTTTGGACTTTCCAAGCACCAGAATAGTGAGTCAAATAAACCTGTTTTCTTTAAAAGTACACAGTCTCAGGGATTTTCTTATAGCAACACAAAAATATCACTAATGTGGATGAGGAACTGAATTTTTAATATTATTTAACTACAATGTAAATTATAACAGTCATACATGGCTAGTGCTATCAAATTAAATGAATAGCACGGTACAGAAGTTACTGCGATAATGGGAATGTTCAAGAAGTAGCTATGAGCACTTGAAATGTCTCCAGTGTCAATGAGAAACTACATTTTTCACTTTATTTCATTTTTATTAATTTTTATGTAAAGAACTACAGATGGCAAGTGGCTATAGTACTAGAAAGCACAACTCTAGCCCAGTGCCTCTCAATTTTTAATATGATATGAATCACCTAAAGCTCTTGTTACATTGCAACTTCCCATTCAATGAATTTGGAGACCATCTTGGGATTCTGCATTTCAGACAGGAGCACAGGTGATGCCTATGTGACCAGTCCCTGGACCACACTTTGAGTAGCAAGGCTTTATAGCAAATGCTTCCAATTCTGAGGTCGCTCAACCTCAGATTTCCTAGAACTCTATGAAAGAAGTGACAGCAATCTGTGCACTGTTGGGGATCCTTATAAAACTTCAAAAAGCTTAAAACTACTTCTGACCATTGCAAAATGAAACAATCTCCACTTAGAGGGAGGGAGTGGTAATTTGGCAACTTTAGCTATTTTATTTCTAGGAACCCATCCCAAAGATATGTCATCAAAAATACAAAAAGGTATATATACAAAGCTATTAACTGCAACACTGTAATAGCAAGACTAAAGAAGAAACCTAAATGTTCAACAAGGGACTGGAATAGTAAACACACAGCAGGACTGTACAGCTATAAGATAAAGGGAAAATTTAAAAAGAAAAGAAAGGAAAAGGACACAAGACAAATATTTCTATACACTGCTATAAAGTATCTGCCAGGTGCACTTAAATAAAAGAAGAAAATCTGGGGTTAAATGGATATAGACTACTAATATTTATCTGATTCATTAATATTTTTGTATTTAAGTATTTATTTACTTATTTTGGCACCAGGGATTGAATTCCAGGGTGCTTAACCACTGGCCCATATCCTCAGCCCTTTTTATTTCAGTAAGAAATAAAAGACAAGTTTTCAATAAGTTACTTAGGGCCTCACTAAGTTGCTGAGGCTGATCTCAAACTTGTGATCCTCCTGCCTCAGACTTCAGAGTCACTGAGATTAAAGGCATGTGCCACCATGCCTGGTTTATTAATATTTGTAAATGAAAAAATTAAAAAATTAAAGTTATTCATAGAGCCGGGCATGGTGGCACAGATGTAATTCCAGTGGCTCGGGAGGCTGAGACAGGAAGATCTGAAGTTCAAAGCCAGCTTCAGCAACTTAGCAAGGCACAACTCAGTGAGACCATGTCTCTAAATAAAATACAAAAAAAGGGCTGAGGATATGGCTTAGTGGTGAGTGCCCCTGAGTTTAATCCCCAGTACCAAAAAAAAAAAAAAAAAAAAAAGTTATTCATAGGATAGGAAGGGAACAAAGTAAAAGACAGTTGTCTAAATATACCTTGTTTTATAGATTTATCTTTGGAGTCATGTAAAGACTGTAAAACAATATAATTATCTAAAATAAACATTTTAAGGTACATCTAACTAGAAACTTAAAGATGAATTTGATGTTTTAAGTTGATGGCAAAAACCAAACAGAGGCCAGGCACAATGGCATACGACTGTATTCCCAGCAGATCGGGAAGCTGAGGTAGGAGGATCTTGAGTTCAAAGCCAGCTTCAGCAATTTAGCAAGGCCCTAAGCAACTCAGCAAGATCCTGTCTCTAGATAAAATATTTTAAAAGGGCTGAGGCTATGGCTCAGTGGTTAAGCACCCCTGGGTTCAATCCAGTACCAAAATAAAAAGGTGGGGGGAATTATTTCAAGTGACTTTAAAATATGCTAATTTAACAGTACATTCCTAATAGAATATACACCACAGGATCAAAAAAGAGCTGCAAAACATCTTAAACTATTTGGCAACAGTGTTGCTATTACAAGACTATGGGTGAATATTGTAGAATAAAACAAATAAATTATATTGATGTACCAATGTTAAGGAAAAGGGAGATGAAGATTTAAGGTTGAAGAGGTTGGGTTAAAACCCTATAGATGTTTCACAGATTGTTGTTTTGCACATCAATTTAATGTTCACACTGACAATTTTTCATTGTTTCATTCAAAATATTTCCCTGTATGAGCATTTATGCAATGTATAAAGCCTAGGAATATGGGACTTATCTTTGATTGTCTTGTTTTTTAGTAAAAGAAATATATAGAAACAAAAAAAAACCCCTATAGTTCTGAACTTTATTTAAAGTTATAATGACTTGAGATATTCTATAATTACTCATGTATTGTTCATATTTCCCACCTCTATCCACTGAAAAACCCTGAAACAAAGACCAACCTAGTGATTTATGAACACCCATTGGACCCAAATTATGGGTCCTTGTTTTTCCCACAAAAAAACAAGTAAGAACCTGAGGATATAGCTCAGTTGGTAGAGTGCTTGCCTTGCAAGCACAAGACCCTGGGTTCAATTCCCAGCACTGCAAACAAACAAACAAGTAGGGCTCCTTGAGAACAGCTGATTTCAGACCTGGGGCAGGAAATGTGGCAAAACAAGCCTGAACCATCTTGTAATACCAAAGCACAAGAATACTACCAAGGACATGACAAAAAGATATTCTGAGTATGATAAGAATAACTGCAATGGACTGAAACACCTCAAATATGTGTAAATCCACTCGTTAATAATAGCAATACTTTATATAAACAACACACTGGAATTTGGAGCATGCGAAAAAACAAATTCGTTATTTTAAAGGCTAGTAAATAAGCCAGGCCTGGTGGCAAAGGGTGTGGTGGCACAAGCCTGTCATCTCAGCCAGTCAGGAGGCTGAGGCAGAAGGATCAAAAGTGCAAGGCCAGCTTCAGCAACTTAGCAAGGCCCTAAGCAACTAAGTGAGAGCCTATCTTTAAAAATAAAAAGGGATGAGGATGTAGTTCAGTGGTAAATTGTCCCTGGGTTAAAAGTCTACAGTACCCTAAATAAATAAATAAATAAATATATATATATATATATATAAATAAATATATATATAAATAAATATATATATATATTATATATATATAAATGTTAGTAAATAAAGGGAAAAATGAAACGTTGATCCTGCCTTTTCCTATACATACCAAAGAGTTGATGCAGGCAAATTTGTCTTTGTAGAAATATTCCTATGAAATGATAGAAACAGAAAATCACTTTACAAGCCCCAATTTTTAAAAATGGGTCTGATTAAGAAATGTCAATATCTGCTAACATAACAAAAACAGAGAAAAGAAAACACTGTTTTCTACTGACAGTACCTAATACCTCTGAAATGTTCTCACCAATAATATAATTACAAGTGTTTTACCTGGAGTGTGTGAGCCAGGCCCATGAAAATAGTCTGGGGAAAATAAACTTTATTGGGAAAAATTTACATCCTGATTTTCAGTAACATTATTTGAAAATTTAACAACCCTTTCAATTATGAATGTAGATGACTACTATAGTACTACAATACCTAGACTTTGCTGCCTAAAACATTCAGGAATTAGTCAGGCATGACACACATGTAATTCCAGCAACTCAGTCAAGAAGACTGAGGCAGGAGGATCACAAGCCTGAGGTCAAGCTGGGAAATTCAGCAAAATAAAAAATGAAAAATGAAATATAAAATGAAAATGAAATAAAAAATGAAAAATAAAAAATGGGCTGGGAATGTAGCTCAGTGGTATATTATGGATTCGATAAATTCAATCTGGGTTGAATCAGGGGAAAATTTTTCCTATGAAAGAAGTACTATTCCAAAAACATAAATTAAAGACAGCCCTTTTAGCAAATGATACTGGGAAAACTGGTTGTCCATAGGTAAATGAGTGAAACTAGACTCTTATCTCTCACCCCACACAAAAATCAACTCGAAATGGATCAAAGACCTAGGAATTAGACCAGAAACTATAAAGAAGGTCAACACTCCATCATAGAGGCAAAGGCAAAGAATTACTCAATAGGACCTCCAAGGCTCAGGAAATAATGCCAAGAGTTAATAAACGAGATGGCATCAAATTAAAAAAAAATTCTGCACAGCAAAGGAACAATTAGGAATGTGAAAAAAGACCCTACAGGATGGGAGAAAATCTTTGCTAGCTACTCTTCTGGCAGAGGATTAATATCTAAAATATATAAAGACCTCAAAAAACTTTACACCAAAAAATCAAATAACCCAATTAATAAATGGGCAAATAAATTAAACAGAGACTTCTCAAAAGAAGAAATAAAAAGGGCCAAAAGTATGCAAAAAAAGTGTCCGACATCATTAGCAATTTTAGAAATGCAAATCAAAATTACGTGAGATTTTATCTCATACCAGTCAGAATGGCAGTCATCAAGAATACAAACAGTAACAAATGCTGGAGAGGATGTGGAGAAAAAGAAACACTTTTACAATGTTGGCAGGATTGTAAATTAGTCCGATCACTATGGAAATCAGTATGGAAGCTCCTGAAAAGAACCACCATATGAGCCAGCTAGCTACACCACTCCTCACTATTTATCCTAAAGAATCAAAGTCATCATACTACATGTATACTCATGTTTATAGCAGCACAATTCACAATAGCCAAACTATGGAACCAACATAGGTGTCCATCAACTGATGAAAGAATAAGGAAAGTGTGTACATATACACAATGGAGTTTTGTTCAGTCATAAAGAAAAATGAAATTATGTCATTTGCAGGAAAATGGACAGAACTAGAGACCATATGTTAAGCAAAATAAGCCAAACTCAAAAGGTCAAGGGATGCCTGTTTTCTCTCTTATGCAGCAGCTAGAGAGGAAAAAGGAAAAGAAGGGTGGAGGCGGATCTCATGTAAATCAAAGGGAGACCAGTAGAAAAAAGGGATCAGGGGGTGAAGAGAGGAGACAGAGAGGGGAAGTGCTGGGGAGTGATACTGGCCAAGATGACTTTGCTATATTATGTGCATGTATGAAAAAGTACAACAAATCCCATCATTATGTACAACTATAATGAACCAATAAAACAGCGGAAAAACAGAAAAAGAAAGAAGTATTGTAAATCCACCAGAAAGGCACAGTCAACAAAAACCATGACATAGGAAACTCTGTAAAACAAATAAACTGTTTCTTCAGAAATAAGCTCAGAGCAAAAAAAGCGAGGGAGGAAGCCTAGAGAGAGAAAAAATATATACATAAAACAAACAATTGCAATGTGTGCAGCTTCCTTGTATCTTGACTTAATAAAAATAAATAAATAAAAAATATGAGCCAGGGGCATGGTGGAGCAGGCCTGTAATCCCAGTGACATGGAAGGCTGAGACAGGATTGTGAGCTCAAAGCCAGCCTCAGTTACTTAACAAGAACAAGACTATGTCTCCAACAAGTGGGGGCAGGGCAGGGAGTCAGTGCTGGATGAAATCCCCAGAACCACAAAAATAAAATAGACAATTATAATTTGAATATGAACTAGTTATTTGATATTAAGGAATTATTGTTAATTTCTAGATGAGATAGCAAGATTATGATTATGTCTTTAAGTCCTTATCTTTAAGAGATGAATACTGAAATACTTATGCATAATATTATCTGATGCCTAGATTTACTTTAAGATCATCAAGGAAGGAGGAAGTAGAGAGGTATAAATGGCACAAGATGAGTCACTGACATTTATTGAAACTGTACGATGAGTACATCACAGGGAATAGCCTCTGCTTTTATTTCAAAATTTCCACAATAAAAAAATTTTAAAAGAAACATCGCACTGATAAGGTTTTTCAGACACACCAAAGCATCACATGTATTTGCTTTCAGCTATAATTATACCAACCAAGTGTGGTAACGCTCATTTTCTTTTGCTAATGAGAAGTTCTAGTTTCTGATTAGTTAAAAGACACAGAAAAAAATGAATTCATTATTACTGAACAAATGCAATTATAGGAGCAAAGTGTTAAAATTTAAAAAAAAATAGTGAAAGGGGTTCATGAGGGAGGAAAAACATGAATACTGCTGATCCAATATAAAGTATCTCACACAATTATCCTTACCATGTGTGTTTGGCCCCCCAAGTAAGGTTGTAGGCTCCTGATGTCATATTCATCTCTGTTCATCCTGTATGTAAATTATTATGGACTAGCTGAACTGCTACAAAGGTTAAGAAAGGCCAACAGAGAAAGCTGGCCTTACTGAAGGCCCATTAGTCCATCCGCAGCAAATGGATTATAAATAGAAATTATAATGGATTATAAGAAGAAATAGTTCTACAGTGTAATTTAGAAATGTGCCAACCCATATGTGACCATTAGAAAGCATTCAACTTAAAAATGTAGGGGTTGTGGTATAGCTCAGTGGTGGAGAGCTTGCTTAGCATGAGCCAGGCCCTGGGTTCAATCCCCAGCATCACAAAAGTAAATTAAAAATAAAGTATAAAATGAGTCATGGTGCATAGTGAAATGGGACAGAGTGATAGTGATCTGCTCTGCTGGGTAATATGAATTCCACAAAGAAGGGAACTTGACAAGTCGTGAAGTCCTATTCCACTACCAAGACTTCAGATATCAAGAGTAGAAGGAAAAGTTCCATGGAGTGAGGAGGTCATGTCATTTATTTTGTCCTTTTTCTAGATTTATCAAGCAACTTCAGATTTCATATTTTGTGTGTGTGTGTATGTGTGTGTGTGTATGAGATCTTATATCTTGTATGCTGGCTTTTCTGTTGGAAGGGTCTTATTATGACCAGCTTCAAATTTAGCAGGGCTGATTCTCATTATTAATTAGTACATTCATTTTCAAATATAAATGTAAGTTTGAATAGCACAAGCACTTTCTCTAGTACCTGGTCACCCTCAAATGAATTGACTGATGTTCCAAACATACAGAACTAGAAAAATTCCAGCAAGAAACAGGAATCCTGAGGTTCAGATGTCAGTCTTATCCACAACTCTAGAAGCATATTCATAAAGTCTTGCCAGAACCATAGTCCAGCATTTTATGAAGCAACAAAGCAATATTTTCCAAAAACTATCCCATTAATTATGCCACTTACATTTTCTTATATTTATGATTATTATACAGAATAATGTAGTAAGACATCCCTGATTTTAGCAAATTTTTTTCTCTACTAATCTTCACAAAATATCATACTGTACTTCTTAGACTAGAGGAGGGGAAAACAGTGAACCAATTGTGCAGCATTGTTCTTAACACAACAGAAGTGCAGAAAAGATCAAGCCTAATGTGGGTCTAGATCCAGCAAGGAACCCCACTGAATTACATCCAGTCGCTTTAGTTGTAATTCAGGATATTCTCAATGAAAACAATCTTCAACCTCTGGCTTTCCCAACTCTGTTAGTCCCTGGAACTGTTTCATTCTGCCCTAAATGAGCAGGAACAAGAGAAGGCTTAGAGTCAAAGGATACTAGTAGATAGAAGGGGTAGGAAATCAACGACTTGGATAAACTGGTGAATAGATCAAATTACCTGACAATACATTAAAGAATCACAGAATCTGGGTGGGATTATGGGACATTTTGGGGTTACAGTCTTCATTATCCACTTTATGTGTACCAAATTTTCTGATAAGGAAAAATTTCATTTTAAAATTTTTGTTAGTTTTTAAAGGAACCAGCAAAGTAAAGACACCAGGAAAAAACAGTAATTATAACATTAGAAGACTTCTCCTTGCTCCTCACTTTGAATCCTCGTGCTAACTTGGATTCATAGCGTACTTTCCTCTTGTTTCCCACCCACCTCCTCCTACCCTGAGATCCTCTGTTTACAATTCAAGGTTTCTAAACTGCTGACTTAAAACTCCCTGGATTTGCCAGTGGGGCATACATCACCATCAGGAATTATTTATGTATCACATTCATGCTAATGGACCCCATCAGAATACTTTGGTTTTTTTTTATAGTGCCTCAGAATACTTTGTTTTTTTATAGTGCCTCATAGTCTACAAAAGTTTTTCTATATCCTACCTTATTTGATTTTTGATCCATCCACCAATACTGCAGGGTTATAGACAAGGAAACTGAAGCTAAGAGAAGCTGAATGGTTCACCTAACTGACGCTCTTCGAAAGTGTCAGTTACAAAATACAAATCCACTGGCATTAAGTAGAGAGCTTTTGCCACATATCTCATACATGACTCTATCAAAATAACTTCAAATTAGAAGATCTATTATTTTTTTTCTTCTAACCAAATACTTGATAAAAAACAAATGAAATGTTAGTCAGTAGGCAGAAAGTAGAGAGATAAGGGGGAGAGAACAGAACAAAGGAGACTAATCTATAAGAGTGGCAGAATAGATCCAAGGTAGCGGACTAAAGGGAGGCTGCATTCCTTGTCACTCCATAACTCAGGTTTCAAGCAGAGGATATCTGTTCCTTGGTAAGGCAGTTTTTGCAGTTTATTGATCCTCTACTGTTTACCCCATTTGTCTTCTGCGATCACCTGCAGTCTGCCAGCATATCAACTACTTTTTGAGTGCAGATTGCTCACTGGCACCTACTATCCACCATTTGACTGCCACTTGCCTGTCCATCGCTTGCCTTTCACCTACCCATCACCCACGACCCGAGGTTCACCTCCCCATCATCTGACAGCAGTCAGCAGACTGACCACAGACCGCCAGTGGAGCACCAGCTGCCTACTATTACGTGGAAGTTCACTATCACAGTACCTGCAGGATTGGCTACACGTGGCTGCTAACATTTTGAGACAACAGCCAGGACTTGTAGGACCCCTGACTGGACTGACTGATACATATAGGGTAATACTGTCTCTTTCATTCTACTGTATTTCCATCCCTACCCCCTCCCACCCCTTTTTCCTCTACACCATCCAAAGTTCCTTCATTCTTCTCTCCCCCGCATCACCCACCCTTGTTATATATTGTCATGCACTTATCAGAGAAAACTTTGGCCTTTGGTTTTTGGGATTGGCCTATTTCACTTAGTATGATATTTTCCAACTTCATCCATTTACCAGCAAATGCCATAATTTTATTCTTCTTTATGACTGAGTAATATCCCATTGTGTATATGTACCACAGTTTCTTTATCCATTCATCAATTGAAGGACATCTGGGTTGGTTCCACAATCTAGCTATTGTGAATTGAGCTGCTGTGAACATTGATGTGGCTGCATCACTGTAGTATGCTGATTTTAAGTCCTTTGGGTATAAACCGAGGAGTGGGTCAAATGGTGGGTCAAATTCTAAGCTTTCAGAGAAACCTCCATACCGCTTTCCATAGTGGCTGCACCAATTTGCAACTCCACCACCAATGTATGACTGTGCCTTTTTCCCCACATCCACACCAACACTTATTATTGCTTGTGTTCTTGATAATAGCCATTCTAATTGTAGTTAGATGAAATCTTAGGGTGGTTTTAATTTGCATTTCTCTAATTACTAGGGATGATGAACACTTTTTCATGTATTTGTTGATCACCTGTCTATCTTCTGTGAAGTGTCTGCCCATTTCCTTAGCCCATTTATTGATTGGGTTCTTTGTATTTTTGGTGTAAAGTTTTTTAAGTTTTTTATAAACTTTGGAAATGAGTGCTCTGTCTGAAGTGTGTGGAAAAGATTTTCTCCCACTCTGCAGGCTCTCTTTTCACATTATTAATTGTTTCCTATGCTGAGAAAGAACTTTTTAGTTTGAATCTATCCCATTTATTGATTCTTGCTTTTATTTCTTGCACTATGGGGGTCTTGTTAAGGAAGTCTGGTCCTAAGCCAACGTGATGGAGATTCGGGCCTACCCTTTTTCTATTTGGTGAAGGGTCTCAGGTCTAATTCCTAGATTCTTGATCCATTTTGAGTTGAGTTTTGTACAGGGTGAGAGATAGGGGTTTAATTTCATTTTACTGCATATGAATTTCCAGTTTTCCTAGCTCCATTTGTTGAACAGGCTATCTTTTCTCCATTGTTAGTTTTTGGCACCTTTGTCTAGTATGACTGTACTTATGTGGGTATGTCTCCATGTCTTCTATCCTGTACCATTGATCTACCTGTCTATTTTGGTGCCAGGACCATGCTGTTTTTGTTACTATTGCTGTATAGTAGAGTTTAAGGTCTGGTATAGTGATACCTACTGCATCACTCTTCCTGCCCAGGATTGCTTTGGCTATTCTGGGTCTTTTTTGTTCTTCCAGATGAATTTCATAATTGCTTTTTCTGTTTCTATGAGAAATGTCATAGGAATTTTAATTGGAATTGTGTTAAATCTGTATAGACCTTTGGTAGTATGGCCATTTTGATAATATTAATTCTGCCTATCCAAGAACATGGGAGATATTTCCATCTTCTAAGGCCTTCCTCAATTTCTTTCTTCAATGTTTTGTAGTTTTCATTTTAGAGATCTTTTACCTCTTTGGTTAGATTGATTCCCAAGTTTTTTTGTTTGTTTGTTTGTTTGTTTTTGAGGCTATTGCGAATGGAGTTGTTTTCCTCATTTCCCTTTCAGATGTTTCATCGCTTATGTATAAAAATGCTTTAGATTTATGTGTGTTGATTTTATATCCTGCTATTTTGTTGAATTCATTGATGAGGTCTAGAAGTTTTCTGGAGGAGTTTTTTGGATCCTCTAAATAGAGAATCATATCATCATCAAATAGTGACAGCTTGAGTTCCTCTTTTCCTATTTGTATCCCTTTAATTTCTTTAGTCTGTCTAATTGCTCTGGCTAATATTTCAAGTACGATGTTGAATAGAAGTGGTGAAAGAGGGCATCCCTGTCTTGTTCCCATTTTTAAAGGGAATGCTTTCAGTTCTTCTTCATTAAGAATGATGTTGCCCAATTGAAATAACCATATGATTCTTATCCTTATTAAGTCTATTGACATGATGAATTACATTTATTGATTTACGGATGTTGGACCAACCTTGCATTCCCAGAATGAACCAAACTTGATCGTGGTGCGCTATCTTCTTAATATGTTTTTGATTATGGTGTGCCAGTATTTTGTTAAGGATCTTTGCATCTATATTCATCAAGGATATTGGTCTAAAATTTTCTTTCCTTGATGTGTCTTTGCCTGGTTTGGGTATGAGGGTGATATTAGCTTCATAGAATGAGTTTGGTAGGGTTCCCTCCTTTTCTATTTCCTGAATTACTTTGAGAAGTATTGGAATGAGTTCTTCGAAGGTCTTGTAGAACTTGGCTGAGAATCCATCTGGGCCTGGGCTTTTCTTGGTTGGTAGGCTTTTGATGGCTTCTTCTGTTTCATTGCTTGATATTCATCTGTTTAAATTGTGTATGTCCTCCTAGTTCAGTATGGGAGGATCATATGTCTGTAGAAATTTGTCGATGTCTTTGGTATTTTCTATTTTGTTGGAATACAGATTTTCAAAGTAGCTTCTCATTATGTTATGTATTTCAGAGGTGTCTGCCATGTTATTTCCTTTTTCATCATGAATGCTAGTAATTTGAGTCTTCTCTCTCCTTCTCTTTGTTAGTATAGATAAGGGTTTGTCTATTTTGTTTACTTTTTCAAAGAATAACTTTTTGTTTTGTCAATATTTTGAATTGCTTCCTTTGTTTCAATTTCATTGATTTCAGCTCTGATTTTAATTATTTCCTGTCTTCTACTTTTGGTGTTGTTCTGTTCTTCTTTTTCTAGGGCTTTGAGCTGTAATGTTAGGTCATTTATTTGTTGACTTTTTATTCATTTCTTGAATGCGCTCCATGCAATGAATTTTCCTCTTAGTGTCCCAAAGATTTTGATATGTTGTATCGTTGTTCTCATTTACCTCTAAGAATTTTTTTATCTCCTCCCTGATGTTTTCTGTTATCCATGCTTCATTCAATAACATATTATTTAGTCTCCAGGTGTTGGAGTAATTTCTGTTTTTTATTTTGTCATTGATTTCTAATTTCATTTCATTATGATCTGATAGAACACAAGGCAGTATCTCTATTTTTTTGTATTTATTAAGGGCTGTTTTGTGGCATAACATATGATCTATTTTCGAGAAGATTCCATGTGCTGCTAAGAAAGTGAATCTGCTCATTGATGGATGGAATATTCTATATGTCTGTTAAGTCTAAGTAATTGATTGTGTTATTGAGTTCTATGGTTTCTTTGTTTAGTTTTTGTTTGTGGTGACAGCAGTGTGTTAAAGTCACCCAGAATTATTGTGTTGTGGTCTATTTGATTCCTGGAATTGAGAAGGATTTGTTTGATGTACAGGGATGTACCATTGTTTGGGGCATAAATATTTATAATCGTTATGTCTTCCTGATATGGTTCCCTTAAGCAGTATGAAATGTCCTTCTTTATCCCTTCTGACTAATTTTGGCTTGAAGTCCACTTTATCTGAAATAAGGATGGAACCCCTGCTTTTTTACTGAGTCTGTGTGCATGGTAGGTTTTTTCCCATCCTTTCACCTTTAGTCTGTGGATGTCTTTTTCTATGAGATGAGTCTCTTGCAGGCAGCATATTGTTGGGTCTTTCTTTTTAATCCATTCTGCCAGTCTATGTCTTTTGATTGATGAGTTTGGGCCATTAACGTTCAGGGTTATTATTGGGATGATTTGTATTCCCAGTCATTTGGGCTTATTTTTGGTTTTTAACTTGACTTGGTTTCTCCTTTGAATGGATTTTCCTTTAAGGTAGTTCCTCCCTTTGTTGACCTACATTTTTGTTTTTATTTCCTCCTCATGGAATATTTTGTTGAGAATATTCGGTAGCACAGGCTTTCTATTTGTAAATTCGTTTAACTTTTGTTTATCATGGAAGGATTTTATTTCGTCTTCAAATCTGAAGGTTAGTTTTGCTGGGTATAGGATTCTTGGTTGGTAACCATGTTCTTTCAGAGCTTGAAATATGTTGGTCCAGGCCCTTCTAGCTTTTAAAGTCTGGGCTAAGAAATCTGCTGATATTCATATTGGTTTCCCCCTATATGTAATCTGATGCTTTTCTCTTGCAGCCTTCAAAATCCTGTCTTTATTTTGTATGTTAGGCATTTTCATTATAATGTGCCTTGGTGTGGATCTGTTGTGATTTTGTGCATTTGGTGTTCTGTAAGCCTCTTGTATTTGATTTTCCATTTCATTCTTCAGGTTTGGGAAATTTTCTGATATTATTCCATTGAATAGATTGTCCATTCCTTTGGTTTGTATCTCTGTGCCTTCCTCAATCTGATAATTCTTAAGTTTGGTCTTTTCATGATGTCCCGTAGTTCTTGGAGATTCTGTTCATGATTTCTTACCATCTTCTCTGTTTAGGCCACTTTATTTCCAAGATTAAATATTTTGTCATCATTATCTGAGGTTCTGTCTTCCAAGTGGTCTAGTCTGTTGGTGATGCTTTCCATTTAGTTTTAATTTGGTTTATTGTTTCCTTCATTTCAAGGATTTCCATTTGTTTTTTGTTTGTTTGTTTTTTTGATAATATCTCTTTGTTGAAATGATCTTTTGTTTTCTGCAGTTGCTCTTTCAACTCCTTATTGGTATGATCATTCATTGCCTGCATTTGTTCTCTTATTTCATCCTTTGCTACATGAATCATTTTAATCATGTATAATTTGAAGTCCTTTTCTGGCATTTCTTTTATCATATTGTCACTGGATTCTATTAATATAGAACCTAGATTTGTTTGGATCGTTTTCTTCCCTTGTTTTTTCATGTTGTTCGTGTATCTTCCCCTCTAGCAGTGCAGATCTGGGGTATTGCAGTTTCCCCCCTATAGACTTATAGTGGCCCTATAGGTTTCCAAATTCTTTTCTTTAAGGGGAGATCAATATTAGCAGTTCCCAGTTCAGACAGTATGCAACCCAAAACCAAATAGCCCCTATGAGGACATTAACAATATTGTCATAATAAACAGAATGAGTTCAATTAATATCTTCAGTATAACAAATAGATTTACCATAAGGTCTGCAGTTTCTAATGGAGGACAAAGAGGATGCGGAGGGGTGTAGGATGTAGCTGTTAATGGGATAAGAAAAGAATATAATGAAGTTCTAGATCATAGAGTGAGAGTGTAATCAAAAGAAGTCAGTTGGTAGCATGAGAAAAGGGAGAAAGAGACGCTGAGGGAACATGTAACAAAAGGAAAAGAGAGCAAGAAAATAAAGAAATAAAAACTTTAAATTTTTCAATAAGGAGAAAAAAGAAAATCTACACTATAACAGTCATATAGTATTCAAACCTCCCAGTCTTCAGTAGCCTGATATATGAGCGGTACCTGACAGTGAGCTTCCAGTCTCCAGCAGGCATCTCAGAATGGGATTTGCCCCACCTAAAGATGGGAGATACAGCTTCCACAGACTATCCAAGATGGCCGCTCTGGCTTCCAAATGTGTTGGCAAATGGGGAGCTGCAGCTCGGGTGTGGGTGTGGTCAGCTGGAGGTCCTGGGGTGTGGTTGGTCAAGCAGTGGTCCTGGAGGTGGGGTGTTGTCAGTCTGGTTGTGGGATCCTGGAAGCAGGGTGCATTGGTCGGTCTGGGGTCCTGGTGGTAGGGCACACTCAGTTGGTCTGGGGATCCTGGTGGCAGGGAGTCACTTGATGTGAGGGTCCCAGAGGCGGGGAGTGATTGGTCAGGCTGAGGGATCCTGGACACAGGGCTCAGTCAGTCCAGCCAGGGGTTCTACAAATCCTGGCTGTTGTCTCAAAATGGCAGCAGCCACGTGTAACCAATCCTGCAGGTACTGTGATGGTGAACTTCCAGGCAACAGCAAGCAGCTGGTGCTCCACTGGCAGCCTGTGGTCAGTCTGCTGACTGCTGTCGGATGATAGGGAGGTGAACCTCGGGTGGTGGGTGATGGGTAGGTGAAAGGCAGGCGATGGACAGGCAAGTGGCAGGCAAATGACAGATGGTGAGCAATCTGCACTCAAAAAGTAGTCAATATGCTGGCAGACTACAGGTGATCACAGTAGACAAATGGGGTAAACAGCAGGGGATCAATAAGCTGCAAAAAACTGCCTCACCAAGAAACAGATATCCTCTGCTTGAAACCTGAGTTATGTAGCGACAAGGAACACAGCCTCCCTCTAGTCTGCCATCTTGGATCTCCAAAATAAAAATTTTTTAAAGGAATGGAGATGCAGCTGGTAGGTAGAGCACTTGCCTAGCATGTGTGAGGTCCCAGATTTCATCTGCAGTACAAAGAGGAGAAGGAGAAGGAAAAAAAGAAAGATGAAGGAGAAGGGAGTAGAGGAGGACAAGTTATTCAGGGCAAGAGAAGAGCTATGGGAACTTCATTCCAGCAGTGGGAACAGCATTCCCTAGCGTGACTGGAACATGGAGATGCAGCTCATCCAGAGGAAACAGCAGTTACCTAATCTTTTCCAAACCTGAGTACAACTTGAACAGTCAGTAGCAATTATTCTTGGTTGACAATTTCAAACACTGAGCATGTGTGAAAGGTTAGGGTTTAAAAGAAAAGTTTCCTTGACATTTTATGAATTGCTATATTTTTACCAATGCCCAGGTGGTCTTCTTTCTTTGTACTTTAAAGCTATTTATTTATTGAAACCATTTTAAGTTTCATCACTAACTGTGGGAGGGAGAATATTGGCCTTCCCAAAACACCCAAGTCCTCTTCCCAAATCTATAAATAGAATAACTTAGAGGGAAAAGGGTCCTTTGCACATGTGATTAGGTGAAGTGGCTTGAGATGGGGAGGTCATCCTGGATTATCCAAGTAGGGCCAATCTAACCACATGACCCTTATAAGGGAGAACCTTTTCCAGCTATAGTCAGAGGGTCAGAGAGATGCTGGTTTCAAAGATCTAAACGGATCATGAGCCAAGGAATGCAGGCAGCATCTAGCAGCTAGAAAATGTAAACCAATTGATTCTCCCCTAATCTCTCTAAAAAAGAATGCAGCCCACCATCATTTTGATTTTGGCTTAGTGAGATCTGTATTGGCTTTCTGAACAATATAACTATAAAATAGTAAATTCATGGAGGCTCTTTTGATGTATGTATGTGGTGCCAGGGATCGAACCTAGGGTCTAACACTGAGTCATATCCCCAGCCCCTTTTTTAATTTTATTCTGAGACAGGGTCTCAGGAAGTTGCTAAGGTTGACCTCAAACTTGAGGTCCTCCTGCCTCAACCTCCTAAGCAGCTGGGATTACAGGTGTGTATCACCACCCCCAGGAAATTTGTGTCATTTTAAGTCAATAAATTTGTGGTCATTTGTTATGAAAGCAATAGAAAACTAGCGGGCTAAGTCAAAAATGTGTGAGATACTTTAAAACAGTACTTGAATCATTATGTTAGACCTAGTCACATTCATCTCAATGAATTTCCTCACTAATAAGATAATCCCATCAAATAAAAAGTCCCTTAAATAACCACAGGCAAGGTTGATCAGGAGCCACCCTGGATTAAAATATTTTCATCATTTGCCAGAAGGAAACTAAAACCATGCCATCAAGTCAGAAACTACTAAACTACTTTGATGCAGACCAACAAAAATAAAAGTATAAATACAGTGATTCCTTCATATGCAGTATGGCCTGCATAACTCTTAGATATTCAAGAATAGGGGAAACCTGTTAAAGCTCTCCCACTTCCTGTACAGGAAGAGGGAAATGCCAGTCTCTGTGCTGTCCTCTTACACATCTGAACTTACTGAGTTTTCACACAGCACTGTAAAGTAGGTAGTGCTTTGCCAAAGTTCAAGTTTCTTAACCAAGTTCATATGGCAAATAAATGACAACATCGGGTTCAAATCTAAATATGAGTCTCCAGCCTGTGTTCTTTCCATTCTGCCATGCTAAGAAAATGAATAACTAAAAATAAAGATAATGAAGTGCACAGCACCAGGATGATGACCTCTAAATTTTTATGGCATTTTGGTTATAACCCTTTTTTCCTATTTTCTACATCTGCCTATGAAGTTTTATATATTGCATTTGCTTTACTAGATAATAAATGAAGAAACTGTGTCAGGGATATTTTTGACCCCTTCTCCAAATATACATGTAGCCACACATAATATCTAGTAAGAATAGGATGATGATAGTGATAATAATAATAATCACCTCATAATCATTGTGCACTATATGCCACCATATGCCAAGCACTATGCTAACAATTCCACAGTCCTAATGCATTTAAACCAACAATCCTATGATGTAGGTACTATTATTGTTGCTATCTATAGAAAAAGAAATCGAGACACAGAGATATTAAACAACTTACCCAATATCACACAGCAGACAAACAATAAAATCTGGAAAATAACCCCAGTGTGACTTTAGAGCTCATAACCACTGCTGTATTGCAAGAACACTACTTGTATCCATTAGGGACTCAAAAAACCTTTCTTCTTATTCCAACAAAACTTAGGTAGCTTGATAAAATCAATTATGTGCCTGGCATCATACTAAGTGCTTATATATGATAATTCATTTCAATCTCATAAAAACTCACCTGGCATGGTAGTACATGCATGTAATCCCAGATGAAGAGACTGAGGCAGGAGGATCACAAATTCAAGGTGAGCCTCTGAGTTTAAGGAGACATTGTCTCATTAAAAATAAATAAATAAAAAGTTCTGGGGAATGTGGCTCAGTGGTAGAATATCCCTGGCTTCAATTCCAAGTATCAAAAGAAAAAGAAACTCACAAACACTCTTATGAGATACAGATGATTAGCATAGTTACACTGTTGAGAAAGTGAGGTTTGACTGTTCAGAGGAGTAACTTGACCAAGGTCAGAGAATTACTAAGTCTATATTTTTCCTAGTCCACAAACTGCCTCTCTTATAATAATAATAATAAAATATATAATATTGAGGATTATTATACTACATAGGGAGATCAATTGATATAAACTATCCACCCTAACAATGGGCATTGATTAGTACAACCCATTTGATGGTGTGTTCTACAGTGATTTTTATAATGGGTGTTCTGATAAAAATTAGAGAAAAGGCTGGGCAGGTGGCGCACCCCTATAATCCCAGCAACTCAGGAGTCTGAGGCAGGAGGATCACAAGTTTGAGGCCAGCCTCAGCAATTTAGCAAGACCCTGTCTCAAAATAAAAAATAAAAAGGGCTAAGGATGTAGCTCAGTGGTACAGCAACCCTGGGGTCAATCCTCAGTACTGCAAAATTAATGAAGGGAAGAAGGTGTAAAATCTATTTATGATAGTCTTTTTCCCCCTTCTATTTTTGATTAGCTGAATGAGAAAGTGTGAAACACATTTTCAAATCACCTATTCTTTTTGGGTACGTGTCAGACTAACTTGAGTCGTAGATCCCAGATTTAGGGAGGGGGTAACTAGTGCGGGGAGCCCTCTGCTGTGGGCAGTATATGGAGGATTTTGCCTCTGCTTCTAGAATTTTCCCTCTCCCCAGACTCCTCTGTGTAAATTCCAAGAGAAGCACCCAGCTGGACACACAGGAGCTCCAGCAGGGGCTGGAAAGGTGGGTGCAGGGATGGGGGAGGGCATGATTAGGAAGCGTGGGATTGGTACTGAGTCATAAATGCACTGCTGTTTCAAGTTTATGTCCGTGAGACAGACACACCCCCCCCTCTCCCCCCACCCACCCCAATCTGGCACCAGAACTGAAAACAGATTAACCCTGCTCTCAACGGCAGCCAAGAAGCCACATCCCATAAAATTCTTAATACTGCCTGTCCACTGAGGCCGAATAAGAAGTTTTGAAGGACTGTTTGACTGTTATAACATCTAAACTTACTTCCTCAGGGATTATCCAACCAAACATGGTTTTCAAAACTCAACTTTTCCATTGATCTTTTTGTTTAGTGTGACTTAAACTACAAAATGTAATCTTAGAATGAAGACAAAACAACTGGCCTGCCCTTGGGAGAATGAAGGCAACTGTGAACGTGAAGAACAAATAGAGACAGACACAGAACTCTGGTGTGGTTTGGGCTCCTGGCTCCAGCTGCATCCCTGGCCTCCCTGTGGTTTGGCAGTGTGGCCCTTCCTGATTCTGTAAAGTGATAAATCCTGTTTTTTCCTAGGCCAGTGATGAGCTGGATTTCTCTAAGAACTGACCTAATCCATTCATCAAACACCAACCAGGCACCTGAAGAAACAGGAGTCTAACCCGAGCTACAAGCTCTGGGGACCCCGGCCCAGTGAGAGGAACGGAGGCGGAGGGGAGATTTCCTGTGAGTCATCCCATCTGACCCAACCTTTCAACGCCCCACAGGCCTCAGACCAGAAGCTCTGTGGCACTCCTCCCCCTCTTCAGCCTCCACTGCGGCTGGTTTCATCCAGGCAATGCTCACTACTCTCAAACTTCCCCAGTGAACTTCCACTCTCCAAAAGAAGCAAAAGAGCCCAGGTGAGAAACCTACTGCAAGCCCTCAGGAGGTGTCTTTAAGACTCACATAAATGCAGAGTGCAAAGAGGGATCTGTTTAATATAAATAAAATGTGCCAAAGGCATGTCCTGTTTGCAAGAGCAAAAAAACCGGGGAACTCCTAAATGCCTAGAAACAGAATGGTTGAAAAATGATGTGTTCACAGGAAAGAATACTGTTTAGAGAAAAAGCAAGTGTTCTGCAGCACCATGGAACAAGACGGATTAATCTCAGCAATTGACTTAGAAGAGAGATCTCAAGATTTTATACAGCTAGAATCCTTTTTATGAAGTTAAAAGCTGTGACTGAAACATACCTTGTAGAAATACATAGACATACACAATTATATGAAAATAAGAGCTAAAGAAGATTCCAGATGATGCTCATCCATGGTTGAAGAGTAAAGGGATGAAAGAGGAATTACCACTAGGTGCATATGAATTTAGTTTTCCAAAACTGAAAATCCTTGTTGTAGATATATGGAAACTTCTTACATTAAAAATATCAGTTGAGCCACTCATGGGTCACAATGGGAGTGTGTCATGAGCCAGGAATTGTGATTAATCCACTTCCACGTAACTGGAGTCTAAAAAAATTAGTCAAATTATGCTCCAGGAAGATACTTTTTTTTTTTTTTTATACTGTGATGTACTTACTCCCTGGCACTAGTGGAGATACAAATAATCCAGAGCAAGCCCAGGAGAAGATTGCCTAAGACCTGTTTTGGTTTTTTTGGTTTTTTTTTTTGTTGTTGTGTTGTTGTTGTTGCTGTCCATCTCTCAAGAACATGTGGCACAGTGTTGTATACAGAATCTGGACCAGACTGCCTGATGGGGAAACCAGAATTGCCTTCCTCACTACTGTGTGACTGATCCTGTTAGGGAAATTACCTAACCTCTCTGTGCCTCAGCTTCCACATGTGTCATATAGGGCTGGCAATTATAGTATTAAGATGCTGACTGCAGAAAGCTAGTGGGAAGAATTACACGAGGTTAATTCTCCCATCCTCAAAGTCCTGAATAGTGCTCTAAGTGCACAAAGTACAACTTAATAAAGTTTGCCATTTATTATTATTTTTATCTCTTACTTGATACTACTGTGAAAAGTTTCAAAAATGCTGTTCTAAGTATATCCTAAGCTCTTCTAGAGCAAAAAATGTTTAATAATTCTCTGGGAAGATGTGCATACACCCAGCATGAAGATAGTCTCAAATTCTCAGGATAGACTTGGACTGAGGACACTGAATCAATTTGTTTCTTCGATACTCTGGTCTTTTAGGAAGTTTTGGAATGGATTTTTCATGTACCTTTTCCATAGAATCTGTCTCTGTATCATTAACATAACACAGGTTTTGTGACATACCACTTGTCCTGATGACTTTCAATTAACAGACTCCTGTAACCATCCAAAATAAACATCCCCAAATCTGCATATTAAAACATCTATAATTTATTAACATGAAAACCACGCAAGTCTTTATTCAGAGCCTATTCACACTTTCACAGCAAGTAGTTCTAAGGAACTGAGTTATCCGGTTCCTATAGTGTTAATGGGTTAGAAATCATAAGTTAGAAAGAACACAGGCTTCCACAGATATGCTTGGTAGCACACACACATCATATGCTGACAAACTGGGAGAAAAAGTTGGAAAAAATAAGATAAGTAATTCACTTAAATGCCTCTGAGCATATTATTGCCATTCAAAAGAATCAAGTTCATGATGATCCTGAATCAAGAAGAAAAGGTGGCATCATGTTCAATGTGCATTTTTTATGAAAAAGAGTATTCTCATATCTTTTAAACATGCCATGAAGAATTTTAAATTATGTTTTATTTTTTTCTTGGCAAAATCTCTAGGATTCATTGCAAATGAACCCACTAATTAAATGGGTTGGCCTACCCCAGAGAGTTGTTCAGTACAGACCAATTAAGGGTTGGAGAATGGCTGCCAAAAAAAAGTAAGAAGAAATGATTTAGCAGAAGTGAGAAAACCATTACATGAATGGTGCCATTCAAACAGGATTAAAACTATCTCGGAAGAGTAAGTTTGGGAAGTTATTTGGGAAATTAGCCTGTGTGAAATGATAATTTCTTCATGATGATCCTTAGTAAATAATAACATAAGAATGTTTTTATAGTCCTTTTGATAAACTTACCCAAACTAAATACAAAGGTGTTTCCTGTAGGGCAGTTCACATCTTCCACATATGTGGTTACCTTGGAAACATCTCTGAAATTTCTTCCCCAGAAATAGCCTAATTTACTTCAGTTCTAACTTTTACATCTTACTTACCAAATCTAGCTGAAAATAGATTTTTACTGTTCCTAGAAATCAATTCTACCTCCAAAATGGAAAGAATTGCTACCATTTCAGTTTTGTGCCAAAAACAAAATATTGCAGGAACTTCCAAGACGAACCGCAGCCTCTAACTTAAGGTACACTCGGGCTGGTGAGAATTACATTTCACCCTGCAACGTGGTAAGTGCAATGATGAGTTAAGACAAGGACCTGACGGGGAGAAGAGGGGCACCCAAACAAGAGGTTTGTGAGGGAGAAATTGAAAGGATGTCAGCAAAGACAACTCCCCACCTTGGTGCTGTCTACAGACTTTAAGCAGCCATGAAAAGAGGTCAAACAGCAAAAGCAGCCCAGGAGGGAACCACAGGGGCAAAGGCACAGCCATGGCATGCACGCAGGAATCACAGCTGCAACCATCAAGTGAGAGTCGCACGCTCTGGGACATGAGCCTGTGGGGGCAGTGGGCTGGTGGTGGGGCCCTTGTAGTTCATACCGGGAAGCTGAAGCTCTCACAAAAGGACGAACACGGTGAGACTCCACTGATGTGAGGCTTCTAGAGAAGTCAGATTCACAGAGACAGAAAGTAGAACAGGGGTTGCCAGGGGCTGAGCTGGGAGGGGACACAGAGTTGTTTGACCGCTACGGAGTTTATGTTTGGAAGGATGACCAAGTTCTGGAAATACACATTGGTGGTGGTTGCACAACACTGTGAAAGTACTTATACTCCTGAATTATACACATAAATGCAGTTACAATGGTAAATTTTATGTTACATACATTTTATCACAATAAAAAAAAAAACAAAAAACTGTGAACGGACTTGGAGCCGCACACCTGTAATCCCAGCAACTCAGGAAGCTGAGATAGGTGAATCACAAGTTCAAGGCCAGTCAGCTGCAGCAACTTAGCAAGATCCTAAGCAACTCAGTGAGACCCCGTCTTACAATGAAAAAGGATAAAGGGTTGAGGATGTAATTCAATGATAAAGCACCTCTGGTTCAATTCCCAAGACAAAAATAATAATAATAATAGGTAAAAGGAGAAAGAGGGAGCAGGAGGAGAGGGGCCAGCAGTGAAGCTGCAGTACACACTTGTAAACTCTACGTAGTAACCAGTGGCTTTCAGTTCATTTTAGCTGCAGAAATCTTTCTTCAGACAACACAGCTGTGGACTGAATATTTGTGTCTCCCCAGAATCCATGTTGAAACCTAATCCCCAGTGTGATGGTAGTTGCAGGTGAGGGTCAAGGAGGTGATTAGGTAATGAGGGTGGAGTCTTTATGATTAAGATTAGTGCTCTCATAAAAGAGAAACCAGACCGGCTCTCTGACCTCTTGGGCGGTGAGGCACACAGCAAGAAAATAGCCCCTATGAAGCAGGAAGTGGGCCTCCACCAGACACCACATCTGCCAGCGCCTTGATCTTGGACACCCCAGCTTTCAGAACTAGAGAAATAAATTTCTGTTGTTTAAAAGCTACCCCAGTCTTCAGTCTTGCTACAGGCCAATGAACAGGCACAAAAGTCTAACTATAAAACCAGCAATAGCAACAGATCTGGGTGAAAGCTCCAGAGGCCCCTCCCAGAAGCTCACAAACTCCTAATTTTTCCATTTGTCCCCCCATGGTGAACCCTCACAAACCCCAAGAACTCCACCACAATCAGTTTGCAAACCACTGGTGTAGGTGATATGAGGAATCTCAAAAAATTTCAGCTTGAATATATGACACAGGAAATGCTAGAAACAGTAAAACCAGTCTGTGTTTAGATTTCAAATGAAATTCCCTCAGCTCATGACCTTCTCAGCAGCCATTTGTTCCTAGGCAAGTTACTTACGGATTCTGTCAAGTGGAACTAAAAACCTATTCTATAGGAGTGTCACTGGGACTGATGAATGTACGTAGGATAGCTGATACCTGGTGAATTCTCATGTACTGACAGCTGTTGGTGCCCTTTCTTCTTAGTTGGTATCACTCTGGTTTTTGGGTAGTGAGGTGATTGAGGAGGAAGGCAGGTCATGTGAATGGAAGCTGCTACAAGAGTCCAAGTGAGGAGATCAGATAAAGGTTTGCCAGCTTTTCCAGCCTCGGCATCAGACCCTGAAACCTTCTCGAGGTTGATACCCAAGAAGAATCGGATTACCATTTATGAACTCCTTTTTAAAGAGGGAGTAATGGTAGCCAAGAAGGATGTCCACATGTCCAAGCACCCAGCGCTAGCAGGTAAGAATGTGCCCAACCTAAACGTTATGAAGTCCATGCAGTCTCTCAAGTCTCCAGGCTATGTGAAGGAACGGTTTGCCTGGAGACATTTCTACTGATACCTTACCAACAAGGGCATCCGGTATCTCCACGATTATCTCCACTGAGACTGTGCCTGCCACCTCCACCATAGCGGACCAGAAACTGGCAGGCCTTGGCCCAAATGTCTGGAGGGTGAGCGACCTGCAAGACTCACCAGAGGGGAAGCTGACGGGGATACCTACAGACAGAGTGCTGTGCCCCCTGGTGCTGGAGCTGGGTGGGGCTGGGTCAGCAACCAAATTCCAGTTTAGAGGTGGATTTGGTTGAGGATATGGCCAGCCTCCTCAGTAAAGTGGGAGGGGATTATTTTGTTTTGAATAAACTTGTAGCCAGGAAAAAAAAAAAAGAAAAAAAAGATAAAGGCTTATATTGAAGTTGTGAAGGTAATAATTGAAACGGGAGAAGGCATCCAGGAATATTCTGGAAGTGTTATCAAAATGGGGAATAGGTACTAGCAGCCATCACTTCTTCCTTCACCTCAATGTGAAAAAAAAAGGAGTGAAGAAAAACAGGAAGAATCCAGAGGTAGTGTAGACTGGTCTGGAGAAGGAAGAGGACTTATCGCCTAAGGCAGAGTGACCAGAGGCCTAGTGGAGGGCCTGCTAGAGGAACACTTTTAAATTCCACTCTTACATTGCGTGGGGAGAGACACTGCCTGCTCCTTTCACATCTCCCTGCAGCATTGAGAAATTAACAGAACAGGTCAGGCTGTCCAGCCAGCAATCATTCCTCCACCCACCTGCTCCAAGATCCTTGGGTTAATGGGCTACCACCTAGAGAAGCTGCCTCCTTATTCCAAGCAGATGATACAACAGCCTATTGGAAGCGTACTGAACAATAGCAATCAACAGAGGTTCTGTTATCCAAGATTTCTCCATCCTGGGGTATATTCCTTCCCCTCTACCTAAAATTACCAGGCCTAGCAAAATTAGCTCTCCTTCAGCAACATTGGTGACACATATGGAAAATAACATAGAAAGGTGGTTCTCAAACAGGGTGATTTTTGTCCCCCAGGAGACATTTGGCAATATCCAGAGACATTTTGGTTGTCATAAGTAAGGTAAGAGTGAGGAGAGGCGTGAGCGCTATACTGGCATCAATTGGGTAGAGGCAGGGATGCTGCAATGTCCTACAATGTACAGGACAGTCACCCCAAAAATATATACGTGTGTGTGTGTGTGTGTGTGTGTGTGTGTGTGTGTACTGGGAGTTGAATGTTGAATCTAGGAACACTCTACCACTAAACTACATCCACAGCCCTTTTCTAAGACATGGTCTTGCTAGGATTGCAATTCTCCTGCATTCTATTGCTGGGATTATAGGCATGTACCACCACACCTGACCAATAAACATTCTTTCCCCCTTTTCGGAAGGAAGGAAGGAAGGAAGGAAGGAAGGAAGGAAGGAAGGAAGGAAGGAAGGAAGGAAGGAAGGAAGGGAGGGAGGGAGGGAGGGAGGGAGGGAGGGAGGGAGGGAGGGAGGGAGGGAGGGAGGGAGGGAAAAGGAAGGAAGGAAGGAAGGAAAGGAAGGAAGGAAGGAAGGAAGGAAGGAAGGAAGGAAGGAAGGAAGGAAGGAAGGAAGGAAGGAAGGAAGGAAGGAAGGAAGAGAAAAGAAAAGAAAAGAAAAAAGATTGATTTACAAGACAGAATATAAACTGTCTGATGGTATACAATTAAATAATAAGCATCTTCTGGTACTTCTAGGCACCCACAGACTTTTGTTACAGCATTGGTCATTTGAGTTGATAGTGACAAATGATGAAAGTAAAAATTAAGAGCAGAGTCTTTTGGGGACTATTGGTACTCATTATCACGAATGCCCAGCACAATAGTGTGCTCAATAAACTTACTGAATGAGTAATCTGAAATTCTTAATCATAGAGAAAAGTTGTCTCTGGGAGGCAGATAGTTAAGAGTTGGATTTACCTAGAATATATGCTTCTCATAATGAATGAATTTTAGGCCCCCAACTTTGGCCTGTATTTAGTGCCTGGTTGCCAAAAGGACTATTCTTACCTCTTTTTGGTAAAAGGAGCAGAAAAGGGCTGTGCAATTACAAACTAATCCCTCTGCATCCTGTCCACATAACGATAACACAACACATCATCTCCATTCACCAACCGCTCTCCATCCCCCACAGTTCCCTCACCACAGATGGGTATTCACTAAACTAAACTAAAACCTGGGGGGAAATTTAGTAATAGAGTAATTTAGTAATAGAGTTTAACACTTGAGAATAAAGAGCACTGGATATTTGGCGACCTGCACTTTGTCGTTGTTGTCGCTAGATTGGACAAGGAGAAATCGCCATCTAGAATTCAAGTGCCTAGATGTTTGGCATAGGTAGGACTAAAAACCTCAATGAACAAAGATCCCAGCCGACCAAAAAGGAAGCTCCAGGCCATGACCCTCAGAATAAAGATCAATAAAGGGAAGAATTTGGGGAATGTGACTAAATGAAAAAGAAGCCTCAAGAACCTTTGTCAGCCCTCAGCCACTCACTCTTTCATTTATTCTTTCATTCTTTTGTGTGCTAAGGATTGTAAGAGATATAAAAATGAAAACAACATGATTCCTGCTGTTAAAGAACTCTATCCACTGGAAGTATAAAAAGCCTCCAGAGAAAAGTAAAAAAAAAGTAAAAAAGAAAAAAAAGAAAAAGAAAAAGAAAGAAAGAAAGAAATACATTTGGGGATAAGAAATCTCAGATTTAAGAAGCAACTAGATGGGTGCAGAGGTACATGCCTGTAATCCCAGCTATTCAGGAACCTAAGACAGGAGGATCACCAGTTTGAGGTCAGTCTGGGCAAATTAGCAAGGCCTGTCTCAAAATAAAATTAAAAGGGCTGTAAGTGTATTTCAGTGGTAAAGCATTGGCCTAGCATGTGCAAAGCCCGGGATTCAATCCCCAGGACTATAATAAATAAATATATAAATAGGCTACCAGAGTTTCCTAAGTGTAAAACACACCAGAACTCTGAAAATATGAGAATATTAGGAGAATTGCTAATGTAATCATTGCTACTTATCATATCTTGCTAAACTGAAATCTGCTATATCATTTGCCCCAGTCTCAGGGCCACAGGCATCTCCTGGAGCAATCACCTCTATGTTCCCATAACCCAGGAATGCAGAGAACTAATGGTGACAGCAACCCATGCAGGCACTGAAATAACCAGACT
This sequence comes from Sciurus vulgaris, assembly GCF_902686455.1. Classification (NCBI taxonomy): domain Eukaryota; kingdom Metazoa; phylum Chordata; class Mammalia; order Rodentia; family Sciuridae; genus Sciurus; species Sciurus vulgaris. The sequence continues at coordinate 103,526,357 of NC_136472.1, forward strand.
CTGTGTGTCCACTCCTGTGTAGCCACGTGTAGTCACCCAATTAATCTTCACACAGTCCTACGAGGTAAGTACTGTCCTGAGGTACTTTTTGTGGGGTAGGGGTGGTCTTAGTTTTTTGGTTTGTTTGGTTTTGGGGTTTGATTTTTTTGTTGTTTTGGTTTGGTTTTAGTTTTGGGTTTTGTTTTGGTTTAGTTTGGTGTTTTTTGTTTGTTTATTTTTGTTTGGTTTTTTTACTTCTTTTTATTTTTGGTGTTAGGAATTGAATCCAAGGACTTACCCATGCTAAGCTTTCACTTTACTACTCCCAGCTACACTCCCAGCCTCTGTAGTTACTATGATTATAGTAAATACAAAAAAAAAAAAAAAAAATTGGAGCACAGAGAAGTTAAGACTTGTCCAAGTCTACCCAGCCAGGATTTGAATACAGAATCTGTGCCCTTGGTCATACCATTACATTACTTCAAAGCGGAGCACCTTAAGCTACATTACCAGGATATACACAATCTTTAGGAGACAAGGTGATTTTTTGACCAAATTTCCCCTTTAAACATGTGCGTCTATCTGAAACTATACTTATTTATATGACAAAAATGCATGCACCTCTATTGATCTAGTTTTGAAAATAGTATGGCTTTTCAGAATATAGCTTTCAGGATCTCTAAAGGGAAAAGAAAAAATCAAACGCCCATTTTAGGAGGTGCCTCGCCAGGAGAGGTTAAGGTGCGGTTTGGACCAGAACTTACCCGCATCACCCCTTACAGGTCATCTAATGGCTCTGGCCAAATTGTTTAGCCTTCTTTGTTTCTCCATCTGCAAAGTGGGTATAACAATAGTACCATCTCCTGGTGGGGAGGATGAGATGATACTAATCCATATAAATTGCTATGCACAATACCTGGCACAGAATGAATACTCAATAAATGGCTTTCATTATTTAGGTCCCGGGTTATCTGTATTTCCAGAATGCAAGTCCTCCAGTAACCACAGAAATGCTTTCCCCAGAATCGCTGCCAACTCCTTAAGAACATTTCTCCCTACTTCCCACAGAGCGGGAGTGACACCAGAAACAGGCTTCCCTGGACTCCAGCCCCGGAGGTGGCCATGTCACCAGGCCCAGGCCCAAGGAGGCAGGTTCTGCTCTCCCACCCGGCAGCCGTACTAAACCTAACCTGGATTTCTTACTTGGGTGAACTCAGTGGAGATCACCCGGCCCGGTCTGACAGGATCGGAGGCAGAAGGAATGCGGGCGCTGTGCCAGGAAGTGGAACTCATCCACCTGCCAACCCGAGGATGGGTACCCCTTCTTTACAGCATCCGCCGGAAGGCCACCGGGGACCCGACCTAACAATGCCAATAGGGTGAATGTCCCCCAGATCTTCTGAAATACAGTGCCACAACCTAAAGGAGGGCCAAGGGAGGGGCAAGAAGCAACTAATGAAGCCAGGTGAAAGCGCAACATCTTTGGTGCTCGTGCTGAGCGCCCAGAACCAAAGTCCATGCCGCCGCCACCTTTGCCTCCTAGCTCTGCAGACACGTGCGAGCCGGTCGCCAGCCCGTCTGGCCCGCGCTCCCCTCCGGCTCCCGCCGCCGGGACCGGCCGCCGCGCGCTTCTTCCACTCACCAGGTGAAGAGTTTGCCTTTTATCCTGCGCAGCAGGCTGCCGAACGTGCCCGCCTCTTCTAGCACGCTGGGCAGCGGGGTGCCGGGACTCGCCGGCGAGTCTGCCTCCATGGGGACCCCTGAGCGCGCCCTGCGCCCGGAACCCCACGAAGTGCCGGGGCCTGGAAGACAGGAGGCGGCGCCTGTGCGGCCGGCGGGGACTCGGCTCGGGCCCTGCGCTTGCTCTCCCTCCTTAGCTGGCTTGCTCGCTTGCTCGCTTCCCTCTCACTCCTCAGTCGGGCTCCTTCTGCGACAAATCATTAACTGTCAAGCCCCAAGGGCCAGACAATACATTTGCAGATTGCAACCTGGCACCACTGGGGTAGGAGGAGGAGAAAGGGCAATCTTTTTTTTCACCTTGGCAGTCGAGCCTCAATGTTTTGTGACACCTAATGTGCATTTCAGGTTTTTATGGTTCCTTGTTTAAAATTAGCAAACGGGGTGATCCGAGGTTATTGTGACTGGTTTCACGGTGCCCTAACTGAAAAACAGAGAGGTAGCTACTACCTGAACTTTGCTAACTGGCGGGACCGACTGACCTCTCTTTAACTGCGGGGCTGCCTCCCTCTGACTTATCGAAGATGGACCCCTGTGAAAGAACTAAAGAGACCTACTAGGGGCGTGTGTGTGTGTGTTTCCTTGCAAAGCAAGGGTAAGAGCCTTAAAAGAACCTGGAAACGTGCCTTTGTGGCGTGGAGCTCGGCACGTCTCTCTCCTTCCGGGTATGCTGGGTTTTCTGCACAACATTCAGAGCTGTCCTGGGGTGCCGGGAGGGAAACGCGGCCGGGCCCTGGCGCTCAGCCAGGATGCAGCGTCTTGGGCCACACCTTCCGATGCTTCCGCGGACCCAGAGGGACTAAGAGGGACTAAGGACTGGTGGGAAAGTTCCAGACTCTCGTGGACAGAAAGGAGTCAGTGGGTCTGCTTGAGCCCTTGCTTCCGGGAAAGAGAAGACAAAAGAAAAGGTGTTGGTGCTGTTTCCCACTCCCCACACCCACCCCATCACCTCCTTCCTTGGGGGAGGTGGAGGACGAGAAAAAACTGCACATTTAAGAAGTGCAAATGAGTGGGCAGTTTTCTGTAAAGAGATTCTAAGAAAAATAAATAGGTTTTGAAAGATGAATAGATTTTTCGTAGCTTCAGGAATTCCAAGTTTATCAACTACAGAAACCCTGAAGTTCATTTTTTGTTTGATTTTTGGTTTGCTTACTTGATTTGAAAAAATAAAGAACTGGGGATTGAACCCCGAGGAGATTTACCACTGAGCACATCCCCAGTCCTTTATGCTTAATGTTGAGAGGCTTTCACTAAATTGTTGAGGGTCCCGCTTGCTGAGGCGGGTCTTGAACTTTTGATCCTCCTACCTCAGCCGCCAGATGCGCAGGGATTACCGAGCCCAGCTGAAAATCCCAAAGTTTAAATGAAATGATTTATTTGAAAAACTGTTGAAGTGAACCTGGTATGGTGGAGCACTCCTATAATCCCAGCAACTCAGGAGCTTGAAGCAAGAGGATGACAAGTTGGAAGCCGGCCTAGGCACCTTAGTGAGACCCTGTCTCAAAAAAAAAAAAAAAAAAAATAGAAAGAGCTGAAGATGTAGTTAATTGATAGGGCACTTGTACATGTTCCAGGCCCCTGGATTTCCTCCTGTGTGTGTAAAAATTGCTGAAGTGAAATGGAGGGAAAAGCCTTGAAAATTAAGTCATCCATAAAGGACTGGCTGAATAGTATCAAGCAACCACATCATGAAGCATTAGGAGGGCATTAGAACTATATTCAATAGGATCTCATTTTTCAAAGGGTCCAGCGCCTTAAACCCTGCATACTGATAATGTTGAATTTTACCCAAGCCCTGTGCTCCTGGAAAATAGTTATGATTTAAAAATCTCCCACATTTTTGTGTTTCCCTAAACAACACAGTACAAAGAAACACCTCCATATGCTTTTTTTTTAATGAAGAGAGTTTTTAAAAATGCTTTTTTTTTTTTTTTAATGTGGTACTATGGATCAAACCCAGTGCCTCACACATGCTAGGCAAGTGCTCTACCACTGAGCTACAACCCCAGCCCTGTCCTCCATGTAATTTTGATAAGACCCACAAATGTTCCCTAGGGACAAGGTGATACATAGATCTTCCAAATTCCTTTTTTTTTTTTTAAAGAGATATACATAATATTGGGGTTCTTTTGACATAATTATACAAGCATGGAATATAATTTCCTCCAGTTCAGACCCCATACTTCCCTTTCCCTCACCTCCTCCCTCCCTCTGTTCCCTTTCCTCTACTATTTTTTTATCTCACAAATGATTGGCTGAACTGCTTCCCCACTGACCAATCAAAACAAAATTCTTAGTAAGGTTTTTCTCCTTTCCTGGCCTCTGTACTTTCACCTACCCTAAGGCTGAGCAAACATGTAAACCCTCCTTAGGGCCCCTCCTAAGAATAAGCTGGTCTCCGGGTAAAACATTCTGTCACCTACTATCAATCAAGCCACCCTTTCATTTTACCCCCCCCACCCCACCCCCACCCCCGTCAGGGAATTAGCCCCCCTCTTTCTACTGCAATAAACTCCACCCCTCCCCAGGCAATAATTCTTTCAAATAAAGTCTTTCTTTATTAAGTCATCTTTTTTATTTGACTATATATTTATATGGTTATTGAGTAAAGAGAAAAACATAGGACATGTGTGAAAATAAACAACCAAGTAACCTTAAGAGAAGGTGTGGGAAAACATGAGGGTATAGTTCAGGAGTAACAGAGAGAGAGAAATTTTTAAAAAGAAAAAACTTTAAGAGGGAAAAAAAAGAGAGAGAGAAAAGATAAGTGGAGATGAAAAAAAGTAAACCTGCTGTGTGTGTTAGCACATAACTATAATCCCAGATACTCAGGAGGCTGAGGTAGGAGAATCTCAAGTTCAAGGCCAGCCCTGAGCAATTTAACAACACCCTGTCTCAAAATAGAATTAAAAGGTTTGTGGATGTAGCTCAATGATAAAATACCACTGTCTTCAATCCCCAGTGGAGGAGGAGGAGGAGGAAACAACCCACAATAATGACAGAGGAAAGGAGAGAAAGAAATCTCTGTAATCTAAGGAACCTCAGGAGACAGGAAGATTTGCAAGTTTAAGGCTAGTCTCAGCAAACTGAATGAACAGCCTCAACAACTTAGCCAAGAACCTGCCTCAAGATAAAAAATAAAAAGGTCTGGTTTGTAGCTCAGTAGCACAATGCCCCCTGGGTTTGAACACCAGTACCAAAATACAAAAACAAAAAATTCATGGTAATTTGTTACAGTAGCCATAGGAAACAAACACAAATACATATACACTAATTTATGAAGGTGATAAATATATTATCAAGTAAAAAAAAAAAAAACCAAGTTGCAGAGTGTCAGTGTAACGTGTTTCTGTCTTTTAAAAAGCCACCAATTAAATAACTATCTATGTAAATACCTACACATCTATATAAAGATATTTATATGCACTTGTGCTTACATGAACAAGAAAAGTAGGGTGTGGAAGAATACATATTAAGCAACTGGTAAGGGTTAAATCATGGGAGTGATCATAATTGAAGTTGGATAAAGGAAATGTGATAATGGTCCACTTTATGCTTTGACTATATCCCTTGCTGTTCTGCCACTGCAAATTATTTTTTTTTTAATGATTTTAAGAGCTGGGGTTGTGCCCCAGTGGCAGAGCACTTGCCTAGCATGCGTGAGACCCTGGGTTCAATTCCCAGAACCACATACAAATAAATAAATAAAAATAAAGTTCCATCAACAACTAAAAAAATTTTAAAAAACAAAAATCCTGTGTTCTCCCTGATGAGCAGAATCACAGCATCTGGGACAGAAGGCTCCTGTGCTTTAAAAAAAATTAAAAAAAAAGAAACATGATTTTAAAAAGGAAAATTTCTTTCTCTTCCTTTCTCCCTGCTTCCCCCCAATCTCTTCCCCTCCCTAATCTCAGGGGAAATAGGATTACCTTTCTTCCCCATCCTAGGCAGATTTATCTGTCCCACTAAAGGAACAAAGTAATTCAGACTTTGGTGATGGCACCAGAAGACCTCAGAAATGACTGTCTCCCAAATTAACAAGTGAATTACAACTCTAGACAGAGAACATGTGGAACATAGCCTTTGAATGACCTCCTTAAAAGCCCCCTACTCCCCTTGATGGGCAGAATCATAGCCTAATGGGACAGGAGTCCCCTGTTTCTCCTTTGTAAGCAAAGCAATAAAACTCCTTTTTCCTTTTTCTCAAAACCATGTCCTTGTTATTGGATTGATCTAAGGGACAAGAGCAGAGCTTTTGGTAACAGATGATCTCATATATCTTTTTTCTCCCCACCCTCCCATACTGGGAATTGAGTTCAGGGGTGCTTTACCACTGAATTACATTCCCAGCAGCCACTTTTTCTTTCTTTCCTTCTTTTTTTTTTTTTTCAATTTGAGACTTGGTTTCACTAAATTGCTGAGGCTGGCCTTGAACTTGCAATCCTCTTGCCTCAGCTCACCAGCGTCCCTGGGCATGTGCTACGGTATCCAGCTGCCTTATATGCCTTCATTTTCTTATGACACACCCTACTTTTTTTTTTTTTGGTGGTGCTGGGGATTGAACCCAGGGCCTTGTGCTAGTGAGGCAAGCACTCTACCAACTGAGCTATATCCCCAGCCCAACATACCCTACTTTTATGAATTATTTTTTTTGCTTTTAAAATAGTTTCTATTTTTTACTTAGAATGGACCCACCATTTGACCCAGCTATCCCACTCCTCAGTTTATATCCAAAGGACTTAAAATCAGCATTCTGCAGTGATGCAGCCACATCAATGTTCATAGCAGCACAATAGCTAGATTGTCGAACCAACCTAGATGCCCATCAATGGATGAATGGATAAAGAAATGGTGGTATATGTATACACAATGGAATATTACTTAGCCATAAAGAAGAATAAAATTATGGCATTTGCTGGTGAAGGGATGAAGTTGGAAAATATCATGCTAAGTGAAATAGGCCAAGCCCAAAAAACCAAAGGCCAAATGTTTTCTCTGATAAGTGTATGATGATACATAATGAGGGGGTGTGGCAGGGAGAGGAGAAAAGAATGGAGGAACTTTGGATGGTGTAGAGGAAAATGGGGTGGGAGGGGGTAGGGGAACGAAAGATAGTAGACTGAGACAGTATTACCCTATGTATATGTATGCTTACATGAATGGTGTGAATCTACATTGTGTACAACCATAGAAATGAAAAGTTGTACCCCATTTATGTACAATGAATCAAAATGCATTCTGCAAAAATACAAATTTAAATTAAAAAATAAAATAAAGTAGTTTCTATTTTTTAAAAGTTAATATGTGGGCTTTTGTGATTTAAAAAATATTCAGTTAGCTGGGTGCAGTGATGCACGCCTGCAGTCTCTGCAACCTGGGAGGCTGAGGCAGGAGGATCACAAGTTCGAGGCCAGCCTCAGCAACTTAGCAAGACCCTAAGCAACTTAGCAAAACCCTGTCTCAAAATAAAAAATAAGAAAAAATGGAAAATATCTGGGGGTGTAATTCAGTGGTAAAGTACCCCTAGGTTCAATCCCCAGTACCCACCCCCACAAAAAATCAATTAGGGGAATTTTTAAATAGACCACATTAATCTTAATTTAAAACATGTTAGGCTCAATGTATCACTTCCAGAGAAAGATGGGGCCAGGAAATATTTAACCACTAATACAGATTCTAAAGTGACAAAGTTATATGTATTTTCTAAATACAAAGTCCTCCTCCAAGAGTAGCAAATAGTAGTACTTTCTAGCATTGCTCTAAAATGAGCTCATTCCCTTACTGAGGAGTATTGATCAGTCTACATTATTTTGGTATCAGGATTAAAATACATTGAGTTGATCTGTTGGCACCATTCCACAAGTTTTTGTCAAAGGAAATAAACTGGAAACAAAATTTAGGTGTTGGGGATTTTGTACATAATAACCTTACTTCTTACAAGTCAAAATAATAATAACAACTACCACTCACTGAGCACCCACCATGTACCAAATACTTATTTATTGTATATGTCAAACCACCCCAAATCTTTGTGGCTTCAAACACAATCATTTTATTATCTCTTGTGGTTTCTGTGGGTCAGGAACTCAAGAAGGCATGGGCCAGGCAGTTCTGGCTTGAGGCCTCTTGTGCAGATGAAGGTAGTTCAAGTTAGAAGGCAGGGGTGAAATATGAGAATAGGGTTGGAAAATCTAGCACCTGACCAACACCTCTCTGTAGCCACCTAGTTTCAGGGACTCCCCACATAGACTAATTTGGATTTCCTCACAGCCTGGTGCTTCAAGGTATTTGGTCAACTTACTTGGCAGCTAGTCCCTCCCCACAGACAAGCGTCCTAAGAGAAATGAGGCAAAGCATATTGTCAATGTCCTCCTATCAAAGACTACCAGAAAGTCTCTTCTTACTAAATAGGATTTGTGGGGGTTTTTATTTGATAATATATGTAGATGGTTATGTGAGCATGGAGAAAAGCATAGGATACAGGTCAATATAAGTAACCTTAAAAGAGGGTGGAGATGCAGAAGGCAAAAAAAAAAAAAGACCCTGCACCTAAAAACAAAAAATAACTCCAGCAAACATGACGTAGTCCCTTTATGGGATGTATGCTTTTGTATAAATATATAAGATTGAAATACGGTTAGATGTTGATAAATATATGTATTTATTAAATAAATATAATATATAATATATACACACACACACACACACACACATAGTTTTAGATAAGTTTGAATTTATTACTCCTTACGGTAAGACAGAATACACACCATAAAGGAACTATGGATGTTTTAGAGGGTGTCAGAAAGAACCTAGTACAGTCAGCCCACTGTGCCTATCAGCTCCACATCCTTGTATTCAACCAACCACAGATCACAAATACTTTTTTCAGAGGGGGTAAAACTGGAGCTTGAACCCAGGGGTGGTATATCACTCAGCTATATCCCCAGGGTTTTTTTGAGACAGGGTCTCACTAAGGTGCTATGGCTGTCCTAGAATTTGCCATCCTCCTCAACCTCCCAAGTCTCTGGGATTATAGGCCTGCATCACTGTGCCCAGTTTACAAATACTTTTTCTTAAAATTGTGTTTGGATTGAAGAGTTACAGACTCTTTCTTTCTTTCTTTCTTTCTTTCTTTCTTTCTTTCTTTCTTTCTTTCTTTCTTTCTTTCATTTATTTATTTTTGTACTGGGGATTGGACCCAGGGTCTTTAACACTGACCTAAATCCCTAGCTCTTTTTTTTTTTCTTTTACTTTTTTATTATAGACAGGGTCTCACTAGGTTGCTTAGTGTCTCAGTTCCTGGGCTGGCCTTGAACTTGTGATCCTCCTGCCTCAGCCTCCAAAGTCACTAGTATTAAATTACAGGCATGTGCCACCCCGCCCAGCCAGATTTTTTTCCTTGTCATCATTCCCTAAACAATGGAGTACAACAAATATTGCATATGGAATTGTATTAAATATCATAAGCAAACTAGAGATGATTTAATGTATACTGGAGGAAACCAGACATAGTGGTACATGCTTGTGGTCCCAGTTGCTCAGGAGGCTAAGGCTGAAGCATGACTTGAGCCCACAAGTTTAACAGTAGCCTAGGCAACATAATGAGATACCATTTCAAAATAAATTAAATTAATAGCTATAAATAAGGTATACAGGGAGACGTATATAAGTCCTATGCAAATAGTTTCCTATTTGATTTATTTGCTTGTTTTTGCAGAACTGAGGATTGAACCAAGGGCACTCTACCACTGAGCTACATCCTCAGATATATATGTTTTTTTTGTTTTTTTGCTTTTTTTTGAGATGGGGGTCTCACTAAGTTGCTCAGGCTGATCTCAAACTTGCAATCCTCCTGCCTCAGTCTCCTAAGTTGCTGTAATTACAGGCACGCATCACCATACCCAGCTATTATTCCATTTTATTTATTTGTTTGTTTGTTTTTCTGGTACTGGGGATTGAACCCAGGGGTACCTTACCACTGAGCTATGTCCCTAGTCCTTTTTATTTTTTATTTTGACACAGGGTCTCACTAGGTTACTGATGCTGGATCTTTGGATCCTCCTGCCTCTGCTTCCTAAATTGCTGGGATTACAGGCTCATATCACCATGCCCAGCTATCATTCCATTACATATAATGGAGCACCCTTGTATTATGGTATCTGTGTGTGTGGGGGGGGAATCCTGAATCCAATTCCCAGTGATATGAACTGTATAAGACTGGAAGAGCAAGACGGCAGCCAATTAAGATCCTCTGGCAATTGTCCCCAGAGACATACAAAGTTGAACAGCTATTTATACATCAAACTACCTTTACAACCCTAAGAAAATCAGGTAAGAGACCATAGTGCCTGCTTTTAGTATAAGGAAATAAAAACATGCATTGAATAAGGCAGGAAAGAGTTCCCTACATCACCCCTGTCCCAACTCTAAGCATCCAGTGTGGAAAGAGAGGCATCTTGCTTGGAGAAGGAGGAGAGAATGGGGTCTAAGCCTTGGACTTGAAACTCAGTACCAGATTCACCACAGCGAAACCCAGTGCTGGATAAAGCCCCGTGTCGTACTGCAGAATGAGCTGCTGGAACTCTGTGAAGCAGTCAGCCAATGGCCTCAACATGGTTCCTTTCATCTAAGGCAGTAGACAAGGAGCAAGACTCCATCCACTGGAGAGCAAGCAGGAAAACTAGCACAGGGCTTTGTCCTGGAGCCCAGTGCCAGGCTCACCAAGGTGAGACCCTAACCTGGTAGAAACCGAAAGCCCTGTACACGGGTCAGAGCTTATAGAAGGTTCCTCTAGATGGGCTTTGGCATCAGGCAGAGACATGTGCACCAGTGGGACAGACTCAAGTTTTGGTCTGCATCATTTCTAGCCTTGAAGTGTCTTAAAGCACACCCACCCTCCTCCTGAAATTGTGTAGGACACCGTGACTGTGAGACACAAGGGACCTTAGTGACAGCCTTAGTGGTCAAGGTACTGTCTCTACCACCTGTTCCCCAACTTTGAGCAGCACAGCTATCTCTAGAACAGTACTTATAGATGGGTCCCTAGAACTGCCCAGATAATAGGCAGAGATCTGTGCACCATTGAGACATATCCCTGATTCAGCCTGCATCTCTGCAAGCTGTGGTGTGGCTTTGATGTACACCGAAACCATTGATGTCCTTGCAAGTGTGAGACTCAAGCATGACCAGGCTTAGCATCTGCCAAGGGACTGCCTTCACCAGCACTCTCCCAGCGTTGGGCAGCATAATAAGGTGCAAGACCCCATTTGCCAAGGGTGGGACAGGGTAGCAAGCGTAAGGCTTTATCCTGGAACTTAGTACTAGGTCGGTGAAAACCAACCAGAATCTCCCAGTGGCCCTCATCCCCAGGTCTGCCTGTGGATGGAACCGCTGGAATATCTCCAATGCCTGTGGGAAGACACATGACCTCAGTCTATCAGACTTCTGCTGCAGTTAGCATCTCTTGTGTCTGGTTGCAGCAGTCTTGGGTCAGGAATCTATCCCAACAACAGATAGCTAAGAGCAGTGTGAGGTTCGGTCTTACTCCCAGTGTTGTGCTGATCTTGGCAGGCTGGGAGCTCAGGGTGTGACACAGCTTGGGGGTATTGGTGGCTACAAGTGTCACCTAGGAACCTGGAGCTGGTCCTTCCATGGTAACTCTGCCCAGAGCCAGGCAGAATTCCATAGTGACTGACCCTAGGTTGGTAATTATAGACAAGGCATATGGACCTACTCAACCCTACCTAAGCCAGAGAAAGGCTTGTGGGAACAGACTTCTTATTCTAGGGACTCACCTACTTCTTTCTGAACAACACACCAACAGTGTATTTGGGACAAACCTAAGTTTGGATTGCCCTCTTGTATTGAAAGTGTGAATAAAAAATCAATAGCAGACACCTGGCAAATTGACCTAGGCACCAACCATTGCTGAAACAGTGGAAATGACTACAGGCTCAGAGAAAATAAGTAGACTTTCTTATTTCTAGAAAGATCGATATAAAGAAAACTTAGGAAGACCTAACTCTTTAATGCCCAGACAACATATCACCAACAAGCATTGAGTGGTTTCAGGAAACCAAGACTTCACCTAATAAGGTATCAGAAACTGAACAAGCCAAAATTAGTATGGGAAAACTCTCTGAGAATTTAAAAGAACTATTTTAGGGCAGCTCAATGAGATTAAGGAAAATGCAGAGAAATACTTCAATACTCTAACACACAAACTTAATGAACAGATGTAAGCAATTTAAAAAATCAAACAGAAATTTTGAGACTGAAAAATACACTTGGAAAAATTAAAAACATGAAAACATCAATAGCAGAATAGATCAAACAGAGGAAACAAGCATCTTAAAGACAAGTTATTTGAAAACAGCTTAGGAGAGGAAAAAAAGAAAGAAGAATGAAGAGGAATGAAGAAAGCTTATGGGGACTTTAACCAAATATTCAGATTATTGTAGTTTAAGAAAGACTTGAAAATGCAAAAGGGATAGAAAGTTATTTTTAAATATAATGATAATAGCCAAGCATGGTGGTACATGCCTGAGATCCCAGCAACTCAGGTGTCTAAGTTATTTAAGGCCAGCCATGGCAAGTTAGTGAGATTCTGTCTCAAAATAAAATTACAAAAGGGGTTGGGATGTGGCTCAGTGGTAAAGTGCCCCTGGGTTCAATTCCCAGTAATAATAATAACAACAACAGTAATAATAGCAGGAAACTTCCCAAACCTAGAGAAAGATACAAATATTCAGGTACTAGAAGGTCAAACATCACCAGTAAAATTTTATTCAACCAAGTGTACCAAAAGACATTTTATAAGCCTGGCAAAATGGCACGTGCCTGTAATCCCAGTGACTTCGGAAGCTGAGGTAGGATAGCAGGATCAAAGCCAGCCTTGTCACCGTAACAAGATCTTGGATCAAAATAAAAAATAAAAAGGGAGAGGGATGCAGTTCAGTGCTAGACTGTCCCTGGGTTCAATCCCCAGTAACTAACACACACACACACACACACACACACACAACACACACACACAGAGTCAAGTTCTCAAAGGTGAAAGGTGAAAGAAGATTCTCGAGACTGCAACAGAAAAGGAATGAATACTAGGACATAGGAGTGTCCCAATTTGCCTGACTGCAGACTTCTCAACAGAAACCTTACAAGTCAAGAGAAAGTGGCATGAGATTTTCACAGTACCTCAGGAAAAAACAACCAAGAATTCTATCCCCAGCAAAGCTAACCTTTAGAAGTGAAGATGAGATAAAATAGAAAATAAATTTTCAAAACAAAAACTAAGAGAATATATATCTACTAGATCTGATCTATAAAAAATGCTGAAGGAAGTTTTTCAAACTGAAAGAGGCATTAATAAGTAGGAAGAAAACATGGAAAGGTATAAAACTCACTAGTAAGAGAAAGTACATGAAAAAATTCAGAATTCTCTAATACCACAAGCATAGTGCATAAACCATTCATATTTAGTTTGAAGACTAAAAAACAAAACAATTAAAAATAACAATAGGCATAGTGGTACACACGCGTAATTTCAACTACTGAGGAGGCTAAGGCAGGAGGATCACAAGTTCAAAGCCAACCCAGAAATTGAGCAAGATCCTGTCTCAAAAAAAAAAAAAAAAAAAAAATTAAAAGATCAGGGGATATAATTCAGCGATAAAGCACCCCTGTGTGCAATCCCCAGTATAATAAATAAGTAAATAATAACAACTGGGTATGGCGGTACATATCTGTAATCCCAGCTACTCAGTAAACTAAAGAAGGAAGGTTGCAAGTTTGAGGCCTGGGCAACTTAGGAAGACCTTGTCTCCAAATAAACATATGAAAAATGTTGGGGGCATAGTTTAATGGTAGAACACTTGCCTCGCATGCATGAGGCTCTGGGTTCAAGTCACAGCACTGCAATACAAAATTAAATAGTAGTAACTACATTGGCAGAGTGTGGTGGCATGAGTCTATAGTCCCAGCTACTTGGCACACTAAAGCAGAAGGATCACTGGAAACCAAGAGTTCTGGACCAGCCTGGGCAATATAGTGAGATAAGTGTCTCAAAAAGGGGAAAGTTTATTGCTCAGTGGTAGAGTGCATGATTAGCATGTGCAAGACTCTGGATTCAACCTCAGTACCAGCACCAGCAAAAAAAAAAAAGGGGGGGGGGGGATAATAACTGTATTAATGTGTTAAGAACTAAGCAATATATGAAAGATGTAAATGGGATAACCACAATACAAAATGTTAAGGGGAATGTAATGCAATTGGAGAGTTTTCTTATGTGTACTTCTTTGCTTATTGTTTTATTTGATTGGTTGTTGCTGTTCTTATCTTTACCATCACATTAAGTTCAGTCATTTCAAAATACATTTTTATAATCATAATATGTTTTTGTAAGCCTCATGGTAACTACAAAGCAAAAAACTACAATAGGCAAACTGTTAGTTTTCCATCACTGTGACAAAATATCTGAGAAAATCAATTTAAGGAAAAATTATTTTGGCTCAAGTTTCAGAGGTTTTAGTTCATGGTAACTTGGCTCCATTGTTTCTGAGACTGTGGTGAGATAGAACATCATACAGGAAGCACATGATGGAGCAAAGCTGTTCATCTCATGATAGGTAGGAGGCAGTGAGATAGGAAGGGATGAAGATAAAATACATCCTTCAAGGACATACCCTCAATGACCTACTTCCTCCAATTATGCCTCACCTCCTAACCTTTCCACCATTTCTCAAAAGCCCATTAAGTTATTAATTCATAGATGAATTAACACATCTATGAGGTCAGAGCCCTCATGACCAATCACCTCCCACAGGCTCCACCTCTGCAGATGACTGCTTTGGGGACAGATCTACAACACACAAGATTTGGGGACATTTAAGGTCCAAAACATAACACAAACCAAAACTGATAAGCTAGGAATCAAAACACACTACTAGAGTAACTCAACCACCAAGGAAGACTGTAAGGGGAAGGGAGGAAGGAAGGAAGGAAGGAAGGAAGGAAGGAAGGAAGGAAGGAAGGAAGGAAGGAAGGAAGGAAGGAAGGAAGGAAGGAAGGAAGGAAGGAAGGAAGGAAGGAAGGAAGGGAGATAATACTAGAAAATAAGTTACATAATGGACATTACCTATCAGTAATTACCTTGAATGTAAATGGATTAAATACTCCAATTAAAAAATAGGGTGACTGAGTGAATTAAAAAATAAGACCAAACTGTATTGCTTACAAGAAACTTCACCTCTAAGGACACGGAGACTTAAACTGAAGGGATGGAATAAGATATTCCATGCACATGGAATCCAGAGAAAGCAGGAGTAGCAATGCTTATGTAAAATGAACTTTAAATCAAAAATGTAAGAAGAGTCAAGGAAGGCTGTTATGTAATGATGAATGCGTTTATTCAGCAAGAGGAAATAACAATTTTAAATTTATATGTAGTCTGGTATGGTGCAAGCCTGTAATCACAGTTATTGAGGAGGCTGAGACAAAATGATCAAAAGTTTAAGGCCAGCTGGGGCAATTTAGCAAGACCTGGTCTTAGATTACAATCTAAAAAGGGATAGGGATATAGCATAGCAGTAGAATACTTGCCTAGCATGCTTAAGACCCTGAGTTCAATCCCCAGTACCATAAAATAAACATATATATTTATTTTACTATCTACTATATATTAATTTTGTCGTGTGTGTGTGTGTGTGTGTGTGTGTGTGTGTGTGTGTGTCCATCCAATGGAGCACCCAGTTATATAAAGCAAATATCAATAGGGACTTTAATACCCCACTTTCAGCAATGGGAAGATCATTCAGATGGAAAATCAATAAAGAAATAGCAGCATTAAATTGAACTCTGGGCCAAATGGACCTAATAGACATCTACAGAACAGTTCCTCCAACAG
Source organism: Sciurus vulgaris (assembly GCF_902686455.1). Taxonomy (NCBI): domain Eukaryota; kingdom Metazoa; phylum Chordata; class Mammalia; order Rodentia; family Sciuridae; genus Sciurus; species Sciurus vulgaris. Next base: position 103,541,976 of record NC_136472.1, read on the forward strand.
AAGCTGAATGCATATTTTTCTCAGGAGTACATGGAACATTCTCTAGGACAGGACATATGATAGACCACAAAACAAGTCTCAACAAATATTTTAAAGATTGAAGTCATGTCAAGAATCATTTCAAACCACATTGCAATGAAACTAGAATTCAATAACAAGAAAAGTTTTGGAAAGTATACAAATCCATGGAAATTAAACAATTTATTTTTGAACAATCAATGAATCAAAGATGAAATCAAAAACAAATTTTAAAAACTTCTTGAAACAAGTGAAAATGACAATACAACATACCAAAACCTATGTGATACAGCAAAAGCAGTACTAAAAGAGAATTTTATAGGAATCAATGCCTACATGAAAAAAGTAGGAAGAGGTAGGCGGGCATGCCTGTGATTCCAGCTACTTGAAAGGCTGAGGCAGGAACATTGCATGCTTGAGGCTACCTTGGACAATTTAGCAAGACCCTTTCTTAATAATTAAAATAAAACAAAAATTTTAAAAAATAGAAAGATTTCAAATCAATAGTCTATCTCCACATTTCAAGGAACTAGAAAAATAATAACAAGTCAAACCCAAACTAAGCAGGAGAAATAAAATAATAAAGAGCAGACCAGAAATAAATTAAATGGAGAAAAAAATCAATGAAACAAAGATTCGTTTCATCCAAATTCACTAAAATTCAACCAAACAGTTAAAGAACTAATACCAATACCATTTAAGTTGTTCCAAAAAATAGGGGGAAAAAAAAGAAATTCTTCCAAACTCATTCTACAAGACCAACATACCCTGATACCTAAGCCAGATAGGACATACATGAAAAAGAGAAAAAGAAAAGAAAAGAAAAATGCAGACCAATACACTCAAGGTTCATATATGTAAAAGAATCCTCAACGAAATGCCAGAAAACCAAATTCAACAACACATTAAAAAGGTTATTTACCATGATCAAGTGGAATTCACCTCAGAGATGCAAGGATAGTTTGATAAATGCAAATCAATAAATATGATACAATTCATCAACATAATGAAGGACAAAAATCATATGAGCATCTCAAAAGATGTGGAAATGCATTTAATAAAATTCATGATAAATTCTTCATGATAAAAGGACTGAATAAATATTAGAAGTTTTATACCTCAACATAATAAAAACCATTTATAATAAATCAACAGCTAAGGTTATACTGAAAGAAGAAGAGCTAAAAAGCTTTCTCTCTAATATCAAAGAGACAACTTTTCCATTTTTATTCAACCTAGTTCTGGAAATCCTAGCCCAAACAATCAAGTAAGAGAAAGAAATAAAGGACATTCAAATTAGAAAGAACAAATCAAATTGCCACTTTTCACAGATGACATGATCTTATATGTGGATCTCCCCCAAAAAATATACCAAAAACCTGTTCAAATAAATGAATAATAAATGAATTCAACAAAGTTGCAGGATACAAAAATCAACATACAAAAATCAGTAGCATTGATATGTACCAATAGCAAATTATCTGAAATAGAAGTTAAGAAGGCAAGAACAGGGTATGGATTTGGGATAGAGTGCTTGCCCAGCATGTACAAGACTTTGAGTTTGTTCCCCAGCAACACACACACACACACACACAAACACACACACATGAATTTTAAGCCAAGTGTGGTGGTGCATGCCTGTAATTCCAGAGACTCAGGAGGCTGAGGCAGAGGATGATTACAAGTTCAAGACAAGCTTGCACATTTTAGTGAGAACTTATCTCGAAATTAAAAAAAAAAAAAATTAAACCTGATGATGTAGCTCAGTTGTAAAGCACTTGCCTAATACGTGCAAGGCCCTGATTAAGGTCCTTAATCTCTCATACCGCAAAAAGAAGGAAAGAAAAGCAGAAGGAGGGAGGAAAGAGGGAAGGAAGGAAGGTAAGATGGAAAGAAAGAAATCAAGAAAACAGCTAGGCATGATGGTACATACCTAATAATCCCAGCTACTTAAGCTGAGACAGGAAGATTGCATGTTCAAGTTTGGGATAGGCAGCTTAACGAGACCCTGTCTCAAAATTTTAGAAAGTTTATTTTAAGGGCTAGAGATGTGGCTTAGTAGTAGAGCCCTTGCCTAACATGTGCAAGGTCATGAGTTCAATCTTCAGTATACTGCAAAAGAAAGAAAGAAAGTGTGGGGGAGGGAGAAAGCATTCCATTTACAATAGCTACAAAACTATATAACAAAATGTCTATGAATAAATTTAACCAAGGTGGATGATCTAGGATTCTCTCTCTCTCTCTCTCTCTCTCTGACTCTCATTCTCTCTCTCCGTAGTCTCACTAAATTTGCTATGCTGGTTTTGAACTTTTGATCCTCCTGCCTCAGTCTCCTGAGCTGCTGGGATTACAGGTGTGCACCAATATGCCCAGCCAGAGATGGAAGATCTCCACAATGAAAATTATTAAACATTGATAAAAGAAATTGAAGATGCACAATAAAGTAGAAAGACATTCCATGTTCATGAGTTAGTAGAATTAATATTGTTAAAATACCCCTACTACACAAAGAGATTTACAGATTCAATGCAATCTCTGTCAAAATACCAATGACATTCTTCAATGAACTAGAAAAAAATCTTAAAATTTGTATGGAACCAAAAAAACAACTGAATAGCAAAAATCATCTTGAGCAAAAAGAACAAAACAGGAGAAATTACCAGATTTCAAAATATACCACAAAGTTCTAGTAAACATAATAGCATGGTATTGTCATAAAAACAGATACAGAATGTCAAGTTCAAAGCCAACCTCAGCAAAAGCAAGATGCTAAGCAACTCAGTGAGATCCTGTCTCTAAATAAAATACAAAAAAGGGCTGGGGAAGTGGCTCAGTGGTTGAGTGCCCCTGAGTACAATCCCTAGTTCCCCGCCACCCACCTCCAAAAAAAAAATAGACACAGAGACCAATGGAACAGAGTAGAGAGTCTGTAAGTAAAATTATAAAGCTACAATCAACTAATTTCAACAAAGGTGCTAATAACATGCTTTGGAGGGAGGCTGGTCTTTTTAACAAATGGTACTAAGAAAATTGGATATCCACATGCAGAAGAGCAAAAGTAGACCCCTATCTCTCACTAGTTTAAAAAAAAGCAACTCAAAATATATTAAAGACTTAATGTAAGACCTGAAATATGAAACCAGTGGATGAAAACATAGGTGAAATGTTTTAGGACACTGTAATGGGCAAGAATTTTTTGGAAAAGACTCCAAAAGCATAGGAAATAAAAGTTAAAATGGATAAATGGGATTATATCAAACTAAAAAGCTGCACAAAAAAACGGAAACAATCAAGAGTATACAGCCGACCTACAGAATAGGAGAAAATATTTACAAACTATATACATCTGCCAATCCAGAATATATAAGGATGTCTAAAAACTCAATAGCAAAATAATGAATAGCCCTATTTAAAAATGGGCAGTGTATCTAAATAAACATTTCTCAAAAGAACACATACAGATGGACAACAGGGATGAAAAATGCTAAGCATTACTAATTGTCAGTGAAATGCAAATCAAAACCACACACCAGTAAAGAATTCTTACTATCAAAAAGACTAAAGAGGGCTGGGGAGATAGCTCAGTCGGTAGAGTGCTTGCCTCCATCTCCAGCACCGGGGAAAAAAAAAAAAGACTAAAAAGAGGCTGAGATTGTGGCTCAATGGTAGAGTGCTTGCCTAACATGTGTGAGGCACTGGGTTCAATTCTCGGCGCCACATATAAATAAAGAAAGAAAGAAAACTTGGTCAACAACTACTAAAAATATTTTTTGAAAAAAACTAAAGATAATAAATGTTGGTGAGGAGAAAAGATAACCTCTGTACACTACTAGTGGGAACGTAAATTAGTACAGCCATTACTGAAAGCAGGACAGAGGTTCCTTTAAAAATTAAAAATGAAACTAACATATTATCCAGCAATCCCACTGCTTGGTATATATCCAGAGGAAATGAAATCAATATGTCAAAGAGATATCTGCATGCCAATGTTCCTTGCAGCACTTTTCACAGTATCCAAGAGAAAAACAACTTAAATGTCCATCAACTAATGAAAAGATAAAGGACTGGAGATGTAGCTTAGTGGTAGAGCTCCTGCCTCGCACGTCCAAGGTCCTGAATTCAATCTCCAGCCTCACACAAGAAAAGAAAAAAGAAAGGAAAAGGACACATGGTACATATACACAATGGAATTCTATTCAGACTTTTTTTTTTTTTTTTTTTTTTTAAGGATGAAATCCTGTCATGTGTGACCACGTGGGTGGAACTGGAGATCATTATGTTAACTGAAATAAGCCAGGTACAGAAAGACAAGTAGCACCTGATCTCACTCATGTGGAATCTAAAAAAGTTGATCCATAAACTGGACATGGTGGTGCATGCCTGTAATCCCAGTTACTTGGGTGGCTGAGGCAAGAAGATTGCAAATTCAAGGCCAGATGTTGCAAATCTGCGAGACTGTCTCAAAATAAAGTTAAAAAGGGCTGGTGATGTAACACAGTAGCAGAACACTTTCATGGCATGCTGGATTCAATCTCCAATAATCTGGGCTCGTGTGCGCGCACACACACACACACACACACACTCACACACAATTGATCCATAAGTTGAGAGTTGAGAGTTGTATAGCCATTACTATAAGCCAGGGAGAGTAGTGGCAGGGAGGAATGGGTGAGGCTGGGGAAATGTTGATCAATGGATATGAATTTGCAGTTAGATAGGAGTAAGAGAGTTTTATTTTATTTTATTTTTTATTTTTATCTTATTTTATTTATATATATTTATTTATTTTGCAGTGCTGGGGATTGAACCAGCAGGGGCTTGCACATGCCAGGGAAGCACTCTACCCTGAGCTACATCCCCAGCCCTTTTAAAAATTTATTTCAAGACAGGGTTTTGCTAAATTGCCCAAACTTGCTCAAACTTGCAATCCTCCTGTCTCAGCCTCCAGAGTAGCTGGGATTTCAAGTGTGGACCATGATGCCAAGCTAAGGGGCAAGAAGTTCTGGTGTGCTATTGCACAGTAGGGAGAATATGGATAACAATAATGTACTGTACAATTTTTTTAAATGGAGGAAAGTATTTTGAAAGTTTTCACCATAAATGATAAATATTTGAGGAGAAAAATATGTTTAACCTGATTTAAACATTACACAATGTATAAGTATATCAAAACATTATATGATACCCCATTAATGTTTTTATGTATCAGTTAAAATTTTAAAAAAGTAAAAATTTGTGACTTTTTTTCTGCAACCAATGTTTTGGGTATTTTTATAAATGGTTAATGTGAACTTTCTAAATGTAATCTGTATTTAAAATTCATATTAAAGGCCCATTTTAAAGGCTTTGTTTTAAAAGATCCTGTCTGTGGCATCCTACTAAATACATTTACTGCCACTACACTTAAAGCTCACAAAGACAAACAGCAGTCTTATTCCATCTTAGCCTCCTTATTTTCTCTTTCAGAGGTATTCTGAGAATCCTGGTCAGTGCCAACCTGTCTTCAGTTGGAATGGGCAAAAGTACACAGAGTACCAAACAAATGAAAATGTCAGAATTATTTGTCATTAAGCAGAGTGAATCAATAACACTCTGTGCTTATCTGTACTTAGACGGCAACTTTGTTTGAAGACTTCACATTTTACCATTATCTCACCATAGGACAAGCTGCAAATCAATCAACCGGATATTTTTTAATGCAAATTATGTGCAGACTGCAGTTCTAAATGTAATCTGTGATGTTCAAGATATGAAAGATGTATGTGTGTGTGTGTGTGTGTGTGTGTGTGTGTGTGTGTTACTGAGAATTGAACCAAGGGGCATGATACCACTAGGCTACATTCCCATCCACTTTTCTAAATTTTGAGACAAGGTCTCATTAAAGTGTAGAAGCTGGTCTTGATCTTGTGGTTCCACTGCCTCAGTCACTGAAATTACAGGCATAAGCCACACCCACTTATGAAAGATACTTTTACCCATTTTTCCTTGTCCCCCAAAAGACGATTTTAGAACATGTACTATGTTAAGGGTCCCATGCTAGGTGGCAGAAAGAATGTAAGAATAAATCAAACTTTGTTCTTGCCCTCAAATGATGTACAGTTTAAATAGGAAAAGAAATGACTTGTATACAACATTAAATGATCTTACTATCATTTTTCTTTTTTCCAAGGTGCTGGGAACCTAGAGATGCTCTACCACTGAGCTATATCCCAAGCCCTTTTTATTTTTTATTTTGAGAGGAGGGTCTCATTAAGTCACTGGGATTACAGGGGCACACCACCATACCCAGATAATGATCTCACTAACTATTTGAGGAGAAACTCCATGAAAGGCACTTTTTCCTGGTTATTCCTTAGAGTCTACCAACCCCTACTTCACCCCTTCTTTTTTGTCCACAGTCATGAAAAACTTCTCTTCACCTCTTTTCCAGATGCCATTGCCCTAATCACTTTTCCTGAGGCCAGTCAACCTCTGAAATAAGTACTGAAGAGATAATGAAGAGGAAATGGACATAGTTTATGCAAAAAATCACCAAAAACTAAGGGGGAAAATTCATCTGAAGAAGTTTTTAAATTTTGTAATTAACTATACCTGTCCATTGTTGTGTAAGTCAATAGTCTTTAAATACCAACAATAGACTGATGACTCACAAATTGACAAAACTGCTTCTTTTCTTTTTTTGGGGGGGTTATCAAGGATTGAACTCAGGGGCACTCAACCTCTGAGCCACATCCTCAACCCTCTTTTGTATTTCATTTAGAGACAGGGTCTCACTGAGTTGCTTGGCGCCTCACTGTTACTGAGTCTAGCTTTGAACTTGCAATCCTCCTGCCTCAGCCTCCAGAGCCACTGGGATTACAGGTGGGTGCCACTGTGCCCAGTTTTTCTTTTGTTTTAAGATTGTGAATGGCTTTCTTTTGTTGTTACACATTAGTACATGCATACAATATAACATTATGGTTTGGCCAATATCCCTCCCCAGACTTTTTCACCCTGTGGTCCCTTTCCTCTTTTCTACTGATCTCCCTTTGCTTTTCATGTGATCACCCCTCCCTCACTTTTTCTTCCTTTTTCCTTTCCAGCTTCCATATATAAGAGAAAACATATGATCCTTCATTTTTGGAGTTTGGCTTATTTTGATTATACCCATCCATTTTCCTGCAAATGACATAATTTCATTTTTTTCTTTATGACTGAATAAATCTCCATTGAGTATATATACCACATTTTCCTCATCTATTCCTCTGTTTATGGACAGGTTGGTTCCCTACTTTGGCTATTTGAATCATGTTACTATAAACATAGATATGCATGTATCACTATAGTATGCTGACTTTAATTCTTTTGGATAAACCAAGGGATCATATGGTGACACCTTTTCAGGAGCCTCATACTGATTTTCATAGCTGTTGTACTAATTTATAATGCCACCAACAATGTAAAAGTGTTCCTTTTTCTCCACAACCTCTTCAGTATTTATATTCTTGATGACTGTCATTCTGACTTTATGAGGTAAAATCTCAGTGTAGTTTTGATTTGCATTTCCTTAATTGCTTATGATGTTAAACATTTTTTATATATTTTTGACTCTGTATTTCTTTTGAGAAGTCTCTGTTTAATTCATTTGCCCATTTATTAATTAGGTTTTTGACTTTTTTTGATGTTGAGTTTTTTTAGTTCTTTATATATTCTAGATATTAATCCTCTGTCAAAACACATTCTCTGTGTTTCAGAATTCCTATGTTGAAGGACCCCAGGGCCAAGAATGTAGGCCACCACCCTGGTGCATTATCGAAGGGGAGAGAGCATGAATGAAAAACTTCTGGGATACTAAAAATTATTTGTATTTTGTATACTTTTTATGCACTTTATAGTATATCCAATTTTTCAAAAGTAAACAAAAAGGAAAATTTTTTAAATATCATACATAAAAGGTAGAGCTAATATCTTTCTTAAAAATATTTTTTAGATGTTGATAGACCTTTATTTTATTCATTTATTCATATGTGGTGCTGAGGCTCAAACCCCGTGCCTCACAGGCGCTAGGCAAGCGCTCTACCACTGAGCCACAACCCCAGCCCCTAGAGCTAATATCTTTTAGTACTCTCAATTGACTTTACTTTAAATCTTTTGCTCTATTTGCGGTCCATTATACTATTTTTTTCTACTTTCGTAAATGGTTGTTTAAACATGTCCATACTAAAAAGATTTTTTAAAAGACATAAAACTAAAAAGAACAAATAAAAAACAAAAATAAAAAAGATATAAAGTCACAAAAGAATGTGGGAAATTTAATTTTAAGCTTTCCAGCCTTTGCAACTGAGAAAGATATACTAGGACAAAATTGGATGGACATCAAGTACTAAGACATCATGTCACCACACAAATAAAACACAGAGGCAATAAGTAAGTTAGAAAGTCCCTGTTCTACAGTGGATTTCATCTCTCCAGTAACTGGGATATTTGTATCTGTGAAATACAGTGTCTCCCTTAGATAGTGCTGAAGGTCACAACTTATGGTTATTTTATCAGTTCCAGGATTACATCTTAGTCCCAGAGATTATTAGCAATAAATCTTAGAGTGGGTACTCTTGCAGCTGATATTCACTACAAGAATTTATTCATTTATTAATGCATTCACTTCTTTTCAGATTTGCTCTCAAGGCCAACAAACTCTGGAAATGCCTTACTATAACCGTCTTTATGAATCTCTCTCTCACAGAGGAGTAACTAAATAGCCTAGTTGAAAATGTTGAAGCAAAAAATTGAGGGGAAAATGCTTAACGAAACATGTCTCATTACCTAGAGTTGTTGCATGTGAAATCTATGTTGGAGATTATTGCATTATTATTCAAATACTCTAGTGCTTTGAAAAATGGTCCGAACAGTTAAAAGAGAAGAGTTTTGGACTTTGGGGATGTACTGTAACATCGTCTAAAAGTGCTGTTGTTAAAAAGCAAGTAGGTAAGCACTTGAGAAATTTGGACATATCTCATGGAGTGCACATAAAGATATTTTAAGCTCAAGAATGAGCTAAAAGTCTTATTGAACTGCTGACAATTTTGAAAATTATTGAAAAACTATAGTAGCACACAGAACTGAGACGGCAAATACAATGCCATCCTGCATCCATTACATAAAGCACTGTCCCTTAATGTTTTTTACAATTATCCTCACAAACTCAGGCAACTTGTCAGCAAAAATTAAATGGCAGAGTTATAGCAATATTATTTCTGAGATACTGCCTACTTTTACAAAACACTCTTCAAGACATTTACTAATGCACTACATTGTATTGTTATAAATAATTAAAATTAAATAAATTCAGAATAGCTAAATAATTTAAACACTTGTCAAAATAAATCAGCTAAGAATATACTAAGGTTTAATGTATTTTATTTTCATACTTTGATTTACTTGTTTTCTCATTAAATCAGATATAATAAAAAACTGTTAAAACTTCAATTCATATATGCAAACTAACACCATCCTTACTGCAAAACATATTAGAAAACAAATGTTAATACATTGACAAAGGGGACTTAAAAACTGGTCATGCAACTTGAGTAGGTTTTCCACAAGTTACAAGAGCCCCAAATCAAATGGTAGTCCTGTATTCTCCCAAGTACAAAAATATTTTCACAGAACATATATTCAAACTTTAAAAAAATATATAATAGTCCCAGTGCTTGAGAACCTGTGTATTTTTTCTCTTGCTTATTTTAATTGGTACTGGGGATTGAACCCATGGCCAGTGAATGCTAAGCACCAGCTCTACCACTGAACTGTGCCCCAACAGTTATATGTATTAATAGGTGTTTCAATATGTATTCTAGGCATCAAGAAATTAGAAATTTATTAGCGAAGTAAGGCATATACTTTACAAATTATCTGACAAAGTTATTAAATTTCAAGTGCTGCAAATGATATTCAGAACTAGATTAGATGGCTCTGGGTTAAATCAGAGAAAGCTTCCTATGTGTGTGGGGGGGGTCTCTTTCTTTGAGTTTTAAATGCTGCTTAGGACCTGGATACGTGATGAGTAAGAGAGAATTAGGAAGCCAGGTAAAAAGTGGAGTATATTATATAACATGGAAGAATAAGCAAAACAGAAGTAAGGTAGGATTTTCAAGATGGCAGAATAGAGGAGGTCACTTTCCTGGTTGCTCCAAGGAATGAAACCAAGAAAGCAGACAGGCATTTTCTCAGCAAGGTGGGTGAACAAAAAAAGAGCAGGGGGACTTTATGGAATTTAAAGTGGACATTCAAAGCAGAGAGCGCACTCAGGAGGTTGGATATAATAAAATAAGGAAGAAATCCCCAGCGGCAAAGCCACCGCCATGGCTGGCCAGAAGCACCAGCCAGAGTGGTCCCTCCATGAGCAGAGTGGAGAGAAAAAGGAATTAAAGGAACCCACATTTTTGGGAGACCTGAGGCATGTCTGGGCACAGATCATTTAGAGATCAAGGACATTGCCCAGCAAACCTGAAAGATGTGCTGCACAATATCCATGTGTGGGCAAAGAAACTACCATCTCTCCAGGTGGCCTGCAGACGACAAAGGAAGGAACCGGTTTACAACTGCTGCACAGTGGCCAGAAGCTGAGGGGGACAATTCCTGGCAAACCCAAGTTTGACCCGAAATACAGGTCCAGTAAACACACACTGCACAACATAGAGTGTGCTTAAATGACCAGCAGAAAATCAAATGTGGACAGAGGTTTACACAGGGGACAACTAGTCGTGGAAACACACTTGGCTCTACCCCTTCCCCTCCAATTTGATTGCTTGTAGGATCAGCTGGGAGAGATACATCTGGCCAGGAACTTGGAAGGACAGAGGCAGGAGAGATTGGAGACTGAACCCAAGACCAGGAAACATGGGATCTGAAGGTGACATAGGGGTCTAAGAATTGGGTCCCCCACCACATGAGTGGAACCCACATGAGTGGGGTACAGAATTCCAGCCTGGATCAGCAAGTACTAGGTGCTTGAGGTGTGCTGATCTAAAATCTCTAGTTGGTATTCAGTTGGATACCAACTCCAGTTGGTATTCAGCAAAGAGCCTGGAGTCCACCTAAGCCTAAACCCTGCCTCCAGGAATTCCACCTACAGGATTATCTCTCTCACTCCAGCAATCCAGAGGGTGGCTCCTCGTTGTTCAGACGACCCTACCTACAGCTGCTAAGAGAAACAGAATCTTTCAAACTCCAATGGAAAGAATTCTTTAACTTTTCATCAAGATATTTTTTACATTATTTTTCTCTGTTTAATTGTGACCTTAATGGTAGATGGACATTTATACATATTCATATTAGTTTTTTTCTCATTTCTAGCATTTTTGAAGCCAGTTATTTTTCATGGATTAGTTTTTTGTGAAGTAGGATGTTTGATTAGTATATTTTAGTTTTGTTTTGTATTCTTTTCTTTTTATTTTTAATTTTTTTTATTTTTACACATATATATTTTTCCCCTACCTATTTCCCTTGATTCTCTCCTTTCTCCTGCTAACAGCCAATCTGTTGTTCTCTTTCACTCACTCTTCCTTTAATTCACTTCTTCTCTCCTCCCTCCTAATCATCACATCCTATATCACTTCTGTTCTCTCCCTGTCCACCATTTGAAATTATAAACCCTTTTGCAAACTGCTTTTTTTATTGTAGGCAATAACTGAGTATATAATTTTTGTTTATTGCAATAATTAACATTGTAGATGTCATAGTAGTAGTAACTATTTGGTTTAATGCTGAATACTGTTTGCATTGGTGGTTGTTATTATTTGTTTCTCCCTAAACAGTGAGGTACTAGAAACCTTCAGTGATACTATTAAGTCCACCATGGAAACTCTACTGCCAGAGATCCATACTGTTAGATGAGTAGACACACAAATGACATGAAAAAGCAAGGGAACAAGTCACCCCAAACAAACCAAGATACTCCAATAACAGAATCCATCCATACCACAGTGGAGGAAATGTCAGAGAAGGAGTTTAGAATGTACATGTTCAACTGATCTGTGAAGTAAAAGATGGTATAAGAAATGAAATCAGAAAGAAAATATAGGAAGCAAAAGATCAACAAAGAGGCAGAGATTCTAGGGAAAAAAGCAAGCAGAAATCCTTGAAATGGAGGAAAGAATAAATCAAATTAAAAACAGCATCACCAACAGACTAGAACACTTGGAAGACAGACCCTCAGGCAATGAAGAAAAAATATGTAACCTTGAAAATAGAGTTAACCACAGAGAAAAGATGTTAAGAAATCATGAACAAAACTTCCAAGAACTATGGGATAATATGAAAAGACAAAATTTAAGATTGATCAGGATAGATGAAGGCATGGAGATGCACACTAAAGAAATGCACAACCTTTTCAATGAAATAATATCAGAACATTTTCCAAACCTAAAGAATGAAATGGAAAATCAAATATGAGAGGCTTACAGAACCCCAAAATATATAAAATTCAACAGACCCACACCGACACACATTATAATGAAAATGGCTAACATACAGAATAAGGATAGAATTTTAAAGGCTGTGAGAAAAAAATATCAGATTACATAGGGGAAAACCAATTCAGATCTCAGTCGATCTCAGTCCAGACCCTCAAAGCTAGGAGGTCCTGGAATAATATATACCAAGCTCTGAAAGAAATGGATGCCAAACAAGAATCCTATATCCAGCAAAATTAAGCTTCAGATCTGAAGAAGAAATAAAAACCTTCCATGATAAAAGTGAAAAGAATTTGCAACTAGAAAACCTGCACTACAGAACATTCTCAACAAAATATCCCATGAAGATGAAATGAAAAAAGAAAAATGGAAACCAGTGAAGGGGGAACTACACTAAAGGAAAGGTTGCTCGAAGGAGAAACTAAGCCAAGTTAAAAACCAAAAGTAAACAGAAATGACTGAGAATACAAATCATATCTCAATAATAACCCTGAATGTTAATGGCATAAACTCATCCATCAAAAGCCATAGACTGGCAGATTGAATTAAAAAACAAAACCCAGCAATATGTTATTTCCAGGAGACTCACCTCATAGGTAAAGACATCCACTGATTGAAGATAAAAGGATGGGAAAAAACATATCACTCACATGGATCACATTAACTAGCAAGGATTTCTATCCTCATATCAGATAAAGTGAACATTAAGCCACAGTTAATCACAAGGGACAAAGATGACCATTTTGTGCTACTTAAGGGAATTATACATCAACAAAACATACCACAAATATTTATGTCCCAAACAATGGAGTATCTGTGTACATCAAAGAAACCCCTCTAGATTTCAAAAATCAAATAGACCACAACACAATAATAGTGGGTAATTTTAACATGCCTGTGTCATCACTGGACAGATCCACCAAATAAAAACTAAATAAAGAAAGTATAGAAGTAAAAAATATAATGGATAAGTTGGACTTAACAGACATATATAGAATATTTCATCCATCAATGACTGAATATACTTTCTTCTAAGGAGTACATGGATCTTTGTCTAATATAGACTATATTATGTAATCTATCATATATGTTGGCATATAATTATAATATTACTTTAATATATTTTTAGTATCTGTAGAGCTATTTTGATAGTTCTCTTTCCCTTGAAATTAATTTTTGTGTTCTTGCTTTGTTCTTGATTAGACTTGTTGGATTTTTATCAAATTTTAGCTATATTATTTCTTCTCTATTTCATATATTTCTGCTTATTCTTATTTTTTCCTTCCTACTATATAATATGACAGTAACTTGATTATATTTTCTTTTTAATAACTTTTTATAGTTTGTCCTATTTAGTTATACATGACAGCAGAATGCATTTGATTCATTGTACACAAATGGAATACAACTTTTCATTTCTTGGGTTGTACATAATGTAGAGTCACACCATCCGTGTAATCATACATGTACACAGGATAATGATATTTGTCTCATTCCACCATCTTTCCTACCCCCTGCCCCTACCCCTTCCCTCATTTCCCTCTATACAATACAAAGTTCCTCCATTCTTCCCTTATCACCCCCCCCCCCCACCGCTTCCCCGTTATGTATCAGCATCTACTTATCAGAGAAAACATTTGGCCTTTAGTTTTGGGGATTGGCTTATCTCACTTAGCATGATATTCTCCAACTCCATTCACTTACCTGCAAATGCAATTTTATTCTTCTTTTGTCTGCCTATGTCATTTGATTGATGAGTTTAAGTCATTAATATTTAGGGTTATTATTGAGATATAATTTTTATTCCTGCTCATTTTGACTCATTTTTCATTTTTAACTTGATTTGGTTTCTTCTTTGATTGGCTTTTCCTTTAGTGTAGTTCCTCCCTTTGTTGACTTACATTGTTGTTCTTCATTTCCTCCTCATGGAATATTTTGCTGAAAATGTTCTGTAGTGCAGGTTTCCTATTTGTCAATTCTTTTTTTTTTTTAATTGTAAACAAATGGGGTACAACTTGTTTCTCTGTTTGCACATGAAGTAGAGGCATACCATTTGAGTAATCATACATTTACATAGGGTAATGGTGTTTGATTCATTGTTATTTTTTCATTCCCCCCACCCCTCCCACCCCTAATTCTTTTAACTTTTTTTTATCATGGAAGTTTTTTATTTCATCATCAAATCTGAAAGTTAGTTTTGTTGGATATAAAATTCTTGGTTTGCGTCCATGTTGTTTCAGAGCTTGAAATATGTCGTTCCAGGCCCTCCTTGCTTTTAGGGTCTGGGCTGAGGAATTTGCTAATATCTGTATTGGTTTTCCTCTATGTGTAATCTGTTACTTTTCTCTCATGGCCTTTAAAATTCTATTTATTTTATGTGTTGTGTATTTTCATTATAATGTGACTTTGTGTGGATCTGTTGTAATTTTGTACATTTGGTGTTCCATAAGCCTCTTGTATTTGATTTTCCATTTCATTCTTCAGGTTTGGGAAATTTTCCAATATTATTTCATTGAATGAATTGTTCATGCCTTTGGTTTGTATCTCTGTGTCTTCCTCAAGCCCAATAATTCTTAAATTTGGTCTTTTCATGTTATCCCTTAATTCCTGGAGGTTCTGTTCATGATTTCTTACAATCTTCTCTGTGTGGTCAACTTTATTTTCAAGATTAAATATTTTGTCTTCATTGTCTGAGGTTCTGTCTTCCAAGTGATCTAGCCTGTTGGTTATGCTTTCTATTGAGTTTTTAATTTGGTTTATTGTTTCCTTCATTTCAAGAATTTCTGGGTTTTTTTTTTTTTTTTTTTTTTTTTCAGAATCTCTATCTCTTTACTGAAATATTCTTTTGCTTTCTGCATTTGTTCTTTTAACTGTTTGTTGAAGTGATCATTCATCACCTGCATTTGCTCTCTTATATCATCCTTTACTTCATGGATCATTTTAATTAGGTACATTCTGAACTCCTTTTCTGACATTTCTTCAGAAATGTCTATTCTATTAATATAGCATATGGTTTGTTTGGGGCACTTTCTTCCCTTGTTTTTTCATGTTTGTATATCTTCCTCTCTAGCAGTGCAGATCTGAGGTATTACAGTTTCCCCCCTATAGGTTTATAGTGTCCCTGTATGTTTCCAATACCTCACCTTTAAGGGGGAGATCAACACTAACAGCACCCAAAACAAACAATATGCAGTCTTAAACCAAATAGCCCCTATTAAGACATTAACAGTATTGTCATAATAAACAGAGATGATACATAAACAATAGGTTTGCAATAAGGTCTATAATTTCTAATGGTGGACAAAGAGGATGGGTGAGGGGTGTAGGATGTAATGTTAATGTGGTAAGAAGTGAGAATATACTACATCAGAGGAAGAGTAAAATCAGAATCAGAAGAATTTGGTTGTTAGCAGGAGAAAAGGGAGAAAGAGACTTCAAGGAAACAAATAAATAAGAGGAAAATAGAGCAATAAAAATTAAACCTACAACAAAACTGTAATATACTATTCAAACCTCCCAGTCTTCAGTAGCGTGATGCATGAAAGTACTTGATTTCAAAGATAATAGGGATGTAAAAGCAGGAAATGAAAAAAGAAAAAGGGAAAAAATGGAGAAAAGAAAAGAAAAAAAGAGTCTTGAACAAATTTTTCTGTTGGAGTTCAATATCTTCTCTGCCTCCCTTCTCTTCTGGTAGGTGAGGTTGTCTGGAGTTCCCTAGTATCTCACCCTCAGGATGATGACAGTTACTAAGGCAGGAGGATTAGACTTGGAGACAGGACCCCTGGAGGCTGGGTATAGCAATTGCCAGTCCCTCTGAAAGACTGCACCTTAGGACTCTCCTTTGGGGTCCACTCATGTGATACAGGAGCCTGGTCTTAACCCCTTCCCTCACTTGTGGACCCCACAATTCCTGGTCTACAATTTAGTCTCCAAATTGTATCTCTCCTGTCCCTGCCCTTTCTGACTTCCCAATTAGGAACCTCTCTCTCTCCCCAAAGGTTCTAAAGGCAGAGCACCAGGACCTGTGCTCGAAAGCTGTTCTGTATTGGGCAAATCAGAACCAGGCATTGAAAGCTGTGAGTCAACCACATAGCTGCAGGCACTGGGCCAGTTGGTGGCTAGGGGATGATTGGGAGACTGTGGATTGAGGAGTCAGAGTGTCCTATTGATTACCAAACTGGCAGTTCCAGGTACTCAGTTGAGTTGTGAACCAGACTGATGTTGGGTCCCAACAAGTACTCCTGAGTTGTCTCTGGGATCCTGATGCGTGCCAGGCTGGTTGGCGGATAAGCTGGGATCAAGATGCCTTCATACTCTTTTCCCACCTACCAACCCCTTGCAAGGCTCTCTCCTGCCTCTGCAGCAAGATGGTGGCCCTTAGCACACTTAGCAGGGATACCTCAGATATAACCAAGCATACAGGGCCCTTGGTGATGATATTTCAGGTCCTGGCTGTTATCCCTGGATGTAAGCAGCCACATCCCAAGTTAGTGACAGTAGCAGTGGCTGACCTGTAGGTACCTTGATAATGAGCTTCTAGTCTCTGGCAGGTGTCCCCAGATGGAACCTGCCTATATAAAGATAGCAGCAGCAGTGGCAGAGAAAATCTAAGATGGCAGCAGAGGCATCCCAAGGTGTTGGTAGATGGGGAGCCACAGCGAGACGTGACCACGCAGGGGTGTGTGGTCCACTCGGAGTGGCTGGTACTGGCTCTAGCTTCTTTCTGATACAAGAACTTTAAGTTATTAATGCTCATCCCAAAGATCCTGATATTTTAAGCTTTCATTATCACTCAGTTCAAAGCACTTTTCATTTACTTTACTTGTGCTTTCTTCCTTGACCTCTGAGATATTTATAAGAGTGCCATTTAATTTTGAAATAGTTGACATGTGGGAGTGGGGTTCTATATATCTTAAGGTGATTGGTTTCTAATGTAATAAATCATATAGAAAACACTCTGCATGATTTCAAATTTTAAAAAGTAATGGAAATGATTTTTATATTTATTATATTGGTTACATACATGTAAAAACTGATCAGATTGCATAATTCAAATATGTACATTTTATTGTACTTCAATTTTACCTCAAAGCTATGGGGCAAAAAAAAAAAAAAAAAAAAAAAATAAGTAAATCAGCCTGGGCAAATGTCGGGGTCTTAAGCCCCCTTGCTGTTCTCCACCAGCGACAAGTGAAGGGAGCACTCCCCAACAAGGCCAGAGTGGGAGACGTAGGGCTGACTGACCTCCGGCACCCAGCCCTCAGGGCGGAGGACAAACAGACATGTCAGGGAGACCAGTCACAGCAGGAACTGTTTATTGAGGAAGTCACACAGCTTTTATGTAGGGTGGAGGCTAGGCGGGAACCAATCAGCTTAAAGGTCAGCAGGGGGGCAGGGCAGGGAGGGGTTCACGCAGGCGAGAGTCTCATAGGATTATATGGCAAGCACGAGCTGATCACCCTCATGGAACTGTTGTTAACCAATCCCTGACCGAGGTTCCATTTATCATCATTAACTATTGAAACCGCCTTGAGACCTTGATCTTGCTCACTTGCCAGGGAGTAAGGAGTCAGCCTGAGTTAGTTAGCGTGTCATTAGTCTAAACAGGCAAAGAAAGGGTTTCAGTGATAGAAAGCTGAAGAAGGTAAGGATAAAAAAAATTTAAAAAAAGATTGGCTAGTACTGAATGGTGAAATATTTTAGATTATAAATTGAGAAATTTCTGTTCAATTCTATAGACAATGGACAGTAGTTGAGAGACTTTTTTGAGCTATAGAATACTAAGAAGTTTGTCCACACAGAATAAATTAGAAGGAAAGGATTTCGAGTGTAGGGAGAGTCTTTAAATTTTTACAAACAGTAACGGGATCCACTTGAGTCATTGTGATAGAAGTACAAAAGAAGGAAACAAAGCAAAGGAAGTTTCTATAGAACTTATAGAACTTCATGATTTCAAAAGGAAGAGATGAAAGATAACACAAAAGCTATGTTTGTTTTGTTTACTATGGTAAGAACACTTAATATGAGATCTATCCTAGCATATTTTTTCTTAGTACTGGAGATTGAACCCAAGGGTACTCTACCACTGAGCTATAATCCTATCCCTTTATTTATTTGTTTGTTTGTTTTTATTTTGAGACAGGGTCTCACTAATTGTCCAGGTTGGCCTCAAACTTGTGATCCTTCTGCCTCAGCTTCCCCCGTTGCTCGGATTACAGGTGTATGCCATTGTGCTTAGCTACCTTAGCATATTTTTAAGTGTACAATGCTTTATGTTGTTGACTATAGGTACAAGGTAATGCAGTGGGTCTCTAGGGTTTATTCATCTCACTTATTTGAAATTCTATGTATGTTAATTAGTATCTTCCTACTTCTCTCTCCCCCTAATCCCTGGAAACCACCATTCTCTTTTTGGTTTTATGAATTGTATTGTTTTATTTATTGTGTTTCAAGAATTTGAATAGACATTTTTACAAAGAAGACATACAAATGTCCAACATATGAAAATACACTCAAAGTCACCAACCATCAAGGAAAGGCAAGTCAAAATCACAATGAGATGTCACCCCATACCTATCATGATGGCTATTATCAAAAAAGATAGCAAATGTCATGGGGCTGAGGTTATGGCTTGGTGGTAGAGCACTTGACTAGCATGTATGAGGCACTGGGTTCAATTCTCAGCACTACAAATAAATAAGTGAATAAAAAAAGATCTATTAACATCTAATATAATATATATTATATATATTATAAAGTTTTATATATATATATATATATATATATATATATAAAGCAAAGGTTGATGAGGATGTGGAGAAATCAGAATCCTTCAACACAGTTGAGGGGAATGCAAAATGGTGCAGCCCCTGTGAAAAACAACACAGAGATTCCTCAAAAATTGAAGAAAAGAAAGAAAAAAAAAAAACTCTTACATAGTCCAACAATCCTATTTCTGGGTATTTATCCAAAAGAATTGGAATCTGAATCTCAAAGAGATATTAACAATCCTATATGCATTGCAGCACTATTCATAATAATATGTGGAAACAAGCTAAATATCCATTGACAAAGAAAATGTAATATATCCTAATATAAAGCTGCTCCCCCGCCTTTTATGCTGCAATCATTTCCCCCGCCTCCCAACTTACAACCTAGCTTGTCAGTGTGTGAACATCCTAGCTAGCTATTTGGTTCATCAGTCAGCTTGCAAGTATTCTTCTCAGTTATTGGTCCCCTGTTAGCCCGCAGAATTCTACTGCTTAAGAATAGCTCCCCTGCCATTTTCACTCTCTCCTCCTTGCTTTCATGCTCTCTCCTCCATTTCACTCTCTCTCTCGTGTGCACTCTCTCTCTCTCTCTCTTTTCCTCTCATTTTCTCTCTCACCCTGCAGGGAGACGCTCTGCCTGTTTACTTAATAAACTCTCTTGCATGAGTTCCCGCGACTGGAGTGGTTTCTGGGTTCTTACATATCCAACCTGATTTTGTTTGGTTTTGTGTTTTTTTTGTTTTGTTTTGTTTTGTTTTTGTGGTACTGGGGATTGAACCCAAGGACACTTTACCACTGAACTACATCCCCAGGTTCTCACTAAGTTGCCCAGGCCAGCCTGAAACATTTTAAATGTTGAGACAGGGTCTCCCTAAATTGTCCAGGTTGTCTTCAAACTGGTAAGCCTCTTTCCTCAGCCTCCCAAGTAGCTGGAATTACATGTATGCATCACCGATCCTGACCAACCTGAAGATTTTGAGTAACTGAAAGAATGTACAATTGACAGAGAAAGAGAAATCAACAGTCAGTTTGTGAAGAAGAAAATGAGTTTGATTTTTTAAGCACGTTGCATTTTAAAGAGCACATAAGCTTTCAAGGAATGAGATCTGGGCCCGGAAAGACAACACTGAAGAGAAAATTTGGGGATTATATACATAAAAGGGTGGTTAAAACAATGAAACTACTAAATTCTCTGAAGATAAAAATGCAAATTGAGAAAGATTTAAAAAATCTAAATTACCAAATTATTGAATTATCAAATTATTAAGTTATAACTTATAAATTATGTTAATTATAATTTTAAAATTAAATTATAAAATGGAAATATGTAACATGAATGATGACAATGACTATTTTTGTGTGTGTGTGGTGCTGGGGATCGAATCCAGGGCCTTGTGCTCAAGAGGCAAGCACTCTACCAACTGAGCTATATCCCCAGCCCCAATAATGACTATTGTTTTAGAAGTTTATCCCTCAAGTTTATTCAAGAAGATATAAGATATTGAAAATTTACTAAAGAATAAAAAAAGGGAAGAGTAACACCAAATTTTTAGTAATTAGACCAACAGAAACTATGATATATTAAGAGACAAAGATAGATAAATGTTGCAGTGTTTTTTAAGTTAATGAATAGTGCTCACTTAGGTGAGATAAGGGTTAATAAAGTATACATATATAAAATTTAAGTTAATAATAAATATAAAATTTTTAGAAAGAATAAAATAAAATTATCCATAGTAAGTAACCTGTGCTATCTCCCTGAGTCAATCAGCCAATTGTGTTTTTTTCAGTAAATTGACTAAGCTAATTGAATTAGCATATCAGATTGTCTCTAGAATTATGTGATCACATGGACAAAACCAAACATTCAAATAGAGCATATAGTAAAATTCTAATAATTTACTTAGCATGTTACAGATAATCCTCAAACCAACTCAGTCTCTGGGTCGCTGAATTGAGTGGGTTTATCCAATTTCTACATTATGTCAAGCAATAATTATGTTTATAAATATTTGCCTTATATAAGCATAAAACTGTTGTTGGGAATATTTTTATGGAACCACCAAATTATTGGAAGAATTTAAAGGTAGCAAATATCCTTATTTAATAATATTAAAACCAGGAGGCTAAATGGTAAAATAGCATAGATTTGAGAGTCAGGCAAACTCAGGCTAAGAACATTAAAATAATTACATGAGTGATATATTCACTTTAAGCACTTAATTAATTGATGCTGAATAATTTTTCAATGAAGTTCTGACTTCACATGCTATTTGATAGCAGAGCAAACCAGACATATAAATCTCTAATTAAAATAAAGTAAAATAATGCAAAATAAAAATATTTCTTTTTATTATTATTATTAAATACTTACCACATGTGAAATATTGTCTCCATTTCATAGAACAAGAAACTGAAGCATAGAGAGGTCACATAAATTGTCTAATGTCACATAGTTAATAAGGGATACATTCAAACCCAGATTCGCTGACTGCAGAATCCGGGCTCTTAAACACAGATGTATACAATCTTCAGTTAGAGTTGATTAAAAGGTGCAATGGAAGTAGTAAGGAAGCACCTCTTGATGCAGAGAGGCAAGAGACAGCACAGAGAGGGTGAAAAGAAATCACAAATGAGTTTGCTTCCATATCATGTAAAACCACAAGAATGGAAAGTTATACTTCATGTATATATAATATGTCAAAACACATCCTACTGTCATGTTTAACTAAAAAGAAAAAATCAAAAATTAAAAAAGAAAAAGAAAGAATGAGTTTGCTGACAAAGTAGCAAAGGCAGAGTCTTTAAAAATGTAGGAATTTGAGTGCTGGGATGTAGCCTGGTGGTATATCACTTCTCTAACATATGCAAGGCCCTGGGTTTGATCCCCAGCACCACCAAAAAAGTGGGAATTTGGTAGACAGTCAAGGAGATAGAAAGGACATTACAGTAAAAAATAAAAATAAAAAAAGAGGAAATTGGGGCTGGGGATGTAACTCAGTAACTCAATGACAGAGTGCTTAGCATGCACTAGGCCCTGGGTTCAATCTCCAGCACACACAAAAAAAATTCAAAAACAGATATGACTGGTTCACAAAGAGCACAGAGAGATGTAGTGAAAGATGAAGTCATGAAAGTTCATCCAGGACATGCCACGGAGAACTCCATACCTCCTGAAAAGTCTCAGCACCAGGAACAACGGGAATGTCACGATCATTGTGTCACTAATGAGTGTGATATGCAGATGGGACAGAACCACTAGTTAGGAGACAGTTGTAATAATCCAGACAAAGGATAACAAAAACCCAAACTAAGGGTGGATTGGAGGGGATAGAGTTTGAACACACTTAGGAAGTAGAATCTACAAGGTTCAGCACTGATTAAATGTCATGGGTAGAAGGTAGAGAAGTCTAAGTAAGTCCCTGCCTTTTGACAAAGGCAATTGCATGGAAGATGATTTGTTCTATTTAAAGACTCTAAGAAGATGAGTAGGTCCGAAATGAAAAACCCTGAATTTTTTTTGGACTTTTTGTGTTTGGGATGCCTCTAAGACATCCAGATGGAGATGCACAGCAAAGTGGTATCAAAAAAATGCTACTCAGAAGTGATTTCTTAATATCTACTAATATCGAATGAATATTCCTTTGTTCACAAAACATTCTTTTACATATGGAGAAACAAAGACATAGATTGAATAGCTACACCAGTGTCCATAATCATATACCGAGTCATCAACAGATGCTGCCTGTGAATGCCATTCTGACTCCCAAATTTGAACTCTGTCCACTAGACTGTACTGCCTCCATGTGTATCCATGTTGCAACCGCAGAATGAAAATCAAATCATCTATTGCATTGTTTTAGGCAGCATTATACATATTCAAACACTTGGTAGCCAAAGTAATCCAATGTATTCTTAGTTTATATAACCTTTAAGGAACATTTTTGGGAGTTCAATCATAGTCTGGTATTTCTCACAATAATACTCTTATATGACATTAGAAAGTGTCTAATAACCTGAAAGGACTATATTCCAAGCTTCATTAAGTTACCAAGAAGAAATGGACCAAAATACATAGAAGGGTTAAAAGTAAAATGTAATTACTTGTTCTATTACCTTCCCATTATTTTTAGTCAAAAGTGTCAAAATCTTAATTTCTATCTAGTGTTAATAAAAGTAAAAGCATTTTTAAGCATTATAGTCTGAAAATTTAGAGGAAAACACCAAGACCATGAAAAGTGATTTTTTAACCTTTGAGGGAGTAGGCTCACACAAGTTCTACAAACAATTGTTAGTACTTACCCATGCAAACGGAAGGAATGCCCCCTTTCTTGAAAAACAAACACCACAAAACTCCAAAGGGGAAAAAGGATTCTGAGGAGGGAAGAGCAGGGAAAAATAAGGAAAATACTCCAATCCGAGACTTATTTTTTTTTTTTTTTTGAGGGGGGTACCAGGGATTCAACCCAGAGGCGCTTGGCCTCTAAACCACATCTCCAACCCTTATTTTCTTATTTCTCACTAAGATGCTGAGGCTGGCCTGGAACTTGCAATCCCCATGCCTCAACCTCCTGAGTTGCTGGAATTACAGGCAAATTCCACCACCCCTAGATAATCTGAGGCTTTATTAGTCAGATTCTCTTCTCTTCTGAGACTTGAAAAAGAGGAAAAGTTTGCACAGGTTGTAAGCGAAGTACCTGGAATTCTAACCCAGTTACCAAACCTACCTCTGTCTTTAAATGGCATGCTCTTAATTACTGTTTTCTGCTTTCAATAAAGAAGGGTAGGCATGATCTTCCAAAACTATAAGTCAAAATGTGTGCACCCCCTTCATCAGCCATCACCTAGAGAAATCATCTTCCCCAAAAGCTTAATCCTAAGGGGATTCATTCTTTCAATCATGTAACAATTAAGTACCAAGAGCTAAGTTCATGCCAGGCACTCTCCAAGTACTACATATATACAACATGGAAGAGGTGTTGGGGAAAGGAGACAACACATAGGAAGAATATTAAATCGTCTTGCATGTTAATGGTAGGAGGGAAAGAGTGGGAAACCAGAAATTGGTAATAGTCTTGCAAAGTGCAGTGGCACATGCCTGAAATCCCAGCAGCTCCGGAGGCTGAGGCTGGAGGATTGCCAGTTCAAAGCCAACCTCAGCAACTTAGTGAGGCCCTAAGGAAGTTAGTGAGAACTTGCCTCAAAATAATATATAAAAAGAACTGGGGATGTGGCTCAGTGGTTAAGCACCACTGGGTTAAGCACCAAAAAAAAAAAAAAAAAAAAAAAAAAAAAAAAAAAAAGAAGTCCTGAATTTTAAATCAGAATTTAGATTTAGCTTGACTTTTGCCACACACTACTTTGGGACAAAGTGTGTGTGTGCGCGGGTATGTATGTATGTATATATATATCAGCAAAGGCATGCTGTAAAAAGAAAATAATCAAAAACTCTTAGAAATTGAAGTATGAGAGCAAAAGTAAAGATTCAACAGAAGGACTGAAAGAGAAACACTAAGAGGAAGTTAGAATAGTTTAGTGAGTTAACCCCCTGCATCTGTCATATCTCCTTTCTTTATATACTTTTCAATTTGGTAGACCACATATTCCAGGTTTCCCAAAAAGAGTGTACAACAAGTAATTCTTTTAAGAACTTTCATGTCTGTCTTACCCTCAAACTTAAATGTTATCCCCAGATAAATTATGAGAGTTTTAAATAATTTTGGAGACATTCTCTTATTATCTCCTAGATTCCAGTGTTGAGAAGTTCAATGTCATTCTCATTCCTATTATGTTTGTGTATGACCTATTTGCCTTTTTCCTCTCCAAGTTTTTAGGACATTTTCTCTACTTTTGCTTTTATAAGATTTTTATAATGATGTGCTTTTTTTGTTGTTTATGGGCCCTTTGATTCTCACTTTTCAAGGATTTTTTTTCTTGTCTGTGAGAATTTCCTTTTTTTTTCATTGTAAACAAATGGGATACATTTTGATTCTCTGTACACAGAGTAAAGGCATACCATTTGTGTAACCATAAATTTACAAAGGGCAATGTTGTTTGATTTATTCTGCCATTTTCCCCACTCCTCTTTTCCCTCTGTACAGTCCTTCCTTCCTCCCTTCTTGCCGCCTCCCTAACCCTAACCCTAAACCTAACCCTAACCCTAAACCTAACGCTAACCCTCCCACCCCCCATTATATGTCATCATCCGCTTATCAGCAAGATCATTCGTCCTTTGGTTTTTTGGGATTGGCTTATCTCACTTAGCATGATGTTCTCCAATTTCATCCATTTGCCTGCAAATGCCATAATTTTATCATTCTTTATGGCTGAGTAATATTCCATTGTGTATATATATATATACCACAGTTTCTTCATCCATTCATCAATTGAAGGGCATCTAGGTTGGTTCTACAATCTGACTATGGTGAATTGAGCAGCAAAGAACATTGATGTGGCTGTATCTCTGTAGTATGCTGATTTTAAGTCCTTTGGGTGTAGGCCAAGGAGTGGGATAGCTGGGTCAAATGATGGTTTATTCCAAGGTTTCTGAGGAATCTCCATACTGCTTTCCAGAGTGGTTGCACTAATTTGCAACCCCACCAGCAATGTATGAGTGTATCTTTTTCCTCACATCCTCACCAGCACCTATTGTTGCTTGTGTTCTTGATAATCGCCATTCTAATTGGGGTGAGATGGAATCTTAGTGTAGTTTTGATTTGCATTTCTCTTATTACTAGAGATGTTGAACTTTTTTCCATATGTTTGTTGATTGCTTGTAGATCTTCTGTGAAGTGTCTGTTCATTTCCTTAGCCCATTTGTTGATTGGATTATTTGTATTCTTTTTTTTTTTTTTTGTGCGGTACTGGGGACCAAACCCAGGGCCTTGTGCTTGCAAGGCAAGCACTCTACCAACTGAGCCATATCCCCAGCCCAGAATTATTTGTATTCTTGATGTAGAGTTTTTTGAGTTCTTTATATATTCTGGAAATTAGTGCTCTATCTGTCTTATGAGAGGCAAAGATTTTCTCCCACTCTGTAGGCTCTCTCTTTACTGATAGTTTACTAACATTACTGATAGTTTCCTTTGCTGACAGAAAGCTTTTTAGTTTGAATCTATCCCAGTTGTTGATTCTTGCTTTTATTTCTTGTGCTATGGGAGTCCTGTTAAGGAAGTCTGATCCTAAGCCAACATGTTGAAGATTTGGACCTACTTTTTCTTCCATAAGATGCAGGGTCTCTGGTCTGATTCCGAGGTCCTTCATCCATTTTGAGTTGAGTTTTGTGCAGGGTGAGAGATAGCGGTTTAATTTCATTCTTTTGCATATGGATTTCCAGTTTTCCCAGCACCATTTGTTGAAGAGGCTATCTTTTCTCCATTGCATATTTTTGGACCCTTTGTTGAGTATGAGAAAATTGTGTTTATTTGGGTTTATGTCCATGTCCTCTATTCTGTACCATTGATCTACCTATCTATTTTGGTACCAATACCATGCCGTTTTTGCTACTATTGCTTTGTAGTAGAGTTGAAGATCTGGTATTGCGATACCCCCTGCTTTGCTCTTTCTACTGAGGATTGCTTTAGCTATTCTGGGTTTCTTATTCTTCCAGAAGAATTTCATAATTGCTTGCTCTATTTCTGTAAGGTACGTCATTGGGATTTTAATTGGAATTGCATTGAATCTGTATAGCACTTTTGGTAGTATGGCCATTTTGACAATATTAATTCTGCCTATCCAAGAACATGGGAGATCTTTCCATCTTCTAAGGTTTTCTTTAATTTCTTTCTTTAGTGTTCTGTAGTTCTCACTGTAGAGGTCTTTCACCTCTTTTGTGAGATTGATTCCCAAGTATTTTATTTTTTTCGAGGCTATTGTGAATGGGGTGATTTTTCCTAACTTCTTTTTCTGAAGATTCATCACTTATGTATAAAAATGCATTGGATTTATGAGCATTGATCTTGTAACCTGCTACTTTACTAAATTCACTTATGAGTCCTAAGAGTTTTCTGGTGGAATTTCCAGGTTCCTCTAAATATATAATCATGTCATCAGTGAACAGGGATAGTTTGAGTTCTTCTTTTCCTATTCGTATCCCTTTAATTTCTTTGGTTTGTCTAATTGCTCTGGCTAGAGTTTCAAGGATGATGTTGAATAGAAGTGGTGAAAGAGGGCATCCCTGCCCTGTTCCAGTTTTTAGGGGGGATGCTTTCAGTTTTTCACCATTTAAATGATATTGGCCATGGGCTTAGTAGCATAGATGGCCTTTACGATGTTAAGGAATGTTCCCAGTATCCCTATTTTTTCTAGTGTTTTGAGCATGAAGGGATGCTGTATTTTATCAAATGCTTTTTCTGCATCTATCGAAATAATCATGTGATTCTTAACTTTAAGTCTTTTGATATGGTGAATGATATTTATTGATTTCCGGATGTTGAACCAACCTTGCATCCCTGAGATAAAACCCACTTGATCATGGTGCACTATCTTTTTAATATGTTTTTGTATGCGATTTGCTAAAATTTTGTTGAGAATTTTTGCGTCGATGTTCATTAAGGATATTGGTCTGAAATTTTTTTTCCTCAATGTGTGTCTGGTTTAGGTATCAGGGTGATATTGGCTTCATAGAATGAGTTTGGGAGGGTTCCCTCCTCTTCTATTTTATGGAATACTTTGAGGAGTATTGGAATGAGCTCTTCTTTAAAGGTTTTGTAGAACTCGACTGAGAACCCATGTGGTCCCGGACTTTTCTTTGTTGGTAGGCTTTTGATGAGCGCTTCTATTTCATTGCTTGAAATTGATTTATTTAAGTTGTGTATGTCCTCCTCGTTCAGTTTAGGTAATTCATATGTTTCTAGAAACTTGTTGATGTCTTCGAGGTTTTCTGTTTTGTTGGAGTATAGATTTTCAAAATAGCTTCTAATTATGTTTTGTATTTCACTCGTGTTTGTTGTAATATTTCCTTGTTCATTCCGAATTTTAGTAATTTGAGTTTTCTCCCTCTTTCTCTTTGTTAGTGTGGCTAAGGGTTTATCAATTTTCTTTATTTTTTCAAAGAACTATTTATTTTGTTAATTTTTCCAATTGTTTCTTTTGTTTCAATTTCATTGATTTTGGCTCTGATTTTAACTATTTCCTACTTTTGGTGTTGGTCTGCTCTTTTTTTCTAGGGCTTTGAGCTGTAGTGTTAAGTTGTTTATTTGTTGATTTTTACTTCTTTTTTTGAATGCACCCCATGAACTAAATCTTCCTCTAAGTACTGCTTTCATAGTGTCCCAGAGATTTTAATATGATGTGTCTTTGTTCTCGTTTACTTCTAAGAATTTTTTATTTCCCTCCTGATGTCTTCTGTAATCCATTCATTATATAATAGCATATTATTTAATCTCCAGGTATTGGAGAAGTTTCTGTTTTTTATTCTGTTTTATTTGGAAGATCTATCCAGTGGTGAGAGAGGTGTGTTAAAATCACCTAGTATTATTGTGTGTGATCTATTTGATTTCTGGAATTGAGAAGGATTTGTTTGACGTACATGGATGAGCCAATGTTCAGGGCATAGATGTTTATGATTGTTAGGTCTTGTTGATTTATGCTTCCCTTAAGCAGTTTGTGATGTCCTTCTTTATCCCTTCTGACTAGTTTTAGCTTGAAGTCCACATTATCTGAAATGAGGATGGATACTCCAGCTTTTTTGCTGTGTCCGTGTGCATGGTATGTTTTTTCCCATCCTTTCACATTGAGTCTATGGGTATCTCTTTCTATAAGATGAGTCTCTTGCAGGCAGTATATTGTTGGATTTTTCTTTTTAATCCAATCTGCCAGTCTATGACTTTCGATTGATGAGTTCAGGCCATTAACATTCAGGGTTATTATTGTGATATGATTTGTATTCCCAGTCATTTGACTCATTTTTGTTTTTTGACATGATTTGGTTTCTCCTTTATTTGGCTATTCCTTTAGGTTAGTTCCTCCCATTGCTGATTTGCATCATTGTTTTTCCTCTCTTCCTCATGGAATATTTTGCTGAGAATGTTCTGTAATGCCGGCTTTCTTTTTGTAAATTCCTTTAGCTTTTGTTTATCATGGAAGGATCTTATTTTATTGTCAAATCTGAAAGTAAGTTTTGCTGGGTATAAGATCCATTTTCTTTCAGGGCTTGGTAAATGTTGTTCCAGGCCCTTCTAGCTTTTAGGGTCTGGACTAAAAAATCTGCTGATATTCTTATTGGTTTCCCCCTGAATGTAATTTGATTCTTTTCTCTCGCGGCCTTTAAAATTCTGTCTTTATTTTGTATGTTAGGTATTTTCATAATAATGTGCCTTGGTGTGGGTCTGTTGTAATTTTGTATATTTGGAGTCCTATAAGCCTCTTGTATCTGGTTTTCCATTTCATTCTTCAGATTTGGGAAATTTTCTGATATTATTTCATTGAATAGATTGTTCATTCCTTTGGTTTGTTTCTCTAAGCCTTCCTCAATCCCAATAATTCTTTAATTTGGCCTTTTCATGATATCCCATAATTCTTGTAGATTCTGTTCATGATTTCTTACCATCTTCTCTGTTTGGTCAACTTTGTTTTCAAGATTAAATATTTTGTCTTCAATGTCTGAGATTCTGTCTTCCAGGTGTTCTATCCTATTGGTTATGCTTTCTATGGAGTTTTTAACTTGGTTTATTGTTTCCTTCATTTCAAGGATTTCTGTTTGGTTTTCTTTTTCAGTATCTCTAACTCTTTATTGAAATGATCTCTTGCTTCCCGTATTTGCTCTTTTAACTGTTCATTGGTGCGATCATTTAATGCCTGCATTTGCTCTTTCATCTCCTCATTTGCTTCCCTGATTGTTTTAATTATGTACATTCTGAACTCCCTTTCTGACATATCTTCTGCTGTGCTGTCATTGGGTTTTATTGATATAGTATCTAGGTTTGTTTGGGTCATTTTCTTCCCTTGTTTTCTCATATTGGTCAGATATCAGTGGAACTCTGAGATATTGCAGATTTCCTCTTTGGCTTACAGTGTCCCTGTAGATTTCCAGTATATCACCTCCCACCCTTCAGTAGCCTGAAGTCTTGGAGGAACTTGATAATGCAGTGCTTCTGAAGAAAGCTGCCCCTAGCCTGCTACTGGTTCCAGGGCTGGGGGCTGGCTCTGTGCAGAAAGGCTCTCACTGGGCAGCCTGCTCCAAGAAGCTGGCTGTGGAAGGAGCCTGCCACTGGAGGGAGCAGGGCTGCTTGGGGAATTCTCTGGCTGCCCTGCTCTGGTCCCAGAAGCCACCTGCAGGCCAGGGCCTGCCACTGTGTCTGGGGCTTGGAGCTGACTCTGTGCGGAAAGGCTCTCAGTGGGCAGCCTGCCCCAAGAAGCTGGCTGTGGAAGGAGCCTGCCACTGGAGGGAGCAGGGCTACCTGGGGAAGACTCTAGCTGCCCTGCCCTGCTCTGAGAAGCTGCCCCTGTCTGGGCCTGCCACCCGGGCCGAGCTTCACTTGGTGGGAAAGACTCACCTCGTGGCTCTATGTTAGTCTGAGTCTCTCATTGCCTCCCCTTCTTGAATCCTGGGTTCTGGAGCGACAGGAGATGCAGTCACCCTCCAGTCCACCATGTGGGATCCGCGAGAATTTCCTTTTTTATATTTTTTTGTCTTCTCTCCCAAATGTTTAAAAATTGGAGGTAGTATCTTTTGGACCTATCATCTGATTCCCTCATTGTTTATCCCATATTTCCTATCTTTTTGCATTTTTATTTTATTCTTTTATAAATTCCCTCAACTTTATCTTTCAGGGTTTTGCCAAGTTGCTTAGAGCCTTGTTAAGTTGCTAAGGCTGGCTTTGAACTCGAGATCGTTCCAAGTCACTGCGTGTACCAATGGGCCAGCTAGAAGCTAGAAATCTCAAACCAATATTTTCCCAATGCTTTTGGATTGAAGACTTCACTTTGTTATTCAGATGCATGCACACAGAACTTGAATCCAGAACTGGGTTAAGTGAAGAATGAGAATATGGCATGCATAGATGACATCTGGATTTTGGTGTGGATTTGAAGTCAACAGCTAAAGTGGCAGCTTCTTGATTCCTGTATCAAAGTGTATTTCTGGAGATAAGAGTTGTAATGGAATTTCATGATTTCCCCAGCATCCTGATGAGGGCACATGTAACAGCAACCTAGTAGTTTTGAGAGTCATCCCGCGAGGCCCTATTCCTTCTCTGGTCCTTTTAGCAGCTATTTTTAGCACTGAATCCCTATATTAAATACTTTTCTGCTTAAAATATCTGGAGTGGTTTCTACTGTCTATTCCAAAAGTCATTGGACAAAAGACAGCAGACTTTCAAGGACAGGAACCCGGGATTATGTGGTCTGGATTAATTTGAAAGGAGTGGAGAGTCATCACAGTTACAAGATAGGATGCTTTAAACCATGATACTCAGTAGTAAAGTTACTTTCAATATCACGTATGTAAACTGAAATAAAGTGTGTCTCTCTTTTCTTTTTTTCAGTACTAGGAATTGAACACAGGCCTTGTGAATGCTAGGCAAGCCTCTACCACTGAGCTCCCTCTCTTTTGTTTCAGCTCATTCTGTTTGTGGTATTATATAGATTGAACCACCAAGTTACATCCCCAGACTTTCTTTCTTTTTTTTTTTTTTTTTTTTTTTTTTGAGGCAGTTCTCAAACTTGCAATCTCCTCTTTCAGTCTCCCAAATTGCTAGGATTACAGGCATGCCCAGCATGAAGTGTCTTTTGTAGGCATGTTTTTGGTGAACTAAGTAGTTGAAGCTATGGAACAGCATAATGTACTAAAGGAATACAAGGGCTATGGGATGAGATTACTGTTTCTAACAAAACTGGATTTAAAAAAAAAGAATCCAAGAGTTTCTAGTTACTTTTTCCTCCAGAGTCCCTTTGAATCCAACCTGTGGTACTAATTTTCTCCCATTCCTGGATAAAAACTCAGACTGGTGCTCAGATATTTCAGTCCTTCCTTAGGTAATAAAAAGTCTGCTTACTCACTTCGGGTTATACAATGCACATTCAATTCAAAAATAAATATAACAAAGAAAAGAAAGGTTCATCCCTAACTGGCAGTATCATGATCCTGTGGCGTCTATATTCTCTGGACTCACAGATTTTAAACCTGATCTTTATTTCATGGGCACATTAGTAGATTTTGTGGCAGGTTTCATAAATAATGCACTACTAGGAAGCTTTCACATGCAAGTTCCTTGCCATGGGTGCATGCATGTGTGCTCTGGCTGGTTGTTTGGTTCCTTCTGCAGTCACAGGCATCCAGTGGTATATACCTGCAGGAAGTCCTCTTGGATGGAATTCAAGACAGCTCCACGCTGACTTTCCTGACTTTCGTTTGTGTCATATAAAATGCTTAGTCATCCTTTTCCCTCATGAACAAGAAAGGCAGGTTAATGCCAACATATCAACAATCTCTATGCTTCTCCTTCACTAGAACACGTAGCCAGCCAGGTCCTCACTATTTGGATTTATCAGGTGAAATTAAATATACCCCAGACTGCAGGGAATACCTACTGATCTTGGTAAGTGTTGTGGTTCTTTACCTGGACTTGCAATGAGAGGAAGGTGAAATTCTCAGAACACTACTAGCCCTCTCCAAAACCCTTTCCTCATCACCAGCAACCCATGGCTTTTTATATTCTCTTAGAGGTAGGAGTTTATGAATTGAATGGCCAGAAAACGTGTCCCCTTTGACATTTCTGTATCTTGGATCGAGAGTACTTGATTGTAATATGTCCTCTGTTGAGAAGGGATTCAGTTGAAACTGCCATTATATGTTGGTACACTCTGGCACAAATAAAAATAAAAATTATGGACTTTCAGACTACATCATCTTCGCAGTCTCTTGCAACTCTACAAACTGTTGTGGAGGTAGTTGAAAAGAAGGGTAAAATGCTGTGGTGGTTGTATAGAGAGGTGCAGAGAGAAGAGGCATGTGTGTGACATGATGTGGTCAAGGATGGGCATAGCCGCTGGTCATGCTGAATTCCCTATTGACTTTCCTGAATGGCTTGGAGGATGAGGAGGAGCTAGCTGAAAGGATGACCACTTAAGTTCAAAGAACTACAGACCAGACACCATCACCTGAAGAGATCTGAAGAAGGTGGTTTGGAAAAACAAAGAACATTTTTTTCTTCTTCTTCATTTTGGGATCTTTAAGATGTTAGTGGAATATGATTCAATATATTTAACTCTAAGAAGGACTATTATAATGACTCTGATACTGTAACAGGTCTCTGTTTTAAAAAAATAAAAATAAATGAGCACTTTTTTGCACGAATTCCATGAATTACTGAAAAGTGAATGCCACACTCAGGTTGCCCATTCCTAAAGTTACTAGATAGAAAACATAGTAAAAGCAAAATCATTTCTTTTTAAGTCAACAAATTTTATGATGCAGGAAATGGTCAGAGTTGTATGAAAAAAGCCCACTTTTGTACACTTCACTGCATCTACACCTGGGATCAGGGCTCTTCCAAATCAGACACTGCAGCTGCTCCTCCTTTGCATCGGTGTCCTGGTCACACTTGGCACTGTCCACAGGGCAGCAGAAGCAGCAGCTCATCTTGCAGGAGATGTGTTTGCACTCTACACTTGCAGGAGCTGACACAGGTACAGTAGCCACCAATGGCACAGGAGCAGCTGTGGTCCTTTGGGAGCCCTGGGGAGGCTGGAGATGCAAGCTGAACTGGTGAGAGTGTCCTAAAGCTAAATTATTTCTTGAGGTCTAGAATTTAGCTCCGACAGGATGAATAGGTTTGAAACACTCCATGATAGGCCTCCAATCAGAAATAACTAGCATCTGGGCTTAGAATTTCTTTTGTCTCCCCCAATAATATTGATTTTTGAGCATCTTTATAAAGCAATTATTTCTGAATAATTTAGGTTTGGGACTAGAGTAAAATTTGCATCTATTTTCACAGTTCAGAAATTCCCACAAAATTGCTTTCTTTAATGATCTTGAAATTCATTGCAGTGATTTATACCTTAACCTTTGAGGCATTTAATTTCCAGTGATGGGAAAAGTGAGGTAAGGAAAAACTAAGAGTGATCAATCTTCAAGTTAGTCAT
Source organism: Sciurus vulgaris (assembly GCF_902686455.1). Classification (NCBI taxonomy): domain Eukaryota; kingdom Metazoa; phylum Chordata; class Mammalia; order Rodentia; family Sciuridae; genus Sciurus; species Sciurus vulgaris. The sequence continues at coordinate 103,576,303 of NC_136472.1, forward strand.
CCTCAGCAAAACTGTCAATTTAATAAGTAAAAATGGCATCTCATTGATTTAAATTTGCATCTCTGAGGTTACTAGTGAGGTTGAACATTTTTTCAGTGCTTAATGACCATTTGTATTTCTTTATTTGTTCACCGGTAGAAATGATCTTTTGATAAATCAGATAGCTAGCAATTTATAGTGGAATACAGAAAAATTGTGTTCTTACCCCTCTTTTTTTAAATTTGCACCTCAATGACATGACACTGCTCTTGGATGAATCCCTAGCCATAAAACAAAAAAGCAAGAAACCAATCTTCATCTTAAACATGAATCACTATTAATGTTTTTGCTATCATCGAACAATTCTCTATTTTCAAATAAGAAATGCATCTAAAAAGCCAACAGTTCTGAAAATAAATTCTTTTTTCTTCTCTTTTCTTTCTTTCTTTATTTTTTTTTGTCTTTGTTTTTTTTTTATTTAAAAAAAATTTTTTTTATTGTAAACAAATGGGATACATGTTGTTTCTCTGTACATGGCGTAAAGGCATACCATTTGTGTAAACATAAATTTATATACAGTAATGTTGTTTGATTCATTCTGTTATTTTTTCCCTTCCCCCCACCCCTCCCACCCCTCTTTACCCTCTATACAGTACTTTCTTCCTCCATACTTGCCCCCCTCCCTAACCCTAACTCTAACCCTAACATTAACCCTTCCCTCCCCCCCATTATGTGTCATCCTCCACTTATTAGCGATATCATTCGTCCTTTGGCTTTTTGAGATTGGCTTATCTCACAGCATGATATTCTCCAATTTCATCCATTTGCCTGCAAATGCCATAATTTTGTCATTCTTTATGGCTGAGTAATATTCCATTGTATATATATACCACGGTTTCTTTATCCACTCATCAATTGAAGGGCATCTAGGTTGGTTCCACAGTCTGGCTATTGTGAATTGAGCAGCTATGAACATTGATGTGGCTGTATCTCTGTAGTATGCTGATTTTAAGTCCTTTGGGTAGAGGCCAAGGAGTGGGATAGCTGGGTCAAATGGAGGGTCCATTCCAAGTTTTCTAAGGAATCTCCACACTGCTTTCCAGAGTGGCTGCACTAATTTGCAGCCCCACCAGCAATGTATGAGTGTACCTTTCTCCCCACATCCTCGCCAACACCTGTTGCTTGTATTTTTGATAATCGCCATTCTAATTGGGGTGAGATGGAATCTTAGGGTGGTTTTGATTTGTATTTCTCTTATTACTAGAGATGTTGAACATTTTTTCATATGTTTATTGATTGCTTGTACATCTTCTTCTGTAAAGTGTCTGTTCATTTCCTTAGCCCATTTGTCGATTGGATTATTTGTATTCTTGGTGTAGAGTTTTTTGAGTTCTTCATAGATTCTGGAGATTAGTGCTCTATCTGAAGTATGATTGGCAAAGATATTCTCCCACTCTGTAGGCTCTTTCTTCACATTACTAATAGTTTCCTTTGCTGAGAGAAAGCTTTTTAGTTTGAATCTATCCCAGTTATTGATTCTTGCTTTTATTTCTTGTGCTATGGGAGTCCTGTTGAGGAAGTCTGGTCCTAGGCCGACATGTTGAAGATCGGGACCTACTTTTTCTTCTATAATCTGCAGAGTCTCTGGTCTGATTCCAAGGTCCTTAATCCATTTTGAGTTGAGTTTTGGGCAGGGTGAGAGATATGGGTTTAGTTTCATTCTGTTGCATATGGATTTCCAATTCTCCCAGCACCATTTGTTGAAGGGGCTATCTTTTCTCCATTGCATATTTTTGGCGCCTTTGTCTAGTATTAGAAAGTTGTATTTATTCGGGTTTGTGTCCGTGTCCTCTATTCTGTACCATTGATCTACCTGTCTATTTTGGTACCAGTACCATGCCGTTTTTGTTACTATTGCTTTGTAATAAAGTTGAAGTTCAGGTATTGCGATACCCCCTGCTTCATTTTTCCTGCGAAGGATTGCTTTAGCTATTCTGGGTTTCTTATTCTTCCAGATGAATTTCATGATTGCTTGCTCTATTTCTGTAAGGTACGTCATTGGGATTTTAATTGGGATTGCATTGAATCTGTATAGCACTTTTGGTAGTATGGCCATTTTGACAATATTAATTTGGCCTATCCAAGAACATGGGAGATCTTTCCATCTTCTAAGGTTTTCTTTAATATCTTTCTTTAGTGTTCTGTAGTTCTCATTGTAGAGGTCTTTCACCTCTTTTGTGAGATTGATTCCCAAGTATTTTATTTTTTTCGATGCTATCGTGAATGGGGTAGTTTTCATAATTTCTCTTTCTGAGGATTCATCACTTATGTATAAAAATGCATTGGATTTATGAGCATTGATCTTGTAACCGGCCACTTTACTGAATTCACTTATGAGTTCTAACAGTTTTCTGGTGGAATTTCCTGGTTCCTCTAAGTATATAATCATATCATCCGCAAATAGGGATAGTTTCAGTTCTTCTTTTCCTATTCGTATTCCTTTAATTTCCTTGGTCTGTCTAATTGCTCTGGCTAGAGTCTCAAGAACGATATTGAATAGGAGTGGTGAAAGAGGGCATCCCTGTCTTGTTCCAGTTTTTAGGGGGAATGCTTTCAGTTTTTCACCGTTTAAAATGATATTAGCCATGGGCTTAGCATAGATGGCCTTTACAATGTTAAGGAATGTTCCCACTATCCCTATTTTTTCTAGTGTTTTGAGCATGAAGGGGTGTTGTATTTTATCAAATGCTTTTTCTGCATCTATTGAAATAATCATGTGATTCTTGACTTTAAGTCTATTGATATGGTGAATTACATTTATTGATTTCCGGATGTTGAACCAACCTTGCATCCCTGGGATAAAACCCACTTGATCGTGGTGCACTATCTTTTTAATATGTTTTTGTATGCGATTTGCTAAAATGTTATTGAGAATTTTTGCGTCAATGTTCATTAATGATATCGGTCTGAAATTTTCTTTCCTCGATTTGTCTCTGTTAATATTGGTTTCATAGAATGAGTTTGGGAGGGTACCCTCCTCTTCTATTTCATGGAATACTTTGAGAAGTATTGGAATGAGCTCTTCTTTAAAGGTTTTGTAGAACTCGGCTGAGAACCCATCTGGTCCTGGACTTTTCTTTGTTGGTAGGCTTTTGATGACCTCTTCTACTTCATTACTTGAAATTGTTCTATTTAAATTGTGTATGTCCTCCTCGTTCAATTTAGGCAATTCATATGTCTCTAGAAACCTGTTGATGTCTTCGAAATGTTCTATTTTGTTGGAATATAGATTTTCAAAATAGCTTCTAATTATGTTTTGTATTTCAATCGTGTCTGTTGTGATATTTCCTTGTTCATTCCGAATTTTAGTGATTTGGGTTTTCTCTCGTCTTCTCTTTGTTAGAGTGGCTAAGGGTTTATCAATTTTGTTTATTTTTTCAAAGAACCAAGTATTTATTTTGTCAATTTTTTGTATTATTTTTTTTGTTTCAATTTCGTTGATTTCAGCTCTGAGTTTAACTATTTCCTGTCTTCTACTACTTTTGGTGTTGGTCTGTTCTTCTTTTTCTAGGGCTTTGAGCTGTAGTGTTAGGTTGTTTATTTGTTGAGTTTTACTTCTTTTATTGAATGCGCTCCATGAAATAAATTTTCCTCTAAGTACTGCTTTCATAGTGTCCCAAAGATTTTGATATGATGTTTCTTTGTTCTCATTTACCTCTAAGAATTTTTTAATTTCCTTCCTAATATCTTCTGTTATCCATTCATCATGTAATAGCATATTGTTTAATCTCCAGGTGTTGGAATAGCTTCTGGTTTTTACTCTTTCATTTATTTCTAACTTCAATCCATTATGATCTGATAGAATACAAGGTAGTGTCTCTATCTTCTTGTATTTGCTTACATTAGCTTTGTGGCATAATATATGGTCTATTTTAGAGAAGGATCCATGTGCTGCTGAGAAGAAAGTGTATTCGCTCTTGGTTGGATGGTATATTCTATAAATGTCTGTTAAGTCTAAATTATTGATTGTGTTATTGAGATCTATGGTTTCTTTGTTCAATTTTTGTTTGGAAGATCTGTCCAGTGGTGAGAGAGGCGTGTTAAAATCACCTAGTATTATTGTGTTATGGTCTATTTGGTTTCTGAAATTGAGAAGGATTTGTTTGACATACATGGATGAGCCAGTGTTTGGGGCATAGATGTTTATGATTGTTATGTCTTGCTGATTTATGGTTCCCTTAAGCAGTATGTAATGTCCTTCTTTATCCCTTCTGACTAGTTTTGACTTGAAGTCCACATTATCTGAAATGAGGATGGATACCCCAGCTTTTTTGCTGAGTCCATGTGCATGGTATGTTTTTCCCCATCCTTTCACCTTTAGTCTATGGGTATCTCTTTCTACGAGGTGAGTCTCTTGCAGGCAACATATTGTTGGATCTTTCTTTTTGATCCAATCTGCCAGTCTATGTCTTTTGATTGATGAGTTCAGGCCATTAATATTCAGGGTTATTATTGAGATATGATTAGTATTCCCGGTCATTTGGTTCATTCTATTTATTTATTTATTTATTTTGAGACGACTTGGTTCTTCCTTTATTTGACAATTCCTTTAGGATAGTTCCTCCCATTGCTGATTTGTTTCTTTGTTTTTCATCTCTTCCTCGTGGAATATTTTGCTGAGAATGTTCTGTAATGCTGACTTTCTTTTTGTAAATTCTTTTAGCTTTTGTTTATCATGGAAGGATTTTATTTCATCATCAAATTTGAAGGTAAGTTTTGCTGGGTATAAGATTCTTGGTTGGCATCCATTTTCTTTCAGGGCTTGAAAAATGTTGTTCCAGGCCCGTCTAGCTTTTAGGGTCTGGATTGAAAAATCTGCTGATATCCGTATTGGTTTCCCCCTGAATGTAATTTGATTCCTCTCTCTTGCGGCCTTTAAAATTCTGTCTTTATTTTGTATGTTAGGTATTTTCATAATAATGTGCCTTGGTGTGGGTCTGTTGTAATTTTGTATATTTGGAGTCCTATAAGCCTCTTGTACTTGATCTTCCATTTCATTCTTCAGATTTGGGAAATTTTCTGATAGTATTTCATTGAATAGATTATTCATTCCTTTGGTCTGTTTCTCTAAGCCTTCCTCAATCCCAATAATTCTTAAATTTGGCCTTTTCATGATATCCCATAGTTCTTGGAGATTCTGTTCATGATTTCTTACCATCTTCTCTGTTTGTTCAACTTTGTTTTCAAGGTTAAATATTTTATCTTCAATATCTGATGTTCTGTCTTCCAGGTGTTCTATTCTATTGGTTATGCTTTCTATGGAGTTCTTAATTTGGTTTATTGTTTCCTTCATTTCAAGGATTTCTGTTTGGTTTTTTTTCAATATCTCTAACTCTTTATTGAAATGATCTTTTGCTTCCTGTATTTGCTCTTTTAACTGTCGATTGGTGCGATCATTCAGTGCCTGCATTTGCTCTTGCATCTCGTCATTTGCTTCCCTGATCATTTTAATTATGTACATTCTGAACTCCCTTTCTGTCATTTCTTCTGCCATGCTGTCGTTGGGTTTCATTGATGTACCATCTAGATTTGTTTGCAGCATTTTCTTTCCTTGTTTTCTCATATTGTTCAGGTATCAGTTGACCGCTGTGAATTTGCAGGTTTCCTCTATTCTCTTATAATATCCCTGAAGCTTTCTAGTATATCCCCTCTTAGCCTTCTGTAGCCTGAAGTCTTGGAGGAAGTTGATAATGCGGTGCGCCACAAGGAAGCTGACTCCCTAGGGGAGGTGGCCTTCTGGTGGGGTATATTCCCTGCTAGTGGGCAGAGGTACCTTCACTTGCTGATGAATGGTCATCCAAAGGGGAAGTAGGATGTGGGCTGATGCAAGGCCAGTTTGGGTCTGTGTCTCTGATTTTACAGTCCTTTTGGGAGAACCTCACCCGACAGGGAGGAGTCACCCGGTGGGGAGGTCTCGCTGGTCAGTTTCCCTCCCAGAGGTTCCGTTCAATTCACAACTACCGCCTGGGCTGGGCAGCCTTCTTCTGCAATGTTCCCAGGGACCTGGACCTACCTCCTGGGCCTGGAAGCCTCGCCCTTCGCAGATGAATCTCCTTAGGCTGCTTCTCCTCAGAGAAGCTGCCTGCAGACCTGGAGCCTTCGCTCCGCCCCTCAGTTTGTCTGTGGGGCTCTTCCACCAAGAAGCCGCCTAGGCCCTGGGACCCTGCTCTGCACTTTTCTCCTGGCTATGCGGCCCCTCCTCTGAGCAGGCACCTGGAGCCCCTTACAATCGCTTCGAGTCCCAGTGACCCGCCACACGCCTTTTCCTCCGGCAGCCACCTGGTGTTCCCTGCGGTCGCTCTAAGTCCAAGTGACCCACCACGCACCTCCTTCTCCACCAGGCAGTCACCCAGAGATCTGGTGCGTCACGAATCCCAGGAACTCACTGTGCACCTTCTTGTCCCGACTGCCACCCGTAGCCCTGGTGCAGTCACTTCGAGCCCAAGCACCCCGCCGCGCTCCTCCTCCTTCTCCAGACAACCCCCCTATGTTCAGGAGCGGATGCTCTGGGACCAAACCACTCACCACGCTGTTCCACCGGATAGCCGCCCAGAGCCCTGGCGCAGCTGCTCCAAGTCCAAGCGACGTGCCGAGCCCGTATTTCTCCTTCTCCTCTGGGCAGCCCCCTGTGTTCAGGGGTGGTCGCTTTCAGTCCAAACAGCTCACCAAGCACCTTCTCCTTTGGGCAGCCTCCCAGAGCCCCGGTGGGTTGCGCCGAGTCCAAGCGCTGTGCCGAGCGGCCTCCTTTACGATGCTCCCAGTTGTCCGCGTTCACTGCTCCAGCGGGGGGAGGGGCGTCTCGCCGGCAGCTCTACTTCACAAAGTTCCCTGTTTTCGGGGCTACCGCCCCGTCTGGGACACCTGCCCAATGGGAGACACTCACCCGGCTCCTTTGAGTTGGTCCCAAGTCTCTCTATATCTCCTCTTCTTGAGTCCTAAGTCCTGGAGCAACACGAAATGCAGCCACCCTCTAGTCCGCCATCTTGAATCCCCCTGTCTTTGTTTGTTTGTGTGTACCAGGGATTAAACTGAGGGGCACTCAACCACTGAGCCACATCCCCAGTCATTTTCTGCATTTTATTTAGAGACAAGATCTCTCTGAGTTGTTCAGAGCCTCACTAAGTTGCTGAGGCTGTCTTTGAACTGGAGATCCTCCTGTTTCAGCCCCCTAAGCTGCTGGAATTACAGGCATGCACCACTGTGCCCAACTGAAAATAAATTCTTATATTTGAAAGACAGACACTAAAATTTAACTTGCTTATCAATTATAAACTTACACAAGTATACAGGCATTTCACTTTGGGTGAGATAGGGATTTAGTTTCCCAGGTTAAGTTACTAAAATTACATTCTGCTATATATAATTTTGGGTCTGGAAGATCCTTTCATGTGCATGCTGCAGTGAATCCCAAACTATACCAGAGGGGACGCTAGGCCCTGACCACATAGTATAATAATATAAGAACAAAAAGAAAAAAGTTGAAGGAGAAAGAAAATCCAGTGGTGCTCAAAATATGCCTTTCATGCCATCCTAATCAATTTAAATTTTATCCTTTAAGCAATGTGTGTGGGAATACAGAAGAAGGATTTGGAGTATTTTGAGCTAGGAGTAATATGCTTAGACTATTTTATGCTAGAAAGATTCTTCAAGTGATATGATGGATGGGTTTTGGAGGTGAACAGTCTAGAGGAACTGAGACTATAACAACTCCAGGAAGAAACAATGAAGGTCAAAATCAGGGCAACAATGTTGGAAAGTCAGAGAGAAGGTAAGTTTGAAAGACACATACAAGTAGAATTGACCAGAATACGGTCAACCTAAATGAATTCTGAAGTAATAGAGGCAGACAGGCATAATTACAAGACTACAAACAGCTGATATTAGAAATGGCATTCCAGAAATGACATGAAAAATGCAGCAACCCATGCTCTTCACTAACACAATAGCTACAGAGTCTTAATTTTATTTGTTTGGTTGTTTGTTTTTGGTACTGAAGATTGAACCCAGGGCACTTTACCACTGAGCTACATCCCTCGGTATTTTTAATTTTTTTTTTATTTTGATACAGGGTCTCACAAAATTGCTTAGGGTCTTGCTAAGTTGCTGAAACTGTGCTACGATCACCAGACAATCTTAAATTTAAAGTGCAGAGGAGTATCTCACCAAGATACCCTTCACTGCAAATATAAAAAATAATATAAGAGCTACACAGGATAGAAAACTATTACTGTATTTTAAAGTATAAATTGGTTTCTGACTCACTAAATGCTTTGTGATTCACTTCTGATCATTTTTCCTATTCAGAGAATGATTATGATATGATCCCTTATATCAAGAGAGAAAGAGAGAGAAAGTTGAAAGAAAGAAAAGAAAGAAAGAAAGAGAGAGAGAGAGAGAAAGTGATTATGATATTTTTTAAATTTATTTTTATTGTAAACAAATGGGATACATGTTGTTTCTGTTGGTACATGGAGCAACAGCATACCATTTGCATATTCATAAATTTACATAATGATGTTTGATTCATTCCATTATTTTTTTCCTTCCCCCCACCCCTCCCACCTCTCTTTTCCGTCTATACAGTCCCTCCTTCCTCCATTCTTGTCCCACTCCCACCCCCCATTAAGTGTCATCATCCACTTATCAGTGAGACCATTCTTCATTTAGATTTTTGAGATTGGCTTATCTCACTTAACATGATATTCTCCAATTTCATCCATTTGCCTGCAAATGCCATAATTCTATTATTCTTTATAGCTGAGTAATATTCTATTGTGTATATATATACCACAGTTTCTTTATCCATTCATCAATTGAAGGGCATCTAGGTTGGTTCCATAGTCTGGCTATTGTGAATTGAGCCGCTGTGAACATTGATGTGGCTGTATCTCTGTAGTATGCTGATTTTAAGTCCTTTGGGTAGAGGCCAAGGAGTGGGATAGCTGGGTCAAATGGTAGGTCCATTCCAAGTTTTCTAAGGAATCTCCACACTGCTTTCCAGAGTGGCTGCACTAATTTGCAGCCCCACCAGCGATGTATGAGTGTACCTTTTTCCCCACATCCTCTCCAACACCTATTGTTGCTTGTGTTCTTGATAATCGCCATTCTAATTGGGGTGAGATGGAATCTTAGTGTAGTTTTGATTTGCATTTCTCTTAATACTAGAGATGTTGAACATTTTTTCATATATCTGTTGATTGCTTGTACATCTTCTTCTGTGAAGTGTCTGTTCATTTCCTTAGCCCATTTGTTGACTGGGTTATTTGTATTCTTGGTGTAGAGTTTTTTGAGTTCTTTATAGATTCTGGAAATTAGTGCTCTATCTGAAGTATGAGAGGCAAAGATATTCTCCCACTCTGTAGGCTCTCTCTTCGCATTGCTGATAGTTTCCTTTGTTGAGAGAAAGCTATTTAGTTTGAATCTATCCCAGTTATTGATTCTTGTTTTTATTTCTTGTGCTACGGGAATCCTGTTAAGGACTCCTAAGCCAACAAGGTGAAAAATTTGGACCTACTTTTTCTTCTATAAGATGCAGGTCTCTGGTCTGATTTCAAGGTCCTTGATGCATTGTGAGTTGAGTTTTGTGCAGGGTGAGAGATAAGAGGTTTAGTTTCATTCTGTTGCTTATGGATTTCCAGTTTTCCCAGCACCATTTGTTGAAGAGGCTATCTTTTCTCCATTGCATATTTTTGGCACCTTTGTCTAGTATTAGAAAATTGTATTTATTTGGGTTTGTGTCCATGTCCTCTATTCTGTACCACTGATCTACCTGTCTATTTTGGTGCCAATACCATGCTGTTTTTGTTACTATTGCTTTGTAGTATAGTTGAAGTTCTGGTATTGCGATACCCCCTGTTTCATTCTTCCTGCTAGGGATTGCTTTAGCTATTCTGGGTTTCTTATTCTTCCAGATGAATTTCATAATCGCTTGCTCTATTTTTGTGAGGTACGTCATTGGGATTTTAATTGGAATTGCATTGAATCTGTATAGCACTTTTGGTAGTATGGACATTTTGACAATATTAATTCTGCCTATTCAAGAACATGGGAGATCTTTCCACCGTCTAAGGTCTTCCTTAATTTCTTTCTTCAGTGTTTTGTAGTTTTCATTGTAGAGATCTTTTATCTCTTTGGTTAGATTGATACCTCAGTATTTTTTTTTTTTTTTGAGGCTATTGCAAATGGAGTTGTTTTCCTCATTTCCCTTTCAGCTGCTTCATCGCTTGTGTATAAAAATGCTATAGATTTATGCATGTTGATTTTATAGCCTGCTATTTTGCTGAATTCATTGATGAGGTCTAGAAGTTTTCTGGAGGAGGTTTTTGGATCCTCTAAGTATAGAATCATGTCATCTGCAAATAGTGACAGCTTAAGTTCCTCTTTTCCTATTCATATCCTTTTAATTTCTTTAGTCTGCCTAATTGCTCTGGCTAGAGTTTCATGGATAATGTTGAATAGAAGTGGTGAAAGAGGACATCCCTGTCTTGTTCCAGTTTTTAAAGGGAATGGTTTCAGTTTTTCTCCATTAAGAATAATGTTGGCCATGGGCTTAGCATAAATAGCCTTTACAATGTTCAGGTATGTTCCTACTATCCCTATTCTAGTGTTTTCAGCATGAAGGGGTGTTGTATATTGTCAAATGCTTTTTCTGTGTCAATTGAAATAACCATATAATTCTTATCCTTAAGTCTATTGACATGATGGATTACATTTATTGATTTATGGATGTTAAACCATCCTTGCATTCCAGGAATGAACCCCACTTGATCGTGGTGCACAATTTTCTTAATATGTTTTTGGATGCGGTTTGCCAATATTTTCTTAAGGATCTTAGCATCTATATTCATCAAGGATATTGGTCTAAAATTTTCTTTCCTTGATGTGTCTTTTCCTGGTTTGGGTATGAGGGTGATATTAGCTTCATAGAATGAATTTGGTAGGGTACCCTCCTTTTCTACTTCCTGGAATACTTTGAGAAGTATTGGAATGAGTTCTTCTTTGAAGGTCTTGTAGAACTTGGCTGAGAATCCGTCTGGTCCTGGTTTTTTCTTGGATGGTAGATTTTTAATGGCTTCTTCTATTTCATTGCTTGATATTGATCTGTTTAAATCGTGTATGTCCTCCTGGTTCAGTTTGGGAGGAGCATATGTCTCTAGAAATTTGTCAATGTCTTCGGTACTTTCTATTTTGTTGGAATACAGATTTTCAAAGTAGCTTCTCATTATGTTGTGTATCTCAGTGGTGTCTCTTGTGATATTTTCTTTTGCATCATGTATTTTAGTAATTTGAGTCCTCTCTCCTTCTCTTTGTTAGTGTGGCTAAGGGTTTATCTATTTTGTTTACTTTCTCAAAGAACCAACTTTTTGTTATGTCAATTTTTTTGAATAGTTCTTTTGTTTCAATTTCATTGATTTCAGCTCTGATTTTAATTATTTCCTGTCTTCTACTACTTTTGCTGTTATTCTGTTCTTCTTATTCTAGGGCTTTGAGCTGTAATGTTAGGTCATTTAATTGTTGACTTTTCATTCTCTTCTTGAATGCGCTCCATGCAATGAATTTTCCTCTTAGTACTGCTTTCATAGTGTCCCAGAGATTTTGATATGTTGTATCATCATTCTCATTGACCTCTAAGAATTTTTAATCTCCTGCCTGATGTTTTTTGTTATCCCTGTTTCATTCAATAGCATATTATTTAGTCTCCAAGTGTTGGAGTAATTTCCTTTTTTTACTTTGTCATTGATTTCTACTCTCAGTCCATTATGATCTGATAGAACACAAGGCAGTATCTCTATTTTTTTGCATTTCCTAAGGGCTGCTTTATGGCATAACATATGGTCTATTTTCGAGAAGGTTCCATGTCCTGCCGAGAAGAAAGTGTATCCGCTCGTTGATGAATGGAATATTCTATATATGTCTATTAAGTCTAGGTTATTGATTGTGTTATTGAGTTCTATGGTTTCTTTGTTCAGTTTTTGTTTGGAAGATCTATCTAGTGGTGACAGCGGTGCGTTAAAGTCGCCCAGAATTATTGTGTTGTGGTCTGTGTGATTCTTGAAATTGAGAAGGATTTGTTTGATGTACAGGGATGCACCATTGTTTGGGCCATAAATATTTACTATTCTTATGTCTTCCTGATTTATGGTTCCCTTAAACAGTATGAAATGTCCTTCTTTATCCCTTCTGACTAACCTTGGCTTGAAATCCACTTTATCTGATATAAGGATGGAAACCCCCACTTTTTTACTGGGTCCATGTGCGTGATAGGTTTTTTCCCATCCTTTCACCTTTAGTCTGTGGATGTCTTTTTCTATGAGATGAGTCTCTTGCAGGCAGCATATTGTTCCAGTCTAGGTCTTTTGATTGATGAGTTTAGGCCATTAATGTTCAGGGTTATTATTGAGAAATGATTTGTATCCCCAGTCATTTGGCTTATTTTTGGTTTTTAAGTTGGCTTGGTTTCTCCTTTGAGTGGTTTTTCTCTAAGGTATTTCCTCCCTTTGCTGACCTCCATTGTTGTTTTTCATTTCCTCCTCATGGAATATTTTGTTGAGAACATTCTGTAGTGCAGGCTTTCTATTTGTGAATTCTTTTAACTTTTGTTTATCATGGAAGGATTTTATTTCATCTTCAAATCTGAAGGTTAGTTTTGCTGGGTATAGGATTCTTGGTTGGCAACCATGTTCTTTCAGAGCTTGAAATATGTTGGTTCAGACCCTTCTAGCTTTTAGAGTCTGGGTTGAGAAGTCGGCTGCTATCCTTATTGGTCTCCCCCTATATGTAATCTGATGCTTTTCTCTTGTGGCCTTCAAAATCCTATATTTATTTTGAATGTTAGGCATTTTCATTATAATGTGCCTTGGTGTGGATCTGTTGTGATTTTGTGCATTTGGTGTTCTGTAAGCCTCTTGATTTTCCATTTCATTCTTCAGGTTTGGGAAATTTTCTGATATTATTTCATTGAATAGGTTGTTCATTCCTTTGGTTTGTATCTCTGTGCCTTCCTCAATCCCAATAATTCTTAAATTTGGTCTTTTCATGATGTCCCATAATTCTTGGAGATTCTGTTCATGATTTCTTACCATCTTCTCTGTTTGGGCAACTTTATTTTCAAGATTAAATATTTTGTCTTCATTGTCTGAGGTTCTGTCTTCCAAGTGGTCTAGTCTGTTGGTGGTGCTTTCCATTGAGTTTTTTATTTGGTTTATTGTCTCCTTCATTTCAAGGATTTCCATTTGTTTTTTTTTTTTTTTTATTTTTTATTTTTTTTTGAGAATCTCTATCTCTTTGTTGAAATGATCTTTTGCTTCCTGCAGTTGCTCTTTCAGCTTATTGGTATTATCATTCATTGCCTGCATTTGCTCTCTTATCTCATCCTTTGCTTCACGAATCATCTTAATCATGTATAATCTGAAGTCCTTTTCTGACATTTCTTCTAACATACTGTCATTGGATTCTATTAATATAGAATCTAGATTTGTTTCCATCATTTTCTTCCCTTGTTTTTTCATGTTGTTCATGTATCTTCCCCTCTAGCGCTGCAGATCTGGGGTATTGCAAATTTCCCCCTATAGGCTTGTAGTGGCCCTATAGGTTTGCAAAACCCTTTCTTTAAGGGGAGATCAATATTAGCAATGCCCAAATCAGACACTACGCAATCCTAGACCAAATAGCCCCTATGGGGACAATAACATCATGTAAATAAAGGAAAAGCGACTCTGAGGGAACAGGTAAACAGAAGGAAAAGAAAGCAAGAAACGTAAAGAAATAAAAACTTAAATTTTTTTTAAAAAAGGAGAAAAAAGAAAAACTACTGTATAATAGTCATATACTAATGAAACCTCCCAGTGTTTAGTAGCTTGATGTATGAGAGGTACCTGACAATGAGCTTCAAGCCTCCAGCAGGCGTCTCAGGATGGGATTTGCCCCACCTGAAGATCGGAGCTACGGCTTCCAGGATTATCCAAGATGGCTGCTCTGGCTTCCAAATGTTTTGGCAAATGGGGAGCTGCACCTCAGGGGTGGACGTGGTCAGCTGGAGGTCCTGGAGACAGGATGCAGTTGGTCTGGCAGTGGTCCTGGAGGTCAGGTGTGTTTGATGTGGTTGTGGGATCCAGGAGGCCAGGTGAAATCAGTTGGTCTGGGTTTCCAGTGATAGGGCACAGTCAGTTGGTCTGGGGGTCCTGGCGGCAGGGAGCAGTCAGTTGATGTGAGGGCCCCAGAGGCAGGGAGTGATCGGTTGGGCTGAGGAATCCTGGAGACGGGACTCAGTCAGTCCGGCCAGGGGTCCTACAGGGCCTGGCTGTTGTCTCAAAATGGGGCAGCCACGGGTAATCAAACCTGCAGGTACTGTAACAGTGAACTTCCAGGCAGCAGCAGGCAGCTGGTTCTCCACTGGCAGTCTGCGGTCAATCTGCTGGCAGCTGGCAGATGATCGGGAGGTGAACCTCGAGCGTTGGGTGATGGATAGGAGTAAGGCAGGCGATGGACAGGCGAGAAGCAGGCAAATGGCGGATGATAGACACCTGACAGTGAGAGCAATCTGCTCTCAAAAAAGGCGTCGATATGCTGGCAGATTGCAGGTGATCACAGCAGACAAATGGGGTAAAGAGCAGGGGATCGATAAGCAGCAAAAAGTGCCTCACCAAGAAACAGATATCCTCTGCTTGAATCCAGCATTGCGGAGCAACAAGGAACGCAGCCTCCCTCTAGACTGCCATCTTGGATCCATCTATGGTATTTTTTTAGAGTATTGAGAAGTGCATGAACATATATTTCAACCTGACATCTAATTTTGTGAAATCATTTCAGTTCATCCTATTCATAAACTCTGGTAAAACTGTCTCAAACACTCCAAGTAGATAGATTAGACTAACTAATCAGTTCAAACTAGAACTTCAGTTCCAGCTTAAGCAGTCTCTGTGGGGACCAGGATATTAAAAATAGTGAGGGTGAAGGATATGGAAATGACACCCCCCAAAACAGTGTGACCTGGGAAGAGGGAGGGAGAAAAAAGCAAAACATTGATAACATTGATCTTTTCCCAATACATCCTTTCCAGTGACTTGATAATCCCTGAGAAGGAAGCAAACATCACTCAGTGACAAGACAATCCCTGAGAAAAGGACAAGCATTGATCCTCTCCCAATATATCCTTTCTCAGTGACAGTACGATGGACCCTGGAGGAAGAGTTAAGCACGGGACACTGAATTCTGGATCCTATATCCTGGCCCTGTAAAAACACTGCCCAGTAAAAACAAATTTCTAATTTTTGCAACCTTTTTTCCCAAATGCCCATGTCCTGTTAAAGTCTTCAATGGCTAAGTCACCTCCCAGTGTGTAACCTATATAAACCCAGACCCCTCCTGTAATTGGGGGCCATTTTCTACCCAGAAAGTGAGCCCCTCTGATACCTGACTCCACTGCTGAATAAGAAGCACTGCTGATTCATGAAGTTTGCTCCCATCCCAGTTATTTCTGCTTTCATTATGGTACCAAAACCGTTTGAGTTATTTTTGCTTACAGAGGGTATTAATCACTTCATGCAAACCCCTCCATAGTCTCTCTCATGATTCTCAGGTACAGTCATGAGGAAAATATCCAGTTCTTTTTTTTTTTTTTAATATACATAAGTTTTAGTTGTAGATGGACACAATACCTTTATTTCATTTATTTATTTACTTTATGTGGTGCTGAAGATTGAACCCAGTGCTTCACACATGCTAGGCAAGTGCTCTACCACTGAGCTACAACCCCAGCCCAAATACCCTGTTCTGATATCAAATTTACTATCAAAATTAATCTTTGGCAGGAAAATGTTATGTTCATAAATGTGAAACTGCAACTGACAACATCCTGTCTTTTCCTACAAACAAATTTCTTTTTCTTTAATTCTTATCCATAGTCTTCTATCTTCATGTCAGAAATAAAATATCATCTTTTTTCGGTGGGTACTGGGTATTAACTCAGGGGCACTCTATCACTAAACAACATTTCCAGCCCTTTTTGTTTCTTATTTTGAGGCAATATCTCACTCATTGCTGAGGATCTCACTAAATAGCTGAGACTGGCCTCAAACTTGTGATCCTCCTTGCCCTGACCTCCCAATTGCAGGAATTATAGGCATGCACCATCACATGATGGCTCTTTTTAGTTAAAGACAAGTTATCCTGATTTTGACTTCTAGAAGAAAGCTTTTGGAAACTTTAAATTTATACAACAAATACTTATTTGGTGTCTACTATATTCCAGATACTGTGAGAGGTACTTGGGTACGGTTGTAAATAAAGCAGACAAAAACAAAAAACTTACACTCATGGAGCTCACATTATCTTGGGGAAGACAGACAATAAACAGAATCAATAAGTAAAACATATGTTACCTGGTGATAGATGCTAAGAAGGAAAATAAAGCAGAGAAGGCATGGGGGTATAATTTAACATAGAGTAGGAAGGGAAGGTATTAGGATCTAGATATGAGGTATCCTCCCTGTGTTCAGAGAGGAAATTATTGGATCTTCATAGCTGTTACCTGATCAGTCCATCCTACTTTGAATGGGCTGACAGGGTAGTTACTGTAGGTAGGTGGGGTGTGGTTGCAAGAGATGGATCACTGCGGGTTGCTCTGGAAGAGTGCATCTTCTCTGCAGTCCCTTCCCCTCCTTCTCTGCTTCCTGGCTGCCAGGAAATGGGGGGAGAAATGTTTCTCTTCTATGGCCTTCTGCCACAGTGTTCTGCTTCATCTTGGTCCCAGAGCAGTGGAGTCAGCCCACCATAAACTGAACCTCTGAAACCATGACCCAAAATGAGCTTTTCTCTGCTAAGTTGTTCTTGTCAGGTATTTTGGTCACAGTGACTGAAAAGCTGAGCACAGAAATCTTCATGGATTTTGGAGTGAAACCTGAATGAGGCAAGGGGAAAAAAACACAGATAAAGATGAAGGGAAAGAACTATGCCAGAGGGATCAGCAAATGCAAAGGCTCTCGGACAGCAGCCTCCTGGTATGTTGGAGAATCATCAAGGAAGCCAGTGTGGTTGTTATGGCGACGGTAAGGGAAAAGTAGAAGATGAGACCCAAGAGGTAAAAGAAGACATTAGAGGTACTTGAGCAAAGAATGTGATCTGACTTACATGTTCACAGGCTCATTCTGGCTGCTAGGTTGAAAATAGCAGTAGTAATAGAGGACAAAGTCTAACTAGAGACTATTATTTTAAAAAGAGACTAGAGATAATGGTAACTTGGATCATGTGGCTGAGGTGGAGGTGGTGAGAGAAATGGATAGAATATGGATATGCTTTGACTACATAGTCTACAGATTTTTCTGATGGAATACTTAGGGGAGGAAATAAGAAAGAATAGTTAAGGCTGAGATTATCGGCCTGAGCAACTAGAAAAATAATGTTTCTATTTACTAAGATGATGAAGACTAAGAGAAGAGCAGATCCTTTCAGATATTTTTCTCATTTGCACGTCACAGCACCTACAATGAGCATATAAAGCACTTCTTGGTATTCAACTTAACAATCATAAACCGCACATAGGGGATTTCTGAGCATTTAAGTGAATCTCAGAACCAGAAAATGCATGAGAGATCATCTAGCTCACTAGCTTTTGAAATATTTTACTTTTGTCCAAAAGAAATTTTATCTGTCCACCAAGCACACACATGCATGTATACACGAGTTATCACTGAAACATGTTTCATGGAACAAGAATCTTTATTATGTATGGTGTACTTTGATGTTTTGTTTCAAGTCAAATTCTGTTTTAAGTTTGAAAAACACTATTGTAGCTGAACCTTTTCTGTGTCCAAATGAAGAAACAAACCAAGACAGCAAGTGATTTTTCAAAGTCCCCCAGATTTCACAGCAATGCTGAAACTAGAGCTCAGGCTCTTGGCACCTGGTTCAGGGCTTCCCACAACAAAAATAATCCAGAACCTCCTTTCTAGAACTTCCCATATTTTTACTTTCTTTTAAAGGTATTTATATTTGAACAGAATTTTGTGAGAAAAAGCTTATTAGCTTTCTAAAACGTGCCCTGTCTACAAGTTTTATTTTCAAAACTGAAACTTTCAAACAGAAACATAACATTTGAAGTTAAAATATTATATTATTTATACTTAGCATACATAATCCAAATACAGTTAAAATTAAAATCATTCAAAGGCAAATTTCAATAATCATAAAATTAATCAAATTTTAGTTCATCATGAAGCTCATGAGATTGTACACTACACATACACTGAAGTTCAAATTAACACAGAATTATGGATAATATATTCATTTCAACTCAATGAACATTTATAGTGCATCTACTGTCCTAACTGTGTTGTGTTGGCAAAATAACAGGGAATGAATGCATTCTTCTGGCTTTCAATCTATCAGGAAAGATAGTCCAACTAATACCATAATTCAATATGAGATTTATTATAGATAATTAGGAGGTAGCATTGATGTACAGAATACTCTTTGCTTAACTGCTGAAGGAACATAGATGAGGGAAAAATCAATTCTCCTGGAAGCTATAGATGATTCAGAAAGACTAAAAAGGGAGGTAATATTTGTTCTAGGCTTTGAAAGATGAATAGAAATTTCTAACCAGATAAAGAGTGAAAGGGTTGTAAGGATAGGATGGAAAACATGAAAAAGAAAGAAAAAATATAGCATAAGTGGCATGTCACATAGAGGAATCACCTGATTATATGGGGGATACCAAATGATTGGTTGTACATAACGTAATCAAGTATTTAGACCCTTTCCTAGGTCTTATCAAAGGTGTTTAATAAAGCATTTCTGGAAGCAGCATAGAAACTAAATGAGAGGCTGTAATGGGTTGTAATTGTGTCCCTGAGAAAAGACATACATGTTTAAGTCCTAACGCCTAATCCCTCAGAATATGATCTTAGTTGGAAACAGTCTTTACAGATGTAGTAAAGACGAGGTCAGTTGGGTGAGTCCTAATTCAGTATGTTTGGTGTCCTTATAGAAAGGGTAAATGGACACACAGACATGCACAGAAAAGAGACTGTGAAGGCAATGCCATTGGAAGTCAAGGATAGGAGTGATACGTGTACAAGCCAAGGAATTCCCAGATAACCAGAAAACCACCAGAAGTTAGGTAAGAGGTACGTAACAGATTCTCCCCTATGGAAGAAAGCAACCCTGTTGACACATTCTGACCTCCAGAACCATAAGACATTAAGTTTCTGGTGGGGCATGGAGAAGCATGCCTGTAATCCCAACAATCTGGGAAACTGAGGCAGGAGGATCACAAGCTCAAGATCAGTCTAAGCAACTTAGAGAGACCCTCAAAATTAAAAGAGAGAGGGAGAGAGAGCGAGAGAGAGAGGATATAGTTCAAAGGTAAATGCTCCTGGGTTCAACTTTCAGTATTTCCTGCCCCCTGGGTTGGGGGAGACAATAAATTTCTGTTATTTTAGGCAACTTTGTGCCTTTGTTTCATACTTCATTAGAGCAACCTTAAGAAATTAATACAAAGTCTATTGAGTGGTACAGTCTAAAGTGAACAGAGATTGAATATACTCAGTGACAGTGGGATGTGTTAGTCAGGTTTTTGTGGCTGTGACCAAAATACCTGACAAGAAAAACCTAGAAGAGGAAAAATTTATTTTTAGTTTCCGAGGTTCAATCCATGATCAGCTGACTCCAATGCTCTGGGCCAGGGTGGAGCAGAACATCATGGCAAAAGGGCGTGGTAGAGGAGCATTGCTCCCCTCATGGCAGCCAGGAAGCAGAGAGGGAGGGAAAGCAGCTGCAGGGAAGATGAACCCCTCCAGGGCATGCCCCTGCCACACCGCACCTGCCCACAGCTGCCCACAGTTACTGTCCTCCCAGGAAGTTCATTCAAACTAGGATGCCTTGATTAAGTTACAGCTCTTACAATCCAATCATTTCACCTCTGAATATTCCTGCATTAACATAGGAGATTTTTTTTGCTAGGCATGGTAGCAGCCACCTGTAATCCCAGCTACACAGGAGGTTGAGGCAAGAGGATCACCTGAGCTCAGGAATTCAAGGCAAGCCTGGATAATGTCATGAGACCCCCATCTCCAGAAGGAAGAAAAATAAAAAGAAGAGGGGAATGAAGAAAGGAAGGAAGAAAGGAAGGAAGGAAGGAAGGAAGGAAGGAAGGAAGGAAGGAAGGAAGGAGGCTTACTGATGAACTGAATATGCCAAAGGAAAGGGAGGAGTCCAAGATGAAAGAAGCTTATTCTATCTTAACTATAAGGGGTGTCTAAACTACCTTGGTGTCTTTGTTACATTTCTCCAAGGCCAGGGATCTTATAAATATTCCCTTACCACTTCCCCCTGGATAGTGTTAACTAATCAAACTGTGCTTCTGACCTATTATTCCAACCTTTCTTTGGGCTGGAGTCCCCATTTTCCATTATGTTGGCTTATAATATCTTTACAATATTCTGTTCTTTATATCCAGTCCCTTTAAGAGACTTCGGTGGACCTGCCCGCTTTCTTTTCCATTTTAGTTTTGCCCTGAATGCTATCTATGAGATTATCCATAGCTCTGCATTCTGTCACCTTTAGACCAATTCTGTCTCTCCACTATACACAGCACAACTCCCCAGCTTCCAGCTCAGATTTAATACTACAAGTCCTCACTTGTCTAGAGAGCTAAAATAGATACTTAAGCCATTAACCATCCTGTAAAATACAGGAAAGAAAACATGCAGATAAAGTTGAGTTCACTTTTGAATATTGTACAGAATATCTGGGTGTTTTGTTTTGTTTCACAAAGGGAAGACATTGACCCCACTTTCCTCAAGACTACAACTACTTCATATATCCCATCAAAGCAGATGATCTAGTACATGTTCCTACCCAAATGGCCATATCTTTTGGCATTGTGTATTCAGTTTTCTATTGCTATAACAAATACCTGAAATAATCAATTTATAAAAAGGAAAGTTTTACTCCAGTTCACAGTTTTAGAGGTTTCAGCCCATGATTGGTTGGCCCTGTTGTTTGAGCCTGGGACAGCACATCATGCAGAAGCATGTCACAGAACAAAGTCACTCATTCCATAGCCAGGAAGTGAAAGGGAGAGAGGAGGGAGCCTGGGTCCCACAGCCCCCTTTGAAAACTCATTCCTACTAGGCCCCACCTCTTAAAGGTTCCATCACCATTGGTCATCAGTGCCAAGCTGTAGACCAAGCCTTTAACACATGACCTTTGGGAAACATTTAAGGTCCAGCCTATAGACATATAAGGTGCAACTCCTTTTCCAAACTGAACCAACAAAACTGTCTCTACAGAGGAACAGAAATTAAATGCTGTATGTGTCTAATTATTTAACATGAAAAATGCAGCAGTTATTGTCTTTCACATAGACTGTGCAGCAGAGAAAGCTGGTTTGCAGGGAGCCAAAAATTAAGCAGATGTTAGAAGAAAGTAAAGATGAGAGAGATTGAGAGACACGCTACCTGGGTTCTGTAGTTTTCTCTTTTGGGTTCCAATACATTTCTGATGCCAGCAGCATTCCTGTTTGTGAACTCTATAAAGATATGTCTAAATCCTTAGGACAAGTGTTCTCATCTTTTTATATTACCCTCACTGGAGTTTATTTCAAAGAATCCTAAACAACACAGATGTATTGAATCTAAAATGTGAACACCTAAGAGGAAAGTAGTTGGAAATACAAGTCTAAATATAAAGCAGAGACCATAGGAGGATGTCTGGTTTGGGTATGGGAATAACTGAAGTCACTGGAGAAGATGAAGTTCTCCATAAAAGTCCAAAGAGATGAAGTGGAAAAGGGGAAGAGATGAAGGATCGATCTCTTAGAATCTTCAATATTTAAGACACAGATCACAGAAAGAGGAGCTAGTAAAGAAGTTTAAAAAGAACAGAAAACCAGAAGAGAATGATTTTGTGGAAACCAAGAAATATACATGTTTAGGTTGTACTACAGAAAACCAAGCCACCATTAGCTTAAACAGATATTAATTTGTCTCAAACAATGGACTGTACAGAGCTGGTATAACAGATCGACAAAGTCATCAGGGACCCTGACTTCTTCTCCTATCATCTTCATGGTCACAAGATGGTTGTTACATCTTCCAGGGAGTAAGGAAGAAGAAAAAAAATGAAGGGTGACATGCACTTACAGAAAGAAAAACTTTACAAGACACTACACACACACATAGACACTTCAATGGTCAGTACTCTGTCCCTTGGCTATCTATAACTGGAGGAATGCTAGGAGGTCAAGGAGAATGATAACTAAAGAGAGAAGATAGTGGAGTGAGAGGTGAGGACAGTGAAGGTGCGGGTTTGGATTTGATAATTAGTAAGTTCCCAGCAACTTTATCTAAAGCAAATTGTTTCATGGGTGTATTGGGCATAGAGAGTAATATTAAGGGTATATTAGACTTGTTGAAAACAAACTAGTAGGTGAGAAATGAAAATAGATGGTTCTTTTTGATGTGTGAAAAGGAGAATTAATGGAGAAGGCAAAAATCTGAAGGAGAGGCATAACGCAGAGGCCTTTTGCTTAGTTTTAGAATTGTGTTATAAGCTGAGGGGTAGGAACGAGTGGAGAGTGAGAAAGCTGAGGTATAAAAGGCATAAAATAAAGGGCAACTGTTAAGGGAAAGCCCACAAAAGAGAAATGACAAGGCATCCTTGAAAGTAACACCTCTTCCTCCAAGTCAAGAAAAGAAGAAAGGACAAAAAACAGTAGTGATAGCAGTTGGATGTATGCAAGAAAAAAAAGTGAAATCATTGAAAATTTTGTTTCAGTAAGTGTAAACTTTAAAGCCATTTAATTTTTTTAGGTTTATTTATTTATTTTTATTAGCCCTTGATGGTTATACATGGTAGTTGGTCATCCATGCATCCATACATGAAAATCAGTTTCAATTCATGATCCCCCCCCCCCTTTTCCCTTCTGCCCTTCCCCCTCCCCTTCTCTTTTCTCTACCAGACTTCCTTTGGTCTATTAATTTGTATTTGACTGGTTCTTCATGGAAGCTTATCCTTCCCTCCCACTCTCCTTTATTTTACTCTAGCTTCCGCATAGGAGAGAAAACATTCGGCCTTTGAATTTCTGAGTTTGGCTAATTTCACTTAACATGATATTCTCCATTTCCATCCATTTAACCAGCAGTGCCATAATTTCATATTTTAAAAGTGAAAGCCGTTTAACTTATTTAACTTTTTAAGGATACTTCTTTAATTCACTATTATTTAAATTGAGAAAAGGCAGGAGAAAGTAGTTAATTCCCTCCAGGATTCAAGTTTTGCTTTATTTTCTTAGATGGTTAACCCGTTCGATCTGAAACCACTCATAGTTTTTTTGTTGTTGTTGTTGTTGCTTTGGTTTTGTTTTTTGTTTTTTTGTTTTTTTTTTCCTAATTATAGAGAAAAGACCGAGAAATGTGGGAAGTTTTATGACCATCTCAACATTTCACTTTTCTCTCCCTTCCTTCTCCAAGGTGTGGGCCCCAAGGGACACGGGGGAAACACACGATATTTTTCTCACTCTTTTGTGATTCTGAAAGCAGTGCAGAGACAACGGTGGCAAACAGCAAAGGGCAGTCCTTATTAGAAGCATTCAGAAATAGTTCTGCAAATTTATTTCGATCATGCTTTCAACTCCTTTACCTTAGAACACCTAGGAGGTGGTGCGCTCAACAAGACTAGACAATAGGATCCCCCGCCAAGTGGGATCTTCAGAAAACTGGGATGTAACAAATCGATTAAGGGAAAAGCAGGAGCACAGAAGCAAGTTATGGCCTCCTACTCTTCCAAAACCGTAGCACTAATCTGTCAAGCCCGCCGGGAC
Source organism: Sciurus vulgaris (assembly GCF_902686455.1). Lineage (NCBI taxonomy): Eukaryota > Metazoa > Chordata > Mammalia > Rodentia > Sciuridae > Sciurus > Sciurus vulgaris. The sequence continues at coordinate 103,600,163 of NC_136472.1, forward strand.
GCCTGTAAGATAATCATTCTCACTTTTCATTGGCTGACCCTCCCGGAGTTGAGACCTTGGTTCATTTTCATTGGTTGTAGCTGCCGTCACGTCCTTTCGCCACACCCACTTTCCCGTCGGCGCCCAGTGAGCTTTGGAGTAAAGTGATTTACAGCGGTCAGGGGCGGGAATTCGCGTGCCGCAAGCCTGTCTCCCCCTTTCGGGCGCCGCGGCCCCCGCCCCGCCCCCCAGCCCGAGGCCCCGCCCCCGCCTGGTCGGGCCCCGCCTCTCCCTCCCGAGAGGGCGGGGACCAGGCGGCGGCCGCAGCCGCAGGAATATGCTGGAAGCCCGCAGGCAGGCGCCCGGGAGGTGCTGAAGGGACAGTTCCCGCCGCCGAACTTGCCCCGCCGAGCGCGGGTGGGGCGGCCCGGAGCCGGCGGGGCACGTGAGCCATGGAGACCATCTGGATCTACCAGTTCCGCCTCATCGTGATTGGGGACTCCACCGTGGGCAAGTCGTGCCTCCTGCACCGCTTCACCCAGGGCCGCTTCCCCGGGCTGCGCTCCCCTGCCTGCGACCCCACGGTTGGCGTGGACTTCTTCTCCCGCCTGCTGGAGATCGAGCCGGGCAAGAGGATCAAGCTGCAGCTCTGGGACACGGCGGGACAGGAGCGGTTCAGGTAGGGCCGTCTCCGCCGAGACCACGGGGACCTCGAAGGCGGGCAGCCACCCCGCCCGCCCTAACGCCCCCTCCCCAAGCGCCAGCCCCACCAGCCCTGGTCCGGAGAGGGTTCGGCCCTTCCCTCTCGAAAGTGCAAACACTCCATTCTTGCTTCCCCTTTGCCCCTCCTCTTCCAGGGACGACTTCCTCCTCCGCAATTTCTCACTTCTTTCTTTGGCGCCCATTTCCTGCGCCCCCTTTCCGTATCTCCTTTCCCGCCTGAACCAGGGTCACCCTCGCGTTCCCCACTTCCCCAACTCTTTCTGCCCTTGATGGTATTTTGATCCCCTTGGGCTCCTCCTGCTGCTTTCTCCCGAAACTCGGCTTCCCCTCTGTGCCCTCCCTGACCAGATCACCTTCCTCCAAGTGCCCCTTTTCCTGCCCTAACCAAAAGGCTCCCCCGCTATGCGGCCAGGGAGAACTGTGAAGTAGGGTTCCCAGATTCGTGATTGATTCTTTAGCTTGACAGCAAGCAGAGCTCCAACCCAGGTTACTGCATGAGCTCACTGGGCATGGTTCACAGGGAGATGGATGCGGTAATGGTTTGAACACCTCACAGCACTGAATGTGGTCATCAGAAAATACTGGGCCATGACCCGTGGGAATGGTTTATAGGACAACTACATGCTACATCAGGAACACTGGCACTGCTGAAGTTGCGTGGGTGTGTGTGGGGAGGGGTTAGGGGGTGTGTTTAAAGGGTCGAGTTGTCTTTAGAAGTTTGTCATCATTGGTTCGGTGCTGGGGGATGTATGTCTATCTACATATAAAGGGACGGGGGAGGGGGAAGAGAAATTTGCCAGGACTTATTTCACTTACGATGGGTTCTTAACGTTCCAGGTAATAATAGAACAGAAAATAGATTTCTAAATAGAGAAAGAGGTACCCAAATAGTCTCATTCTAAAGGTTAACTGGGTGTCTAAAGGATTTCACAAAGGCAGCTCAAGTAAATAGTAAACCAAACTGTGTACATTTCTTGGATATTTGAGATTGATCCAAATTTAAGGCATATTTTCAAATCCTGTGATTCAGGGACACTTTATTTTAGAGGAAGGCAGGAAAACAGATACATCGTAGTGTTTTGTTTCTTAATGATCGCATTATCGTTTGGAACTCATTTAAGCAAGCATTTTGTGTTCCTCAGCAAGTACTCTGCTTGTAAAAAAAAAAAAAAATACAGTATTCCTTGAGGGGACTTCCCAAACATGGCTTCCCCTCACCCCCAAGCCAGCATCCATTCCGAATGAGATCAGACTACATCTTGAGAATGCCCAACATTCAGAATTTTGGCTTCCATTCCCAGCTGTGACACTGATTCATAGAGATAATAAGGGAACTGCTTAGCTTGCTTATACTTTAGTTTTCATAAGTATGAAGTGGAAAGTTGGTTAAGGCCCACCGTCTGACAGGTGTGAAAACTTATTTATTTGATTTATACAATACTTGAGATTCCTGGAAGAAATGTTTCCTTTTCAAGAAGGTCTCTTAATTAAAATAGCTTTTCAAACTTGTCATTCATCTGTAAAAGGAAGGTGTCATTATGATATCAGATTTCTTCCCAGTTTTAACTCTAAGGTTGGTTGTAAATTTTTTCAACTTAGATCAACTTATGATCTCAGAGATGAACTTTGAGATGTTTCAAGTGTAGAAAAAAACTTTTATTAAGTAGCTCTGGCTCTACCCTCTAAACAGTACAATAAAAACATGTTCTTTATGTTCTTTTATGCCTTAAACTTCAAGTAACTGCTAGGAATCACAACTGCAAGAAACACAGGTAATAAAATCTATTTGTGTATAATTATTTGCTTACAAGTAAGTAGCTCCAACTTTTTGACAAGAAAGTAAAGGATAATTAATTTGTTTGACTTTAAAGACTTTTTTGCTAAATAGACGACTGGGTTGTAATGCTTTTGAGAAGAATGTAAATAGTAATTCATTTTTATATACATTATTAAAAGCACACAGTAACTCTTCTATAATAATGCAAGGACATTTAGGGAATGTTTACTGACAATGAGTCATACTTTATTTTGTTTGGCTTTTTACCAAAGATATATTCTCAAACACATACATATTTCAGTAGCTTTGTCCAAATGCTTAGCTTTTCTATCATTAGGCAGAATGTTTTACTATAAAATTACATTTAAAATGATTACTGTTAAACCATTTTGTGTCTTTATCCTAGAAAATATACTTATTTTGAATAATAGATATCCTTGTACATTTTATTTCATAGAAAATGATACTTGAAGATAACATTCCTGTCACTGCTTATAATCACACTATGAGAAATTTGTGGTATACACTGTTTGGAGGTTTGTTGGTGGTTAGACATAAACTAACAAAAGGAACCTACTTTAGCAGCTTATGGAGTAGCTTGGACATAAAAATATGTCTCAGAACAATAAAATAGTGAACTGATAAGTGTGATCATGATTAGCCTTAGTTTTCAGCCTTTAAATTAACATTCCAGTAAATGATAACTACCTACATAACATTTGTTTCCCAAAAGTGAAAAAAGTTTTGAAAAATAATGTATATATGAACATACTCTAACTGTAATATAAACTCAGATATTAAGTTTTTAATAAGGGAAAATGTTGAATTTCTATATTAGGGAAACTCAGAATTACCATGCCTTTCTTGAAAATAGAAGTTTATTTTTCTCTTGTATAATATCAAGGTCCCCACCTCTTATGTAATAATAATATAATTATAATAATCTCAAGGTAAGTGGTTCAGGTTGGTGGATAGTTCTGCTGTAGGTCATTGTTCAGATACCTTGTCTCTTAGTTTTCTGCCATCCCTAATACATTTTCATCATCTGCATGCACAAACATCGGGTTGCAGGCACACCATGTAAGCTCAGAGCAAGGCAAAAGAGATCTAAACCAAGCAATTTCCTTTTGAAAAAATGAGGCCAACATGGTACAGACCATTTAGATTGTCAATTCATTGAAGAGAACTTAATTATAAGGCCACACAGACTAGGCTACCATGTGCCAAGGAGGTAGGGAAGATGTTTGGCATTGTTGAGAAAACTAGCAATCACTACTTTTAATAGTCTTTTTTTTTTTTTTTTTTTTTTTCCTCTCCCTTTTTCTCCCCTCTTCTCCTGCCATCCCCAGTACTCGGAATTGAACCCAGAGTGCTCCACCACTTTTTAAAAATATTTTTTAAGTTTTGAGGCAAGGTCTTGATGAGTTGTCTGGGTTGACCTCAAACTTAAAATCTTCTTGCCTTAGCCTCCCAAGTTGCTGGTATTACAGGCATGTGCCACCATTACCGGCACCACTTTTTAAAAATTTAATCATAGGAGAAGTGTCACAGTAAAGAAAATAAGAATAATGTTTAATATGGTGTTAATAAGAATATTAGAAGGGCTGGAAATATGGAAAGTGTTAAATATAAGAATATAAATTTCAAGCTTTTTCCATAAAAAGCATTTAAAATAATAAAAATATAGAGTTTTATGGTTTGGATGTGGTTTGTTTCCCAAGGATTCATGTACGGAAGTTTGGTTCCCAACATGGCAATATTAAGAAATAGAGGGAACTTTAAGAAGTGGGCCCTTGTGTAAGGTGATTTGGGGGTTATTGTGGGTATCACCCTTGAAAAGAATTAAGTAATTCTTATGGGATTTCAGTTAGTTCCATGAGAGTAAACTATTATTAAAGAGTGAGTCTGGTTCCTTCCTACTCCTTGGCTTCCTATCTTGACATGTGATCTTTCCCTCTCTTATGTGCTTCATCTTGATACCATCCACTGTGACATGGTACAGTCAAGGGAAGCCTCGCCAATGCCAGAGCCATGTTATCTGAACTTTTAACCTCCAAAAGTGAACTATATAAACCTCTTTTTCTTTATAAAGCCTCTTTATAAACAGAAAATGAACTAATATATAAAGTGAGATAAAGAAGTAGCAATTTTGATAGTAGGAATAGGAAATCTCCAGGATTCAAGCAGATTTGGCCTTTTTTCCACATTGTCTGGCCTTGGGGTGTTACAGTTTATAGCCACTGATGATAAAGCTCAGAGAATAATGTTCTCCTGCAGTGCTTTCAGGGTATGTTCTACAGAACACTCATCCGTTGTGATTCTTTTTGAAAGATGAGTTCTGTGATCATACAAGTTTGGAAATTTCTATATTCTGTGTAACATTTCCTTAAAAATTCATATCAAAGCTCTAAATATTGAAGCAAAGAAACCTGTGTAACTTTGGTTAGACTACCATTTCCCAAATTTATTTGAGGGGCTATTTTCAAAATATGAAAATTCATGATAATAGTGTTCTAAGGGCTGTCATTTGGGAAAAGCTCCCTTTGATGATGAAGTGCTTTAGTCACTTTGGCGGGGGCAGAATTACTGCATATTTGAGTTTTGGAGTAATGGAAGACATGCAGACATTAATTAGACAGCTAATTAACTTAGCAAAGTGTTGTAGGTAGTGCCTGTAAGAGACAGCCCTTTATCTGTCCCCCCAACAACAAAATAACCTTTGGGGTGGTTTCCAATATCACTAATCTACAGGGCTTCTCCCTAACCCACTGGGCTTCTCCTTAACCCACTACTTGCTTCTTCATCTCCTTTCCTCCAGCTCCTCTTCTGCTGTTTATCTTTTTCTTTGCCATGTTTCTTAACTCTTTCTTTAGTTCCTGATCACCTATGTTTGGGACTGTGCTTGGAAGTATGAAAATTCCAAATGGATTTCCCCTCTAGTCTGTTTTTGTTCTTCAACTTTGTTGGCTCCCAGTTCTCTGCCTCTGAGCCTCTTATTGAAATTATTGAAAAAAACAATCTAATTGGTTGTTTGACCAGGTTATTGAGATATGCTCACATATAATACAAATATATTATGATACAAACACACTATGTAGGTATTACAAGTCACATGATGCAAATGCATCTATAAGGGTACACTTTTTTGGAAAGAAAAATTCACAGAAGAGGAAAGTAAGCAGCCTCCTCCCAAAGTGACTATTTTATGGTATTTCAGAGTAAAATGTATAGAAGAATAAGTCAATATCATTTCTAACAAGTGTAAAGATGATTCATGAGGCCAAACATTTTTATGCTCTAAAGATTATTTTCAGTGTCTACTTAGGGCATTCAGAACATTTTGTGTGATTATGGAGTCAGGATAGTCAAGAACTAGCTAGTGATTTGAAAACCTGATTGCTTTTCTTTTTTCTTCAATTAATCTGTTGATCTAGCATATGTAGCCACAACCTCAATATTGTACTGACATATGAAAGTGATTATAGACCCTGAAGTAAACTAAATATTGTATACTCAATGCCTGAGGGATGTGGCTACCAACAGGCAAGATTGTGAAGTAGTTAAAACTGATTTGGGGGCCTTCCCACTTTTCTCTCTTTATGTTTTTGGGTAGTGAGGCCTAGACTATCCTTCCCTGCTTTTCTCTCACACATCTTTTTCTTTAAATTCATTTCTTTTTATTGCTGAGATATAGTTCATTGTATAGAAAAAGAAAATTAATGCTTCAATTTTTAAAAAATTATATTTGTTCTTTTTAGTTCTACATGATGGTAGAACATATTTTGACATATCATACATACATGGAGTGTAACTTATCATTTTTGTAACTATACATGATATGAGTTACACTGGTCATGTATTCATATAAGAACATAGGAAAACTATGTCTGATTCTGTCATAGAATCATACTGTCTTTTCTATTCCCATCCCCTTCCCTTCCCTTCATTCCCCTTTGTCTAATGCAGTGAATTTCTATTCCTCTACCTCTCCCCCCCACCACTTATTATGAGTTAGCATCCACATCAGAAAGAACATTTGGCCTTCAGTTTTGGGGATTGGCTTATTTCACTTAGCATGATAGTCTCCAGTTCCATCCATCTACTGGCAAATGCCATAATTTCATTTTTCTTTATGGCTGATTAATGTTACATTGTGTATATGTACCACATTTTCTTTATCAATTCATCTGTTGAAGGGCACTTAGGTTGGTTCCATAGCTTGCCTACTGTGAACTGAGCTGCTGTAAACATTGAATACATCTTAATGTTAATTTTAAGAAACCATCCCTTAATGCTCTTAGCTATAGAAAGAGAAGTAGCTAAAAAACTAAGACATACAAAATTATTAATTAACAGCTTAATAAGGGTCCTGCCAGGAGTATCTATATTCTAAAAGACATTGACCACCCAGAAAAATAATACCTCATCTTGGAGTAACATTTCCCTGTTGGCAGTGTTATAAATGACCACCTATTCTGACTCATTGCCACCCCCCCAAATGTAGATTTCAAAGTCAAAGACCAGGGGTGGGGGAGTTAGAGATAATGTTGTGAGTACATGGATGACAACAATGAAGTTTTCACATGAAGAAAAGTACTTTGCCCATTTTAAGAAATATGTAGAGAGAATTTTCAGTAATTGTCGGTCTACTTAATTAGCATGCAAAGATTTCTGTAGAAACTTGCTACCTATAGTCATAGTACTTAAAAGTTTAAAAAGGCTCTGCCCCAAAATATGTATAACTGTTATGTATCAATTGGAGATAAAAAAATATGCCAGGTATGGTGATGCAGCCCTTTAATCCCAAAGACTTGGAGGCTAAGGCAGGATGATCACAACTAAGGCCAGCCTTAGAAACTCAAGGAGAACTGGTCTCAAAATAATATTTAAAAAGGGCCAGGGAGTGTATCTCAGTATTAAAATGCTCTAGGTTAAATTCCCAGCACAATAAATAAATAAATAAATAAATAAACAAATAAATAAATAAGTATTTTTTAAATGTTTAAATTGGGCGTGGTGGCACATGCCTGTAATCCCACTGACTCGGGAGGCTGAGGTAGGAGGATTGCAAGTTTAGGACCAGCCTCAGCAATTTAGCAAGGCCCTAAACAATTTAGTAAGAACTTGTCTCAAAATTAAAGGATTGGGGATGTAGCTCAGTGGTAAAGCACCCCAGGTTCAATCCTTAATACCCCAAAAAATAAAAACCAAAAATTTTGAAGAGGAACTTACTGGAATTATCTAAGAATATTCATTTTAGCACATTAAGAATCAGTTATTCCTACCCCGAGTTAGAGGGAAGAATTTGCTTTCTTCCAGCCTGCTCTCTGTAAAGCAGTAAGTAAGAAAGATGAACTCCTCAAGGGATTTTTGTTTTTGTACTAGGACTTGATCCTAGGGGTGTTCTACGTTTCTTAACTTTTATTTTGGCATAGGATTTTGCTAAATTGCCCAGGCCAGCCTTGAACGTTAAATCCTCCTGCCTTATCCTCCCAGGTTGCTGGAATTACAGGCATACACCACCACGCCCAGCTATCAAATAAAGTTTTAATAAGATATTTTAATTCTTTCTGTGCTAGCATTGCGCGTGCACCTGTAATCCTAGCAACTCAGGAGACTGAGGCAGGAAGATTGCCAAGTGTGAAGCCAGTCTGGACAACTTAATGAGACCTGTCTCAAAAACATTTCTAAGAACAGGCTGAGTTTGTAACTCAGTGGTATCAGTGGTAGAGCACCCCTGAGTTAAATCCCCAGTACCAAAAGAAAAAAGGAAGAAAGAGAAAAGAAAATATATATATTATTTAATTCTTTCTAAAACAAAATACCTATAAAGCTTATACTTTATGTTTTTAATAAATCTACCTCTAAATGTCAGTAACTTGTAATCAACTCTGATAATATGATTCAGGGAAGTTCACTTTAAAAATTTCTGCTTCACACAATCTTCCTGGCCTATTATGAAACATGTAATAAATTTCTGTACTTGCCTTCAGGAGTTGCAGAAGAATGTGATGTGAAGGACAAAGTATATTTTAAATTTAAAAGGATTCTTGTAGTTTAAGCTGTAAAAGAGTTTCAAAACACAGATAGTAGCTGGATATGGTAAGCACACACCTGTAATCCCAGCTACTCAGGAGGCTTAGGCAGGAGGATCATAAGTTTGAGGCCAACCTGAGCAACATAGCAAGATTCTGTCTCAAAGTAAACAAATAAAAAGGACTGGAGGGGCTGGGGATATAGCTCAAGTCGGTAGAGTGCTTGCCTTGTAAGCACAAGGCCCTGGGTTCGATCCCCAGCACCCAAAAAAAAAAAAAAAAAGACTGGAGATGTAGCTCAGTGGTAGAGTGCCCCTGTTTTCAATCCTTGGTAATCTGCCCCCCTACACCCCACCAAAGTGCAGATAGTAGTTTTGTAGATATATATTATGGGTTAAGTGTTGATAACTAGCTGGTATATTACCTTAGTTTGATTTAAAATCATAACAGTATTCTCTTAAACATTCTTAAAATATAGTGATTATTTCTATTTTCCTTCTTATGGTAATGACTGATTTTTAATTTAGGAACATCTTGCCAAGTCAAATGATCACACTATTGACAAAGTCTTTAAAACCATACACTGATATCAATAGCTAGAATATAAAGGACACCATTAAAAATATCTCAGTGTCAAAAAATATTGAGATAATGAAATGGAGACTTCTTAGACAAGTGCATCAGAAGTCAAATGAGAAAGGTCTCCATCAAAGCACATCCAAAAGGTCATCAGAGACTTTTCTTGACAAATCGTGAGCACTGTGCTTATTTTTTTCCTACTTTTCGTATGATTGGTCATAATCTGTTTTCAAATCATCTTCCTACCTCTACCAAACATGTAAAAAATGACTTTTCTTCTGATTCTTTAGCCTCTCCAAATGTATTTCCTTTTCACAGGACTTAGTATGGTACGTCCTCAAATAGATAAAGCTAAAGAATAGGCTTAATGACAGACATACAAAAGAACAGTGAATAACCCAAACTGAAACCTCTTCTCTGAGAAGAGATCGAGAGAGAATGCCATAAAAGGGAGTTAGTAGATGCTAAGAACTTCCTAGCTGTAAGAGAAAGCCTTATGAAGAAAAATCATAGATTCTCAAATTATAGGCATTGCCTGTCATTTTCTTTAGACTTGCATTTTTCAAACTGATGTTAATAGGCATCATTTTAGAAAGCCATTTCTTGATCCAGTTCTTTTGGAAATGCCCAGTCATTGCAGTATTTTTCAGGGTTCCCCACCACCCCAACTCTGGTGCTAGGAATTGAACCCAGAGCCTCATCCATGGTAGGCAAGCACTGTACCACTGAGCTACACCCTGAGCCTTTCTCAGAGCAGTTAATATACTAATACACCTTGTGACCCCCCCAAGGTGGTTTCCTAAACCAGAGTCCTTTTACAGAGAGGATTTTGCTATAATAATGTTCTACAGAATGCACTTTTGGAACTGATACTTTAAAGTGTAGAAAAATCCTATAATTGTAGAAATACGTTTCAGGGCCTTTTAATTTCTTCTCTCATATGATTCTCCATGTCACTTTTACTGGTGTTTCTAGGGGATTTCATCAAGGCTCCCTTTTTAAATATCTGATTTACTATACATTAGGGGAACTTCTAGAAACTCTTGAGAGAGTCCTTTGATTTTTTCCCCCATTCAAAATTAAAATATTTATGTTCTTGTCTGACTTTTAGCCACTTGTCAAACTTTTACACAAATCATATAAATCATTCATATTTGTTTTAAGCACAAAGCCTTCAAATAAAAAGCACTAGAAAGGGGCTGGGATTGTAGCTCAGTGGTAAAGTGCTTGCCTAGCAAGTGTGAGGCACTGGGTTCAAATTTCAGCACCACATATAAATAAATAAATAAATAAATAAATAAATAAATAAATAAATAAATAAATAAATAGAAATAAAGGTCCATTGACAAGTAAAAAAAAATTTTTTTAAAAAGCAGTAGAAAACCTGGAATATAAAGAAGAAAATAGATGAACTTTCATAACTAGATTTTTTAGATATTAAAAAAAACTACAGAAAAGCTTTGGGATTAGGAAAACAAAAGTTAATGAAGCTATGTGGAAACAAGAAAGAAAGAAAGAAAGGAAGGAAGGAAAGAAAAGAAAGGAAAGAAAGGAAAGGGAAGGAAGGAAGGAAGGAAGGAAGGAAGGAAGGAAGGAAGGAAAGAGGGAGAGAGGGAGGGAGGGAAGGAAGGAAGGAAGGAAGGAAGGAAGGGAGGGAAGGAAGGAAAAGCATGGGTGGCGGGGAGATCCCATAACAATAGAAGGGAGATCAGTGAGATAGAGGAAGATGATGGGGGAAGGAGGAGAGGAGGAAAGGTGGAAGTACTGGGATTGAAATGAAACAAAGTACATTTCATGCATGTGTGATTATGTCAAAATGAACCCCACTATTATGTATAACTATAATGCACTAATAAAAACATTTTTTAAAATTAATGAAGTAAATAGGTGAAATTTAAGACAAATTTTAGAGAACAGATGGCTACACACTGAAAGAGAATCAAAAGTGGAAGAGAAGGTGTAATTAATAGCATAGCAGAGAATTATTGAAGGTAAAGAAAATTAGAGAAGAATTAAAAACAGAGTCCAAGAAAGTGAAGAGGAAAAAACATGAAAGAAACTACAGAGAGCTGGGGTTGTGGCTCAGTGGTAGAACACTTGCCTAGCATGTGTGAGGCACTGGGTTTGATTCTCAGCACTGCATCTAAATAAATGAATAAAGGTTCATCAACAACTAAAAAATATGTATATATTTTTTTTTTAATCAACTACACTGTGGTCAACATTCTGGGAAAAGTAACTCTGGCCATAGAATCAGGGAGGGACATAGAGATGATCTGATATAAAAGTACCATTTTTTAAAATAATATGGTTAATATCCAGAGACTCTTTGACCTACCCAAGACTTCATAGCTTGTTGGTGGTTTGCACAAGAGCCCAGTTCTCCTAATTTTGTGTTTAGTGCCCTTTCAGTTATGCCAGAATTCTTGTTATGGTTGAAATGAGTTTTAATGATATGCTGTGCAGTTTCTGTCCTGAAAGTATATCTGTTTGCATACAACCCAACACCTTATCCCCGTAGACTCAAATCTTTAGTTTATTGCTATATTCAGAAAGCAAAAGGGGAAATAGCTTTACACAATAGTAGCAGTATTGATAATGAACACTGGCACTGAAGTAGAGAAACTTACATGAAGAATATGCCTCATTAGATAAGGAGAGGTGTTGGAGAGCAAATACTGGATATGGTGTTCTAAAGTTTCATAAGCTTCATAAGTTTCAGTCCTTAAATGCTATCTTTCTTTCTTTTCTTTTCTTCTTTTTTTTTAGAAGCTGAAATTAACAAAGACAGTAATTTAATTGTGGAAATCTATACATTTATTTAGCTTAACTACATACCAGGCACTAGTTATAAAAATAATACTGTTTCACATTCAAATCCTTGCAGTGTCTGTACTGGATAGAATACAGGCTACAATGCTATTACAGAAACCACCAAAATATGGTAACTTAAATAACATAGAGCCTTATTTCTCTCTCCTATAATAGAATTATATATTATAGAATGAGCACTCCTGGGTAATCATGGTGGCTTTGCCTCAACATCAGTTTCCAGGGATCTCCAACATTACCATTTCTTAGCAGGCAAGTACAGGCAACAGGATATCTCTGCAAATGGCTTCTTCTTCAAGTAAATGAACCTTAGATTGCACACATTACTTCTCAGATCCTGTAACTCAAACTAGTGATATGACCACAAATAACTGCAGGAGATACAAAGGAACATAGTTTCTAAATAGGTTGCTGAGTGCCAGCTAAAACTTTTGGAGTTCTGTTACTAAAGGAAAATAGTAGAACAGATTCTGAGGGACAATTAGGACAGTCTTTCTTACAGACTTTTAATAAAGAAAGATAATCAAATAATTACAGTAAGGTATAGTGCATACTAAAATAAATTCCAGTGGCAGAATAGAGGGAGAAATTGCCATCTGTGTTTAGAGTGAAGGCCAGTTTCAGAAGATGTAACCCAAAGAAGGTGGTGCTTGATGCTGGGACATGATGGATATGTGTATAGTAAATGAAAAACAGTAAGAAACAATAACAATAGAAAAAAGACATGGCTTCTAGTAAAGATAGCAGACTGAACACCTGCATCTGTTTTAGTTTTTTTTTTTTTTTTTCCTGAAATTGCTAAGGTCACAATAGAACTTTTTTAAACCATAAACCCTCCTGAACAAAGAGATAACATCAACAAATTTTTGGAAGCAGGAAAGCTGTTGCAGCATGGAAAATGAATGGGCAGACTCAAGATAACTAAATTCTGGGGCTGTATAGTTTAGTGGTAGAGTGTGCTTAGTATGCATGAGGCACTGAGTCCAATCTTGAGCACTGAAAAAAAAAAATTATTTTAATGATTTCTAAACTTAATGGTTAAGAAAAAGCCAAAATCGACTTGATACATACTGTTGAATCCTCCAAAGACTCACAAAATGCTGGTACCTTTCAAAGTAGGAGTGTTAAAGGATGGATCACTATCAGTCTGTTTAAGAAAGATTAGATCCTCACATCCCCTTAGCTCCTCTATACATCAAGTAACTTCTCCATGTTGTCAAAAACCTGGTAACTAATTCTTCGAAAAGAATTAAATAGAAGGCCTTTGGATGGATGCATCAGAAATAATTGAAGTTGGGTTCCCTTGTTAAAAGTAAGGACTTTAAGTGAATATATGCATGGTGCATGCCTTCTGCCCTCTTCCCCAACTTAGCGCCCAGAATGCTGGTAATCAAGCCTTCACCCTTCAGACAGGACATTGGTGAAGTTATTTCTGATGAATCTGACTAAGCCACAAGGAAAGTCTTAAAGATACCAACATTACAGTGTCCATCAACTAAATAATTCAGCCTGATCATCTTCTAGTGAGGCCTTTAGTCTCAATGGAAAATTATAAAAAAAAGTAACAGGATACTAAAAAAGAATATTATGAGAACAAAAGAGCTTCTGAAAGTGCCATTTAAAAAAGATTAAAAAATAGAGAATCAGTCCAAAAGGTTCAGTGTACAAGTAGCAGACATTCCATAAAGAGAGAACAGAAAAAATGGGAGAAATCATCAGTGAAACAATAAAAAATTTACCAAATTTACATAGGTAGTATAACATAAATGTTAAGAAATGATCTTACTAAAATTATGATGTAACAATATTGTTAAGTTCAAGGAGTTGGAAACAGGGAGTGGTAAGTAACTTTGATAAAAACACAAACCTAATAAAAGAGAGAAACTAGAAGGCAAAGAACCCCATCTGTTCAATTGACTTGGAAATAAAAGCTGAATAATTTCAGAGTTAGAGTGAAGTGAGAAAAGAATAAACATCAATTATAAATTTGAGGTTATAGAGAGATATAGGAAGTCATGAAACAAAGCAGTATAGAAAAAACATATAGAAGCAGGCAGCCATCACAGAAATGGTGGGAGAATTATAACCCAAGAAAACATGCCCCCTAATTATGTTAGATCATATAATCCTCTGTATGTTATATGGAAAATAAAGTAATCTTGAGAAGTTAGACATTTCATTATTGTTATGGAAACAGAAAACATTGGAATAAAGTGCCATTCCAAATAGAATATACTCATTTTTTTTCACCTGGAAGACAGTGAAGTTAGAAACCTTTCTCATTAATTTCTAAATAAACTTTCAGTTTTCCCATATAACTTCTTCTGCCTCCCAAAATCCACTAAAAAGGACAATCTGGTAGTTCTTTAGAAAACGTGGATGATTTCAACTACATGTTTATGGTATGTGTAATTATTCAATCTATTTATTCCCCTTTGACCTTAAATTTAGTTTCAAAAGGAGGTGAGGTGTTTTTTTTTTTTTTTTTTGTATTTTACTCTTTATTCTCCAATTTCCTCAACCTAACGGTGTGAACTTACTAATTCAATTGTTTGTTTATTCATTTACAAATATTGATAGTGCATGTACCTATACAGGTGAGTTTTAAGCACTAAGGAAAAAGCGCCCCCCTCAAAAAAGTCCTTTGCTCTGAGTTTTAGTCTTCAAATGGGATGAGTCACGCTATAAACAAGCTGGAAAAATCATGTAGGATGTCGGAATATGTTAATTGTAACAAAGAATAAGAAAGTATAAAAGGCAAATAGAGACTGCTGGGGTGGTAAGAAGCACCACTATAAAATGATGATCTGTCATGAAAGGAAAATAAAAGGTGACCACAGAGCAATTGATTCATATATTCATAGTCTATTAGGACTTGTCAGCATTATATAGAATTTCTGCAGTCACACCAGATTTTTGATAGAAAGACCCTAGAGTTATACCAACAAAAAGAATTCTGATGTTTGGTTGAATAAAGAATTACCCCAAGTTTAAAGTGCCAGGTTTCAGAATCTTAGGCAGGGCCAGGGACTTTTAGTCAGTAGTAATAAATGATATGGGAGACTTGCATTTTAGTCCTTGGAAATCAGCTCTAAGGGCCAGTATTACAAGGCAAGAGAGGCAGATAAATAAAACATCAACACAATGACCATTCCCAGAAGGGCAGTAGGGATATAATGTCTTGGTGAATAAGAGGCACTCATGAGGCTAATGCGCTCATAGGCTACTAGCTGCCAACAGCCTTTGGCATCTTCTAAATGCCTATTTTACAGTTGGCAGAGCCACAAGAAGGGCATTTCCAGGATGAAACATGTGGTTCATCTCCATCTAAGTCAGCAAGTCCTCAATATTTTGTTGATCTTTTAAAAGAGTTCTATGCACGTAACAAAGTTCATAATAACATACAAGATTTATATATAGATATATAAATATATGTATTATCTACATAATATATATAAAACCTTGCCACTTATATTTAAATTTTTATTTATAAGTAACTACTATAAATAATCATGAGCATTCAGATGCTTATGGAATTTTGTCTTTCATATGACAATAACATCTTTTTTTTTTTTTTTTTGGTGCCTTCCAGGAAATGAGATAACTTGTTTGAGATATCATTTACATTTTTTTTAGAATCTTGGTAATCATATCACTTGTGTTAAAAGATTACAAATTCCCAATTGAGTATGGTGGTGCACAACTGTAATCCCAGTGACTCAGAAGCCTGAGGCAGGAGAATCAGAAGTTCAAGACCAGCCTCAGCAATTTGGTGAGGACCTAAGCAATTTAGTGATACCCCATCTCAAAATAAAAAATAAAAAGGACTGGGGATATGGCTCAGTGATAAAGTACCCAGGAAAAGAAAAGATTACAAATTCCCCAAGGTATATCATTCATACTTGATTGCATTAATCATATATTAAGTAAGTCTTTGTAAATGTGTTGCTGAAAGCTCAGTTCTTGTCCCTGATGTCAATCCAATAACAAGGACATGGTTTTGAGAAAAGGGAAAGGGAAGGTTTATTGCTTTGCTAGCAAAGGAGAAACACAAGGGTCTTCTGTCCCAAAGGCTGTGATTCTGCCCATCAGCAGGAATAGGGGGCTTTTAAAGGGGTGATGCAAAGACTACATTCCACGTGTTCTCTGTCTGGAGTTGTAATTCACTTGTTAATTTGGGAGATAGTCGTTTCTGTGATCTTCTGGTACCATCCCCAAAGTCTGGATTACTTCAGTCCTATGATGGGTGTGTACTCAGGGACAGATAAATCTGCCAAAAATGGGGAAGAACTGAAATTAGGGAGGAGGAAAGATTAGGGAGGAGCAGGGAGAGAGGAAGAGAAAGAAACATGTCCATTTAAAAAATAAGTTACAGTGGCAGAGCAGCAAGGGTTATATTCAAAGGATTAAGGGGACAACTGTTACAAATGTAGCAAACTCTGGTGCTGTCTCATAATTACTTGTCTATATATTATTTCAGAAAAAAAATTAAAGAGAGGAAAATTAAACTTTTTACATAAACAAGACAACCATTTTTTCTTTTCTGTTATTCTGAAGCAATATATGTATTAAAATGAACATTGTGGATAAATAAAGGAAATATGCTACATAAATACAATAGAATATTATTCAGCCATAAAAAGAAGGCAACCTGTCATACACTACAACATGGATGAACCTTGAAGACACATTAAGTGAAATAAGCTAGTCAAAGAAGGGCAAACACTGCATGATTCCACTTTTATGAGGTAAATAAGTAGTCAAACTTTAGAGAAGCAGAAGTAGAATGGTGATTGTCAAAATGTTGCCAAAAGCTCGGTCCTTATTCCTGATGCCAATCCAATAACAAGGACATGGTTTTGAGAAAAAGGAAAAAGATCATTTATTGCTTTGCTAGCAGAGGAGATATACAGGGACTCCTGTCCCAAAGGCTGTGATTCTGCCCATCGTGGGGAACAGGGGGTTTTTAAGAGGTTATTCAGAGTAAATGAGATTAGGGAGGAGTGATCAGGAAGGAGATGATAAGGGAGGAGAAGTTTAGGGAAAAGATCAGAGAGAAGGTCAGGGAAAAGGCTGGGGAAAAAAAATCTTTTTAAATGTAAGTTTCAAAGCCATAAGGTTACTTTATTCAGCTATAAAACAAATACACAAATAAATACAAAACAAATTTGTTATTTTCATACAAACCTGAGACTTTTGCTACACCTAATTTTAGTTTGGAGAACACCAACTTGGAAAAGTGCTCTCCAATGTTTTACATTTAACTAAGCTTAACTTTTAAAGTACAATTTAGAATCCAGTGTATAATAATCCAGAAAAACTATTTAAAGGCCAGATTGTGTTACTCAAACCCTCTTTCTCTTAGACAGGTTTATCTCTGTAAGTGATCTATACAGCCAAGATCTCTCAAGAGACAACCAGTAAGATCAATGCTGCATGGCCTATGTCTTAAAGGGCCAGTAACAGACAAAAAAAAAAAAAAAAAAACCAGAGAAGAGGATCATTGAAACCAGGGCTGACAGATGGGAACTTTTAAAATAGAGAGACCTGTATGTACCAACTCCAACTGCAAGACTGTGTAATAATCTAGAAAGCTATTTAACACCGATCATTACAGTGAAAAGCATTATCTTAGACAGACTTATAGATGGCCCTTTCTTCAATTCACTTTACCTCTGACAGACCAACTCCAAATGCAAGATTGTACAAAAAAGAAACAGAGAGACAACCAGAGAGAAGGCCCAAAACCATGGCCAACAGATGGGACCTTTAAATTGACCAGCCAAGATCTTTCCCAAGAGATTACCTATAGAATCAATACAGTACTGGCCACTCTTTTAAGAAGGGGCGATAGCAGATACAAACAAAACAGACAACCCAAGGGAATTCCTAAGCCCAAGGCCAACAGATGAAAACTTAGAACACATCAGAAGGGAGTACATATCCCTAGGTTCTCAAGTCCCACTTAACTATGACTCCTATACCACTGGCGCCACAGAAAGAGGGACCAGATGTTCCCACAAAAAGGAACTAGGTGTATGGAATCAAGAATCTCAGTATGCACACCAGGGGACTTACCAAATGGCCAAGGGTGTTGCAACTTTCCTGAGTTCAGTTTCCTTTTTCTCAAAGTAGAGCAACTGATGGAGCAACTTGTGCAGTTCAGAGAGAGAAGGCAGAAATCCCCCAAAGCAAAAAGAGCTCGGCAGCTGCTGGGATGGTCCCTCAGTCTCTCCCTTTACTCACAGGAACAGCTCCTCTGGTTCTGTCCAAGGCAAACTCATACCACCTCCCAATTTCTCCAGTGGTCAGCTCTCAACAAATTTACCAACCACCTTGTCTCCTCAATATGGAAGTGGGGGTCACTTGGCGTGCCAGACCTGCCCAAGAAAGCTGGATTGGGGGCTGCTCTCAGGTCCCATCTGGGGTGCCAAATTTGGTGTCGAAACTTAGTCCTTGTCCCCAGTGCCAATCCAATAATGAGGACATGGTTTTGAGAAAAAGGAAAAAGAAGGTTTATTGCTTTGCTAGCAAAGGAGAAACGATAAGGAAGGAGAAGGTCAGGGAAAAGAAGATCCGGGAGGAGAAGTTTAGGCAAAGGAAGATCAGGGAGAGGTTCAGGGAAAAGGTTGGGAAAAAGAATAAACCATTTAAGTTTCAAAGCAACAAGGAATATAGTCAAAGCATTAAGTGAAACCCTGTCACAAAAGGACAAAGTGGCAGGGTGGTAGGTGAGGAGTTCTTTTCAGTGGGTATAAAATTTTAGTCATGAAAAATGAGGAATTGAGGGGCTGGAATTGTGGCTTAGTGGAAGAATACTTACCTGGCACGTGTGAAGCCCTGGGTTTGATACTCAGCACCACGTATAAATAAATAAAATAAAAAATCCATTGACAACTAAAAAATTTTTTTAAATGAGGAAATGATAGAGATCTGTTGTACAACACAGTGCTTATAGTTAACACTATTATACTGTACACTTAAAAAATTAAGTGGATAGATTTCACACTGTTTTTCACAATTTTTAAATTAAGTTAACTTTTTAAGCTGATACATAACCCTAAAAATTGTACAGATTGATTGGGTACCATGTGATATTTTGATATGTACATACATTGTATATGTTTAAATTAGATTAAACATTCTTTCTTTTGACTTTTGAAATATACAGTACATTACAATTATCTGTAGGCACATTTTTAAAAAATTCTTGTAAAGTCTATGTTGAAAATTATAAAATGTTTGTATCCTTGTTTTGTACCATTTTTCCTTACAAAATCTATGCTCACTTTATCAGTTAGATCTTTGACTGCTAGCAACAAAACCAACTTGAGGACTAAATTGAAAGTGAAAGTAGGGCTGGGGATGTAGCTCAGTGGTTGAGTGCTTGCCTAGCATGTGTGAGGCACTGGGCTCCCTCTTCAGCACCACATAAAAACAAATAAATAAAGTAAAAAAAAAAAAAAAAAAAATCTTTTTTTTAAGTGAAAGTAACAGAAAACATGTTTGAATCACAGAGACTTGTTAGAAACCTGGAGGATCAGGCTTAAAATGAACCAAAAGATCTCATGAATTCTGAGCATCAAGAACCAAAGGAAGCCTGTGTGGTCCTCATGGTGTTATTGCCCCTTTTCTGCCTGCTCACCCACTGCCCCATAAGAAACCCCACATGGCCAGCTAGTAGCCTCAGCTTCTAATTCAACAGGGTCCTCCAGTGAAAGCATTTCTCCCTTTCTTATGGTTTGGATATGCAGTGTCCCCCCAAAACTTCATGTGTGAGTCAACGCAGGAATGTTCAGGGGTAAAATGGTTGGATTGTGAAAGTTGTAACCTAGTCAATTAGTCCACTAATATGGATTAACTGATGGTAACTGGGCAGCAGCTGGGGTATGGCTAGAGGAAGTAGGTCACTGGGGTGTGTCTTTGGGGTTTTATATTTTGTGTCTGGTGAGCAGCACTCCTTCTCTGCTTCCTTGTTGCCATGTCCTAAGCTACCTTCCTCTGCCACATCCTTTTACCATGATATTCTACCTCATCTCAGGCCCGGAGCTACAGAGTAACCAACCATAGAGGAAACCTATGAAACCATGAGACAAAATAAATTTTTCCTCCTCTTAATTGTTCTTGTTGGATCTTTTGGTCAGAGACAAAAGAGCTGACTAAAAAACCCTTGAATACTAAAACCATTATATCAGCAAAGTTCAGAGTCACAGGGATTAGATGCAACAAAAAATTTTAGTGACTCATTAAGTGCAATTGTGAGAGGCACCATCACCCCACTTTCACCCTTTGCTTCCCATATTATAGCTTCTGTTTATGAGGGAAAACACCACTTACTGTTACGGTTTAATTTAGAATGTGTACATCCTAAAGGATCAGGCCAAAATCTTACAAGGTGTCATCCCCTGGACATGGACATAAATCAGTCCTAATAACCCATTCCCGGTTTTATAGAGACATATGTCTCTAGGTAATAGTGATATGATAAGATCAATGAGTCCCGTGGCATCAGCCATTTTCCCTGCCTCTGCCACTGTCAAGTGAATACTTTAGTTGATAGCAACATGTAGAACATCATAACTGTATATAATGCATTTCTAAATTCATGGATGGTGTTGCAAGCATGGCCCGATTCCAAATTAAATACCTTACAATGAGGAAGTGTCAGTGTCTACTCCATGAGTAAGGCACCACATCCAAGCTGCTGGAAAACTGGGTAGCAAGCAATGACAGTCTAGGCCAGCCTAGGCAAGAGAAAAATCTCTATTGAGCTCAGGCATAGCCTCCCACTTTATACCATGATTACTTTGAGTTCAAACTGGAGTGACAATATTAATAACCATAGGACCGTTTTGTTCCACTGATTATTAAGAACTCCATGAATGGGCTTTTGGTGAGCATTCACATGAGATACAAGTTTTATATAATCTAGTCTCATGCCTCTTCCTCAAATCACCAATTACCACTCCTCCAATCATGTTTTTGTTGTCTTTGGTTTGGTTTGGTTTGGTTTCATTTCGTTTTGTTTCGTTTTTAAACATATCAAACCTGTTAGCCTCTGCTCATGATTTGGTGTGGATCTTTACCTACATGCCTCCATCTCTTCTCTGGAAAAAATAGGCAATGAATTGTATCACTAGAAGTCCCACAAGTTGAAGAGTTTTTCTTCCACTAATCAAGTTCACCATAGAGGAAAGCTGACTGATGCTAACTCTTTTTTTTTTTTTTTTTTTTTTTTTGCGGTACTGGGGATTGAACCCAGGGTCTTGTGCTTCCAAGGCAAGCACTCTCCCAACTAAGCTATATCCCCAGCCCTAACATATTTTTTAGAGTCATCTTATAAGACTGACTTGCATATTTCTTCTTTAAATATAGGGAAATGTAAATATGGCTGTGGGTTCAGAGGGTGATGTATAAGTCTTGTTGTTCCAGGTCTGTTCAGGTCCCACCCTATACTCCTGCCTGTATATATGACTTCTGCTTGGTGATGAAGCTCCAGCCTGGTGAATCAGAGAATACCCAGTTCCTGGTGAGCACTCAGATTGCAAGGTCATTTAGCCAGGCATTTGCTCTCTATCAAAGCCAGGTTATAAGCCAAGAAATGTTTTTCAAAAAGCACAATAGCCTTTGACAAAAAGCATGACTTTATTCCAAAATGCCACTCCTATAATTGTCCAGTGGAGGCTTCCGTGGGCTTAATTGAACATCCCAGTCTGCTATAGACATTTAGACAGCTACTCTTAGATCTGATGGCCCATGACCCAAATGGCAAATTGCTTTCAGTATAGTTTAGACAACCAAAGGAACTTCTCTTGTTTTCAGTCCTGTTAAAGCTGGTAGCCTTTTGGGTCTTCCACTTTATTGGTCAGAGAAGCACATTTTACTATTAAAGTTTCCTCCAAAATTCAAAACGGTCCACCAGGTATTACGTGCCTTTCTCTTTGTAGGAAACATACATAGTAAGCTTATCTATTTGTTTTCATCAACCTGCTCCTGATTAAAGGGCCCTTTTCCCTCAAGAAACAACAGAGATTGCTGGCTACTATATTTTCATGGGGGCATGTGTTTCTGCATATTTAATTTAGTTACCTTCCTCTAACATGATATGCTCGTAGCAATTCAGTGACCTTGGTGTGAAAATATGAAACCACATTACTAATAGAGCTAATATTGGACAACTTTCTTTTTTGCACTGCTGTTATCTTTTTCCTTCAAATTTCCTTGCTCTGTTGTTTCGCCTATTTCTCCAACAGCTATGTACATGACTCTGACCAAATGAACTATTCATTCATTCACTAAGATAACTTGAGTACTACCATGTGCCAGGCACTTGAAAACCACTGGGTATTCAGCAATGAGCAAGCTAGACATGGCACCTGCATGCCTTTCACAGTTAACAGGCCAGTAGCTTGGATGCAGAAAATGGAAAGGAGGGAGAAAAGATGCTTCGCCAGAGTACTAACCTATAACACACAATGATCCTGCCCCCTGACCTGAGAATTAGACTCTAACTGAACAGTGCAGCTGTTTGTCCTTCTGTAGAGGAATTCATAAAAGGGCTAAAGTATTCCTCCAGTTCTCTTTTGTGCAGAGAACAATTAAATAGAAATTCCATTTCTTCCTGGGGTAGAAGTCTAAATGTGAGAAAAGAGGGAGAAGAATTTCTCTTAATACTAGCAGTATTCCTTGGCAGTGTTGAATACACACTTGGGATTGCCTATAATTAATTTATACTGACACCAGCCTTCCTGATTGAGTGATATTCCCCAGAAACTTTCAGCTGCATGATGGCCTGATCAAGAGATAGAGTTTTCCCAGATGAATATGTTAGAGAGAGAAGCGCTTGGGATTTCCATCAGTGATTGATAATGATAGAAGCTAAGATATGGAAGAAGGTACAGATACATGGATATTAAGGATATAAAGTGATAGAGTTGGTCAGTGGGTTACAAATCTTGAAGAAACTAAAGAATTATTACAATAAAAATGTGCTGGCAGGCAGTGAGATTTTTATTAAAAAATGGACTTAGTGAATTTGCATTCTTGGAGGTGGTGAATGTTTCTGATGATGATAAAGGAAGAAAGGAAGAATGTATGGGAAAGTTCATTAGAAGAAGTCAAGAGACTGAGAGATGATATTGAAAGCCCATCCAAATGGATGTTGAAATCAGTAGGCAGAATGACAAGAATTGATAAAGAAAAACAAAGTAAACTGTTAAAATCTTTAGTACATGGAGAATGACCAAGCAGTTGGCAGATGACAAGCCAGATGGTATAAGCCTCAAAGAAGGGGATTTTTTTTTTTTTTTTAACACTAAGGGTTGAGAGGGAATAACTCTTAGGATGTGGTATTGAGGAAACATAAGTCAGCCCCTCCTGATCTTTCAGAATAAGCAACAGGAGTATGCTGCAGAGAAAGCAAGTTTCAGGAGTTTTCGAGGAAACTACTCCTCTGGAAATGAAATGATATTTGCTGATAGTGTAGTCTTCAAAGTATAAAAGAACCAGAAGATTTCTTCTATAATCAAAACCAGGGACTACAAGTGTGGCTTAGTAGCAAAGTGATATTTAGCATGTGAGGTCCTGGATTCAGTTCCCAGAACCAGAAAAAAAAGAAAAAAGTTTACTTGGGAAATACAAGGAGCTACTTAGAGCCTGTAACCCTGATCCCTGCCCTCCATAACTCATCTTTCCTAACACATCATCATCACACTGAATTTAGGTACTATACCCCCTTTACCATTCTTGCCAGAGGATGGTCTCACAACTCTTAATTCCACCTTTATAACTTGAGACCAGTTTACCATCCATTTGTAGACTTCTCTCTCCCTTACTTCCTTCTGTTCTTCTTCCCTTTCCTCTGTTCCCTTCCCTATTTTTTCCCTTAAATCAACCATTTATTCAGTAAGGCTTTCAAAGCCCAGAAGGAAATAAATGTAAAGTAACATGCAAAAAAGTATTGTCACTTTTAAAGAACTGTTACTTCATCATCAATTCTTAAATTCTTTAGTGGGAGAACCACCTATGTAGTTCTTTTAAGTTCTGTTCCCTACCTCCTCATAATACCTTCAAAAACTTCTGAAGACCTAAAGAAGGAAGATCCAGAGAAAAAATAGGTGCTCCCTCATTACCTCTGTAAGACTTCCCTTTCGCAGTCAGGTTTTCTATCTGAAGGCCTGCCTCTTCCCCTAAATGATTGACAGCAGGGGTGCCCTATTGTTTCAGGGAAAACCTTTTCCCAAAGGACAACTTTATCTGAATCTGAAGCCAAGCCTAATGGGGTCAGAATTCTACTTTCCATTTTCTTTCTTTCTTTCTTTCTTTTTTTGGTGGTACTGAGGATTGAAGATTGAATTTGGGTTAGTTAAGCACTTAATCACTGAACTACATCCCCAACTCTCACAGGTCAGAATTTTAAACCTAATATCTAGACTCACACAGAAACTGGAGATCAGGTTATTACATAGAAAATGCCAGATGTCATATTGAGACCTTTTATTCCAACTATTAGTACGGATAGTTTTTTAGAGTTTATTACAAATACTTTGCTGGTGTTTCCTACATGCCTACATGTGTAAGATCCTTGGTATACTACATAAGCATTTCAATATTGAGTTTTCAACCACAAAGGCACATTTTTAAAAATTATAGTAGTGATAAATTAAATTTGGGAGAGGGTAAATTTGCTTTCAGTCTAATAACACAGCCTTAATTAGGTTTCTTTTATGACACTGCACATCTGCCTAAATTCATACATATAAAGATGAGTGACAAAACAATAACAAATTAACTATCCTATGAAAATAAAAAACAACTTAAATGAACTGCATTATTCATAACATGCTAAAGATTGTGGGAGATTTTCCTTATTGTCAATTACTGTACTGTAGTCCTCAAGAACAGTATTTTAGAAATAGTTACTCGAGAATCTATTAGGAATCCTATGAGAAACTGGGAGGCAGGAGAAGTAGAAAAGTGAGGTAAAATACTTTCTTCACACTCTGACAACAAAAGTATGTGTGCTATTGGGTCATTGAACTGAGCTGTGGCTTCAGCAATAGGATAATGAAGATATATGAAAGTTGGAGAATGGGAGAGCATGAAACAACCCACTGGTCCTTCAGAAAGGTCTTTGTGCCTCAGGCAAGGAGTCAGATGCATTTATAAAGAGTATTGGCAACTTGGAAACACACAAACACACACAGAGTATCCCTGACTCAGAACACTTAGCACTGTCCCTCTCCAAGATGAATAACTGATCCAGTATAACAAACGTTTAATGACATCTCTATTTGCCAAGCAACATGATTGTTAGGTACATGTTACTGTGACTAAATGATCTGACCAGCACAATTATAAAGGAGGAGAGGTTTATTTGAGGGCTTAGTTTCAGAGGTCTTAGACCATAGAAGGCTGACTCCATTCCCTGGAGCTCAGGTGAGGCTGAACATCATGGTGAAAGAGGGAAGCAGCTCGCATCTTCAGGAAGCAGAGAGACTCTGCTCTCCAGATACAAAATATATACCCCATAACTACACCCCACTTCCCACCAGCTCCCGACACACCCTACCATTTCAGTTAATCCCATCAGGGATTAATCCACTGATTGGGTTAAGACTCTTCCCATTATTTCTCCTCTGAATCTTCCTGCATTGTCTCACATGTGAGCTGTTGGAGGACACCTCACATCCAAACTATAACACCTTCAGGAGCTTGGAATTGAGTGGGAAACATCCCAGCAGATCCATTCAGCACATTATGAAATTTGCTATAATCATGAAGGCAGTGTATCAACAATTCAATGGAAATAAGAAGAGTGTCTAAGACAGAGGTCAGTAGTAGGGAAAGCTCTCCAGGTGATATAATTCTTGAGCTGACTATTGAAGAAAAAATAGAAGTTTGCTAGACATACGGAAAAGGGCTGGACGGCATGATGGGTAGAGAAAAAAGTAAGGGCAAGAAACAAAAAACAGTGCTGCCTTGTCACGTCACCTCATAATTCAGTCAGCAAACAGATGTGGCACAATAGTAGGTTAACTGAATAGAGTTGAATGAAGTGACTATTTCCAGAGATGTCAAAATCAAGGGCACCTACAAAGGATGGTGAAGCATTCAGGGATAGCAACAGCGTGAGGCCATTAACCACTTGGCTGGAGGAGGCTAGGAAAGAGAATGCTACTGTCAACACTTGGTGACAGGGCTGGGGATATAGCTCAGTTGACCGAGTGCTTGCCTCACATGCACAAGGCCCTGAATTAAATCCCCAGCACCAAAAAAAAAAAAAAAAAAAACTTGGTGACAGCTATAGCCATAGGAAAGGGATAGGAAAGGGACTACCCAATAGGAACCTTGACCCTTGACCAGAAGCAGAGGAATACAACTACCAAGCCACGCCAAACAGAGTCAAAGGAAGGAATAGATATCCTTACTTTCCTTTCCTCTAGTCCCCACCCAGCATGCCCCATTGGCTAATCCCCAGGGCAATTCCATTGGGAAAGCTTTCTCCAGAGGCCGAACTACTGAAGCCTAGAAAAGAGTGGAGACTACTCCTTGGAGAAGGGGCAAACTAAGAATCATTAGCATACTTCATATTCATACCCCAGCTCCAAATAACTTTCTGTTTCTTGAATAGATATAGCACAGGAATATACCTATAGCTAATATTGGAAGGAGTTTGCTGTCTTAGTACAACTGTCCATAGAATGGGAGAGTTAACCAACAGGATTTTATCTCTCACAGTTTTGGAGGCTGGAAGTCAAGATCAGAGTACCAGCATGGTTAGGTTCTGGTTAGGATCCTATTCTGGGTTGCAGACAGCCATCTTTTTGTGGTAGCCTCACATGGTAGAAAGAAGACTAGAGAGTTTTGACCTCTCTTTTAGAAGGGCATTGATCCCTAACTCATAACCTAAATTATATCCAAAGGCCTCACCTCCTAACATCATCACATGAGGAATTGGGATTTCAACATAAAAATTGGGGGAGTGGGACACAACATTCAGTCCATAACACTGCCCTTGTTGGGGCTAGGGTTGTGGCTCAGTGGTAGAGCACTTACCTAGGTTGTGTGAGGCAGTGGGTTCGATTCTCAGCACCACATATAAATAAGTGAATAAAATAAAGGTCTGTCAACATCTAAAAAAAAAATACTGCCCTTGTTTCTTTTTCTAAACTGTCAGAGGGGGGAGTTGCTGAATTACATGACAGGGCAAGATTCTTAGAATTCAATTTGCTGTGCAACCTCTGCCCTTCTATAGTTTTTTTTTTTTTTTCTTTTGTAGATGGACACAATACCTTTATTTTATTTTATTCATTTATATGGTGCTAAGGATCAAACCTAGTGTCCCACATATGTGAGGCAAGCACTATACCACTGAGCCACAACCCCAGCCCTCTATAGTCTTTTTATATGCCTGTTTTTACCCATAATGATGCAATAATTATGCTATCAGATATTTTAAAACAAAACATAAGATAGTGTGAGATGGCATACCATATCCATCTAAAAACATTAATGTTCTGTCAGTGTATGAAACAGGTTTGCATGTTAGTCTCATAGAATACTGTTCACTTGAGACACTATATTTGATTTGTAAATTCTAGTTAAATCATATTAAGATATCTTCAAATTTTATTATAGTACTACATTGTTTGAAGGAGAGAAAAATAATACGTCGTCCTTATACAACCCTTTTTCTCTTTATTTTTCAGATCAATAACTCGATCCTATTACCGCAACTCAGTTGGTGGATTTTTAGTATTTGACATTACTAACCGACGATCTTTTGAACATGTAAAAGATTGGCTAGAAGAAGCAAAAATGCATGTACAGCCATTTCAGATTGTATTTCTGCTGGTGGGACATAAATGTGATTTAGCTTCACAACGTCAAGTTACAAGGGAAGAAGCTGAAAAACTGTCAGCAGACTGTGGAATGAAGTATATAGAAACCTCAGCAAAAGATGCCACAAATGTTGAGGAATCCTTCACAATCTTGACAAGAGACATATATGAACTTATTAAAAAGGGAGAAATTTGTATTCAGGATGGCTGGGAAGGGGTTAAGAGTGGTTTTGTTCCAAATACTGTGCATTCTTCAGAGGAAGCAGTAAAGCCCAGGAAGGAGTGCTTTTGCTGACTTCAAACATGCCAAAGAACAAAAACAGATTGGGTGTCATTTCAGGATAAATATCAACATTAATGGCAGAAGGATGCAGTGATAGCATTTTAAAAAGTTAAGCCTGTACTAACACTATTTTGTAAGCTATTTGATTCAGAGCACTATGCTTGTTACACTACAAGATTGGGTATTTTGCTAAGTTATCAGATGAAGCAGACAACTTTTTGAAACTGGAGTACCAACATAATTCCCTCCATTCTTACTTTGTTAGCAAATAGCTGACCTTAGTGTCCAGATATGTCAATATTACTCATTTTTTTGACAGTTCAAAATGGGTTTTTTGTACATATAACAGTCTGATTAAAAAGATTTTATCAAGAGTTATATTCTGGAGTTAATTAATAGTGAATATTAAAGTGCATTTAAAAGTGTGCTGTTCACTTGCAAAGTAAACAATCTTAGAAATATTTTTTTTTAATTTAACCTTTTTAATTTTTTTATTTATTTGGGGTTTTTTTGTTTTTTTGTTTTTTGTTTTTTGTTTTTTAATGTGGTGCTGAGGAGTAAACCCAGGGCCTTACCCATGCTAAGCAAGAGCTCTACACTGAGCTACCCCAGCCCTCAGAAATACTGACTAGGACAAAAGTAGCAAAGTTCCGTGTTTAAGGTCCCAGATTTTTTACCATTCTCAGAAATATCTATTCTCTCTTATTTTTGGCTGAATATGAGAAAATAAGTTTTATACTCATTTTTTTTTTGCTTGATTTATTGCTCCTGAAAATTTTGTTTTATATCTAAGGATTCAGACAAAATACTTTAAGCAAATATTTGTAAAAACAAAAATGAAGGACCACTCAATCATAGACATTTTGATGTTGTAGTATACTGTCTGAATTTAGACAAGAAAATACAAAATTTATTTATATACTGACATTTTCCATGAAAAATGCAATTTACTTTGAACTACTGTCAAAATTTTCAATTTAGGTACCAGAATGTTTTCAGTAACAGCATTTGTGTCCAAGTAAATTTCCAAATTTTCCCATTTCTAATACAAGATAAATGTAGAAAAAAGACTTTTCTGAACAAGGAAAATGGATTAGATGGTTGATAAATTTAACATTCAAATTGCATTTTATAATCTCCCAGTACAAGTGAAGATAGAATTATCAGTTTAGAAATAAAATGACTTTCAGCTTTCCTAATTTTTAACTTATTGGTTAAACTTCTTTCCCAGAGGGACATTTTGAGCATAATGTCAAATATTTTATATGGCATAGATGTCTCTTCTGTTCTGTAAATTGTTCTTATTACAAAGGGGTACAAAATGAAACTGCCTTTTTGGAAGCGTAAGATTTTTACCATTGAACTATAGTTTTTACATTTGTTTGAAAACCAAAATGGTATAATACAATATTTCACAAGAAATCCAGAAACTTGGTTCTAAACTTGACTTTGCTTACCAATATTTGACCATAAGGAAGTCATTGATCTCTTTAAGCATCATTTTTCTCATCTGTAAAACAAGGATAGTGTGGGGCATGGTGTCATATGCCTGTAATCCCAGCAACATGGGAAGCTAATGCAAGAGGATCCCAAGTTCAAACCCAGTCTCAGCAATTTAGCAAGGCCCTAAACATCTTAGTGAGACCCTGTCCCAAAATAAAAAATAAAAAGGTCTAGGGATGTGGCTCAATGGTTAAGTGCCCATGAGGTTTAATCCCCAATACAAAAAAAAAAAAAAAAAGTAACCTCATTTATTGAGTTTCATGGAATTATTTTAAAAACCAAGCCAATCATGAAAATAAAAAGCTTTGTAAATGTGAGATTGATATCAACTGGTCATGGGCATACCAGTATATTTACAGTGGATGAGAATTGTATCATCTTTCCTTTCATGTGTGCAGAGGGGGCAGAAGGTACATGTTTTCATGGACCTGGGGGAATTCTTGGTTCATGCTTATCTTCTGCCCTTTTACCCTGAACCACTGTTCCTCCAAAGCAGAAATGGTAGAGAGGGAAGTCCCCAGAGAATTAATTCAGTCAAAAATCACATTTGAATGTGTTTTTTGTGCATCCTTGAAGTAGATATTTAATTGTATTTTCAAATACTTGTACATTTTCTAGGTTCTTGTATTTTCAATAGTGTTTACAAAGAGAAGATATAAACTATGTCACTATAAAATTTTAAATATTTATATTGTCAACTTTTTTTATATTCTTAAGTTAATTTCACAAGTGACTTCAAACCATAATTGACCAGATGAGAAATAGCTGTCCCCCAAAATGTGAAGTAGTCTGTTTTTTTACTGTTATAATGTTAAATCTTAAAATTTTCCATCAGTCCAAAATGGTATAAGCTCAACTACTAAGTATCTAACAGCAATTTAAAGTGTAATCACCTGTGTCTACTTGTAAAGTTAAACAGCAGTAACATAAAATGTGATTTAACTTTCAGTGGACACCCTTTATAATATTAACATTGGATGAGACCAATTATTCAGGCTGAAGGATTTAATGTTTTCCAAGATTTAGAACAGAATTAAGAAACTAGAAGAAAAAATTGGGAAAGCAGAACCCAAAAAGTTAATACTTGCATGAGCAGAAGCAAGCCTACAACTCTGGTCTCCTAAAACCTTGATTACCATGCTCTGGTGTGTGTTTGTGTATGTGTGAGTGTGCGCGAACGCACTCACATGAACATGGCATGTACACATGCTGGTGGTTGAGGGGTGTGAGAAAGGGAAAATATAATCTGATGGAATCAACAGAATTCTAAATTAGGGTTAAATCATTTTTATATTTTAGAGAAGCTATTTGTGATAAAACCATAGTATAGTGAACGATGACTGCAAAGATCTGAGTTCTTAAACAAGATTGCCAAACATCTGTATACCCTTAGCCAGATATCTTTATCCATTTATATATATAAAATAGCTGACCTATTTTTTATACATTGCTATGGAAAATATGGATAATAATTCCAAAAATAGAAAAATTTTTTGCTCCAGGCAAAACATTTTGACTAAGTTTCTTAGAAATCACTTATTCTTGATTTTATATTAAAATTACTTCATTTAAAATTCATTTAATTTAAATTTTAACCTCATTTAAAATGTAAAGCTAATGATGTAACTAATTACTAAATAGTAATTTTTTAAAAGAAATGAAAACTGTCTAATTATATAATAACCTTTTCCCTAATAGAAATTGCTCATCTTGAGCTGCATTAACACTTTGAATGCATGTAGTGATGTGATGGTTCATTTAATTGTAAGCTTAAACCAAAATGTTTAAGTAATCAGAATGCTTTTAAATGTGGCCTTTGTATACATAATAGTAGCAAACAAGATTTCTTGAGCCTGGAACTTAGAGTTTAGGATTCCAGAAGCCTCAAGCATTCCATGATTTTTGTTTCTTTTTTTTTCTTTCTTTCTTTCTTTTTTTTTTTTTTTTTTTTTGTGGGAGGCAACTGAAAACATCTTTTATATTATGGGTAAGATAAGTTTACCAGAACAAAGTCTTTTTAGGAAACTTTTCATCATTAAAAAACTGAATTTATGGGTTACTAAAATCATTTTAAGAGTATTTTAATATTTTAATGTTTTTATACTGCCCTTGATTCAATTAAGAACAAAGCTTCCATTAACTTCAAAGAGTGCACTGAATTTGAATAATTTTCTTAAGTCTATTACAGTGAGGAGGACTAGGAAGACTAAACAACCATTTCATAAGCTTGTTCATTTGTTCCCACTTACTGCCTGGAAAGATTTAGCTTGGAAATGCAAAGGAAATATATAATCTTTAGGGAAAAAAACACAAGACTGTAAAGTCTTTAGAGTAGATACTTTGTATTTTAAAATAGTAGAATACATTCCCAATGTTTTCACCAAACTCCTGGACAATTAATCTTCACCTGGTCTTGAATTACCTAACACTATTTTTCTTAAACCTGAGTGAACTGCTGCATGACCTGTTATTTCTATAAAGTTAATAACTGATGCAAGTAGACACAGGAGTGATGAGCTGTGACAATCTATATCAATCATTACACAATCTAGTTCATTTATTGCACATAACCATGGTAGAAAATAAATGAGAAGAAATTTAAAAGATATATTAAAAGTAAGTGTACCTTGTTATCTCTCTGGGTAAATTTTTTGTTTTTTTTTTTTTTTAAAGTAGTGCCTAATATATTGTCTTATCTGACATTCAATGAGTACTAATTGATGGTTTTTATGTTGAATTAGTCCTATTAAATGTGAGTTCCACATACTTGATTTTAATTTATACATTCCGTGGAAGAATAAACATGTTTTGCTATCATCATCTCTTGGCCTTTTTTATTTTCAGATAATCTGTCATAAGAAAGCCCAGTTCTATCATGACCTCTCCTATCTTTGGCCCCAACCTAAAAAAGAGAGCCACAACTGACTACCTTGATGAATGACACAGATGCTCCCCTTACCAGGACATTCCTTATTGTCTAGGTAAATGAGTGTATCCTCTAGGTCTTTCTGAAATACGTAATCTGGAGAATTTTCCACTTTACATGTATGCCCATTTAGCATGCTCACTTCTCTTACCTTTTAACTCTGTCTTCTACTATTCATCATGGCAGTTCTAGCATTACAACTTTATCTTAGGGTGGACAACTGGTTTCTATGTTGTCAGAAGGCATGCTGGGAGAAAGTCAGACTGTCTTCTGGGGTTCTTGTCAGAGTATTAAATCTAATATTCCTGCAAATGTTTCCAAATCAATAAAATTTCTCTTATTCAGACTTATACATTGGTCTGCTGGTCAAGTACCTTCAAAAATCCATGGCATGCATAATCTCCCAGCACATATGGGCAGTCTTAGAGCTCCTTTTAGATTATAGTCTCTTTCCTCCCGTATCTGGCCCAGCTCTTTTTCTTTTTTTTCTTTTTTTTTTTTTTTTTTTTTTGTACTGGAGATTGAATCCAGGGTCACTCTTTTACAGAGCTATACACACACACACCCTTTTTTGTTTGTTTTTTGTTTTTTGAGACAAGTTCTCACTAAGTTGCTTATGTCTTCACTAAATTGCTGAAGCTGGCCTGGAACTTGTAATCCTCCTGCCTCAGCCTCCCAAGTAACTGAAATTACAGGCACAGACCACCTTGCCAGGCCCAGCATATTCTTGATTAAGTTCTATTAACTTGATGCTAGTTTTAGGTCTAGTGGTCAGAAGAGGCACATGCTGTTTTGTGGGGGGAAAACATCTCTGCATCATCAATAAACAAGGTAGACACTAGTTCTTAAATGTGGAGAGTAGGGGGTTCTTCAAGTTCAAAGGATTCAAAGAAATCCTTTGTGATTCAAGATTTTTTAAAAACATTTTTTATCTAAAATATAAATATTTTTGTCAATGGATCTTTTATTTTACTTACTTATATGTGGTGCTGAGTATCAAACCCAGGGCCTCACACATGCCAGGCAAGCACTCTACCACTGAGCTACGACTCCAGCCCTGTAATTCAAGATTTTTAGGTAATTAGCCTTGCTGTCCTTACCCCACATGTCAGATCCCATTTTTCCCAGTCAGGGCCTCTGATGTTGGCATAGAAGACATGCCATTTAGGGAGTATAACTGTCTTTGGAGTTAAGCTATTCTGATGATTGAGTCTTGAGCCTGGACCTTAGCTTTCTCTGTCCTCCTATATAAGAGATTAAAGCCTGTTTGTAAGTTACCAGACAGAATTTCAAAGTTTCCAACTGGCAATAATTGCTTTTGACTTTTCCTTGTCTCTTTCTTATATTTAGAGATAGCCTTCCAATATAATTGTCCTTATAACTACTATAGTTACCCCCTTAGTTAGTTCATATTCCTCACAAACCTTAGATACACCTCAGATGATGCATTCCCTTCCACCAGACAGCACGCAGTTTCCCACTGGAAGTGCTAACAACCTACGATGGTGTCCTCATCACACTGGGAAAAAGTAGTTCAGTCCCCAAACTTCTTTGTATCTACTCCTTTGCCAGAACCCTCCTGGTAGCAACTGCCATAGGATGGATCTCCAGGAGCTGAGATGGACTGCCTTTATTCCTTTTCATTGATAAGTTGTCAGATCTGGGGCTCCCAAAAGGGTTGTGACCTGGGGTAAGGCAGCACTCTGCAGCTAAGGTAATTTCCATGGGAACTGGCTACTGAAATGTTGCCTGACAAAAGCATTCCCAGAAGCCTGGGCAACAAATCCTCCACAGAAGTGGGGTCAGGGTAGGGTATCACAGTGTTCACCTTAGAAGTTTTGAAGTTAAAGGAAACTAAGGATACATCAGAATTTTTATGTGACTATAACAATTATGTCATTATCAGGGGAATTCAAATATTAAACAATGATTTTAAAATACTGTTATTTTTAGGTGTGATGATAATATTACTGTCACATTTTCCAAAAGAGCTCTTATCTTTTAGAGATAGATACTAACATTTTATAGATAAAATGATATGCTATCTGGGATTTGCTTCAAAATAGTATATTGGGATGTGAGTGACTATGAGTTGCTGAGTGACTATGAGATGTGAGTGACTGAGTTGCTGGTACATGTAGAAGACAAAATAAGGCTGCCCTCCCCCAGATGTCTATGCCTAATACCCAGAATCTATGAATATGTTACCTTACACAGCAAAAGGGACTTTGTAAATGTGATTAAGGATGGTGAGGTGGGGAAAGTGTCCTGGATGATCCAGGTGGGCCCAAATAAATCACATGAGTACTCATAAGGGGGAGGCAAAAGGGTCAAAGTAAGAGAAAGGGTGAAGACCACATGACTATGAGGGAGTCAGAGCCAAGAAAGAGATGGCAACACAGCTGGCTTTGAAGGTAGCAAAAGGAGCCACCAACCAAGGAATTTGGGCAGACTCAAAGCTACAAAAGGCAAGGAGCAGATTCTTCCCTGAAGTCTTTAGAAGATATGCACTTTTGACACCTTGATTTTCGATTCTGACCTGCAGAACCATAAGAGAATACATTTTTATTGTTTTAAATCTTTCAGTTTAGGGGGAGTTGTTAACAGCAACAATAGAAAACTAATACTATAGACATATGGAGTTCCGTTGTGCAATTTTTTCTAATTTTGTCAATTTTCCTTGATAAAAACTTAAAAAACATAAAACAAATGTTGGAAAAGTAAATGTCATATGGTCAACCTGTAGTTGGGCAAATCCTTTTTTGAAAAAGTTATTTTTGTTGTTTTTCTATATTTTACTTCCCATTTTTAATTGACTCATCACTTTCTGTAAAAAAAGATCATCATAATATTTTGTTGGAATTTTATTGAAAATACTGATTAATTTGGGAGAAATATCAAAGGTAAGTGCAACAGGATGTTCCTGTTAGTTGGAGCTGATTTTTGTGTGTCTAGTGGTCAGGTTCAAGTTATGGCCCCTTCTAAACTGCAGGAGTGGAAGGGAAGTCTGTTGTTCTCTGGCAGTCCTACCCATGACAGAGTGAGAAGAGAGAGGAAAAAATGACCATCTGGCTTCCCTTTCAAGATATATTCTCCCATATAGCTTTACTACTTCTACTAAAATCTAAATATTTTAAGCCCTATTTGTTCTCTTGTGCTTGTTCTCAATTGACTTATAATTAGCATTTCTAATTAATTATATTCTCTGAAATCACCAATACATTGTAGATAGCTGACTAAATGATGGAGCTTATTGGAGCTGAAGAACATAAGCAGAACTGATCCTGCTTCAAAACTGAAGCAGGCCCTAGAGATTAACTAAACAATATAAAAAGTGAGGGGGCCAAAGTAAAAGTTAGAGAGAAAGTGGCAACGTTTAGCTATTAACGTTGATGTGACCTCATTGCCCACACTTATGAAGACTGGAAATATTTTAATTTCGTAAGTAATACTTTACTAAGCAAAAAATACAGGATACATTCTTTGTACTGTAACTATTAGATAGCTTTGGCACAGTAAAAATACCTCATATAGAAACCTACTTCAGATTTAATTCAATGGAGATATTGAGTTTCATGTAGAAAGTAAATCTCTAAATCCTATTATTAAAATATTATTTTCATATAGTCCATCCTTATCTTGTAAATTGTCTGAACTGAATTTAAAAATTAAACTATACAAAGCTTTTAAAGGATAGTAGCTTGAATTATTACAGAATTTAAAAATAAAATTCTAACTAGACAAAGTCTCCAAATGATAGCAGGAATAAAGTGTAATTGGCCAACAGCTGCTAATTTTTGTTTTTTCTACTTAATGCTAATTAGACAAGATAATATTGTTTGTTTTTCTCTGATATTGGACAAGTGAATAATTATTTGTGCAATTACGAATAATGAAATGAGTCTTAGAAGTGGTGTGTACGTGAATCAGTCTGAAATCCCCTTTAAACCAAGTCAACGTGACCTCAGATGGTACCTACTGCCATGGTAGTTGTTCACCAGTGAGGAAGCAATTGAAGAGAGTTTGAACGTGTTTCATCTCAGCTGCTGCAAACCCAACAGTGGCCACTGGAGGATGTGCAAGGGTAAAGAGTCTGGCATTAAAAACTGTGCCTTGCCTTCTCTTTCTGTGGAGACATTCTAGCTGCTTCGTAATTTATTTACTGGGCCAGGAAAGGACAAGGGGTGAGCCTGATTTAGGCACTGAAGCAAATAGGTCCAGAAGATAAATAAAGAGGTCCAACAGAAGTATCAGATCACCTAGAACCATCTCTGGTTTAACTATGCCTCTCCTGTGGGAAGAGAGGGTACATCTTGAGAGTAAGGCAGGGGAGGTCCACAGTTGTGGACAAAGGACAGAGAGGAACTAGAGTCTGTCTTTGATGAAGAAGCCACAGAGAAAACCAGAAGAATCAGATCTGAAAGAGATGGTTCTGCCTTGCAAGATGAGAGAATCATACCCAGAGTCTTTTTGCCTGTTTTCTTTGATGTTTTTTCTCTGAAACCATTCTTCAAACAAGATGAGCATTCGGTCATAATTCAGAAAGCCTGTATTTAGTCAATTCTGTCAATCGACTACATTACAGTAGAAGATAATCAGACCACAAGGAAGTCACAGATTGCAAGTTGGTCAATTCAATGGGTTGCTAAAATATGTCTGTTTTAAAAATTTTATATCTAATTAGTGGTTTTTCAAGGATTGATAAGATTGAGGCTGGGGTTGTGGCTCAGTGGTAGAGCACTTGTCTAGCATATGGGCAGCACTGGATTCGATTCTCAGCACCACATGTAAATAAATGAATAAAATAAAGGTCCCTCAACAGTTAAAAATATTTTTTTAAAAGGAATTGATAAGATTGGTGTATGAGATGTTATTTTGCAATATTTTTAATCTTTGGACAATTATGCCACTTTTCAGCATTCAGGGGTTGTTTCCAGTTATATTAACAGAATATTATAAGGTCTGTATTATTAAACTCATTCTTGACTAGAAAATGTAATTGAAGCATTAGCTTCAGGCACTGGTTAATAGTTGTTAATAAATTTTTAAAATGTGTGACTATTTAACAGTTACTTTGAGAAGCCTAACCCCCAAGCTAGTCATTAAAATTTGTGCCCCAGAACTCTCAGTATTCCAAGTAAGAACATGCTTTCACTGGGTTCCCTCATCTAGCAAGGATCGGGAGAAATCCAA
The DNA here is from genome assembly GCF_902686455.1 of Sciurus vulgaris. Classification (NCBI taxonomy): domain Eukaryota; kingdom Metazoa; phylum Chordata; class Mammalia; order Rodentia; family Sciuridae; genus Sciurus; species Sciurus vulgaris. The sequence continues at coordinate 103,637,835 of NC_136472.1, forward strand.
GAAACTTGTGAATTTTGGAGTAATAGTGCCCTTCCCAGAAGGGGAAATATTGGGGAACGATATTGGTCAAATTCTATTGTTATAGTGTGTACATGTATGCATATGTTACAACGAATCCTACCATTATGTACAACTATCATGCACCAATAAAACATATAAAAAAATTTTCAAAAGGGTCCCTTCCCCAGCTTTCACACTTTGGGCTGCAGCAAAGAAAAGGGGACCCTAGGACTGATGAGATGAGCAACCCTCCCTTGCCACAACACACACACACACCTGTTTTTCCAATGTCAGGCAAAACTCATTATGTCCTTAGCCTTGTTATATCAGTCTCCATAGGAGATTAGATTACCTCTAGGACACCCTCATTCAGGGACACCTAGGCATGTTCTCCCTTATGACTTTATCTACCTTTGCCTAACTTCTGTGCCTCTGGACAGGTAGTAAAATCCTCTGTATCTGTGAATTCTTAACAGTTCCTTTATTTTCTTGTTGTATGTGAAATTTGTTTTTTTCCCTGAAGTCCCCCCCCCCACCTTTTTTTTAAATCTGTATCTCTTTCACAAGAAGGCCTATGTAGCACTGGGTCTGGAGTTCACGTGTCTTTGCTCCCACTACCACTTCCACACTATTCTCCCTGTTTCACTGAAAACACTCATCTTGAGTCTTCTTTGTTAATGGAATAACCATCTGTTAACCCTCCTAGTCTCAGACATATACTGACTCTCCAGGGCATATGCCCTCATTCCTTAATGAATTTAGGTAGGTCCTGACTCCACCATCATTTTCTTCAACACTATTCCTGATATAATTCTTAGTAATTTCAATATCTGTGTAGTGGATTATTAATGTTTGTGATTTAGTAAGGTTTCTCTTGAAAGCAGAATCTGAGACAAGGATTTGAGATACCAGAGGCTTATTTGGAAGGAGAGTAAGATAGGGAAGGAGAAAAGGTCTCTGTAATGGTGTGCCATGAAGGTCATGCCATGGACAAAGGGGACATGAGTACACTGAGACCTTTGGGAACCATCCTGAGTGCCTTACAATATTATCTACCAAAGACCAGAGAATGGAGCATTTACTCACTGGCTTCTCATCCTACTGCTGGAGGGATGTTCCCTGAAGCATTTTTTTCCTCTTATTTTGCTGTACTTGCCCATGAACCTTGAAGGCTCCCAGGCCTTGGAGAAGACTCTGAGGTGAAAGAAGAAAGGAGAGTTTCCCTCTTCAAGTGGGAAGCTAATAGGGGGAGACTGTACTAATGTAGCATACTGACCATAGCTTTGGTTGAAATCAGAGGTAGGTCAAGAGGTATGACTATACACCAAAGAGATCTGAAATGCCTAGTTTCTCAGTTCCCTGATCTCATTTCCAAGTTTCTGTCTACCCAACCTCAGCTACTCTCTCCCTTGATAATATCTTAGCCCTTAGTCATTACCAATGGATGCCACCAATCAACAGACTGTGCTCCATTTCACCCACCTATCTTTCCAACCCTGTTCCTCTTGTTTTCATGATCCAACAATCCTTAGATCCTCACCTGCATATGAAATACTTTGATCCTACCATCTTTTCATAGTTCTTCACCCTTCTAATTCAGCTTAAATTTGATGGTCAATTCATCGTCCTAACTCCCTTGTATATATGTTCAACTACTTCTGTCTTTCTCCCTCAACAAAACCCCAACCTCAAACCTATTTTATACCTATTTGGTGCCTGCACTTGGGTAGGTAGACATGGCTTCAGAATTAAATAGATTCTACCACTTACAAGGTGTAAGACCTTGGAAACATTATTAAATTACTGAATCTTAGTTTCCTTATCTATGTTGAATGGTCTCAATTATAATTTGGAACAGCTAGACTCAAGTTGGCACTTAAAATTGCACAAGAATAAAGAACTTTTGTGCCAGGGATGTAGCTCAGTGATAGAGCACCTGCCCAGCATGTGTGAGCCCTGGGTTCCAGCCCCACCCAGCACAAAAATAAAAAACCTTTGATGCACCTTGGCGTCTGCCTTCTGCAGACAGGGTTGTGCCAGGTGAGGTGGTATTCCTGCATTTAAATTCTTTCTCACTGATTGAGATTCAGTAGAAAAGCAAACCCAAATCTACAAAGAAGAGAAGGTAGTCAGGAGTCCTCCTATTTTGTTGAGACTGTTGGTTTTCCTGAAGCCCCATGAAAAAGCTGAACAAGAACCACCGACTGAAAAATCAGGATATTATACCAGGTCAAAAGAGAAGCAGCACCTGAGGTTCAACGGCCTGACTGGAAGTCAGACTGGCTCAGGCAGAGTGGAAATAAATGTGGAGATAAGACTGATGTCAAGGAAGAATTTATATCAAACTTAGAACCTATTAAAATGCCAGAAGTACTATCACTAGTTTCAATAAAGATAAGATGGAGCCATGAATGCAGTCTTTAAAACTATGACATTAAATTCGCTCTTTTTTCTTTTTGGCAGGGGTGGGTGATATTAGGGATTAAATCAAAGGTGCTTACCACTGAGTCACATCCCCAGCCCATTTTGGGTGTTTTTTAAAATTTTTTATTTATTTATTTTTGAGACAGGGTCTTGCTAGGTTGCTGAGGCTGGTTTTGAACTCATGATCCTCCTGCCTCAGCCTCCCACGCTGCTGGATAACAGACATGTGCCACCACTCCTAGCTTGACATTAAATTCTATAAATAAAAGTTTTACAGTATCTGTGAAGGGAGGGAAAGATAGAAGGAGGGCTGGGAGGGAGCGAGAGGAACATTCACTTCCAAAAGCCCAGCTACTGCCTGTGTGACTGTTTCTAGCAAATGTGAATCTCTTTGAATTTGTGCACTAAGTACCTCCTCTTTCATATCAAGGACATAGTCCTAGCAAATTTCTCCTCCCTTATATTTCTGCAAAATCTTTTTTTTTTTTTTTTTTTTTTTCCCGCTTCTACTGGATTTTTGGTGGTGGGAGGTGGTGATTCTGGAGATTGACACCAGGGTCTCATGCATGCTAAGCAAGCACTCTACCACTGAACTACATTCCCAGACCTGGATCATTTCTATCAGCCACTTCTGACTCTCTCTTTACACAGGTCTCCATAAGAGGTTAAAATACAGCATCAAATGTATTAATCTATATAAAGTTCATAGAACCATGCCTGAAATATAATATGCATCATACATGTTAGCTTCTTACATTTATTGAGTGATACATGTGTAAGGCATTGCACTGTTATGCTTTACATATAGTCATATTTAATTCTTACAATAACTCTATGATACAGATGCTACTTTTATCCTAATTATACAGATGAGGAAGCTAAGATTCAGTAAAGTTAAGCAATGCACCCAAGGTTTCAGCTCCTAAGTGGTGGGTCCTGTTTGATTTTAAAGCACATAAGCTTAAGCACTATATAAGAAGTTCTTGGTCATTAGTACTACAGACATAGGTTACCTGAGATGCTTTTGGAAAAGGAAGATTTGCAGCCTAACTCCTGATCTATGAAATCACAATCTTTAGAGGATGGAGTTTGGAAATCTGCTTTTATAAAAAGCACCCTAGTTTATTTTGAAGAAGTGATGCAGTGACCACATTTGAGAAACTTCTTTATATATCCTTTCATGTATATACAGAAAACAAAGCAGAAAAAAGGAAAATGGTTAACAGTAGATATTTTACAAGGTGGAAGAGATGAGATTACAGGGTACTTGCATTTTCTAAGGTATTGACTTAACAAGATGTTTAACATTTTTCCTAAATGAGCAGGTGACAAATATTTTCTAAATAAATAAAAAGTAAAAATTATCCCACTATCATTGTGTATCAGTTAGGTTTTCATCACTGTGACCAAAATACCTGACTAGAACAACTCAAAGGTGGCAAAGTTTATTTTAGGATCACAGTTCCAGTCCTTGGTCAGCTGTCTCCATTGCTCTGGGCCCAAGATGAGGCAGAGCATGATGGCAGAAGGGCTTGATGGAGGAAAGCTGCTCATCTCACAGTAGCCAAGAAACAGAGAAAGAAGCAAGGGCCAGAGGGACAAGTTACATTACCAAAGGGTATGCCTCTAGTGACCCACCTCCTTCAGTCACACCTCACCTGCCTACAGCTACCACCCAGTACGTTAGTCCTTTCAAATTATTAATTCATGAAAAGGATTCATCTGCTGATTATGTTATAGCTCCCAGAATCAAAATTTTACCACTGGCATTAACATAGGAGTTTTTAGGGGACACCTCATATCTAAACCATAACACATTGGTAACATTTTGAATATTTTTTCAAGTTTTCCCCTATTCAGAGTAAGAAGTTGTTCTTTTTGCAAATTTGGGATCATAGTAGGTTTTTTAATTTTGCATATTCTGAGCAATTTACTAAGTAATTAGTCACATAAGAGGTTATGAAATGAAGTACGTATACTAGGGTATGGAGTGGAATAGCAGCTCACCAGGAAAAAAACATAGCAAGATTGTACAGATAGTGTTAAGTGCCCACACAAAGTCTGAATTTATGAATTTGGCAAGAACCTCCTCAACCTGGTTTGGGGCTTTTCTCCAGCAATGTCTAGGTACTTGGGTACAGGCATGGAAAAGAGAGAATGGATTATTCAAGTTTGTGATTTTATTACTAGTGTATGTCAGAGGAAAAAAGAGGTTAGGTTGTTGAAGACATTTGTAAGATATGATTATGTAATAAGTATAAATCAGACTGGTGAGGGTTTCACATCAGACCCTCATCTGCAGTGGGTCCTACTTTTCCGAGTGAGGGTGGAGCTTAAAAGTGTTTGGGGCCATGAGTTATTCAAACAGAGTTGTCCCAATGGCCTGAGCAAAGACTTAACGTGCAAATGATTGTCTTGGAGGCAATATGGAGAAGGCAGTTACTGCTGAGATGTACTCTTCCAAGAAACACAACTAATGCACAGACAATGCATTGCACTCCCTGAAACAGTAAGGAAGGATCTGGTTTAGGAGTAAGAATAGAAATTGATATAAGGATACTGTAAAATTCCAGTTGGGTTAGGTTTAGGCTTGGGTTTAGGGTTAGCCCCTGTAGCTCTTCCTGGTAATAGGCAGTGGTACAGTTTTTTTTGGTTTTTTTTTTTTTTTTTTTTTTTGGTGCTGGGGATCGAACCCAGGGCCTTGTGCTTGCAAGGCAAGCACTCTACCGACTGAGCTATCTCCCCAGCCCAGTAGTACAGTTTTTTAAGATGGACTCTTTTTCTCCCTGTGGTACTAAGAGGCCCAGGAGGCTCTGATGCCATCTTCCTTCAACTCTTGGGTCTGCCTGCTCCATGTTCTCCAAAATCCTGTGAACTCTTGGTGCCTCATCTAGTTGTTTTTTTTTTTTTTTTTTTTTTTTTTACCAATTCTCCAATCGATACATAGTTTGCTGATTTAACTTTGCATACCTTCTTGATAAGTGCAAACATTTTTAGTGTTTATGGCCTCTTAGAAATAAAAAAAACTTTTAGAACTATTGTGCTTCAAATGGTTTTCAAGAGCCTATTTTGGAAGTAACAATCCTAGACATCCTGGAGGCAATGGATGCATTAGGTCAGTAATCATTGAAATTCTGTAAGTGAAAAAAAATAAGCATGAAAACATTTTTCAGTAATTTATATTATACTGCTGAGTGAAAAGAAAGGATGTTAAAGATTATAAGTAGTATGCCATCATTTGGGGGAAAAGGAAAAAAAAAATGCACATAGGAATGCTTACCTATGCACAGAACGTCCCAGGGATTCATAGCATCTGTAGTTGTCTCCAAGAAGGAAGAATGGATGCTGGATTTGTAGAGAAAGGGAGGCTTATTTATTTCTTTATTCCCCCAATATTTAATCATAAAACATTTCAAACATACAGACAAGCTGAAAGAATTATACACAGGGAACACTAGTATTTAACACCCAGACTCTGTCATTAACATTTTGACTATATTTGCTTTATCAATCTTTCTATTCAACCATCAATCTACCTTATTTTTTGATACACTGAAAAATAAATTATAATTTCACTTAACCCCTACATTCTAGATTATGGACACGATTAACTGAATTTCAAATTGTGTTTACCATATTTTCTTTTGAATGAAATGCATTTATATTAAGTATACATTGGTTGAATTTTGACAAATGAATGAAACTGAATAACCCAAATTCCTATCATAATACTGTATAGAACATTACATCACCTCAGAAAGCAGGAGGCCTCTTTTGATTGTATTCCTTTTAGCATCTTTGGAATTTTGTACCATATATTTGTGTTCTCTACTTTAAAAGTAAATATTTAAGCATCTTAAATATTTAGACTTTTTTAGCCAGGCATAATGGCACATACCTGTAATCCCAGTGACTTGGGAGGCTGAGGCAGGAGAATCTCAAGTTCAAGGCCAGCATGGGAAACAGAAAGACCCCTCTCAAAATTTAAACTTTTTTTAAAAAAAGGATTGGGGATGTATCCAGTGGTAAAGTGCCACAGGGTTCAATCCCCAACACAGGAAAAAAATATGTAATACATATACACACATATTTTTATAATGATAGACCACTGAATCTAAGTTAGATGAGAAGCAAAGCAACATGATGAGGAAGTGACAGATGACAATGGAATGAACTCATTGAGGTTAAAGAGTTGTAGTGGTGGTGTTACCAGACAACTGTTTTCGCTAGACACTGGGATGTTGGAATGGCGTTTCCAAAAGTAGTCATTAAGGTTCAGTTATAAGGGTCCATTCATAAGGAATGGGTGGCTTGGATGAATGAAGATTAAGATATTAGTTCCCCTCCCTACTATATCTCAAGTGCACAGTGTATTTTTCCCTTGTCGTATTTAGAACTACAATACAATAAGTAATATAGCTATCTCTCACCGTCCACAGGAGATTGATTTCAGGATCTGTAAGGATACCAAAATCCTTAGAAGACCATGTCTCTTACATAAGATGGTGTAGTATTTGCATATAAGCTACACACATATTCCTGTATAGTTTAAATCACCTCTACTTTATTATACCTGATAATAATGTGAATACGATGTAAATAACTATTTTACTGTATTGTTCAGCCGATAATAACAAGGGGTAAGTTAGTATACACACAATTTTTTCCCAATTATTTTTCATCCACGGTTGTTTGAATCCACATACATGGAACTCACAGATAAGGGGGGGTCAAATGCATTTGAGTAACTATGCTTAATAGTTGGCTCCCTTCATAAGCTCCAAGAAGGCAGGGGTCTTCTCTGTTTTATTTAATCCTGTATTTCCAGCACCTAGCACATATAGAATTGGATTCCTTAAGTAGCCTCACCTCTTTGTTTTGCTTTACTCCAGGGCTTATTTACTTCTACATATTATGAAAGTGTGAACAAATACTGTTTTTAAACCTGCATGATACAATACCAGGTATGTATGTTCCCTTCCTTAGGCCAGTGTTTTGTGGTCTGAAGGGATAAAACTAGGGGACTACGGTTTAGGAATATTCTAGGATAATTTTCCTTCAAGAAATCCAATTAATATTCATCCCCTAATCTTTAATAGAAGATTTAAGTGCCAGTCATTTAAATGAGAACTGTTAAGAGTTAACATGTTTGTGCATCCCTCATTCAACAGATATTTACAGGTTCCTTCTCTGTGCCAGTTACCACTGAAGGCAACTGTTATGAGTCTTGCATGATAATGTATCTCATCTCCCTTAACCCGCAGACCCCAGATCTGGGGCCAGCGGCGAGGGGTGAGGGGTGAGGGATGAGGGGTGAGGGGTAAGGAGTGAGGGGATGAAGGGTGAGGGGTGAGGGTGAGGGTGAGGGCTAGGGGAACGTCCGGTCCTGCCAGCAGAGGGCGCGCCCACGCCCTCCGGACCCAGTAGGCTTCTAGGCTCCCTCGCTCGCTCCCGAGCGCGCCCCCGCCCGCCACATCACGTGATGCGGCCACAGAACCTGAGCTGCCGGGCCTAAGCTGAGTTAAATTCGTTGCCGGTGGCCGCTGTGGGTGCAACCACAAAGGCTAATCCGAAGGAGTGGGGGGGTCCGGTGGAGTCGATGCTTCCTCCTCCAAGTCAGGTCGGCTCCCGTTACCTTCTCACCATTTGCCGCTCCTGTCTCTCTGAGCATTTGCATGAGTTCTTTCGTGTGGGGAAGCTCCAGTGACCATGTAGGGGGAAAGAGCAAGGAATTTCCGGTGCCTGGGACGAGGTCAACGCTGCCGGCACGCCGCCCGAGTGCCCCGAACACCCCGGGTACGGGCCACTGGGCCCGTGGGCCCTGGTGGGAACGCAGGCCTCCGGTTGTGGCCTGGCCCGGAGCGCCACGAATTCTCGCCTCGTCTCGCGAGAGTCTAAGTTGAAGGAACATGGCGACGTCTAATCTGTTAAAGGTAAGACCCTTACTCCAACCTGGGTTTTACTCCATGGTTGCCGGGTTCAGCTCTTCGGGAACGGCTCGACTCAAGTTCAGTGGCGAAATGTGGGAGTGTTCCGGGGTTGTCTGCTGGAAGGGAAGCCGCGGTGGCTGCGCCGAGGACCGGAACGCGGTGCTCTGGCCTTGGGGTCGAGAGGCTTTGGTGGTCCCTCCCCTCTGGCTGACGGGTGTGTGAAAAGCCCTGCTGAGGGCTGGCGGGGAGCAGTGTTTTCTAGGGACCAGCTCCGGCGGGGAGCGAGAGATGAATAGTTGCTATGTCCTGACCAATTGGGCCATTTTTTCTCTTAGGTTCTGTTTGTTCTGAAGCAAGAGTCTGGGACGCTTAACAGGAAAATCCAAGAAAATTCTGCCTAACAGATCTCAGTGACTCTACCCCAGCTCCTCAATTTCTGTTCTTATTCTGTCTGCACGAAATGCGAGTCAGACAGCAGTGCCTCCCACTCCACCCTCTTTCTCCCTTTTCTGCATGCTACACCTTCCCTCCTATTCTCTCATTCTTGACTTCCTATCCCCCTCCTTTTCCCTAAGAGGCTGCTCCCCAACCTTCACCCCCTTTAGAGGACATCACCAAATGACAGCGTATTAGTACTATTATATCCATCGTTTTAGGAAAGTTCTTATCAAAGAACACATTTAACATTTTATATAGCAAGAGAGGTCTAGGCCCAGAGGGGCTGAGTCTCCATTGAGTTAAAAAGTTTGGAGGAGAATGAGGAAGACATGGAACTAGTCTGCACTTTAGTATCTTTTGCCTTAACAGTACTGTGAAATGGGAGTAGTGTTTACCTCTAAAACCCCATCATTACGTCCTCAGGCAGGGTGAATAGATATTAGAAAAATAATAGAATAGAAAAATATATTGAAGTGTACTGAAACCTCACTGTCATTTCTTCTTCTTCTTCTTTCTTCTTCTTCTTTTTAACTTTTACTTTACTTATTTTTATGTGGTGCTACTGAGTATGGAACCCAGTGCCTCACACGAGCTAGGCAAGCGCTTTTCCACTGAGCTACAGCCCTAGCCCCCTGGCATATCTTCTTTAAGCTATTAAATTAGCTGCCTAATTGCAGTCTTACAATTTTTTTTTTTTTTTTCCAGTAACGGGGATTGAGAGCCACATCCCCGGCCCTATTTAGTATTTTATTTAGAGACAGGGCCTCTCTGAGTTGCTTAGCGCCTTACTTTTCTGTGACTGGCTTTGAACTCACGAATAAAATGATCAAATTTTACGAACAGAAATGTATCTATCACCTTTTACCTAGCACTTCACTCTTTCTGCCACTTAGGAGCTGTGTGCCAAGTTTCTTAATCTCTTGTGCCCAAATTTCCTCATCAGTAAAATGAAATTAGCAATAACACCTATTTTGAGCGAGCGCTGTAATTAAGTGAACTTATGTAAAGTGAGTGTAACTGTGCCTGGCACTCAATTAGCATACAATACAGTAAATTACTAGGACTGATGTTCCTGTTTCTTTAAGAAAACTAATCCACAGGAATTTACTTTCTTTTGTAACAGTATAGGAAAGTTTTAATGTATTAGTTCAGAAAGAAAATTTAACTTTTGAAATTATTGTATCCATGTGTTTATGTGGGCAGAAATGATTTGATTCCTTATTCTTTGTGAATTTTTTACTCATTGATTACTTGGATATAAGGCAACATCTCCTCTCCCACACACAAATTCTCTGTTACAAAACAGCAAGTTGCTATTCTCTGTACAAAGCCTCACAAAGAATTTTTTGGAAGAGGTATAAACCTAAAACTACTTCCATCAATTGCTAGTTAAGTGGTTACCTTATAGAGATTATGAGTCTATATCTATAGCATACACCTATAGAGGGTGTGTGTTGGGGGAGAGAGGAACCTGCCTCACAGTATAGAAAATGGGCACTTAGGGATTAGGGTAGAAGGATGACAAGGAAATTAGGGGCAGCTCACTCTTGATATAGCCCTTATCCTCTCTTTTCCTTCTAATGTGTAATCTGAATTTCTTAAATAAATCTCTGCTAATGCCTTTTTTTCTTTTAAGTGCTTTAACTTAAACAACTTTTAAATAACTTTCATAAATAAAAGGAAGGTGATAATGCATTGAAAATGAGTGACTTCATCATGCTAGTAAACTTGACAGATGCCAAAAATACTTTGGAAAATTTCAATAAAATTATTTTATGAAATGTTGACTATAGGAAAAAGCAGAATTTATAAATGAATATTATATAGCATGTGGTTTTAAATATGTATAACTTATGTTATATAGTGGCATTACAAATAGACATTTGGTTCTGTTATCACCAAAAGTTTATATATTCAAGTTGGCCAGAAAAGTTTTTTCTCATCTTATTGGGAAGTGGGAGGGTTGCCTCATACTCATACATTAAAAAGTACTAATCATAGAGTGGGAAGACTGAAGGTTATCTTCTGGAAGAAATGTAGTGAGAACCTGCCAGGTCTAGAACGTAATTTGTGGCATCATTTAAATGCAAGACTGTCGGTACCTTGAATAGAGAGAGACAGGTCTGTCAGCAAAGTGACCAAATTAGCCTCATTTCCTTTATTGACAGGATTTGTGGACTGGTTTATTAGTGAGATGCTGTTGACATTGTGCAATTAAATTACACCATAGCACATTTGACAAATTGAGCATGTCCAGTGGTCAAATAGAGAAATAGAGAAATGAGAATATATTTAGAATTTGATTCATTATGAATTAAACAACTTTACATGGAAAATGATGAATAATAAATCATCATCAACCCTAAAGGATGCCCTTTAGTGTCCTGCTGAAAGTATACATTCTTTACTTATTTACCAGTAACTTGGAGTAAATCAAGTTTATTGAATTTGTGAATGACAGAAAAGGTCAAAGAAATAGCTAATATGTTTTGAAAGGTAAGATTCAAAACTTTCTTGATGTGAAACTTTTAAGTTGGAACCCAATGCAATAAAAAGCACCAATTTTTTTAATATTGAAAATTTTTAAATATTAAATTAAAAATTAAAATATTTAAAAATTTGGAAGATGATTGTAATAATTGTACTTTGTTTAAAGCAAGTGGACTGAGGCTGAATCTGGGAATTCTTTTGGGTATACAAAGATTTATGTAGTACATTTTGACATATACAATTGTCAACTACTCAGAGGGGTTTATATCTCTAAAACCTTTTCCATATTGCTGCGTTATCTTGTTTTTTCTTTATTGTGTTTTTATAGAACACTTTTTTAGTAATCTGATTTGACAGTTTTACCTTGTTACTTCTAACATAATTCTGCTTGTTCCTTTTCTTTTGCAGTTATCTGGGCCATCAGTGCTCATTTTCTTCATTTCTAGTTGATTATCCTACTTCAAAAAGCAACTTTTCAAACCCCCCCCCCCCCACTGAGCTTTACTCTCCTTAATTCTAGCCCATTAGTTTACATAGCTATTGAACATGTCCTTAATTACATTGGTCAACATCACAAATTTTTCTAGTTTCCGTATATCTTGCTGTTTTTCCACGCCACCTCCTAAATTGCCTTCTTCCCTCTGTTCTTGCTTGGTCCTCATTTTACCCCCTGAACTTGATGGCATGTTCCCTGTTCCCCCACCCCCACTTCTATGCCAGTAAGAAAAGTTCATGTATTTCTTCATATAAACATAATGTGTGCTCTGCTTCTGTCTCAAACTTTTGCTCTTTTCTCATTATTCACTGTCACAGTTCTTGAAAAAGCAACCCCCATTTGCTGCCTTTATCATTCTTCACCTTTTTCCTTAATTTACCCCACCAATTATGTTGAAGCTGTCAAGTCTTCAGTGTGCCAGCAGTCTTCTGATTTGCCAAGAGATTCTTCTTTGATAACATTCTTCCTATCTTCTGATACTATGGCTCACTTCCTCTGCTTTTCTTTTTTTTTTTTTCTTTTTGTGACAGTATACTCTCCTTGATCTACTGTCTCTCAAATCACTTGTGTTTTTCTGACCTCCCTCCCTTCCCCCCAACATAATTATTTCTCAGAATTTAATCTTCAGCTCTTTCCTATCTTTGTACTTTTTTTCTGGGACAATCTTAACTCCCATGATTTCACTATTTTTATCTCTTAGTGCTGATCTGAGCTCTAGACCAAAACACAGTTCTGACCATATCACTTTCCTGCTTAGATACCGTTGATGGTTCAAATTCTTTGAGCTCTTTCCAGCTGGGTCTTCTTCTCCTTAATTATCTTTCACTCTCACACACTCCTACCTCACTGGTTATTTGTTGACTCACTAGCATGGTAGAAGTTGTCTTTTTCCTGTAACTAACTCTACCTCTCTCCTAACTAGATGTAGAGAGACAGACTGATAAGGTGAGTGGTATATAATCAATCCACAAGAGAATCCAAATTTTAAAGTGAAATGTGGAGCATGTTTTTTCTCAGTGGAAAATTTTATCCTTTGGAAGGAAAAAAAATGGAAATAGCAGTGATTCAAAGTGTCTACAGAATTTATTCATTATTCAGATGATTTTATTAGATACCTATATGCAGGTCACCAAGAAGAATACAAAGCTATACGTATCAGTGTTCATGCTCTTTGAGAATTTGTCATATACTAAAGAAGATTAAGTGGTACTAATGGTTTTATTATAAGGAAGAATTTCAGGTGTACTACCAACTGATGTATGGTTCTTCACAGATTAAAGTAACAGTTTCTTGGGGATGATCAAGGTAAGTTTTGTGAAGGAAGCATTGGAGCTGGATTTTGAAGAATGGGTACTCTTTCTGTAGGTGGTGATTAGAAGAAAATTTGGTAGGAATGGGGACTAGATCAGTTTGACTGCAGTATTAAGCAGGACAACATGCTGTGTTGCATCCTGTATTGGTGCACCTTGGAATTGTTGCAGCATAGTAGCACAAAATATAGGTAAATAGCAGGATAGAAGAGTAAAAGGAAAGTCAGGTCAGATTGTGAGGGACCTTTGATACTATGTAAGTAAGTGGGTTTGAAATAGATAATGGGGAATATTTGGAAAATATGTGAGAAGAGATATTGTCAAAGCTTCAACCTATTTTTGACTGTTACACAAAATTTTTACTTCTATTTTTTGTGCATTCAAAATCTCATTTGTGGGATGGTCATGGATAAGAAGTATTTGTGCTAATGACATGTTCATTGAAACCATAATGAGTCATTAACTATGGAAAATAAATTTAGTAAATGAACAATAAATTGGCATTTTCTGATTCTAACTACATGATAGTGAACCTGGCAGACTCACCCCTGTCCTTGTATAACTTACGTTTTTGTGGGGAAAAGAAACAATAAACATAACAAATAAATATATAGTGTAAGTCATATTGTGATAAATATTTTGAAGAAAAACAGTAAAGAATAGAAAGTGAAGGTGTTATTTGACAAAATGATCAGGAAAGAACTTTGAGTAGGTGGATGATATTTGAGGCAGGACCTTTATGAAGCAAGGTAGCAACCATACATGTTTAGGAGAAGAGTTTTGTATAGAGTGAACAACCAGTGCAATTCACTGAGTCAGGAATGATGTTTGGCAAGGAATATGGATGTGATACCAAAATTTGAATTAATGTTTTCAGTGAATGTGGTTAAGAAACATAGCTGGATTTTTTGTGAGGGGGGTACTCCTGAACCCAGGAGTGTTTTACCTCAGAGGTACATCCCCAACCCTTCTTTAAAATTTTATTTTGAGGTAGGATCTTGCCATATTGTCCAGGGTGGCTTTGAACTTGCCATCTTCCTGCCGATAGCTGGGATTATTATAGGGGTGCATCACCATACCCAGCCATAACTAGATTATACTTTTTTTAATAGTTGTTGATGGAACTTTTATTTTATTTACTTATTTATATGCAGTGCTGAAAATGGAATCTAGTGCCTCATGCATGCTAGACAAGCACTCTACCACTGAGCCACTACTCCAGCCCTAGATTATTCTTTTTAATATGTCTGGTTGAACATAAAAAAGACTCATTAACAACTCAGCTTGTCAATTTTTGCTAGATTGTTAAGAATTTCTAATTTTAAATGGTTGGCAAAAGGGGGCATTGAGACTTAGGGTTGCTTTTCCTTATTTCAGTGTCCTGTCCTAGAGAAATGGTTGCCTATGACACAGCTAGAGGGAAACAAATTTAGGGGTGTGTAAGAATGGAAATGGGAATAGTGGACTAAATCAGTAATAAACTGTAATAATTATAAATGGGAAAACCTTTTGTGCTTTGTGAAAACAAATGTTTACTCAGTTACCATAAGCTAGAGGTGATGTGTGTTAATTAAAGCCACTAAAAGGAAGTGACACTAGAATAAACTTTGAGAGATCAGTCATTTATCAATGGATTGAAGGAGGGAGGTTTTAGAATACTAGAAAGTATCAAGAATCCACTAGTCATGCCTGTAATCCCATGACCTGGGAGACTGAGTCAGGAGGAACATAAGTTCAAGGGCAACATCAGGAGTGTAACAAGACCCTGTCTCAGCATAAACAATAAGGGGAGCTAGGGATGTAGCTCATATAAAGTGCCCCTGGATTCAATCCCCAGTACCCCACCCCACCAAAAAAAAAAAATCCCACCAATTATCAATCTAGTATAGAAATGTGGAAAGAGAGTCACATTTTTCTTATTAGATACTTTGCTTAGGGCTCTGATGAACCTAGTTAATGTCCCTAAAAGCCATCTGGCCCTTGCCTTTGGTATAGTAGGTAGAATAAATAGGTGCCGTATACGCTTTACAAACATAGCAGGGCACAACTCAGGTTAAAACATAGATGAATACATACAGTACATAAAAATAATATCAAGGGTAATCGATCTGTGTAACTGGGGTTTGTTCATTCCTTAAATATCTGAACATCTACTAGGCAGGATACTGTGCTTGAGTGTCTTATACAGTAATATGATAAATATGACAGACAGGGTCCTTAGTCTTTGGAGGATAAATGCCAACACTAAAGAAATAATACACTGCAAAGTTCTTGCTAGTAATGAAGGCTGTGATGAAAACACTATACCAAGAGTGTTCAGAAGGAGGGGTACTATTTTACTTGTTTACATTTGGCAGAAAACAATTTTTTTCCCTCAAATTCTGCTTTTAACTATGTTCTGTTGATTTTCCTTCCTTGCTAAATGATGGCATTTCAATGAGATTCCTTAGCTTTCTGGTCTTTTTAAAAAGTCCTCTTGGGCTGGGGGGTGTAGCTTGGTGGCAAAACACTTGCCTAGCATGCTTGAGGTTCTGGGTTCAATCCCCAGAACTGCAAAAACATAAACAAAAAATAGTGACATTGAACATTAAAAAAAAAATTCCCACCTTAGTCCTGTTCATCTGAATTAAAATTTCAGTCTCATAGCTAATCAAAATGTTTCTTCTGCTGGGGATGTAGCTCAGTTGGAAGAGTGCTTGCCTTGCAATCACAAGGCCCTAGGTTCAATCCCCAGCACTGCAAAAAAAAAAAGTAAAAATAACCTATGCAAAATGTTTCTTCTTCCAACTCAAAAAACCTTAGTTCTCCATGTGTAGAGAAAAATGGAGGGTGGATACTTAGGTTGGTTTGGGAAGATCTCTCTGTGGTGACATTAGAACTGAAACCTGAATGATCTGCAATCTAAGGCAAAGGTCTTGAGATGACTAATGAGTTTGGCATATTTGAAGAACACTTTTTTTGGGATACTGGTGATTAAACTCAAGGACACTCAACCACTGAGCCACATCCCCAGCCCTTTTTTGTATTTTATTTAGAGAGAGGGTCTCACTGAATTGCTTTGTACCTCATTTTTGCTGATCCTCCTGTCTCAACCTCCCAAACTGCTGGGATTACAGGCATGTGCCATGCCACCATGCCTGGCTGAGGAACACTTTTAAAAGGCTAGTGTGGCTAGAAAATATTAAGAATTGCCAGCATTCAAATATGTACTGAGTTTTATGGGGGTTTTTTTCTCCCCCACTTTGGATGAGGATTGGCAAATATGGTTTGAAATCATGTGATTGAGAACTTAGTGGGTCCTAAGCAATATGGGAACCCACCCATTCAAATAGCTAACTTTTTGATAACATATATGAGAGATCTAAAATCTGCAAATTGGATTTGTTTGGGGAAGTTATTAGAATGCCATCCTGGATATTATCCACAATTAATACTTTCATAACTCCCTGGAAGAAACAAAAACAGATTAAAAAAAAAAAAAACTCTAAACTTGTATTATGTTCAGTATATTCTGGGCAAGAGTGTAGTGATAAAAACAAATTGCTTTCAGCTGTGTGGATGCTGGGCGGTGGGCGGGGGGTGGTTGTTTGTTTTGTTTTGTTTTTGGTCTTCCCTTCAACTTGTCCTTTCACCCTAACTTTTCTTATACTTTTGTCAGCATGAAGAAGATATAACAAAAAATATATAACAGTGGGCTGGGGTTGTAGCTTGGTGGAAAAGTGCTTGCCTAGCATGTGTGAGGCACTGGGTTCAATTCTTAGCACCACATATACATAAGTATAATAAAGGTCCAGTGACAACTAAAAAATATTTAAAAAAAGAAATGCATAACAATAATTATATTCTTTGTGTTCTTTTAAATGCAATATGACATCATTAAAATATTATAGTAATACTGATCCTGTAATTTAGTAAGCCATGTTTTATGTTATTTAGGAATTTCTGGGTATTTTAGAGTAAACCAATATGTAAATGTTTGAATTATTTTGTTGTAAAATAAGTGCTTGTGAAAGCACTCTTGAATTTCAGTGGGAAGTGTGCAGATTTTTAAATTGATAATATATTCTAGAAAGATCTATTTAACATCTTTAATTTTTGGCCTATAATACCTTCGCCCACCTTGAACATGTTTTAAAAAATTAAACTATCATATTATTCTGTAATCTGCTTTCTAATATATGTTTGCTTTTCTTTGAAACACCAGGTTAAGAGTTTAGGACTTTACTGGCAATCAGTTTTAGAACTGATTTTTTCTTCCATTAGAGACTTTTCAGATAAAGCTGAATGTATTTTATTTGGGTCTGGGCAACCAAGTTATATTAAAGAATCCTCATTTCTTTATACTGATTAGATCAGGGAAAGGGAGCTAAGCCTTTGTTCACTTTTTTATTAAATATAGTTTTCATCCTATTTCTCCTAATTACTTGAGAGAAACTTGACACTGATTTTTTTTCCTTCAGCCTTGAGGGGAAGACATTAAGTAAAAAGTAATTTAGTAATAAATAAAGTTTTATTTAAAACCAAGTCAGGAGAATACAGAGAAAAAGAAATGAAGGTCAGAGTTATAATCTCAGTGTCTACTTAAACTGTACAACACATCCCAAACTGCTCATCATCTTTCCTTAACCATCCAGTTGCACGTATTCTTCCTGTGACATTTTTTGTTTGGTGAGTGATTCTACTACTTGTTCGTTTGAGTAAGAAACCTGAGAACTATGTTATATAATTTAATAGAAAGGAAAAGCCCATGTTTAGGATAACCCACCACCACCATAGAAAAAGTGAGGGAAAAAATGTTGTATGTGGGGGTTATATTCTGTATAATTTCCTTAGAGAAAACTTTTGGGCCTTGGGGCTGCTATTCTAATGTTTAATATCATTTGTATTTTGAATTATATTGAGTATAGGGAGAAAGTATTGTTATTTGAGAGCCTAGGCCTTCATATGTTGAGTCATTTTCAAGGTTATTTCTCTCATTCCCACATCTGATTATCAGCAAATCATATTATTGTAGGAGAAGTAGTAGTTACAGTTGGAAGGCTAATATAATATTGATAGCCAGCCCTTACACAGTATTTATGTATGCCCACCACTTCTGTGAAGATTTCATATATTATTAAATCCTTCCAACAATTCTTTCAAATAAATACTTTATTAAACCCATTTTACACACATGTAATTGAAATAGAGAGTTTAAGTAATTTGCTCAAGGTTACACAGCTGGCTAGTAGCTAAGCCATGGTTCTATTCTTGTAAAGTGTGTTTTGTGAATATCTTATATCTACACCTTCCTATTTAAATGCCTTAAGTTTACTGTTTTCATCATGTATTACTCTTGTGAAGTATTTTTGTAGTTTCCTGTTCAACTCCCTTTCAGTTTTTTATTTGGTGAATTTATGGGTGACCGCCCAGTGAGTTAAATATAATCACATCAGTGGCCACTGGCTATCCCTCTCCTCATCTAAAAAAAATATTTTATTTAATGCATTAAAATCTGTTACTGTTGCTTATTTTGCTTACTTTAATTGACTGCTTTCTTACTTTCTGGCACAAAAAGGGTGTTCCAGGATCATCTCTTTTGCAACCTTGGAATTAGCCTTTTCTCTAAGGAGTCCTTTTTGTGAGTGTGGTATTGTGAAATCCAGGTGTGGTTTTACCCTCTGTGGACTGAACTAGGACACAGTCAGTGAAACACGGATGCATACATACACACCCACACACAGACACACCATGCGTATTTTTATATCTCTATTATTAAAAAACTATGAGTTTACTACCCCAGCCCCTCCATTCCAATCCAACACCAGAATGTTTATTCTGTCATCTTTCTTTTCCATATATATAACTTCTTCCACAGTGAGAATCCTGGTTTTTAGACTATTCAGGAAGAAAGGATGGAGGGGTGGAAGTTGAGAAGCTATTAGAATATTCGTAACATGTTTAGGTGTCAAGTTAACTATAAATTGTTTAAGCTCAGAATTCTTTCACAGTTGAAAAAAATAGATTTACTTAATAAATAAACACTAAAAACTCAAGACTTAGTGAACAATATGATCTATATACAGAAATGCACACAAATCCTAAGTGTGAGTTAGATTACATTTTAATAAAGTAAAAATAACCTGTGTAATCAGCATCCTGATCTGGAAATATTAACAATATTCTGAAAACTGCTCTTGCACTCTTCCAGTCTCTTAACTTGCAAGCTGCTCAAGGTAATCACTTTTGACTTCTAATCCCAGTAGATATGTTTTATCTATTCATGAACATAGCGTGCATTCTGACTTCTTTGTTCAACATTGTTTGTGAGATTCATCTGTTAAACGCTAATTCTTATTGCTATATAGTATTCCATTGTTATGAGTCTTCCACAGTTTATCAGTTCTACCTTCCCAGTTTATCAGTTCTATAGTATCCATTGTTATTCCACAGTTTATCAGTTGAGAATGAAGATATTTATCAACTTTCTTAATATGTATCTTTTGGTTAGACTCCAGCATTTGATATTACCATTCTTTTCTATTTTAACTTTTAGGTGGTGAATAGCGATAATTTCATTGTGGTTTTAATGTGTATTCCCCTGATAATTAATGATGATGGGTACCTTTTATTATATTTGTTGACCATTTATTTACCATTTGTGAAGGTCTGTTTAAGTCTTTATCCAGTTTTAAAATTGAGTTGTCTTGCTTTTCTTATTTTTCTTTTAAGGAGTTCCTTACATAGTCTGATTAAGAGCCTTTCTTGAATTAGAAAAATATTAGAAATATCTTCTACTCTGGGTTGCCTTTTTATTTCAGTGGTGTCTTGTAATTAACTAAAGTTCTTTATTTTTTTTCCCCTCAGTACTGGATTGGGCCCAGAGGCACCTTAACACTGAACTACATCTCCTGTCCTTTTTTATTTTTATTTATTTAGAGATGTAGCTTTGCTAAGTTGGCAAATCTGGCCCACCTCAGCATTCTGAGTTGCGGAGATAACAGTCATATGCCATCACACTTGGCCCTTAATTTTAATATAGTCTAATTTATTAGCTTTTTTTTTTTTTTTTTTCTCTTTATGGTTAGTGCTTGGTTCCAGGATGATATAGATAGTCCAGAATCTACTTGTATTGATATTTAATTGAACTTTTCTAAACAAAAATAATTGAAAAATTATAGTTTTTCAAGAATTTTTCCTGGGACCCTTCAAGAGTCCATGGGCCACTGTTTAAAAAACACTATACTAGAATGTGAGTTCCTTGAGGACCTTTCACTTGTGTCCCGCTGTACAGTAGACACACCTTTGTCCAATGAATAAATATAGTAAATGAATGACAAGGGAGCCTCCCAAAATAAATACAGACTTTTTCATCAGTACTATTTTTGCTTCTTCCTTAAAATTGGTTGTTTGGGTTTCAAAAATTATAAGCAATGTTAGGGTTTTTTGTGTGTGTGGGGGGGGGTTGCAGTGAGCCTACTTTTTTTCCTCTATAAAAGAAACCTAATAATTTAAATGGAACATAGTATGAATTTTTTTATTGCAGTGGAAAGAAATATTTAACTTTAGAAAAGAGTGTACTCCCCCTCCTCCCAAGTTTTATGGGAGGAGGGGAAGGACTATTTTTTTTTTAAATGTCTTTTATATAGTAATACTTCCATCTTATTTTTCTAGATAATTGCACCAAATTTTTATCATCTGTTTTTGTTTTTGTTTTTGTTTTTTTTCCAGTTTACAAACCTGATGCAATTAAGCCAGGGGCTGGTTCTGGCCATAGGTTAGAAGTCCCTCTATTCCTTATCTGGGAAAGAATCAAGTAATACTTAAGAATGTGGCTTTAACAGAGCTAAACTGCTTATATTTGAATTCCTGCTCTGCCACTTACTGCTTGTAGTTTCTTGCAAATAATCTAACTTAATTTCAGATACAGTGTACAGTTTTTTCATCTATATTGCAGGAATAATAGTATCACTTACCACACAAGGTAGTTGTAAAGATCAAATGAATTAATACTTGTATTTAGAATAGTATAATACCTGACACATAATTGGCAGATACTATAAAGTTAAATGACCAGAGTAGTGGAAAGATTTACACATCTCTATTGAAGATTATTTAAACCCTCTATTATGAAGTTATATAATAGAGGGTTTAAATATCAAAGACTTGAGGGGACCCCTTTACAGATCTCCAAGAGTTCCCTTTCTTTCCTTTTTTTCCTCCCTGCTATTTCTGCACCACAAATTCCAGTCACCTCCACTTCTTCTAACCCTGTCTTTTCAACTTCATAAAAATCACAGGCTCTGTTTGAATTTCCACTCCTGTTCTAAGATCTGGAAGTTCTCTAGGCAGTATGTTTGGGAATTTGTAGGACTCATCTCTTTTGTTTTTCTGTTCTCAGGAAGTACTGTCCTGGACTGCCTTTTGATTTTCTAGTTGTTTAGGTAGAAGGGGAAATCTGGTTCCTGTTATCCCATCATAGTTGAGGTGTAAGTTAGTTTAAGTTGCTATCATCATCTTGATGTCCTTTTTCACCTCCTAATTCAGTATTACTTTATTTTTTTTCAATCATTATAATCACTCCCTTTAATATACCTTTGGCAAATGTGGAAGTCTTTGGTAGAAAAGCTAGTGTGTGAGATAATCCTAGATTCATTAACAATTGGTAAGGCCTTCCCACTTGCTATTCTGAGTAGCAGTGAAAGAAAGCAGAGGAAATTTTGTAGCAAGAGAGGAAACAGCCTTCAGTTAGTCAGTGGAAACATTACCAACTCAGGTTCATCATTTGAAGATTCCTTTGCTTTTTTTGTTTGTTTGTTTTTTTGGTACTGGGGATTAAACCCAGAGGTACTTAACCACTGAGCCACATCCTTAGCCCTTTTTAATGTTTTATTTAGAGACAGGGTCTCTCTGAATTTCTCAGGGCCTCACTAAGTTGCTGAGGCTGGCATTGAACTCCTCCTGCCTCAGCTTTTGGAGTCGCTGTATTATAGACATGTGCTTCCTTTGCTTACTAATAAGGCACTTCCTTTTGTAGATAGGAGATTTGGTATGTTGCTTAGTAATGATTTAGTGATGAGCTCTTCAATTTAATAGAGACTAGGTAAAAAAATTGCTTGAGCATCATTTTGGGTTCTGTTTTAAAAGTTTAATAGAAAATAGTTATTAAATTCTTCCTTGAGTATTAGGAGAAAGTGTTCTTGTAGTCGATCTTGTGTGTTTCATGAGACATAACAAAAATATATTGTTATCTTTGCTGAATTTATCAGGTTTCAGATCCTAACCAGTATTTAATTTATTTCAAGTACCTGATTATTCTAGTCCTCTGCACCATTTGATTTTGAATTACAGGATTTATACTGTTTAATTTTTTTTCTTTACTAGAGCTTTGTAGTTGGGTTCATCCTGACAAACTGCACGGAAATTGATACTACTGTTTAATTTTATAGATTGCCAAAAGTGCTTATGGAAATAGACTTAGTTGAGATTAGAAAATATACTCTTATTAGTAGGGTATAATGAGTCTCCCTGCCAAAGTCAAGATAAAAATTTGGCGGTATTGGGGATTAAATTCTTAAAACTTGTATGCTCTTTCTGTGATTCTTTCATACTTGTTTATTTGCACACTGTTTTTCAAAAGGGAAAAGTAAAAGAAATGAAGTTTACAGAAAAAATAACAACAGTAGAAAAAGTAACATGAAGCCAAGCATAAGGTTAGTACACAAAGTATATTACCACAGGCTCACAAATCTGGCTGAATTTCTCATTATGAGGGGAGCAAAGTTACCTATGTGATTAACTTAAGTTCTTAAGGTAAAAACAAACTAGTTATTGAGGGAAGAAGAACAGCTAATCCTGCTACTAAGCTTTGATTGAATATCTTCCTTTGGCCAATATACTATGTGTTAGATGTGTTAGAAGCAGGCACTTGGGGCAAGACAGGAAGATGAACTGTGTGGATATAAGAAGCATTACTTCTTTTCACTCTTGTAAGATGTTAGTAGTTTTTAACCTTTTGGCTTCATAGACCCTCAAACATATTTATGTAGTTTGAACCTACTCCAATAGGTGTGTGATAGGCTTTAAGAGTCTAATGTATAATCACCACCTCAGGTGATTTTGATGTAGATTGTTGTCAGACTATGTTTTCATGGGTTTTGTTTTTATTTTTATTTTTTTGTTTTTTGGTGCTTGGGGTTTAACCCATGGGCCATTTACCATCCCTAACCCTTTTTATTTTGCTACAGGGTCTCTGTAAGTTGCCTAGGGTCTTACCAAGTTGCTGAGACTGGCCTTGAACTTGTGATCTCAGCCTCCTGGGATTACAAGTATGCACCATCACACTTGGCTGTTAGTGTTTGTTTAGATCTTTGCATCTATCTTCTGTGGTGAAACTAGCTTAGAGTTTTATTTCTTGTGTTCTCAAGTTTGGTGGCAAGGTTTTGTTAGCATTCTAAAATGGATGAGTATCTTTCCATGTTTTTGTCTCTCAATTTTCAGAATTTTTATAGATTTCCAACATGTAGGTGACCTTCTCTACAATTTCACATTTGTGGATTCAACCAACCACAGGTTGAAAATATTCAGGAAAATATTGTACAGACCTTTAAACACGTATAGACTTTTTTCTTGTTATTTCACAAACAATACAGTATAACAACTATTTACATCCCATTGACATTATATTAGGTAACACAAGTAATCAAGAGATGATTTAAAGTATGTGTACATAATATGCAAACACTGTATCATTGTATGTAAGGGACATATATCACAAAGCTGAGCATCCACAGCTTTTGGTATCCATGTGGAGCCCTGGAACCAGTCCCTGTGGATACGAAGGGTTGACTGGTTGACTGTACTTTTTTTATGGAGCTTAGGGCAATTACCCATAAGGCAAGCCCTCACTGCTGACACCAAGTAGAAAAGCTTCTAGAATTTATTGAAAGCTGTTATAATCTTAGTTACTATTTATTATAGGGAAAGGATTCAGATTAAGATCTTCCAAAGGAAGAGAAGACCAGGGCAGTCTAGGAGGGATCCAAACATAGAGCTTCTGTTGTCCTCTTTCTGTGTAGTTAGCATACATTTCTCTTCTGGCATCAGTATGTGACAGTATGCTAATCAACTCATCAACCTCTCCTCCTCAACCCCTCTGTGCAGTGCTGAAAATTGAATCCAGGTCCTCATGTATGCTAGGCAATGGTCTACCATTAAACTATACCCCCACCACAGTTTTTCTCTTATAATTTCAGCCCCTTCCCGCCTCCCCCCAACTCTCTCTCCTGACATAACCACCTCCCTCCACATCCAACATCTGTGGTGCTGGGGATTGAATCCAGGGTCTCATGCATACTAGGCTGAGAGTTCTATCATTAAGCTATATCCCCAACCCCAGTTTTTCTCTTTTATAGTTTTCTTCCTATGATTCCTTGATATAAGATTAAGCCTGGAGGGATTCCATTATGGAAAGCTGGTTCTTTTAAATTTGAGCCTTGCATTTCTCTATCTATCCCTTAAAAGACAAAAGCTACAAGACACTTTTGATATATTGCATTAAAGTACTTTTTTTTTTTTTTTTTTTTTTTTTTTAAGAATAAAGGTTCTCTTCAGTTTGAAGACAAGTGGGATTTCATGCGTCCGATTGTTTTGAAGCTTTTACGCCAGGAATCTGTTACAAAACAACAGTGGTTTGATCTGTTTTCGTAAGTAATTTATTAATTCTGTTGCTACCATAAGGCAAATTTTGATGTCTTTCTATACCCAAATGGAATGTGTTATTTAGGATGGTCAGTTTACCTATTCAAAATTTTAACTAGTTGTGTTGGGGGACCCCAAGACTTTCTTTAGGTTCATTAAGAACTTACAGGATTGAACATAAAGTCATACTCATGGCTATGATTTATTACAGTAAAAGGATGATCAGTAAAGGGAGAGGGCATATGCAGTGAAGTTGGGAGGAGGGTAAGGAGGGGACAAGCACAAGTTTCTAAGAGTCCTCTCCCAGGGGAAGTACACAGGGCACACTTAATTTCCCCAGCAAGAAGATTGGCAACTTGTGATATGTTGTCTACCAGAGAAACTTGATAGAGACTTAGTGTCCAGGGTTTTTATAGGAACTGGTCACATAGTATGTGCCTGGCCTGTACCAAAATTCTAGACTAACTGAAAGACAGCAGATGTTCAGTGTAAACCAAATTGTTTAACAGTTTAGGTACAGTGGGTCACTGTTCTCAGGAAAGTTTTATGTAAGTGTAGGAAATTGTTGACCACTTAAGGTCTCTAATACCAACCAAAGGATAACCTTACAAGCAGGCATTTCTAAGGAATTCAGTCTGGGCTCTGCTGTGTTAACTCTTGGCCTTTGAGCAAAATGTCTTTATGATAAAATTATCAGTTTAGGCCCCAGTAGTAGGACAAGACTGACCTGTAGTATTGATCTCAATTATACCTTTTGCAGGGAGGACCAGGGATATGACTCAGCAGTATAGTCCTTGCCTTGCATGTGTAAGGTCCTGGTTTTGATCCCTACTGCCCATATAGATAGATAGAAAGAAGCACACACATACATCTATGTAAATATTTATATGTGTATGTATTTTTTCAAACTCTTAGGGGTTCCACACTTCTGTATGTGTAGATTCAGCCAACTATGAATTGAAAATATATTTTAAAAGTTGTACCAACTTTAAACATGTACAGACTTTTTTCTCATCATTTCCTAAACAATACAGTATAACAACTATTTACATACATTTACATTGTATTATGAGTAATGTGGAGATAATTTGAAAGTTTTCTTGTTTGTTTGTTTTTTTGTTTTTTGCATTGTTGGGGGACAAACCCAGGGCCTCATGCATGCTAGGCAAGTCCTCTGCCATTGAGCTACATCACCAGACCCCTTATTTAAAGTGTATCTAGCAGGACGGCGGTGGTACACATCTGTAATCCCAGTGGCTTGGGTGGCTGCGACAGGAGGATCGTGAGTTCAAAGCCAACCTCAGCAACAGCAAAGCACTAAAGTAGCAATTCAGTGAGACCTTGACTCTAAATAAAATACAAAAGAGGGCTGAGGATGTGGCTCAGTGGTTGAGTACCCCTGAATTTAATCCCTGGTACCAAAAATAAGTAAGTAAGTAAGTAAATAAATGAAATGTATCTAGGTAATATGCAAACACTCTGTCATCTAGTGTATGATACTGGATTTAGCAAATCAAAACAAATCCCATTAGCCCACAAAGTGTATCTTAGAAAACCAAGTGATTTTTTCCTCCTTTAGTTTTTGTATGAACAGTTTTATTGTTGTTGATTTTGAACAGTCTCGCTAAGTTGCTTAGGCTGGCCTTTAACTTGTGATCATCCTGCCTTATCCTCCTGAGTAGCTGGGACTATGGGTTTGTGCCACCACATCCAGTGAATCTTTAAAAAAAAAAAAAAAAAACACACCATGGTCTGAGGCATCAATTTAGGCAAAGAGCCAGTAAGTTGATGCAAACCTGAAAGCTTTCCAGGGTTGAGTCAGGGTCATGATGGTCAGAGCACACACACAAATATAATCCTAGAGGGCAAATGTGATACTCCTGGAAACAAATTTTAAATTGTTAGGGTTCCCTAAGCAAGACATACATTAGTAGTACAGATTAACAAGGCTCCCACAGTTGCCTCCCATCGTGGGATCTTTCACCTTAGGGTTCCCGGTCCAATACAATACAATTAATTCAGTTCAGACCTTGGTTTTTGATGGCTTGTCTGATGTCAGTTAGTTCCAAACAATTTTTGCTTATCTTTCACAGTAGTTCATTTGCCTCACTAGTGTGAACAACATCTGAAAGTGTTTTGCATGGAAAGTGCAGAAACTGGGACTTCAAAACTTTTCAAAATGGGCTTATGTTACCTCCTACATGATTTTCCCTGTTCATTTATCTATTGAGCAGCCTAGAAAAGATTACTTTCTTTCTTGGGGCAGCTTTATTTAATAGCTAACCAGCCTTATTAAGGTGTGTTTACCAGGAGGGGTGAGGAGAAAGGGAGAGAAATGGAGTCAAGTTATTCTTTTGTTGAAAGCTGCTACTAATGTAGAAAGCTGAGCATAGTCAGTAGCAGTGAGATCTTGAGATTGGGTCAGGAGTCTATCTGTAAAGAACGGATAAAGGATTAATGTTTTGTGGTTTGCCTTCTCCCAACTTGCAACTTTTAGCAGGAACCACAAGTTAGGAGTGCAATTCTTAGTCTCTGTATTAGGTGTTTAGAACCAGTTAGCAACTTGATTTTTGGATGGTCTTATCAAAGAATAAGTCCTTCTCTCTGGGCATCTGTAATGGATTGAGACAATCCAATCACAATCCATGATGTTTTCACAGATTATGGATCCACAAAAGATTGTCTTTTATAATTATTTAACTAATTAATTGTTTATTTATTTATTCATTCATTCATTTATGGTACTTGGGATTAAACCCAGAGTACTCTACCTACTTAGCCACATCCCCAACCCTTTTAAGTTTTTTATTTTGAGACAGAGTCTCACTAAGTTGCTGACACTGGCCTCAAACTTGCGGTCCTTCTCCCTCGGTCTCCCAAATTGCTGGAATTATAGCTGTGCCATCACCATGTCCAGCAGAAGATTGCCTTTTAAATATTAAACATCTTCAAGGCAGAGTCATGTTTATGGAGCATATTCCTGATTCCAGTTTAGCACAGTTTGTGTTGAGATTGAAATAGCCCAACCTCAGAATCAGGTTTCAGCCTAGAGTTGAATCCAGGCAATTAAGATATGTGAGACTCCAGAAAAGCCTTTGACTTTTCTTTGATAGCAGCAAAGCTAAGATGTTGCAGCCTTCACAATTATGTTCTAAGTCCAGATGACAAGCAAGCATTATCCTATCTTGTCTAGTCTTGGGAGTCCCAATTGACCTACTCAAAAATCATCAGCTTCTAATCAGTCAGACATTTGATTTCACAAGAGCGCAGTAGTAATAAAAAACTGCTTTTTAAAACTCCCAAACCAAACCAAAACAAAAACTCTCCCAAATTGTAATTCCATCTTGCAGTTTCCTTGTTGATTCCCTTTTCCTAGAGGTTCCAGTAGGTTTTAAAAAAAAAAAAAGAAAAAGAAAAAATCATTGTAGATATTATCTACCATGCATTTCATGCAAAAATTTATTCTCTTTCCAGTACTCAGAGTTTAAAATATAGTTTTTTCACTAGCAGAAAAAAAAAAAAAAAAACAAAGAAGTTGTAGACTACTTTTTTTGGTAACTTTTCCTGCTTGAGATCATTCATCTAACATTTATTTTTGTGGTGTTGAGGATTGGATCCAGGGACTTAGGTATGCTAGGCAAGCTCTCTATCACTTCTATGAAATGACAAACATATAGTATAGTACATCTGTTTTTTACCATATGTCTAGGTTCAGCAGTGACAAAATACAAAGCCATCTTTCACCACCTCCCTACTTTTTTTTTCTCATTACACAATTAATTAAACCCCTAACTGCAATTTCAGTATTCATAGAATTAGAATTATAGTTGCTGGGAGATTCTGACTGAAATGCATAGAGTAGGAAGAGACTAGGCTATTTAAAGCTTTGCACCAGCCCTAGGCTCTGACTTTTCTTTTCCCCACTTGGAGGTAAGAACAAAACCCAAAGATATCACTTAGACTGTATTTTTCCTCTATCACTTTATTAGACTACATGACCAGATGCAGCCAGGTGATTGAGAGCATCAACTCCCTGGGGGTCAGATCTGCCCTTTTAAAATTTCATAGGTAACTTTTACCTCTCACAACAGATAGAAGCTCAACTGCTATTTCATACCATGGTTAATTTCATAGCCACCCAAGCAGCAAGGGTATCATCCTGCTGCTTCCTCCTGCCTTATGACTCCTGACACCAACTACATCAGCAGTCCCAAGATCATCCCTAGGTTCAGCAATTGCTGACAAGACTCATAAGATTCATAATGTAGTTGTATTTATGGCAATGATCTATGGCAGTGAAGGATACAAAGAAAACAAAGGGAAAAGGTACATGTGGCAAGGTCCAAGTGAAACCAGGTACAAGCTTCCAAAATGTCATGTCCCAGAGGAGTTACACAGGATGACTTAATTCCTTCAGCAACTAATTTTGACAACACGTAACAAGTGTTGGGTACCAGGGAAGTTTATTAGAGACTTAGTATCCATTGTTTTATTGGGGACTGGTCTCATAACGGCCTTTTTGGAACATACTAAAGTCCCAGAGTCCCAGAAGGAAAGCAAGTATTCAATATAAATCACACTTTTTGTTAAGCAGTTTAGGCAGAGTGGAGCATTCTTATCAAGGAATGTTGGAAACCTGCCCTGAATTTAAGTTCCTAGATGCTAGCCACAGGCCACCCTTGCAGACAGGACTTTATAAAGATATTAGTCTTGGGCCTGCTCTAATAACTGTTATTCTGCATACTAGTAAAGTATCAATGAATTGTAAATTTGTGACTGCATAACCTATACAAATTAAAGTGTTATACTCTTTATCACATGGCCAAATACTAATTTCTTAAATCAGTAGAACTTGTTGCACAATACTAATTAATTCGTATCCACAGTTCTGCCCTTTGAGAAATTAAAGTTCAATAAGAAACAGCTGAGGTCTTGAAAAGGTTTTTGTTTGTTTGTTTGTTTTAAATGAATACAAAGATCTTGGCTGATCTTTTCTCTTTTTTTAATACCTTTATTTAATTAATTTATTTTATTTATTATGTGGTATTGAGGATCAAACCCAGTGCCTCACACATAAGAGGCAAGTGCTCTACCACTGAGCTACAACTCCAGCCCCAAGGTTTGTTTTTTCATAGCACTTGCTGAAAGCAGTAGCTCATGCCTGTGATTCCAGCAACTCCAGGAGACTAAGGCAGGAGGATCACAGTTTGATGCCAGCCTGGGCAACTTAGTGAGATCTTGTCTCAAAACAAAAGTTAAGAAGGTCTGGGGAGGGACTAGGGATATAGCTCATTTGGTAGAGTGCTTGCCTTGAAAGCACAAGACCCTGGGTTCAATCCCCAGCACTGCAAAAAGAAAGAAAAAACCAGTTTGTAGCATTCACATATACTTATGTTTTTCTTAAATTATTTGTTAAAATGTCTTATGAATAATATGTTGAATCTGCCAGTTGATTGGATGTTCTTTGTTTTGGTTTTTGGCTACTTTTTGTTTTGTTTGTTTGTTTATTCCGCATTCCCACTGTGCTGGGGACTCTACGTGATGGGCTATATCGCCAGCACTACTCTTTGTTCATATGATTTATCATCTAGTATAATGTTCTGAGTACTCCCTCAGTGGAAAAAGGAGAATAGAATGGTGATATTCCCTGCTTAAGTGTTTTTCTAAGCAGAAATGATCAATAACCTTAAATCTGCTATAGTTGGTGGCCTTAATCTCCTTGGAGTACCTAAAGCACCTTGATACCTCAAAGTACCTCAATATGTAGTCCTTTGGATAAAATGAGTCCTGTATATCTTATCACAGCATCACCAAAGTTCTAAGACCTTCTAAAATTTAGCAATATTTTGATTAGATTAATCATTGAAATTTAGGTTGCCCTTTCTAAATCTGATCAACTAAAACAATGTGTTAATGATGTTAACTATATTGATTATTGAGATTTCTTCCCGTTTTCTCATAATCTGTATTATTGTTTCTCAGTTGGAGTGCTGCTGGTATTTTGGGTGGGTAGCATAAAAGATTGTCCTGAATATTGTGCAATACTTATCAGCTCTGGTCTTTACCCTTATATGAATCTCGAGCAGTGGACACTCCTTTGTGCCTCCCTACCCTCTATTAATGAAACAAAAAAGAGATTTTCATGTTTCTGCCTATCCTTTTGGGGAAGTGGTAGTTGCCTCCATTGAGAACTGCTGTTCTAGATCCATGTTGTTAGGTGACTCTGGTCTGTGAATTTTTTTTTTTTTTTTTTTTTTTTAATCACTGAGCTACATTCCCAGCCTTTTTTATTTTTTCTTTTGAGATAGGTTCTCACTAAGTTGCTTAGGGCCTCACTAAGTTGCTGAGGCTGGCTTTGACCCCTGCCTCAACCTCCCAAGCTGCTGGGATTACAGGCATGTGCCACCACACCCAGTTTATTATTCAGTTTTTTTAATTATTTATTTTAGATGTTCATAGACCTTTATTTTATTCATTTATTTATATGTGCTGCTGAGAATCGAACCCAGTGGCTCACACATACTAGGCAAGTGCTCTACCACTAAGCCACAACCCCAGCCCTATTATTCAGTTATTAAAGATGTTTCTTTCATTACTAAATTGGTTTTAATAACTTCATTTTCTTGTTTCCCTGTTTGTCTCATCTCAGTTGTTTTAGCCAGCTCATCTTTGTGTGCCCCTCAAATGCTCATTTCTTCTAGAGCTCCATTTTCTTATTTTTTTTTTTTTTTTTTTTTACCTAAATTCTCATGTCTACATAAGCAGTCCTAGGTTATTCTCCTGAGTTGAACTTCTCAATCCATGTGGTCACTTGCTCCTGCATAAATCTGCTCTTAAGTTCCATATGTACGGTAAATTCAGAATAATAATAAATATGTTAATCATAGTCTCAAATCAAAATCTGGAACCTATCTTTCAACCTCCTGATTTTTTACTTCTTTATGTCCCGTTGATTACTAGGTATTATAGATTTTTTATTAAAATCTCTTGAATTGAATTTCTTTTCACATTCCTGCTTTTTTGCACTGTCTGTTGTTTGAACGATTATAATCATTCTCTCTTCCTTCCTCCTTTGTTATATCTCTGTATATCAATTGCTACATGACAAATTACCTTAAAACTTAGCAATTAAACCACAAATGTTATTATTTCAGAATTTCTGAGAGTTAGGAATGATAATGGCTTCGCTAATTCAGCATCTCTCATGAGGGTCACAGTCAAGCTTTCTGCAAAAGATTTATGCCTAGTTCAACTAGGACTGAATAATCTTCCAAGTTCACTCACATGTTTTGGCAGGTCTCAGATCTTCATGTGCTGTTGACTGAAGACTTCAGTCCCCTCCAGAGGGCTGTTTACAGCTTGATTTCCCCAGAGAAAGTCCAGTTGTGTATCCCTTAACCTATAGTAATACATTCTGAAAAATGTATTATCAGGTGATTTCCTTATTCTGTGAACATCATGCAATGTACTTTTCACAGCCTGCATTAAAATTGTATACATTGTATAGATCAATCACTTGTATAAAATCAAGAAGCACAGATAACATGAGATGATTGAGGCCACTGCCAACACAACATGACATATCATTTACATTAAACTTATTTTTTAATAAGTAGGAGTACACTCTTAACAAAAATATAGTAAACACATAAGCCAATAATGTCATTCATAAGCATTATTAAGTATTACATACTATACATAATTTTATGTGGTATACCTTTATACACCTGGAAGTGTAGTAGTTATGTTTATACCAGTGTCACTACACATGAGTTATACCTGTGCTATGACATGGTGATATGACATGTTGATTACTATAATATCACTAGGTAATAGGAGTATTTCAGCTCCGTAATATTCTTTATGGGACCCTGCTGTCTATGTGACTCTCATTGAAACATTCTCTGGCCACCTAAGTGTAATTTGAAAGAGAGTGCTCCTAAGAGCTAAGCTATGGTATTTTGTAACATAATTTTGGACATGACAACCATTACTTCTACTCTGTACTGTTTACACCAAATTCTTGTACACTGGGAATGGGAACCATACAAGGGTAATGAGCACCAGGAAGCATGGATCATCAGGGGAGGACATCTTGGGACACTACCTTCAGGCCTGTGTGCATATTCTCTTAGGAAAATTTTCACTTTTTGATGGTTGCCAGAATAGCTACCTATTAAATCATGGTCCATTAATTATATTCTTAAATTCTTTTATGTCCTTAACTTTTTATACTAGATTTTCAGAAGTAGAGTTTGTGATAGGTGCCTTAGTTAAGCCAACACCCACTCCCAGTTCTCTTTGACTTTTTATACCTTCCACTACAGAGGCTGGTTACTTCCTGTTCACTTCTTTGGCCTCCTTGCTGCTGGGGTGGCTCTGTGGCACAGTGCTGGAAATAGGTCTCCAGGAGGCTTGTAGGAAAGTTTTTTGCTTTCCAGATGAGCTAAATTAATGTGCATGGCACTGTCCTCCCTTTCTTCCCTTTGTAGTCACGGAGATAAGAGGCTAACATGCTAAGATGGCAGAGTGGAAAGAAAAAGGTCCTGGTGAGTCTCTGAACAGACACTAATAATTGTCTACTTTCTAGACTTCTTGATATGTGAGGAAAAATAACATCTTAATGGTTTAAGTTGCTATTAATTGAATTTATTTTTGTTTTTAGCCAAATGCATCTTTTCTTTTTTGGTACCAGGGATTGAACTCAACCATTGAACTACATCCCCAGCCCTTTTATTTTATTTTGATACAGGATCTTGCTAAGTTGCTTAAGCATCCCTAAGTTGCTAAGGCTGGCTTTGAACTTGCAATGCTCCCTCCTCAGCCTCCCAAGCCACTGGATTATAGATGTGCGCTACTGCACCTGGCCAGTCAAATGCATTTTAACTGATAGAAGGTGTGTGAAGTATTCCAATGTATTTGTTGTCAAGTTTTGGTTTTTTTGTTTTTGTTTTCCCAAGCTCTTGGATTTGTAATTATTTTTGGCTTTCTATTGTATATACATGTGTATACATATTAAATAAATTGATATATCGTCTAAATAATGCTTTTTATCAATTTACAATGTTTCTTCTTACTGCTTCTTTTTAACTTTAAATTTTCTTTGGACCAGACACAGTGGTGTATACCTGTCACCCCAGCTACTTGGAAACTGAGGCAGGAGGAGCTCAAGTTCAAGGCTAGAATGAGCAATTTAGCAAAACTCTATCTCAAATAAAAATAAAAAGGGGGGCTGGGGAGATAGCTCAGTTGGTAGAGTGCTTGCCTTGCAAGCACAAGGCCCTGTGTTCGATCCCCAGCACCACAAAAAAATAAAAATAAAATAAAAAAGGGTTGGGGATATAGCTTGGGAATAAATGCTCCTGATTCAATCACCAGTGCCAGGAGTTGCAAGGAGGGTGGATATTACTCTTAGGGTGATACCAATATTGCCACTCTTGCTTTTTTTTGGTTTATGTTTGGTGTTTTATAAAATAGACTTTTGAGGTATATGTGTGTGTATATACATAAACTTTTATGATAAAATACACATAAAATTTATCATTTTTAACTATTTCTCATTGTACAATTGAGTGGCGTTAATATATTCACAGTGTGTGCAAACATGACCACTGTCCATTCCTAAAACATCTTCATTATCTGAAACAGAAGCTCTGTACCCATTAAACAATTAACTCTGCCAGGCATAGTAACACACACCTATAATCCCAACTAACTGGGGTGGGAGTGAGGCATGAGGATCCTCAGTTCAAGGCCATGAACGATTGGCAACGATCCTGTCTGCTAATAAAAAATAAAGGGGCTGGGTGGATAGCTCAGTGGCAGAGTGCCTCTGGGTTCAGTCCCCAGTACTGCAAAACAAAAACAAAAACAGAGAAAAACAATTCTTTTCCCCTAACCCTGTACCCATGGTAACCTCCATTTTACTTTCTGTCTATGAATTTGCCTAACTAGTTACTTCATAAACAGTAGTCCCTCTTATCCAGTTTCACTGTTTGTAGTTTCAGTACTTGCTGTCAGCTCTGGCCTGAAAATATTAAATGGAAAGTTCCAGAAGTAACATTTCGTAAGTTTTGAATTGTGTGCTCTTCTGAGTAGCATGATATGCTGTCCATCTTCCTGGATCACAAATCATCCCTTTATCCAGCACATCCTTACTATATGTACTACTCTGTTTAGTACACCTAGTAGCCTTGATTAGTAGTCGAAGGTAGTTGCATCACAGTGTTTTAGGTAACTTTACTTACTTTACTTAATACGCGTCCCCAGAGTACACGAGCAGTGGTGCTGGTAATTCAGATATGTCAAAGAGAAGTTGTTAAGTGCTTCCTTAATTAGACTACATCATAGGTTTGGTATGTCTGTATGGGAAAAACAGTACTACCTGAGGTTTCAGACACCCACTGGGAGGTCTTGGATCATATTTTTCAAGGGTCATGGGCAACTGCTGTAAGTGGAATCATATAGTATTTGTCCTTTGAAAAACATATTCCTTTTGTGTGTGTGGGGGGAGGGGTTGGACCTAGGACCTTGAGCAAGCTAAGCATACACTCTACTAGCTACACTCCCAGTCTGCATACTGTCCTTCCCTCCCTCTCTTTCTCTCTTTTTTTTCTTTTTTGGCAGCACTGTGGATCCAACCGGGGGCCTTGTACATGTTAGGCAAGTGCTGCTGAGCTATTTCCAACCCTGCATAGTGTGTCTTTTAATGGATCATTTATTCAGTTCAAGTTTAATGTTATGTCTGATACTCTTGTTTTCATTAGTTTTATTACTCTAGCATTTATGAGATATTATTGTTTATTTTTATTTTCCTTACTTTTGTTAATTTTAAAGTTTACTTCCATGAATAGTTATCTTCCTGTTTCTTACTCTCAGAAGCACCCCATAATGTTGTTGTTGATTGAAACCAAAATTCTATTATTTTTTATGCCACTACTTTAGTTCTTTTCTATCCACGGAAATTGAAATCTTTGGAATACTTTTCATTTCTTGCTTTTCTTTTACCTGCTCCTTCTTTTTATTCCTTTAAAATCTTTGAAAAACAGTTATTTCCTCCTTCTCCCATTCCTCA
Source organism: Sciurus vulgaris (assembly GCF_902686455.1). Lineage (NCBI taxonomy): Eukaryota > Metazoa > Chordata > Mammalia > Rodentia > Sciuridae > Sciurus > Sciurus vulgaris. Next base: position 103,673,676 of record NC_136472.1, read on the forward strand.
ACTCCAAGATTTTTCTAATATAGTTAAGCATTTACTAGTAACGTTCCTTATAGCATATATCTTTTTTAATGCACTTTGACTTTATATTCCAAAGAGTATGTTCTTATTCATTCTGGCCTAGCTTCATGTATTTGTTGCTCACTGTTGCATCTTCCCTTTTTTCTTGAGTTTTAATCTTTTATATAACAGTGCATGCACCTATATGGATAAATATCAGGAGCAAAGTTGAATGGAAAAATTATCTGAAAAAGTTGTTTGATAAGATTTCCATAAAGTTAAAAAATCCTCATAATACTTGATAAAAGTTGAAAAAGAAAAAAAAATAAGTTTAGACTTGTTTACTTCTTGGGAAGGAGAGAAAAAAGATTGATTAGGGAAAGGAACAAAGATTTATGGATGTTTCATAATAAATTCCTAAAATATAGTACGTTACTCAAAGTGTGTATAAAAATTGACCAGGAAATTTACCATGCTCTATTAGTGGCAGTTGTTTTGAAGAAAAAAGTATACATTGAGAACCATCCTCCCTGTTGTAACAAAGAATAACCTGGAGGTTGAGAAAAAAGAACTAGAGAAGATGTACCTTATCACTCAAAAGTTTGTTAGTAAGATTTCTTCACCCCCCCATTCTAAGATTTCTAGGAAGCTATCCAACCCTATCCCTTTTACCACATTATTCCATCTTGTCTTATGAAACTCAAGTCACATTTAAGCCCTTCGGACATATACCCAGCATTGGTTTGAGTATGTCAGGGATACTAAAGATAGGCCTGTTTGGGTTAGGCACAGGACTCCTTTGATAGGTAACTTTGGCTCCAGAACCCTCTAACAGCTTTAATCAACCTTCTTAAAACTGGCCTGCAGTCTAGGATTCTTGCTGCCCATCTACCTTCCTTTGCCCTTACACGGATGAGACCTACATTCTCTTGCTCACTTTCCATTTTCCTCTTCATGTCATTCCCTCAATATATCTCATATTTCTCAACCTCTGCTTCTCAAAAGATCTAAACTATTGCAGGAGTCAGTGTGAACTGCCTGGCATATAGTGAGCCATGAATGTGTGTTAATATTGTTATGGAAAACTAACTAACCGATAATGGTAACTTTAACTGTGGTAATGGACATGTCCAAATCGGAGGGACATTTAGGTTATGGGTACAATATAAAAATATATTTAATTCTAGTACATGTTCAGAAAGTTAATTTATTTATTACCCCATTATAGAGTAGGGAAACAGAACAAAATTGAGTCTGCCAAGCAGTTTCACACATCTCTAATCTCAGCTACTCCAAAGGCTGAGGAAGGATGATCACAAGTTTGAAGCCAGCCTCAGCAATTTAGCAAGATTTTGTCTCAAAAATAAAATATAAAAAAGAACTGGAGATGTAACTCAGTGGTTAAATGCCTCTGGGTTCAATCCCCAGTAGTGTGGTGGGTGGAGGGAAGGGTCTTAGGTTGAAGATTCATTTCATTAAAAAAAAAAATACACACACACGCATATATGAATATATGTATTCATACCCCAGGGATGCATTTAATACATAATGAAGGCTTTGCTATAAAGATTACCCCAAAAATAAATAAAATATCTCCAGAATTATATGTCCAGAACCAAATAATTTATCTTCTGATAAAACGTCAGCTTTATAATTTCAGTTTTTTTGTTTGTTTTTTGGTACCAAGGATTGAACCCAGGGGCACTTTAACTCTGAGCTACATCCCCAGCCCTTTTTATTTTTTATTTTGAGACAGGGTCTCACTAAATTGCTTAGGCTGGCTTTGAACTTGTGATCCTCCTATCTCAGCCTCCCAAGTTGGCAGGTGGATGCCACCATGCCTGGCTAAGTTTTTAATATACTAATTCATGAGAGCTTTTTTTTTTAATTGTTATTGTTTGTTCAAATTAAAGAGATAGTTGTCCTTGTAATGAATAGATGGGAGAAGCTGAGAGATCTGCTTTAATGGGTTTAAATATCTAATTTTCTTAAAAAGATAGTTTATGTCTGCTGTAAAGACATACTTGTTTTTGCACAAGAAAATATTAGTAAGCTAGCTTTGGAGAGTGAGATCGTGACATGGAGATATGACTTTATAGTGAAATTTTATATAGTAATAGGAGAATTAAGAAGGAAAATGAAAATAAAAACAGATGTATGTGTGAGACAACTTAGAGTACTTGGTTCTTGTGAATAAATTAAAGTACCATTAGCTTGATCTACCAGATCCATGGAAGCTGTACTAATAGACCTTAAGATGAAATTTTTTTGGTTCTTGTTCCATTAATAATGTGTGTTTACTTACTTTATTATTTTTAACAGGGATGTGCATGCAGTCTGTCTCTGGGATGATAAAGGCCCAGCAAAAATTCATCAGGCTTTAAAAGAAGATATCCTCGAGTTATTAAGCAAGCCCAGGCGGTAAGTTGTGCATCTTTAACTATTTATTTATTTGTTGGTGCTGGGGTTTGAACCTAGGGCCTCTCACAGATGCTAAGCATGTACTCTACAGTTGAGTTACACCCCCAGCCTCTGATTTGTTTTAGAACTACTCAGACAATATCATATTTTTTTTATTTGAAAGTAAGACTTCCTTAATCCCAGCGGTTTTGGGAGGCTCAGGCCAGAGGATCATGAGTTCAAAGCCAGACTCAGTAAAAGCAAAGCACCAAGCAACTCAGTGAGACCCTGTCTCTAAATAAAACACAAAATAGGGCTGGGGATGTGGTTCAGTAGTTGAGTACCCCCGAGTTCAATCCCTGGTTTACAACCCCACCCCCCCACTGCCCACAAAAAAAAGAAAGACTTTCTGAAGAATTTTAAATATTACATTGACTTATGACACATCTATTAAACTTTTAAATGAAATGATTGTCATTTGTTGGATGTTTTCTTCTCATTGTGATAATCTCTGTCAAGAGAGTACATTATTATCCCCAACTAAAAGATGCTATAAGAATTTAGATTTTTTATACATTTTTAGAAGTCTTCACTACCATTATATTTTGGCCCAAGTTGATCCACATAAATTGACTATTTTTGTTTTGTTTTTGTTTTCCTCTCAGACCTCTTCTGAAGTAGACAGTAATTTTCTTTATTACTAGATACTTTCTGAATAAAGAAATTCTGGGACGGTCCCTTTATTTTGCTGTTGCTAAGTTGAAGTCAGCATTCTTGTGTTGGCATTATGAGTAAAATTTTAATTTTATTTAAATGAGTCTGAGCTCATTTATGCCATTGGTCCATTGTACAAGCATTGATTTGTTTTATTGACACCTTTGTTTTTTTGAGAAAAATGAATGCAGAGGTAATGTATTATTTTGAAACTATATTAGCAAAATGAATGAATCCTCACTACTTTGAGAAGTGGCCTAAGAGCATGAAATTTTTTTTTGTATAAATGAACCTAGAGGGCTAGAATTTTTTATTCCCAGTTGAATTCTTATCTTGTACAACATTTGTAAATGTTGCAAATATTATGGCTGTTAGCAGTTCAAAATTAAAAATGAGTTTTCTGTATAGAACTCAAGGAAGATATTTGAAATCAAGTGTATGACTGGTATATATTTTATTTTGCTAGTAGCCACTTGCCATGATGGGGTAAGAATGATGGATATTGTTTACAAAATCATTTAGTGATAATATAAATAAATTTTAAGATTATAGTTTTAGGGCTGAATCTTGTGGTTCAGTGATAGAGTGCTTGCCTCACATGCGTGAGGCACTGGTTTTACTTCTCAGCACCACATACAAAGAAATAAATAAAGGTTGTCAGTAACTAAGAAAATATTTTTTTAAACCATTATAGTTCCCAAGAATCATCTTTTCATGAAATAAATCCTATTTCAAGCTTTATTTACAAAATTAAATGTTTCAAATCAATTTAATTAAAACTATAAAATTGACTTAGAAATATACCTTTTCCATATTAGAAATATCAGCTTGACGTTTATAACTTTTGGTAAAGATAAATTATGTTTATCTCAAATTGATAGTTTTATTCATAGTTTCTGGAACAGGCTAATAAAAACTCATCTTAAATCAGGTGTGGTAGTGCCTACCTGTAATCCCAGTGACTAGGGAGACTGAGGCAGAAGGATTTCAGTTAGAGGCCAGCCTGGGCAATTTAGCAAGATCCACAGCAATTTAGTGATCAAATAGTTATCTCAAAAAAAGAACAAAAATGTCTAGGGATGTAGGTTAGTGGTAATGTGCCCCTGGGTTCAGTCCCCAGTATTGGAAAACAAACAAACAAACAAATCTTTAGATATTGTTAACAGATGATTAAGATGTACTTACTCAATACTAACAAACAAATATGTAAGAATTTCACGGAAACATGACCCACTAAAGTCTAAAATGTGGACCTCAGCAAGAACCTGAGGAAGGGCCAGACACAGTGGTGCATGCCTATAATCCCAGTAACTGGGGAGGCTAAGGCAGGAAGATCACAAGTTCTAGACCAGCCTCAGTAACTTAGTGAGTCCTTAAGCAACTAAACAAGACCCTCTCTCTAAATAAGAAATAAAAAGTGGTAGGGATTTGGCTCAGTGGTTAAGCATCTCTGGGTTTAATCCCTGGTACTCACTCCCTGCCCAAAAAATTTTTTGAAAAGAACCTAAGGATGGGATTTAATGCCACTGATCCAGAGCAGTTTAAACTGTAGGAATCACAATGACAGACATGGATGTATAATTTTAAAAGCTTTTTTAACACGAGACTATCTAACTTTGTGATTCACATTATTAGACAGTATTCAATTGAACTTACCTTGTTCGGAAGAACCAAATTTTCACAAATAAGAAAGGTAATGTGCATTAAAATGTTTATTATGGCATTATTTAAAATGACCAAAAAAAGGGTCTGGATAGTAGATTACCTGAGGATCACCTGACTCCAGGAGTTTAAGACCAACCTAGGCAACATAGTGAGACTACCTATCTCAAAGCAACAAGAAAGGCAAACAGTGCTTGGAAATTGTTAGGAAATTGGATTTTTTATTTTAGATTAGCATAACTATTTTATTTATTTTATTTTTTCAGTCTTGGGTATTGAACCCAGGGCCTTGTACATGCTAGGCAAATACTCTAGCACTGAATTATATTTCCAGCCAAAAATAATTATTTTATTTGTTCATGATTCTGTGATTTAGTTATTGGTATATGCTCAACTGATTTCACCTAAGCTTCTTAATTTAGCAGCAGTTGACTGTTGGCTTTGCAGGACCAGGAGGTCCAAGAGGGCCCACTCACGTATCTAGTGTTTGGTGCTGGTTTTCTCTTTCACCATGTAATTTCTCATTCTCAAGGAAATCACCCTTAAAGGTGAGAGAAGAATCCACAAGACTTCTTCATGTCTAGGCTTGGAAATCTCACATTGCTACTTTGACCTTTTATTGGTCATAGCAAGTTACCAGACCAGCCTAAACATGAGCAATGAGGAAATTGACTCCATCACAGCTTTTTTAAAAAAATTGAGATATATTGCCCAGCATGTGCAAGCCCCTAGCACCACCATTACTTCCCTACCCTGCAAATTAAGATATAATTCATATACTGTAAAATTCACTGTCTTAAAGCATATCATTCAAATGAGTTTTATATGGGCTCACAATTGGATACATCATCCACTAATTGCAGCATATTTTCATCTCCCTGAAAAGAAAGGCTGTACCTGTTAACATTTACTTTTTATTACCCCTCCTTACCACTAACCATTATCTGATCTCTTTTCTGCCTGTGTGAATTTGCCTATTCTTGATATTTCCTATAAAATAGGATCATACAGTATGTGACCTTTTTTTGACCAGTTTCTTTCACTTGGGAAAATCTTTTCAAGATTCATTTTATGTTGTAACATTTATCAGGGTTTTTTTTTACCTTTTTCTGGATGAATAGTATTTCATTGTGTGGCTATACCACATATAGTTTATCCATTTATCGGTTGATGGATATTTCCTCTTGTCTGTTATGAATAATGCTGCTATGAACATTTGTGTACTAGATTTTGGGAACATCCTTTAATTGCCCTTGAATATAATACAGTTTGTGCAATAAATAAAATATTTTAAAATTATGGCATGAATATGTTTGTTCTTATTTTTCAAGCATACTATGTTTATTTCAAATTGGTACGGTTCTTTTTTCCAGCGAGTACTGAGCCATCAAGATGACACAGCTTTACTAAAAGCATATATTGTTGAATGGCGAAAATTCTTTACACAATGTGATATTTTACCGAAACCTTTTTGTCAACTAGAGATTACTTTAATGGGTAAACAGGGCAGCAATAAAAAATCAATGTGGAAGATAGTATTGTTCGAAAGGTAAGTCAGTTTTTCCCATTGTTTTTCTGGTACTCTTTAGATAAAAAGTGCTGTTTGAAGGCATTTCAAAATAATAGAGACTTTAAGTGAACTTTTCTATTTCACGTATAAATTCCTTTTCACCTCTTGGTGCATTTTCTTGAATAATATTTTTTTCTGTTATCCATCCTTAACTTCAGTTCTCTTTCATCTTTCCTGTGGTCTTAAACTATAGATCTTTGTCTTCAGACATCTCCTTTGGACTGGGGTTGTAGCTCATAGTGGTAGAGTGCTTGCCTAGCATGTGTGAGGCATTGAATTCAATCCTTAGCACCACATAAAAATAAATAAATAAATTTAAAAAAAAAACAATATCTCCTCTGCTTTTCTTTTTTACTTTCATCTTTTTTCTAGTTTTATCTTAGTATTTAATTTCCCTGTTCTTTCTTTGAATTTTTATTCTCCTGTAAGTTAAATTACTGTTTTTCAGTACTCCTTTTATTAGATTGCTTTCTAATAAGTTTGTGTTTAATTTTTGATAAACTGCTATCATCTTTATAATCTTTTACTTAATTATAGCTACTATAAACTCAGTATGTATCATATTTTATATTTTTATATATTCTAATTAAAAGCACAGGCCCAGGAGCTAGTCATGATTTAAAGGAAAAACTCAGTCTGGAAAGTGAAAGATTCCAGGTTTCCCTTAGAATTCTAAATTGCTCTTCAAACTTTTTGTCTTCCTTTACCAAGTATCTTCCTACTTGTGAATATACCAGAGGTGTATTTGGGGACAAGGGAGTGCTAGGATTGAACTCAGGGTCTCACACATGGTAAACACTCTCTTTTACTGCTGAGCTATATCCTAAACCCCAACCTCAAGAACTGAAAAGTAAAAAATGCCATTTGAACTTTAAATAACCTACTGTTTACTGTTATGGTTATAGTAACAAACTCAGGCATTAAAATAGCATGATCTAAAATAAAAATAATAATAGCATGGTCTAGGCATTCTTGCTTCATCCCACTCTTAAAATTTGCTTTATTGTTGACAGGAATATTGTAAATTTCTATACTCCATGGCTTTTCAGTGGTAGAAATAACTGTACCAAAAAAAAAAAAAAAAAAAAAACCCACACACATTCAGATGCTATTTAATTTGTAGTTCCATAATCTTATCTTATCTTATTTTTCTATTATTCCTTTAATTTTTGCAATTCTGTATTCATCATGGGAAGCAGCATCCCTTAATAATTAAGAGCATCAATTCTGAGACCAGAATTGGATTCAGATCCCAGTGTTGCAACTGCAAGCTGCATGAATGTGGAAGGTTATTAGCCTTGCTCTCTGTGCCCTTTGTTCCACATATCTAAAGAGGGATAAGAGTAGTACCTATATCAGATTATGAAGATTGAATTATATGTGGAAAGTACATAGCAAAGTCCCAGATATGCAATGAATATTAACCCTTATGCCCTGTGGGTTTGTTTTTTCTGTTGCTGCCATTACTAACATTTCTCCTATACCTGACCAAATTATCAGGGCATTTAAATGTACTCACTAATATGTATATATAATTTCTGCCATTTTGGTGGACATCTGTAAGGTAGATTTTCATATTCTTTTTTTAAGGTCCAGTATTAAAAGTTCTGCATTTTTCTGTCAGTACAATCATGCATATGAGTATTCTAACATACCAATATTTCTGAAATTGACTTTGAAATTATAGAAAAGCAACATTTTCCATGTGTTATCATATTTAATTTTTATAATGATCACTGAAATTTTGTATCAGTATTTTGATTCTTCACAGGAAGGAGGTATATAATTAACAACTGGAATTCAAATTCAGTTATGTCTGATTCTGAAATACTTGTTCTTTACCATTATGCTAAATATACTACTTTCCTAAAAGAATTCAAGTAAATGCAGACCCAAGAATTTGATTTCCTTTTTTTAGTGTTCGTATTAAAATTTGTGTATATATGTGTGTGGCGAGGTACTCAGCATGTTAATAATTGAAAATTATGCCATATTTTGTTCTTGTTTTCCTAGCTCATGCTTGATACATGGAATGAGTCAATTTTTTCAAATATAAAAAACAGACTCCAAGATAGTGCAATGAAGCTGGTACATGCTGAAAGATTGGGAGAAGCTTTTGATTCTCAGCTGGTCATTGGAGTAAGAGAATCCTATGGTATGTTCTACACTCTTACAATTTCTTTTCATAAAAATTCCAGGACAGTTATAATTTTATCAGTTATGTTTATTAGCATATAAAGTCACATCTTCTTTTGTTCCAGATGCTTTTAAGAGTACCCAAATGGTATTCATTTTACTTTAAAGAACCTGCAAATAATCATATTCATGTGTCAGATTTCCTCCATATCATTAATTTCTTGACTGATAATTTATTTGTTTTGTTTGTTTGTTTAATGGTACTGGAAATTGAACCCAGGGACGCTCTACCACTGAGCTATGACCCCTGCCCTTTTTTATGTTTTGTTTTGAGACAGGGGTCTCACTAAGTTGCTATGGCTAACCTGAAACTTGAGATCCTCCTGCCTTAGCTTCCTGAATCACTGGGATTATGACTTGCATCACCACACCTGGCTGCTAGCAAATCTTTTTAGTGACCTAAATTAGAGAAATAAAAATTTGGATGTATTTGTAAATACATAAATTTTGAATGTAAATTTGGATGTGACTCATAAAAGGTAACTACTTTTGTAGTTGTTTTCAGGAAGTACTTCACCATGCACATTTTCTCCTACTGCTTCTGGCAGTATTTTCATTTGTATTTTAATTACGTATTTTGTTTCCTCTCACCTAGAATACTCTTCTTCCATACTCTAATTCATTCTCATACTTCCTTTCCTCATGGAGGCCTTTCCTAATGCACATACTGGGTTAGCCTCCTATCACTTCATGCTTCATAGTATCTGTATCTCCCTGGAATAATACTTTAAAGTATCTTTTGACCATATATCTTTCTGTAGAATGCTGACAGAAAATCACTCTCTATAAATATTTGTTGAATTAATGACCCATCATTTTTTTCATTTCTTCATACATTGCAATTGCACAATAATAGTGGGATTCATATTATGAATATGAATATATATTCATACATGCATGTGATACAACAATATAATTTGGTCAGTATGTTCCCAGTATTAGTGAACCTTTAGAGTATTTCTGTTTTTTCCCTATTGCTCCCCATATTTCTTTAGTATTATTTTATTGGTTTTTTTTGTTTGTTTGTTTGCTTTTTATTTACAGCATGCTGAATGCAGACTACATAGTTTGAGATTTGTGACTCTCCACAGCCATTCCTAATTTACCATTCTTCCTTATCTTCTATTAGCCTTATAGTTGACTTAGACCATCTAATCATTAGAGCTTGTGCTTTTCTGCTTCGGAATGTTATCTTAACTAATCTGTCTATGCAACATTGTTTATGTCTTAAAATTCAGTCTAAATCTCATTTATCCTGTGAATGGTTTCTCGATCGTTGATTTAGAAGTCAGTCTCTTTACTATTCCAAAACAAAGTAGTCCATATTCTTACTTATATTTATTTCTTAACTGCTTGTGTCTTAGTCTTTAAGTTGTTTATGGAGAAAGATTTTTTTCTTAAACAGTTATATATTCTCATGAGCACTGTCATCTTCAATATAATAACTCCTCAATATAAAGTAAAATTTTATTTTCTGTTTTTCAGTTAACCTTGTTCTAATCCTGAGGATAAGCTTCAGATTTATAGGGACAATTTTGAGAAGCATATTTGGATTCAACAGAGAGATTTTTATAGAACACAGGCACCCTCATATTTACAACAAAATGGTTGTACAGAATTATATGAAATATGTAAGTGAGAACTTCATACATTGGTAATTTGAGCTGTTATCTTGATATTCTTGATATTCTTTAAATAATTACTATTTTGCTTCTGGACAGGCAGATGCTAAATTAAAAGAAGAAGAAAAACGAGCCACTACGTTATTTAGAACAAAGACGAGAATGTAACTCTGTTTGAAGCAGTAAGTAATTTTTGTAATTATACATTTTATGAGATTATTTGAAGTACAGTAGCATAGGGGTGGCAAATACTGACACTAGTGACATTATCTATGCTTTCTCTTGTCTTTGACCAACCTTACTAATTGGTTAGAGCATTACTAATTGTTTTCTAGTGAGTAAAAGTCCAGTTCCAAAAAGCATCTTATTGTGAACACGTTGTTCCTCAGAGCTGGTATGCAAAATAAAATCTATTTGCCATCCCTGCAAATAGATTTTTACTGTATTTAATATATACTACTTAATTTTTAATCATCTGTCTTACTGTATATTCCTAAAGGTAACAATTTTAGTGATTTTTTTTTCATGTTGCAAGTAAAATATACTCCTTGACAGATGATTCTCATTATTTTCAGTAGATATATTCTGTAAATTGCTGCACACACTGAATTAGTCATTATTGAATCATTCATTACTCCTTGGAGGCATTTCTTCTTGTTATGGGAGGATGTTTCAAACTTCATCTTGTCATGAGAAAAATCCTAATTATTGGATGTAGAAACATCAACCTTTATTTTTTTATTTTATATAATAAGTTCCTCATTTAAATGAGGTAGGTCAAAGATAGTAGCCATGCCAAGTTTTTTGGTTTTTTTTAATACAAGAATTATCTTAGCATTCTTTAATAAGGAAGGTAATAATCAAGTTTGGGGAGAATCTTGGAATCTGCTCAAAAATAACAATAGTATTTCCTCCAATTCCTTTCAGTTTTCGGGAGCCTGTGAACAAGATTTAAATTTACATTGACAGGACTAACATTTCAGTTTGCTTATATCCAAACCATTTATCAACTATAGATGAGATTTAGAAATTTTTAAATTTTTTTTTTTTTTACTTCTGGCTTTAAAAAAATTTTTTTTCTTCTATCTTGAATGATAGTCATGGTTATTTTTGGGGGGTTGCTGGTTCATGATGGCAATGTATATATTTTCTGTGATTAAGATAATTTTATACCAACAAGAAAAGATGAGGGTCAGGGGCTAATTAGTGGTTGTTGTAGAAATTCTTTATGGAAATTTAAAGCCAGATGTAGGCTTTATGCAGAAGCCAGGGCCATTGAATGTTTTAAAATATGTGTGCCATGATCCAAGTTGTCTCTCAGGAATTTAATCTGGTGGTAGTAAAGTAATTATGATGGAGAATTAATTTTTATGGAGATTTGTCTTAAATGGTTATATGTTCTCATGAACACTGTCATCTTCCATATAATAACTCCCTCAGTATTAACATTGCAATAATAAGCGGGTATTAGGAAGACCAGAAGGGTTGTAATACTGACAATGGAAAGGATGATGTACAGAGAAAGACTTGCCACAGGTGGAACATTATGTCATTATGTGTGCACCTGTATATTGCAGAGAATCAAGCCGATAGTGTTTCAAAGGTTTTGGCTCAGAATAGTGCTGCTACAGAGATGCTGCATATAAAAATAAGTCTTAGAAAGATGAGTTCAGTTTGGGAAAATTTGAGTTCTCTTAGTAAGTTCATATTCCTGTGACATCTGAATGGGGATGTTGCCATTTTATAAGGCGAAATTGTTCTGTTCTTAATACTCCAGTGTATCAAGTTTAGCTGTATCATATGAACATTAAACTAGGGCCATTCAAATATGAAAGTCCATCTAAGAAAGAAAATGAGGAGGGAAAGGTAGTGATAAACATAACAGTTTGTATAGAATAAGTAGTCTCCTACTCTAAAATACAGATACACAGCAAAAAATTCGAAATAGATGATGTAATTTTTTTTTATAGTTATCAGTGTGTACCTCTTACCAAGTTGAATGATTCTAATTTTTAAAATTAGTTTTTGTTTTAACAATAAAGGCCCCAAGTGCAATATAGCATGTCTGCAAAGAATTTACTTTATGGTGTATAAAAGATTTTTTTCTGTGGTTTATTTTATTTGTTATCAATTTTCTGTTTATTTTTAAAAAATCAACTGTCTTTGATTAAAATGTAACATATACAAAAGTGTACAAATCTTAAGCATATAATGAATTATTACAAAGTGAACATGTTGTGAAGTCACCAGAGTAAGAATTACCAGTTGTTCAGAAACCTATTATGTACATATACTCCAAGCTGCTGTGACATTCTTTTTTCTTCAGAAGTTATCATTCTTTGAACTTTTCACAAAGATGAATAATATTTAGCAGTCACTACATAGTTTTAACAGCAGCTATTGGTGCAGAAGACATCAAGCACCAAAACTGTAGGATTATAATATTGGAAATTTTAAAGCTTAATGCAGATACATTGCTGTATAGAGGACTGTAGTGAGCAAAGAAGGCCATTCTGTTATGTATCTATCCTATTTATTAAGTGACTGTCATTTTTTTGTTGCCAAAGACAAATGATGTGTTAAAATGACGTATGACCAATTAAAAAAAAAAAGTGTGGTGTGATAGAAGGAACAGTAAACCGAGAAGATAGCACTAAGTCCTGGATTCAATTTGATATAAAAATATGAAAAGTATTATTGAATAGTTAACAAGAAACAATCATGACTGGGTATGTAAGCTCAGTGGTGAGTGCTTCCCTAATAAGTTTAAGACCTTGGTTTTAATCCCCAGCATCACAAAAAAAAAAAAAAAAGAAGAAGAAAGAAAGAAAGAAAGAAAAGAAACACTTTCTATAATAAAAACTACAGAACAGATTTACTGACTTAAATTTCTCCCTTAGAGGAATTATTAGCCATTAGAACATGTTCTGCTATATCTTAAAAGCTTTATTGATAATAGTTTTGGTCTAAACTCACCTATTAAATTATTCTTATTAGTGGAAGATAATTATAAATAGAATATTTTTACCATTATAGTCACTTTGTATGAAACTGTGTAATAATGCACATTACAGTTTAAGATTGAAATATACACATTTTGGCATTTGTTTTTTCTTTGAAAATTAACAAGTTATGATTTATTATTACCTCCTTTGAATTTAGTAAGTATAAGCCACTCTTAAAATTTCATTAATTTTCATTATACTTTCAGAAAGAAGTTCTGGACCTATGGTATTTTCTCTCATTTGAATTAATTTTATCGTATCACATTAACATGAATCCCTAACATAAACCATTGCTCTACTTTCAAAATATACTCAAAAGTCACTTTTCTAATGAATAAAAATTATACTCCAAACGGATTTGAATATCCAGTCTAGCCAGTAAAAGTTACTCCTTTGGGATGGGGATATAGTTCAGTAGTAGAGCACTAGCCTAACATGTGAAGGCTGTGGGTTCAGGTCCCAGCATCACAAACAAAACAAAAAACTCTGACTTCTATATGTAAAATTTTTAGATGTTAAGTTCTTATGTACTCAGAATCATATTTTAGAATCCTTTTATAAATTTATCCTAATTAACTTTTATTTGCTTTTTGCTTGTGGTTATATAGCAGGTTCTGACAGATGAATTGGTGGGAAGTTAGTTATGCTATATATTGTTTAGACTCTTATCCTCAACACTGAAAGATAGGGTTAGAGTGGTAAGAAGAAAAACTATTTTCTCTCAAGCCTAGACTATGTCGGAACATTGTGAAAGTGAGTGTAGAAAAGTAGGAGATAGATTTTGATCTCACTGTAAAGGACATTTGAATTTTAGGCTAATATCTTTGGATAAAGTCTCTTAAGTCAGAATGTTTTAGTAAGGTTAGTATTTACCTCCAGGGAGCATTATAAAAATTTACAGAGGCAATTTGTGGTTGTTAAAAGATCTGATAGTGGATAAGGGTCTAGGAGTGCAAATAAGGATCTAGGAGTGCCTAATGTCTCACAGTCCCATACAAACAAGGCTTGGAGTAGGCAATCAAATGTGTAACTTGTCAGTACATACATAATACTGAGGACAGTGATTTTTCATCAGCAAAAACACTGTCTTTGCTCTTCTAATGGAGGTAGACAGATAAGGCAAGTAAAACAAATAAGAGATTCTTTATAATATAGAGGAATGTTATAGAGAGTGACTAGGTTGTAATGTTCTTGCTTTTTCTTGTACTTTATGGAGTATGGTCAAAAAAAGTCTCTCTGGTTAGGTGTGGTGGCACACAGATTCAGAGCCAGCCTCAGCACAGCAAGGCACTAAGCAATTCATTGAGACCCTGTCTCTAAATAAAATACAAAAAAGGCTTGGTACATGACTCAGTGGTTGAGTGCCTTTGAATTCAATCCCCATTACCTCCCCCCTGCCAAAAACCAAAAAAGCCAGTCTCAGCAACTTAGTGAGACTTCGAACACCTCAAAATGAAAAATAAAAAGACTGGGAATGTGGCTCATTGGTAAAACACCCCTGGGTTCAATCCCTAGTACTAAGAAAAAGTAAATATAACAGAAAAGTTCTCTCTGAGGGAGTGATATTGGAGGTAAGACCTGAACAATGTGTAGTTAACCTCTTAAAGATCTGAAACAAAAACATTCTTCTCAGAGAGAAGAGCTAGTGTAAGGCTTTAAAGCAGGAATGAAATTAATATAGTATTAGAGAAAGATTAATGTGGCCAGAGCATAGTGGATGAGGGGAGAAGAGTGGTATAAGGTAAGGATAGAGAAGAAAGCAGGAACAGTGAAAAACCATTCAGGGGTTTTAAGCAGGGAATAGATCTGACCTCCATACTATGAAATAGTATTTGGGTGACAGTGTGGTATTTAGATTATAGACTGCTAATCTAGGTGATGGCATTGGAGGTGGATATATAAGTACATAGATTCATGATACATTTTGAAGGTATAACTAGTAAGTAAGTGCTGTTGTTTCTATTTTACAAATAAGGAAACTAAAATTTAGAGATGTATAGGAATTTGACATCTCCACAAGTAGGAAATGGTGAGTCTGGGGTTCAATTTAAGTTTATATTAGGTCTTGAGTTCCCAAGGATAATGTTAGGTACTCTGAAGTATATAAAGAAGAAGCAAATAGTTTGGTAAATAATTTGGATATACACACACACACTCAATCTCTGTACCTTTACTCTATATTGTAAAGAATTACTTTTCATATATTTGTTTACTTGACCTTATCTGTTTACTTCACTAGAAAAGCAAAGACAGTGGTTTACTCATGTCGTATCCCCTCTGTCTGCTGTGCTATAGGGACTAAATGTGCGTGTGTGTGTGTGTGTGTGTGTGTGTGTGTGTGTGTATCATCTACATGTATCTAACACTCTTAGTTGCAAGAGACAAGAACCCTTCTTAGACAAACAAATAAAAAAAGGTGAACGTGTTGGTTCATGTAAAATCCACCATGGAAAGGAATAGGGTAAGACCAAAAGGAAGACATCTGGGTTCAGAAATTTGGGAGCTCTGGCAAGGAGGTGGTGCACACAACTCAGGAGCCTGAGGAAAGAGGATCTCAAGTTCGAGACCAGCCTGGGCAACTGAGCAAGACCCTGACCCAAAATAATGAAAAGTAAAATGGGCTGGGGAGGTAGCTTAGTGATAGAGCACCCCTGAGTTCAATCCCAGTTCTACAAAGAATAAAGAAAAACCAACAGCAAAATGCAAACTTGGAACTCTGACAGGACTTATTAGATGTCTTTTCCTGCTCATTTACTTCTATATTTCCTACAGTTGAGACTTTTTGTTGAAGTTGGTACCATGAAGCTGCCAGTTTATCCTTCTAGTTTGTAATCCAGAGTGATAAATCTTCTCTTCCTAGTTTTAATTAGTCCAGCTCTAATTGGCCCAGCTTGAGTCAAGTGCCCAAGTTTGAATCAAATACTGTGTGTTTAAGTGTGCCTTTGCAACTATGTGTAAGCTGCTTGAGTTTCAGTTTGTATGTGTTAATATGGTAGTACTTCATGCATCCAGAGGACAGTCCTTTTAGCAAGTTTAGCTATTTATTGCAATTTAGTGGAGAATTCAGAAAGTAAAGTAAATCCAGGAGTTCTGAGCATCTTAAGTATTACAGTAGATGTCTGGAAGTCCCATTGTTAACTTGCACCTAAGGTATAGCCACCTAGGCCCTTCTCAGATCCAATATTACAACACAATTCTGATAAACTTGATTATCATCAGGTGAGTCTGTAACAAATGAGCAGCGTATATCAGTAAAACAAGGTTAGCGGCCTTAGAGCTTTGCTGCTGAACGTGCATATTGGCAGCAAAGTGTGACACAACTTGAAGAAAGAGAAAAAAATTTAACCAGAATGACTTTCAAAATTTATCTGTGGTTGTTAGTTTTAAGTGATGGTCATTCATACCTTGTTATTTCCTGAAGGCATTCGATTAGAATTTATTATGAATCTATTGTGTTAGGCCTTGTGTTATTTGGGAATGATAAGATAGACCTAGTCCCTATCCTTAGGGTGACACCAAAATCAAGTGAATTGTTTAACAGTAGTGTAATGAAAGAGTGAATTGTTAATATAAGCCTTCGTCTCTTCAGAATTACCAGGGCACAGATAGGGAGGCAGTGTACTATAGTGGTTAAGAGCACTTATGTTAAAATTAGGTAAAGATTTAAATTCTGCTTTTATTATTTTATAGCTAGTCACACTTTGGCAACCTTCGTATCCTTGTTTTCATAACTATGAAATGGAATAATACCCATTCTTGTCAGAATTAAATAAAATACATGATATATGAAACATGTAGCACTGTGCCTGAATGATAGCTTATATTATTAGGTTCTACTTTGAAGAAAATTGCTTACCAATTCTAAGAATAGAAACTATTTCACTATCTTATCTATGCAAAACTGACTTTAAAAAGCTGACTAAGCCTGTGGCATGGTGGAGCAAACCTGTAATCCCAGCAACTTGGGAGGCTGAGGCAGGAGGACACAAGTTCAAAGCTGGTGTCTACAACTTTGTGAGACCCTGTCCTCAAAATTAAAATAATATGGTCCAGTGGTAAAGTGCCCTGGGTTCAATACCTGGTACAAAAAAAAAAAAAAAAAATTGAATAAGCAACTAGGTCACGAGTTATAAATTATTAAATTAAATAAATATTAGTTAATCTTCAGTATTTCAGTATGTTAAGGATGGTATCCAAAAGTTAGGAGAGTCAGATTCTTCATTGTTCAATATAAAGAGTTATTTTTATAAATAGTTCAGAAATAAAACAAGTCCCACTAGTTACATTGATAGAAAAAGAATCTCAACAAGGTAGAAAGGCCAAGAGAAATTAATTTTGAGAATAGCTTACCACACATAGAATAAATTAATTCTTGATATTGTTCAGATATCCTTGTATCGTTAAGGGCCTGATGATGATAGAGTCTTAAATAGAAAAAACTAAGATAATTTTTAGCTCAACTCAATTTTAAGCTCAATTTTATAGCTGAGGCAAAGCAAATTATTATTTAAAGACTTATATAACTAATGGTAATCAGAACTGTTCTTGTTGCTTTTTACTAAATTTCCATGAAATAGAATTAATTGTGCAAAGTGAATACCACTAAAAGAAGAATCTACCATATCACATAGCCTACCTGTCTTACCTTTCATCTTCAAATACCTGTGAATTCATTCATTTAACAAATAGTTCTGGAGTGCCTGCTGCATTTATGGCACATCTTTGAAGAGTTTATGGTCTTGCTATAGCAGAGAGTAAACATCAAGCACATTGATAGTTAAAGTGTTCACCTTGCAGACCTCTGGGGAGAGATTGCTATGGATTTAGAAGTTGTGCTCATCTCAGGCAAACAAGTACAGGAGTTGATGGCATATGGCAAAAAGTTTTTTCTTCACGGAAGCTAGCAAAAGGAGACAGAAAGGGAATACAAGGTGAGAGAGATGGTTTATCACTATCCTTTCCATGCAAGATGTGTTTTTCAAATAACAAGTATATATTTAGGTTCTACTCTATGTATATAGTATTTTGGGAAATGGTGGGAAAGAAATACAAAAGAGGATTAATATGTTCTCTGTCCTCCTTGAAGCATTTAATTCAAGGAACCAACCCTCTTTAGGACAAGACTCGTTGAAATAGAGAACTCTTGTCTAGTAGTTTCCCTTTCTTCTTTTTTGCCTAGAAAATATCTTCTGAAGAATTTTTCAGTACACAGGAATCTACACCACAGTTATTCCATGTTAAAAAAAAAAAATCTTTGTTGTGAAAAATTTCAGATATTTACATAGGGGTTAAAAACAGTACAGTGAACTTTACCCACCATGCCCAGCTTCCAGATTCGACCATAGTATCATTGTGTCGTATTTGTTTATGTTTTTTCTTTCCTTTTTTCCTTATTTTCTTCCCTCTATAATACTTGGCTTTCCTTCCTTCTTCTTCCTTCTTGTGTTCTAAAATTTTAACAGAAATTTATGACATTGTGCATTTTTATACCACACAAAATCTGTAACAGTCTATTTACACTATAATTTACCTAAATAATGGCAGTTTTCATGTTTATAGTTTATTTCTTATAAGTAGTACTTCCTGGAGTATCTTTATATGCCTATTGCTTTTTAATATCTGTATGCATACTCTTCCCTTATACTTGACATTCTTTTGGAATGGAATCTCCTATAAATGAGATTACTGAACAAAGGGTATTAGCCATTTATAGCTTTCTACATAATACCAGAATGACTTTTGGGAATGTTGTTATTCTTACTCCCATCAACAGTGTACCTCTTTATCCATACATCTGCTGATCAGGGTTTTGTCTGTTAATTTTTGCCAATCTCCCAGCATCATAGATTAAAAAAGATTTTATGTGCATTTAAAAATGACTAATGAGGCTGGGCATATTTATTCTTATTAACTATTTTTATTTCTTTGAGTTCAGACTGAAAAATCAGATCTTTCATAAATATCATTTTCATCATTTTTACTTCTTGTATAAAAACCAAAGTGTAATTATTTCCTATCCCTGATGTTCAAGACTTCATTATTTGTCCCTAACCTGTTTTCTAACTTAATTCTGTCCAGCAAGAATCACCTGTACCCAGTGAGGAATATTTATTTACTCATTGATATAACTCATTCTAATTATTATTTTTCTTGACTCATGTTAATAGTGTTTACTTTTATTCTGCCTTTCCAAATTCTTATAAGTATCTTTATAACCCACTTGTAATGAAGTAGCCCAGATTCTTTAGCCTTCATTAGTTTCTTCTTACGTGAATCCCTACACTATCTATTGTTTTCTACAGTAGATTTAGTAGCAAATTATAGACTTTTGTTGTGTTATTTATCAAGCACCACCCATTTGCAAGGCCATGACTAACTAGCTGTGAATGGAGCATAATCTCTGTCCTGTGAATTTGTGGTGTAATGATAATGCATTTATTTCTGCTTCTTTGCTTGTTAATGAAATTAAACTTCTTTTCATCAGTACATATAAAGCATGAACATGTTTTTAGGTATGTAGTTATGTGTTCCTGAACTGACAGTGTAACTCAGTGGTAGTGCTTGCCTAGCATCCCAAGGCCCTGAGTTCAATCCCCAGTACCTATCCAGCCTCCCCAAATTATATGTTCCCAACTGGACTGTAGAATCATAGAGGGTATTATAAACCATGTTTTATACTTCTGTATTCCTTGAAACACAATTCAACCTTCTGAACGTGCAGGCATTACTAAGTGCACACATACTCTATTGGTGTAGTAAAAAAACGTTGAAGGCTTTTCTTGCATACCCAACCTCAAATTACAGCTCAAGTTCCTGTGAACTAACTATGTAAAGTTTGCAAGTTATTTAGCCACTCTAGGCCTATGTTTTCGTAAATTAAATAGCTGTTCCATAAGGTGGTCATACTTGTTAAATTAGATAATAGATTAAAGCATTTAACTTATGCCTAGTATAGAGTAAGCACTCATAAATCTACCTGTTACAATTGTTTAACCTCTCAAGCTGAAAAACTACTTCAGCACCTTTATTTCCCTAATGCCTTCATCAAAGCAGCTACCAAGTTCTGTGCAGTAATCTTCAGTTTTTTGTCAGTGTAGTCTTTACTTTTAATCTTCATTATAACCTACAATAAGAAATACATTTTGTACTTGGGCTTAGTGTTCTGTTTATTTGCACAAATCTGAAACTAAAAATTTTATGAAATAACTTCATTGTTACCAATGTGTGATGTAGTCTATTTTTTCTGTTCTATGTCATTTAGTACAAAGTAAATAAACTGGTTACAGCCATTGAAATTGATTTCATGCTGGGGCATAGTGGCATACTTCTAAGTCACTGTTTGTATTTCTTTTGTTGAGGAGGCTGAGGCAAGAGGATCACAAGTTCAAGTCCAGTCTGGGCAACTTAGTAAGACCCTGTCTCTAAAAAATAAAATAAAAAAAAAATGAATGAATAAAAAAGGGCCTGAGGGCAATAGGTCAGTGTAGAGTGCTTGCCTAGCATGTTCCAGACTGTGGGCCAATCCCCGGCATCACACAAAAGAAAAACTGATTTCACAGTTTGAAATAGTGGTCAAGATTTTGGGAATCTGCAAAATTTGGATTACCACTGACCAGGATAATGTTCAAGGTGAAGTGACTGGGACCTAAGCTTATTTAAATTGCTTTTTTTCTTTGTCCTCCACCAGTTACAGTTAGCTTTGCCTGTTCTCAGTCAGGTTTTGCTGCAGAAGGGTAGAAGTGCTTACTTGCACATAATCCAGAGCTCATACAGAAAGGAGCAGAGCTTCCCACCTTGCAAGGCAAGAATTTCTTAACCACTTGAAGTCTGTATTTTTTTTGGTAGGATAGAAATGAGATAAGATTCATGGATTAGAAAGACTTGGAGGAAAAAACTTTGTTAAGGAAATTTTAAAACATTTTTAAAATAGGAAAAACAGGTATATTGATGACTCATGACTTAAATTCAACTTAAGTCATTGTCAACATTATGTCAATTCCAAGAGGAATTTTTAACAAAGAAATTTTAAGACACAAATACAGATTTAATACAGATACCTGTTTTTCAGAAGAGTTATATCAGTACTAATATATCTACTGAATCAGAACTCACAAACCTATTTGTGAGTTCTAACCCTGGCAAGAGGAGTAAATAACTCATAACAACAAGGGAGCAGGCATAACATGGAATTTTTTGTTCTCTTTAAGGGAATTTTTCCTGTTGGCTTCCAAGAACTCTAAAACGCTCGCCATCTTACTCAAAGTATTTCAACAATCTTTTGGCCAGATTCCCTATCACCCACTCCATAGCACCTGCCTTCCTTCTGTTATACTGATCTGTAACAGTGACTTGAGGAAATGAGAATCTCATTACTTTTATTCTCTGTTTAAAAACTTTCCTCAGTTCTTTTCTTTCCTAGCTATAGAATAAAATCCCAAACTGTAGGTTTTGTTGATGTTGTGACTCTCTTCCCTCCTTTCCAGACTTTTTTCTTCTACTATCTATTCCCTGCCACAGCCACGTCCTTATTATTCCTAGAATTCTCAATTCATTTTAGGACTTGTACTCATTTTTCAAGATCCAATTTAGATATCATCCTGTGGGAGCAGTTTAGGTTTTCCTCTTCACCTTCAGTTAGATAGTGATCTCTTCCAGAACAGGGATAGTATCTTACTGCTCTTTGTCTTCTAAACATTTCTTTGGTGCCCACTCATATGGTAGGTATCCAGTATAGTTTGTTAAATGATGTATTTATATTTTAGAAATCTAATTCTAATACAGGTTCTCCCAGATAAAACAAGTTAATAAAAGTTTGTTTTATTATTTTTGTAAATTTTAGTTTTTCTCCCCTCCTTGGAGACTTTTGTTAAAATTTCTAAAGAGAAAAAAGTTCTATAGCTTTATTCTTAGACATACCTTTGGTAAATTAGAATAAAGTATCCATCGTCAATAATTCAATAGTAAAGGTAAGTAAAGTCTACTTTGAATATACTTCAGTTTTTTTTCTGTTGAACAACATGGTTTTATTTGTGAGTTGGAATAGATTTGTGCTATGAAGATTAGAGTAGCCATGACTAATTTTGTGTGTTTCAGCTCATGGAATGCTGTGTAAATGCCCTGGTGACATCATTGTAAGAGACTATCTTAGCGGAGTGCCAAGGCATGATCAAGCGAATGAAACTGAAAAGTAGGTAAAACATAAGGTATCAGTCTCTTACGAGTGTCTTTGAAACAGATCACTAAATAAATTGCTGTTAGATTATTCTTCTACACAGATGCATATTTATTAGCATAACTTGTACTTAAAATGATAAAATATTTAAGACAGAAAGTCTATTAAGGAGTTTATAATTTTCGTTGTAAGAATTTTTTCTCTTTAATGTATGTGGTGAATTTCCATTTTTTTCTCAAAAGTAGAACTCTGCATATAAAGGCCAGTTTAAGTTATAAACCATATAGTATACGATAGGACTAGGTGTTTGACTTTTGTGTGGAACCTTGTGATAAATATTTTTTACCACAGAATAAACACTCCATATTAATAATTTTCATTCTCTTCTCCCCCAAATTGAAGAATTTTTAAAGAAAGGTATTTTGGGAGGCATCAAGTATTTAATAAATTGAAAAAATTGCTCATATCTTTGTTACCCTTAGACAACCACTTTAGCATTTGATGTATTCTCTAGATTTTGTTGTGTTAACTGCAAGGTCCCATTTAATCTTTTTTCTTTTCTTTTTTTTTTTTTAATTGTCAATGGACTTTATTTTATTTATTTATATGCCAGTGCTGAGAATCAAACCCAGTGCCTCACACATGCTAGGCAAGTGTTCTAGCACTGAGCTACAAACCCCAGCCCCTCATTTAATCTTTGGTTGTACTTAAAATGTATTTCAGCCAGGTGCTGTGGCACATGCCTATAATCCCAGCTACTTGGGAGGTTGAGAAAGGAGGATGTCAAGTTGAGACCATATTGGCAACTTAGTGAGACCCTGTCTCAAAAAATAAAAAGGGTAGAATGTAGTTCAATGTAGAGAGCCCCTGGGTTCAATTCCCAGTACTGGAGATGGGGGTGGGGAGGAAACTGCTCATTGGCCCAAGTGAAATGTTTGAATTTTATATGCCAATGTAACTAAAGTTAGGTGTGATCTGTGTTGGACTCCCTATAATAAATAATATACTTAGTGTTAAATCAGTACTGTGAAGTAAGGTTTTTGTGAATGTCAATTAAATTATATATAACATAGGAAAAAGTTCTTTGTAAACTGAAAAATTATGAATACAGTTTTTATCTCTACTTTCTTTTATAATCATTACTCATAATTTTTAACCCTTTAATGATGTGGCTATATATGTAATATTACAACTACTTCATGAAATGTACTAGTTTTCTGTGTAGACTTGTACTTTCTAGAATAAAAAATATTTTTATCTCATTGAAGGTCAAATGAAATTGGTTTTATAGTTCGTGATCACTTTTAATTAGATTTTCAAAATAATTTTTGTCAATCTGAGACAGTAGATCAGGAAGTTATAATTACAGCTCCTAAACTAATTGTACTCATGGAATGCTATTAAATTTATAAACTTTCAACTAATATCTCTCAATTTTTATTACCACAGGCATTTCATGATGTAAATCAGAGATAAAATTTATTCTAGTGGATAAAATGATTACGTGAGTGTCTTCTGTCCTTTCAGAGTTACATTTAATGTTTTCATGATGGACAAAGTTCCTAATGGGATAGAGCCAATGTTGAAGACTTGGAAGACATATCATTAGTGCTGGCTTGGCAGATATGGTAGCAGCTGCTGAAACTATTACTACTGTAAGTTTTCTCCAGTGGCAATGATAGATGTATATCAAGGTTATTTTTAAATGCAGGATCAGGTATTTAAAATAATAATTGACATGACAAAATAGTAGTCTTGGAACACCTTTTAATTTTATGTTTAAGAAAAAAAAATTCCCTAGTTTTAAGACTATAGTCTTTCATTAAAATTGTATTTTCTCAGTTTTGTATCATTATTTTCCTTTTAAAAACTCAATTTAAAAGATGACCAGATAGTAGAAGAGAGACTTAGGAACTGGGAAGAGACTAGAGAAATCAGGAAGAGAAAGAAGTTGGGGAGAGGGTAGACAAAGGGTAGAGGGACATAAATATGTATAATGTGTGTATATACAAAAATGTCACAGTAATCCTGTTATCATACAATTAGTATATATTAATAACTAAAGTTTCAGAAACTCAATTAAATGTAAAACATTTTGTTTTCAGGACTCTGAGAAATATGTTGAACAGTTGCAACACTATTCAATAGATTTAGTAAACTTGTCAAGAAGCTTTTCAAGATGATCCACGATTTCTTTACTGCAAGAGATAAGGTATATATCTCTTGTATATTGACATTTGGTATTAAAAGTGTTTCTGTTAAATTACTGTTTTGTTTTATACCAGGGATTGAACCCAGAGGTACTTAATCACTGAGCCACATCCCAGCTCTTTTTTTTTTTTTTTTACTTAATTTTTATTTGAGACAGGATCTTGCTAAGTTGCTCAGGATCTCACTAAGTTGTTATGGCTGGCTTGAAACTTATGATCCTCCTGCCTCAGCCTACCAGACTGCTGGAATTATTGGTGTGGTACCACTGTGCCTGGCATAATTTACTTTTTTTTTGCGGTGCTAGGGATTGAACCCAGGCCTTGTATTTGCGAGGCAGTCACTCTACCAACTGAGCCATATCCCCAGCCCCATAATTTACTTTTAATAAGCAATAATCATCATACTATTAAATCTCACACTAAAAACCTAGCAACTCTATTTTTTTCTTCAGTGAACCAGTGCGTTTATTATATTTGCTTTGGTAATTTTTTGTAAGCATTGGATATCCTTGTAAACAAGAATTTAGCTAGAAAATATTTTCTTCTTTATTTTTCCCAGGAATGTTCTCCTGTTTTTGAAAATTGCTGATTATTGAATTCCTATTCATCCTTTCAAACACTCAGCTCGATATATACTTCCTCTGGAACTTCCTTGATTGCATGCTCATTGCATGCAGGGTTGATTCTTCCATTCTCTGTCCTCTTATAGGATTCCTTCCAGAGTAATGTCCACATTATCTTTGCTTCCCAGGGAAGCATTTGCATAATGTACCATCTTTTCCCATCCTCACTAGTATGAGACAAAGATAATGAAACATCATATTGTCCTGAGAGTTCTATCTTTTTAAATGTCAGAAACCTATCATGAAGTTGCTGTTAGTTTTGTGCCCTCTTCACTACCTTTTATTACTTCCCAAATTTGACTTTTTTCTGTGACTTCAAAAAGAAAATCAGCTTTTCCCGGGGTAGATATTCTTTGTCACTCTTTTGTTTATTTAAGATAATAAGAACATAATTAGGTGACTGGGGGTTGTTGCTCAGTGGTAGCATAGCATATGTGAGGCACTGGGTCCAGTTCTCAGCACCGCATATAAATGAATAAAAATAAAGGACCATCAACAACCACAAAATATATATAAAAATAATTTTTTTAAAAAAAGAACATAATTAGGAAAATAGTGGAATATGGAGGTGGTGGAGTGGTTTGAAGTCTTAAATTGCATACTCTACAAAGACTTTGTGGTAAGCTTTAAATTGAGATTGAAAGGAATAAGTCATGTGACTGTTCAAGGGGAGAGTGTTGCAGCCAGATTACATAGCAGATTTGAGGGCTTTAAGGCAGGAAAATAACCTGTCATAATCCAGGAACAGCAGAAGAGGCATTGTGGGCCAAAATAGATGGAGCAAAGGGGAGAATGTAGGAAATGAAGTCACACAGAGCCAGATCATGTAAGACTCTGAGCTATGGTAAGGAGTTTGGTTTTTACTGTGAGAAAGATGGGAAGTCATTGAAACATTTTGAACAGAGTAGTAGGACCTGCTTACATATTAATAGGACTACTGAAAAAAAAAAAGTGAAGGAGGTAAAGAGAAGCAGCAAGAACACGAGATGAATATATTTAAATTAATCAAATAAGTGATGGTGGAAATTTAGAGTGATGGTGGCGGTGGTCAAAATGGTGAAAAAAAATTTTAATGCAAGTATTTATTGGGAAATTGAGGGAACACAGGTGAAAGCAGAGAAGGTGATAGAAGGAACTGTAGCCAACACAATTTATTCTTAAGTCATATCTACCATGAGCTACTGTAGCTTAATCCTGCAGGAAACTTTGTGAAAGTATTAAAAACTGCTCAAATTACCCCACTCAGAGAGTGTTGATTCCCTAGTATTAACCTGCTATTTGCACATTCTGCACATATTTCCAGTTTCAGAAAAGATGCCTTTAAGGTACAGATATAGATATTAAACAGTGGGAAAAAGTCTGAGGAATGTCAAAGAGGTTGGCAAAATGTGTTTCATAACTGTGTGGCTAGGGATGAAAGATAAAGTAACGATCGCCTCTAGAAGTGACTGCTTTGGCTGATCTCCCCTCCTTCTCAACACATGAACTCTTTCTGTTTAATCATGTTTCTTAGAGTACTAATCTCCACACACACTGATGTTCTGACAGGCCATTGTCATCTTGTTAGCTAACTCTAACATCCTATTAAGTTCTCAAATTTAATGTTTTTTTCTTTCCATCCTTCCTCTTTTCTTCCTCCTTCCCTACCTTCCTCCCTTCCTTCCTTCTCTCATTTTTTAGTGTATATATTTAAGTTATACAACATGATATTATGGACTACATAATGGACAGTAAAAAGTTACTATAGTGAAATTCAGTTACATCTACTGTGTCACATAGTTTATCCATTTTTGTTTTGTATTAATTTTTGGTAGCTAAAATTAATTCATTTATTAGCATGAGTCCCATATACAGTAATATCAGTTGTAATCTTCATGTTGTATGTTGTTAGGTCTCTAAATTTGTTCATCCTACATGCCCATTGTTTTGTATCCTCTGACCTACATTTCCCCATTTCCTCCCTGCTCTGTCCACCACTCCCATCTCTGGTAACCATTGTTTTATTCTATAACTCTGTATTTCTGAATTTATTTATTTTATTCCACATATAGGTGAGGTCATGCAATATTTTTTTCTTCGTGTGGCTTATTTCAGTTAGCGTAATATTTTCAACGTTTGTTCACGTTGTGGCAAATGGCAGGATGTCACTCTTTTTAGGGCTGAAATAATATTCCATTTATATATGTATCATAGATACATTTATTCATCAGCAGACACTTAGATTGGTTGTTTTTATCTCTTGGCAATTGTGAATAATGCTACAAATAACAAAGGAGTGCACGTATCTTTATAAGTGGTGATTTTCTTTCCTTTGAGTATATTCCCAGAAGAGGGATTACAGGGATTCAGATTATATTATGATAAAGACTCTATAAGACTTGTTAATAATTAAATGTGTAATGTGATAGAGATCATCCAGAATGGCACTCAGATTCATAAATCTGAATATTTAGATAATACATGTAATGTGATGGTTAAGAGTTTTGGAGAAACAGATTGCAGAGGAATCAGAAAGTCATTTTGAACAAATTAAATGAAATGTCTGATTAAGGTATCCATGTAGAAATTTTGAGTTTAAGGGAGAGAGCAGAGTTGGAAAAATAATTTTTAGCAGCTCCAATATGTAGGCAATTTTTAAAGCATTAATACTGCCTATAATACCAAGTAATGGGTGAAGACCTGAAAAGAAAATATGGCATTCTAATATTTAGTTGTTAGAAAAATCAAGAACCATCATTTATGCAGGAGGGAGGAGAATGATCAGGAAAGGGTCGTGTGCCTGAAAACAGGTAGAAAAAAGGTGTAACATACTTTTTAAAAACACTGTTGATAGGTAGAATTAATTTCATCAACACTGAGGTTGTGAGTGACTTTTACAAGAGTAATTGGGTGAACTGGTGGTCTGAAAGCCTGATTAGTGTGGTTTCCAATAAGAAGGCACAAAAAAAAAAAAGCCAGGTGTGGTGGTGCACACCTGTAATCCCAGCAACTCAGAGTCTGAGACAAGAGGATCACAAGTTCAGAGGCAGCCTCAGCAACTTTAGGGAGGCCTTAAGCAACATAGTGAAACACCATCTCAAAAAAAAAGACAAAAAACAAAAAACAGGACTGGGGATGTGACTTAGTGCTAAAGCACCTCTGCGTTCAATACCTGGTACCAAAAAAAAAAAAAAAAAAAATGCAGGAAAGAAATTAAGATGATAATTTAATAATTCTCTAGGAGTTGAGCATAACATATGTAGTATGCTAAGACTACAAAAACAATGGAGAAAGAAAAATTTAGGAGTGAAAAGAGGAAATTGTGATTAAGTTTCATCAGTGAATGGGAAGCTACATCATTTGTTGAGTGTGTACATGAAGAAGGAACCATTGGAGGGTGGAGGAGAAAGGGAAATGATGCAAAAAAGGTCGAAAAGGATAGAAAACTAACTGAATAAGAGAAAGCGTATTTGTCAGGCAGCTTTAACACCTCACTTGAAAATATTCATAGTTACAGCATGCCAAAGTGCATGCCAAAGTGCATGCCAAAGCCTATGAAAACACATTCTATGAGGCCAGACATACCATTCAAAGTACAAACTGGGCTGGGGGCTGGGGTATAGTTCAGAGGTAGAGTGCTTGCCTAGAATGGGAGAGACCCCTGGGTTCAATCCCAACTACCACAAAAAAGGCCAAACTAAAAACAACAAAAAACTGGACAGGGGTTGTAGATCGGTTTGAGTCCTTCCGTTCTTTCCTCAGCACCATAACAAAACAAAACAACAAAAACACCTGACTTGTATTTTTCTGTGTTTTTAAAAGTGTATTAATTTATTAATTTACTCAGATCTTCAAAATAATGCTCATATTCCATTTCAAATTATTTTTACAGGCATATAAAGCAGTTGTAAATGACGCTACTATATTTAAACTTGAATTACCTTTGAAGCAGAAAGGGTAAGCTTTTAAAAAACAATATTTCAAATATTTAAATTGTTTGGACTATATTACTTGCTACTAAGTCAGCAGAGTATTCTATTTCCCTCTTAGGTTTGTTTTTATTGTTGTTTCTCTAGGATTCTTGCTGTCCTTGGCTATTAAAATGCTTCAATTTATCATTTTTTGTTAATCTTCTTTTATGACCAAAAATATTGTCTTTATCTTTGAAGTAGAAAAAAATTTTTGCACCTAATCTTTTAGAAATTCTGCTTGATTATTTTCCCTTTGCTAGTCACCAAAGGTATTCTATAACATAGAAAGCCCAGAAAATGACTCAATTCACTGTAATGATATAGAAAGGGAAATCAAGTCAGGCATGGTGGCACATGCCTATAATCCCAGCAACTTGGAAGGCTGAAGCAGGAGAATTGCAAGTTCAAAGCCAGCCTTAGCAATACAGCAAGACCCTAAGCAATTTAGTAAGATCCTGTCTCAAAAAGGGTTTGGGGAATGTGGCTCAGTGGTTAAGCACCTCTGGGTTTAATCCCTGGTACCAAATAAAATAAATAATTAAAAATAAAAAGGAAAATCAATTTCAATGTAGGTTGTATTACCATTTTAAAATTTGATCTCTTTTGGTAGAGCACTTGCCTGGCATGTATGAGGCTCTGGGTTCAATCCCCAGCGCGCCTGCGCGCGGCGCGCACACACACGTACCTTGGTAAGGTGAATTTACATATGTTATGTATAATTTACAGAGCATCTGAGAGTTGAAATTTATGACATCTTTACATGAACCAGTTATAGTCCCTTCAGAGTACAGTACAAGTTGGAACAAAGGTTAATTGAAAAAACTTTCGGTATATTTTCTAGCTGCTAATTACTATTTTAAAAAAATTTTATATATAATGTTAAAATATTTGAAAAATAACATTTTTATTTTTTAGTTGTAGATGGATAAAATACCTTTATTTATTTATATTTATGAGGTGCTGATGATCGAACTCAGTGCCTCACAGATGCTAGGCAAGCACTCTACCACTGAGCCACAGCTGCAGCCCTGAAAAAATCACATTTTTTTATGGAAAAGTAATTTAGGGGTTTTTATTTTAATCTTTTCATTTTTCCTTTTTTGAGCTACATAAGTTGAATAGGATTACAGTAGAAGACATCTGAGCTGGGTGCAGTGGTGCACACCTGTAATCCCAGCAATTTGGGAAGCTGAGGCGGGAGGATCACATTTGAGGCCAGCCTCAGCAACTTAGTGAGGCCCTGTCTCAAAATATAATAAAAGTTCTGGCACTGTGATTCCATGATAAAGTCCCTGAGTTCAATCCCCAGTACCAAAACAAACCAAAAAAACCCCAAAACAATAGAAGACATCTGAATCATCACATTATAGTAATTGACATTGTTGAAGCACACAGGTCACATTCTGTCTTAGAAATTATGAAATATATGAAACATTATACTATATTCTTGTGATATCTGTGTGTGATTACATAGATTTTCCTTACCTATATTCAAAAATTTTTTATGAAAAATTCAAACTTACAATAAAGTTACAGTAAATTTGCTTTATGAAATATGTATCTCCCCTAAATACATCCATCAGTCAGCTTTTTTTTTAAAATATTTCAGTTGTAGATGGACAAAATACCTTTATTTTATTTATTTTTGTGTGATGCTGAGGATCGAACCCAGTGCCTCACACATGCTACCATTGAGCCACAACCCCAGCCCTCCATCAGTCAGCTTAAGTGCATTTCTAAAGAAGTTGTAGACATTGATAATCTTCTTCCTTGAACACATTAGCATCAATTCATTAATTGAATTTGATATTTGTTTTGAGGTAAAGTTACATAGACATTTGCGTAAATCTTAAGTGTTCAATTTGAGCCAGACTTAACAAATACATACACTCCTATTAAGATATACAGTATCTCCATCATCTTAGAGCATTGCCTCATATCTGTTCCCTGTTAAGTGCTACTCTATCTTCTTTCGGAGGCAGCTATTGGTATAATTATTTGAGTAGAGATAGGTTTTGCCCTATCTAGGACTTCATATAAATGGAATCATACACTGTGTACTTTTTATGTATAAAACTTCTTTCATTCAGCATTGTGTCTTTGAGATTTTTCCATTTTTGGATGTAACAGTTTGTTTTCCAAAAAGATCGTACTGTTTTACACTTTCACCAACAAAGTATCAGAGTGCCATTTGATCCTCATTCTCACCAGTGTTTTGGTGGTGTCATTTTAATTTTAGTCATTCCACATGTCTGTATTTGTATCATGATAGTTTTGATACCCTTCTTCCTCACGCTACTGATGCTAACCAATTTCGAGTGTGTGTTTTTTCTTTCTTTTTGGAATTCTTATATTTTTCTTAAAAATGTCTTCAAGGGGGCTGGGGAGATGGCTCAGTTAGTAGAGTGCTTGCATTGTAAGCATAAGGCCCTGGATTCGATCCCCAGCACCCCTCAAAAAAAAAATGTCTTCAAGATTTTATTTTTTGCCTATTTTCTATTTGATTTTTTTTTTAATCAGTGAGTTATTAGGTATATTCTGATCATAGGTTCTTTTAAAGGCACATGCTTTTTCAAAAAAAATTTGTTGCTTTTTGTGTCTTATCTAGAAAATTCATTTCTGCTTCAGCCCTAGGACATGAAGATGTTCTTTGTTTTCTTCTAGGAACTTTATAATTTTAGCTTTCATAGTTACATCTAAGATCCATCTTAAATTAATGGTTGTGTATGTTATGAGTTTGGGATTGAATTTCTTTTGTTTGTTTGTTTACCATATGGTTAGTAAGTGGTTTCAGAACCATTTGTTGGAAAGACTTTCCAGTCCCAAACACATTACCTTTCCACAAAAAACTTAGGTAACTTAAAAATGTTCATCCATTTCTGGGCTCTCTGTTCAGTTCCAGTGATTTATTTGGGTTTTTCTAGGCTATTATCACATAATTATGATTAGTATAGTTCTATAGTAAATCTGAAATCTAGGTGATATAATCCCCCTATTCATATTCATGAAGGATTTTAACCTTTCCTTCTGGTCTTCATAGCTTTTATTGCTTACTTTTTTATAAAGTTTGTGATTTCTAATTATGTTGGCCTCATAAGGATTGGAAGTTATTCTCTCTTGGATGTTCTGAAAGGGTTAGTGTAATTGGTATTACTTCTTCCTTAAATGTCTGATAGAATTCATAAGTAAAACCATTTGGGTCTGAAATTTTCTGGTAGAAAGGTTTTCTTTTTTAATATGAGTTCAATTTCTTTAGTAGATAAGAAGGTCTTCAGATTTTGCATTTAATCTGGTTATTTGGTTAAGTTAGGTTTTTAGGAAATTTACTCATTACTTCCTAGTTGTCAAATACATATATGCATAAAGTCATAACTGCTGTGCCCTTATTATCTGTTTCTCATGGCAAATAAGAAAATTTTGTTTCTAGAATCATTTGAGAGTAAGTTGTTTATCATTCCAGAGCATGAGTGTGATTTTCTATAAACATTCACAAAACAACTTCCAAAATCAGGAAATTAACTTTTTTTTTTTTTGTATGATTCCATTTTTTTATTTTAATTTATTTTATTGTAAACAAATGGGATACATGTTGTTTCTGTTTGTACATGGAGTAACAGCATACCATTTGTGTAATCATACATTTACATAGGGTAATGTTTGATTCATTCTGTTATTTTTTCCTTCCCCCCAATCCCTCCCACCCCTCTTTTCCCTCTATACAGTCCCTCCTCCCACCCCCCATTATGTGTCATCATCTGCTTATCAGTGAGATCATTTGCCTTTTGGATTTTTGAGATTGGCTTATCTCACTTAGCATAATATTCTCCAGTTTCATCCATTTGCCTGCAAATGCCATAATTTTATTATTCTTTATAGCTGAGTAATATTCCATTGTATAAATATACCACAGTTTCTTTATCCATTCATCAATTGAAGGGCATCTAGGTTGGTTCCACAGTCTGGCTATTGTGAATTGATCAGCTATGAACATTGATGTGGCTGTATATCTGTAGTATGCTCAAATGGTGGTTCCAATCCAGCTTTCTGAGGAATCTCCAAACTGCTTTCCAGAGTGGCTGCACCAATTTGCAACCCCACCAGCAATATATGAGTGTACCTTTTTCCCCACATTCTTTCCAACACCTATTGTTGCTTGTATTCTTGATAATCGCCATTCTTATTGGGGTAAGATGGAATCTTAGTGTAGTTTCAATTTGCATTTCTCTTATTACTAAAGATGGTGAACATTTTTTCATATGTTTGTTGATTGCTTGTAGATCTTCTGTGAAGCATCTGTTCCCTTAGCCCATTTGTTGATTGGATTATTTGTATTCTTGGTGTAGAGTTTTTTGAGTTCTTTTTATATTCTGGAAATTAGTGCTCTATCTGAAGTATGAGTGGCAAAGATATTCTCCCACTCTGTAGGCTCTCTCTTCACATTGCTGATAGTTTCCTTTGCTGAGAGAAAGCTATTTAGTTTGAATCTATCCTAGTTGTTGATTCTTGCTTTTATTTCTTGTGCTATGGGAATCCTGTTAAGGAAGTCTGATCCTAAGCCAACAAGGTGAAGATTTGGACCTATTTTTTCTTCTATACGATGCAAGGTCTCTGGTCTGATTTCGAGGTCCTTGATCCATTGTGAGTTGATTTTTGTGCAGGGTGAGAGATAGGGGTTTAGTTTCATTCTGTTGCATATGGATTTCCAGTTTTCCCAGCACCATTTGTTGAAGAGGCTATCTTTTCTCCATTGCAAATTTTTGGCCCCTTTGTCTAGTATGAGAAAATTGTATTTATTTGGGTCTGTGTCCGTGTCCTCTATTCTGTACCATTGATCTACCTGTCTATTTTGGTGCCAATACCATGCCGTTTTTTGTTACTATTGCTTTATAGTATAGTTGAAGTTCTGGTATTGCGATACCCCCTGTTTCATTCTTCCTGCTAAGGATTGCTTTAGCTATTCTGGGTTTCTTTTTCTTCCAGATGAATTTCATGATTGCTTGCTCTATTTCTGTAAGGTACATCATTGGGATTTTAATTGGAATTGCATTGAATCTGTATAGCACTTTTGGTAGTATGGCCATTTTGACAATATTAATTCTCCCTATCCAAGAACATGGGAGATCTTTCCATCTTCTAAGGTCTTCCTCAATTTCTTTCTTCGATGATTTGTAGTTTTCATTGTAGACATCTTTTACCTCTTTGGTTAGATTGATTCCCAAGTATTTTATTTTTTTTTTGAGGCTATTGCAAATGGAGTTGTTTTCCTCATTTCCCTTTCGGCTGTTTCCTTGCTTGCATATAAAAATGCTTTAGATTTATGCGTGTTGATTTTATAGCCTGCTATTTTGCTGAATTCATTGATGAGGTCTAGAAGTTTTCTGGAGGAGGTTTTTGGATCCTCTAAATATAGAATCATGTCATCAGCAAATAGTGACAGCTTAAGTTCCTCTTTTCCTATTCGTATCCCTTTAATTTCTTTAGTCTGCCAAATTGCTCTGGCTAGAGTTTCGAGGACAACGTTGAATAGAAGTGGTGAAAGAGGTCATCCCTGTCTTGTTCCCGTTTTTAAAGGGAATGGTTTCAGTTTTTCTCCATTAGGAATGATGTTGGCCATGGGCTTAGCATAAGTAGTCTTTACAATGTTCAGATATGTTCCTAGTATCCCTATTTTTTCTAGTGTTTTGAGCATGAAGGGGTGTTTTATTTTGTCGAACGCTTTTTCTGCGTCAATTGATATTACCATATGATTCTTATCCTTAATTCTTTTGACATGATGGATTATGTTTATTGATTTACGGATGTTAAACCATCCTTGCATTCCAGAGATGAACCCCACTTGATCGTGGTGCACGATTTTCTTAATATGCTTTTGGATACAGTTCGCCAATATTTTGGTAAGGTTCTTTGCATCTATATTCATCAAGGATATTGGTCTAAAGTTTTTTTCCTTCATGTGTCTTTTCCTGCTTTGGGTATGAGGGTAATATTAGCTTCATAGAATGAGTTTGGTAGGGTACCCTCCTTTTCTATATCCTGGAATATTTTCAGAAGTATTGGAATGAGATCTTCTTTGAAGGTCTTGTAGAACTCGGCTGAGAATCCGTCTGGCCCTGGGCTTTTCTTGGATGGTAGGTTTTTAATGGCTTCTTCTATTTCATTGCTTGATATTGGTCTGTTTAAATCGTGTATGTCCTCCTGGCTCAGTTTGGGAGGAGCATATGTCTATAGAAATTTGTCAGTATTTTTGGTAGATTCTATTTTGTTGGAATACAGATTTTCAAAGTAGCTTCTAATTATGTTATGAATCTCAGTGGTGTCTGTCATGATATTTCCTTTTTCATCACGGATTTTAGTAGTTTGAGTTTTCTCTCTCCTTCCCTTTTTTAGTGTGGCTAAGGGTTTGTCTATTTTGTTTACTTTTTCAAAGAACCAACTTTTTGTTTTGTCAATTTTTTGAATTGTTTCTTTTGTTTCAATTTCATTGATTTCAGCTCTGATTTTTAATTATTTCCTGTCTTCTACTACTTTTGCTGTTATTCTGTTCTTCTTCTTCTAGGGCTTTGAGCTGTAATGTTAGGTTATTTAGTTGTTGACTTTGCATTCTTTTCTGGAATGTGCTCCATGCAATGAATTTTCCTCTTAGTACTGCTTTCATAGTGTCCCAGAGATTTTGATACGTTGTATCGTCATTCTCATTTACCTCTAAGAATTTTTTTATCTCCTCCCTGATATTTTCTGTTATCCATGTTTCATTCAATAGCA
Organism: Sciurus vulgaris; assembly: GCF_902686455.1. Classification (NCBI taxonomy): domain Eukaryota; kingdom Metazoa; phylum Chordata; class Mammalia; order Rodentia; family Sciuridae; genus Sciurus; species Sciurus vulgaris. Next base: position 103,709,559 of record NC_136472.1, read on the forward strand.
TATTATTTAGTCTCCAGGTGTTGGAGTAATTTCTGTTCTTTATTTTGTCATTGATTTCTACTCTCAGTCCACAGTCCATTATGATCTGATAGAACACAAGTCAATATCTCTATTTTTTTTGCATTTCCTAAGGGCTGCTTTGTAGCATAACATATGGTCTATTTTTGAGAAGGTTCCATGTGCTGCTGAGAAGAACGTGAATCCGCTCATTGATGGATGGAATATTCTATATAGGTATATTAAGTCTAGGTTATTAATTGTGTTATTGAGTTCTATGGTTTCTTTGTTCAGTTTTTGTTTGGAAGATCTATCTAGTGGTGACAGCGGTGCGTTAAAGTCGCCCAGAATTATTGTGTTGTGGTCTGTGTGATTCTTGAAATTGAGAAGGATCTGTTTGATGTACAGGGATGCACCATTGTTTAGGCCATAAATATTTACTATCCTTATGTCTTCCTGATTTATGGTTCCCTTAAACAGTATGAAATGTCCTTCTTTATCCCTTCTGACTAACCTTGGCTTGAAGTCCACTTTATCTGATATAAGGATGGAAACCCCCACTTTTTTACTGGGTCCATGTGCGTGGTAGGTTTTTTCCCATCCTTTCACCTTTAGTCTGTGGATGTCTTTTTCTATGAGATGAGTCTCTTGCAGGCAGCATATTGTTCCAGTCTAGGTCTTTTGATTGATGAGTTTAGGCCATTAATGTTCAGGGTTATTATTGAGAAATGATTTGTATCCCCAGTCATTTGGCTTATTTTTGGTTTTTAAGTTGGCTTGGTTTCTCCTTTGAGTGGTTTTTCTCTAAGGTATTTCCTCCCTTTGCTGACCTCCATTGTTGTTTTTCATTTCCTCCTCATGGAATATTTTGTTGAGAACATTCTGTAGTGCAGGCTTTCTATTTGTGAATTCTTTTAACTTTTGTTTATCATGGAAGGATTTTATTTCATCTTCAAATCTGAAGGTTAGTTTTGCTGGGTATAAGATTCTTGGTTGGCAACCATGTTCTTTCAGAGCTTGAAATATGTTGGTTCAGGCCCTTCTAGCTTTTAGAGTCTGGGTTGAGAAGTCTGCTGCTATCCTTATTGGTCTCCCCCTGTATGTGATCTGATGCTTTTCTCTCGTAGCCTTCAAAATCCTATCTTTATTTTGAATGTTAGGCATTTTCATTATAATGTGCCTTGGTGTGGATCTGTTGTGATTTTGTGCATTTGGTGTTCTGTAAGCCTCTTGATTTTCCATTTCATTCTTCAGGTTTGGGAAATTTTCTGATATTATTTCATTGAATAGGTTGTTCATTCCTTTGGTTTGTATCTCTGTGCCTTCCTCAATCCCAATAATTCTTAAATTTGGTCTTTTCATGATGTCCCATAATTCTTGGAGATTCTGTTCATGATTTCTTACCATCTTCTCTGTTTGGGCAACTTTATTTTCAAGATTAAATATTTTGTCTTCATTGTCTGAGGTTCTGTCTTCCAAGTGGTCTAGTCTGTTGGTGGTGCTTTCCATTGAGTTTTTTATTTGGTTTATTGTCTCCTTCATTTCAAGGATTTCCATTTTTTTTTTTTTTTTTTTTTTGAGAATCTCTATCTCTTTGTTGAAATGATCTTTTGCTTCCTGCAGGTGCTCTTTCAGCTTATTGGTATTATCATTCATTGCCTGCATTTGCTCTCCTATCTCATCCTTTGCTTCACGAATCATCTTAATCATGTATAATCTGAAGTCCTTTTCTGACATTTCTTCTAACATACTGTCATTGGATTCTATTAATATAGAATCTAGATTTGTTTCCATCATTTTCTTCCCTTGTTTTTTCATGTTGTTCATGTATCTTCCCCTCTAGCAGTGCAGATCTGGGGTATTGCAGATTTCCCCCTATAGGCTTATAGTGGCCCTATAGGTTTCCAAAACCCTTTCTTTAAGGGGAGATCAATATTAGCAGTGCCCAATTCAGACACTATGCAATCGTAGACCAAATAGCCCCTATGAGGACAATAACAAAATTGTCATAATAAACAGAATGAGTTAAAATATTATCTTCAATAAAACAAACAGATTTGCAATGAAGTCTGCAGTTTCTAATGGAGGACCTTTCTAAAGAGGATGCAGAGGGATGGAGAATGTGGCTGTTAATGGGATAAGAAAAGAATATACAGAAGTTCTAGATAATAGAAAGGGTGAGAGTGTAATCAAAAGAAATTGGATGTTAGCATGCAAAAAAGGGAGAAAGAGACTCTCAGGGAACAGGTAAACAAAAGGAAAAGAGAGCAAGAAAAGTAAAGAAATAAAAACTTCAATTTTTCCAATAAGGAGAAAAAAGAAAATCTATGGTATAACAGTCATATAGTTATGAAACCTCCCAGTGTTCAGTAGCCTGATGCATGAGAGGTATCTGACAATGAGCTTCAAGCCTCCAGCAGGCGTCTCAGCATGGGATTTGCCCCACCTAAAGATCAGAGCTATGGCTTCAAGTATTATCCAAGATGGCCGCTCTGGCTTCAAAATGTGTTGGCAAATGGGGAGCTGCAGCTCAGGGTGAGGACGTGGTGAGCTAGAGGTCCTGGAGTCGGGATGCGGTTGGTCAGGCAGGGGTCCTGGAGGTCCGGTGTGTTTGGTGTGGTTGTGGGATCCTGGAGATCGAGTGCAATCAGTTGGTTTGGGGTCCCGGTGATAGCACGCAGTCAGTTGGTCTGGGGGTCCTGGCAGCAGGGTGCAGTCAGTAGATGTGAGGGCCCCAGAGGCAGAGAGTGATCAGTCAGGCTGAGGGATCCTGCAGGTACTGTGACAGTGAACTTCCAGGCAACAGCAGGCAGCTGGTACTCCACTGGTGGTTGACGATCAGTTTGCTGACTGTTGTCAGATGATTGGGAGGTGAACCTCTGCGTTGGGTGATGGATAGGTGTAAGGCAGGCAATGGACCAGCCAGAGGTAGGCAAATGGCAGATGATAGGCGCCTGACAGAGAGCAATCTGCACTCAAAAAAGGCATAGTCGATATGCTGACAGACTGCAGGTGGTCACAACAGACAAATGGGGTAAACAGCAGGGGATCGGTAAGCAGCAAAAACTGCCTCACCAAGAAACAGATATCCTCTGCTTGAAACCAGAGTTATGGAGCGACAAGGAATGCAGCCTCCATCTTGGATCTACCATCTTAGATCCCTCAACTTTTTTTTTTTTTTTTTAAGGAAATTAACTTTGATGTATGCTGCAGTGTAATTGTCAGACCCCTTTAAATTTATTGAATTGACCTTAAATGTTTTTTACAGCAAAGATAGCCAATACAGATTATGTGTTGCATTTAGTAGTCATATCATATTTCTTTGGTCTTTCTTTGTCTGAAACTAGCTTTCTGTCTTTCTTTGACCTTATCACCTTGTACTTTTGAAGAATACAGGCCAGTTATTTTGTAGTGTTCCTTAGTTTGTGTTAATCTGGTCCTTTCTATAATGAAATTCACGTTTGCATCTTTGGCAGAAATGAAACTTTGTGCCAGATTTACCATATGCCTGTAATCCCAGAGACTCAGAAGGCTAAGGCAAGAGGATCAAAAGTTTGAGACAAGATTCCATTCCTCTTCAAATTTTTGATTTGTACAGTGATTTATCATGTTAGTAGGGACTTATGATTTCCTGTTTTGTTCTATAGATTATAATTCTGTAGATAATTATCTTTTGTTGCACAAAAGCTTTTCTTCCTTCCTTCTTTTCTCTGTGCTGGGTATTGAACCCAGGACTTTGTTCATGTGGGGCAGATGATCTGCTGAGCTACACCCTCAGCCTGCTGTACAAGAGCTTACCTTAATGAAATCCTATTTTTCACTTTACATATTTTTTTTGTTGCTTATGCTTATGCTTTCATACCTAAGAATTCGTTTCTAAGTCCAGGTTACGAAGAGTCATCCTTATATTTCTAACATTTTTGTGGTTTTGATTCATACATTTAAGTTATTGATCCTTTTGAGTTAATTTTTTATATGGTATAAGATTAAGGTCTAGCCAAGTGTGGTGGTACACTCCTGTAATCTCTGTGACTCAGGAGACTGAGGCAAAAGGATTGCCAAATTCAGGCCAGTAATTTAGTGAAGCCTAAAGCAACAGTGCGAGGCTCTGTCTCAAAATAAAAAAATAAAAAAGAGCCAGGCATGGTGGCACATGCCTATAATCCCAGCAACTCAGGAGGCTAAGGCAGGAGGATCAAAGCTAGCCTCAACAAAAATGAGGTGCTAAAGAACTCAGAGAGACACTGTCTCTAAATAAAATACAAAATAGGGCTGGGGATGTAGCTCAGTGGTCAAGTACCCCAAAAAATAAAAAATAAAAATAAAAATTATAAAAGAAAGTGCTGGGGATGTGGCTAAGTGGTTAAGCACTTCTGGATTTAATCCATGGTATGGAGAGTTAGAGGGAGAAAGATAGATCAAGGTCTAACTTCATTCTTTTGCATATGAATATTCAGTTGTCCCTGTCCCTGTTGAGTGGTCTTAGCCCCATTACCAAGAATCAGTTGGCCATGGATCTGTTTGTTTCTAGGTGCTTAATTTAATTCCATTTGTCTATATGTCTGTCCTTAAGTTGGTACCATTCTGTTTTATAACTATGACTTTGTTAGTGAGCTTTTAAATGAGGACATGCGAATGTTCCAACTTTGTCCTTTTTCAGATGTTTTGGTTTTTTTTTTGAGTTCCCTTTCAGCTCCATTGAATTTGTGGATTGGCTTTTCCATTTTGTGAAAAAAAGGCCACTGGAATTTTATAGGGAATGCATTGAATTGGCAGCTTGTGTTGGGCTGTTAACATCTTAATTTTATGTCTCCCAGGGCATGAAAGTGTGATGTCACTCTGTTTATTTAGATCTTCTTTTATTCCTTTCAGTAATGTTTTCTAGTTTTTAGTGTCTTTCACCTTCTTGGTTAAAATTATTCCCAGATGGTATTTTAAAAAATTATTTTCTTAATTTCCTTTTGGATTATGTGTTGCTGGTATATAAAAATATAAATGATGTTAATGCTATTTTGTACTATGCAGTTTTCCTAAATTCATTTATTAGCCCTAATGGCTTTTTTATGGGTTCTTCTAGATTTTCTATACACAAAGTCATGACATCTGAAAATAGATACTTTAACTACTTCCTTTCAAATTTGGATGTCTTCTGTTTCTTTTTCTTGCCCAGTTACTCTTACAAGGAATTCTGGTACAGTGATTCATGTCATTGGTGAATTCAGATATCCTTATCTTTTTATTGGTTTTAGGGGACTTGTTCTCAGTTGCTCACCACTATAATGTAAGCTGTAAGTTTTTTATAATCTCATTATTTTTAATAGTACCATGGCATTCTGTCTGGTAGGTGTGCTCTTGTTTATTTAACTGATCCTGCACCAATTTCCAATGTTTGCTGCTACCTTTAATGCTACAGAGGAATAATATTGTACATTCATCATTTTACATAAGTGAAACCTGCATTTTCAAGATAGTTTCCCAAAAGTGAGGATTGCTTAATCTTCTTTATTTTCAGATTCTAATATTACCATATCCTTTAGCTCCAGATTAAAGTAAAAATTTTCTGTGGAACAAAATGAATATCAATAGCTGACCCAGATAGCAGACCATATGTGTTGAGGCTTTCAGAGGTAGGGTAGGTAATCTTCTAGAAGTATAAACTTTTACTAGCTTCCAGGTTATTTGGGAGACTCACTTCTGAGGAGAAGAACCACCAGTGTTTCCACTGTAATAACAACTAGAATGATGAAGTAAAATTTAGTAATTTTAATGTTATCAAAGAGCTACAGAAACAGCTATGATGAGAGAATGGAAACTTAACAGAATGTGAGAAAACCTTTTAGAGGTTAACTGAGAATTTGTAACTGTTCCTTAAAGAGAAGTAGAAGCTGAAAATGTAAGTTTAGTTCAGACTGAGAAATGCTGCTGGGAGCAAGAGAAAGATTTGGTGATCACACAAGACAGGAGAGACAAAACCCAGTGAACTCTAATTGAAAACCAAGGAGGAACATTGTTTAAATTCAGTGGCTAACCAGAGGAAGACAAATTCTTAGCAGAACTGCAACCCAACCTTGAACCAGCTCAGTTCCTAATTGGATTAAAGTGGTCAGCTCCTTCCCATAGGGATTGGATTGTCACAGGAGTTCAATACTGACCTCAGCAGTATTTGCACTACAAAATATTTGAAGAGATGAATAGATTCTCATGTTGTTAGTGCGAATTGCCTATGTTGAGGGTTACAGAAAAACTTTCCTAGAGCATGAGTATATTAGGTGTGGATACTTTCAAGGAAATTAATTCCTAATCTTTGTCTTCTGTGTCCACTTCTTTTTAAAACTGAGCTCTGTGATGTAACCATCATGTAGCAGTTTTTCCTTTCCACTCCCACAATTAGCCATCCACACTTCTCAAAGGAAGCAATACCTCTCAGCATTCATACCATAGTATTTTGTGTCTGTATAAAAAAGCCTCCAGGTTGCCTAAGAAGGTATTTGACATATGGTATTGATGTACAGAAAATGAATTTCTAATGAATTATGTATCAGAGCCTTTGCAAGTTGGATAGTTTATAATTACTCACTATTGAAAATATGAATTGTTAAAATTAAACTTTAATGTTAGGTCAACTTTTTTTTTTTTAAACAAATGATTCAGGAAAAATTTGACATCATAAGAAAAATTTATTCTGGTCCCATCAGCTTACTTACATGATTAAGATTTTTCAGGGCAAAGACATTATTAAAATAAGTAGAGCTGGGCACAGTAGCGCACACCTGTAATCCCAGCAGCTCAGGAGGCTGAGATAGGAGGATCATGCATTCAAAGCCAGCCTCAGCAACTTACGGAAGCACTAAGCAATTCAGTGAGGCCCTGCCTCTAAATAAAATACAAAATAGGGCTGGGGATGTGGCTTAGTGGGCAAATGCCCCTGAATTCAATACCAAAAAAAAAAAAGAGAGAGAAATTGGAAATCACCCCTGGGAGACTGGAAAGTCAGTGTTTCCAGAAGCCTTTTGATCACCAATGTTGCCTGCCTGTGCTACCCCTCCCAAAAAGCCACAGGCAGGGAATTGCTAATTAATGCCCCTTGGGCCCCAGCCTTTCTGAATCACTCCATTTGTCCCTCCCTCTACCCAATCTGCTTCTTACCTTTTTGCTGTCTCACTGGCATCTCCTGGGCCTAGTCACTATAGGTAGAAAGGAGAAAGGTAAGTGGGGAGAGAACAGGAGAACAAAGGAGACCCTAATCTATAAAAGATGCGGGGTCACTCACTTCTTGGGATTCTAGAACGTCAGCCATGGTCCTCATCTTCCTCCCAGAAGAAGTCTGTATTATTACCTTAAATAAAACCTGCTTAATATGCTTGCCTTGACGTGCATCTCTGGTGTTATGCTTTAACATCTGAGAAAGCAGAACTTACCACCAATAAATGGCAATATCACCAACATAGGAGAATTGCAAGTTCCAGGCCAGCCTCAGCAAATGAGATCCTGTTTCAAAAAATTAAAAAGGTCTGGAGGTGTGGCTTACTGATAGAGCACCCCTGGGTTCAATCCCCATCATCACCCCCCCCACACACACACACAAAAGGCATAATTGGGAGGAGGAGAAATTTCATTCATCAAATTAAAAATCAACATATCAGGGACTAAGGATTTACATGTTTTTCTGTTTTAGCAGATATCTGAATAAAATCTTTGTATGTGAATAAATATCTGAATAAATAAAGGTATCTGAGTAAAGATCATTGCAACCCTGAATTAGGGTTAGGCAAATAGGTACTACTCACACGGTAAAATTTAAGGAATTTCTCATTCTCAGGCTCCAGTAGGAGTAGGGTAGCACTTACAGGACCCCACGAATGAGTGCCTCCATAAATTATGTACCCTAGATATCTTGCTCACCTTAACCCCATTCCTGATCCCTGGATTACTCCACATAAGAATTTTGCTGTTCAACATAAAGAATTAGTTTCTGGAAAATATTGGCTTTAGAAAAAAAAAAGCTTTGCAAATATTAATCATTTTTCATCTCTGGTTTTGTTTTTCAGAGTGGGATTGAAAACTCAACCTGAATCAAAATGCCCTGAATTGCTTGCCAATTACTGTGACATGTTGCTAAGAAAAACACCATTAAGCAAAAAACTAACCTCTGAAGAGATTGAAGCAAAGCTTAAAGAAGTGGTATGTAAATTTTTTGTATTTTAGATAGCTAGTTGCTTTCATTCTTTTGTCTTCTGCTTATTAGCATAATGGTAATAAGCCAAGGAAAAAAGAAGTAAAGGTAGAGGACAAGTATAAAGAAAAAGGATCACAGAGAAAACTAGTATCAAAAAAAGGGTGAGGGTGGGTTGGGGAGGAGATAAGTAGAAAAGAAAATTGGGAAAGATCCATTGATTTTTATTTAACTGGGGATTGAACTCAGGGGTACTCCACCACGGAGCCACATTCCCAGCCCTATTTTTTGTATTGTATTTAGAGAGAGAATCTCACTGAATTGCTTAGTACCTTGATCCTCTTGTCTCAGCCGAGCCGCTGGGATTACAGGTGTGTGCATCTGGCATATTGTTACATATTATGTGAAGTCTTAAAAACTGTTTCTTGACGCTAAGAGGTTATTTTGTTAGTCTCAAATTTGCTAACTTTTAAAGCAGTGGAGTAGTATATCAGGACTGATTTTTCAGAGATGAATAATTTAGTAGGCTTCTATCTGTATGAACTTAGAGAATTTTGACATTGAGGGGATATGGAAAGGCTTAAATGAGACAGATGGCTAAGAATATATAAGAATTGAAAGATATATTGCTGATGGGGTTGCACATTAGTGCAGCCAATCTGGAAAGCAGTGTGGAGATTCTTCAGAAAGCTTGGAATGGAACCACCATTTGACCCAGCTATCCCACTCCTCGGCCTATAACCAAAGGACTTAAAAGCAGAATACTACAAAAATGCAGCCACATCAATGTTCATAGCTGCTCAATTCACAATAGCCAGATTGTGGAACCAACCTAGATGCCCTTCAATTGATGAATGGATAAAGAAACTATGGTATATTTATACAATGGAATATTACTCAGCCATAAAGAATAATAAAATTATGGCATTTGCAGGCAAATGGATGAAACTGGAGAATATCATGCTAAATGAGATAAGCCAATCTCAAAAAACCAAAGGAAGAATGATCTCGCTGATAAGTGGATGATGACACATAATGGGGGGGCAAGAATGGAGGAAGGAGGGACTGTATAGAGAGAAAAGAGGGGTGGGAGGGTAGGGGGAAAAAATTACAGAATGAATCAGACAACATTGCCCTATGTGGATGTATGATTACACAAATGGTATGCCTTTACTCCATGTACAGAGAATCAACATGTATCCCATTTGGTTTACAATAAAAATTTTAAAAAATTTTAAAAAAGAATTGAAAGTAACTTTTATGTGATATTATTTCTTGGGGATTTGGGTCTCACCAACAGTGCAAAGTGAACCTTTTTCTCCACAACCTCTCCAGCATTTAAAATTATTTGTATTCTTCTTTTCTGTGCAGCTCTTGGTACTTAAATATGTACAAAACAAAGATGTTTTTATGAGGTATCACAAAGCTCACTTGACAAGACGACTTATATTAGACATCTCTGCCGATAGTGAAATTGAAGAAAATATGGTAGAGTGGCTAAGAGTAAGTAAAATTTTTTTAAATATTTGGTTTTTTAATATCCTTACATGGTTCATAAATGTGGTGATACTATTAATGTCAAAGATATAGTGATGTTTTAGTAAGAGTACAATATAGACTTGTAAAATTAAGCAATACCTAATAAAGCACATTTTCTTAATGAAGACAGTAAAGCACCTTTGTTTCTACTGTTTCATTGCCTTTTGACACACTCTTGTTTAAAATTACCTTATTAAATAGACCACAGGACAAATAATTTCATTCTTCATGATACCTGGGATTAAACCCCAAGTTTTGTGCATGCTGTACAAGAGCTCTACCGTAGAGCTACTGCCCCAGCCTTTTTTAATTTTGAGACAGGGCCTCAAATTTATAATCCTTCCCAAGTAGCTGGGATCACAGGCATGTACCACCACAACCAGTAAATAAATAAATTCATTTTCAAGGTATTTTCAGTACTAAATGCTTAATTATAAAGCCATTTATAAATAAAAAACAACAAATAGCTCAGATATATCTTTTGATAGCAGAAAGAGCCTTTAGATGATGGCTTCTTTAGGGTAATCAGTGCTAATTATAACTAAATTCTCATGTGAAAATATTTTAGTTTATTCCTTTCACTTCATTTTAATTTATGTATACATACATAAATTATTTCTATATACATATATTTATATGTATGTATATAAATAAAAAGGATGTTTTAAATTACAGATAGTCATACTTTACATGGCATTTGGGATAGTAATTTTACTACCAAGTGAAACTGCATAGTTGGAAAAATAATGATTGTTCTGTGACTTTTAAAAAAATTTTGTCAAAACATTCAAAACTTATTGTCATATGTATAGGAAGATGGAAAAATAGCAAAACTAATTGTATGTATATATATATATATATATGTACGTATATGTGTGTGTGTATAACAACAAAGTGTCAAAAATATATATATAGGGCTGGGGAGATAGCTCAGCTGGTAGAGTGCTTGCCTCGCAAGCACAAGGCCCTGAGTTTGATCCCCAGTACCGCCAAAAAAAAAAAAATATATATATATATATATATATATGTATATATATATAAAACAACAAAGTATCAAATAGCCCAATTAAAAATGGGTGAAGGATTTGGAGAAACCTTTTTTTTTTCTCAGCCCTGAGGATTGGGCATTTTGCTTCTGAACTACATCCCCAGCTCTTTTAATTTTTTTTACTTTGATTGAGAGAGAGTCTTGCTGAGTTGCCAGGGCTGGCCTCAAACTTGGCAGTTTCCAGCCTCAGCATCCCAAGTAGCTGGGGTTGTGAATAGACATTTCTTAAAGAAGATGAATAGTGCATGCAGAGATGCTCAACATTAGTAATCTTTAGTGAAGTGGAAATCAAAATCACTGCATATCTCCACTATAATAATCACTTTATCCTCACTATAATAACTAAAATAAAAAGTACAGATGAAAACAAATGTTTAGGAGAAAGAAGAGAAATTGGAACTCTGGTAAGCTGCTGTTAGGATATAATATAGGGCAGCCACTTCAGAAAAATGATAGTTCCTCAAAAAGTTAAAGGGACTTTGTTAAACAGACTTGATGCAGCAATTCCTCTCCTAGGTATTCTTCTGAATACATATGAGGAAAAAAAAAAAATATATATATATATATATCTCCATGAAATTTTTTGTATGTGGATGTTCCTGTCAATATTTTTTTTAATTTTTTCATTGTCAGTGTACCTTTATTTAATTTATTTATTTATATGTGGTACTAAGGATCGAACCCAGGGCCTCACAAATGCCAGGCAAGTGTTCTACCACTGAATCACAACCCCAGCCTCCTGGCAATATCATTTAGAAATAATGCCAAATGTTAACAAGCTAATGAAGGAACAAAATGTTTACCCAAACAATAGAATATGACTTTTTAAATTAAAACAACTTTTTTTATACATGTATATAGGGTAATAATGTCTGTCTTATTCAACCGTTCTTCCCATCTCTACCACTTCACTCCTCCCATCACTGTCCTCTGCATAATCCAAAGTTCCTTCATTGTTCCCTACCTACCCCCAACTATGGATCAGCATCCACTCATCAGAGAAAACATTAGGCCTTTGGATTTTTGGACTGGCTTATTTTACTTGTTATGATATTCCCTAGTTCCATCCATTTACCTGCAAATGCCAGAATTTCATTCTTCTTTAAGGCTGAGTAATATTCCATTGTGTATATGTACCAAATTTTCTTTATCCATTCATCTGTTGAAGGACATCTAGATTGGTTCCATAGTTTAGCTATTGTGAATTGAGCAGCTGTAAACATTGATGTGACTGTTTTACTGTAGTATGCTGATTTTAAGTCTTTTGGGTATAAACCAAGAAGTGGGATAGCTGGGTCAAATGGCGGTTCCATGGAATATGACCTTTCAATAAAAAGAAATGAAGTACTGACACACACAAGCATTTGGATATACTTAGAAAATATTATAATACTGAAGTGAAAGAAGCCAATCACAAACCATATATCATACAGTTCCAGTAAAATGAGATGGGTAGGGTAGGCAAATCTACAAAGACAAAAATATATATATTAAGTGGTTTACAGAAATTGGGGCCAGAAGTGGAAATGGGGAGTGACTACAAATAAATATGGGTCTGTTTTTAGAGTAACAAAATGTTCTAAAATTTGTGGTGATGGTTGCTCAACCCTATAAATATTCTAAAATTCACTAAGTTGTACACTTTAAAAGTATGAATCTTATGGTAGGTGACTTATGTGTCTTAATAAAGCTGTCATTCAAATGAAGATTAGTTTGAATAGCAGTTGCCTGCCTCCATTTCTACCATGCCACTTACCACTTTTCTCATTTACGTCAACAACTTTCTTTCACTAAGATCTTATACCTCCATATATAATGAATGCTCAGCATTGAGAATATTAACATTACAACAATCTGTTAGTTTTGTTCTATAACTCCATTTATGTTCTCTTTTTTTCATTTCCAACATTATTACTTTTTTTTTTTTTTTTTTTCCAGTACTGGGGATTGAAGAGGCACTCTACCACTGAGCTAGAGCTATATCCCTAGTCTTATTTTGAGACCATGTTGCCAAAACTAGCTTAGAACTTTCCATCCTCCTCATATTCACCCTTCCTGGAATTATAGGGATTTGCCAGTGCACCCAGCAACATTATCACTTTTTAATTTTCTAATATACTTTTATCATCTTTGTTGTCAATTGCCTCTTGATTATCCATTTTTGTAAAATATGTAGTTTTATCTCTGTAAAACAAAGTTGCAACAAAACTACACACTTTGCTATCTATGGGTGAATTGAATAAACAAATGACCAATCGTTTTTTAATAAAGTAGTGTTTGTTAGCTGATCATGTTGTGCTTCTGATAAGTTTTTTCGTTTGTTTGTTTGTTTGTTTGTTTGTTTGTTTGTTTGTTTGTATTTGGGATGCTAGAGATCTAGCCCAGGGCCTTGAATATGGAAGGTGAGCTCTCTACCACTGAGCTACACCCCCAACTCTGTGCTTCTGTTACTTTTGTCATGACTTATGGATTGAGAAACTAGAAGTGAAGTTTTGTACTTTACACAAGTACATTTATTATATAGTAGCACCTGAGGTTGAGCTGTGTTGTTGAGAACTGATGTTAAAACTATTCTGTAAAATTTGTGCAGACTGAAATTGTGTAAAGCAAGGACTACCCTCACTATCCTATTTTGTTTCTGAGAGTCAAATTAAGGGAGAAAAGAAAATTTTTTATTGAAGCATATAAGACAGTTTTCTGTTAAAATTTTTAATTTTTTTCTGGTAGTATATTAGATTATACATTTATCTTTTTTGTTTTTGGTTTTTGTAGGAAGTCGGTATGCCAGCAGATTATGTAAACAAACTTGCTAGAATGTTTCAGGACATAAAAGTGTCTGAAGATTTGAACCAAGCTTTTAAGGAAATGCACAAAAATAATAAGTTGGCTTTACCAGGTATTATTTTATAATTACATATGTGTGTATGTATTTTAAACTTTTAAAAAAGAATATCTTTGTTTCTGATAATTAAAGCTAAATAGCAGTAATAGATCCAGAAAGGTTATGAGGTTCACATTCCTGGAGACATCTATCAAAGCAGAATGTTACATTTGCAAATCTAGTTTTTGAAACAAAAGGATACTTACAACAAAATCTTTAGAGACTTGTTTATTTTTTACCCAATTTAATCTATTTTATTTTTAAAATTTTATCTGTTGTCAAGATTGTTTAATATTTTTTGATATTCTGCCCTTTAGCTGATTCAGTTAATATAAAAATTCTGAATGCTGGTGCCTGGTCAAGAAGCTCTGAGAAAGTCTTTGTCTCACTTCCTACTGAACTGGAGGATTTGATACCTGAAGTAGAAGAATTTTATAAAAAAAATCATAGTGGTAGAAAACTACATTGGCATCATCTCATGTCAAATGGAATTGTAAGTAGGTGATACGTTAGTTCAGGTTTCTGTTTGGGTGAAAGTAGAACTCCAAATAAGAATTACTTAAAATAGATTTTCTGCTTCTCTCACAGATAAAAATTTTCACAGGAATAGTGGATCTGTGCCATGAAATTGTTAGTGATTTAGTCTTCTGATTGCACCATCATGCTTCTGTTATTGTCCTTATCAACAGGACCCCATATGATCCCCACTTTGTATGTCTTCCTGACAACAGAAAGGAAAAGGAAAAGGTGTACCTTAATTTAAAGGCAGCTTCTAGAAGTTTCCTCCATTATTTCCACTTTCATCACATTGAACAGAACTCAGTCACAGCCACATTCTGTTAGAGGGAAAGCCAAGAGATGAGTCATTAAGTTTTGTTAAAATTTTCATTACCTCTAAGAAAGGAATAATGCAAATATTGGAAGACTGTCTTTTCACATATGATCTCATGTAACGGATATTTTATTAGGTAGATGGTAATCATTATGAAGAGCTTCTTATTAAAATTTATCTTATCTATTATAGATAACATTTAAGAATGAAGTAGGTCAATATGATTTGGAGGTTACCACGTTTCAACTGGCTGTCTTGTTTGCATGGAACCAAAGACCCAGAGAGAAAATCAGCTTTGAAAATCTAAAACTTGCAACTGAACTCCCTGATGCTGAACTTAGAAGGACTTTATGGGTTGGTTTGTTTTATTTATTTCGTTTATCAAATTGTATTCTGGAAGTTTGTGGTTAGTTTTTTTGGTTTTTTTGTTTTATTTTGTTTTGTTTTTTGGTGCACTGGGGATAAAATCCAAGGCCTCACACATGCTAGGCACACACTCTACCACTGAGCTACACCCCAACCCTTGTGAATTTTTGAGTCCATAACACTCTCAAAATGACATTTTAACCAAGAAAAATAGAAAAATTAGATATTCTGGAAAAAAGAAATTGAAAAAATAGGTAAGTTACCATGACAGAGAAAGGCAAAAAAAGGAGAAAGATTGAATTGGTATTTTTTACCTGTGAGTAGTCATCCCAAAGACATGTATGTACTATACTTACTTTTTATACCAAGAATTACAAAGAATTAATGATGACTAAAATCTAAGAGAATACGTCAGATCTTTTGAGAATTTATAAAATCTACTCATCAGCTTTTTACTTTGTAACTACTTTCTGTCTTTCATAAGCAACTTATAAGTTTCAAAATAAATTATTTCCTATGGAGGTAAGGTCAGGTATATAACTGACAAGTGGAATTTGCTACTGTCCTATGTGACCAATTCTAATTCCTTATTTTCCTATAAAGGGAATATTTATTGCTTCCTTGTAACCAACACTTTTCTCCTGTTTTTTCTGCATGGTATATTTAAATTGTTATATTCATGGAGGTACCAAATACAAATTTGGATTGTAAATTTGTGTTTATAATCCTTTCTTGCTTATATTGGTTGTGTTGGAGAATTGATCTTAATATCCCGTACTGTTTCTAAATACTAATTGTTTTCTCTTTATTCTTCATAGTCTTTAGTAGCTTTCCCAAAGCTCAAACGGCAAGTTTTACTGTATGAACCTCAAGTGAACTCACCCAAAGACTTTACAGAAGGTACCCTCTTCTCAGTGAACCAGGAGTTCAGTTTAATGTAAGGTTTATGTTGGTCGATATAAAATAAAAATGCCTTGTTTGACTTTTAGTTTTTTTTTTTAGCAAAATAATTTTTATTTACATGATATTTATAACAATGGCTATATATTATCATCAATTGAAATTTGTCATTTAGTGTTTTATTAAAATTATTAGGGAGCCAGAGGGTAGGGTCAGAGGGCAGAGGTGGGTGGGGCCTCTGGGAAAAACATACATTAATGAACTTGAGATATTTACTTCTTTACCATATTTTTATGGACATATTTTTGGTGTCTGATATTATACTATATTGCCCTTCCTCTTTAAAGTAAACTTTCTTTTGTGCTATAAAGCAACTTTATCCAGGCAGAGCATTTTTCCCTAAAGATTAATTAGATAATGTTGAATTACAACCCATGTCTCTTCAATTATCTAATGAATTATTTTCATGGCAATATAAATTATCAAATTTCTTATAAGAAATCATTATGAGAGGAATAGGATTTGTTTAAAGGTGTATGTTGGTTATTTGTTATTTCTTAATTTTTAGAATATTTCTAAATCTTTTCTCTCAGCTACTGTTGCTATAATACAGTGTTTGAAAGCCCTTTCACTGAGCAATGTTTTTTACAGAAAAAATGCAAAAGTTCAGAAAAGAGGTAAAATCAACTTAATTGGACGCTTGCAGCTCACTACAGAAAGGATGAGAGAAGAAGAGAATGAAGGAATAGTTCAACTAAGAATATTAAGAACCCAGGTTTGTGATATTATGATAAAATGTCTAAGTCTTAGGGTTTTTTGTTTGTTTAAATCTTCAAACTATCTAGGCTCACTGATACATACCTGAATCTCAACTACTTGGGAGGCTGAGACAAGAGGATCATAAATCTAAGGTCAGCCTTGGCAACTTAGCAAGACCCTATCTCCACATAAGAAATTCAAAAGGCTGGTGTAGCTCACTGGTAAAGTACCCCTGGGTTCAACCCCTGGCTAGGGATTGGGGGGTACAGGGCGGATTTTTTTTCTTTAGGAATATGATACCTTCTTTGTGTGTGTGTGTGTTTGTGTGTTCCGATTAGTTATATATGACAGCAGAATGCATTTCGAATTATTGTACACAAATGGAGCACAACTTTTTATTTCTCTGGTTATACATGATGCAGAGTCATACCATTCATGTAATCTTACATATACAGAGGGTAATATGAGTATCCATCTCATTCCACCATCTTTCCCATTCCCTCCCCTTCCCTCACTCCCTGCTGCCCAATCTGAAGTTGCTCCATTTTTCCCTTGCCCCCTATTCCCATTATGGATCAGCATCCACATATCAGAGAAAATATTTGGCCTTGGTTTTTGGGGATTGGCATATTATTTCATTTAGCATGATATTCTCTAACTTCATCCATTTACCTGCAAATGCCATAATTTCATTCTTCTTTAAGGTTGAATAATAGGAATATGATACCTTCTGAACACGATAAAGGATACTCATTTTAAACTAACATGATAATTTTAACTTTGAAAAAGTTTTTAAAGCCAAATTGTCCCAATTTACTATTTTTTATTTAAAATTATTTAAAACTTCTGACCAGTATAATAAAATATGAACCAAGAGGAAAAAGTAAAATTTTTCATTACTTATAAATCCTATAATTTGACAAAGTAGCACAGAAAAAAATGAATTGAAAAACTTAATTGGCAGGGCACAGAGGTGCATACCTGTAAGGTTGGTCGAATCTGTGGATGTGGAACCTATAGACACAAAGGGCCAAATGTATTTTTTCTTTTTCTCTTTTCACATTTCCTTTAGAACAAATTCTAATCTCCACTAAGGTAGATAAGATGCCTTTTGTAAGCTAAGAAGATGGCTTATACTAGAAAAAGTAAAAGAGAAAAGGATATTTACCAATTTCAGATAACCTGTATTGCAAGATTAATAATAATTACAGAAATTGCCAAGAAAAACATTGATGAGGAAGGGGGGGATGAGAATAGGAAAAATAGTATAATGAATTGGACGTAACTTTTCTGTGTTCATATATGAATATACACAACCAGTGTAACTCCCCATCATGTACAACCTCAAGAATCGGAAGTTACACTGAATGTATGTGTAACATGTCAACTACATCCTACTGTCGTGTATCTAAAAAGAACAAGAAAAAACATTGATGAAATTGACTTATGGGCTGCAGTTGTGGCTCAGTGGTAGAACACTACTTGCCTAGCATGTGTGAAGTAATGGGTCAGTTCTCAGCACCCCATACAAATAAACAAATAAAGATTCATCAACAACTAATAAAAATATTTAAAAAGAAAAGAAATTGACCCTATGAAAAAAATACTTATTTTTTTTATGAACATGAAAAACATGTACTTGCCACAAAAGTAAATAGAGCAAGAGCAAATAGAATGGCTGATAGAGCACAAATACATCAGAAGAGATGGATTCAATATCAACACTTTCATATATATGGCATAATTTTGAATAACATAGACATTATTAAGAACCCAGATTATGGTCTCAGGTGTAGCTCAGTGGTAGAGTGCTTGCGTAGCATGTGTGAGGCACTGGGTTCAATTCTCAGCACCACATAGAAATAAATGAATAAAACAAAGATCTATCAACTTCTAAAAAAAAAAAAAAAAAAAAATTTTTTTAAAGAATACTATTACTTTAAAAAAAAAAAGAAAATCCCAGATTTTGGAGTACTTGGGCAGAAAGTTACCAGTTAGAGCTACGAGTTACCAGTTTGTATTAACTGAATTAATACAAACTAAAAGTAATATTTATAGCAAATATAACTTATTAATCTGATAAATATTTTATAAATAGTACTTATTTTTAAAATAGTACTGTTATACAAAGAAATAACTGAATACAGGGAATTTGTGCATACATGGTTTGTTATATCATAATTGATGTTAGACACAATATTGGGTTATACACATACTGTGTTCACAGGTAAGATGAATTTTAAAATGTGTGTGGTGTATTTAAAGAAATGAAAAGATGTGTATTTCAGATGAGAGATTCTGGGTAATCTTGCTTTTCCTTATTTTCAGAATCTCTATAATCAGATTATCTTTCATGAGGAGTGAAAAAAATGTTTAAGTAAATAAACTTATGTGGGTGTTTCTGTTTATTTTTTTGTTTTTGGTACAGGGGATTGAACCAGGGTGTTCTATCACTGAGCTACATTCCTAGACCTTTTTATTTTTTATTTTGAGACAGGGTCTCACTAAGTTGCTGAGGCTGACCTGGAACTTGCAATCCTTCTGCCTCAGTCTCCCCAGTTGCTGGTATTACAGGCATGTGCCACTGTGCTTGGCTAATAAATTTACTTTTTGTAAGTAAATATTGGTCTTAGGATTAATTCCCTAGTAATTGCTGTTCATTCCGACAGATGTGGGATAGAGGATGAAATACATATAAAAAGTCATTTTTCATTTTGCTTTACTTAATCTTTTAAAACCCCTTTTTTTTCTTTTTTCTTTTAGGAAGCTATCATACAAATAATGAAAATGAGAAAGAAAATTAGTAATGCCCAACTGCAGACTGAACTAGTAGAAATTTTGAAAAACATGTTCTTGCCACAAAAGAAAATGATAAAAGAGCAAATAGAATGGCTTATAGAGCACAAATACATCAGAAGAGATGAATCCGATATCAACACTTTCATATATATGGCATAATTTTGAATATCATGGACATTATTAAGAACCCAGATTTTGGAGTGCTTGGGCAGAAAGTTACCAGTTTGAGCTGGAGAAAGGTTTATTTGGACTTTGATTACATAAATATGAAAATCTCTGCCTTACCTTACAAAATGACTCTATTTTGCCACTCACATTAGTTAGCATGATGGCATTCCCTTCATGTTGCGCACTCTGTAACAGCATGCTGTTTTGTGGAGAAACTTGCATTCATGAAGAGCCCATTATGAACTTTTAAAAGTAAATTTGATTTTTACCCACCAGGAGAAATACAGTTGGGACGGGAGAGGGCGGGGTTCTTGTTGCTTTTTTCCTTTTTTCCTCTCTTAAAAAATGTACTTGCACAAGGAAGGATATTCAGATATTCATGCACTGAAAAATGCTGTTATCTTTTGTTTTTTTTAAAAAATGCAATTAAAACTAGAAGTAGCATTCTTGGCTTCTTTTGATGAGAGTGAGCTGGTCAATACAACATTGGGAGAGGGCAGATGTAGATGAGAAGTTAAGTATTTCATAGTATCAAATTATTAGTTCAAACACTGCTTCAGTATAATAACTGGATTTTAATGGTGACCTGAAAAATGGTATTAAATATTTCCAACTTACAAAATGTTATTCTTTAAGCAGGAGACTGCTGTTTTAGTTTGTTAAATGATAAGGAATTTTGAAGACTCTTACATGGCTGGAAAGTTTGTTTTGAAAAAGTGAAGCTTATATTAATTATTGCTTCAGTTGTACAAAAGAAATTTATGGAGAGAGGTAGGTCATTATGACTACAGGGGTCAGAACAGCAAAACAAACATTAAGTGTGTTCACTAACACACTTAATATTTATATACCTAATATTTATTATGCCATATCTAAATTTATTGAACACAATGCAGAAATCTCCTGCTGTGATATAATACAGTTATGGAATGGATCTCTTAATCTGTAGCACAGAACTATTTTGGTATTTTAAAGTCTCATGATTAGGGATTTTTACAGCCTCAGGTTTCTGGAAAGAAAGACATTCTCTTTTCAAAAGTAATATCAGTCATCTAGGAGAAAGAGAAAAACACAACATAAGACCTGAAAAGCATAAGCAAAGTTATTCCAGTCTTAATATGAGCAGTATACTTGCCAAATATGTATATATATATTTATATATTTTAAAAATAAACATTTTTAAAATGTTCAGAAGGCAACAGTTACCTTTTTACTTTCAGTCAATCCAAAGCAGCAACTTACTAGTTGCTGGCAACTGAATACCCAGAGCAGTGCAAATTTTAGGACTTGAGGACTTGAACAACTGAGAAGAAAAAAATCTATTCCCATTGGGAAAAAATGGCTCAACATGGATTTTTTATTCATTGTGGTGCATGTTTCAAATTTTCTTACAAATTACGTCATATCTTTTTGATGTTAAGTAATATTTAAAAGTATGGTTTTGAAAATGGTAGGAAATGGAGTGCTGAGAGGCATCCAGTATTATATTATAGCAGAGTGCTTTTAAGAGCATTTCGTGAAATCTGTCCCCTATCCCAAGAAGCTTTATGAGCTCCCAATGAAAAGAAGGAAAGTCAATTTATGGTTTTGCTGATTGTAATCAAATGCATATTCTGAAACTCATAGGAAATTTGAATTTTGTTTAGAATTTAAAATATACTTCAGCTCAATCATTAGACCAAGCACATTGTGAAGAATTAAATTTAAAATTAGTGTTCATTGTTTTCTCTAATTAGATGACTAACAGTGAATAAATTTGAAATTTAGAAGAAATAATTTTTTAATAATTGTGGCCCTTATGTTTAACAAATAGTTTGGTATTGCATATCTGCTTGTCTTGATACAAAAATGACAAAGGAAGAAACAGTGGAAGGAAAAATTATAGGCCATTTTTTTTTTTAATGTTTAAATTTTATTGTTTTAAACCATAATTGTTCTCAGAACTTCTTTGGAATTTCTAATATTTTTGGTCGTTTAATTTAAGAATGAGAGCCATGATGTTTTGCTTTTTAAAGGCAAATTTAATGCAAAGTGGGTAACAAAATCCATAGCAAAGTTTTCTATTAAATTTTATAGATTTTTTAATAGCTAATTATGTCCTAATTGTATTTTGGGGATTGAACAGCAACAAATACTGTACACACAGTTTTCATCTTTTTTGTTGTTGTTGTTATGTATACAAAAGTTTAACTACTTTTTGGTGTTTATGAAAACCATTTAGTTGACATGGTGCCTATACCATTGTTGAATTTTCTTTAAATATGCTTTGACAATAGATTTGCTAATTTTAAAAAACAGAATCTGAAAAAAAATTTTTACCAGCAATTTGTTAAAGGTACACAATTACAGCTAGTATTATCAGGTCTCTTTTCTCCAATGCACACTTAAAATTAGTGCTATCTGAGCAGGAATGAAACTTAACATAGTTAAGGAAAAAGAAAGTCCAACCCCCACTTCACTACCAAAATACAATTTTTAAATTTTTTTATAAGTAGTGTGGCAAGAGGGCACCTCAGGTTAAGTTTTGAACACTCATCTTCTGATTTTAAAGATGGAGCCATCTGAAAATGTTAACCTTTGTTGCCATGTCATTGCCAGAGTAAGTATAGACATGAAACAATTTGCAAAGTAAAAATATATAATAATTTTGATGTTAAAATGATATAATAAACACTGTTCCAATGATTTGATGAGGATCTTGAAATAAATTCTGAAGTCTTCCAATTTTTACATTTATCGGAGCGGTCCCCAAGTTCTATCAACCTGTTTATTTAAGTCCCTTGATCTTATTTTATGCATAAATGTTAAAAAAATTTCCAAAAATGAAATGTTAGTACTCTTTTTACTTTTTATTAAATTTAATACAAAACATGACCTTAGTTGTTAAAAAAGGATTTCGCATTATTTGCAGTACAATGTCATTAGTCCTGCTCAAAGGGCAAATTTTAAAAATTCAGTTTGAGTAAAAGATTTGCTAGTTTTAAAGAAAGATTTGCTATCATAAACACAAGCTGGTTTTTGTATTTTCATGTAAATGACTGGGATGCTGTCTTATAAATTCTTCCAAGGTCAAGTTTGTGAGATAAAGACATTACATGAGAGCTTTCCTGTCATCTACACTATATGTCTTTTGGAGTGTTGAACAAATTTTGAGTTTCTAAGGTGTAATCTATCCTCATATGGTCTATACAATTTTGAATGTGTGCCACTACATACTGAGATGATAATGCTGTACAATTTTAAATGGTAGCAGTTTCTGTATGCAGTAGGCTGAAATATTTTGATGAACTGCTTAATTTTTGGATTTTATTTTTTAAGTTGTATAATTTATTTTCTTGCAAAATAAAAATGTAATATAAAAGCTTTCACTTATCCCCCAAATGTTGATTTTCTACCATGAAGTAGTTTCTAAGAGTTTAATTAAAATTTTTAGCTGGGTGTGGTGGTGCTCTTGTAGTCCTAGCTAATTGGGAAGCTGAAGCAGGAGAACCTCTTGAGCTCAGGAGTTTGAGGCCAGCCTGTGCAACATAAGACCTTGTCTCAAGGAAAAAACAATATAGCAGGTATTTGCACAAAGGAACCAAATTTCAAATAAATTTTAAAAGGCCTCTTTAAATTTAGAATTTATATCTTATTTCTACTGGAGTAGTCATGAAATAAATATTTATAGGCACTTCACTGGACAAACACAGTTGACTTCATAATGAGCTTAAACTCAGCTGTGGACTTTCAGTGAATGAGATCTGGGGGATTTGAGGGAGAGGAATTGACTTGGAAATGAAGCTAGAGAAAAGTTTAGTCTCAGTGTAATATTAACCTAAACCAAGAGACATTTATCATTAAGCTTAAACTTCCAGGAGACTCTTACTTGTATGAGTGCTTGCCAGTGCGCTGGTTGGGGCTCAAGAAATTTTGTACAGGTTGCACATCCCTAATCTGAAATCCAAAATGCTCCAAAATCAGAAACCTTTTGAGCATCAGTGTGACACTACAGGCAGAAAATTTCACACCTGACTTTTCATGTGACTAGTCACAGTCAAAATGCACACTAAAAAATACTACATAAGGAGTAGGGAATATAACTCAATGGTTGTGTACTTGCCTAGCATGTGTGAGGTCCTGGGTTTGATCACCAACACCACAAAAAGAAAAACAAAACAAAACTTCATTCAGGCCACATGTATAAAATTGTATATGAAACTTAAGTGAATTTCATGTTTAGACTTTGTTTCCATCCCCAAGATACCTTATTATGTATATGCAAATATTCCAAAATCTGGAACACTTCCGGTCTCAAGCTTTTTGGATAAGCAATATTCAACCTATATTTGTAATTTTGTATATATTTTTTCTTTTTTTGGTACTGGATATTGAACCCATGGGTTCTGTACCACTGAGCTACATCCCGTTTTTGTTTTTGCTTTTAATATTTTTAAAGAAGTCTTGCTAAGTTGCTGAGTCTGGACTCAAACATACAATGCTCCTGCCGTAGTCTCCTGAATTACTGATAGTACAGGCATGTGCCACTGCACTGAGTATATTTTAAAATTTTGAGACAGTCTACGTTGTCCATGCTAGCCTCGAACATGAGCTCTTCCTGCCTCAGCTTCAGAATCATTGGATCTGTACTGTTTTCTTTTTTTGGGGGGTGCTGGGGATCAAACCGAGGGCCTAGTGCTTACAAGGCAAGCACTCTACCGATTGAGCTATCTCCCCAGCCCCTGTACTGTTTTTTCTTAAAGAGGTTCCCCTAAGTATCTTAGAGCTGGATCCAGCTCTAAGACTGAATGCAAAAGAACCTGTCCCAACAGGATTGAATGTGGACTGAATGAGAGCATGTGTGCTTGAGAACAAAGTAGAGTGCAGTATTTACATTTTTTTTTTTTTCAATAATAGGGATTGAACCCAGGGACACTATAATGAGACACATCCCCAGGTTGCTTGCTTTATTTATTTATAGACAAGGTTTTGTTCAGTTGTCTGGACCAGTCTCGAACCTGCAATTTTCCTGCCTCAGCCTCTCAAGTTGCTGGGGACCACAGGTGTGCACCCTGCACCTGGCCTAATGTTGAATATGGTAAGTTCTAAGTGGGGAGACTATGCTATTTAACCAAAATGGATTTCTTTTTTTAAATTTATTTTTATTGTAAACAAATGGGATACATCTTGTTTCTCTGTTTGTACATGAAGTAGAGGCATACCATTTGTGTAATCATACATTTACATAGGGTAATAGTTTTTGATTCATTGTTATTTTTTTCCTTCCCCCTCACCCCAAAATGGATTTCTTATGTCGCTGAACACCTGTCTTGATCATTGAACAGTTTGAAACAGGGGTCTAAGACTGTTGAGAATTTCTAGGCTTTTATGAATAACTGATTGAAGCATAATACATGCATATAAACATTTAGGTTCTCTGTATAAATTTGAAAAGCTCACACACCCAAGATTAAAAATCTTCAGTAGTGAGGTCCAAGCCAGACACGGTACATACCTGTAATCCCAGCAACTCGGGAGGCTGAGGCAGAGGGATCTCAAGTTCAGGGCCAGCCTCAGCAACTTAGCAAGACCCTGCCTCAAAAAATATAAAGGAGCTTAGTAGTAGCTTAGTAGCTTAGTAGTAGTAGAGTGCCCCTGAATTTAATCCCTAGTACTACACACACACACACACACACACACACACACACACACAAAAAAAAATAGATGATAGGTTCTAGAGTGAGTAAAGCAAGTAACATCTTGCTCTGAATTAGCCATGGCCTAATATCTGGAGTGCTAATCCAAACTTGGATCTTTTCCACTTCTTACTAATCTAGAGAATGACAGAAGACTTCCATGGAAGTTAAATGATTTTGCTATTTTCATTTAATAATAAACAACATATACAAGCCAGTGCTGTGGCACACACCTGTAATCCCAGCAGTTAGAGAGGCTGAGGCAAGAGGATCACAAATTCAAGGCCAGCGTGAAAAGGGCTGCAGATGTAGCTGAGTGATAAAGCACCTCTGGGTTCAATTCCCAGTACCCTAAATAAATAAACAACATACATAAACTTTTTTGTACCATGTTTACTGAAGCAGACATATATTTAGATTTTTCTTCAACAGCAGGTGATGGTTGAAAGCCAGCACTAGAAACCAGGAAGGCAAAGATCTAAAGAATGAACTAACTATACACGGAGCTAGATTTGAACATTAACGCTCCTTGTTGAGAAAAGACAATTGTGGCAGTAACAGTGGAGCTTGGGATTTCCTTTACATGGTCCTTATTCTGAACTGCTAACTGTATAATTTAATTTTCTTTTCCCTATTCTACCCTAACTCCTTTATTCTCGATAGATGGTCCTGCTTTGGGAAAATAAGGCCTTTGGGCACGAAATTTCATAATTTGCTTTCCTTGCACCTCTACATTTACCTCTCTTAGTGTACATCTTCACCTGCCTACCTATCTCAGAGGAAGAGGTACCTCATTTCTTTGTGGTCCTGGGGTTGAACCCAGGGGCACACTATCACTGAGCTACAGCTCCAGATTGTTTCATTTTGTACTCTAAGATAGGATCTCTGGCTGGGTGTGGTGATGCATGCCTGTAATTGGGAGAAGGAGGTAGGAGGATTCAAGTTTAAGGCAGCCTGGGCAACTTAGCAAGATTGTCTCAAATGTTTAACAGGGTTGGGAATGTAGCTCAGTAATAAGAGTTTGCTGTATTCAGTCTCCAGTAATGAAGAGGAGGAGAAAAAAAAAAAAAAAAAAGGACTTGATCTTGCTAAGTTGCCCAGGCTGGCTTTGAACTTGGAATCCTCCTGCCACAGGACTTAGTAGCTGGGATTATAAGTATGTGCTATCATGCCCAATGAGATACCTCACTTCTTACTCAAGGCCAACAATTTACCTTTTTTCTGAAGCCTATCCATTCTTGCCTCCTGTGTTTTGTTTCATAAATATCTATGTTTCCCAAGTCTTCCACACATCCTTCATTTGGTTATTTCCTCTTTATCCTATCACAGTGATTTTCAATTTAGGTCCACAGACCAGCAAATTTATTGTCACTTGGTAGTTTGTTGGAGGCATAAGTTCTTGAGATCCACCCCAGACCTGAATCAGAAAAACTTCAGTTGAGTTCTAGCAATCTGAATTTCACCAAGCCCTCTGGGTAATGTTGACACAAACTAAAGTTTGAAAAGCTACCGAACTACAAACTTCTCATCCACCACTCTTATAAAACTTTTCCTGTCCCCACACCCTGGTCATGCTGTGAACTTATTTTCTGCCTTCCTTTTTCTGCGAAACATCTTGGAAGAGTAGTCCACAGTCTCACTGTCTTCATTTCTTCAATGTGGTCATTGATTTTGTCCCCAATGCTTCTCTTGCCACGGTCATCAGGGACCTCTCTAGTGCATAATCAGAAGTGCATTTTCAATCTTTAACTTGACCTCTTAGTGTCATTTGCACCTTGAAATACTCCTAGTTATTGACTAGTTTGTTTCATATTTTGACTTCAAGGACACTGATCTCTCCTCTGTCTCTCTGATCTTTTAGCTTTCTCAGTT
Organism: Sciurus vulgaris; assembly: GCF_902686455.1. Taxonomy (NCBI): domain Eukaryota; kingdom Metazoa; phylum Chordata; class Mammalia; order Rodentia; family Sciuridae; genus Sciurus; species Sciurus vulgaris. Next base: position 103,736,568 of record NC_136472.1, read on the forward strand.
TTATTCTCTGGCTCTTCTGCTTGCACATTCAGGATTTCATGTGATTCTCCCCTCTTGCCAAGATACAGGCTGCCTCTGGGTGAGTTCATCTTCTCTGGTTTCAGCACAATTTCTGTATTGGTGCTCTAGGAGAGGAGCCTAGTTGGAAGAGATCAATCACTGCAGGTTTTTTTGGAGGGTATATATATTTTGTCCCTGAACCACCCCCACCACCTAAACATATATCTCTCCTAAACATATATCTCCATCTGCTTCTCAAACATCTCACTGTCACTTGATCCATATAATTATCACAGTCTGAGTTTCACACCTTTGATTCATTCTCTGTTGCTCTTCTCCACACCACCATTGACTACTCTTCTCTGCTATCTCTAAAGTCTGGATTTTGTTTACCACTACTTCTATATTCACTGAATAAGAAATTTTCTGTTTGTGCTATCTGAGATTGGTAAGAATACAACTTGAGTGGCGGTGGGGTTGCTTCTTGGCCTACATTTTGAAGCCCATTATCTTAAATATAGAGTGGTAAGTAATAGTGAAATTATCAGTGCAGCTCCTTGCTCAATTAGGGGCCTACTATGTGTGAAATTGAATTGATAGGTTTGGAAACCACTGTTGACCATACTACATGTAAGAAGCCCAAAAGCATTCTCTGAACAAATAGGACTTCTATCTAATGAAGAACTCCCTAATATGCCTTCTTACACTATTTTGTTCCAGAATCCAAGATGAATCATATAAAAATCATTTTTAGGAACTCTTTATTATTATCTTGCACATCACTCTTTATGTTATAATCATGCTATTTGGATACATGCAGGGCCAACACTGCCACATTTCTGCTATAGAAGCTCTGTTAACACTGTATATTTCTTGGGATGTGAATAAAGGAGATGTTTTTATGGGGTGTACTCTAGAAAATATAATGACGTGGCATGTTTTAGCTTGAATCAGGAATGTCCCCCAAAGACTCGTGTGTTGAAGGTTTGATCTTGAGCTGGTGGGAGGTGGTAGAAATTTAAGAGGTAGAGCCTAGTTGGAAGAGGTGGATCACTAGGAATGTGTTTTGGAAGAGTATATTTTGTCCCCTGCAAGTCCCCCTCTCCTCTTTGCCTCCCCTGCCTTCCAGGCTGCATGAGATGAACCTTGATGATCTGCCTCCACAAATACCCAAAGCAATGTGGCCAAGTGACCATGAACTGAAACATCTGAAACCATGGGCCAAAATAAATCTTCCCTTGTATAAGTTGTTTATTTCAGGTGTTTTGTGGGAGAAACAAAAAGACGCACAGATCAGTTGACCCAGGATAGGCATATCAGATTCTGAGAACTGTTGTAACAAAGTGCCACAAACTGGGTGACTTAAAACATCAGAAATGCACTGCTGCACAATCCTAGAGTCTGAAACCTGGCTGTTGGCAGGACCATGCTGCTCCCTCTGAGGATTCTGAGGAAGGATCCTTCCTTGCCTCTCTCTAGCTTCCAGTGGTAGCCAGCAGCCTTGACATTCCTCAACTCATTGCGGCAACACTCCAATTTCTGCCTTCTTCTTTTCCTGTGCAGTCTTGATAGCAATTTCAACTTTCATTTAGACGGTCCTTGCTTCTGTAGTCAGCTTTTGAGGAGAAGCCAGAGAGGGATCTCCACATAATATATCAAATAAGGTGCTCAAATCTGCAGTAGGTAATTGTAAGGTAGGCCTTAACCAGTTAAAATCTCCCAATAACTTATGAAAATCATCGAAAATATGTAAGGCATCAGTTCCAGCTTGTGAGTTTTGTGGATGAATTAAGTCCTATAATTAGGCTGCCCAAATATAAAAAGGAAAGACCTTTTGTACATCTGTAAGGAATTAATAGACAACAGTTATAAAGTTTACAAGGAAAAACAAACTAAGATGTAACAAGAGTAAAAACATATTTAGTTTGTACAATTGCTATGAGCTAATAAACATGATTTTTTTATAATCCCAAACTTTTATTTAGCTATATATTATGTTTGTGTTTAAGATTATGATTATTTTTATAAAAAAAATCTATCTTTTGAACTTAACTTTAAATAAACTTGAGTGGTTATCTTAAGTTGGAATAAGGTAAGAGGCAGAGTCTTAACTCAGATGAGGTATGGACTCGACAAATCTTAAATAAAGTGTTTTATTTTTTTAAACTTTAATCTCAAATATTATTTTATAAAGTTTTTATAAATAATTTTTGAGTCCATATGAATCAATTAACATAATTCAACAATACATCTGAAATATGAATTAAACAAGTCAAGATAGCTTTTAATCCTCTTTTGTGCAAAAAGGGCAAAGTGTCTTTATATCTCATATTGTCAAACTTTAAATAAACCAGACTCTCCTTATTGTCCCATTAAAAATATATTTAAGTTTACTTCTCAGTGTAGAGAGTAACTCAAAATTTTATAGTTTGACAGATTATTTTCATCTAATTACAAAATATTAAATCATAAATAAATTTTTAACTAAATTTATTTTTATAATAGACCACTATTACAGAGAACATTGGCTTTGTAAAATGTTCTCCAAAACCTTATATTTAAAAGACTTGATATGAATACTTTTAGAATACAAAGAAACCAATTAACAGCACCACAATACACTGATGTTTTTATATCAACGAAGTTTAACTTTTTTTTTTTTGCAGTGCCGAGGATTGAACCCAGGGCCTCGTGCTTGCAAGGCAAGACACTCTGCCAACTGAGCTATATCCCCAGCCCAAGCAAATTATTTTTTAAGAAATCCTTATTACTTTAACATATAGAGGATTAAACTTTGGTTCACACTGGACTATGAATATTTAACTGTGTCTGGAGAAGGGATCACCTTTATAAACCTTCTACAACTGACACAATCTTTTGTCACTTACACAAACCTTCCTGTCACATACTCAGACTTCCTTGTCACATATTCAGATCTTCTCTTTCCCTTCACAAACCTTATATCTGTTTATCTTCACAAACCTTATATGTCTTTCCCTTCATAAACCTTATAACACTTTCCTAGCCATTGATCCCTTTTAAATTTACATTCTGAAACAATCCTTATGAAATTTAGGAATTTTTTCCAATTACTCCTCTTAATAAGATGAAATACTTATGCTGGTTTATAGAACTTTAATTGAAACACAGCTGAAACTTTTTGAACCATTTGCATATACAGTTATACCTGTTAGGACTTGAATTCCTTGTTTTAGTGAAGACCCAGAAACAAAGCAATCTTAAACTCCTTTTTAAATTTATCCATTTAAGACAACACATTTTTGAAGATTAATTCCATTTAACGTTAAATCTAATTTGCTTATTTCAACTTTAAAATTAAAATATCTGACAAATGTAGTTATTAGTATTAACCATCTCTTTCCTGTTGAAGAAAAATCCTAGAAGCAATGGATATTACATCACATTATAGACATTTTGTAGAAATCAACACTTAATTGTCTGGCCACCTAGAAAAAAATTTGTGAGTTAGAAATTTAAAGATATCTTTATTTTATCTGATTATTTGAATTGATTATTTGGATCCACCTCTTTATTTAAATTTTAATGAGCACTTATTTTTCTAAATGTCAATTTTGGTATCATGTACATAATATGTAGACCCAACACCCAGCAACACAATACACAGGTGTGCACACATACACAAGACAGATAAGAAACAAACTTTTTGTACGTGGAGCTCCACGGGTAAAAGGTATTGTCATTGGTGTACATTAAAGCCTCTATTAGATTTAACCTAGGTTTAACCTATTGGAAATTAAAATAAAGCCCATCAGACTTTTATATTATGACTTAAATATAGGACAGGCCTGTCCAATTGGAAATGTCTAACAGTTGTGATGGACACTGAAATCAGGTAGCCAGCAGTTTGTCCTTCATGGTTTTCAGACTTATTCCCAACATCGCCATGTCTGTGTACTCCTTAGGATTTATGAAAAAGAATTTTTGAATGTATTTAAGAGCTAATCCTGGAGAAACTGGCTTCTAAACAGAGTGTAAAATCCTCAATGGTGAGATAAAATAATACTGATCTGAAAAAAAATACATTAACTTATGTAGAATTTCAAAAAACAGGAGTTTTCTAAAAAAAAAAATTACACAGTCACAATACTAACATCTTCATCAGATCAGAGCGTACTTTTAGTTCAGATAAGAGTCAGTTCAGATATCTAAACAATGTGGAAGTCTGTGAAGTGATAAAAAAAAAAGAAAGAGAGATTTTAGCAAAAGAAAGCTTGTATATTCAGAATCTTTTCACTTTTCTTTCTATGCTATAACGTTAAGGAGAAACTGGTTAAGAAAGCCAGTTAATGGTATATATACACAATGGAATATTATTCAGTCATAACGAAGAATAAAATTATGGCATTCACAGGTAAATGGATGGAGTTGGAGAATATCATGCTAAGTGAGATAAGCCAATCCGAAAAAGCCAAAGGACAAATGATCTCTCTGATAAGTGTATGATGATACATAATGGGGATGAGGGGAAGCAAGAATGGAGGAAGGATGGATTGTATAGAGAAAAAAAGGGATGGGGAGGAGGTTGGGGGAAGGAAAAATAGCAGAATGAGACAACATCATTACCTTATGTACATGTATGATTACACAAATGGTGCGATTCTACTTCATGTACAACTAGAGAAACAATTGTACCCCATTTGTGTACAATGAATCAACAAATAAGTTATAAAAGAAAGCCAGTTGAAAACATATAAGATAGCCAGCCAAGCAGTTTGAATTTAAAAAGGGACACTTTTTCCCTTTTGTCTTAACTGGTTTTTCATAAGTCTTGTAAATCTTGCAGGCTCTGTAATTTACATTTTTAAATATTAAGCCCAGGAGAGTGAGAGATCCAGCAGAAACTAAGAGGTAAGGAAAAGTGCTGTAATCATTGTTTCTTTGGTAAAACCATTCTCTTAAAGCATGATGTTATTGTTTATAGTCTCTCTGGAGAGCCCCTCTTTTTCTTTTTTGTTCCTGGAGCTGCAAGTTTAACTTTAGGCAGGGTGCAGTTGCCCACGTCTTTACATTTTCTGCCCCTTCTGTAGGAAAACGGGAAAGTTTTAGTAATAAAGTTTACAAATTGTAACATCTGTACTTTTCTAAAAGAACCACCTCTCTTCCTAAGCATATCTCTAAGGACAGGCACATAATGATCCCTTTATTTGGATCTTGTATGTCCTGTATTTTACACCTGATTCTGACTCGCTCCCTTCACCTCCTTACCTTGAGGATTTTTTTTTTTTTTTTTTTTTTTTTTGGCTTATATGGTGCACCCCTGGGAGCATTGCCTCTTGTAATGACTGAAGAAAGTTCACCTGTGTCTGAATCCACAAGGGCCACCAACTGCCACAACCAGCACGACCAAACTCTCGGGACTGGTGATCAGCAAAGGGGGATTGGAAAACAGATTCACAGACACAGATTTTGAAGATTAAGCTGGGATCAGGTGGAGCTCTGCTTTCTGATGGAGATGCAGATCTAAAGAGTTACACCAGCAATCTTTATTTATAGATGTTTCATTATCAGGTTATAGACTATGCAACCATTATTCTTTGTGTTCAGGAAAGTTCCAGAAACCAGGACATCTATGGAGCTTTTCCACAGTTGCAATCCACAGTTGCAAAGTGCAACGTTAGGAGCTTTGTGCAGCTCTCAAGAAAGTCCATTGTTTAAAGTTACTGTAAAGCAGGCAGGAACAGGAGAAGAGGGCTGGTGAAACATGGTGGTTGTCTAGCATAAGAATTCCTTCCTTCCCAGGAGCTGTGTGCCTGAGATCAAGGTCAGAGCTGATAGGATCCTTGCACAGAGCCTCCTCATGCAGGGCATTGCCACAGCAGTTAAGCATCCTGTGCCCTTGCACAGAAACATTCCCAGTCACCAGGCATGCCACAGCCAAGAGGTCATCAGAGACCCCCAATCTCCATTGCTGCTCTCCCATCCTGCCACCGCTATCCACAAATATCCTCAAAAATCTTATTTCATCATTAATTCTAAATCCAAAATCTCATCTATTTTCCCCTTTCCATCCAGGTTGGCAGTGCTTCCTATTGGTACACCATTCTCAAAAATATTTTGTCTTCCATATATGTCAAGAAGATCCATGTCATTGAACTTGATGGTATTTCAAAGATCCTCCCTTGATAATGAACCCTATCTCTGTTCTTGGCATCTGCTGAGACGGTTGATTGGATCCATAATCACATGCCTCATCTCTGGCAATTTGTTGTCCAAATATGCTTGGGGTTCTCTTCAGAGCACACCTTCTGATTTTTTTTCTGATCTTTTGTTCTTCTTTTTCTTTTTATTCTTCTTCTTCTTCTTCTTCTTTTTTTTAGTTCCAGGGATCAAACTCAGGGGTGTTTAGCCACTGAGCCACACCTTCAGCTCTTTTTCTTTTTTTATCTTGAGACAGGGTCTTGCTAAGTTACTTAGGGCCTTGCTGAATTGCTGAGGCTGGGTTTGAACTTGTGATCCTCCTGCCTCATCTCCTGAGTAGCTGGGATTACAGGTGTACATCACTGTGCCCAGTACGTTCCCATCTTTTGCAGTGTGTTGTGAGGCTGAGACTATTTCAAATGATCAAGTTCTGATTTTGTGTTGTTTTACAATTCCTACCTCAATTTTTTTCTTTTCTCTTGCATTTTCATATAAGCAGGAAGGAGAAACCAGGTTTGCCTCAAACACTTTGCTTGGAAACTTCAGCTAAATATCCATCTAACACTAGAACACAGTTTGGCTAAGTTTTGTGTTACTTTACAACAAGGATCACCTTTCTTCTGGTGTCCAATAACATGGGGCTCATTTCTTTCTGATCCCTCACCAAAATCACCTTTATTGTTCACATTTCTACCAATTGCCTCTTAAGACACTCTGGGCTTATTCAAATCTATTCCTGTGCCCACAGCTACTTCCTTATTTTTGTGTATGTGTTATAGCAGCATTCCATTTCCTAGTACCAAATACTTATTTCCTCTCATTGCTGTAACAAGTTGACACATATTGAATGGCTTAAAACAACAGAAATTTATTCCCTCTGGGTGCTAGAAGTCTGAAATGTGGGCATCAGCAGGGTTAGTTCCTTCTGAAGATTCTGAGGAAGAATCTTTTCCACACCTCTTTGCTCCCTTCTGATGGTTGCCAGAAATTCTTGTTGTGCCTTGGTTTGTAGATGTATCACTCCAGTCTCTACCTCTATGTCCATATGACATTCTCCCCTGTGTGCGTCTCTCTGTATCTGTATGTGTGTGCATTCTCTTTGGTTATAAGGATGCCAATCATTGAATTTAGGGCCACCCTAATCCAGCATGACTTCATTTTAGCTTGATTGTATCTGCAAAACCCTTGTATCCAAATAAAGCCACATTCACATGCACTGGAAGGGAGAACTTAAATGTATCTTTTTGGGGGACACGATTTAACTTACTACAATGAATTATTCCTATAGTCTAACTTTGATAGAAGTTGCTTGTTATAGAAGAACTTAATTAGAAGTGAATATGAATGAGGCAGGAGGATCACAAGTTCCAGGCCAGCCTTAGCAAATTAGTGAGGCCCTAAGTCACTTAGTAAGACCCTGTCTCAAAAAATTAAAAAGGATGGGGAGGATGTCGGTCTGTGGTAATGCCCTCCTGGGTTCAATCCCCAATACTGGCTCCACCAAATGAAAGTGCACATAGAATATCCTTTATGAATCTAATACAAAATTTTCTTAATTTCTTTTAAACTTTTTTTATTTTCCCTTTCAGTTTCTGCTGTGAAAATGATATTGTTCTAATATTCCTAATACTAACTTCTACTTCTAGGAAACCACTTTGGGGCTTATGGGCATTTACAGAAGGGAAGAAGTTTTTATGTTATCACGACTTGTGCTAGGACTGGGAGTGTTGCTCAGTTGTTAGAGTGTTTTCCTAGCATGCAGCCGACCTTGGTTTCCATCCCCAGCAAAACAAAGGAAAAGACTATACTAGGCAAGAAAACATAAGTGTTCACTTAAAGTTTTGCCACTAGATGGAGCCATGGCTAGATTTCCCTGACAAATATCAACTCAGAATTCAAGATGAACTCCTTTTTGAAAGATAGAGCACTTCATTAATAAATTTATGGAGGCTAGTAGTATATATAGTTTAGTGGTAGAAAGCTGGCCTACATGTATGATGCGCTGGGTTAAAAAAACTCATTATTAGTACCATTATTATTATTATTAATTTGAACTTTAAGAGCCAGATGTGGGTTGCAAATGCCCGCAATTGCAGAGATTCAGCAGGCTGAGATAGGAGTATCACAAATTCAAGGCCGGTCTCAGGAATTTAAAGAGATCCTGTCTCAAAAAGGATAAAGGGCTGGGGATTTAGCTCAGTGGTAAAGCATTTGCGTAGCATGTGGGAGGCCCTGGATTCCATCTCCAGTACAAAAAAAGAAAATTATGTCCAGACACTGTGTTACCTACTGTGGCTGGAATGATAATCTAAAACCACAAATTCGGATATGTAAAAAATTGTTTTATTCTGTTTTAATTGGACTTAATTTTTATCCTGATATTTCATTTCTACCTCAGAAGAAATGTTATTCTAGTCACTTTTACCTATGGTCAGTCAAACTTATTATCTCTTCATAACTTTTAGATGTAAGGTCTGTCATTTTTAGGATAGTTCTCTTTGTACTGCCTGTCCTAAGCATCTGGATTGCCCTAGGTTGCTCATACTTGGGCATGACTGCACCTCCACACTGACTTGTTTGGGATGTCCTGCTTCCCAGGTGGAGCTGTGGGGTTTCTTACCACCTCCAGCTCAGCTATATTTTGTATTCTTTTTAGTCACAAGAGAAAAATCACCCATTTTACCTATCTTTTGTTTTTAGTGCTGGGGGTTGAACCTAGGGCCTTGTGCATGCTAAGCCTGCCCTCTATCACTGAGCTACACCACCAGCTCCTATTTAACTTTGTGGGGTCTTCACAAGATGTTCACAAGACTTCCTTAGTCCCCTTCATATTCATATTTAACCTCTAATGCTCATGTGGGCTAGTTTTCAGACAAGCTGACTGAATCAGAGAATTCAGATCTACTCTTACAACACTGATTTTATTGCATGAGTGTCTCTGTGTGTTTTCTGTGTGGGAGGGCGTTGGGGGGTGGTTCTACTGTCACATTCCCATGAGGCTGGGCTGCAGGAGGAACAGGGTTCAGGGCCTTATCTTAGGGACACTCATCAGTAGCTAATCTTCTGGCTTCCTCTTCAGCTCTAGCCTTTCTCCCCACAATTCTATTTAACCAATATTTGGTGGTGTTAGGAAAAATGCTCTCTTCAATTTTCCTTGTCTTTTACCTGAACTGTGACTTTAGTCTTTTTTTTTTGGCGGTGCTGGGGATTGAACTCAGGGCCTTAGTGCTTACGAGGCGAACACTCTAACAACTGAGCTATCTCCCCAGCCCCCTGAACTGTGACTTTAGAATAGGGGAGGGAAAAAAAAAAAAAAAGTGTGTCCTTTTGTTTGTTGTGGTTCTCTTCCCTGCAGGGAGATTGTGAATATGCCACAGTTGTGAGCAGGGCAAAGTCACGTTTAAAAAAGAAGTGGAAGTGGAGGGTCCAGAATACAAAAGCACAATCTGGTTCTCTGCTACCATTTTTAGTTCTTCCTCCTCTTCCTCCACCTAAATGTGTTTTCCCCCAGTTTCTCATTATATAGTTTTCTTTGGGAAGCTGTTTTGGTCAGCTTTTACATGACTATGACCAAAACAACCTGACAAGAACAACTTACAGGAGGAAAATTTATTTGGGGCTCACGGTTTCAGAATTCACTTTCCACAGATTGTCAACTCCATTACTCTGGATGCAAGGTGAGACAGCACACCATGGGGGAAGGGCCAGAGAAGGAAAGCTGCACAACTCATGGAAGGGTCAGGAAGCAGAGGTGGAGGTCGGTGGGAGATGCAGCATTCCAGGGAAAACCCCTAGTGACCCACCTCCTCACCTCCTCCAAACATACCCCACCTGCCTCCAGTTATCACCCACTGAGTCCATTCAAACTAGGACACTGATTAGGTTATCACTCTTACAATTCAATCATTTCATCTCTGAACATTCCTGCATTCACACAGGAGCTTTTGGGGTACATCTCATAACCAAACCATAAATGGATGTCATACACTTAATACCTTTAACTACTTACTCTCTGTTCTAACTCCCAGTTCAATGTTTAAGCCTGTAATGGTTCTTAAACCATTATTTGGAATATGCAAATAAAAATCAGAATAATTTGCTGAGGCTGGCCTTGAACTTGCAATGCTGCCGTCTCAGCTCCCTGAGCCACTGGGATTCTAGGCGTGTGATACCATGCCCAGTTAGAGTTCTAGATTTTTATTTATTTATTTATTTTTAATTTCACCTTTGTTTTTCCTTTTCTTTTTTTAGATTTTATTTTGATTCATTGTGCACAAAAGGGGTACGACTTTCACTTCTCTGGTTGTACACAAAGTAGTGTCACACCATTTGTGTAATCATACATGTACATGTATTTTTCCTTCCCCTCACTCCCTCCTCACCCCTCATTTTCCTCTAAACAATCCATCCTTCCTCTATTCTTGCCTCCCCTCACCCCCGTTATGTATCATCATCCACTTGTCAGAGAAATCATTCGGCCTTTGGTTTTTTGGGGGATTGGCTTATCACACTTAGCATGATATTCTCCAACTCCATCCATTTGCCTGCAAATGCCATAATTTTATTCTTCTTTATGGTTGAATAATATTCCATTGTGTATATATACCACAGTTTCTTTATTCATTCATCTATTGAAGGGCATCTAGGTTGGTTCCACAGTCTAGCTATTGTGAATTGAGCTGCTATAAACATTGATGTAGATGACATGATTCTCTATTTAAAGGATCCAAAAAACTCCTCCAGAAAACTTCTAGACCTCATAAATGAATTCAGCAAAATAGCAGGATATAAAATCAACATGCATAAATCTAAAATATCTCTATACATAAGTGATGAAACATCTGAAAGGGAAATGAGGAAAACAACTCTGTTTGCAATAACCTCAAAAAAAAAAAAAAATACTTGGGTATTGGGAATCAATCTAACCAAAGAGGTGAAAGGTCTCTACAATGAAAACTACAAAACATTAAAGAAAGAAATTGAAGAAGACCTTAGAGGATGGAAAGATCTCCCATCTTCCTGGATAGGCAGAATTAATATTATCAAAATGGCCATACTACCAAAGGTGCTATACAGATTTAACACAATTCCAATTATAATCCCTATGACATTTCTCATAGAAACAGAAAAAGCAATCATGAAATTCATCTGGAAGAACAAAAGACCCAGGATAGCCAAAGCAATCCTGGGCAGGAAGAGTGAAGCAGGAGGTATCACAATACCAGACCTTAAACTCTACTATAGAGCAATAGTAACAAAAACAGCATGGTACTGGCACCAAAATAGACAGGTAGACCAATGGTACAGAATAGAAGACACAGAGACAAAACTACATAAATACAGTTATCTCATACTAGACAAAGGAACCAAAAACATACAATGGAGAAAAAGATAGCCTCTTCAACAAATGGTGCTGGCAAAACCGGAAATCCATATGCAGTAAAATGAAATTAAATCCCTCTCACCCTGTACAAAACTCAACTCAAAATGGATCAAGAATCTAGGAATTAGACCTGAGACCCTTCACCAAATAAAAGAAAAAAGTAGGCCCAAATCTCCATCACGTTGGCTTAGGACCAGACTTCCTTAACAAGACCCCCATAGTGCAAGAAATGAAAGCAAGAATCAATAAATGGGATAGATACAAAATAAAAAAGCTTTTTTGCAGCAAAGGAAGCAATCAATAATGTGAAAAGAGAGCCTACAGAGTGGGAGAAAATCTTTTCCACACACACTTCAGACAGAGCACTCATCTCCAAAATTTATAAAGAACTTAAAAAACTTTACACCAAAAACACAAAGAACACAATCAATAAATGGGCTAAGGAAATGGGCAGACACTTCACAGAAGAAGATATACAAGTGATCAACAAATATATGAAAAAGTGCTCATCATCTCTAGTAATTAGAGAAATGCAAATTAAAACCACCCTAAGATTTCATCTAATTTCAATTAGAATGACTATTATCAAAAACAGAAGCAATAATAAGTGTTGGCATGGATGTGGGGAAAAAGGCACACTCATACATTGCTGGTGGAGTTGCAAATTGGTGCAGTCACTCTGGAAAGCAGTATGGAGATTCCTCAGAAAGCTTGGAATGGACCCACCATTTGACCCAGCTATCCCCTCCTTGGTTACACCCAAAGGACTTAAAATCAGCATACTACAATGATGCAGCTACATCAATGTTCATAGCAGCTCAATTCACAATAGGTAGATTGTGGAACCAACCTAGATGCCCTTCAATTGACAAATGGATAAAGAAACCATGGTATATATATACAATGGGATATTACTCAGCCATAAAGAAGAATAAAATTATGGCATTTGCTGGTAAATGGATGAAGTTGGAAAATATCATGCTAAGTGAAACAGGCCAAGTCCAAAAAAACCAAAGGCCAAATGTTTTCTCTGAAAAGTGCATGAAAATATATAACAAGGAGGGGGTGATGGGGGGAAGAGAAGAATGAAGGAACTTTGGATGGTGTAGAGGAAAATGAGGTGGAAAGGGGTGAAGGACAGAAAGATGGTAGAATGAAACAGATAGTATTACCCTATATATATGTATGATTACATGAATGGTGTGAATCTACATTGTGTACAACCAAAGAGATGAAAAGTTGTACCCCATTTGTGTACAATGAATCAAAATGCAGTCTGTAAAAATAAAAAAAGATTTTAATAATGATAATAAAAAAACATTGATGTAGCTGCATCACTCTAGTATGCTGATTTTAAGTCCTTTGGGTATAGGCCAAGGTGTGGGATAGCTGGGTCAAATGGTGGTTCCATTCCAAATTTTCTAAGGAATCTCCACACTGCTTTCCAGAGTGGTGGCACCAATTTGCAGTCCCAACAGCAATGTATGAGTGTACCTTTTCCCCACACCCCCGCCAACACTTATTGTTGCTTGTATTCTTGATAATAGAAATTCTAATTGGGGTGAGATGAAATTTTAGGGTAGTTTTGATTTGCATTTCTCTTATTACTAGAGATGTTGAACATTTTTTTTATATATCTGTTGATTGCTTGTAGATCTTCTTCTGTGAAGTATCTGTTCATTTCCTTAGCCCATTTATTCATTGGGTATTTGTATTTTTGGTGTAAAGTTTTTTGAGTTCTTTACAGATTCTGGAGATTAGTGATCTATCTGAAGTGCATGTAGCAAAGATTTTCTCCCACTCTGTAGGCTCTCTCTTCACATTGTTGTTTCCTTTGCTGAGAAAAAGCTTTTTAGTTTGAATCTATCCCAGTTATTGATTCCTGTTTTTATATTTTTTTGTGCTTTGGGAGTCATGTTAAGGAAGTCTGGTCCTAAGCCTACATGGTGAAGATTTGGACCTACTTTTTCTTCTATTAGGTACAGGGTCTCTGGTATAATTTTGAGGTCCTTGATCCATTTTGAGTTGAGTTTTGTACAGGGTGAGAGATAGGGGTTTAGTTTCATTTTGCTGCACATGGATTTCCAGATTTGCCAGCACCATTTGTTGAAGAGGCTATCTTTTTCTCCATTGTATGTTTTTGGCACCTTTGTCTAGTGCCAAGCAGGTGGTATCACATTACTAGATCTTCAACTGTACTATAGAGCAATAGTAATAAAAATGGCATTGTATTGGCACCGAAATAGGTAGATTTTAAGTGAAATTATTAATTTCACTTTTACCTGCTGCTTATAAAGCCATTTTTATTATTACTATTGCTTTGGGATATGGTCTTGCTATGTTGCCCAGTCTGATTTCTTCTTCTTTTTCTCTTTTTTCTTTCTGTACTGGGGATTGAACCCAGGGGAGCTTAACCACTAAGCCACACCCACAGCCCTTTTTATTTTTTGAGACAGGATCTTGATAAGTTGCTTAGGACCTCACTAAGTTGCTGAGGATGACCTAGAACTTGTGATCTTCCTGCTTTAGTCTCCCTAGTCTCTGGGAGTACAGGCATGGACCAAACCCAGGCTGGTTTCAGAATCCAGGGCTCAAGTGATTCTCTTGCTTCAGTCTCCAGAGTAGCTGGGTCTAAGGCATGCTGCTGTGCCCTGCACTGCTGTTTTTTTTTTTTTTTTTTTTGGTTGTTGTTGTTTGTTTTTTTGTTTGTTTGTTTTGTTTTGTTTTGAGTAGCAGCTTGCCTGCTGAAGCTCTAAGTAAATTCACTGCCCTTCTCCCCTAAATGCACCTGTATCTCTCTGAAGTCCTCTAGAAATTGCCCTGACCAACTAGTGGCAATATTTCCCGGTAGTGTCTTCAATGGCAGAATTGCCAATTGGAGTCACCCAGTGTCCCTAAGGCAGGTCTTCCCTAATGCAAAATTAGTGTCGTGAGTGGTTAAGAGACTAGACCTGGCAATTGCATTATCTGGGTTCAAATTACAGGTCTGTCACTAGCTACTAGCTCTGGGTCTTGGACAAACTTCTGTACATGAATCTTTTCACCTATAAAATGATAATAATGATATTCCTTAATTCAATGAGACTCTGTGAGGATTAACTGAATTAAACTGTGACAGATATGGCCCATATTAAGAACTATATGAGGGCCAGGTGAGGTGGTGCCCACCTGTAATCCCAGTGGCTCGGAGGCTGAGGCAGGAGGATCATGAGTTCAAAGCCCTAAGCAACTCAGTGAGACCCTGTTCTCTAAATAAAATATTTTTTAAAAGAGCTGGGGATGTGGTTCAGTGGTAAGCCCCAGGTTCAATCTCCAGTACAAAAAACCCCCAAAAACTCTATGAGTAGCATTCATTATAACCAGTAATCTTTTATTGTTTGATACCCTAGTTTAGTTATCAGCCTTGGCCTCTTAAAACAAGTCATCACTATTCGACCAGATAAGTTTTTTAGTTTTCAAGTTATTTAAATTTTTAATTCAACTTTTCCCAGGTGCAGTAGTGCTTATCTGTAATCCCAGCTATTCAGGAGGCTGAGGCAGGAGGATTACAAGTTTGAGGCCATCTTGGTCAACTTAATAAGACCCAGTCTCAAAAAATAAAAAAGGGTCAAGGATGTAGCAAAGTGGTAGAGTGATCCTGGGCTCAATCCTAGTACAAAAAAATATATAACTTTTTCAGTTAGAAATGTATATGTTATGCAATTCACACATATACAAAACTTAAACACAGATATACATTGAAAAGATTTCCTTTCAATAACTATTGGAAATACAGGTGTGAAAATATTTGTTCATGGCCTAGGTTAGGAGGAGAGAAGGTATGAAGGTGACATTCAAAGGAGGGAGGTGGGGGTGTATCTCAGCATTTCAACAGGTGTCTAGTATGTTCCAGGTCCTGAGTTCAAATGAGCACCTAAACAAAACAAAACAAAACAAAGGTTAGGCAGAACTTAGTAATATATTGAATATGGAGGTTTTAGTACAGAGGTGCAGAGGTCATGAGAGTATATAAGGGACCAAGTTAGGGAAACTGGGAAATTAAAAATGGGGTTCTGTATTTACCTGTTGCTTTATTAAAAAATTATCTTCAAACATAGTGGCTTAAAATTACAACCATTTGAAATGAAAAAAAGAAAAAAAACTCAAAAAAAACTTTCTCTCTTTGTTTCTGTGGATCATGAATGAAGACAATATTGTGAAGACAGCTTATCTCTGCTCCATCTAGTCTGGAGTCTCAACTGGAAGAGTTGAAGACTGGAGATGGAAATCATCAGAGGCCTTTTTAATCTGTGATATTTCCTTCTGCACCTAGCCCAGGAAGTCACATAATTTAACTTCTGACATACTCCATTGGTCCTAAGAGTCAGCACTCCTCACCAAGGCAGAATCAAGGGGAAGGAACATAGATTCCCACCTGTAATGGGAAGACTAACCATTGGGGTGAAATAAATAAGGGTGTGGCCTTCTTTGAAAAAAACACAATTTTCTACAACTACCAACAAAATGTAATGAAGGAGGGGATTTTATTTTCTTTTAAAAGACACATGGAGGGCTGGGGAGATAGCTCAGTTGGTAGAGTGCTTGCCTTGCAAGCCCAAGGCCCTGGGTTCAATCCCTAGCACCGGAAAAACAAACAAACAAAAAAAACCCACCAATATAAATGACATTAATGTTTCAAAGTCACAAAGATTTACTGTCCCCAGCTGAAGGTCTACATTTAAGTGACAGTTCCCCAAAGATCAGAATAATAGCTAACATTTATACTGCTCTCCAGGAAATAGTACAGGAACTCAATGCAATATGATATTAATTCAGACTTCAAATGTACCATTTCTGTGCAATCACGGACAAACAACAAAATCAAGTCAACTTTGTATTTCAATTAACTTCTTAGTTGAAGGGTAGACACTAATAGCAGCTAATTCATGGAATTTTTGTGAAGTTTAATATTATCCTTATTAATTGCTTAATAATTTGACTTTTTTTTTGGTACCAGGGATTGAACCCACGGGTGCTTAACCACTGAGTCACATCCCCAGTCTTTTAATTTTTATATATATAATATATATAAAATTATATATTATATTTATATAAATATATATTTATATCTATATTATATATTATATATATAACATTTAGAGATTTAGAGACAGGGTTAATTGTTTAGGGCCTTGCTGTGTTGCTGAGCTGGCTTTGAACTGGCTGGCAATCCTCAGGCCTCTCCTGGCTAATAATGTGCTATTAATATGTATTCTACCCTTTCTCTTCTTCCTTCTACTGAAAATTGTAAAATTCTCTCAACATAACTTAAAAGCTAATTGTTAACAAAGTACCAAAATCTGAAGAACTAACAAAAGCTATTATTTTTTTAAAAGATAATTGGGTCGCTTGGAATCTATTCATGAATTTCCTTTGTATGGGTGAGAATGAGAAAGGCAGTCTCAGTGAATGGAAAGCTTCAGTTACACGTCAGCCACCGGCTTCAGAAGGTTAGCAGGGGGTGGAAACAGGACCCAGGAGTGTGTTAGTGCTTGTTGGCTCCGCCGCCACCGCCTGGAGCCAGGTGGGTTAAAAGTTAACCCACTCAGTCTGTGGCTGAGCCCAGTCCCGGTCCCGCCCCACCCAGGTTGCTATTGGAGGAGACGAGGCCAGGGGCGGTGCCTGCGCCAGGGGGCGGGGTCTACGGGTCCCGACTGCAGCGGGTACGCTGGTCTGTCTTTGCCCTTGAAAGCTTTCCTTGCTGTTTGTCTGACCATGGCTGTGTTGGCTGCAATTCTGCACTGCAGCGTCCGTGGGCGCAGCCCTCTGCTTCGGAGGCTGATGCAGGTGAGGTAGGCTCGTCCTTCGGGTTGTCCTAGGCCCCACGGTGCCCTGACCCAGGATTCGGGGAGCTGGTTTCCCGCTTCAGAAGGTTCCTGCCCGTAAAGGTTCCTTCCGGCGGCTCCCGCGGGCAGGGCGCAGCCTTAATCGTAGGTCCCAAGGGAGCTACTCAAGGGACGTCTTGGCCCCAAAGCTGTATAAAGGCATCGACAACGTGCGCTTCTTTGCCCAGGATCTCCGCGTCATCATCGTGATTGCTGTTTCTGTGCTAATGTGTTAACCGCCGAGCTTGGATTTGTGCTGGCAGGAAGGCCCAGAGTTGCCCCCCCACCCCCACCCGGCCGACCTGCGGGCAGCAGAGAGATGAGCCTCTTTGCAGAAGGATGTAACTCTTTCCGAGATTCTCCTTAATGTGGGAGCATTAGAGAGGTTTTCTTTTCTTTTTATCATAAAATGTAAAATCTGGTCTTACAAGGGGTGAGGCTTTGTGATATTAAAAAGAGTTCCTATTCAGAAGTCCCTTACAACAGTGAAAAAATGATTGCTTAAATAATAAAGGGAATAAATTTTATTTGGTATGTAAGAGTATACTGAGGGCGTGCGGAGGGCTGGGTGCCTTCTTTGGCTGTTGTGTTTAGGGAACACAGTAGTAGACTCTTGAAAGAACTTATTTTCCATATGTTCAAGCAAAGGAGACTGCATCTCAGATACTGCCTGGTAAACCCCAAGAAATTGGTAAAGAATTTCAGGGTGTGGGTGGTGAAGTAAGCTTTGAAATCCACTTCCAATTCATGTGGGTACCGTTGAAATATATGTATATATATTTGTTGTTTTGTTGTTTGTTTAATATAACCAGAGGTATGAAGAATTAGCATGTGGAGAAAACTAGTATTATCTGTCTGGACATAGAGTAATGTGTCTTGAACCAGGGAACTGTTAATAAGAACTGAAAGGGAGCAGCATTATGCAAGAGATTTTGAAAGAATAATATAGGACTTGCTAATTATGGAGTGAGGATAGGGAGCCAAGGGAAAAGGAAGAATCTAAAATTAATCCTGGGTAAAGCTGGTGCCCACCTCTAGGCCTAGACACTCTAGAGACTGAGGCAGAAGGATCATTTGAGGCCAGGAGTTCCAGACCAATCTGTGCAACTTGTTGAAACCCTGTCTTTAAAAAATAAGGAACCAGGTGTGGTGGTGCACGCCTGTAATCCCAGTGATTTGGGAAACTGAAGCAGGAGGATCTCAAGTTCAAAGCCAGCCTCAGCCACTTAGCCAGGCCCTGTATTAAAATGGAAAAGGGCTGGGGATGTAACCCAGTGGTTTACTGCTCCTGGATTCAATCCCTGGTACCAAAAAGGAGAAGAAAAAAAAAAAAAAATGAAGCTAAGACAGTCCAGAGGTGAGCACCTGTGGTCCCAGCTACTCAGGAAGCTGAAGCAGAAAGATTGCTTGAGCCACGTAATTCCAGGCCAGCCTAAGCAACATAGACCCTGTCCCTTAAAAGAAAGAAAGAAAGAAAAAAAACCCTGAAGGTTATGTAGCATATAGTATGTGGCTTGTGCTCTCTCTCTCTTTTTCTTTCTCTTTCACGCTGGGTTTGAACCCAGGTCCTCCCATGAGCTAAGTATGTGTTCCACTGCTAAGCTATACCCCTAGCTTACATTCATTTTATTGTACCCCATAATCATTTATATTGAATGTTACTGGAATTAAGTAATCATTTACATAACCTTGGAAATCTGTTTTAACAGGATTTTCAATTTTCTGTGCCATTTTGTGGAATGGAATTTGACATCTTGACCATTACATTGACTGTTTCATCTTTGCCTTCAAATACAGTTTCCCTTATGCTCAACAAACCTTTATTGACTTTATTGAAGTTTGTTGTCTTTCTACCTCTAATTACTTTTCTTTTAAGAACATTTTTTTAAAATTTATCTTTTAATTTTTTACAGACTGCATTTTGATTCACTGTACACAAATGGGGTACATCATTTCATTTCTATGGTTGTATACGATGTACATTCATACCATTTGTGTATTTTAAAAATTAAATATTTAAAAAATTTTTTTAGATGTTGATAGACCTTTATTTTCTTCATTTATTTTTATGTGGTGCTGAGGATCCAACCCAGTGCCTCACAGGTGTTAAGCATGTGCTCTACCACTGAACCACAACCCCAGCCCTCTTATCACTTTTCTCTCTTGTCAAAGGAATAATCTACTCATCACTTCCCATTTATTTTATATCTGTTACTCTTTAATCTTCTGCAATTAAATTTCTGTACCACTCAACTGAAAAATACCAATTTTTTTTTCTCTGTGTGTTTCATATTTTCTGTCTTTACCTTTATACTGTAGATAATCCTATTGGTCACCCTCTTCTTCATTTTTTTTTTTTGGTACCAAAGAGTGACTGAACTACATTGCCAGCCTTTTCTTTTGGGTGCTGAGGATTTAACTCAGGGACACTTGACCACTGAGGCACATCCCCAGCCTTATTTTGTATTTTATTTAGATATAGGTTTTCACAGTTGCTTAGTGCCTCATTTTTGCTAAGATTGGCTTTGAACTTGGGATCCTCCTGCTGAGCCACTGGGATTACAGGTGTGTGTCACCATACCCAGCTCACCAGCCCTTTTTCTTTTTTTTGTTTTGAGTCAGGGTCTCACTAATTTGCTTAGGGCCTCCCTAATTTACTGGAGCTACCCTTGAACTTGCCATCCTCCTGCCTCAGCCTTCGGAATCACTGGGATTATAGGCATGTGCCACTGCACCTGGCCTTCATCACCCTCTTCTGAAACTCCTGTTCTGTACTTTGATTCAGTTTTATTCTGGTTCTCTTTTCTTCTCTCTCTCTCTCTCTCTCTCTCTCTCTCTCTCTCTCTCTCTCTGTGTGTGGTACTGGGGGTTGAACCCAGGACCTCACATGTTAGGCAAGTGCTCTGCCACTAAGCTACTTCCCTAGCTTTTAATTTTATTGTATTATTATTATTGTTGTTCTTGTTGTTGTTATTTAATGTATGGTATCCACTCAGGGACTTGTGTATGCCAGGCAAGTGTTCTACAATGAGCTGCATTCCCAGCCTTTATTGTACGTTGTACATTGCCAGTGCTATTCTCCTTCTTTTAATACTCAAACTTTAAAAACATTTTCTTTTAATTGTCATTCCTGGGCCTGTTTGCTTCTAGATTCATTTCTCCTCATCCCCTATTTTGTCTATTATTTCTGTGAGTTGACCCTTGCAGATCATTTCAAATACTTTGGTTTCCACCCCTGACCTCTGACTCCTTGGATTTGGGTTCTTCTTTGTGTTTTTCTTCTCGTGGTCCTAATATACCAAGTGTGTGAGTGCCTTCCTTTTGCTAATTTTTGTATTGTCTATCTTCTGTTCTCAGCTCTTTTAATCACCTGTGTATTTCATTCCCTGAGCTGAATTCTGTTTCACATAGAATTGTTTCTGTTTCTGGAGCTGCCTTCATTGGTTTTGCTCCTTTCCTATTCCCTTACAAATCTGGGCATTCCACAGCCTCAGTCCTTGGGCCTTTATTTTTTATACAGGCTGAAGCAATAGTCAGAATGTTTTAGTAATCAAACAAGTAGTGAGAGTGATGTGATAATATAGACAGAAATGGAGAGATTCAGAAATGGTAATGTGTTAGAATTTGTTGCCCTTAATGACTGACCCTAACCCCAGGGACACTCAGGCTCCAGATCATGCTGGACCTTGTAGGATAAGGTTGAAAGTTTTGATATCATTCCAAAAGTAATAGAAAAATCATCAAATAATTTTAATCAGGGAATGTTGTGATCTGATTTACATATTTAAAACTTGATAGAGAGTTAAGTCAGGGAAAGCAGGAATAAGTAGAATGCTGCCCATAGGAGCAAGAGATGGTGGCTTGGACTCGGGGCCGTAGAGGAAATTGAAGCAGAGTAGAAAAGTTTAGGTATATTTTGAACACAGAATTGATAGTATCTGTGATAGATATGGTTGTAGGAGTTGTGATAAAGGAAAAGATGGTGATTTTGGCCTCAGCAACTGAGGTAGGGAATACTGAATTCCTAAGGGCGGAAAGTGAGAGATGACTTAGGCATTCAGTTGAAGCCATCAGGTTGGCACCTGGGTATATGAGTCTGGTGGTCAATTAAGAGGACAGAACTAGAGAGATAGAAATTTGGAAGTCAGCTGGGCACTTTGGCATATGCCTGTAATCCCAGAGGCTCTGTAGGCTGTGGCAGGAGAATCACAAGTTCAAAGCTATCCTCAGCCACTTAGTGAGACCCTAAGAAACTTGTGGAGACTCTGTCTCAAAATAAAAAATAAAAAAGAGTCTGGGGATGTGGCTCAGTGGTTAAGCACCCCAGGTTCAACCCCTGGTACCAAAAAGAAAAAAAAAAAAAGAAATTTAGAAGTCATCAGTACATAAATGCTGCTTAATGATAACTTGATATGATTATTTAAGAAGACGGTGAAGTTAGAAAACAAAAAGGACTTGAAACAAAGTCCTGGGGCACTTCAGCACATAAGAGGATGGAAGGGGAAAGTGGAAGTTGAGATGGTAAAGGGCACTGATAAAAATATAGCTAGTTAGGCCAGGTGTGGTGGTGCATGCCTGTTCCCAGCAACTTGGGAGGCTGAGGTGGGAGGATCACAAGTTTGAGCCAGCCTCAGCAGCTTAGGAAGAACCTAAGCAATTTAGCAAGACCCTGTCTCAAAATAACAAGTAAAAAAACAGGCTGGGGTTGTGGCTCAGTGATAAAGTGCCCCTAGTACCAAAAAAACCAAAGCAAACAAAAGTATATGTATGTGTGTGTATGCGTATGGTGATTGATTATACATATTACCTCATTCTCACAACAACTTGTGGAGGGTATTTGAGAAAACAAAGGTGAAGTGAATCCAAATAACTTGCACAACAGTACTCAGCTAGTATGTCCAGGCTCTTAACCACTCTGCATTTTAAAGAAGAAAGGTCAGTCAGATGGTGGGAGGTTGAAATGATCTTAGTAAAATGTGTATTTTTATTTTTTATTTACTTTATAGGTATCTATTTTTATTTATTATAAATATATATTTGTACCAGTATATGGCATAATTCCATAAAAAAGTACATTGATGGCTTTTCTTATATTTGGTATGGTGAAGCGCCCAAAATGGTGAGTAGAGCTATTTATGTACATGAATGAATTTCTATATTTTAAGTATGTATATATTAATGGTTATGTGTCTGCTTATATGTTTCATACAGATACCTTTGTGTTTGCATGTAGGTAGATATTTATTCAATAGGTCTGTTTTTGTGGAGAGGTTATTTGTTCTCAGCCTAACCTTGATGATCTTAGAGATAGCTCTTAAACTTCATAGAGCTGCTGGTCCAAAGTCTGTGAAGTATTTGATTTTGCTGTATTGACATTGTTAACTTTGGGTTGGGGATGCAGCTCAGCTCAGTGCTGGAGCACTTGCCGACATATGTGAGGCCCTTGCTGAATGGGTTGAATAGTAAAAAGAGATGTTGACAAACCTTTCTTGTAACAGGGATCTAAGAAATGAGGTGAAAGTTTACTGGAAATGTGGGTCAAAGGATATCTGTTTTTTTCTTTGTTTTTAGTTGCAAGGAATCAGCCCATTTGCATGCTTATGGAATCAAAGGACAAAGGAAAAATGATGTAGAGAAGGAAAGGACAAATGAGGCTGAGGAAGGAGGAGCTCAAGTTTGAGGCCAGTTCCATCAGTTTATCCAGGTCCTAAGCAACTTAGTGAGACCCTGTCTCAAAAAATAAAAAATAAAGGGGCTGGAGTTGTGGCTCAAAGGTAGAGTGCTTGCCTAGCACCTGTGAGGCACTGGGTTGGATCCTCAGCACCACATAAAAATAAATGTATAAAATAAAGGTATTGTGTTCATCTACAACTAAAAAAAAAAAAAAAAAAAAAGAAAGGGCTGGGAATGTGGCTCGTTGATTAAGAGCCCCTGCATTCAATCTGTGGTACAAAACAAAAAAACAAAAACCAAAAACCCCAAAAACAAAACCGAACCACCAACTTGAAAGAAAAGTAACTTAATAAACAAGAAACAATATTCTCTTTCAAACCAGCAAAGGGAAGTTTTGTTTTGTTTCTATGATGTTGGACTTGCACATGTTTAGAGTATACACTCATTAAGTTACCCCTCAGCCTAGAGAGGCCTTTTTTTTTTTTTTTTTTTTTTTTTAATGGTGCTGGGGATTGAACCTGGGGCCTTGTGCTTTCAAAGCAAGCACTCTACCTACTGAGTTATATCCCCAGCCCCTAAAAAGGACATTTTTGAAGAGATATAATAGGCAAACTCTTAGATGCCAGATATGAAATCAAGTGCAGCTTGTCTTGCTAGAACCTGAACTAGAAGATAGCTAACCAAAGAAATCTTTTTTTGCCTCTTGTAATGTGCCACGTTTTCCTGTTCTCTGATTATGTATGTTCAATTTGCTTTGTGCTCTGACATCTACTTTTACATGACATTTGGCAGTTACAGTGCTGACTAGCTGACTGTTCAGTTTATGTGTCCACCATCTAGCTGACCCAGTCTCTGAGGGTGCCAGTGAGAGTCAGTATAATTCATTCTTAGTCCTGGGAGCTCTGGTCAGAGACAGCTAAGGGAATTGCCTTGTAGGGTCTTAGTGATCCCACTTCTGGATCCCTTTGAGAAAGGAGTGTGGTTGGAGAGGCAATGACTGACATATTTACTATGTGTAGAAACTTTTTATTCAAAGTTAGATCACAGATAATGTATTAGCATCCCTTAGATAAATAGGTTCTATATAAGCAATAGCTCAAATTATATGATATGTGAAAGGTAGGCTTGTTTTTACACAGCTGATACTGACAAGTACCTCTCTTGAGTGATGCTCTTGGACCTTGCCTATTTGAGCATAGATATGTCTGCTGCCTGTGGAGAGTAGTGCACACTATCACTTGAGTTAACATGTAAAGCTCAGGAGAGTAAAACAAACCTTTCTAATCTCATGACAAACTTTATGAAGTACAAATATAGGGTTTGGGAATGTAGCTTGGTGGTAGAGTACTTGCATGTACAGGGCCCTAGTTTTGATCCCCAGCACTGCAAACAAACAAACAAAAAACAAATATAGAATAACAGACAAGTTTTATTTATTTCAGGGTCTGAACAAACATAGCTTAATAAGAAGAAGTAGCATTTATTGTGTTAACATGAAATTTAAATCTAATATTTGTGGAACTCCTGCCTGAAGCATTTCAAAGGATTTGAAGGTCACTGCCAGTGCCAAGGAATCTTTCTCCCCTGAACCTTGGGGATAACGTGCTTATTTTTATGTCATTCTGGTAGTTCTTACCAAATTCGGTCCAAGGATATGTACAGGTAATTTTAACATTTCTTCTCCAGATGATTATAATGCTGCTTGAGTGTGAGGTTCATATTTTATAGATCTTAAAATCACCATAATGCCTTTTTAAGGTAAGTGATCTCAAAATGTCTGTTAAGCAGGTGAAGAATCAAATAGTTTTATGCATGTCAGTCATATATTACTGACAAAGACCTTGAAGTCCTCTTTGAAATAAAGAATATACTGAATATTTGTAATGATGGCATTTTAAAATTAAGACAAAATTATTATTATTTTTGTGGTGCTGGGGTTAGAACCCAGGGCCTTGTGCTTGTGAGATTAGCACTCTACCAACTGAACTCTATCCCTAGCCCCCAAATTATTTTTTTGATATATTTTTTTAGTTGTAGATGGACACAGTACCTTTATATTGTTTATTTTTATGTGGTGCTTAGGATCAAAGCCAGCGACTCACACATGCTAGGCGAGTGCTCTACCACTGAGCCACAACCCCAGTCTGATAAAATTTACAGCAAAGTTGTTTACATGAAGTTTCCACATAAAAGTGATTATGCCATCATATTATCCATAGAAAAATTCTGTTCTCCCACTGCCTAGAAAGACATGCTGTCTTTAAGATGCCATGTGTGTGTACATGTTTTCATCCTAACGCTATGAAAACCAATTTGGGGAGGTACTATGTGGTATTGTGGATGTCCCTGTTCATAATTCCTACTTAGCAAATCAACTTTTTGTCTGTTCTGTGTTATAAATTGGAAGTTTTTAATTTTTACATCCACTTAAGACAAAGCACATTTAATGTGTAAAAATTTAAATTCTTGGGTCATCGAAAGTTTAGATTTTTGTTGATTTGTTTATTACTCTGTTTGTAAAATATAATTGCCCACTTTGTCAACTATAAGATTATTCTAAAAATAAGCTGTCATTTTTGAAGATTTGTTATGCTTCTGATTTCACATGGTAAAAAATTTTATTCTTTGTTCTTTGTCCTGAAAATAGTTCAGTTTTGGATCAGTTAGGTCTCTGGACTGTGTCCTACTTTTTCAGGGTTTTTCTTGTTGGAATTTGTTCCTAAGAACAGTGTAGAAGTTAGATCATTATACTTTTTTTTTTTTTTCTTTTTTCCCTATCCCCAGGACCTCTCACAATGCTAAGCATCCACTCTAACCCTGGGCTATACCTCTAACCCTTTTTTACATTTTCAATTACAGAATTTATCTGCTGGGCACAGAGGCATACACCTGTAATCCCAGCAACTCGATAGGCTGAGGCAGGAAGAGTTCAAGTTAGCCTCAGCAATTTAGCGAAGCCCTGTCTCTAAATAATTAAACATTTAAATAAGGGCTGGGGAGATGGCTCAGTGTTTAAGCACCCCTGGGTTTAGCCCTGGTTTTAAAAAAAAAATCTGGTAATACAGACCATATTTATATGAGATGTGTTTGCCTCATATAAATTGGAGACATTTGTTGGGAGAAGTTGGGGAAAGATAGCAAGTTTTACTTACAAAATTTTTTTTAAGCAATGAAAATGTTTTTTGGTGAAATTCTAAGATTACATAATTTAAAACAGATTTAACTCAAAACTGCATTTTTGAAAGGCTGTACTTAGAAGTTTTAAAGTGATAAACTCATCAGAAGTTAATACATACTTCCAATGAACAGCTAATCAGAATAGTAGCATTTATATGCAGAATACAAAAAACTGAAAAAGCATAATGAGGTAGAAAGACATAACTTGTATCACTGCAAATTATAAATTAATTTATATAACAAATATTTATATTACAGGAAGTAAGATACATGGAGCGAAGTTATGTATCAAAACCAACTTTGAACGTAAGTATGAATTGTGCCTTAAAATTTCAAGAATTTAAAGGAAATATAGTCAATTAAAATGCATGTATTTATGACTTGAGTATATATGAAGGTCAAGAGAAGATTATGCAGTAGTTAGAATAGCCAGCTATTCAAATATTAAACTCTTAGATTATGATAAATATTTCAGTCTGTAATTTTTGGTATTTCTTCATATTCTACTGCAAAACACCTTTCCCTTGAAAATGGGTAGTGGTCTTCCTTTATTCTCAGGAATACTTGTGTACTTGGCACAATGTGGAGGCCACATGGAAGATTCATAAGAGAGGGGCTGGACCAGCTGTGGATTGGACAAGGGAGGGGCCCTTTCTGTTTGATATGGTTCCTAATGTGACAGTATCTTTCTGTCTAATGCTCTAATTTATCTAGGAGTGTAATAAGAGATTAAGGAAGACAAGTGTGAGGAGACGTTTGTTTAGTGGGATTTTATAGCATTTAAGAGAACTTTTTAATATACTTTTTCTTATTATTAAAAAATTTAATAACAATGAATCAAACAACATTACCCTATGTAAATTTATGATTACACAAATGGTATGCCTTTACTCCATGTACAAACAGAGAAACAACATGTATCCCATTTGTTTACAATAAAAAAAAAAAAAATTTAGGGCCTGGGGTTGTAGCTCAGTTGGTGGGGTGCTTGCCTGGCACGTGTGCGGCACTGGTTCAATCTTCAGCACCACATAAAAATAAATAAAATAAAGGTATTGTGTCCATCTACAACAACAACAAAAATAAATAAAAATTATAGCTTGTCATGTGTGTTGGCACGTGCTTATAATCCCAGCAACTTGGGTCTCTGAGGCAGGAGCATTGCAAGTTCCAGGCCAGTCTAGGCAATTTAGCAAGACCCTGTCTCAAAATAAATGATAAAAAGGGTTGGGGATGTATCTAAGTGGTTAAGCACCCCAGAGTTCAATCCCTGGTATCATAAATAAATAAATGAATGAATAAATGAACAAATGAACGCTCTGTCTTTCTTAGGTGGTATTGCCCCATCTAGACTACAGGTCTTGGTTCCTATCCCAGAATTCCTTTTAGTAAGCATGTCTTTTGGCTAGGGTCATTATGTAGTTAACATGAGTAAAGTGAAGATATCTTAATTTTTTTTTTTTTTTTCGGTGCTGGGGATTGAACCCACGGCCCTATGCTTGTAAGGCAAGCACTCTACCAACTGAGCTATATTCCTAGCCCTCAAGATATCTTAAATTTTTGACTGAGGAGTAGAATCTAAACTTAAGCTTCTGCCCTCAAACCTCCTGGAGAGAACTGGGAAGAATCTTTATGTTCATTTTAGAATTTGTCTTAGGTTTTCTATTAAATCATAAAGTGTTAGCATCAAAGTTTTAATATTGATTTTAATATTGAGTTTATCTCAATCTTTGATAACTAATTACTCATATTACTCATTCACAAAAAAAAATTGTTTTAGATCATATTTAAATTATTTAGCTTAATGAAAGGTGATTTTTTACCATCTTGTCTTGCCAGGAAGTGGTTATAGTAAGTGCTACAAGAACACCCATTGGATCCTTCCTCAGCAGCCTTTCCTCACTGCCAGCCACTAAACTTGGTTCCATTGCAATTCAGGGAGCCATCGAAAAGGCAGGTTAGTAGTTGCTTTGCTTTTTGTGTTGAGGGAGAATGATTCAGTGGAACACATTTTTTTGCACTTACTGCATACAATGTAGCTGTAAGAAGTGCAGTAATGCCTACATTTCTGAATTTCCTTGTATGGTGGAGTTAGGAATGAAAATAAACTGATAATAAAAAGAAACCATTCCTGCTATGTAATGTCATGTACCTTATTAGGTAATCACTAATTATTAAATTGAATAAAATATGGAAATGTCTTTTTGGTGTATTTAAAAGGAATTCCAAAAGAAGTAGTGAAAGAAGCATACATGGGTAATGTTCTACAAGGAGGTGAAGGACAGGCCCCTACGAGGCAAGCAGTATTGGGTGCAGGTACTAGTAATATATTTTTGCTTTTATACTTAAAATATTCAAAATGACAAAATGGAGGTCACTTCATCTTAAAACGATAAATGCATAATATAATATTTATAGACAAGCGGGCAGAAGAAATTTTGCAGATTGTAATTAACATGCTCTATTCTATTACTTTTAATTCTGTAATTGTGTTTGAAAAGTGAGTGCTGCTTTTTTTTCCCTAAGTATTACTTATTTTGGTTTTAGGTCTACCTGTATCTACTCCATGCACCACTGTAAACAAGGTTTGTGCTTCAGGAATGAAAGCCATCATGATGGCCTCTCAAAATCTCATGTGTGGACATCAGGTAAGAATCACCTTTTAAAAATCTATTAATTAAAATAACATTGTTCCAAAAGACACTAAAATCTAAATGCATTTATGCTTTAGAAATGAAATTCCTGGGGTTAGGGAGTGGCTCAGTGATACAGCATTGCCCAGCATCCATGAGGGCCTAGGTTTGATCCCCAGCATCACAATAACAAAATTAAAAAAGAAATTTTTATTATAAGAAAAGTTAATGTGTTACTCAGACTTTCAGGAAGGAGTATGTAGATTTGCAACTCTGTTGAAATATGTGTAAAAATGATAACTTAAGTGTTTGAAAACATGGTTTTAAGCCACAGTATCTTAGTTTAGAATGACTCTTAAGAGCTTGTGAGGGGTCTGGGGTTGTGGCTCAATGGTAGAGGTCTTGCCTAGCATATGTGAGGCACTGGGTTTGATTCTCAGCACCACATATAAATAAGTGAATAAAATAAAGGTCTATTAATATCTAAAACTTTTTTTAAAAAAAGAGCCTTTGAGATTCTAGATGATTTAATCTTTTTTTTCTCCCTGTAGTGCTGGGAATTGAACCCAAGATATTGGGCACACTAGGCAAACTCTTCTGCAATTGATGACTTTTTAAAAAAAATCATTTAAAAAAATCAATTTAAAAAAATCATTTTAAAAAAATCAATTTTTTAAGGGTTTTGATTACAAAAGAGAACAAGGGGCTGACTTGGGAATCAGTAATTGACCGAGCCCAGGATTGATGACTAATTGGTAGTTTCTATAGTGTCTGGATTCACTGGTTAAATTTGTAGGCTTTCCATTTGCTTTGTTTGTCTAGATATTGTTTTTATTACATTAAGCAGGAGCTAGGCTGCTAAGCAAATATGTGCTGTGATGTTAGGAGTCTAATCAAGATCTAGACTCGAATTTTTTTTATCATTTAAATTTTTTTTTTTTATTTTTACAGACTGCATTTTGATTCATTGTATACAAATAGGGTACAACTTTTCATTTCTATGGTTGAAGTAGATTCACACCATTCATGTAATCATATATATACATAGGGTACTACTGTCTCAGTCTATTATCTTTTCTTTCTCTACCCCCTCCTGCCCCATTTTCCTCTACACCATCCAAAGTTCCTTCATTCTTCTCCACCCCTGTCCCCCCCCGCCCCTTGTTTTGTATTGTCATCCACTTATCAGAGAAAACATTTGGCCTTTGGTTTTGTGGGCTTGGCCTGTTTCACTTAGCATATTTTCCAACTTCATCCATTTACCAGCAAATGTCATAATTTTATTCTTCCTTATGGTTGAGTAATATTCCATTGTGTATATATACCACAGTTTCTTTATACATTCATCATTTGAAGGGCATGTAGGTTGGTTCCACAACCTACCTATTGTGAATTGAACTGCTGTGAACATTGATGTGGCTGCATCATTGTAGTATGCTGATTTTAAGTCCTTTGGGTGTAACCAAGGAGTGGGATAGCTGGGTCAAATGGTGGGTCCATTCCAAGCTTTCTGAGGAATCTCCATACTGCTTTCCAGAGTGACTGCACCAATTTGCAACTCCACCAGCAATGTATGAGTGTGACTTTTTTTTTTTTTTTTTAAAGAGGGACACAATACCTTTATTTTATTTTTTTATGTGGTGCTGAGGATCGAACCCAGTGCCTCACACATGGGAGGCAAGCACTCTACCACTGAGCTATAGTCCCAGACCATGAGTGTGCCTTTTCCCCCACATCCACGCCAACACTTATTATTGCTTGTGTTCTTGATAACAGTCATTCTAATTGAAGTTAGATGAAATCTTAGGGTGGTTTTAATTTGCATTTCTCTAATTACTAGAGATGATGAGCACTTTTTCATATATTTGTTGATCACCTGTATATCTTCTGTGAAGTGTCTGCCCATTTCCTTAGCCCATTTATTGTGTTCTTTGTGTTTTTGGTGTAAAGTTTTTTAAGTTCTTTATAAACTTTGGAGATGAGTGCTCTGTCTGAAGTGTGTGTGGAAAAGATTTTCTCCCACTCTGTAGGCTCTCTTTTCACATTATTGATTGTTTCCTGTGCTGAGAAAAAACTTTTTAGTTTGAATGTATCCCATTTATTGATTCTTGGTTTTATTTCTTGCACTATGGGGGTCTTGTTAAGGAAGTCTGGTCCTAAGCCAACGTGATAGAGATTCGGGCCTACTTTCTCTTCTATTTGGTGAAGGGTCTCAGGTCTAATTTCTAGATCCGTAACTTTGAGTTGAGTTTTGTACAGGGTGAGAGATATGGGTTTAATTTCATTTTACTGCATATGGATTTCCAGTTTTGCCAGCACCATTTGTTGAAGAGGCTATCTTTTCTCCATTGTAAGTTTTTGGCACCTTTGTCTACTATGAGGTAACTGTATTTATGTGATTTTGTCTCTGTGTCTTCTATTCTGTACCATTGGTCTGCCTGTCTGTTTTGGTGCTAATACCATGCCATTTTTGTTACAATTGTTCTATGGTAGAGTTTAAGACTCACAGAATTTTTATCAGATTCAAGCCCTTCATTTTTCAGGTGATGAATGTGAGCCTGAGAGCCACAAATACAGAAATAAGGCCAGAGTAAAAAACAAAAACAGGTCTTTATTCCTACTTAGTGTATTGTAGCCTAACAAGGTATAACACAACCAGGACAAAAATCAGTTGTAAGGTCTGAAAGTTATTTTCTTCACATATATACAAGAACCACAGTTATGTGTGCTCTTTGCTGTGTTAAATCATGTTTTGCTGTTTTCAGTTAGAAAGCAATTCAAAGGGGAAAAAAGATGGAGTGATATCTAAAACTATTGTACCAGATACTTTATTATGAAAGATACACACACACACACACACACACAATGCAAATGACATAAATTGAAGAGTAAGTTTTCTTTTTCCTTACCCCTGACCCCTGAGTCTCATCACTTTGGTTATTCTGCCACTAGTTAGAATAACTGTGGACAAGTTGCTTAACCTCTTTGTGGCCCACTTAATGTCTTATAGAGACGTGTTAGCACATGTGATAGTACTTTTTTTTTTAAGATTGGTTCTTTTTAGTTATACATAAGAGTAGAGTCCATTTTGATAAAATTATACATGGATGGAATTTATCTTATTCGGATTAGGGCCTCAGTCTTGTGGATGTACATGATGGTGGGATTCACTGTGGTATATTCATATATGTACACAGAAAAATTAGGTCAGATTCTTTTCACTGTCTCTCCTACCTCCCTTATTGTGGGTTAGCTTCCACATATCAGAGAAAACATCTGCCTTTTGTTTTTTTGGGATGGCTTATTTCACTTAGTATGACAGTCTCCAGATCTATTAATTTACCAGCAAATGTCATTCTTCTTTATGACTAATATTCCAATGTGGATATATACCACAATTTCTTTATGCATTTATGTGGTGATGGGCATCAAGGTTGGCTCCATAGCTTAATTATTGCAAATTGTGCAGTTATAAACATTGCTGTGGCTGCGTCACCATAGTATGCTGATTTTAAATCCTTCGGATATGTACTGGTTCAAATTCTATTGAAGTGAATAACCATAGCATATTCTATGGCTCTTTACCAAATGGACGTTTAGGTTGTCTCCAGTTCTTCAGCTTGAAATATGCCACAGGATACAAATATACCTGTGGGCTTTTTTTGTTTTTTTCTTCCTTCTTCTTTTCTTGTTATTTCTGTTAGAACCCAGGGCATCATGCATGCTAGGCGAAGCAAGCATGTTACGACTGAGTTACATTCCCATTTTTTAAAAATTTGAGACAGGTCTTGCCAAGTTGCCCAGTATGGCCTTGAACTTTTGATCCTCCTGGCTTAGCCTCCTGAGTAGCTGGAATTCAGGTGTGCACCACTGTGCCCAGCTATTATTTGTGTACTTATACTTAATTGAACACCACTGATACAGTACAGTTTAGTGGTTATAAATGCAAAATCTGGAGCTTGACTAACTTCAAGTACTAGTTCTGCCACTTATTAGCTGAGTATCTATTCCTATGACAGCACAAGGATTGAGTGATGAATAAATGATTTAAAAAACCTCTTCATGTGCAAATGTTAGAAAAATGCTGAGTCAGAGAATTTTAGTATTTTTGATAATTTCAAAGTCTTTCCAAAGAAAGTTTTTCCAGTTATAATTTCCAAAAGTTGTGTCTGTTTGCCGACATCTTTACCAACATTGAGAATTACCAAGTCCTTGTCAAAATAATGGATGAAAAATGTTCATGAGATTGTTTAGAGTTCCAAAACTGTGTTCAAGGACAATCTTGATTTACTGTGGTTCTCTAGCAAACACTATTTGTATTACATTGACATATCCTGCCACATACTTAAAGGTACATTGTTGAAAAAAATTCAAACAATAAAATTACCTGACATTATTACATCAACCATTTTTAAAACAAAGTTTGGCTTGTACAATGTTGATGAAATTATCTTATAGTGCACTATTTATAAATACATAAATGTCCGTGTACTTTTACAGTGATAGCCACTGAAAGAACAAAGACTTTTAAAAAGCTAGACAGATTCCTTTTCATTCCAGCTGCCTCTTTTTGTAATACCAACTCTAAAAGCTACTGTGGTCAGTGTCAAATTCATCACAGCAGCCCTTTCTGAACCAGTAGCAGATGATGAAAATGTGATAATCTTCTGCTCTACTTTTGGTGCTTTTTCATTAATTCACTTGTGGCACTTAACCTGTGGCAGGTCTTATACTTCAACCCATCAGTCATCACCATCATGGTATCTAGGTCTTTTTTGTAACTGCAGCCTAGGAAGAGGTGGTTGGCTCAGACCGTGGAGAGGGACAGCAGCTGGTCCAGGTAGCAGAAGACGTAGGGTGGTTTATGTCAGGCAGGTGGTGCAGGATGAATTCCAGGTGGGCCTTCTGTTGCTTCTTGCTCTTGAACTAGGGGTAGAGCTGTTTGGAGAAATTGCTGCCCCCAGCACCCCTGAAAGCAACTCCTTATACCATGGCAGACACCTTGTCATCCACTACCTGAAATACTTTGAATTAGTATTATTTGAATCATTTGTTCATGTATTCAGTGACTTAATTAAATATTTAAGGAATTTAAAAATTGTCAATTTTATTTGTAATGAAAAATAATTTTTTAAAAAATACTTTTTTTAGTTGTCAATGGACCTTTGTTTATTTATTTATATGCAGTGCTGAGGATTGAACCCAGGGCCTCACACATGACAGGCAAGTGCTCTATCACTGAGCCACAACCCCAGCCCCTGAAAAATAATTTTTACCTTATTTTCTGTCATTTATTATTGCCATCATCCCCATAATATAGTATTTCTTTCTTTCTTTTTTGGTACTGGGGATTGAACCCAAGGACACTTAATCACTGAGCCGCATCCCCAACCCTTTTTAAAAAAAGTTCTGAGACTAGGTCTCGCCAAGTTGCTGAGGCTGGTCTTGAACTTGGAATTCTCCTACCTCAGACTCCCAAGTTGTTGGGATTACAGGTGTGTACCACCATACCTGGCCAGAAAATAGTATTTCAGGTGAGGGAGTAAAACAGATGAAAATTAAGAATCTCCATGTTTTAGAATAGGCAAAATATTTAGGTTTGCTTTAGAACTTCTATTTGTCTTTATTCCTGATTGAAGACTGAGGATTGGCTTTAATTTTTGTTTATACTGTTTTATATTAAACTACTTATTAAAATTATCTTATAATGAAAATTTCTTTAGTTGATTTGTGAAGTAATGACAGATTAGTTAATATTTATTAAACTTCTGTCATCTAGATAGGGGTCCAAGGAGGTCCCTTTAAGGGGGCAGCAGAACCTCAACTTGTCCTAGGTGGGTTCTTGATTTATACTGCTGAAAAGAATTTCAGGACACACCGGGCATGATGGTGCGCACCTATAATCCCAATGACTCAGGAGACTGAGGAAGGATCACGAGTTCAAATCCACCTGAGGAACTGAATGATACCCTGTCACAAAATGAAAAAAGGGATGGGGCTTCTCAGTGACGCGCGCACGCACACACACACACACACACACACACACACACACACACACACACACGTGCATGCCAAAGGCAGTGTGCAAATGCTCCTTACCTCTCAGAGAAAACTGATCCATCCAGAGTTGAACTTTCCGTATGTATGATGATCCTGGAAAGAAAAGTGCAAGGTCCCTGGCACACTTTTGTGAAAATCAAATCCTATGTCAATCATTTGATATTTGGAGTTCAGAATGTTTCTTCTTGGTTAAGCAGTCTCAGCTGTAAATCAGTTGTGAGCACAACGTGCAAGTCAGTCTTTGAGTCCAGGGACATTTAAGTTGGTGATATTTTTGTTCTAGTTGATCTGGTACAAGCATGCACTGGATTTAATGGCTGATCATGCTTACGGATTTGGGTCTCCATGCACTAATGGTTTCTTATTTTCACACTGAGAGTCCTCTATCTCATTTCTATGTGCCAGGTGCCAAGGACATAAAAAATGATAGGGGTTCTGTCCTCAAAGGAGCTTAGCCAATAAGGGCTAACGTATCATCATAGCTACAATACAGTGGTACATTAATAAAGCATTATATAGTAATTGGGAAAACACAAAAGGGAAACTGTTCTAGAAGGTATAGAAGTAGTCAGGGAAAATATTATGTGTCTGGTTTAAAGGAAATGTAGGCATTTTACACATTGTTGGATTGATCAGTGAGTTGGGATACATACATATGAGTATAGTATAGTTCTTTGTGACTTGATGTGTAGGTTCAGGTTGTAAGATTGACAAGGGAGGGGGAAGATAGACTGTTACTAAGAGTTATTTAAAATGTGAAATGATCGGACATGAATTCTAGGCAGAATGACTCAGATGAGTATAGATGATGCCTTGGTGCAAGGAAAGGCAGCATGTCGGAAGATCAAGTGGAAACTTATTATAGCTATACCAGAAGGGTAGGTGATTTCAATAAAGAAAGTAGAAAGGTTAGTTCCATGAACTGAGGTAGCTTCTAATCTTTTAGAAGACATTAAGTTTTTAGCAGTGTCAATGAAATGGTTAGAAGGTAAGAATTTCCTAAGATGATCTGTACATGAAAGATACTTTGGCATTTTTGTTTTTAAATTTTATATTTTTGTGGTACCAGGGATTAAACCCAGGGGTGCTTAACCACTGAACCACACCCCCAGCCCTTTTGTATTTATTTTGACACAGTGTCTTGCTAAGTTGCTGAGGCTGGTTTTGCATTTGTGATCCTCCTGCCTCAGTCTCCCAAACCACTGGGATTAGAGGCATGTGCCACTGCATCTGGCATGGCCTTCTTAATGATGTCTGATTCTAATCTTCTTATTACATATTTTAAACCATTTGTTTTTCATCAGGATCAAGTAGTTAAGGGTACTCATAGCCAGGTGTGGTGGCACATACCTGTAATCCAACATGGGAGGCTGAGGCAGGAGGATGGCAAGATGGAGGCCAGCCTCAGCAATTTAGCAAGGCCCTAAGCAACTTACTGAAATGATGACTCCAAATAAAAAGGGCTGGGGACATAGCTCCATGTAAAGCATCGCTGGGTTCAATCCGCAGTCCCCCCCGCCCAAAAAAAGGCACCCATCATGTAACAAATGGTTAATAAACCCATGTTAAACGCTCATTTGTTGATAGATATATGAAGAGTACATTTAGCTTGTAGACTTGTAACTCTGTGAAGTGACATTGTTTTGTGTTTCTGAGTAGGATGTGATGGTGGCAGGTGGGATGGAGAGCATGTCCAATGTTCCGTATGTAATGAACAGAGGAGCAACACCATATGGTGGGGTAAAGCTTGAAGATTTGATTGTAAAAGATGGACTAACTGATGTCTACAATAAAATTCATATGGTAAGTACTGCTTTTTAAATAAGGAATACCATTTAATATACAGTGCTTGATTTTTCCTTATGTATTTAAAAAACTGAACTAAAAGATGGGTACCATAAATGTTGATTTTAGCCATTTGTTCTAGGGCAATATTTTCTATCCCCACTGCATCAACAGGGTTCAGTTTTTATATTGCCTCATACTTGCATAGGGATTTTCTTCCAAACAAGCAAAAAAGTCAATGTAAAGTATTTGAAGATAATGCATCTCTTATCTAGTACAGAAGAGAGTATACTTTAAGAAATTAAATTTAACTGGTAATCGCTATGCATGGTTAACAGACACTTTCTAACTTACACAAACTTAATTAATTTTTAAAAATTCCACATTTATCAGGGTAACTGTGCTGAGAATACTGCAAAGAAGCTGAATATTGCACGTGATGAACAGGATACTTATGCTATTAACTCTTATACCAGAAGTAAAGCTGCATGGGAAGCTGGAAAATTTGGAAATGAAGTTATTCCTGTCACAATTACAGTAAAAGGTAGAGGGCGAATGCTCCAAAATAGATTAATTTTTAGTCTTTTTTTCCTTCTTTTATATGTTGCTGGATTTATTTTAAATTAGTATGTTACCATTCCTTTAATTTCAGCTAAGTACAACACTTCTGGTTCTGGTTTAAGGGGGGGGTTGCCAGTTCAGGGGTTGACATATATTAACCCAATTTAATGTCAAATTTCAATCTAATAAGATCCACTAAGTATTGTTTGTTTATGGTGCTGGCAATCAAACCCAGGGCCACATATATGCTAGACACTGTCATTGAATTACAACCCCAGCCCAAGCCTGTTTTTAATTTGAGGAATGTATTTACTAGAACTCTTTCTTGTGTAACAACATATTAGTTTTATGTTTAAAAAAAAAAAAAAAAAAAAAAAAAAAAAGGATGGGGATTTATATTAGAAGACTACTAGGGGTGGAGGTACTTCCCAGAACTGAAAGGTGAATGAGAGCAACCAGTCTGCTCTGGGGGCTTCAGGGATTGCAACTAGCCATTTATACTGTAAATAAAACAAAGAAAACTCCCCAAAGACGTTCAGCACTTTTAAGACATTCTTTCCGGTTCTCTGAAGGTGCTGCCTCCATCTCTATAGTGTCACATCTGTAGGGCTCTCAAAGTAGAAAGAGACCTTCTCCCCAACTCCAACAGAATAAACTCTACAGTGCAGACTCATTAACTTAGTTTAGGTTACATATCCATTCCAGAAATGATTATTGTGTTCTGGATGACATAATGCTAGTTTGTCCAATGTTGGCCAGAAGACTACCCCTGGAATTGGTGATCATAGAAGGGGGCTGAGAGAGAGAAGATAATGGGATGGGGATGTATAGATTTAAATTGCATGAAGCTACTTAATAAACTCCTCTTTATGACACTAACATGAGATTATAGATAGTAGATTCTAGATGAGCATTTTCTCAGGATGGTTTAAGGCATGCAGGAATATAAAGGGAGGCATGGACCACTAGGCACCTTGTTCAGTAGTTTCCTGCTGAATGACTGTTTTGAGTAGTGATTGATTACTTAAAATATTTTTGTTTTAGGTAAACCAGATGTAGTTGTGAAAGAAGATGAAGAATATAAACGTGTGGATTTTAATAAAGTTCCAAAGCTGAAGACAGTTTTCCAAAAAGAAAATGGTTAGTAAGAAATCAAACCTAAGAAAAAATGGAATTAATATACTATATTTTTATTCTTCAAATTGCCTAGGGATTATGAAAAAGTAATTTTCAAAGCACCTAGATGTTAACTTTTTTGTATGTGTGTGGTGTTTGGGGTAGAATTCAAATCCTTGCATATGCCAGGAGTGTTTTACCACTGAACTACATCCCCAGCCAGGATGTCAACATTTTTAATGTATCAGATTAAAGTAAAAGTAATAATAACTCAAAGTATCTTAAATTACTTGTTAATACCTTTAATATATAAATCCTAGCAAAAACACTGTGTAACATGAATATAGAATTGTTTCTCATATGCTCATCTTGAAAGTTTATTGTGAACTGAAAGTCAGGTTTTTACGTTTAGTGTCTGTAAACTCCTTAAGGACTAAGATAATAGCAGTATTTTTCATTCATTGGTGTATCACCAGTGCCTGGCAGGTAGGGGATCCTCAATAAGTAATTGTTGAATATTGGTGCAAATAGGATCTCAGTTTTTTAAATACCACTTTTTTTTTTTGGTGGTGCTATTGCTCAAACCTGAGGCCTCCTATATGCTAGGCAAGCATTTTACCACTAAGCTAATATTCCAGGCCATTTTATTTTTTCAGACAGGATTTTACTAAGTTACCGAGGCTGTCCTCGAACTTGCTGTCCCTCTTGCCTCAGTCTGCCAAATGGCTGGGATTACAGGTGTGTGCCACCACACCCTACTCCCAAATTGTTTTAAAATCCTATAAGATCAGGTTGCTGGGTTGTGGCTTAGTGATAAAGTGCTTGCCTAGCATCTGTGAAGTACGGGGCTCGATCCCTAGTAGCACATAAAAATAAATAAAATAAAGGTATTGTGTCTATCCACTACTAAAAAATATATACATTTACACACACACACACACACACACACACAGATCCATTCTGCTGCTTTGAAGTTGGAATGGATGCAGTTGTGATAATGATCTGAAATTAGTTTTTCTCCTTTCCCGATTGAATTTCTCAGTTTCAAGTACCACTGACCTCTTTTTTTTTTTTTTTTTTTTGGATGGGGGATTGATCCCAGTGGCACTTTACCACTCAGTTACATTCCCAGTCCTTCTTTTTTTTTTTTTTTTTTAATCTTATGATGGGGTCTTGCTAAGTTGCTGAGGCTGGCCTCAAACTTGGGATCCTCCTACTTCAGTCTCTATTCATGGGTATTACAGGTGTGTGCCTGACTGTTGACATTTTTTAAAAACAGCTTTATTGACAGTTTATATATCATAAAATTCTTGTTTAGAATGTACAGTTCTGGGGCCAGGGATATAGTTCAGTGGTAGAGTGCCTGCCTACCATGCATGAAACTCTGGGTTTAATCCCTAGTACAGCCAAAAAAAAAAGAAAGTTTTGTGGTCTTTAGTGCTCATTGACATTTTAAGTGATTCTAGAGGAAAAGAACCAATTTTGACACTGATTTGGAAAATATAAATAGCAGTATATATCCAATATATTCTGGATAAAGGAAGATTCTACGAAGAAAAATATGAACTGGTCCCTATCTTTGAAGAATTGTTGACCAGCATTTATCCAGTGCCACTGTGCATGTTTCCAAGCTGGCTCTGAGAAGGCACTCTTTTATATTAACTTTGTGTTTCCTGAGGGTGGGATAATCTCCAGCCATATTAGTAATTTCTTCAAACATTTAATAACCCAGAAAATATCCTGTATTTGTTAAATTGAACCAAATGAATTCAATGTGAAGGAATATTTTGACTTCATGCTCATTGTTGCTTTCAGGTACAGTAACAGCTGCCAATGCCAGCACACTGAATGACGGAGCAGCTGCTGTGGTTCTCATGACTGCAGATGCAGCCCAGAGGCTCAATGTGAAACCACTGGCAAGAATAGCAGGTAGATGGTCTAAACTTGTTTATTCCTAAATTTCTATAAGTTCTTCCTGAAATCAAGTTTCCTTATTGGTAATACAAAGTAATGGAGTTAAGATTATTTTTGTCTATAGTTGTACTTTGTGACACAATTTAACTGATAAATATTTCATTTGAATCTGAAACTCCTTTTAATACTTTTGTTATAATGTGCTTTATATAAGAATACACTTAAACCAAATCCTTTCCTGTCCTATAAGACAAGTAGGAGAAAACCAGGTATATGTTTTATCTGGAGTGGCAGCCAGGCAGAATTAAAAAAAAAAAAAAAAAGGGGGGGGGTGGGGATTAGAAGTCTAGAAATAAGAAATAAGTGCTAGATGTTCTGGCACTTATTAACTGTATGGTTCTGGGTGAGCTCTCCGTAGGCCCATTTTTACCTTTAAAATCTGCCTTGGCTGGAGATGTTGTTCCATGGTAGTGTTGGCCTATCAACTGCAAAGGCCCCAGGTGTGATTCCCACACAGAGGGAGGAAATCTGCCTTGCTGTCTTCATTAGGACTTGAAAGATGTTACTTTGTTAGTTTACAAAAAATCTTGGAATTTCATTTTTTTTTTCTTCTTCTTCTTCTTAGCTTAGATCATGGTGTTTTTCCTTTGTGGTGGTGGGATTGAACCCAGGGCCTTATGTGTTCTACCACTGAGCTACATCCCAGCCCCTCGATTATGCTACACCCAAATCCCTAGGTTTTTTAACCTCAGTATTACTGATACTTTCCACTAAGCGATTCTTTGTTGTGGGGGCTATTCTTTGCATTCTATCTGTTATAGCAGCATCCTTGGCTGTTGTGATGACATCCTACTTGTTGTGATAACTAACCAGTGCCAATGTCCCTAAAGGCAAATTACCCCTAACTTTCTCCCCACAAAAATCAATGTCTTAAATGAGTGGAATAATTTTATAGTGTAGAATTTTAGAAAAGGAATATATTTACGTATATTATGGGGGTTAGGAAATGTGCATTTAAAAGATCTGCTGGGCTTTGGGTGTTTGTGACTAAGATTTTAACAGTCTCTCCCCCCCCCAACCCCCAATAGCATTTGCTGATGCTGCTGTAGACCCTATTGATTTTCCAGTTGCACCTGCATATGCCGTTCCTAAGGTGAGAAAAAAGTCAAGGGTCTATATACTTCATTATGCCAACTTATGGTTAGCGCATACTAAGGTCACAGTTTTTAGACTTTAAATGTTACTCATTTGCAAAAGCAGAGAGCTTGGTTTCAAATCTTCCCACTTCTGAAAATAGTAACAAGGATAACAAAATAAAAAAATCCAACACACAATCTTCAGCAGAATACATGAAAATTATATAACTAAATAACTTGTAGGTATGATGCTAAATGCACATACCTGGTACAGTAACCACAAATGAGGAGGTTGGTGAGGCAAAGAAAAGGGAATGCTAATGGTCCTGGAAATAGTATTCAAAGCAAATAGTCACTCCCAAAAGGTGTCTTCATCCTGAAAGGGAATTACTGGTATCAGGACTGAAAGAATAAAACTAGATATAAAAAACATGTTCCAAATTGTATGTGCTATCAAAGGCAGAACTCACAAAGCCCTCTGGAAAGGTACTAAGGGGGTCACAGGAAAAGAAAGAGTGTTGAGGATTCAGGGATCTCAGAAGCCTCCAACAAATATTCCAAGAAAGGGCCTCACCCTGAGTGTGCACTTCTGAGAATAGCACCCAGATAAAAAAAGGAAGCAGAGCTGGGTGTGGAGGCGTGTACCTGTAAACCCAAAAGCTCAGGAGGCCAAGGCAGGAGGATCGCAAGTTTGAAGCCAGCCTCAGCAACTTACTAAGGCCCTAAGCAACTTAATGAGACCCTGTCTTTACATAAAAAAATAAAAAGGGCTGGGGATGTGGGTCAGTGGTTAAGTCCCCTGGGTTTAATCCTTAGTACAAAAAAATTAAATAAATAAAGGAAGCAGAAATAGAAGGAGTAAGAATAGAGAAGGATCTGAAAAAGAGTGTGGGGTGGGAGAAGTGACAGGTCTGTCCAGAAGTGGCAGATCTTACAAAGGAGGATTACAACTTCTGAAAGGGAATCCATCAGATTAAAAAGCACAATGATAAATTTATTTATTTATTTTTTTGCGGTGCTAGGGATTGAACCCAGGGCCTTGTACTTGTAAGGCAAGCACTCTACCAACTGAGCTATCACCACAGCCCAAAAAGCATAGTGATAAATTTCTAAAGAAAAAGAGCACCAGGAATATTTTATAAAGGAATTAACAAAAGAATAATCACCAGGAAAAAAATGCCTTCCTACATGGCTGAGGGATGACCACAATAGCATTGTATGATGAAATGCTTTACAAAACAAATATCTGGGTCCCCTATAACTCAGCAACAAACAACACAAACTGCAGGGGATAGAAGAAAAAAAAAAACCCATACATACTAAAAGAAAGTAATATGCCTCCTTCACTTGACAGACCAAAAATATATGAGTAAGGAAGATCTTAAGAATATATAAACAATTATAAGCGCTCAAATAGAGAATAAGCCTTTTCAAGCATTTGTGGGATGTTTCAGGAAATTAAATTCTCTGTCTCCCCCAAATAGACATAAGATAATGCAAACAGGACTCTGATTTTAATGCAGTTAAATGAGAAATTTAAAAATTCAAAAATGAAAGGATTCTTTCAAAATTAAAAAACCCTCCAATTTAAATAGCTTAAATCAAAGGGAAATAAGAACCAAAATTAAGAGACTCTCAAGAAAGCAATGAAAGTAAGTTTTCATTGCTATTGCTAATTATTGAACACCATCTTTCTCTTAAAAAATTTTAGGTTCTTAAAGATGCAGGATTGAAAAAAGAAGACATCACAATGTGGGAAGTAAATGAAGCCTTTAGTCTGGTTGTACTAGCAAACATTAAAATGCTGGAGATTGATCCCCAAAAAGTGAATATCAATGGAGGTGCTGTTTCTCTGGGACATCCTATTGGGTAAGTAAAATATTAAAACTACATTCAGGTTAATATCTGGCTGTATTTCTACTCAAACTTAATCTACTTCATAATTTCTACTGCTGTTGGTTCAACAATTTTCCTCCCAATCCATCCTTCAAAGGCAAACACTGTTTCTGAAAGAGAATATCCAACAGTGAAAACAGACCTGTCACAACAAATATGCCACATTATTTTATGATAAATAAGAAACTAAAGATGAATGTCTACATTCAGGCTTTTAGAAGAGCTGTCACCCTTCCTGAAACAAATCTCCTGAATTTAAGAAAACTAGTTAAATTCAGCTATAAGTAGTAGCTAATAAGGTTTTTAAGAAGTTAGTTTGGAATAGAAACATTTTCTGGTTAGTCATAAATTCTGTTCTTCATTAAAGAACCAAATGCTTTTTTAATCCTAGGATGTCTGGAGCCAGGATTGTTGTTCATTTGGCTCACGCCTTGAAGCAAGGAGAATATGGTCTTGCCAGTATTTGCAATGGAGGAGGAGGTGCTTCTGCCATGCTGATTCAGAAGTTGTAGACATCCTCTGCTATTTAAGCAGACACCCTGTATTCACCAGAAAGCCTGCTGAAATCAGTGCAACTCTGTTGGGTCAGCTTATACCGAAAATAAGCTATTTCATTTTTTATTCTTTTCTATTTTATTTTCTAGGAAATAAGAAAAATAATCACATCCTGAAAACTTTGGAAATTATAATAAAATTTTTCCTTTGCTTTAATTTTGGTAATCTTAAAAAACTCACATTTCTAAGTTATGATCTGTAGTATCTGAAGTGTAAGTGTGTAATTGTCAGTGACTTATATAAGTTGCTAGACACCTCCATTTGTGAGAAAAAATCATAATTTATATTTTTGAGGATTATTATAGGTCAAGTGAATTATCTGTAGATAATTTAAATTCAGCAGACTTTAAAGTGAGAGCTGGGCAAACCTACAGATATAGCACGTATAGTAGTACTAGAACCAAAAGAGAAGCCTACATGCTCAGGTCTAGAGTGGGGGGCAGATTCTCATAATCTAAGCACTCAGGGCTGGGGATATATGAGATCTACCCGAGAAGATCCTGAGGTTTGGCCTCTGAATTATGACAGTGACACAGAGAGAGAGAAAGAAGGTGAAAAAAAAGGCTTAGCTGAACAGATTTATAAAGAAGGGAAGACAGTGCCACTTCTAATCTGTCACAAGATAGATCATAGCATGAATATCTTGAATTGCATTATATGTGGAAAAAAACCCCAAACACTGTAAGCATGCCCTATGCACACGGACTTCAATTACAGCTTTGAAAAGGAGAAAGTCCCACTTAGTGGGGAAGGAGAGAGTTCAGCAAAGATCGGTGTGCAGGCATATCTGTTAGCAAATTACTATTGTGAATTCTTATTTTTGAAGGGACAAAAAGATGATATATGGGGAAAAAAAAGAACTATTCTTAAGATTTAGAAGAAGAACATTCTAAAAACAAATTAATACAATTAACTTTTTTTATTTTTAGTAATTGTAGATGGACAGAACACTTTTATTTATTTATTTTTATGTGCTAAGGATCG
Source organism: Sciurus vulgaris (assembly GCF_902686455.1). Classification (NCBI taxonomy): domain Eukaryota; kingdom Metazoa; phylum Chordata; class Mammalia; order Rodentia; family Sciuridae; genus Sciurus; species Sciurus vulgaris. Next base: position 103,781,485 of record NC_136472.1, read on the forward strand.
AACCCAGTGCCTTGCACATACTAGGGAGTGCTCTGACACTAAGTTACAGCCCCAGCCCCACGATTAACTTTTGAGGCTCTTTATGTGCTAAGTACTGTCTTTAGGACTTTATTTCTGCTAATTCCTTTAATGCTCACAGAAAACTATAAGGTAGGTACTGTTATCCCTGCCCACAAAGGAGGGAAAGAGTGGCTAAATAAATTCCAAGGTCAAATAGCTTGGAAAGTGTGGAGCAAGGATTCAAATCCAATTTTGTCTGGTCCTCATCTTGCCGTGTTTTATTTTAATCACCTTTCAATATGTTCAATAAGTATTTGCCCTAACTTAGAAGAACTTATAATAAAACCTGAAAAGCAGAACACACACTGCATCCAAAGATCAGTGATATGGAAAACATGAAAAGTGACATTTTTTAAAATGTATGGAAAATCTGGTCACTGTGGCACATGCCTGCAGAAGAAGGCTGAGGAGGAGGACTCCAGGTTTGAAGCCTGCCTATCTTAAAAGTAAAAAATGAAAAGGGCTGGGGTGTAGCTCAATGGTAGAGTACCCCTGGGTTCAGTCCCCAATACTGGGGGTGGGGGGGGGGGTGGGCACGGGAAAAAAAAAGTAGAAAAACAGCCTTCTTACTTTTATGTTAAATGCCAGGAGAAAAATCACCTACATATTATTTTTTGGGGTGGGGTTGATGGTCAAACCCAGGGCCTTATGCATGCTAAGCATGTACTCTACCATTAAGTTACACCTGCCCCCCCCCAGTCTATACATATATATGTTTAATGGAGTAAAGTGATAACATACTAGACAGAGTATCTCAGCAATGTAAAAGCTTAGAAATCTGATGTTTCCTCCCAAAATGACAAAAGTGTAGACCAGTTCATGGAAGGAACAATTATGAATTCAGGACTACTGGGAAAGAAGAAGAGATAGTAATGAAATATGGTAAAATATATATCTGCTAAATAAAAACACCAGTACAATAAGTTTTACATCTTCAATTACTCTAGGAAAGATTAAAAAAAAATCAATTATACAGTAAAAAGAATAGCATATATAACCAATGAGAAGTGAAGGTAAAATGCGTTAAAACAGGAAATGAACTATTTTATATAAGGATTGTTCAAAATGAAGTTATGATGGATATAGACTATGCACTGAGTAATAATACCAAAATAATCAAAGCAGAACAATGGCAGGGTAATTATGATGGGAAATTAAACATTTATGAAAGTGTTAAAGGCAAAATGAAATAGGATCCAAATAGTGTAAGATTAAACAAACATCCAATTTTGTACCTTTATAAACAGAATACCTACTTTTAAGCACTGCCGGCTTTCTATTACTGTAACAAAATACCTGAGAAAGGTTTATATTGGCTCAGTTTTTTTTTGGGGGGGGGGGGATACTGGGGATTAAACTCAGGGACATTCAACCGTGGAGCCCCATCCCCAGCCCTATTTTGCATTTTACTTAAGAGACAGGGTCTGAGTTGCTTAGCACCTTGCCATTGCTGAGGCTGGCTCTGAACTTGCTATCCTCCTGCCTCAGCTTCCTGAGCCATTGGATTATAGGCATGTGCCACCGGGCCTGGCTTGGATCAGTTTTGAAGGTTCCAGCACATGATCAGTTGGCCTTGTTGCTTTGGGCCTATATGGTAAGGCAGTGCTACACGGTCAGGGAATGCATGGTGGAGAACCCTCTTCACCTCATGGAGGCTGGGAGGTAATGAGAGAGGAAGACGACGGGGCTGGGGTCCCAATATTCCCTTTCAAGGGCATTACCCCAGTGACTTAACTTCCTAGCACCAGGTCCTATCTCTTTAAAGTTTCCACCATCTCCCAGTAGGCTACAGGCTGGTGACCAAGCTGTGAATGTACAGGCCTTTGGGAACACTTATACACATTATGGTAAGTATCCATATAACATTTATACAAATTTTAACCAGGGCTTGGTCATGATATATAGCTCAGTGGGTTCAATCTGCAGCATCACACACAAACACACTATCCTTTGACCACAGTAATAAAATTTTTACATCAAAGTGCATAATAACCAATTCTAATTAAAATAAAATAAAATTGTACTACTCACCCCACCTTCCAGATTTGATGTTGAAAGTTGAACTCAGAAGTCGTAACATTAAATGTTTACATGATTTAGATGGTTAAAAAAAGATTACTTTATGTAGTTTAACAAGTAAACATGCAAAAAGTACCCTGATAGAAATAGGAAGCACAAAGGATAAAGAAGAAATTAGTCAATCAAAAAAAGATACAACTAGGTGGGCATGATTATGCATGTCTGTAATCCCAAGCTACTTGGGAAACTGAGGCAGAAGGATTGCAAATTTGAGGCCAGCCCCAGCAACTGAGCCATATCCTGTCTCAAAATAAAAAAAAAAAAGAGCTGGGGATGTAACTGAGTGGTAAAGTACCCTGGGTTTAATCTCCAGTGCTGTTAAAACACACGTGTAGACATGTGCACAAATTTACATGTACTTTAAAAACTGTTAGATCTAAGAATGGTGTTTTTGTCAGAAAAAAAAAAAAAAGTAGTTGGATTTAACTTAACACTAAACAACACAAGCAAAAATTAAAGGAAAAATATGATATTTGACTTATTCATAAAGTTCAAAGCCTGAATGGATAAATCGACCTGGCAGAAATTTCAGAGAAAACCAACAAAGTCTTTCATTTAAGCAAAAGACTACAGCTCAGGATGATTTAATCTCCAGGAAAAGTTATTTTTGCTATTTTAAAATAAACTGCTCAGGGAAAAAAAAAAAAAAAAAAAATATATATATATATATATATAACAGCATTAGCTAAATGTTTGTTTTTATTTAACTGATTCTTTTTAGTTCTATAAAACAATAGGATACATTTTAACATAATCACAAAAGCATGGAATATAATTTGCTCTAATTTAGTCCCCAGCACTTTACCCCTCCTCACTCCCTCTACTCTACTGACCTTTTTTTTTTTTTTTTGGGTGCTGGGGATCGAACCCAGGGCCTTGTGCTTACAAGGCAAGTACTCTACCAACTGAGCTATCTCCCCAGCCCCTACTCTACTGATCTTTAGCAGCTAATTCTTTTAAAGTGCTCTTTAGGCTGGGCATAGTGGCCCATGCCTGTAATCCCAACAACTAGGGAGGCCAAGGCAGGAGGATTGCAAGTTCAAAGCCAGCCTCAGCAATACAGCATGGTCCTAAGCAACTCAGCAAGACCCTGTCTCAAAATAAAAAATAAAAAGGACTGAGGATGTTTGCTGGGTTCAACTGTGGTACTAAATAAGTAAGTAAATAAAGAATAAGACAATGAAGCCTATTTTGATGATAATTGTACTGCCAGTACTAATTATTAGTGCAGTAAGAAACAAAATTGGAAATTAATTTACAAAAGATACATCCTGAGTAAATAAAGAAGCACTAGAAAATCCACTAGCACTAACAGAGTTCACTTAGTGTATAAATAGAAACTAGAATATAACAGGTTTCCTATAGTAATTAAGATAGTCTATTATAGGCACAACTTTAAAAAAAAGAGACCAATGGAATAATTTAGGGTTCAGACACATAAACAGTTTACCAACTTATGATAAAAGAAAAGGGCAATGCAGTTGTTGGAATACTTTTTTTTTTTTTTTTAAAGATATTGATAGACCTTTATTTTATTCATTTATTTATATGTGGTGCTGAGAATTTAACCCAGTGCCTCACATATACTAGGCAAGCACTCTACCAAGGAGCCAAACCCCAGCCCGGGATAGTCTTTTTAATATGTTGGGTTAACTGGATATTCATATGGAAAATTAATTCCGGATGGATGACTAATCAAAATGAGAATAAAAGTTTTTATAAGAAAAACATGGCAAAATATTCAGATATGTGTAATCTGATAAAGAACTTCTATTTAGATTTTAGAATACCTACAAATCACTAAGAAAATGGCAGATAAGCCAATACAAAATGAGAAAAGGATATGGACAGTCCATAATAACCAATAAGTATTGGAAAAAATTCAACTTCATTAGGCAGGAAAAACCAAATTCCACCAAAATGGCTAAACTGAAAATCTTAAGCACTGGCAATAGTGTGGAATAACTGAAACTCTCCTTACATTGTTGAATACAGTAGTACAATTACTTTAGAAAATGGAAAAACTTGAGTTCAGAAATATGCCACCCTACTCCTATGTGCAGCTGAAAATGTCCCTTCAAACATACAAGAATATTGATACCAGTTCTATTCCTAATATTCCAAGAAAATTTAATGTTTATCATCTATAAAAATGGATTAACTGTGATTTACCACAATGAAAATATAAAGAACATTGAGAATGAATTCTACAAAACATGAATAATTGTTTAAAAATATATACTGCATGAATTCTCTTATACAGTTAAAAACAAAAGCTAAAATTATAATAGTTTCTGGTCCTAGAAATCAGGATGATTACCCTTTGAACTGGCATTTACTAGAAGTATGAAAGATTTTTAGGTACTGGTAATGTCTTTTTTGGGGGGCCAGGGGTACTGGAGAGTGAACCCAGGGCCTTACACATGCTAGGCAAGTGCTCTATCACTGAGCTACATCCCTAACCTTTTATAAAATTTTATTTTGAGACAGGGTCTCACCAAAATGCCCAAACTGGGCTTGAATTTATAATTTTCCTGTTTTGACCTCCTGAATAGCTGGGATTACAGGTGTGTACCACTGTACTGGCTAGTGTTCTAGTCTTGATCTGGGAAAGTATGTGTTTACTTTTTTGAGAAATGCCCCTGTTAAAAGTTTACATTAACTAATAAAGGAATAGCATCCTTCCATAACTGTCATTACCAGTTAAAACTCTTGGAAACAAGAGCTTCTCTAAAAATAGCAGCAAATAAGAAACAATCACTTTACCTACAAATTTATGTGGACAGGATAACTGATAATGATACTTACCATATGAACTTTGCCATTTGCTTCTTTCGGTATCAATTAATTTTTTTTGTTTGGTACTAGGGATCGAACTCAGGGGCACTTAACCACCGAGTCACATTCCCAGCCTTTTATTTTTTATTTTGAGACAGGCTTTTGCTAAGCTGCTGAGGCTGACTTTGAATTTGTGATCCTCCTGCCTCTATCCAGTCACTGCGATTACAAGAGGCACCACTGCGTCCGGCAACATTAATATAACATACTTCTAAAATCAATATTCCAACAGAATTTTAATTTAAAATAACACAAGTGATCCTAAGATTAATTTGGAAGGGGAATGGGAATAGGAAAGACAGTAAAATGAATTGGACATAACTTTCCTATTCTCATGTATGAATACATAACCACTGTAACTCTACATCATGTTCAACTACAAGAATGGGATTGAAATTATAATGGGTTGCACCCTATGTATGTAGAATATGTCAAAATACACCCGACTGTAAATATCTAATAACAACAAATAAAAAAAGTTAATTTGAAAGTATAAAAGGCAATATTTGAAAAAAAAAAAAACAAGAATAGTAACAATGGATTAAAAAGCTATAATGATTCAATCAAAAAGCAGTCTTTGCACTGCCAAAGTATTTTATGTCAATCAATATAATGATGTAAAATACTCTATACACCAAAGTATAGTGTGTATCTGTACAAATTTAATATGCTTTCAAAATTCTTGATCATAAACCTTTAGACTTAGCTGGGTTTCATAATTCAAAATATATGATATTTCTAAATAGTGACTCAATGTATGTAATAATATGCTCCACTTAAGCCTAGAATAGCATTCTAATTAAACATACTACTATTTTTATAGTAAAATATGAAAATTTATACCAAATGAAATAAAGAGTAGCTTCATGTCATTCCAGGTTAGGTTTTGCCATGTAATGAGTTCTGATGTTAAGGGGAAAAAATTGGTTGTCAGAAATCTTTTGGATTTAGAATTAAGAGATTGTGAATCATTATAGGATGAAAAGACATTCTAAGTAAATGAATGGGAAGGGGAAGGTTACTTTAACACATTACACTAAATGGTTATTTAGGGATACAATATACTTTGATCCTTGTTTCATACTAGGTACCCAAACAAAACATGTGGATTAGGAGCTACCTCCTAATTTTAACAAATTAAAGAAATAAAAGACTAGAATATACCCCTAACAAGGGACAACCATATGCTATGGAAGAAATAACAATTTTCTGGCAGGAATATCAACTGATATAAATTTAGGGGTAGAATTTGGCAAAATGTGTTAATATTTCTCAAAAATGCACTTTTTGATTGGGTAATAATACTTGCTAAAATGTTTCTTAAGGAAATAATTAGTAATATGAAAATGTTTATTTACAAAAATGCTCACTTGTTATTGATTATAATAGCTAAAATCTAGAAAATCCTTAAAAATATTAGGAAGTTATGCTTATAATGTATGTTCAACATAGTGAAAATTTTATAAAAAAAGACTAAGTATACTGCAATAATAATGAGTACTATAAAAAGTCCATTAAAAAGGGAAGAATAATAAGGTCAAGCTTGATATATAATTTCAAGAAGCTAGGCCTGAGCCTGAAAGACAGTGGCTTGGTAAAAAATAAATGAAGCATATATAGTAATATGCTTTTGAAATTATTCCTTATCAAAACACCAATCTTCATTTCTCTAATAGTCATGATATCCATCTTTTGCCTGAATGCTGATGGATATTTTTGTCATGTGCAGTTTCAAAATATTATAAGGCTCTAACAATGTGAAGGGCCAAAATAATAAAATATTTAAATTACAAGAGCTCTGAGATTTTGCACACACTGATTACATTAGCAACTAAGAATTGTCTATCTTACCAACTGGATCCTTATTGGTACTTATAAAAATAGCCACACACTGCCATTTATGTTATACTTAACTTGAAAATCAGTCTCTGGGCTGTTAAAATAGGTTACCAGGTACAAGAGTCAAAGTCCAGATCATTTAGATTTTTAAAGGTAAAATGAACATCATGGTTTAGCTCTTACACATAAAATGTCCAGGTTGTTTTTGGACTATATCTAGCGGCTCCTGGGTAGTTAACTAAAAAGCCTGAAAAAAGTTATCTTATTTGTGTATTCTCAGTACCTAGCACATATAAATATTAACTGAGAAGAAAATCTATAATTTTCAGCATTATATAAATTCCTCAGAAAGAATAAGCAAGAATTAACTGATTTGCAAAAAAACTTAGTTTCTAAATAGAACTCCCAATATAATCCTATAAAGGACTGCCAAAGTAACTCAAACTTGTGAAGTTCATGAAATGATTTATTTAAACCTAACTGTAGTACAGTGTCAAATTGAGTTAAACATTAACTGTATGATATTTAATTCTTTAGAAATAGACCACTGTAGTATCATAAAAATTTGTTACAAAAGAAATTTCTGCAGTAAAGTCCAGCAAAATTAAGAAGACATGATTTCTACATTGAAAACTGTTATGTTAGAGTAGGATGGATTTATTTTTTAAAAGGTCCAGTACAAAAAAATGGTTGAGTAAAGTGACTTTTTAACAAAATATACACCTATAGGAAAAAAAAAAATCCTAATATACTGATAATTAAACAGAAAGCATTTAAGAGAACATACTTTAATATCTAGGCACAGTTGGTTAGGTATTAATTATAAGTTCTGTTATCATTTATAAGTTTAAACCAGTTCTTCAACTTGACTGTTGTGTAAGTCCAATACAGAGAAGGCACCTCTCTCACTCTCCTTAAGGACCTTTTGAGAGTAACTATAACATTTTATAAGGGACACACAGACAATATCTATATCTAAGTATAGATATAGTTATTTAACACACCCCATTTTGGGAGAAACTAAATTAAAATATAAAACTATGATTTTTCTTTTTACATCTTATGATGGACATGACTTTCTAAAAGGACACCAGAAGATCAACCTCCACACAAACTTTAACATAGAATACAAGATTAAATTAAAATGTGCATTGGTCACTATTATGTGGAGAGTTACATGAATTAGTGCAATTCTTTATATCCCCAGTGCTTAGGGGAAAAGTTTATATATGCCAAGAAATCTCAACTACTACAAAACTCAACTTTTTATGGCTCAATAGTCTAACCACTCATAATGTTCTGAAAAAGATCTTAGAAGTGATAAATGAAAGATCAGAACACTCAATAAATGGTTTACAAAATTCTCTCTTTAAAACAAAGAGAACAGAATGACTAGAAGAAATAAAGTATAAAATCTCAGTAATATAGTTTTAACTGCAATAATGAGAAGGGGTGGTAAAGTACTGACTATAGAAAAAAATTCAAACTATTGATTTCTGATTAGATACTTTACTACCAGTTGAGGTGGTTATCATTTTTTGTACTGAGTGGCTATGTATTTAAATGTCCTAACAATTAATGAAGGCAATTTATAAGGATAAGCATCATTTTCCTCCAAAAGAAATGAGAAACTGTTCCAGATGAATAAGCCTCAGTGAGGATCATAAGAAGTCAAAGAAACACAGTGTAAGAACATTAGGCTATTTTAACCTCTATTTTAACCAGATTTACAGAATATTTACAATATGCAACGGTCAAAGCTATACAGTTTTGCAGATTGGCTTTACTTACATTTCTGCAAATGTTTTTTTTCTAAAATAAAAATATACCAATTAAGTCTATTTACAAACTAGGAAGCTGCTTCAGAAACAGCATGATTTAGATATAAAGTGAAATTTCAGTACAATGAAAGTGCAGGTCATGCTTTCAGATTCTGTCAATATCCCATTCCCTACACTCAAGAGTTTGAGGGATACAAGTTTTAAACAGCTACTTTAGTTCTTACATTTTTGGAATGTTTACTCATCATAATGCAATGATAATAAAAATTTGTCCACATCCATTCCTGCTGGAAAGGAACAAGGTAGCTTCTTTTTCTGTCAAAAAAAGAAAGAAAGAAACTCAAATGAAGTCAGTTTTCTTAATGAATCATCTAAAACATGTTGGGTTCTCCCATACACTATTAAAATTGCCAAAATCATTTAGTCTATTAGAATTTTAGTTTTACAGAGAAGTAGAGGCAAGTTTTATAAATGCAAAGTTAATTAAATATCTTGTAATGGTACTTCAACATTAGTTTGGGGCAAAAGACATTACATAAATCCTGAGTGAATACTGAATGAGACAAGATAGAACATACTTTCTATAGGGTGGTCATTACTGTAAAAAAAAAATCTCAGAAACCTCAACTAATAGACACTAAGAGTTACAGGTACTTATCAAATTCCAAACATTGACTATACACCAGATACTTTACATACACTCAAATTTTATGTCCTGAAACCACAAGGTAAGACGTACATGTGAAAGGATGAGGATGAGAATCAGAGAAGCCAGACTTAACCATTGTCAGTCACAAAGCCAATAAGCAGCAGATACAGGATTCAAATCCAGGCTTGCAGGATAGCAAAACAAGATATTTTTCCTGAAGTTATACTTCATTTTAAACACTTTCTATTCAACCCAGCTACTAAAAATATAGCTAAACAAATTTAAAATAAACAGATTTTACTCATTAAGATAGATTATTGTCCCTTCAATGTCTTCCTATAGACAACCATGTTGAAGAGAAAACAGATAAATTTAATTTTTCTTCTGCTCCACCACATAAACATCTTTAAGGGTATGGAAGAGATGACATGAAAAAACCTTCAGGTCTGAGAGAAACACAGTGGTGTTTTACTTGGTAATTTCATATAACAGTGGTTTCCCAATCTTTCATCCCTTCCATCATCTCATGAAAAAACCTGGGTCCTACACCATGACAGAAACACCTGCATTTCCCAAGGAAAACATTTATAGTTTAACACCTTGGTTCTTGTTTTAAAAAATGCTGTGTTTCATCTTGACAATTTCTGAGTTTCACAATGACTAAGAAATACTGATACATAAATGTACTTTGTCAATCAAGATTCAATGTTGCCTTGACTCTAATATTCAGTTAGGTAGTAGTGGCAAAAAATGTTGAATTACCTAATCTCAGTACTAAAGGAAGGGAAAGGTATGGTTTTGAAATTAAAAGTTTCAAACTTGCCTTAATCTTCTTCTTTTTCATTGGTATTGATGAGTTTGTAAGATTTTTACTAGAAGAACGGGAGTTTCGCTCCCGCTCATCTAATTCCTCAATCTTCCGCTTTTTTGTGGTGCTTCTTGAAGATGTTCTAAATTGTTGTGTGTTATCTTTCAAAGGAGTTGCAGAACTAGTCCTAGAGATGGCTGCTCTGGAGAGAATCATTAGCGTATGAGCAGCCATGTTTACGCTGTTCTCACTGCCTGTTTCACTGGCAGGGCTGCAGGCAGGCAAGTCTGGAGTTACAGGCGGGATCATTACTTTGGGTATGCTACTGTCTTCACCAAAACGCCTGCTAGAGGGGGCTTTGATACCATCTGTAGGTTCTTCTTTATGTTTTTCCCCTGTTCCTGAGCCAGGTGCCCGGGGTACAGGTAAATCACTACTATCAGCTAGCCTATTTACTGGGCTATGCAACTGAACATCTTGTAATATTTCTGTGGTAATCAAGGAAGATGCAGATTTAGTTTGTTCTTGTTTCAGATCCTTTATGGCTGTACCCACTGAAATGACATTTTTACTGTTTGTGGATGTAGCTTGTTTTTTGGTCAATTCTTGCAGAGAAGCTATAGTCTTCTCATTCCGTAAACTCCCATTTTGCTGTCCGACAGATAATTTTGAAGCTTCTGGATTTTTCTGTCTCTCTACATCACTACATAATTCATTTTCCTTATTAGCTGTTGCTTTATGGAAAGATTCAAGTACCATCTCTGTTGGTGAAACTTTCTTTTCTGACTGAGTTTCTCTTATGGTGGTATGCCGGCTAACAGCAATTTCTGCTTTAGATAAAATCTTGGGCATAGGAGTTTTCTCTCTTTCTTTTTTGGTAGCATTATTAGAAGGGGGTTTTAAGGTAGAGGACACAATAGGTAAGTCAAGATGAGGAAAGGAAGTTTCATTCCTTTCTTTGTCTTGGGACACCAACTTGTGATTAGGCCCCTGTGTATTTGTCATAGGAGAAGCAGCACTATCAAAACAGAGCACACGTCTGTGGCTTTCAAAAGGTTTGCTACTTGGAACTATATTCTCTACTGTGAAGGGAACTGTGGTTTCTTCCATTTTTTTCCCAAGTTCTGTGGTCATGTTCTTGTCAGAAACTTCGATTCTACCAAAACAAAAATAAAGACAAATTATTTCTAGCAACATAAAGAAATTCTGTTCTTAGTTTGAGAATTCAAATAATCTATAATAGAAGCTTCTTTATCCTCACCTTTGTGCATGACATCCAACTGAATGAGTTGATAAATCTGCCAAATTATTTACCGGTTTTCCTGGAATTATAAATGAATTCATTAGAAAAGAAAATGCTTATTCTTGAGAGAAAGAAGATACTCCTTTGAAAGAGGATGAATAGATAATATTACATACTGGGAGAAAAGGTTCTAAATGATAGATAATGTACAAACAAAATACTTTCTCATACTGGCTTTTAAAAAGCAGCTTTGTAATATATAAAAAATGGCCACTCGCACATTCTAAAGAGGAAATCTAGATATGGAGCAAATGACTTGCTTCAACTCAGGCAAATATTATGAATTCAGTCTTTGGATCTATGTATGTTCCATATAGTACTTAATTTACTACACTTGTCTACCAGTACCTGTGTGAGGAAATTGTTCTAGGACCCCGACGGATACCAAAATCTGCAGATGCTGAAGTTCCTTATATAAAATGGCACAGTACTGCCTATAACTTAAGCACATCCTTTAAATCATATCTAGGTTATTTATAATATAATGTAAATGCTATGTAAAGAGTTGTAATATAATGTAAATGCCATGTAAAGAGTTGTTATGGCATATTGTTTAGAAAATAATAAAAATCTGTGCTTTTTCAGACGTAATTTTCCCCCACTGAAAACTTTATGCCGTGGTTGGTTCAAACTGCAGGTGTTGAACCCACTGATAAGAAGGGCCAACTGAACTTAGATTAAGAGGGTTATTTAGGGGCTGGGGACAGTTGTAGTTCAGTGGTAGAGTGCTTGCCTCGCATGCACAAGCATTGGGTTCGATCCTCAGCACCATATAAATAAATAAAGGTATTGTGTCCATCTATAACTAAAAAAATTAAAAATAAAAGATATTTAAAGAAAGCAATATGTTATACCTACTTAAAAATTTTGCCCATGTAACTGTCAGGTTTGAAAGCTTGTGTTTACTCAAATCACTTACTCAAAATAGCTATATTTTAAGTTCTAGGTTTCAGAGTTTACATGGGAAAGAAGCAAGATGTGAAAGCTTGAAAGGGTCACAAAGATGAGATCATGATGGACCTTGTGCATGATACAAAAGTGATTTCAGAGACAATCTTCAAGAGTTGTAAACAGGGAAGATGCACTAATAGATTTATGTATGGAAGATTAATCTGTCAGTGATGTAAAAGATGGAATAAAGAGGGGAGAAAACTGAAAGCAAGAATTCTAGAAAGATGTCTCTATTCCAGATAAAAGGTGATGAGGACTAGGGATGTGGCTCAGTGGTAGAGTGCATGCCTAGCATGTATGAGGCACTGGATTTGATCCTTGGCACCATGTAAAAAAATAAGTAAAATAAAGGTATTGTGTCCATTTACAACTAAAAATATTTTTAAAAAGAGATGATGAGCAACTTTGAGTCAAAAGTGGACGTTAACTTGAATAAGGAGGGTAAAGGAAGAATCAATGGTGATATTAACCAAGGGGGAAAAGTAGACAATGGAGGTTTCTGAGGAAGAGAGGAAAGACTTTAGAGTTTAAAAAGTCTTGAGTTTTATTAAATTAGCAAGGGAAAAGCACTATACTGAGTGATGGCTCCAGAAGCCGCCACTAGTATCTAGAGGTATAGCAAAAAGGTAAGAATGGAAAGACAAAGCACATGGCAATATTAGGCCACTGGTGACTTCAGTGTTAGTTTTAGCAGAAATATGAGAAAAGACAATAAAGTGAACAAAGGAGCGGAATAAAACTAAGGAAGTTTACAGCCAGAGAGAGAAGAAGTCAAAAAAGAAAATTTTGAGCTGGGCACAGGAGTACACCTTTAATTATAGCTACTCGGGAGGCTGAGGTGGGAGGATCCCAAGTTCCAGGTCAGCCTAGACAAGTTAGCGAGACTCTCAAAGTAAAAAACAAAGGGTGGAAGATGCAACTCAACCCACCAGTGGTACAGTGAGCCTAGGTTCAATCTGTTAAAAAGTTGAAAGATATTTAAGAGAAGATATAATCTAGAGTACAGGTTGACTGTGTATCAACCTTAGAAAGAACAGGAGGTCATTATTCCCTTAAGAAAGATGGGAAAAAGGGATGGATGATTTTGAAAGAAGGTACAAACTGAATGGGAGGGATGATCAGAAATGAAATTACTATTGATAAATGGAAGATAAAATTAAGGCCTGAGAGTGAAAAGCCAGGGATTAGATAGATTTGAGAACTGCATAAGATTAGAATAGTTAGTTTCAAAGGTGGCTGAGGATGTGGCTCAGTGGTAGAGCACTTGCCTACCAGCACCAAAAAAAGTGTGTGTGTGGGGGGAGGGAATGGGAGAGAAAGCAGACAGGGGGATATTTAAAATAATTGCAAAGTGGTAAAGTAAAAAATTGTTAAGTCAGAAATTTTTAAGTAGTATGGAATGGCAATGCTTCTTTGAGAAGCCCAGGTGTAAAAGCAGAGATGATTGGACAGATCAAGGGCTGTAGAGTAGCCAGCGGGTATGGAGAAGAATGTGGATAGGTAGGTTTTAAAAGAGTACTGGCAAAAAATGGCTATTGTGGCAGACTATGGGGTCAAGGTATATAGGAAAAGAGGTAAATTTGGAAAGAAGATGAAAATTCAGGTGAAAGGTGAGGACTTAAGTAACACAAGCTATGATTGGCTGAAGATAAATTTGATGGTTATGTGGAAATGACAGTATTTTGAGAGAGGTTATTGGTGTTTAAAAATCAAGGTAAAACATCCAAGGTGTTTGGCTGAAGTGAAGAAAGTCTCAGGAGTGGGAAGGATCAAAACCCCAGGTGCTAGGATATTTTGGGAAGGTTAACTACATGGACATTTTGTCATCATTATTTACACACACAGACACACAGACACACACACACACACACATTTTGGTACTGGAGATTGAAGCCATAGTCTTGCTATATTGCCAAGACTGGCCTTGAACTTGCAATCCTCCTGCCTTAACCTCCAGAGTCACTGGGATTCCAACTGCAACCACCTTTGTCATTCATTATGATGGAAAAATTTATGATTTGGGGCTGGGGATATAGCTCAGTTCGTAGAATGGTTGCCTGTCAAGCACAAGGCTCTGAGTTCAATCCTCAGCATCACAAAGGAAAAAAAAAAAAAAAAAAAAAAAAGAGAGAGAGAGAGAGAGAGGAGGCCTGAGAATTATGTGCTGTAGTCATCATGGTACTGAATAAAAATCTGGTGTTACTTTGTGGATGGTGGTTTTTGTCAACACAAATCTTTAATTTTGAAGTAATGGATGCCATTAAATTTTTTCCACTTCGAAATTATGCTTTTTCTGATTACAAAAAAATTCTTTATCCCAATGTTAGAAATTAAAAAAAATTCTTTTATTTGTTCTAATTAGTTGTACATGACAGAATGAATTTCTACATTTTGATAGATCATACATAAAGAGTGTAATTTCTCATTTTTCTGATGGTACACATTGCAGGGTCACACTGGTCATGAGTCATACATGTACATGAGGTAATAATGTCTGTTTCACTCTACTATCCTTCCTACCTTCATACCCCTTGACCTCCCTTCACTCCCCTCTACCTAATATAAGGTATCTCTATTCTTTGTATCCACCCTCTGCCTTATTGTGAATTATATCTGCATATCATAGAAAACAATTGGCCTTTGGTTCCCAATGTCATAAATTCTTACACATTCTTCTATCACTTCACTGTTCTGTGTTTGACTTTTAGGTCTTTAATCATCTTGGAATTCACCTGTATATGAGGAAGGGATTTCACTTTTAGGTGTTTTTATATATGGCCAATAACTCTCATATTAAATAATCCATCTTATTCTTCTCATGTTACCTTTAACATACACGGTGCATGGTCTCCTAAACTCTGTTTTGTTCCATTTGTCTTTTTTTGTTTTAATTACCACAACTTTGCTATATTTTATTATGTAGCAATAAGGTTTGTCCTCTGCTCTTCTATCTTAGCTATCCATGAACTTAATTCTTCCTTATAGATTTTGTAAACAATTTCCTTGTTTCCCAAAATATTAAAAATGGCATTTTTAACAGGAATTATATAGAATTTTTTATTAAATTGGGAGCTCGCAACTTTAACAGGGTTAAATCTTCCAATCTATGAACATGGTTCTCTTCTATTTAGGACTTCCTATAATTCTTTGAGAGATTTCAAATAGCATTTGTAACATTTTTGGTTAGGGTACTTCTGTATTTTATTATTTCTTTTTCTTTTTTAATATTTTTAGTTGTAGATGGACACAATGCCTTTTTAAAAAAATTTTTATGTGGTGCTGAGAATTGAACCCAGTGCCTCATATGTGCTAGGCAAGTGCTCTACCACTGAGTCACAACCCCAGCCCATGTATTTTATTATTTCTGTGGTCATTATAAACGGTACCTTATTTTCTATTACATTTAAAAATTTCTTGTTGCTGGTATATAAAAACATAATTCTGGTAAATTAATCATACCTGGAAACCCTGTTGAATTCTTACTAGTTTTAGTAATTTCTCTATTGAATCCCTTGGCTTTCTGTGTAAAAATCATGCCATTTGTCACAAGAGTTTTATCTCTTTCTTCAACTCTTCATACCCATTTGCTCATGTATCGTCTGAGGGCTACATATGGGACTACATGCAAACTTGCATATGGTAAAGGTAGAATCAGAAGTCAGTGGGAAAAAAACGGATTAAATAATTTATTGGTGTTGGAAATGTTGGCTATACTATATAGAAAGGTGAGAATGAGCATTTTTGTTTTGCTTCCAATTTTAAAGGAAGTTTATGATGTTTACTACAGATAGCCTTTAAGAACATTTATCATAAATAGATGCTAAATTTTACTTTTTTTTTTTTTTCTGGTATTAACTATGTAATAGGATAAAAAGTAAGCATTAGACCAAGAAGATATTTGTGATGTTATCAATAAAGGATTAATATCTCAATAGACAGGCAATCTAATATAGAAGAAAAGGAATATGAGAAGCAATTCACATGAGAAATATTTGCATAAGATAATTCTGAATCTTATTAATATAAGAATGATAGGAGACACAATAATACCACTTCACATCAAAGTGGCAAAAGTTAAAATATTACATGGTATCAAGCATTGGCAATGTTGTAAGGCAAATACTGAAAATAATGAAACTGTAAACTCTTTTTCTCTGACTCAGAAATGCTACTTTTGGGTATATGTCCCAACAAAACCTTTATAAGGATCCATGAAAGGGTTTCTACAGAGATGTTCATGATATCATTGTTTGTCAAATAATAATATCTTGGAAACATCTTGAACATCCATTGATCTGGGTATGGTGGTACACACCTGTAATCCCAGTGACTCAGGTGGGAGGCTGAGGCAAGAGGATTGCCTCAAGTTAAGAGGCCAGTCTCAGCAATTTAGTGAGACCTTGTCTCAAAAAACTAAAAATGGTTGGGGATGTTGCTCATTGGTAATGTGTCCTGGGCTCAATTCCCAGTACTTCCCTGCCCCCTAAAAAGTTCATTGATAGGGGATCACTAAATCAAGTAAGTTTATATAAATAATGACTTTCTAATGGTCAGTAGGTGGAATAAGACAGATGAGAGAAGGAACTAAAAATAATACATAGCAGCAATAAAGTTTAACAGGGTGCCAATAAAACAAAGCACAACTTAAACCTACATTACTAGGTATTCCTGTTAGCTAAAAACTGATCACACTATTTGGTGAGTTCTCAGTATGATCACTGCCCTTAAGACAATGTAATGTGTTAAGAGATGCAGCATAAGCATGAGAGAAAAAAACAAAACAAAAAAACAGAATACCTAACTGAGCCACTGCTTATTAAAAATAGTTTCTTGGATAAAGTTACACTTGAGTTAAGTTTGAGGTATAAAAAACAGATTTTGGGTGATGGGTGAGAAGAGAGAATTTTAAGTGGAGGAAATAACATGGGTAAAGGGACAAGAAAGGCCACTAAGTATAAGGTGAGCAACAAGTATGGTTGGTATAAAGACCATGTTGGAATGTAGTTAAGAGATGAGAATGGAGGGGTTGAGAAGTGTGTATGAATGGCACCCTGAGGAATTTCAGTTTTATCCTGTGGGCAATAGGGAGCTACTGAAAGACTGTATGTGGGGAAACAATCCATTCAGATTTGTATATAAGGTGAAAAAGTCACTTAGACAATGGATATAGGATGAATTGGAAAAAGAAGAAACAAGAAGGCAGAACAGGATAAGACACTATTGATACAACGTAGATGAAAAAATGATTAATATTTTAATTAAGAGAAATGTGTTTTAAGAATGACTCCCAGGTTTTTGACATGGGTAGATAGATGGTTGGGCATTCTTATAGCTTGTTAGAAATAAGGAAACCAAGGTTCTGAACCTGTCCTATTAATTCAGCATCTGTATTTAACAAGATCCTCTGGGAGTTCATATGCCCAAATTTGAGAGGCATTGCTCTGAAATACAATATACCATGCATTTACTAATCACTTTAAAAGTTACCAGGAAAAACAGGGTTTTTACTTATCTTAGGTTCCACCAAAGAACAAACCAAAAACCAGCAGGCAAAAGGTAAAAGCTCAACATAGGAAACAATTTTATCAGAACCAAAGCTACACATTAACTGAACTGGCTGAATATCCGTTACTACCAAACATTACACAAATGTAGGATGATCACATGTTAGGAATGGTACAGGTAGTGAAACAAACTACCCTCAGGTGTTTCTGTAAACAAATGAATATACAACCACAAAATTAACTTAAAAAAAATCGTACCTGTACAAGGCTTGTTTCTTAGTCCCTGAGTCTTCTGAGATTTTGGAGGAACGGGGAATTGAGGGATACTTCTATTGCATACAGGTGCTGCTAAAGGCATATGAAGGACCTAGAAGAAGAAGCCATTAATTATGTTACGTTTGAAAATCTTCACTACCATTTTTAGTTAAAGAAAAAAAAAAAAAAAAAAAAAAACTTACCTGTTGAGGAGAAGCAGAAAAGGTATTTCCATTCTGTCCAACCACAGATACAGGGATCATTCCCACCATTCCTTGGAGTACAGGTTGGACAGGAGAAGCAATTATGATGGCAGAACCTAAAAAAAATTCTCATAAAATTTCTCATAATGTTTGGCATAAACCAATATAGTTAGTACTCTGAAATAAATTCTATGAACAATCTCTTTCTTACAATCTACTCTCCTTAAAAAAAAAAAAAAAACTGATTTAAGAATAGCAAGGCTGGGGGCTGGGGCAATGGCTCAGCAGTAGAGCACTTGCCTGGCATGTGTGGGACCCTGGGTTCGAGACTCAGCACCACATATAAATACATCAATAAAAAAAAAAAAAATAGGAAGGCTAATAAGAAAAAAATCAATTTGAACATTAAGTTGTTAAGGCATTTAGCTAGGTTAAATTAACATAAGCATGCATAAAGCTCCATAACTAGGAGATCACATTGCAAGTACATCTTGACTCCTAGAAACAATAATGAAACCAAATAGAAATGAGTGGTTAACATAGCAAGTTTGAACCTTATACCAGAAAATTAGGATCCCAATTGAATGTTTTTAGCCTAAGACTATGCTCATAACCCCGACACCAACATATTATATCTTAATTGTATTGGTCAGAAAAGTTTCAGGGTAAGTGAATGATGGGACAAAACCACTGTGGGGAAGTCAGCCAGAATCTGTGGTTATCATAATTTAGTTCTGCCCTGCAAATAAGCTCTTTCCTAAAACACTCACTACTCCTGTTGGGGTGATCGCACTTTCATGTACACCCACTACTATCTCTCAAATACCTATATATGTTTGTGCTGCTTCCCTTGGTTATACACCTTGTTTCTCTAAGCTTTAGCTCAAGCCCCATATTCTTTACCAATTCTGACCTTTCTTTTATCTTCTAAAATAGCATTGAACAGACCCATCAAGTTTAATAATTGCCAATATTTAATCAAATTTCATAGTATGCTTTATAATATAAGGGGGGACTAGGTACAAATATAATGCTCTAATAAAAAAAAATAGGGGGAGGTGAGTTGGAGAACGATTATATATAGAAAAGTGTACCGTGCCAAGCTCTCTATCTTTAAGGAATGCAAATCAAGAATGAGCAATGTGACAGATTTGTCAATCACATATAAAAGAGCATGTAATAAATGCCACAAGAACCCCCTCTGAACAAAGAATTCTAAAAATAAGAATCAATTCTAGATGGTGGAAGACAGTGAGGAATTAGGGTTTCATTCAGGGAGAATTCAACTTATTTTTGAAAATTTCTCCAAATAGATAATAATTTCCTTGAAAATGCCTACAATAGCTATTAAAAAAAACAACATTAGGTTTTAGAAGGTATATTGGTATTATAGGTATGTTTGTCTTTCTTTTCTCTTTATCAGACATCAATTGAACAATAATTGTAGAAAGAAAAAAAATTAAACCACTGAAGTTCATGGCTTACCGTATTTAAAAGGCTTAACTGAATAAAGAGCTAGTACAAAGAGGAGACGACCACAAATTTCAGAGCATTTCTTGATAATCCATTAATTTATTATCTCCTTGTCAATGACTTCACACAAAGAGAAATTAGATTCAAATCTAAAGAAATGAACTACAATATGTTCTTAAAATTACCTTGTGAAAAGTTTGGTGACACAGCTTGATTGACAGCAAATACACTGTTTGACCTTGGTGGTGTCTGTAACTGAGGTGGTGGAGGTTGGGCAGCTATAGGTGCAGAATTTCCAGGCAATACCATTACATTAGACTGACTGACAGTTGTTCCCAAGGCTGTGGTTGGATCAGTTACACATGTAGCTATAAGAATGTTATTTGAATTGCCAAAAGTTGTGCTGGTGGCTGGCATCAACTGTATGTATCCTCCATCCTTGGAAACACACTGTGTAACATTGGTGGAAAAGGCAATGCCATCTTCATTCTGAGTGCTGTTTACTAAGGAGTCCTCAGGTTTGACTGCTAAAAGGCTTTGTTCTGTTGAAGCTGAATTTCCTGCTTCAGCAGATACAACAGTACCTGCAGTTTCTTCTGAAGATAGACATTTAACTAATTCTGCATTTTTGGCAGGGGATTTAGCAGGAGAAGACAAAATTATAGTTGGTAAGTTTTCTCCACTGATACTAGATACAGCACTGTTAAGTTCTGTATCTGAGGAAACAAATGGATCATCACTAATGATAATTTTGAGAGAGACGATATTTGATGCATCCATCTCTGTTGAGTTGTCACTAGAAGGTTTATCATCAGTATCTTGGGATTCAGGGTGAGAATTTCCCACTGAAGAACATCCAGATTCTAAAGGAAGAGAGTGACTATTTTTTATAGGATTATCTTCTGGGGGCATCAGTGCAACTTCCCCACAGTTATCACTTCCACTCAAAGAGAGAAAAACAGTATCTCCATCATCTTTCACAGAAGATGAAGGCTCTTGTGAATCCAAAATAACTTTTTCAGACTTGTGTGGCTTAGTTTCACTTTCCAGATGATTTAATTCAATAGATGTTGAATCATTTGATGGCTGTTTAATTGAAGAGATTGAATCTTCAAGACAAATTTCTACTTGTTGTCCAGATACATTTAAACTTGAACTTTCAACAGACACAGGTAATATTTTACTTTGAAGTGAAGAATTATCTTGGCAATCTGATAGTTGTGAAACAACTGCTACATTATTAATTTCAATTTTACTCCTGTGAATTTCACTAGAATCTGGTGACTTGGAACCATGGAAATTAGTTTTAAGTTTTACTGTATTATTAGAACTGTCACAAAATTGACTTTGTTTAGATGGCTTTCCAGTTAATGGAGTATTCTGGGACAAAAGTTGAGAACTTTTCCCAGAGAGAATTATGTTTTCATTGTTAGTTTCACTACCAAGTGATACAAATGAAGTTATGGGTATATCAGGTTGATCAGACTGTAATTGAGATTCATTTGTAACACTGGGAGACAAAGAATTCTTTTCAACCTCTATAACCATTTCAGTTTCACTGGGCATATGACTTGTATATAATTCAGCACAATCTTGATTACATTCAGCATCAGAATTTCCTCTTTGGTTAAAATCATTCAAATTAGGCACAGATTCAAAGGTAATGTCAAGGTTACACTTCTGTTCAGGAGGTACAGCAGTTTTAAAGGGCTTTTTCTGGATATTAGAGCCTATTTGGGAAAAATTTTCCTGGGCTTCCTGTCTAAGCACATCGTGGTTGCTGCCATTCTTCAAAGCATTTAATGCATCTTCATTTTGATAAGATGTACAAAATGGGGGCTGACCAGGTTGACCATCTGCAAAATACCAGGATGTTGGACAGATATGGTGAATATGTTTAGCTTCTGAAGTAGTCAACTGTACTGTACAACCTATTTTTGCCAAGGAAATACTAGTAAGTGGAAGTCTGATACTGTGTCTCTCCCATTCTGAGTATCAAAAAAATCTACGACTATTTTTCTAATTATTGATGCCTCTTTCAGCAAGTGTCAAATTGTTTTCTGTGCTTGGAAAACAGAAAACAATGAAAGAAAATGTATAGTGGTTTAAGAACTAATATTTACTAGTAGGTAAAACAAAAACAACTGTCTCCAAACATCATGAGTGGTAGTGGTCGTGTTGGTAGTGGTAGTAGTAGCCAATGGAGAAAGAAGTAATGTTTCAAAGGAGGCACTGTGTGATGTGATCTTGGAAAAAAAAAAAAAAGGAGGTATGATAGGATGCAGTAAGAACAGTGTTTCAGAAAACAATACAGCACTGATATACTAAGACTTAAAGAGTTCACAATTTAGGACAGAAAATATTAACTTGAACAAATATGAACATATAGGGAAAACTCATAAAAACCTATGCCAACTATCATAATTGGTGACACAAGTAAAATAATGTTATTGCCACAAATTCAGGGGAAGTGGTTTCTTAATGAAATGGAAGACTTCCTGAGAAAATAAGATTTCAACTTTTGTAAAGGATGGAGTTTACATGATGTATAATCTTTTAGACATAATACACAGTGAAACACACTCCATTAGAGTTCACCCTAAGAAGAAATGGGGAGGACTGCACTTTGGTGTTAGCAGAGGATTCAAAGGAGGAATGTAGTCTGAAATATTCCAAAACTAGTTTTTGGAAGACAAAATGTGAAAATTGAAAGCCATTAGTTTCTAGGGAGTGCAAAGAGGCAACAATATTTAAAAAGCAGGTAAGTAGAAAAGATGATTTAGCATAGTCTGCTGAAAAATAGAATGGAGGCAACACTGAAAAAGGCATAAAGTTTTTAAGCATGAGAAGCCAGGATAATGATCATCTCAGAAACAGTGATGTGAGGAGTAGTGATTGAGAAGGGGTACAAGAGGGGTGCTGGCAGTGTTCTACATTTTTTTTACTTAGGAGATGGTTCATTAAGATTTGATTGATTGCACTTGATAATTCAATAAGTCATTCATTTTTGTTGTGTAGTTCTGAACATGTATTACATTTTATACAATAAGACTTAGTTTTTTTTTTTTCTTTACAAAAATCTAAGATAGACTTATTTATAGCCTTTCTTTATTCAGTAAGTGGTTAGTGTGGGTTGTGTGTGACATTCGTAATCCATAAGAATAGAGTAGGAATATAACCTAAAATATCATAGATCCTCAAATTCAAAACTATCACTGTACTATATAATTTCCCCTACACAAATGAGATACAGATGCTGAGCCATCAGCTAAACTCACTTATTAGGCTAAAGAATTTCTATCACATATGAACTTTGTAGATCAGGGATTAGAATTTGTAGCTTAATGAAATTATTTTGTTATCAACTTTTGTTCAGCTAGTCAACACTACTAATACTAAATTGTGTATGCCAAGAATCTACTGCATTATAAAGGAATGAATACTAAAAATACGCCTTTTTAATCAAAGTACTAAAGATTTGGGAGTAATTCTTCTTAATGGAGAAAATTAATAATACAAAAATGATTTAATGTGGTAATTTAAGTAACTTCCAACATAATATTTTCTGCCTTTGAATTCTGAGATTAATATTAATATTTTCATTGATAAAATCAGTTCTTACCAGATTCTGTTTCAAATGAACTTTTAACTGCTAAATTAGTTTCTTCTGTTAAGACTATATTGGAATTGGTTTCTATATGCTGACTTGTAATACTTTGTGACATACTTTTATTAGTCTTTATTTTACCTGTTAAAAAAGGACAAGGAAATAATTAATGACAAAAATAAAAACAAGCACGAATTAGTACTGCTTGAGTGTAGTCAAATGTTTAACTCTGGCTTTAATTATAGTTGTTCAAGATGTTTTTAACATTTTGCTTTGCAAAATATAATATGTAAAAAAATAAAGATCTTCCCTTTTTTTTTTTTTTTAAAGACACAGGATCTCACTGTTTTGGCTAGGCTGGTCTCAAACTCCTGAACTCAAGGAATCTTCATGCTTCAGCTTCCCATTTGTCAGGAGTGTAGGCATCCACCTGTAGGAGTACAGGCAGGCCACCGGGCTAGGACTGGTGAGTTCTTAAACTTTAGATCAAGATCTGGGAGGCCCAAGAATTTGCATATTTACCAAGTTCTCATATAATGTTGACACTACTAGCTTGGGGGATTATACTTTGAAAATTATCACTCTAGATCATAGAATTCAGAGCAATGGTTGATATTTTATATTCCTTCTGTATTGCTCAATTATATTTATCTATATTGTAGTAGGCCTCAACACTTTTCCTCTTGACTAGCCAAAATGCCCACAAAAACAAAGAGTAATGATGTTGTCCAGGTTTACAGTTGATATTTTTTCAAGTATAAACATAACAAAACAGAAATCCCTTTATATATCCATACAATGCTTGCTTTAAGGAAACTAACTTTTTCAAATGCTGTGTTATGTTTCTTCACTTAAGTTACCGAGGAAACCAGAGGAATTTTTTATCCTTCTATCTTGAATAAATGGTGTACTTACCATAGTCAAAGAGATCAAAGAGTGCCTGAAATGCTGGGTCTGATTCTGTCTGTTCCAATATATCCTGAATAGCTTCTTCGGACATATGGATTTCACTCTGTAAAATAGAAAGAAGTGAAGGTGTAATCTAATTGAACTAATACAGTTTAATACCAGAAAGATACTTACCAGTCATCTGATAATCTTGCTATTTTATGTAGAAGCACTTCTTTCCAAGAAAATCTAATTGTAATAATACGCTCATTTAAAATAAAATAAGGACTAGAAAATAGAAGGTCAATGTTCTTTAATTCTGTTTCCTGGTTAATCACTTTGGTGAATATATTCCTAAACACTAACATAAAATGAATGCAATTATGTGTATAGTAAAATAAAATTATATTGTAATGTTTTATAATTTGTTTCCTTCACATCAATTTACTACAGACAAACTTTACAGGTTCTTCATAACAAATCTATCTCACTCCTCTTTCTACTTTGGTCCCTTCATATTAAATGTTTCCTTAAAATGTTGAACAATCCTTGCTTATCTGCTCACATTTAAAAGTAGCATGCCAAAAGTTACCTGCAGGCTCTGTGCCAAATAGGTGGAGCTGTGGTATGAGCTTTTCAACTATAATCTAAGCTGTAAATTAATCTCACAGAAACGTCTGTAAGATTTTTAGTTCAAGTAAGATTCTTTTTTTTTTTTTTTTTTTTCTCTTTAAGAACGGGGGATTGAATCCAGTGGCACTTAACCACTGAGCCATATCCCCAGCCCTTTTTATTTTGAGACAGGGTCTCACTTAATCACTGAGGGCATTGTGAAATTGCTGAGGTTGGCTTTGAACTTGTGATCCTCCTGCCTCAATCTCCCTAGTTGCTGGGATTACAGGTGTGCACCACCATGCCCAGCTAGTAAGATATTTTGATGAGAGAATTTATGACTGGCAACAGTATTTCTGGAAGAGAGCAAGGAATGTAGATAAGACAAGGAAGTTACCTCCTAAATTTTTCACCTTGTCCTTCTGTTAATTAGACGTTTACATTTACTTTCAGAGGTGCTGCCTGAGCCTTCTGGGATTTCTAGGTTGTAAATATGCTTTTTTATGAGCTTTGTCTTTATTGAGAATCCTGGGTCAATTAAGTCAGGTCACTTGTCCATTTCAGCTTCTAACACTGTTCTTCTGTTTTGTCTTTTGTCCTTGGGCTTAAAAAAAAAAGCGGGGGGGGGGGGGGGAAGCCCTCTGCTACTTTTTTTTTTTTTTTTTTTTTTATAGTTCTGAAATTCTTTGATTTTTTTTTTTTATTTATTTTTTTTTTGTAAACAAATGGGATACATGTTGTTTCTCTGTTTGTACATGGCGTAAAGGCATACCATTTGTGTAATCATAAATTTACATAGAGCAATGTTGTTTGATTCATTCTGTTATTTTTTTTCCCTTCCCCCCACCCCTCCCACCCTCTGCTACTTTAAAAGTTATTTAAATCTAAATTTTAAGCTTTTCATAAATATACAATATTACGAATGACCAAAAACAGAGGATTATGTTTCTGCTTTTTTGTATTTTGGTACTGGGCTTTGAACCCAGGGGCACTAAATTTATCCAGTCCTTTTTTTTTTTTAAATTTTGAGACAGGGTCTTAAGTGGCCCAGGCTGGACTTGAACTTGTAATCCACCTGTCTCAGCTTCCCCAGTTGCAGGAATTATAGGTACACACCACTGTGGCTGGATGTGTCTTCACTGTATTATGTAATGGCCCTGATTATGGTTAAGTACCTGAAGTACTGGTAGAGAAAACAACAAATATTTGGAGACTATAAAAACTTTAAACGGAGAATATATGTTAAAGGTTTGAGAAGCTTTTTAAAGAAGTAGTAGTAGAACTGACATCTGATGGGGGAGGAGGAATCAATGGTTTTTAACCCAGAATTCACTAATTGAAAAAGACCTGTTATAATGAACTCACATAGGAATGTCGACAAAAATCTTTACAATGTCCAAGATTACAAGATTACAAGTAAAAGCATGTACAGTTGCCTCTTCAAAGAGCACATTTTCACATGAACAAGTCTTACAAGGTTTACTAAAAAATTCCTCCTTTTTATCAACTCATTCTCTTTTTAATTCACCATCACTGAATAGCAACAGTGACTACAGACCCTCTATTTCTTCTATTAGCAGTAAGCCTCACACAGACAACTATTTACCTGGTTAATACCTTTGTTTTTGAAAAGTGTTATTATGTGTATTTATTATTTATCTCTAACATATTACCCACAATGTATCTTTAAATTATTATAGTAAGGAGCAGTGTAACAAATGTAACAAAACATGGCATAGTAAATGTAATAAACACATTAAAGATAGACAAAACTACTACTACATTTTTAAGTATTAGTACTTAAAAATCCAACACTGATTTTTTTTTTTTTTTTTTTTAATGTGTTTAAGAATGTTTTACTGGTTTCTGGTAAAGTTGGTTAACTATTAGATGGGTTAGAAATATTTTATTACTGTTACTACTTAGGTAAAATATAAACTGACTCTCAAAAGTCACTATTCAAATGTGTTCAGAAACAGATCCTATTTGGGTAATAAAGCTGTATCCTAATTTAAAATTAGATTTCTTTCTTTTTAAAATTTTTTTTAGTTGTTGATGGATCTTTACTTATTTATATGTAGTGCTGAAAATCCAAAGCAAGTGCTCTAACACTGAGCCACAATCCCAGCCCCTAAAATTAGATTTCTTATATGTAATCTTTTGGCAATGATTTTGAAATAAAACTAAAACACCATCAATTTTAACTATGAATGTATGTACTACACCCCCCATCACCACCACACACACACAGACACTATTTATCTACCCATACCGGAAGTCCAAGGAGTTCATCAATTGAAGTCTCTGGCTCAGTAGGGTTGCTATCTGTTTGTTTAGGTACTTGAGCAATATTATCACTGTAATACAGAAAATATTTAGCATATGTTATGGTTTGGATCTAGAATGTCCCAAAAAGGATCATGTGTAGAAGGCTTAGTCCCCAGTGTAGTAATATTCAGAGGTGGGGAATCTGTGGAAGTGAGTTGATCGTGAGGGCTCTGACCTTGTCAATGTTTTAATTCATTCAGGGATTCACAGCCCAATGGATTAGTGGGAGGGGTTGGAAACTCTAGGAGGTAGAACCTAGTGGGAAAGAAAAGGTCCTTGGGGGTGTGCCCTTGGAGACTATTTTGTCCCAGTCCCTTTCTCTCTGCTTAATGGTCATGAAGAGGTGAGCAACTCTGCTCTGTCACACTCTTTCATCAGGATATACTGTCCCACCATGGGACCAGAAACAAAGGAGTCAGCTGAACATGGACTTAAAACAGAGCCAAATAAATCCTTCTTTATCTGTTTTTCTCAGGTATTTTGTCACAGTTATGAAAAGTTGACTAGCACAGCACAGTTACATAATTAGGCAAAAACAATTAGGGATTTTAGTTGGTAAAACTTACTTAGTCAAAAACTTATTAATGTTTTCTGCTAGCTTTTCTTGAAGAGACTTGTTGCTTAATATTTTTTCTCGTGCATTTTCAATAACCATTTGCTGGGAAAAAAAAAGGTCTGCATTAATAAAGGATAGTAAAGAGTACTGTCTTACTTATTTTAAAAAACTAATCATTGGAACTGGGCATGGTGGTGTATGTCTACAGTTGTAGTTACTAAGGGAGCTGACGCAAGAACATCAATTGAGCCCAGGAGTTTGAAATCAGTCTGGGCAACATAAATAAGACTCATTCTCAAACAAAACAAAGAACAAAACACAAATTAATAGAAGCTGGGTGGTTTTAATACACCTAACCTCAGGATTTGTGGTGGTTCCCTTCATATTAACATAACATGCTACAATTTTGTGTTTTTACAGATCTTTCAACATCTTTCTTCACTGCTTACAGAATACAGTTTCATAGGAATAACATGACCCCAGTAAATGCATTATATTATATGACCCAACAACAAAGAATTGAGCTTCTTAAATACACCAACATTTCTCATTTGGAGCATTTGTCCATGCTATCTATTCTGAACTTACTGCCTCCTATCCCAAAGCAAATCTACTGCAGTCTTACAGCACACTCTTACAGAAATAATGTATTTATACACAAAGATACTATATGTATGTTCGTAATAAGCATATATACTCATATACCTATTTGCATATATGTATACACACACACACACACACACACACACACACATATATATACATATCAATATCAGAATTTATAAACTCAGAAATAATTCAAGATGCAAAGTTTGGGAAGGTCACTTACTTTTTCTACCGCAAATGCATTTGGATCCTGGAAATTCCGTATCGTTGAATGAGGCCCTGACAAAGTGACACTTTTCCTTTGAGATTCACTGAAACACATTTTAAAAGCTTGCCTTTTAACTACTATGTCTAACAGATTCAATGATAACTATACATACAGACATAAATTTAAGATCATTGTGGTAGAACACATTTTCTCTCTTTATATGGGAACAAAAAGCAGAATAGAAAGGGCATCGTCACACCTGAACTCAGAAGAAATGGATTTTGAGGTCTTGCTTCACCACTTACCATCTATGTAACCTTAAGCATGTAACGTCTTAACCTCCCAACCACCTTATATTGGAGTTAAGACCAACTACATTATTGGATTTACAGAAAAATGGAAGTAAATAAATTATGTGTATAGACTTTATTAAAAAAAAAAAAAAAAAGCCAAGTTTTCTGTATGTTAGAATGTTATTATTTTATGTGGTTGAGAAAGCTTGTAGTAAAAGAGCCTAGCAATAAAGGAAGCTTGTGATAAAGTCAACCTTGAATTAGAGATAACAAACAGTAAAAACACCCATTGATGGGCAGGAGAGAAATCAGAGGGAAAATTTTTTTTTTAAATATCTTCTTTTTCTTTTCTGAAATATTCATCAAAAAGACACAGGCTAGTCAATAAATAACTTTTCTTAAAAGTTGTACCTGAAAAGATTCTATTAACTGAATGAAAGTTCTGTCTGTGTTTGTAGATAAACATAGTCATTTTTATAATCATTTAAAAAGCACTTGTTTCAAAAAACCTGAGATGACATCAATTATAAGACATACCATTATTTTACATTACCCCTTCAGGAAAAAAAAAAACTCCAATGAAACAATAACATGCCATTGATTAAAAGACGCAACTCGACTTCAATATATTTAGAATGTGAGAAAAGGCAACATGTTTCAGAATGGACATTGTAATATATAGTCCCAAGAACTTAATCTAGTCTTGCTACTTTATTCATAAGGGAAACATCATGCTGTAATTCCTTGTTTCAACACACCCTTTATAAAAAGCATTTACCTTTTACGTCTACCAGGAGACATTAAACTTGCATGAGCTTTCCTTTCCTGAGGGCCAGGAATGATATTTAAAGTCTCTCCAGCTGTATTTAAAAAACAAAACAAATCAAAACAAAATGAAACAAATAAAAAACCAATAAACTAAGGAAACTAAACTTTTTTTAAACCTGTAATGGGATAAGAAACATTAAATACTGATTTTTATTTTATATTAAATTCTGTAAATGTAGTCCTCATGCCTTAAGGTTCTACAATAAAATACAAAATACAATATAGTATCAACAAAACAAAAAATAATGCAGAATGAAAAAACATTAAGTATAAACAAGGTCTTCTGAGTGTAGAAAAGAATTTGGAGAAAAGATACAAATGAGGAAGATCTTAATGGATGGCAAAAAATTTAGTTGCAAAGAAGACTACTGGACTGGGAACTGAGAGAACTGATTTTGAAATTTCAATTTCAACTACAATATAAACTTACTTCTTCCTTCTTGCTATAATGTGCTTTCACTATATAACAAGCATACAACAAAGCAAGATGTACCACATGATTTCTAAGTTTATTTTTAGCTCTTAAGATTCAGCCAAAAATATGTAGGGTTTTCAACAAAGAGATAGAGGGGAGTTAGAAAGATATTTCTTATTCCAGGAGAGCAGACTGCCATAAATAAAGATTAGGAGGTAGTTAAATATAATATTTATTCTGTTTAAAATAAAATACCACAGGTTTTTTTTTTTCTATTAATGCCTGAAATAAGAATTTGAAGAGAACTGAAGTCTGCTTCAGTTAAAATTAGGAAAATGAACTAAAATGATTCCTAGATTTTACATGCTTATTTTGTAACAAAGTGACATGAAGTCTATTCCACTTCTAGCCTCTCATCTTTTTATTTGGATATAATTCTGTACTATGAGTATAGAGACATTAGTAGACCATTTCACTGATTTGTAATAAAATTTAAGAGAACAAAATTTACACTTACTAGTTACAGTATCTTGTGACTGTGCATGGTTGACCACTACAATATTTGACCTCATTGGAGTTGAAATCTGGCTAGCTGGTCTAATAGTTTGTGTAGCTGTCAAAGGAGAAGTGGTAAATTGTCCTGAAACATAAGGTAAAGTCAGTAACTCTGAACTGACGGGAGCTGTTTGAGAGGCAAGCCTTCTCTGTCGTTTGATTTCTGCAATTCCATTTCTTGTTCGGGCTGAAACATATGAGTATTAAAAAATTAATGTTAGTAATTCTGGAATTTTAACAAAATTTTCATCAAAATGATGCATGACCTATATATAATATGTAGCATGTAAATGTACAGATTCAAAGATGGCCCTTAAACATATCAAGTAAATTCATGTGATAATTTCTTAGGAACCAAACTAAAACTTTATAAATCCAAGAGTACCTTTGTTCTGCAAAAATTCATGCTCATAATATCCTCATAAATTAAGAAATTCAAAATTATAGAATGAGAATAAAAAGATGCTACTATATGAGAGCCAATGGAAAAATATAGGGAGAATTGTGTATTATGATAAAGTATCTCCTAATATAATAATCATACTTAGAAAAAAGGTAGTTCAAACAAAACATACACTTAGCACATATGTTGTTAATTAAAATATTCATTAGATAGTTGGTGTCAGAAGTAATGCTGAACATTGTTTAAAGTTTTATACTAACCTCTCTGATTGGCAGCAAATCCTGGGGAACTCTGCATGCTCCTAACAAATAAAACAAAGTAATTATTCATTAAAAATTTTTGTTGTTGAGATACACTCTGGTTTAGTTATAGTCAGACTTGAAGCTAATTATAATTTAAAAAGCGATAGATCTCTCTCAGACTAAAAAGATTAACAAGTTTATAAAACAATATTTTTAGTTATAGATGG
Organism: Sciurus vulgaris; assembly: GCF_902686455.1. NCBI lineage: Eukaryota > Metazoa > Chordata > Mammalia > Rodentia > Sciuridae > Sciurus > Sciurus vulgaris. Next base: position 103,812,996 of record NC_136472.1, read on the forward strand.
ACACAATACCTTTATTTATTTTTTCATGTGATGCTGAGGATCCAACTGAGTGCCTCACATGTGCTAGGTTAAGTGCTGTACCACTGAGCCACAACTCTAGCCCAGACTAATAAGTTTTTTGAGTAAGCAACTCTTATTTGCTTTTGGGGAAAGACAGTGACATAAATACACTCACACAACATATTATTCAACATGCATCAGAATGCTTTGACATTAATAGTTTAACATAATTTTAGGAATTCTATGTTTAAATAAGCTACATACAAAGTATATAACTTTTTAAATTATATTTCACAATTATAGAGATGCTCTCCCAATAAGAAATTCTGATTTCACACACTATCACTATTTCAGAATCTCAAAGTTCATGTCAAAGGATATCCTATTTTAAAGAAATTTATGACTACGAAATTATTCTATCTAATCTCTAAGGCAGAAAAACAGGAAAACTCGCAGTACAAGCTAATCCTTTTACTATGAATTGTATTTACTCACCCATGTATTTGGTAATCAGTCACAAACACTATGGAAAATGTGTCGAATAAGACTCCATCAACAAGAGTCATAAAACTTACTGAATTGAATAAGGTACTTTAATAATATATGAAACAATTCTGGAAAAAAAAAAACTTGGCTAAGAATTCTTTTTTTAAAAAAGATGTAGTACCTGGTCAATAACTATCTCAATTTACACAGTATTTATAGATACTAAATTTTGAATGTTATTGTATAACTAATTAGACCAAATGAAAAAAATATTAAAAAAATGAAAAATAAAATGGGGCATTAAAAAATTGTGAATGTCTTTGAAGATTATTTGTAGAAAAGTTGAACCAGGAAATGGAAATAGATAAGATTAGCAAATAAGATATGGTCCAGAGTTAGGATGAAAACATATGCAGCTATTGTAGTAGTTTAAACTGAGGAAGAAAATGAGACCTCCACTGAAGTCAGATGGGTATTTACTTTTAACTTTACGAGAAAGGGCAATCGACTACGATTTTTCACAATCAACTGTCAAAATAAGAGATGTTACAAAATCGATATTAGTAGGGCTGGCATTCTTCCAAGGACACAGAAACTAGCATTTCTAGGCTGTGAAATATATAAAAGATATATAAGTACCATACCATGAGAAAATTCTAAAGATAGAAGATTCCAGAAGTAGCATTATTCATCAAGCTTGTTTCTTTATAAAGGAAGAACCAAACTGGACATTTAATATATTCATTCTCTGAATATTTTATGAAGAGGAGTTGTCTTAAGGAATTGACAATGGACCGGAATTAGGAGACTCATATTCTAGCCCAAGATCTGTCTCTAAATTGCTGCAGAAACTTGAGAGGTTGTCCTCAAACTTCTATATAGCTCAATTTCCTCATTTGTAAACATTTTGTTAAAAGTCTGCAGTTTATTTCAAATTATTCCAACTAAAGACAAAGAAATACCAATAACTTCTATATAATTTCAAAATTAGATAAATGTTATATATAGTGTACTATATGAGTCTTAAGAATTTTAAAACTCAAAATATGTTTGTACTCCAAAATCATTATACACATTTTAATAAGCTCAGTACCTGATCTGGGAAAGTGTGTGGTCTAACTTCTTCCACAGAGATGACATTATTGCTGGGACATCATTTGATGTTTCTAAATCAAAGGGAAAGAAACCAAGCTGGAGCAAATTCATCATTCAACTTGAACAAAGACAGAAAATAACAAAAAAAATTTCTCTCTCAACTACTGAGATGATGTTGGGAACTGAGAAATAAGCCTGTTTGTAAAATGTCCTGCAAAAAGGTATTGTGGGACTACTTTTTTTTTTTTTTAAAGTCTTTATATATCAAACACAACATGAGTGGAAATGGAAATTTATATAAACTTGGACACATTCTTTGACTATTTTATATCATTTTGTATTAAAAGAGGACAAACTATTTTTGATCTTCCCTCTATCTGATGTCATCTGACATTCAAAAGTGAATTAAAATAATTTACTTCATAACAAATAATTATCATAAAGGTTATGCTCATTCTTTGTGAACGTGGAAATATAATTCTCTATTTCCTTATGCTTAAAAATAGGCCTCAAAAATACCTTTTAGGTTTAAAGGCTAAATGAGATAAAACATGAAAGCATCTAGTGCAATACTTACAGATAGTATTTAATAAATTTCTTTTGTTATCACTTAATGTTAATTATTCCCTAATAGTTATTTGTTAATGTAAGTTATAGAAATAAACAATATTAGAGAATAGACAGAACTTTCCTCTAACTCATCATTAATTTAGGCAAGTATTATTTTATATTCTGTTAACCATGAACCAGAATTTTATGACTGGATCCTGTGTCCAAATTTAGATAATTAAAATGTTAGTTTGAAATTTCATAATATAGCAACACCTGTTCGACACTATAGGTAACAAAGAGTTTTATGACTTTTTAGATGATTAAATTTGAGTTGTATTTATCAACATTAGATTTTGAAATTTATGAAGTACTCCATATAAAAAAAATGGGATGTTCAGTAAAATTTATCTCATCATGAGTGAGACAAGTTTTCAAGGTGTTTATAGAAATTAAGATCTTTTAAAAATTATTTCTAATTAAATCAATAAATGCTATACACATCAACATAAAAATTCCTGAACCCGAGTTCTTACCTTTTGCTTTCATAGCTACATATTCATTCAAAATTGTTGTCAAGTTTTTTCCAAATAAGGACTGAAAATAAAAAGATCAAACATTATGAAAATCATCTAATACTAATTAATTTCTCACTCTGAAATATTTCATCCTTCAGAAGTTAATTAAAAAATCCACATTGCAAAAGAGCTAAAGAGGAAAGGCTAAAGAACATCATTAAAAATGAAAAAAGCCACTCAAGTAATAGGCTAGATCAAATCTTCTGAAAGCCAAGAAACTTGCCAGTTTCAATAGGACATTATGACTATGTGTTTCCTTAGCCAAGACAGTCCAAGGGCAGAAAGGCAGGTTTTAGGTGGGAGGAGAGATTCAATCAAACAACTGCTTAAAAATTGTTGGGCACGGTAACACATGCCTGTAATACTAGATTAAGGAGGCTGAGGCAGGAGGATTGCAAATTCAAGAATAGCCTCCTCACCTTAGCAAAACCCTGTCTCAACATTAGAAAGAAAAGTGGCGGGGCAGGGGGAGCAGGGAAATGGAGTTCAGTGATAGAGTACCCTGGGTTCAATACCCACTGCCAGAAAACAAAACCACAAGGATCTAATACTAATCTGCTCTGGCTATCCTATTCTAAAAGCCATGTGAACCTACTACAGAGCAAATTAAGAAACCGAGTTGTGAGGTAACTTTCCTAAGGATCAGTACATTCTTGTCCTCATTTTTATCATCAGTCACCTATTTATCCATTCCCAGTGGTTCCCACTATGACCACAGCAGGCTTTTATAACTTTGAGTTTGAGACTATAGGGAAAAACAAGGATTTTTTATTTTTTTTATTTTTATAGACTGCATTTTGATTCATTGTACACAAATGGGGTACAACTTTCATTTCTATGGTTGTATGTGATGTAGATTCACACCATTTATGTAATCGTACATATACATAGGGTGACGATGTTTGTTTCATTCTATTATTTTCCCCAACCCCCTCCTCATCCTTCATTTTTCTCTATACAATCCATCCATCCTCCCTTCTTACTTCCCACCCGCCCTTATGTATCATCATCTACTTGTCAGAGAAATCATTCAGCCTTTGGTTTTTGGGGATTGGCTTATTTCAGTTAGCATGATATTCTCCAACTTCATCCATTTACCTACAAATGCCACAATCTTATTCTTCTTTATGTCTGAATAATATGCCATTGCATATATATATATATATATATATATATACCACAGTTTCTTGATCCATTCATCAACTGAAGGACATCGAGGTTCATTCCACAATCTAGTAATTGTGAATTGAGCTGCTATGAACATTGATGTGGCTGCATCACTGTAGTATGCTGATTTTAAGTCCTTTGGGTATAGGTCAAGGAATGGGATAGCTGGGTCAAATGCTGGTTCCATTCCAAGTTTTCTAAGGAATTGCCACACTGCTCTCCAGAGTGGCTGCACCAATTTGCAACTCCACCAGCAATGTATGAGTGTACCTTTTCCCCTACATCCTTGCCAACTCCTATTGTTGCTTATATTCTTTTTTTGTTGTTGTTTTTTGGCGGTGCTGGGGAATCGAACCCAGGGCCTTGTGCTTGCAAGGCAAGCACTCTACCAACTGAGCTATCTCCCCAGCCCCATGCTTGTATTCTTGATAACAGACATTCTAATTGGGGTGAAATGAAATTTTAGGGTAGTTTTGATTTGCATTTCTTATTACTAGATACGTTGAACATTTTTTCATATATGTATTGATTGCTTGTAAATCTTCTGTAAAGTTATGCTCATTTCCTTAGCCCATATTGATTGGGTATTTGTATTCTTGGTGTAAAGTTTTTTGAGTTCTTTACAGATTCTGGAGATTAGTGCTCTATCTGAAGTGTGTGTGGCAAAGATTTTCTCCCACTCTGTAGGCTGTCTCTTCACATTGTTGATTGTTTCCTTTGCTGAGAAAAAGCTTTTTAGTGTGAATCTATCCCAATTATTGATTCCTGCTTTTATTTTTTGTGCTTTGGGAGTCATGTTAAGGAAGTCTGGTCCTAAGCTGACATGATGAAGATTTGGACCTACTTTTTCTTCTATTAGATACAGGGTCCCTTGTATAATTCTGAGGTCCTTGATCCATTTTGAGTTGAGCTTTGTGCAGAGTGAGAGACCGGGGTTTAGTTTCATTTTACTGCATATGGATTTCCAGTTTTGCCAGCACCATTTGTTGAAAAGGCTATCTTTTCTCCTTTTTTTGGTATGATTTTGGCATCTTTGTCTAGTAGTATGAAGTAATTGTATTTACGTGGGTTTGTCTCTGTGTCTTCTATTCTGTACCACTGGCCTACCTGTCTGTTCTGGTGCCAATACCATGCCATTTTTGTTACTATTGCTCTGCAGAATAGTTCACTCTTCCTGCTAAGGATTGCTTTGACTATTCTGGGTCTCTTATTCTTCCAAATGAATTTCATGATTGGTTTCTCTGTGAGAACAAGAATTTTTGAGCTCACAATTTTGGTTTGTCTGTCACATACAGTGTGACAAATCACCTAAATTTCTAAGGCTTACTTTCACCTGTATAAAGTGAATGAATTCTTAATTCAAAGAATATTTGTGAAGATTGAGATAACTTCTGACACACAGTAGGCAATTAGTTCCCTTTCCTCTGAACTTTCAGCGTGATTTCTAATCTGTTCTTCTGCCTTGACTAAATCCTGTGTCAATAGGGGATTTGCTATTGTGGGTACGTATATATAAATATGTAACTAAAAATCCCATCATTATGTACAACTATAATACGACAATAAAAAATGTGGGGGGAAAATAAGGGCTTTGCCTAATACTATCTTGGTAATTAAGCCTTGTTTCTAATAATTAATTGATAATAATTAGTAACTAATAATTAATTGCCAAATATCTGGCAAAAGAATCACTTTCTTTATGCATAAAAACCCTTAATCTGCACTGCTATATAATTTTAGGCATGGACATGAAATTCCCATCACCTAACAGATGATACCAATACCTTCCTTTTGGCTTCACCAGGTAGAAAGATGAATGAACAGTCATATCCTTGAAATAATCCTCTTTCCCTCATCTTTTTTTCTCATCTTTCTTTATTTTCACTATTTTGGGATTCTGCCAAACAGTAGTTGGTAATACAAAGCAAAATAGAAAGCACAGAATCTAATGCTGCTTGTAAGAAACTTTGTGCACATTTAATCTTTCTGAACTTCAGTTTCCTTATCTAAAAAAATGGGACATGAGTACCCACCTTTACCTACTTTGTAAATTTTTTTTTTTTTTTTTTAGATTTTTGTTTTTAAATAACTTTTAAAATTTAATGAAAACCAGGCACAATAATGCAAGCCTAAAATCTCAGCTGGGGAGGCTAAAACAGGTGGAACTCAAGTTTTGAGGACAGCCTCTGCAACTTAGTGAGACCTGCCTCACAATAAAAAAGGGCTGAGGATGTATCTCAGTGGTAATGTGTTCCTGGGTTCCATCCCCAGTACCTTAAAACAGGAAAAATAAATAAAATAAAAATAAATAAATTCTTAGGATATTTCAGAGTTCTCATAATAGCCTTCACTCAGCATATTATTTTAAGATCTTACATAAGCATTGTACTTCTTTTTTCAGATTTTTTTTCTAGTTTTTCCACTGATGTCCTTTGGCTCTTTCAAGATCCAATCTAGAATGCCAGGTTGCATTCAGACATCATGTCTCCTTAGACCCTCTTATTTGTGAGGTTCTTAGTCTGTCCTTGGTTTTTCTTGACCTTGCTTTTGAAATGTTAATCCTCCAAGTTGCCATTTTTAGAATTCTTTGCACTTTTCTCATTCCTTTCCATGTAAGATTTAAAATTCAATCTTTTTAAATTTTTACAGACTGCATTTTGATTCATTGTACACAAATGGAGTATATCTTTTCATTTTTATGATTGTGTTCAATGTAGATACAAAATTGCATGTGGGAATTCTGACTGTGATAATACATCTATAAATCAAACAGGGAAGAATTAAATTCTTAATGATACCCTCTCAATCCATGAACACAGTATCATTTTCCTTTTATTTATATCTTAGATTTCTTTCATGCAGTTTTTATTTTAAATTTGGAATACACTTACATTATTTATTTAAAATTCAATTCTGTTTCTTAATTTTTTTCTACTTTTTAATTGGTACATTATAGTTGTACATATTGATTGGATTTATTGTTACATATTCATACATATGCGTACAATATAATAGTATAATTTGGCCAATATCCATCCCGAGTACTACCCGCCTCTCTCCCTGCTTCCCATTCTTTAGTCTGTTTCTTCTACTGATCTCTCTCGATTTTTAGGAGATCCATCCTCACCTTTTTTTCCTTCTTACCTCTCTGGCTTCCACATATGAAAAAAAAACATGACCCTTGACCTGAGTTTGACTTACTTCATTTAAAATGATGGTCTCTAGTTCCATCCACTTTCCTGCAAGTAACACAATTTCATTTTCCTTTATGGTCAAATCAAATTTAATTGTATATATATACAATATCTTCATCTATTCATTGGTTGATGGATACCTAGGCTGGGTTCCCTCGTTTGGCTATTGTGAACTGTGCTGCTATAAACATGGTTATGCACCTATCACTATAGTAAGATGGTTTTAATTCTTCAGGATAAACACCAAGGAGCGGTATAGCTGGTCATATGGTGGTTTCATTCCTAGTCTTTTGAGGAACCTCCATATTGATTTCCATACGGGTTGTACTTATTAACAGTCCCAGGCTGGCGTTGTAGTTCAGTGGTAGAGCAATTGCCTAGCGCATGTGAGGCAAGTGACTTCAATCCTCAGCACTACATAAAAATAAGTAAATAAAATAAAGGTACGGTGTCCATCTACAACTAAAAAACAATTTTAAAAAATGATATCTGAACTATTAAAAAAATAAAACAAAAAAAAAACCAATCCCACCAACAGTATAAGTGTTCCTTTTTCTCCCCATCTTTACCAGCATTTATAATTGTTTGTATTCTTGATGACTGCCATTCTGACTAAAATGAGATGAAATCTCAGTATAGTTATGATTTGCATTCTTTAATTGCTAATGATATACAACATTTTTTCATATATTTGCTGGCCCTTTTTATTTTTATTATGATAAGTATCTGTGTAATTCATTTTCCCATTTCTTAATTGGGTTATTTAATTTTTTGTTGTAAAGTTTTTTGAGCTCTTTATACACTCTAGATATTAATCCTCTATCAGAAGAGTAACTAGTGAAGATTTTCTCCCTTTCTGTAGGGTCTCTCTTCACATTCATATTACTTCCTTTGCTGTGTAGAAGCTTTTTTTTTAATTTGATGTCAACCTATTTATTAACTCTTGGCATTATTTCCTATGCCTTCCAGTCCTACTGAGAAAGTTGTTCAGTTTTATCATACAGATTTAAACATATTGTTAGACTATCAAAGCATTTTTTTTTGTTATTATAAATGGCTATTTAAAAAGATTTCAGGCTGGGGATATGGCTCAGTTGGTAGAGTGCCTGCCTCGCAAGCACAAGGTCCTGGGTTCAATCCCCAGCACTGCAAAAAAAAAAAAAAAAAAAAAAAGATTTCAAATCCCAATTTTTTACTGCAGATATGTATAAATACCATGGACTCTGTATCCCATGACCTTGATAAACTATAATTTTATAAATTCATTTAGGTTTCCTACACAGAAAATTAGGTCTCTGAGGACCTATGTATAGGACAGAAAGACAAATGCCATATGAAATAACATTCTAGAATTTATTCATTTTATGACAAATGGTGCTCTGTTGGTCTAGTGATAGTTACAAAAAAGAGGCGACATCAAAATACCTGTTTTATAGTTGTCTAAAGTAGGCTGACAGATAAAATAGCCATGTACCAACAAAAATAAACTGAGACAAACAGCAGTGAAACTAATCAGAAATAAGAGTGTCATTTTGAAACTGATTCTCAGAGGCAAATCTGTAATTCCCTTAATAGGTATAGCATAAATGTGTAAAAGAAACACTTGGCCTTCTTTGTTTATCAGTCCCAGATGAGTATAAACTTCTGCCAATTTTGACTCTGATTTTTTAAATCTTTAAAAATTGAGACGGGGGTCTCACTAGGTTGCCCAGGATAGCCTTGAACTCCTGAGCTCAAGTAATCTTCCTCCCAGGTATCCGGGATTATATTTTTGTGCCATGGCACCTGACTTCGATGATTGGAAGACTGTGTTTATCGTCTCTCATGTTGGTCAAGGAGGAAATAATTAAGGAACAAATAACTCACCAGTAAGCAGGCTGGGATAAAACCTTCATCTGTACAGTGTTCTGCATACTCTTTTAAATTTGAACTTTCCAAAATAAAGGTCTGGCAGGTAGAAGTGAGGTTTTCTTGTTGCAAGTAACCTAAATAAAAAAAATAAAATTTTAGGTACTTTCAATACACTCTGTATTTTTGGTAAAACTACTATTGAAAATGGCAGAGTAGAGGCTGGGGTCTTGTCTAGCATGTATGAGGGACTGGGTTTGAGTCTCAGCACCACATATAAATAAAATAAAGGTCCACTGACAACTAAAACAAAAAAAAAAAAAAAAAAAAAAAAAAGCCAGAATAAGTGGCAATACATAAATGGAGTCACAGAATGTGCTGGTATTATGCAGACTCGCTTGGAAACACTAGGTTGTACTATAATACAAAGTATAGCTGATAGAACATACTGGCAGCATTTACATAGGAAACAATACTAGCTAAGCTTGTAAATGAGGTGCCTGACAAAGTCCAATTACTTCACAGGAGTACAGGAAAACCAATGAAGAAATGATAAATAAGTTCTACTCCATAATACCTAGGTCAGGAGATGATATAAATTCACTTGCTGAATCATAAAAAACAACAACATTCTGTCAAAATTGTTGAACTGTATGCTTCACTTTCTGCCTAATGATTTACCCAAAGAAGTGAACAGAAGACCTACCTACTCTTCATGAAAGATCAGAAAGGAACTCCTTTGACTTTTAATTTACACCCTGTGGGAATCAAAGTCTTAGAAATTCCAAGAACCTTAACACATAAAGGCTAAGAGAGTTGTCAAGTGCTTGGCTGTATATTAAAACATGATACCAAAAAACACACAGACCCCCCTTGGGAAAAAAGGAAAAGTTATTTGATCCCAACATTTAAGAAAATCAGTGTCTAATCAAAGAATGCAAACTCTTTGAGGAATATAGACTTTATAGAATAGTTCAGCAAACTCACTAAAAAACAAGCAACAGCCAAAATAATCAACATGGAGGAAAGAGAATGTAATTATGAAAGCTGTCACATTTTATTACTTAAAATGTGGTTTCTGATGAAAGATTAGAAAATGTCCAATCCTCCCAAACAAACAAAACACACAAAGATAAAGAACTGCTTAGGACTGTATTTATAACTCAGTAGGTAGAGTGCTTGCCTTCCATGCACAAGGCCCTGGGTTCAATCCCCAGTACCACACACACAAAAAATAATAACGATAATTAGAAAGATATGCTCATATACAGGGGAAAAAAAAAAACAAGTTAATAATAACTAAACTATGGAATGAACCTAAGTGCCCTTCAACAGATGACTTGATAGAGAAAATGTGGTACATATATATATATATACAATGGAATATTAGCCTTAAAGAATGAAATTATGGCATTTGCCGGTAAATGGATGAAGCTGGAGAATATCATGTTAAGTGAAATAAGCCAACCCAAATAAACTAAAGGCTGAATGTTTTCTGATACATGGTTGCTAATTCATAATAAGTGGGTGGGGCTTGGGCAGAACAGAGGTACTTTGGAGGAGAGTGAAGAGAGGCAGTAGAAATGATAGAAGGAATAGGACATTAATAACCTATGTGCATATATGATTATACAACTGGTATGATTCTATATCACATACAACCCGAAGAATGAGAAATTATACTCCCATTTATGTATGATGTGTCAAAATGCATTCTACTTTCTGAGGTACTGGAGTTTAAATTTCAACAGGAGTTTTGTGGGGATACAATTCAACCTATAACTTTGCTAAATATTTTCTAACGTGGTGTACCAATTTATACTTGTAACAACTGTGCATAAGAATTCTGATTGCTCCATGTTCTCATCAGTGCTTCATATTCTTATCTTTATTTTCATTTTTAATTTTTTGATAGGCATGTAGTGATATACTTTGAAGTTTTTTTTTCTCTGAGAACAAGAACCATTTCATATGCTTATTAACTGTACATCCTTAAATGCCTATTCATGTTTTACTCATTTTTCTATTTGGTTGTCTGTTTTTTTCTATCTGTTTTATAGGAGTCCTTTGTCAGATTTATATTCTAGATATGTTTTGTCAAGTATATGTATTGCAAATAAATTTTCTGAGACTGAAAAAAATGCATTCTACTATCATTTATAACTTATTAGAACTTAAATAAGTAAATAAAAAAAAGAAAAAAAAAGCAGTTAATAAAAATGGTAGCCAAGGAAGCCCAGATAGAGTACTTAAGATTGAGTTATTTCAAATAGTTTTGGAGAACTAAAGAAAACCATGCTTAGGAAATTGAGAATACTGTCTTAAAAAACAGTAAATACCAAGGAAGAAATATATATTAAAAAATGAACCAAAATGTGTGATTAAAAAAACAGTATGCTTCTACTTCATGTACAGAGAAATAAGATGTATCCCATTTGTTTACAATAAAAATGAATTAAAAAAAAATGAACCAAACAAATTCTAGAGTTGAAAAGTATAACAAATGAAAAATTTGCTAGAAGGGGCTCAATAGCAGATTTTAGAATATGTAAGAACCAACATGCTTATGCTTAATTTAATGCATTTGTCTGGTCTATGGAATGGAAACAAAAAAGAGTGATGAAAACTGTATAGAGACTCAGAGACCTGTGGATACCATAAAGTGTACCAATATAAGCATATTAATAATTCCAGAATGAGAGAAGTGACAGTAAGGGGCAAAAGAATATTTGAAGAAATAATATCCCCAAACTTCCCAAATATGAGGAATTACAATCTCCATATCAAGGGTGCTCAACAAATTTCAAGTAGGATAATCTCAAATAAATCTGTACCTAGACAAATAAAACGTGAAAATAAAAAGACAAATTCCTGAAAGAAGCAAGAGAATAACTTATCACATATGAGGTATCCTAATATGATTACTAGTTGATATTTCATCAGAAACCACATAGGCCATAGGTAATGACATGATATTTAAAAGGATGATAGAAAAAACTTGGGAACTCTCTGTCCAGCACTTCTTTCCACCAAAAATTAATAAATTAATAGAGTCTCAGAGAAACATAAATAAAATTTGTTGCTAGCAGACTTGCTTATAAGAAATACTAACTGGGAAATTCTCCAGGCTAAAATGAAAGGACAATGGTGAAACTTGAATCCATTTTAAAAACAAACAACAACAACAACAAAAAAAAACTGGTAGAGGTAACTATAAAGATTAAAACGGTATAAATTTTTTTGTATGTAACTCTTTTTCCCTCTGCTTTAAAAGACAATTGCATACCAACAATTATAAATTGACTTGATTAGCATGTAGTATACAAAGGTGTAATTCATGACTTTTACATAAAAAAGAAGAGAATGGGGTTACATAAGAGTAAAGTTTTAATAAATTGTATTATTAAAATTAAGCTGGTTTTACACTTCAAGTGCCCCCTCCCTGTCTTTCTACTTTATGGAGTGTTACTCTTTCATTTTCACCAAATCTGCCTTATTTCTGTGTGTCTTGCTCAATTCTTTGTTTGAAATGCCAAGAACCTGTACCCCAACTGAACAATCCACAGGTATCATTTTTTTTTGACAAGTCAATCAGGATGTAAGCTCTGCCCTTTGCGGGGAAGGTTCCCCACTACAATCACCTAAGCCTACTTTTCTTTCTTTTTGATACCAGGGATTCAACGCAGGATACACCCACTGAGCCACATCCCAAGCTTTTTAAATTTTGGGACAGGGTCTCACTAAGCTGCTGGGGCTGCTTTGAACTTATGATCCTCCTGCCTTAGACTCCCAAGCCACCGGTATTAGAGGTATATACCACCATGCCTGGCCATATTTCTCTTTTCTATCAGGCTCTTCAACAGTGCCACTATCATACTGAGAAGCAACCAATGGTCTCCAGGGGCATCCCTGGGATCTGAAGGCACCTCTGTTTAGAGCACTGGAATTCTACAGCTTGAAAAGGTGGAAACCCTATGACTTTGCTGGACTCTGGAACTACTCAGTCCTTCAGCCATGTGCTTGACCTGGCCTGTTGCGACTTTTAGTTTCATTGTTTGTTTTTTTACCTCCTGATGAGCCTGTGTGTTCTTCATTTCTCAATCACTTTACATGCTCATACTGTCATGTCAGAGCTCTTAGTTCTTTGCATACTCTTAGGCACATGCTGGGTTGTTAAAAGTCACTAGGGCTTCTGCTGCTTGAAGACTCCCATGACAGGATAATCTGCTAGTGAAGTGCAATCAGACTTAGTTTGTGCAGGACATAGGACAAAGCTTTCTCTCTCTCTCTCTCTCATACACACACACACACACACACACACAGAGACAAAGCTCACCAATGCAGGCACATTGTACAATCATCCAATTGTCCCAACTCCTTAGCTGCTACAAAAGGAAATTAAGTGGACCAGAGTTCATTACGTCATTGACTGTTTCTCTGCTTGTGGGCATCCCAACAGTTCTCATGGCTCCATTCTTAGCTTTCTCCTCCCACCAACAGTGGGTTTTACCTCCTCTTAAAATATCTACTGTCCTTTTTGCAATGTTCATCCCAAACTCTCTCCCTAATGAGGGATGGGGACTGTTCTATGGTTGTTACTAATGTCTTTGACCATCAGCTAAAACAAACAGAAGCTGAGATAAAATCAGTCTTTTCCTTTTCTAGGTTTAATGAAACTAAAACAATAGGATCTAGGTAACTGGAACGCTACTGAACATGCAGTCCCTTGCAGATGGGGCTTCATGGGTTCTTTTGGTCTTATGAGTAGGGAGACTAAATATCACAGGCAGAGAGAGAATTGTCAAAATGCTAGAACAGAGGAAAACATCCAGGATTTCCTTTGTATTTAGAGGATACAGCCCCTGGAACAGGACCAAGGTAAAAGTGGAGAGTCTATATTCCAAATTGTGTCCCAAAATTGGTTAACAGGCTCTGGGTCCTGCTCATTGCAACTCAAAAGAAGTGGAGTACACCCAATGTAGGGGTCAGAGATATCTGGCCACAGAGGTCAACTGTGAGATTTCTACAGGAATGCCTGGGAAATACCCAAACTCAAAGTCCCTAATTTCCAAGAGGGATGCCTGGGACAGAATTTAGGGCTCTATTTCTAGAACCTAAAAACTCTTCTCTCTTTCAAAAGAGCCTACATGGTAGGGACCACCTCTGTTCCACAAGACTCTGCTCAGCAGTATCTTTCACCACGAGGAACTCTTTGACCATCACACTCTGAAGGAAAAGAGTTATTTTCTATTGTAATACCCCTAGGGCCCAACATAAGCTAGGGATTTTAAACAATAGCTTCTCACTGCAACTCAAAAAACTGTAATACCATCTTGCATCTAGGCCTCTTCTTCAGGCAACAAAACAAGTGGTCAGGAGTTCCCCATGTCCAAGTCTCCATGGCCTTACACTAAAACCCACTCCTATGCAAAGACCTCATAAGGAGCCCCCTTAAGGCAATCATTCCAAAACCAAACATCTCAGATGACATATTGTTAAACCATTCTCATGTCTCTTAAGGGGAACATTAACAACCCCTCCATATTACCCACCAGAGGAAAACAGCTCACCAGCCCTTCTCCATACATCCAGAGTCCACAACATACTTGCAGTGGTGTCTTCACATTGCCTCAACTTCATGGTGGGCATCTGCCCTGTAACATTTGTGTTGGCCACCCACTTCTCTTTGGTTATACCAGTTCTTTTCTGGTTACTTTCTGTTTAGCCATTTCTGACCTTCTATTCACCTCACATTCTTAGTGACTAGAGAAAAAATATCTTGAAGTATTTGATGAGATTTTGGCCAGAGCACACTCTAGTAAAAACCCAAGATCTCTTGATTGGAACTCAGATGCCATTAGCCCTGAGGGGTAAGATTGAGGCTTTCATCCTCAGTCTTTTGGGGGATAAAGCTCATCAACTTGCAATTAGAAGACTTTTAAGTTGCATAACACCCTTGTAGAAACTGAAGGCCAATGATTATGAGAGCACCCTTAGGTTAAAGACCGTTCTCTCTCTCTCTTCCTCTTACCATCTCTGGACTTTATTTCTAGACTAACAAAACTTCATGAGATGGGCTGGGAATTGTGGCTCAGTGGTAGAGCGCCTGCCTAGCACATATGAGGCACTGGGCTCAATCCTTAACACCACATAAAGTTATTGTGTTCATCTACAACTAAAAAACAACAACAACTCCACCCACCAAAAAATACCAAAAACCAAAAAAAAAAAAAAAAAAAAAAAAAACACTTCATGGGACCTCACACCAGGCTCAAGTTGGTGGAACTCTAACACACATCCAAAGTAAAGGGGTACCCTCCATCTCTGGGTCAAGATGTTGTATTTAAAATTAAAACCCTTTGCCTCTCATGCTCAGAATGGCAGTTTTCCTCATTCCTTAGCTGCCTGCTTGATAATCTGTCCCTCCAAGGCTTCTGTCTGGAAGAAGCTAGGCAAGAAACTGCCCCAAACTCATTTGACACCAGAGAAAAAAGTGTCACCTTTAAATCCAAGCTACTGTGGAACATAAATGGCTGTTTTACAAGTGTTTTTTTTTTTTTTTTTTCTTTAGAACCTTTTCCTAAGGTCCACCCTCTCCCTGGAGCTCACAAGCTCCCACATTCCTTAAATATCTGGACTGATTGTAATCTGATCCAAAGTGCGCTCGTCTGATAGATGTTTCATATGCTCCTTTATCAGAATATGGTCATGCTGTTTTCTTTCGAGCTCATAATTTTTCTGGCAAATGTGCCTCTGGTCCCCTGTGCACCTAAATTAATTTTTTGTTTTGTCCCATTGGAAACACCCCCCACCCATTTTGTTCCTTCTATTTTTACTCAAAGCCCAACTAATCAAGGATTAACTCTCAAATACACAGGGAAAGGAAAGAGATTAACAGTGGTAATGGTTGACATGTACCTCATGGATGGAAAAGTGGCCACCTAAATCAGTGATTCAGTGTCCAGACATGATTGGTGGACACTGCCCCAAACATCCCCAACTGTACACGGTTCTCCTGGGTCTATGTTCTCAATCCTATAATCTACTGCTCATGGTCACACAAAGACATTTGTGACAAATTTTGGTTTCTGAAATTCTAAATATGGTGTTCACTCTGTTTAATGAACAGCTTTAACACTCTTATCCCCTACGGATAGGTGCTGAATACCTGGTCTACACAAACTCTAAAAAGAGGCCTTGTCTTTATTGCTCTTGCTATGAGAGACATTTTCTTTTCTTGGTTAAGGGCGTTATCTGGTCCACTGGTGATTTTTTCCTCTTTATAAATTTCCATTTGTAAGGGTCTCTACCTCTACTGATGAGTTCTTAAAACAGAAAAACATACTAATTTAACTCTGTATAAGCCCCACCATTAATACTTTGGCTTTCATTTGCGGAATACTTTCTCAATGATGTTTAAACTAATTTATCTTTGAGATGCAATTTTATTCCTTTGTTCCAAATAAATCATAGCTTTGGAAGTACAGACTTAAGACTGAAGACTGTTTAGGACTATAGTAATCATATCAACAAAGAACTTTTTAAAAGTAACTTGACAAATGGTACATCTAGATGAAAGCTATAAAATCTGTTTTCTGTTCATATTTTTATGTATGGTTGTGTGTATGTGTGTATTATGTGTTGCGTCTACATGGTACCAAATTGGCTTAAAAATAAATGAATGAAAAAAAATCCACAAAAAAAAGAAACAAATGCATTCATAACGTTAAAAGAAAAATAAAGTCAGTTTTAATGTAAGTAATAACTTCAACATAAGACATTAATTGTAATCCCCAAGGCAACAACTAATTAAAAAAAAAAGGAAACAAGGAATTAAAATAGTAAATTGAAACTACTTATCTGACACAAAACAGGCCTTAATAAAGGAATAAAAAAAAAAAAAAAAACCAAAGACACAGGTCAAAGAGCAAATAGTTAAATAGTTGACATAATTATCCCTTACCAGTGATTACAATACATTTTATTTATTTACTAAATTTATTTTTTGGTGGTGCTGGGGATTGAACTAAGGGCCTTGTGCATGCTAGGCAAGCACTAAACTAACTGAGCCCCAACCCCCTTACAATAAATTTTAAGTTTAAACATTTCAACCAAGAGACTGCTAGGCATGGTGGCACATGCCTATAATCCCAGTGACTTGGGAGACAGGCAGGAGAATCTCAAGTTTGACACCAGCCTTAGTAACATAGCAAGATCCTAAGCAACTTAGCGAGACTCTGTCTCAAAAAACAAAAAGGGTTGGAGATTCAGTTCAATGATCAAGTGCCCCTGGGTTCAAAACCAAGAAAAAACCCAAAAAGACAGAAATTGACAAAATGTATAAAAAACATGATCTAACTTCATGTTGTGGATAAGAGACACTTTAGGCTCAAAGACACATAGGTTGAAAGTAAAAGGATGGAGGTCCACAGATACAGCTTAGTGATAAGAGCGTGTGCTTAGCACGCCGGAGGCTGTGTCCATTCCTGGAGGAATATACCAGCCAGACAGCAACCCAATAAGAACCAGAGAAGTTACATTATCAGACAAAGTAGATACCAAGGCAAATACTGTTACTAAAGACAATGACAAATGGGTCAATACATCAAAAAAATTACAATTGCAAACATACAGACCCTCCTCCACAAAAGCGTAAAGCAAGAACTGATAGAAGTGGTAGGACGAAAAGACAACTGAACAGTACAAGTTGGAAATTCCATTATACCACGCTTTTAGTAGTGACTAGAAAAATAATATCTAATAAAGGGTCAGAGAAGAAATGAATAGGGAAATTAGAAAATGTTTTGAGATAAATAAAAAGAAAAGCACAATGTACCAAAACTTATGAGATGCAGCTAATGCAATGTGTGGGGGAAAATTTATAAATGTAAACATCTGTACGAGAAAAGATGAAAAATCTTAAATCAATAAGCCAATCTTACACCTTAGTAAACTAGAAAAAGAGCAAACTAAACCCACAGCAAGCAGAAGGAAGGAAATAGCAAATACTAGAGTAAAATAAATATATTAAAAAAACATGAAAAAAAGTCAGCCCCAAAAGCTGGTTATTCGAAACTACAAAAAATAAAAAAAATCTTTAGCTAGACTGACCAAAAAGAGACAACTCAAATAACTAAGATCAGGAATGTAATAGGGTAACATAGACATCTGTTTATATTTTAGAAATAAATAAGATTCCAAAGGAATACTATAAAGCTGTATGCCAACAATTCAGAGAATCTAGGTGAAATGGATAATTCCTAGAAATACACTACTGATACTGTTTCAAAAAGCAGAAAATGTGAACAGACCTATAACAAGAGAAAGAATCTATAATAAAGAAAATGCTCAAAGCCCAGAAACAAATGACCTCCTAGTGAATACTTAGAAACACTGAAAGAGGAATTAACATCAATCCTTCACAAATTAAATCAAATCATTCCTTCAACATATGCAGAAAAACAATTTGACAAAATTTAACACCCTTTCATGATATAACACTAGGAATAGAGGGAAATTTCCTCACCTTGATACAGGAATCTATGAAAAACTCACAGCAAACATACTCAATGGTAGAGTCAAAACTTCTCCCATAAGATCAGGACAAGACAATGAAGTCTACTCTAGCTACTTACATACAACATTATATTGGAAGTTCTAGCTATTTAGGACAATTAATAAAGAAACTGAAATTAAAAAAAAAATCCCGATTTGAAAAGACAAAGTCAAACTACCCCTATCTGCAGATGACTTGATTTTTATGTGGAAAAATCCTAAAGACCCAGCACAATTAAAGATAACAACTTCAATGAGGTTGCAGGATACAAAATGGATAAAAAACAAACAAAAAAAAAAAACAAAAAAAAAAAAAACAAAAAAACAACTATATTTCTGTATGCTTGCAATGAACAATATTTTTAAGAATCTAATTTACTAGCATCAAAAGGCATATGATCATTAGCAATAAGTTGAACAAAAGGAGTAAAAGACTTGTATACTAAAGGTTAGAAAACACTGAAAGCAATTAAAGACAATCAAAATCAAAGGACATACCTTGTTAATGGATAGGAAAACTTACTAGTGTTAAAAAGTCAATACTCACAAAATTAATCTACACATCCAACATAATCCCTACTGAAACTTCAAATCCTTTTGTACAGAAATTGACAAGCTAATTCTAAAATTCACAAGGAAATACAAGGGACCCAAATAATCTTGTAAACTAGAAAAACTGAAGAACTCAGTTATTCATTTCAAAACTTACCACAAAGCTACAGTGATCAAGACAATGTGTTAATAGCACAAGAATAGACATACGGTTAATGGAACAGAACTGAGAATCCAGACATAATGATCAATTGATTTTTAAAAAGAGTGCCAAGATATTCATTAGGGGAAAAACAGTAGTTTCAAGAACTGGTGCCAGAACAACTGTACATCCATATGCAAAAGAATCAAGTTGGACTCTTACCTTATACCATGTTCAAAATTTAACTCAAACTGGATCAAAGATCTAAATGTAAAAGCTAAAACTCTTAAGAAAAAAATAGGTAAAATTTTGCAACTTGCATTGGGCAATAATTTCCCAGATACAACACCTAAAACATAGCAACCAAAGCAAAACAAAAAACAAGAAAACAAAAAACTTATAATTTAAAACTTCTGTTTCCAAGGATTCTATCAAGAAGTAAAAGGACAACTGATGAAATGGAAGAAAGTATTAGCAGACTAGATTATCTAATAAGTGAATAGAAACCAAATATATAGTGAACTCTGAGAGGACAATGATAAAAAGATAATTTAATTAAGAAATGGACAAAAAATTTGAATAGAGATCTTTCTCCAAAGATACATAAATTGTGACTAATCACATAAAAAGATGCTCAACTATTAGTAGGAAAACAAAATCAAACCACAATGAGATACCAAATTCATACATACTAGGGTAGAAGCACTAGCACCTGTAACAACAAATCAACCTTGAAAATATGCTAAGAGATAGATGTCAGACACAAATAGCCACATATTATATTTCACTTACATGCACTATCTAGAAACAACAAATCCACATATACAGAAAGTAGATTAGTATTTGCCAGAGAATAGGAGAAGGCGAAAGGGGAAAAACAGAAGTGACTACTAGCAGTATGGGGTTTCTTTTTGGGAGTTATGGAAATGTTTTGAGATTAGTGGTGATTGTTGTTTTCCATTTTGTTTAAAGTGAATATATATCTCAATGAAAAATACGATTTTAAATTCTTAACATGTTATACAAAACATCATTTCCTAATTTACTCTTTGGTCTTATACAAGTCATGCTGTTCCATCTCGTTCAGATGATTTTCTGGGTGGCAGGGGGTACTGGGGATTAAACCCAGGGATTCTTAACCAGTGAGCACATCCCCAGCCCTTTTTTATGTTTATATTTTATTTAGAGACAGGACCTAAGTTGCTTTAAGGCTGTGCTAAGTTGCTGAGGCTGGCTTTAAACTCGTGATCCTCTTGCCTCAGCCTCCTGAGCCACTGGGATTACACGCTTGCACAACCATACCCAAATTGATCTTTTTTATTTATGATCTTTCTTTACCTGAAGAAACCTGTATTTCAGATACCACTACTTTAGCATTCCCATCATTGAAGATTACAATGCAGATATGAAATTATAAGAATTAAAGATAAACTGATATTTTTCCTTCTTTTTATTTGTGAAACTATGACCAGCTATGGTTGGCAAATATTCTCTTTTACTTGTCTTTGGAGCAACTTTTGTTGGTGTTGTTATAAAGGTCAATATATTTTGGGGCTGGGGATATAGCTCAGTTGGCAGAGTGCCTGCCTTGCAAGCACAAGGCCCTGAGTTCAAGCCCCAGCACTGCAAGAAGAAAAAAAAAAAAAAGTCAATACATTTTTGTTAGTTACTAAAGAAAATTTCTAAGGTTTCTTTTAATTTTAAAAATTATCAGGTTCTGGGTTGGCGTTGTGTCTCAGTGGTAAAGCACTTGCCTGATATGTGTGAGGCACTGGGTTCAATGGTCACTCAGCACCACATAATAAATGAAGTTATTGTGTTAAAAAATCAGGTTCTATTCTCTTCACCTGAAACTGTATTTTTAAACTTGTCCTTGTAGTAAAAACAAAACAAAACAAAAAAAAAAACAAAACAAAAAACTAATAGGTAGTCTACACATGAGGATTTGAAAAAGAAAAAGGCCATCCCATTTTAGGCATTGCCTACTATGACTTGAGACTTACCTCACCACTTTCTACTTGCAGTTGATGAATCAGTTTTCCCAACCTCTTGCTAACTAATGCTATAAGGAGAAATAAATATACAAATAAAATAACCCAAAGACAATGTACTCTGGAACATGAAAAAGGAGAAACCTGAAGAAACCTTTATTTCAGGTACCATTACTTTAATACTCCTATAATTGAAGATCACACAGCAGATGTAAAATTACATAAATTAAAGACAAATTGGTATTTTTTTCCTTTTTGTGAAACTATAGTCAGCTGTAGTTGGTATGTTCCTTTTTATTTCTGAAATATAACCAGCTGTGACTGGCATTCTGCAAGGTATATTATTTGGAGTAAATGAGTCAGCTGCTACTAGAATTTCATGAACATAGAAATTTAAAATATTTACAAATCACTGGAATCACCCTGGAATTAGGGCAGATGGAACATTCTCCCCATGTTTCAAGATTTAGATTGAAAATGCCAAATAAACAGTTTTTCCCCCCACCCCAGGCTGGAGAGTTCCAAAAGCTCTAATCACCCCAGATATATCTGGTTACTTACTACTTCCAACAGGTGATAGTATAAAATCTAATTAAAGTAAATTTTCTTTTCCCAAGACTAGGCATTCTCAAAGACTGATATCACTCTAATGGGGTAAAAACTGGTTCCAGGGAGGAATAAGAAAAATTTCATTTTTATGCGTAAATCATATTTATAAGATATGAACAGATATACATTATAATTGTGACATTAAAACTTCATGTGGGGAAGGGGAATTGGTGAAAAAAAAAGTCTAAAATTAGTCCTTATGGGGTGTTACAGTGAAATAGTTTGAGAAACAAAATCCTATACAGAACACAGTGATATAGTTAACCATTCATAGAAAAATATGGTCATATGGCTAGCATACACAGATCTGATAATTCATGGTATATCGTAAGACAATACGTGCTTATATAGCACACATTTGAGAAAAGGCTGCTAAAAGGCTACATTATTTATGTTACAAGTGTTGAAGTTACAGTGCATGTTGAAGTAATATCTGAAATGCATTATCTTCTCTGAAGAACATGCCTAACTACTGGCAACCTCAAGCTCCCATTTTAGATTAGATGTGATGTATTTTGCTTTTGTTCTAGAAGTTCCAAATAATGCAGAATATAGTTGAAACTCATTTTGTCATTATTTTTGATTAACTAGTTTATGTATCTAAAATATGCTTATTTATCAAGTACCTGATTGCAACTAATTCTCAAACAGGTGATAGAAAGATAAAAATTCTAACTATATCAAGGTTATTTAATAAGAAAGTGGAATACCAAGAGTTTGACTTCTTCCTATTTGTAAGGAGGGAAAGCTAAAGAGTCTGAACAATAGTAAAGCCACCTATGTGAAAATATCTCCACATATTCTAGTAATTCCACAGGGAAACTGGTGGTTCTATGTTCTTGAGAATGTAAATAATTCTTAAGACTTAATAGTGCCTTGTACTATCAGATCTACAAAACACAGAGACAAGGTCTCAATCTATAAATAAGTTATGATCCATAAGGAGTCAGAAAATATAAATACCAAGTGTAATGAAAAGCAGAAGAGATAAGAAAATACGATTGAATTACTTTATGAGAAAATAGGGACTAGGGAAATTATTAACAGGCTTGAGGGGATACTAAGCAATGCTTCAAGGAGGAGGTGAATCTTGAAGGTTGGAGGGGGTCCCAAAGATGCTGATGTAAAGTGCTTACTTTGGGAATAGGCCCAGTTTGGATGCAACACAAAGTATATGAAAAAGAACAGTTAGTTGGAGATACAACCAAAAAGAACAGATGAAGAACTATGAAAAATTGTAAATGTCAGTAATGAGTACAGATTATTAATCAGTAGACAAAGGGGAATATCATGTTCATAGTTGCACTTCTATAAATATTTAATAAATATCTATAATGTCTTTGTGATATAAAGGTGAATAGAACCAGTGGCTCTTGATCTGTTGGGGGTATGCCAGTCCTTGTCCTGCATACCCTCAAATCCATTCTTCGTTCTTTCTCTGTTCTGTATAACAGGAAGTCCTGACTCCATACTGGCAAGGTTTCTCAGGCTCATGTTGGCTAGCTTTGGCTGGCTTTGCTAAATGGGAACCTCTAATGTAAGACTGGAGGATAGGAGGAAGAGACTGTGTATTTTGCTCCCATTTCTCAATGCCTCAGTAGAATCTCCTCTATGACTATTGCCCTCTTAAAAAAGAAGGTCTACCTTCCATCTTCTACAGTTGCCTCTGGGTTGCTCTCTCTCTCCTATCCTCCTGATTAGTGTAGTGGCTTCCTGTTACTGTACCCTCTGAGTAGCCTTGAGTAAGCGCTTTGGTTTCTTAGGTCTTCTATGACCAGTGTAGACAATTCCCTCATTACATACTTCTATATTAAATACTCACATTGACTTCAGTTATTTCTGAATAGATGCTGACTCATGTAGAAAGTAACAAACCTATTTGAGAAACTGAAGAAAATTCTGGACCCTTCATCTATAAAAATGCCATATGCACACAAACTTTTACAGATAGTTTTGAAGGCTCCCAGAGCTTTTGAAGTTTGTTCATTAATCCAAGATTAAGAACACTGAAATGGACAAAAAGTAAGTTTCAGTATGGAGAAGGAAAATGATGATAGCTGTAGAACACAGTACATGTACTTAATGCCACAGTACTATATATAGCAAAAATGGTAAACTTACCTTATTAAAAAAAAAAAAAGAAAGCATAGGTAAAATAAGATCTTCAGGAAGAAAGCACTAACTAATTGCTGGGAGAGGTTTCAGAGATTGTGCTTGAACTGAATCTTTTTTTTTTTTGGTACGAGGGATTGAACCCAGGAGCACTTAACCACTAAGTCACATTCCCAGCCCTTTTTATGTTTTCTTTTGAGAGAGCTGCTGAGGCTGGCTTTGAACTTTGGATCCTCCTCCCTCAGCCTCCTGAGCCACTGGGATTACAGGCGTATCCTACCATGTCCAACTGACCTGAATCTTGAATACAAGCATATTAGACAAGAAAAAGCAGCATACATAAGAATATGGGGGAGATACTTCAAGTAGTTTGTACTGCAACATTTGCTCTGGGGCACAGGGCAAATGTTAAGATGGGATCAAGTAAGAAAGGCAAGTAGGATCAATTCAGCAGAGCACCTTGTCTGATATGCTGATAAAAACCAGTGGTCCAAAGGCAATAAATAACACTGGTGACCAGGGCTGTTCAAGTTAAGTAGTGAGGTGCAGAAGTCAGTATAATTTGCTGAAAAATGAAAAGAAGGTGAAGAAGTAAAGCAATTAAGTAAAAATTATTTTATGAATAAATTTGACTAATGAAAGGGTGACATAGAGCACTAGATAGAATATAAGGTGAAATTAAGGAAAGTTGTTTTGTTGTATGTGTTTAAGGGTAAAAACCCTAACTATGGGAATGCCAAGGGGGAAAACATGATTTTTAATTTTTAGAAATTGGCATGTTTGAACATCTTAGGTACACAAAGATTTGCTGAAACAAACATTATGGAAAATAAAAAAGGGTTCAACATGAAAGAGACTAAAGAGGTGCAGAGTGAATGATAGAAGAATCACGAGCAAATAAAATGGTAGTTCTGATATATAATGCTAAATGACAAAATCAAGAGCTGAGAGTGGGGAAGGCTTGCTCTTTTTTTATACTTGGTGTCCAACTCTTTCCAATTTTACAATAGTTGGGCTGGTGTAAATGTTTTAGGAAGATTTATAAAAGCAAATAAGATGAATTACAAGAGGACTACATGGGAAGCTGGACACGGGAGTGCATGCCGATAATCCCAAGGAATTGAGAAGTTGAGGCTGGAGGATCACAAGTTCTATGATAGCCTCAGAAACTTGGTGAGACCATGTCTCAAAATAAAAAAGAGTTGGGAATGTGGCTCAGTGGTTAAGCTCCCCTGGGTTCAATCCCTGGTACCAAAAAAAAAAAAAAAGAACTGAGGATGCAGGTCAATGGTAAAGCATCCTGGGTTCAATCCATAATACTGAAAAAAGACTATATAGGAAGCCATGACAAAAGTTCAAAATAGAAGTAGGGGAGGGTATATTGCTGGGATTGGTGGTAGTGAAAATGTAATGTGAAGACATTACAGACAAAAAAAAACCCCCCAAAAAACAAAACAAAACAAAACAAACCAACAGTGACTGTGGAGTTTTTAATCCATTAAAAGAGGAGGAGGTAGTCAAACAGAACACCTTATTTGTGGGGAAAACACAATTTGGTGCCAATTATTCCAATTAAAAAATACTACTGCTTAACATTTCCTTCATCAGGTATATCATCAGGTGTGATATACCCTCCAACAGTCATACTGGCAATATGTAGGGACATTTTTTCTCCCCACAATGTGGGTGGAGTGGAGGTGAGAGTGTCTTACTGGCTTCTAGTGGGCAGAGGTAAGGGATACTGTTAAAACATCTCACAAAATCTGAGCATAGAACTAACTCCCCATTGTTAAAAAACAATTCACTCTAAAATGTCAATAATGCTGAGGTTGAAACACCGTTTTTAAGACCATGAGTACTGAGGATCAATTGGATCATCAAACTGCTAAAAGGCAAAATTCTTAAGCAAATATGCACACAGGAAAAATATAAGGTTTATCAATGCATACTATGAAAGTTCACTTTTCACTGTTTTACATATAAGCCTAATAAACATAAGGATTTCAAGGCATCCAGCTTTTTATCGAAAGTATGGGGTAGATACTATAATCAGTTCTGATAAAGTGGGGAAATGATTAAACATTTAACAAAATTTTAGTGTTCAGTCATTAGTGTCTCCAAAAATGGTGGACCATTTTGCTCAACGTTTCTCACAAAATGTGCTTATCAAGAGCCCTGCACAAATACAATTTTTTTTTTTTTTTTTTTGGGTCAGGGATGGGTATTTTTAAAAGGTACAAAACAATTGGGGTTTTCAAAGAATAAAATAATGGTAGTACAGTGATGGTTGCAGAAACTACGGGAGGTTTCATCACAGATGGTTACCATTTACTTTTAGGGACGTTTCATGTGTTTGTAAATCATTGGCTTAGGTTTTAAGCTTTACGTGGCTCTGTTCCACGTAATACAATCTTTTTCTTTCAGTGGGCAAACAAGAACAACAAAAAAAGTCCCCTACACGGACAATACATTCAGACAAATAAGTAGCCCACTAACCACTCTTAAAATGGGGGAAAAACTAGGGCTAGACAACGTGTAACTAGAAGGCATTTCCTCTGTGAATTTTTTTGGTCAAAGGAATTGGAGTTGCTACTATTTTAAAATATGCAACTGGCATTTCAAACCTCTTCTGGGCGAAGTACTATGGGGAGTACAGAGAAAGATTACCTCCATTCCTCCCAAATCCCAAGTTCTAAGGCCGGGTTATGAGAAGGGCGTCTGGAAGGTCTTTTTCCAAAGCAGGGTGGCTGGGAAGTCCTATTTTGGTCCCAGCTCTGACAAGGGAAAGGTTAAAGAACACACAGCCTGTCGGTCACGTAGACAACTCTTTCAGGGGTCGAAATTAAGCGCGCAGGCCCGACTTTCTTCGGAATCCAGGCTCCAGGTGTTCCACCCCGAGTCCTGCCCTCGCCACGCAGTCCCTAAGGAGAGGAGCCCTCACATATAAAGAGGTTTAAACTTCCCAGAGCCTCCGAGGGACGAAGAATCATCACCAGTATGAACTCGTAAGCAAGGAGGTAAACCCCCAAAGCTTCCCCACCCAGGGAAAGCCTCTGGCCACTAAGGTCCTTCCGTCTTGGTTCGCCTGGTCCAGTGACCCTCCCTCCGGTGCCCGCGCTTACCTAATACCAGCCGGGCCACGTCCGAGGGTAACAACATGATCCAAGTCGCAAAGGGAATCAGAGTAAGAGACGAGACTGAGGTGAAGGCAAACACAGCGACAGCTCCTGCGCCGCATCTCCCGGTTCCACTGGCGGCACTGAACCCGCGACAATTTGTCCCGCCTCTCTCGCCCCACGACAACCAATCGCTTCCGCAGGGGAAAGAAAGGCGCCGAAATGCAACCCGCCTCCTATCTCCTTGGCGCTGTCGTCACTTCCGTCCGCAGAGTTGGAGGGGTGGGGCCGAAGAGGGCGAGGAGGTGGGGTGTCGGAGCCTCCGGGCTAGCCGCAAGCGTACGGCGGCTCGTCATTGGTGCGCTGGGCGCAGGCGCGCCTCCTCAGACCAGGCAAATGTTTTGGGGGAGCTTGTGTTTTGAGCGGAGAGCGCGTGATGTTCCTGCGCATGAGCACGCTGTGCGCCGCTGCTCTGCCTGGCCCTCCCGCGACCGAAGCTGCGCCGCCACGCCGCGTTTGAACCGGAAGCGGCAGGAGGCCGTGGATAACGGGGAATGAAGCTGTGGTCCAGAAGAGGCCAGAGAAGCGTGGATTTGGGCTGTCGCCTCCAGAGATACTGCTTGGGCAGTCAGAGCGCGGCGGTAGGGGTGGGGAAGCTACGCGGTGGCTTGTGCGTGGGAGAGTTAGTGTGGACCCAGTCGGTCCTCCTGCCCGGATGCGCAGTCTGACGCACTGCTCCCGAGCGGCCCCACCACTCCTGTCTTGTTTCTGGCCGCCGCCGGTCCTCATTCCTCTTTCTCCTGTCCTCGTTCTTGGCCCCTACCGGACTTTAAATTTGCTGGTGCATGTCTGTTATCCAAGCTGCTCCGGTCGCCCAGGCAGGAGTATCTCAAGTTGAAGGCCAGCCTAGCGAGACCCGGTCTCAAAAAATAAGAAGAGGTAGAGGTGTAGTTTAGTGGTGGAGTCCCTCTGGATTCAATCGCCAGGAGGGGGAGCTGTGTGCGCGCGCGCGCGCATGTGTGTATTTACATACATGCATACTCTCAGTTGAACCCTTCGTCTGGGCACCCCATTTTCCTATCACCTTAGGGTTCAAAAAATGACAAAGTCATTTTTCACTTGTAATTCTTTCAGACAACGGATATTTATTGAGATTTAAACTTCGTCCTCGTGATTAAGTTCCAAGTTCATGGGCTCTGGAACCACAGTACCAGAGTTCGAATAATGATTTTAAGCTGTGTTCCTTTCTGCTGAAGGAAGTGAAGATAATTGACAATCTGAACTGTAGTGGGACTTAGCTGTTAATATTCTATTTTCTTTTTTTCTTGGAGACATATAAGTAGAAACACAACTAATATTCAAGGTGATAATGTTATAAAAGAGTGCTATGCTGGTAGAGTGACAGGTTCTATGGGAATTCAACCTGGGAAAAGTCAGTTTTACCTGGACCTGTGTAAATTGTTCTGGAAGGTGATAGAGCCTTCCATACTTGGGAAATGCGTGTAAAGGCACAAAGTGTAGCAAGTTCTTGAAGCCCAAGAGCAAGGTCTGGCATTGAATAAGATAGATTTGGGATTTTCAACACCTTGAAGACAGGAATGAAAGAGAACAAGGAGACAAAGACTTTATTTGAGGTGTGAGTGGAAGAACCATCAAAGAGACATATTAAATTGTCATAAAAACATAAATTGTCATAAAAAGGAGAATATAATTACTAACATGAACATAGACTGTGTTCAAGACACTGTTAAACTTCAATCTTTATGACACCCCTTTGAAGTATATATGAGTATTGCCTTTTATTTTGTTATTGAGAAAATAGGTTTGGAGAGATTAATGAACAAACTTGATCTATGTTGTAGAGTTTTTTATGTGACTGAACCAGGGTTTGAACCAATACAATCTTACTATAGAGTTCCCACACTGAACCATTAGACAAGAATTTCATGTCAAGGACAGAGTTATTTCTCAGAAAGTGGGATGTAGTCTGTGAAGTCTTCAAAGAGTTTAACATGGTTGAAATCTCAAAAAGAACATTGGATATATCAATTCAGAGGCTGTTACTTAGAAATCTGTATATTTCGGTTGATATTGGGAGTGGAACCTTTAGTTTCTCTAACATACCACACTCTTCTTGGTACTCTTTGGTTATGCTACTCTTTTTCCTTTGAAATATTAGTCTTCTAGTTCTTTATATAATTGGCACCAGTTCATTCAGATCTTGACTTTATAGTAACTTCCTTTGAGATATGTTCCCTGGCAATTTATCTAACATGATCCTCTGTACTGTTATTTTCTTTTGTGTTTTTGTTGCTTTGAAGGCACATATCACAATTTAGAATTACTCCTGATTTTAGCATTTTACTTGTTTATTTTCCTCCTCCTCAGATACATCTTCATAAGGGTATGATTTGTATTAGTTTTCTTTTTTTTTCTTTTTTTTTTTTTTTTTTGGTTTAACTATTCCTGACAGTACTTCAAACACAGTAGGTGTGAAGGAAATAGTGTTTCTGTGTATCAATGAATGAACATCTTCTGTTTATGTAGATAATACTGAACTTTTTTTTTTCCAAGAAAATTATGCTTTATCCTGCTACTGTAAACAAAGAACATATTTGAGTGTTGGAACATTGCTTTGATATATCCTAAGAAATATTTTACTTATGTGCATATTGGAATATGCACATATTAAGAAAAACTACTGTATCTTTGATCACAATATGTCTGTTAATAACAGTTTAATATAGTTATGTAAAGGCTGAGATGTGTAGTTCAGTGGTAGAGCATGTGTTTAGCATTTGTAAAGCCCTGGCTGTAGTCACTAGCATCAGAAAAATATATTAATGAAATAAAACAATTACATCATTATTATTAAAATTACTTTTTTTTTCCCCTCATACAGATAAAAACGTGTGTTTTTGAAATCCTGAACCATGAGTTTAGCGCTTAATGATCTGCTTATTTGCTGCCGGCAACTGGAACATGATAGAGCTACGGAACGAAGGGTAGTAAATGGCTTAAATTTAATTGTTCCTTGAAATTGAATGTGATTGGTAACACATTATCATGTTCTTTTTTTTTTTTTTTTTTTTTTTTTTTTTTCAGAAAGAAGTTGAGAAATTTAAACGCCTAATTCGGGATCCTGAAACAGTTCAGCATTTAGATAGGCATTCAGATTCCAAACAAGGAAAATATTTGAACTGGGATGCTGTTTTTAGGTATTCTATTGTACATTTTTAAAATGTCCTTGCTTTTCTTTTTCAATTTTATTTCTAGTGTGATATTGTTTTTGCAGGTCTTTGCTACCTGTGTATCATTGTGCTTTGCATATGAAGTTAGCATGTAATGATTATCCAAAGCATTATTTTTAAAGGATGTTTATTGTGTAGAATGTTCCACAAAATGTCTTATACATGTCTCACTTAAGATTGAGAAAGAATTCTTTTCAAATGGATTAGTTTGTTAGAATTCATTGCAAATTAGAGAAAAAATTTTTATGTCATGGTAAATATCTAATTATTATTTTGACATCTTTATTACTGGGATTATAAGCAGCTGCCTTGGGTTAAGATATAGTAAAACAAGTGAAAGAAATGTTAGGATACTTTGAGATGAATGCAGTTAAAAACCAAAACCTTAGGCAATGAAAAGACATGATTGTTGGGTAGAAGTAGCAAATGGGGTTGATGGGTTTTTACATTCAGACACTATTTTCAGCCATAAACTCCATTTGTAACAATTTGTAAGGCTTAGAAAATATGAAGTATTTAAAATTTTTGTTGAATACTGAGAGTTTTAAATAACTTGTAACAATATTTGTAGTCAAGTGGAAGTAGGAATATTTAGATGTCTTTTAGTATTTAGAAGGGATAACCAGTTTTTTAGCTCTTATTTGGTACTAGATTTGAATAACCATAGCATGAAAAATGTATGTTCCTTGTTTTCTGATACCACAAATACAGTTATTACCTAAAAGTGAATACTATTTTGTGTAAGCTGATTAGGTAGGCCAAATTGGCACCTGATACTATTAGCTAGTCATGAAGCTAGGACTTTATTTAAAGGCTAAAAATATGACTAGCTGGTTAGGAAGAAGGGAGAGGGTTGAGAGCCCTCAATAACATTGTAAACTTTTTTTTTTAATATTATTTTACTTGTCAGTGTACCTTTATTTAGTTTATTTATGTGTGGTGCAGAGAATCAGACCTAGTGCCTCACACATGCTAGACAAGTGCTCTACCACTGAGTACAACCCCAGCCCAACATTGTAAACTTTTAATGACAAAACGATAAAGTAAGTAGTAAAATAAAAAGTCAGGAAGGCTATAGATTGAGAAGCCAGAAGGCTATAGATTTGTAAGCCAGGCTCTGTATTGGTGTTGTAGAGGTTAGGGCTTGAAAAAAGGATTTGTTTCAATTAGCTGGTACATTGAACAAAGCAATGTAGTTTTAAAAGATTTTCTTTGTGATGATATTAAGAACATTTTGAAATTATAAAAATTTAAGCATAATTTTTTTCTGGAATTCTATTTCATTTTCTTGAAGATTTTTACAGAAATACATTCAGAAAGAAACAGAATGTCTAAGAACAGCAAAACCAAATGTATCAGCTTCAACACAAACTTCCAGACAGAAAAAGATGCAAGAAATCAGTAGTTTGGTCAGATACTTCATCAAATGTGCAAATAAAAGTAAGCAACATTATTTATTTTAAATACATGATTTAATAGGTTACCATAGCAAAAGTTTGATCCGAATATGGTAACATAAATGTGTTAGTTATAATTCCTAGTACATATAATGAGTATTAATGCTGTAGGTTCAAATATTTGGTGGAATTTATACAAGCTTAAAATGATAAATCTCAGAATTGAAAGGATTAAAAATGATTTCAGTTCCTCATTCTTGGATCTCCTCTCTAAATCCCAAGCACCTATATACAAGTATGTATAAATGACTGAATATACCTTTTCAGCTTTCTTTTCTATCTTTAAATAGCTTTATGAATATTAAAACCCTATTTTTTGTTAGTGCTTCTAAGTACATACAAAAATACTTCCCTAATCATTTTTTTCATCATAAGATCCTTTGAGGTATTTGAAGATAGCCATAATACTTCCCTCAAGTCCTCTTTTCTAAGGTAAATATACCTACTTTCTTCAGCTCATATGACTTAGTTTTTATTTCGCTCTCTTCTGAATAGTCTGTAGTTTAATTATATCTCCCAAAGTGTGGTGCTCAATCTTTTGGGTATATTCTGATGGGTACAGAGTAGAACAGGACTTGCATATCTTTTATTGTGTATTTTTACTGGTTCTTTTACTTTAACTTCTCTGGCAATCAAAACCTATGTTGTGCTTACTATCACTTAAGAAATACAACAGCAACAAAACCCAGGTCTTTTTGGCTAATGATAAGCAGCATATCTCCCATCTTGAACTTGTACATTTGAACTTGTACAGTTGACATATTTTAAACAAAATATAGGCAAGCTTTTGTAAGAAAATGGGCATGTACATGGTGCTGAAGAAGAAACATTTGTTTAGGAACTTTGGGCCTAGACTGTGTAATCTTTGCAGTTAAGAATATGACCTCGATACTAACTTTAAGAATCAGGAAAACCCAGATATTGGTAAATATTTAGCAGGAGCAGGTATATTGTTAACGAGGTTTCAGAATGATAGTGGTAGACCTGAATCTAAAGAATAATGGTTTAAAATTTTTTCCACTTTTTCTGAAATTCCCTTTCCAGAGATTCCAACAGAGAAAAAGGAAATCTACACTGAAATTTTCTGCTCTTGCTTTTATCCAGTGTGGTAGCCTTGGATCCAGTTAAATATTATTTTCTTTGTTAGTGATATTGGCATCTTAATATGTATTGCCTAACAGAAAGATATCATGCTTATTTTATAACCCACCAAAAAAGTTTGAAACTTCTAATTTTGCCTTGCAGTGGAATAAAGCCTTCAGTTGCAAAACTAACAATGGGAAATCACATTTGAAAATGTACTAATATGTTGGTTTATAAGAAACAGTGAACTTATCAGTGCAAAATCATTTGTGTAGTTTACAAATGCTGTTTTTATTTAGAGCTTATTTTCTTTTGAGATGAACTGTATAATTTAAACCACTTGGGGCAAAACCAGGGAGCTATTATTACCTGACCTCACTTCTTCAGTTTGCTGCCCCCCGTTAAAAAAAAAAAAAAAAAAAAAAAGTTGAAATGTTGATGGGCATTTAAACACATGTCCAGATTTTGCTAAACTTGCTTAGCATTGGTATCCATAATGCTATGAAAGAAATAAACTTTAGAGAAAAACAGGAGAAAGGCAACTGGGAGAGAACAAGTAAGGAAATATTATTTATTCCTTTATGTTAGCATTTTTTGCATATGCACAAAACAGAGATAGAAAACAGGAAACACAGTTGTGAAAAATGTTTAGTTCCATGAGCTTCCTTGAAGTTTCTGTAAGTGACTTAGGTGTCTTTCTAAGATAGGTTTTTTTTTTTTTTCTGTATTATAAGCAACTGCTCTACCACTAAGCTACTTCCCTGACCTAAGACAGTTTTTTTTGGAAAAAAAAGTCATAATCCTTTTTTCTGTCAGAATTTAAAAAAAACTTTTTTTTTGTAGACAATAGGTTTCCTTTTATGTATTTATATGCAGTGCTGAGAATTGAACCTAGTGCCTCATATATACCAGGTAAGTGCTTTGCCACTGAGCCACAACCACAGCCCATGTCAGCATAATTTTTGAAACACTTCTCAAATTTGGTAGATAATAAAATATATTGGAATAAACAACAATGAAAAATATGGTTTCATCCTAATATTAATTTACATAGCTATTTGTGAAAGTAGAAAGATTAATTAATTCCTTTCCCTAAGGATCTAATAATACAACAGACATCATAGATGATTAAATGTTTTTGTAAGAGAGAGAAGCATATGGTGATAAAAACAGTATCATATGGGGCCTGGTACAATGGCACATGCCTGTAATCCCAGTGACCTGGGAGGTTGAAGCAGAAGGTTGAAGGCCAGCCTCAGCAGCTTAACAAGGCTGTAAGCAACTTAGCAAGACTGTCTAAAAATAAAAAAGGGAATGTAACTCAGGGATAAAAAACCCTTGGGTTCAATGCCCAGCGCCCGCCCCAAAATATGTTCATATGGTTATACAGTTCATCATTGGTCAGGTGCTTAAAATTATGAAATACTTAAGACATAAATGATTTTACAGGTATATTAGTGTATAAGTCATTATTGAAGTATGATAACATTTCAGCTATGACATCAATGTAAATTACTGAATATAGTTTTTAAACATAGTTTTGATACCTTTAAGAATACATACATTCTGAATTTTCAGAATCTCAATATGCTGCTAAAATTACAACCTTACATATTTTTATACCATTTGTATGCCATTGTAGAACTTGGAGGAAAGTTTTTCAGTGTAAATAGCCTCCTTGTAATCTTGTTATCCTAATAAATTCATTCTTTATAAAGTGCTAAGGAATTTTGCATCATTTTAAGTCTAATGCCACAACTGTGAATGTGAATTGTTAAGAATAGAATAATGATTGCTTTTGCTGTAATTCCTTATATTCCTGCAGGGTTTGACAAACTTCATCTTGTAGATGAAACCAGATAGTAAATATTTTTGACTTTACAGACCCTATGTTCTCTGCCTTAGTTACTCAACTCTTTGCTTTTGCCCAGCAGCCATAGACTAGGAAGTGCATGCATGTGACTATATTCCAATAAAACTTTATTTGTAAATATAAATAATCAACTGGCTCATTTTGCTCTTGGGTCATAGTTTGTAATCCCTGTTCTGTGTAAAGGAGAGGTTAATGTATTATTTAAGTATTTGTCATTCCAAGTTTTAATCTTTTGTATCAGGGATTGGATCCAGGAG
Organism: Sciurus vulgaris; assembly: GCF_902686455.1. Lineage (NCBI taxonomy): Eukaryota > Metazoa > Chordata > Mammalia > Rodentia > Sciuridae > Sciurus > Sciurus vulgaris. Next base: position 103,847,911 of record NC_136472.1, read on the forward strand.
CATTTAACCACTGAACCACATTCCCAGCCCTTTTAATGTTTTATTTTGAGGCAGAGTCTTGCTAAGTTGCTGAGGCTGGCTTCGAACTTACAATTGCTCCTGTTTCAGCTTTCTAAGCCACTGGAATTACAGGTGTGTGCCACTACCTCTGGCTCAAGTGTTCTTAATTTGCTATTTTAAAATCTAGTGACTTACTAGACAGAAAGTATGCTAGGGAAGAAGGTAATGTTGCTGCCAGTTTATTGAAGAAAGGTAAATTTTTATATGTTTCTTTGTTTTTATTTTTAAATAGGAGCACCTAGGCTAAAATGTCAAGAACTCTTGAATTACATCATGGATACAGTGAAAGATTCATCTAATGGTGTTATTTATGGAGCTGATTGTAGCAACATACTACTCAAAGACATTCTTTCAGTGAGAAAATACTGGTGTGAAATATCTCAGCAACAGTGGCTAGGTATGTTTTGAAGGTTCCTATTTGTGAATTTTTTCCTCATGAAATGAACTTTTACCAGTAAAAGCATTTATGGTATATCTGTATCTCCCATATGACCTCACACTTTATTAGTACTTTGGTGGCAGAGACTTGAGTATCAGTCTTTTGGTGTCATTCTACCATCTTGTATATTTTCTGATACCTGCTTTTTAATTTTAAACAAACTACCCTTAATTTTCATTTATTGCAAACTTTTTGAAGTATTAAGTCATTAATGTTGTAGTAAGGACAAGACATAGAAGTATCAATTAGATTAAGCAATTAACACATTCCTGGTAAGATAATGGAGATCAAAGTATTAGAATGAAATATACAGGATCCAGTGACTTAGGATGGGTGTAAGGAAAGATTCTAGTGTTGTTGGTTTATTGATCAGAGGTACTCAAAGATCATGGGAAAAGGAAATTATGGTCAGAAACTGAAATATTTCAGTTTATTGATTTTAAAGGTGGAATAATTTTGAGGGAATTTAATGGGTGAAAGTGGTATTTGCCATTATCAAGGTGATTTTAAGCCAGATATTAAAATCTTCTAATCTACTAGCTCTAAAATTTAGAAATTCAATATTTTTTCATTAAAAAATATTCGGGCTAATTTTTGTTAACTAAATTAAAAGACATTTACCTATATTCTTTAGTGTTAATTTTATGATCTCCAAATGAGATATGTGTGAACTACAAAGCCATGAATTACTCAGTGCCCTCACTTCTGCATTATGATCTACTGTTTGCAAATGAATCAAGGCCTTCTCAATAGTTCGAGAAATCTCTTGTGAGTTATTTGGGGCTGTTGCTGTGAACACAAGACAATGTATATTCCAAATGGGAGCCTCAAGTAAGCCAATCATTTCTAGGATTCTCAGCCAGATATCTCACTAGAGTGGTCTAATGATAATTTTGTATATTTGGGTGCTTTAGATTATTGCTTGTAACTGGTTGTCACTGAAACAGGGCAGACCTTCCCTCAGTCTCTTTGGTATGATTCGTCCATCTTATTGTCTGAAATCTGCTTTGTATTCTTAAAAAAAAACTACCGTTACTTCTTAGCAGTCTTCTTTTCAAGTAATTTTTCTAGTTTGTTCCCTTTTCCCAGACTTGCTTCTCGATTGAGGATTCTGTTCAAAAAGTGAAGTCGGCTCAAAATGTGTTTGGTAGAAGTAGTAATTTAAGCCATGGTTATGATGACATTTTTTAGGGAGAGAATTTAGAATGAGATGAGATGAGAACATGCCCTAAAGCTGAGCCATCATTTTCATATAAATTTTGGAATTAGCTTATTGATTTCTACAAAATATCGTGCTGAAACTTTGATAGAAATTTTGTTTATTGAACAATTTAGAATGGGTAGCCATCTTAACAATGTGGGGTCACTTAGTCCATGCATATGCTGTGTGTATGTTTCCATTTATTCTTTTGATATTTTTCATTAGTGTCTTATTACTGTCACCATACAGATTTTATGTGTTTTGCTAGATTTGTATACTACAGTAGTTTGTAGATTGCACAGTTTTTAAAGTTCCATTTTCCAAATTGTTCAGTGCTATTATATTGTAGTACAGTTGATTTTCATATCTTAACCTTGTATCCTAGGACTTTGTTAAAATCACGTGTTACATGTAGGGCCTTTTTTGTAATTCTTTGTGATTTTTCTGCATAAATTATCTTGACAGCTGTAGGTAGTAATTTTTTTCTTTCTTTCTGAACCACATGGCTTTTATTTTTTCTAATTATCCTGGCTCTCTGGGGTAAAATAAGCATAAGAAAATGATTTATCATTTTAACCTTTTTGAACATACAGTTCAGTAGCATTTAAGCACATTCATATTGTTGTGTAACCAGGGCTGGGGATTTAGCTCAGTGGGTAGAGCGCTTACCCAGCATATGTGAGGTCCTGTGTTTGAGCCCCAGCACCCCAAAAAAAAAAAAATTCCTAACGTTGTGTAACTATCCCTTCTATCTCTAGAACTTTTTTCTCTATTCATTTGCTGTGGTTAGAGTTCATCCCCAGGGGTTCATGTTTTGGAGACTTGGTTCTAATGTGGTTATGTAGAGCTAAATTCTAGCGTTAGATCACGGGAGGCGTGCTCTCGGAAAGGATTTAATATAGTTCCTGGGATCTTCATTTAGCTCTAGAAAACACAAGGGATCGTTAAAACCTGAGCCTGACCCCTGAATCTGGCTTCCAATCTGACTGTATGTTAGCTCTCCTCTGACCCAATCCCCTCTCACATGCACTCCCTCCATTGTGGTGCCATTTTCCTTGAGACCATCATCAGAGCCCAACCTCCAGAACTGTGAGCTAAATAAACCTCTTTTTATAAAGTTACTTGGCTTCAGGTGTTTCATTATAGTAATAGGAAATGAACTCACAACATTTTCTATTCCCACTGGCTCCTGTCAGCTACTATTCAACTTTCTGTCTCAGAATTTGCAGTTCTAGATTTTTCATTGTTATGGACTAGGTGTTCGCGTCCCCACAAAATTCGTGTTAAAATCTAATTCCCTAATGTGAGGGTATTTGGAATTGTGGCATTTGTAAAGTTATAAGCTCATAATAGTTCAGCTCTCATGAATGGAATTAGTGCCCTTAAAAGGGACCAGAGAGCTAGCTTTCTCTCTTTCTGCCATATGAGAATTTAGGTAGAAGTCAGCAGTTTGCAGCCCAAAAGAGGGTTACCAGAAGTGGACCATACCTGTACCCGGGTTTCACACTTTCATTCCCCAGGAATGTGAGAAATAAATTTCTGTTGTTTATAAGACAATATTTGGTAGGTAGTTAATAGCAACCTAAACAAAGCCAGTTAAAAGCAGTATTTGTCCTGTGCAGTTGGCTTATGACACTTACCAAAATGTTATTGAGGCTGTATATTGTAACATGTCAGAATTTCCTTCATTTTTAAGACTGAATGATATTCTGAACAAAATGTCACATTTTGTTTATTCATTTATCCATCGATGGAGTTTTGGGTTTCTACTTTTTGATTATTGTGAATAATGCTGCTGTGTACAAATATCTCTTGTGTTTCCTGCTTCATTTCTTTCAGACATATATTCAGAAGTGAAATTGCTGGTACGGTAATTCTGTATTTTTAATTTTTAAGGAACCAATATATGTTTTCCTCAGAAGCTGCACCATTTTACATAAAAAAGGATTCAAATTTCTTCATATTTTCACCACTTATTTTCTCTGTTCTTTGATAGATGTATGTAAAGTGGTGTTTCATTTGCATTTCCGTAATGACTAGTGATGTTGAACTTTTCATGTTTATTGTTCATTATTTTTTTATAAAGAAATACTGAAGTTCTTTGTCCATTTTTAAGATTTTTTGAGTAATATTTATGTTCACTGCAAAGTTGAGAATTTACAGAGCTCTCATGTATTCACACCCCCCCCCCAACACCCCAGTTTTTAGTCTGTTCCATTATCAACATTTCCCATCTGTAGTCCATTTTTTAGTCAGGTTTGTTTTTGTTACAGGAGTTTTTAAAAATGCATTATAGATATTAATTTCTTATCCAGATGTATGGTTTGCAAATATTTTCTCTTGTTCCAGGGGTTACTTTTTCACTATGTTGATAGTGTCCTTTGATGCACAACAGCTTTGAATTAGATGAAGCCCAATTAATCTGTTTTTTTCTTTTGTGGTTATAGCAGAGAAATCATCGCCAAATCTAAACTCTAGTATTTTGAAACTCTTCCCCCCTTTTTTTCCAAATTTTAAAAAATATTTGTAGTTATAGATGGACACAATACCTTTGTTTATTTTTAATATGATTCTAAGGATCGAACCCAGTGGCTCACACGTGCTAGGAGGGGCTCTACCACTGAGCCACAACCTCAGCCCAAAGTTTTGTTTTTTTTTTTAATTAATAATTTTACCACCATCATGATTTTGAATAACAGTGATAAGAGCAAACAACTTTGCCTTGTTCCTGATCTTAGAACCATTCAGTGTTAGACCAGTAAGCAGGCTATTAGCCATCAGTACAAACTGAGGACAGTTCTTTCTATTCTTAGTTACTGAGAGTGTTTTTTTAAAAAAAATTATGAATGGATGTTCAGTTTTTAAAAACCTTTTCCTATAATTATTGGTATGATTATGTGAGGGTTTATTTATTAGTCTGGTGACTTATCATGGTGAATTTTTCAAATATTTAGCAAACCTTCAGTTCCCAGAATGTACCCTGTTGGGGTAGCAATTTCAGCATGATTCCCCTCTTTTCCCATTCGTCCTCCCTCCCCTTTCCCATTCTTCATCTATTCTACTAGACTTCCTTTTACTCATCTGTTAATTTATATTTGATTGGTTCTTTATGTTATCCTATCCTTCCCTCTCCTTTTCTTTATTATACTCTAGCTTCTGCATATGAGAGAAAATATTTGACCTTTTAGTTTCTGAATTTGGCTTGTTTCACTTAGTATGATATTCTTTATTTCCATCTATTTATCAGCAAATGCTATAATTTCATTCTTTGTTATGGCTGAGTAGAACTCCATTGTACAGATACACCACAGTTTATTGATCCATTCATCTACTGATGGGCATCTGGGTTGATTCCATAATTTAGATACTGTGAATTGTGCTGCTATCAATATTGAGATGGATGTATCACTTTGGTATGCCAATGTTAGATCTTGTGGGGAAATACCAAGGAGTAGGATAGCTGGGTCGTATGGTGGTTCCATCCCTAGTTTTCTGAGGAACCTCCATACTTCTTTCCAGAGTGGTTGTTCTTAGTCTGCAGTCCTACCAGCAATATACAAGTGTACCTTTTCCTCCACAACCTCAACCAGCACTTACCGTTTATATGCTTGATCATTGGAGTGAGGTGAAATATTAGTGTAGTTTTGATTTGCATTTTCCTGATTGCTAGAGATGTTGAGTATTCTTTTATACATTTGTTGATCATTTGTTTCTTCTTTTGAGAAGTTTCTGTTTAGTTCTTTTGCTCATTTATTGATTTGACTATTTGGGCGTTTTTGGTTTTTTTGTTTTTTGTTTTTGTTTTGTATTTTTTTAAGCTTTGAGTTCTTTATATATCCTGAATATTAATCCTTATTGGAAGGTTATCTGGCCAAGATTCCCATTCTGTAGGCTTTCTCTTCACACTCTTGATCATTTTCTCTGTTGTGCAGAAGCTTTGAAGTTTGATGGTATCCCACTTATTGATTTTTGGTTTTATTTCTTGCACTTTAAGGGTATTAAGGAAATTGGTGCCAGCATTTACATGATGGAATGTTGACCCTGTTTTCTTCTAGCAGTTGTAAGGTTTCTGGTCTAATTCCTAAGTCTTTGATCCATTTTGATTTGAGTTTTTGTGTAGGGTGAGATACAGGGGTCTAGTTTCATTTTTCTGCACATAGCTATCCAGTTTTCCTAGCACCATTTTTGTCACATATCAGACAGCTATAGGTATGTGGATTTGTCTCTGTTTTCTGTTCCATTAGTCTTCATGTCTATTTTGTACCAATAGTATGCTGTTTTTGTTACTAGAGCTCTGTAGTGTAATATCAGATGAGGTGTTTTGATGCCTCCTGATTCACTTTTCTTGCTTAGTATTGTTTTGGCTATCCTAGGTCACTTAGTCTTCCAAATGAATTAAAGGATTGTTTTTCCTAATTCTGTGAAGAATGTTATTAATTTATATACATATATGTGTATATATATGTCATATGTTTTGCATTTCAATATTTTATTTACTCAAATGTTGTCATTGATATTTTGATGGAAATTGTATTGAATCTATATATTGCTTTTGGTAGCATGGCCATTTTGACAATGTTGATGCTGCCTGTCTGAGAACATGGGGATGTATTTCCATCTTCTAAGATCTTCTTCAATTTCTTTACCTTCTTCACTGTTTTATAATTTTCATTGTGGAGCTCTTTTACCTCCTTGGTTAGATTAATTCCCAAGTATTTATTTATGCATTTTTTGAGGTGGTTGTGAAGGGGATGGTTTTCCTAATTTCTTCCTCAGGTAAATCACTGTTGGAGTATACGTAAGCTATTGATTTATGGGTGTTGATCTTGCATCCTGCTACTTTGCCAAATTCATTTAAAAGCTCTGAAAGTCTTCTGGTGGAGTGTTTTTGGGTTTTCTAGATACAAGATCATACATTATCTAACAGAGATAGTTTAACTTCTTCTTTTCCTATTTGTATGCCTTTGATTTCATTTTCTTGCCTCATTGCTCTGGGTGATGTTTCGAGGACTATGTTGAATAGGAGTGGTAAGAGTGGATAGTCTTATCTTGTTCCTGATTTTTTTTTTTTTTGGTCCTGATTTTTGAGAAAATGCTTTCAGTTTTTCCCCATTTAGTATGATGTTGGATTTGGGTTTGTCATAAACGGCCTTTACAATATTGAGGTAATTTCATTTGATCCCTCCCTAGCTTCTCTAGTGTATTTTACATGAATGAGGGTTGGATTTTATTAAAGACATTTTCTGTATCTTTTGAGATGATCATGTGATTTTTGTCCTTAATTTGTTTAGTGGAAAATTACATGATTATGTTGAATCAACCTTGTATCCCTGGAATGAAACCACTTGATCCTGACGTATTATTTTTTTTTTGACTTTTTAAAATGCATTTGCTAATAGTTTATTAAGGATATTTGCATCTGTGTTCATGAGAAATATTGGTCTGGAGATTCCTTGATATGTCTTTGTCAGGTTTTGGAATCAGGTTTATGCTGGTTTCATAAAATGTATTTGGGAGTGTTCCCTCTCTTTCAGTTTCATGGAGTAATTTGAGAAAGACTGGCATTAGTTTTTTTGTAATGTCTGGTAGAACTCAGCTGAGAATCCATAAGGTATTGGACTTTTCCATTTTGGAAGGCTTTTAATTTCTGATTCAGTTTCATTACTCAATATTGGTCTGTTTAGGTTTTCTGTACCTTCCTGATTGAATCTGTGCCGGTCATATGTATTTAGAAATTCATCAGTGTCTTCCAGATTTTCAAGTTAATAAAATAGGAGTATAAATTTTCCAAATACGTTCTGATGATCTGCTGGATTTCAGAAGGGTCTGTGGTGATATCTCCTTTTCATCTCTAATCGTATTGATTTGTGACTTCTCAATCTTGCTTTTGGTTAGTTTGGCTAAGGGTCTGTCTCTTTTTTTTTTTTTTTTTTTTTTTTTAAATCTTTTCACAAGAACCAACTTTTCATTGCATTGATCCTGTGTATCATTTTGTGAATATTATGATATAAATGTTCTTTTTTATATATATAAATGTTCTTTATACCTTTAGTTTGTATCTCCACGTTCTCTTCTATCCCAGTAATATCCCAGGTTTTTTTTTTTTTTTTTGGGTGCTGGGGGGATCGAACCCAGGGCCTTGTACTTACAAGGCAAGTACTCTACTGACTGAGCCATCTCCCCAGCCCCCCAGGTTTGGTTTTTTAATGTTGTCCCAGAGTTCTTGTATATTCTGGTCATGTTGTATAATTTTTTTCCCTTCATGGCCTTCTGTTTACTCAAGATTGTATAGCCTGTCTTCAAGGCCTGAAATTCTATCTTTAAGGGCTGAGGTTCTATTCTCAATGCATTCTTATTTGTTAATGATGCCTTTTTATTTATTTATTTATTTTTTTGATATCAGGAAGTGAACCCAGGTCAACCACTGACCCACATCCTCAGCCTTTTTTTATATTTTATGTTGAGACAGGGTCTCGCTGAATTACTTAGGACTTTACTAAGTTGCTGAGGCTGGCTTTGAACTTGTGATTCTCTTGCCTCAGCCTCATGAGCCACTGGTCTCCTCACTATTTCTTTTTCATTATTAAAATGTTCTTTCACCTCTTATAATTGCTCTCTTAATTTCTTTAGATCTTCTTATAATTTATTGAACATTTTACTTTATTTTTTTTGTTTATTTTATTATTATGTGGTGCTGACAATCAAACCCAGTGCCTCACATGTGCTAGACAAGTGCTCTACTACTGAGCCACAACGCCAGCCCCTCATTGAACATATTAATCAGTTTTTTATACTCTTTCTCTGGGCTCTTTCATCTACCTCACTATCTGTGGGATCCTTTACTGGGGGATTGTGGATTTGGTGTGGGGGAGTTGTTTGCCTTTTTGGTCTTGTGTTCAGAGATCTTGAACTTGCACAAGTGAGGTGGATCCCCCCCTTTTTTATGTGTGTCCTTTATTGTGTAATTATCTAATTTGTTCTGGGACTTCTCTCTGTTTTTGATGTATGAGTAGATGCCTGAGTTTCCTCTTTGATTGTTTCTCCTTGGGTCCTTGTTGTTGGTTTGGGGCTTTTGTCTCCCTACTTCTTTGAGTTGGAGTAATGTCAGGAAATTTTTTGTTCAGCAGCAGTCTCTACCCTGTGAACTTTTAGTGTCCCTGTATGTTCAAGGCACCTCACAGAAGGGGAAGAAATAAACAATAGTAACAACCATTGCATACAATATACAACATTAAAGTAAATACTCAGTTCCTAATGTCTTCAAGATTAATTTAGACCATTATGCAGGAATGGTTGGTTCAGCAGTTGTCAATAGTAAAAATAATAACCATGAACTAGATCTGACTTTAAAGCAGACAGCAGGTGTTAACTATATCATGCACAGCAGCAGTGATTGTATTAGCATTAATGGTGGTGGCAGGATTTATATAAACCAATTAATTCTCAAAAATAGTTTATTAGGGAAAAGAAAATATGTTAGAAAGTTAGAAGACAGTTTACAGTTTCAAAAAGTGAATGAAGAGAACTTTGAAGAGATGTAGCAGGTGATGTTTTTACAGAAGGAAGGGAAAAATAGAAGAGCAAAGTATTGGCAGAGAGGATGAGACAACAATAGAATTTGGCTGTTAGCAGGAGAAGATAAGAGAAGGAGAAATGAGAAAAATAAAATAAAACCAAACTAAAATATGCAATCCAAAAAACTTTGACCCTCAAAAGACAATATTAGGAAAAAATAATCACATTAAAAATGCTAAAATTAGAGAAAAATAAGTGTATGATGCATGTCCTGGAACCAATATGCATAGCCAGAATTCACGTATGTGGGTTCCTACATATGGAAAGAAAAAGCATTTTTAAACCTTAAATCTTAAGAATGAAGGAACCATCTCCCCCTGAGGTAGTCAAAATAGTTGGCCATGTCCAGAGTTCTTTCTTTTCAGTTCTTCCTGAATTATGTACTGATAAAGCAAAGGGTAAGGTTGTTAACACTTTCCTGTTTTTGTTTTGTTTTGCTCCGTGTGCTAACCAGTTGGATAGTCCCAAGATGAAGGCCATTTGATGTAAGACTCAGCTTCCCTTCTCACCAGTATGAAGTGGGATGGGTTAACATGAACTGTCAGTTGACATTTTGTCCATTTGGACCAGTTTGGTACACTCCCAGGGTACAGCTTCTGCAGAGTTCCAAGGGCGGTTGCAGAAGATAGGGCTTATATCTAATCAGGTCTCTGTTGAGTAGGGGCCTGCGTTGGAGAGATTAGATCAGCCTACCCTTAGGACTAGACAGTTGTCCATCTCTTCTGCAGGTCAGGTTCTCAGTAGCCTCCCAAGAAATCCAATCTGGAAGGGGTTGCAGGGAGAATGCTGCACTCACTACTGCTCACAAGCATGGTCTTCCCAGGCTTCCTTGAGTGTATTCACCCTCTCCTGCTCAGCTTCCTGACTTGCTTCAACTAGTCACATAATCCGCCAAATACAAAGAAGTGAGTCGGGGTCCCCTTTGCCCTTCAATCGAATCCCCCTGGTTATGGTATCCTCCACAACTGTTTTACTCACGTTCCATCAGACCCAGCCTAGGCCACACGGTATGTGCCTGTCAGGATATTGTGACTGTTTGTTCTGATCTCCTGCGTCTGGGAGTCACTATGCCAGCATGCTTGCCCCAAGGTGGCTCCCACCTTAGCTCTTCTAGGCCAGCAGAGATACAGAGTTGCTTTTCAAGCACCAGGGCACAGTACCACCACAGGATCACTGAAGATTATGCAAGGTTTTTCTGTAACAAAATTGTTCCCCCAACTGTTCCGTGTCAGTGTCAGTCTGCCCTGGGAGCCCCTGTGGGGCAGCCCGATCAGCTCCAATGTATTCTTTCTTCATTTATTGTACTCAAATTTCCAAGACCCTATGCTGCTTTTAGTTTCTAATATTGAATTTTAGTGAAATCCCTCTTACACCCACCTCTCTGAGAAGCTGTACACCTGCTGCTTTAGTCTTGAGCCACTGTGTGGCTTGAAATGCAGCTTTCTTCTAATCCACCATCTTCCATTTCCCCCTCATGAGTTGTTCCTTATAGTACATTTTTAACATATTACTGGATTGAATTTGGAGTTGTTGGAAGGTTTTTTAACTATGAATTCAGTTTCCTTAATAGGTAAAGGATTATTTAGGTTCTTTTTCAGTGACTTTGGTAATTTGTTTCTTTCATGGAATTCATGCATTTAATCTTAAGTTGTTGAATGTTCACATTACTCTCTTTGTTATCCTTTCAATGTGTGTAGACTCTGTAATTATTGCCTCTTTATTGATTTACAACCTTATTAGTTTATTCCTTCTTTGTCTTGAGTTTATTTTTTTTTAAGTTTTTTTTTAAATAGAAACTTACACTGTTGATGAGATCTTTCTAATATGTGATTTGTGTAATTTTTTTCTAAATACGCAATAATCGTATTTCACAAATTTTGACATTTTCATGTTTATTCAACACAAATTTTAATTTTTTGAGTGTTCTTATTTGACCCATAGATATTTGGAAGTGTGTTTAATATTCAATCATTTGGTGTGATTTTCTTTTGTTTTATGCTTTCTATTCTAATTACACTAGGGTCAGAGAATAATTTTTTGTGGACTAAATTATTTAGAATTGCAAAGGTATTTTTGTGACCTACAATAAGGTCTATGTTGATAAATGTTCCATGTATATTTGAAAGCATTGTGTAACTATGCTTGTTGATTCAATTATTTTATAAGGAGCAGTTAGAACCGATTGAGTAGTCAGTCAGTCCTGTAACAGAATGACTTGATAGCTTGGATATCTAGTGAGGATAAAGCGTATGGCCTATACAGTGCTTTCAGAAGACTTGGTTGCAAGGGGAAGGAGAAAGAAGGGTTCTGTTAAAGATGAGAGTAACTCAGACACATATAAATACAATAAAAAGGATTTGTTAGTGCAGTTTACTACACGGGAACATTGATTATTTTTGTTTCCTGAGTTAAAAGGGTACTAAAACAAGGATTCAGCTTTTGGTTCAAGATAGCTTTTCTAATAAAGTAACATGAAAGAAAGGTTAGAAACATTCAATAGCTTTCTGGTACAGTTAGTATAAAATATGGGTTCCACTTCCAGGCTTTGAAAACTCTGCATATTTTTGCTTCTCTCTACCTTGCTGACTTAACTAAAGCCTACTCCCATCCTTCTAATTTCTTTGCTCCACCTACACTGGTTATTGTTTCTCTAACCTGGTGGTTTCCATACTTTTTTTAAAAAAGAGACTTTATTTTTTAGAGCAGTTTTAGTTTCAGAATAAAACCGAGTAGAAAGTACTGGAATTTCCCATATACCCTGTGATTCCACGCATGCACAGCCTGTCCTGCTATAAATATCCTTCACCAAAGTGGTAGGTTTATTAAAAATCAGTGAATTGACTCTGAGATATGATTATCATCCAAAGTTCAGAGTTTTTGTTAGTTTCCTCTTAATGTTGTACATTCTAAATTTTGACAACTGTATAACATTTGTTCACCATTATAATGTCTTACAGAATAGTTTTATTGCCTTAAAATCGACTTGTGCTTTCCCCGTTCTTTCCTCCCCAATCCCTAGGAATCACTGATCTTTTACTATCTCCAAGGTTTTGTCTTGAATCATGCATTCAGGATGAAGCCTTTTCCAATTGGCTTGTTTCACTTTCTAATATGCATTTAAGTTTCATTCATATCTTTTGTTTGATACTCATTTCTTTTTAGTGAAAAACAATATTCCTTGTCTAGATACACTACAGTTTATTCACCTACTGATGGATATCTTAGTTGTCTCTGAGATTTGGCAAGTATAACTGAATCTACGGTAAACATCCATAGGAAGGTTTTTGTGTGGACTTTATTTCTTTGGGAAAACATGAAGAATTGTGATTGCTGGATTATATAAATGACTATGGATAATTTTGTAAGAAACCACCATGTTCCAAGGTAGCCATTGTCAATTTCTGTATTAAATATCAGTAAAGCTTAATTTTTATTTGTAATTTTAATTTTTAAAAAGTTCTTGCACAAAACTCAATTCAAAATGGATCAAGGACCTAGGAATTAGACCAGAGACCCTGCAACAAATAGAAGAAAAATTAGGCCCAAATATTCATCGTTTTGGCTTAGGACCAGACTTCCGTAACAAGACTCCTGAATTGCAAGAAATGAAAGCAAGGATCAGTAAATGGGATAGATTGAAACTAAAAAGGTTTTTCTCAGCAAAGGAAACAATCAGTAATGTGAAAAGAGCCTACAGGGTGGGAGAAAATCTTTTCCACATGCACTTCAGACCGACCACTAATCTCCAAAATTTATTAAGACCTTTAAAAACTTTACACCCAAAATACAAAGAACCCATCCAATCAATGGGCTAAGGAACTGGGCAGACACTTCATAGAAGATACACAGGTGATTAACAAATACAATGAAAAAGTGTTCAACATCTCTATTATTAGAGAAATGCAAATCAATCCCACCCTAAGATTTCATCTCACTCTAATTTAGAATGCTATTATCAAGAACACAAGCAATATTAGGTGTTGGCGTGGATATGGGGGAAAAGGCACACTCATACATTGCTGGTGAAATTGCAAATTGGTGCATCCACTCTGGAACGCAGTATTGAGATTCTTCAACAAACTTGGAATGGACCCACCTTGTGACCCAACTATCCCACTCCTCAATTTATACCCAAAGGACTTAAAATCATATACTACAGTGATGCAACCACATCAATGTTCGTAGCTGCTCAATTCACAATAGCTAGATTGTGGAACCAACCGAGATGCCCTTCAGTAGATGAATGGATAAATAAACTGTGGTATATGTATTTGATGGAATATTACTCAGCCACGAAGAATAAAATTATGGCAATTGCAGATAAATGGATGGAATTGGAGAATATCATGCTAAGTGAAATAAGCCAATCCCCAAAAACCAAAGGCGAATGTTTTCTCTGATAAGTGGATGATGATACATAATAGGGGTGTGGGGGTAAGAGAAGAAGGGAGAAACTTTGGATTGTATAGAGGGAAATGAGAGAGGGGAGGAGTGGGGGTAGGAAGGATAGTGGAATGAAACAGACACCATTACCGTATGTACGTGTACGATTACATGAATGGCGTGAATCTACATCATGTACAACCATAGAAATAAAAAGTTGTACCCATTTGTGTACAATAAATCAAAATGCAATCTGTAAAAATAAAAATGAATAAAAAATATAAAAATGGCAAGAAAAAATGGAAAAAAAAGTTCTAATATTTTTCTCACTGTTAAGCATCATCTAACACACTCCTGTTGAGAGTGTGCAAGCTCCATCTTGACTTAGATTATTTGTTCTTTTCTTTTCAGAAACTGTCCCCTACCTAGTTTCTTTGTATTCTGCAGATCTCAACCGGTCACTGCCATTTTCCGATTTGTTTCTAAATTGGTTCCTTTCCTTTTATTGTATTCCATATTATTCTGTTTATTGTACTTTTGTGAAATGACACATTTTTATATAATTCATAGTTTGAAGAGAAATCTCAGAATCAACATAGAACTGAATAAAGTGAAAAATTTAATAACATTTTGGAATGCAGCTGAAAGTGTGCCGAGAGAATAATTTGTAGCAATATCTACATTAGAAAAGAAAGGTCTCAATGTATAATCAGTAATCTTAAGATTCCATCTAAAGAAACTAGGAAGGAACAACAAGAAAACCCTGAAACTTCAGAGTAGGAGAAGAGCAGAGGTGAATGAAATCGAAACAGAAAAATAGAGAAAAATCAGTGAAACAAAAATTTTATTCATTAAAAACATCAATAAAATCTATGGTCTTTAGCAAGAGTGACAGGTTAAGAGATAAACATCAAGAATAAGATGGAATATAATTGCAGATCCTATAAAATTCAAATAATAAGAAAATACTGTGAGCAACTCCAACATATTTAAATGGACCCATTCTTCAGAGCAACACACTATGGAAACAAGTAATAAGAAATAGACAATCTGAATAGGCCTGTAATTATCAAAGACATTGAATCCATAATTTAAAAATCTTTCATAAGACAAATGGACAACAAGACACGTATGTCTGTTCCATTTCAGCATTGTACTGGAGGTTACAGCCAGGGCAGTTAAGCAAGAAAAAGAATAGAAGTTATTTTCTCAATTCCCGAATCTCCTTTTTCATACATATCAAGTTGTCTTACTTTTTAGAACTTTTGAACTTATTTTGTTAACTAAATTCATGGAGAAAGTGAATTCTTAAGGCATGTACTATAGCCTTTTTGAAACTGGTCTCTTCTCTTCTGAGACTTACTGAATGTCTTATGCCAGCCTTCTTCCCTACTGCTAAGAGAGTTTGTAGGATTCTATGAGAATTTGGATCATATCCCCCCAACTAGTATAAATCCCTGAAGTCTGGGATTCAGAAAAATAGTTGCCATGTTGGCTTTTCCTATTTTACCTCTGTCCCTAGTAAGTAAAAGGAGGAAAATGGTAAAGGTGCCCCTTCGGTTTTCCCACTCCAAATTTGTGCACATAATCTTGGTCATTTTTATCATTGCCTATATTTCCTATAGTGAGAACTCCTTGGGAAGTCTTGAGAAGAGTTCTTTAAACTAATGTCTTATAGAATGATGGAAATCACTTAAATAATTGTTTTCCTTACTGTGCAATGTTTGACATGTTTATATTATCATTATCCTTGTGTTTAATATCTTATTTTAAATCATTTATCCATTTCTGTCAGAATTATGGCATATATAGTTGAAAAGAAGATTCACTTAGGTGTTATTCTAACCTCCTTCACTGAGGACTCTTACTAGGAAGAAAGGCCTGCATTAGTAACTTCGCTTTTTTTTTTGTTTTGGGAGATAACTCTTAGTGCATTTTGCCTTTCTGCATATCTCACAAGCAGAGACTGTGCTGTTTTTTCAAGGGTGTTTTTATAGTGAACAGCCTTGGAAGATAGAGATATTGACTTTATCCAGAAAAGGACAGATTTTCTTGCAGCCCATTCATTTATAAAAAGGCCAGAATTTCTCTCAGCCTACTGTTTTCACTTTTGTCAGATGTCCCCCTACATAGCTTTTGGGACTGGGGATTTGAAGCAGAAAGCAAGAGACATTTCTAAGAGGAATAAACTCTCCTTTTTCTTTGACCAAGCATGCCTTGTCCCCAGTTATCCTCCTCCCCCCAGAAAGAATCTCATGTCATCTGTTGGCATCCATGAAAGTGCCATGCTGTGTATTAGGTTATAGACAGTAAAATTTGAAACCTTCATAGTTCATGACCTATTTACATATATTATTAATCAAACAGCATTAATATAAAACTAGAACTGTAGAGTATGTACTTTGTAAAGTGTGCTTATTAGATCTAGATCAAGGAACTTGGGTTTAGAGAACTTAAGTAACTTACCTGAAGTCTGGCTCTTAAACTAATGCTTTCACACTAAATATTGATGGAATACTTTTAGACTGTTAAATATAAATTAGAACGATTTTTAATCGTTTTACTTATGTTAGATTATGGAATATCTCAATTGAATTATGACATTGAACACATTTGCTTTGATTTTTTTTTTTTTTAATAATAGGTTTCCAGGTGTGGTGGTAGACCTGTAATCCCAGTGATTCAGGAAGCTGAGGTAGGAGGATCTCCAGTTTAAGTCTAACCTCAACAACTTAGTGAGACCCTGTCAATAAAAAATAAAAAGAACTGGAGATGTGTAGCACAGTGGTAAAGGACCCTAGGTTCAGTCCTCAGTATTGAAAAATAAAAATAATAATGATAATGATAATAATGTGGGTTTTTTTGTTTGTTTCTTTTAGAATTATTCTCTGTGTACTTCAGGCTGTACCTCAAACCTTCCCAAGACATTAATAGAGTTTTAGTGGCTAGAATAATTCATGCGGTTACCAAAGGATGCTGTTCACAAACTGATGGATTAAATTCTAAATTTTTGGATTTTTTTTCCAAGGCTATTCAATATGCAAGGTAATGTCATTTCTTTTTGTTTGGAGTTTTTAGATTTGTGTGTGTGTATTGAAAATTCATTTGGTCTCATTTTAAATTCAGTAAGTAAAACTGACCTTTTTAGAAAATGATTATTTTAATTTACAAATTTTTGGAGTATAATGTGATCATTTACTACATGCATGCAGTGTATAATGATCAAATCAGGGTACTTAACATTTTCATCTCCTTATACTTTAAATTTTTTGATATGTAATTTGTACATATTCTTGGGATACAGTATGATATTTCAATACATGTAAGAAACTTGACCCATTTCTTATCCTGTACAAAAATAGAGTGGATCAGAGACCTCAATATAAGACCTAAATCTATGAAATTTAAGACAAGAAAACATAAGGGAAACATTGCTACACATCTCCAATCCTTAGTTAAGACTGCACAAAAATCAGTCAACAGAATGAAGAGACAATCTATAGAAAGGGAAAACTTTTTTTTGCAAATTTTTCATTTGACAAAGGATTAATATACAGAATACAAAAAGTACTTAAAATAACAAAAATCCAAAAACAAATGGGCAAAGGATTAGAATTGAATACTTCTCAAAAGAAGGAATTCAGGGACCAACAAATTAATGAGATGATGCTCAACTTCATCAGCTATTGGGGAAATGCAAGTCACAATCACTATAAGATGTCATATCACCTCTGTTAGAAGAGCTATTTTTCAAACATGCAAAAATATTTAAAAATGGTGATAAGGATTTAGAGAAAACTCAATGTTGGTGGTAATATAAAATACTACCTTTTAAATAAAGCATTGACCACTGTAACAGAATTACTAGGTTCCTAAAGACTCAGGTCCAACACTCACTGAATTCAACTCAATATGTAGAACACTAAATTATATTAAGTGGGAAATCTGTCCTATTAGAATAATGAATCCAGGAAAGTTAAACATACTACAAGTAATTTTTTCTTTTCCATTTTGAGGATAGAAGTAGTATATTGAGAATAAAGTAAAAATATATTTTGGAGGTTTTAATACACATTTGTGTGGCATTATCCAGTTTATAATGTGAAATGTTTTATAAATGGTAGGTATTACAAATCACTTGGTATATTTTAGACCGTTTGAGCAGAGCTAACAGAAGTGATCACTTAGCACTGAAAAGAAGCAGTTTTTATTATTGTAGAATGTAATGCTGGTTTTGTTTTATTTTATTTTATTTTATTTTTAAATGGGGTCTTGTCAAGTTGGTCTTGAACTCATGGGCTTAACTGATACTTCCACTCAGCTTTGCAAGTGGCTGAGACTACAGATACATACCACTGTGCCTGGCTTTCTCATTGGTTTTGAATCGAACTATTGTTTGGAAATTCGGTTTTTGGTTTTTTTTTGTTTTTTTAGCTTGT
Source organism: Sciurus vulgaris (assembly GCF_902686455.1). Taxonomy (NCBI): domain Eukaryota; kingdom Metazoa; phylum Chordata; class Mammalia; order Rodentia; family Sciuridae; genus Sciurus; species Sciurus vulgaris. The sequence continues at coordinate 103,866,008 of NC_136472.1, forward strand.
AGCTTCATAACTATTCTTAGTATATGTAGTTTGTTCCCCCATTTTACAAAGTTGTTTATTTATTTTCTGTCACAGACAAGAAAAGAGTTCTGCAGGTCTTAGTCATATCTTAGCAGCACTTATTTTCTTCCTGAAATCTTTGGCTGTCAACTTTCGAATTCAAGTGTGTGATTTAGGAGATGAAATTCTTCCTACTCTACTTTATGTTTGGACTCAACATAGACTTAATGATTCCTTAAAAGAAGTAATTATTGAATTATTTCAACTGCAAATTTATATCCATCATCCAAAAGGAGCCAAAACCCAAGAAAAAGGTATAAAGACAATATTTACTGTTTTTGAATTTGTTACTTCATTAAAACATAGAGGCTTAAGTATGATGTTAGTATTCTTTAGGACAATTTGATCTTCCTCTAGATTTCTCTGCTTGATAATGTGATTAGTTTTTAGAATTTTTAACACATTTTTAGAACTTGAAACAGTAGTAACAACTTATATCATGCCTTTCCATTTGTTCAATACAGTGTTAGGGTATTATGAGAAATATAAATAAGTGCGAGACTTTGCTTATTTTGTCTTAGGAGCTGATTGTGCAATTGCAGCTAGATACTAAGAGGTAACAGAATTTAGAGAAAGCGGGATCTTGCTTATTTATATATTGCTGTTTAAAAATTTTTTATTTATTTTTATTTTGTTTATTTATATGTGTTGCTGAGGATCAAACCCAGTGCCTCACACATGCTAGGAAAGTAGCTCAGTTGGTAGAGTGCTTGCTTTGCAAGCACAAGACCCTGGTTTCAATCCCCAGCACCGCAAAAAAAAAAAAGTTAAACCCCATAGTGCTTTTTTTGTGGTACTGGGAATTGAACCCAGGGATGCTACATTACGTGCCCATCTTTCTTTTTTATTTTGAGATAGGGTCTGAGTGTCCCAGTCTGGCCTTGATCTTGAGATCTTCCTGCCTCAGCCTCCTGAATTGCTGGAATTGCAGGTGTGCATCACCACACCCAGCTCACTTATTGCTTTTATTAGAAGATAAACAGTGAAAGCAGCCAATCAGATTATTCATTTTCCAAGGAAGTTATGTACATATTCATTCACAGGAATGTGAGTTAGTAATATATTACTTCTCCTCCCTGGTTTATTTTACATTTATCTTTTACCAAGAGAGAATTGCTCAAATGGCGCAATTCTCTTCAGTAGATCAGAATTTCATCTGGTGGAACTGGAGCTGAGCGAGCTCCCGTATACTCCACCTATGATTGCCTTTGGGCTTATACTAGCCTTTGGATCACATCATCATGACTAGTATATGACTTTATTAAGATGGCATGTCACATTGAGTGTTAACAGCCCAAAAAGAGGAAAACTATCGTAGCCACTCTTTGTTAAACTAGCTATGTACGTTTCATGGGTTTTTTTAGTGTGTATATTTAGGTATACATTTAGAATATGAAATCACCAGAAGTAAAAGAATGGTGGTTTATTATAGTTTTACCTCTTTTACCTAGCTGTTACCAGTAGGATGATTAGGCATATTAGGAAATGATTTTATATGTTTAGGGTTTTAGTTAACTGCATTTTTAGGGTGATTTGAAAATTGGTAGGATAATGAGGCTGCTAGAAAAGCTAACGTAGTTTCAGACTGCATTCATAAATTTTATGGTTCTTCGTGGGAATTAATAGCCCTTTCGTTCTCCATATTGCTCAGAACACAGTTGGAATACTGTATTTACTTGACCCTGTTGACTGCAAAGTCAGCATTGTAAGAGGGACATAGTTGACTGGAGTGTTTCTTGCAAAACATGACTGGGATGTTGAAAATAACGGCCACAAATGGATAACATGTCATTTATATGTTAGTTGAAGGAACTGGTAATGTTTTAGAAAACAAGAAACACATAAGATCTGAAAGGAATCAGACGGAGACATGAGCCAAAGCCAAACGCTGGAGCAGTTCCGTTTTATTTTAAAAATGTACACACTTATATAGGGCCGGGAAGAGGCTGATCTGTTGGGGCATGAAACGGGGTGAGAGTTGATTGGGTGAGCCTTGTTGCTAGGGGCCTGGGCGGGGTGTCAAGTGCCGATTGTGCGAGTTTGAGCCCGCGAGAGAAGGTCGGTCAAGCGCTGAGTGGGAAAAATAAGAGCAGTGACCTTATAAGATCCTCATGAAAAAGAAACCTATTAATTGTCTTTGGCTTAGGGGGAGAATAAATTTTAAAAGGTGGATCAGAATATGGAAGAAACAAATACCTTTGACTGTAGAGTGGATGCGGTTAGGAAGTAGAACATGTCAAGGATATTGTCAGAGGTGGTGTAGTACTGAATAGATGATTGAACTAGTTGTCTTCTAATGCTTGATAAACCTTAACAACTGAATAATTTTGTTGGGGGTGGCAGTGCAAATAGAGTGTATAAATTATGTTTTAATATTTTATTATAGGTGCTTATGAATCACCAAAATGGCAAAGTATTTTATACAACTTATATGAACTTCTAGTGAATGAGATAAGTCATATAGGAAGTAGAGGAAAATACTCTGCAGGATCTCGTAATATTGCTGTAAAGGAAAATTTGATTGAATTAATGGCAGATGTTTGTCATCAGGTACAGTAGATCTTGTCACATTTTGAAATTTCCTGTTCATTTTCCTTTTGCTGGGTTTTTTTAAACCCTCTGCTATCATAAAAAGCCTATAATTGTTATTCCTTTCAAAATGTGTATATATGTATATATGATGTATATATAATATATAAATGTATATACAATATGCATGTATGTAAATGTATGTGTAATATATAAATATACATAAAGGTATATATACATTTTTGGAATTACCCTTTTTAAAATTTTTTAAAATTATCAATGGTTCTTTTATTTATTTATTTATTTATTTAAATGTGGTGCTGAGGATTGAACCCAGGGCCTTACACATGCTAGGCAAATGCTCTACCACTGAGCCACAACTCCAGTCCACCCTTCTTACTTAAAAGATAACTCTCTTTTGTACATATGGGCTTAATAAAACTAAACTAATAATGGACTTTTCCTTTTTTTTTTTAGGTACTGGGGATCGAACTCAGGGTCACTCAACCCCTGAGGCACATCCCCAACCCTATTTTATAATTTTATATTTTATATTTTATTTAGAGACAGGGTCTCACTGAGTTGCTTAGTGCCTCGCTTTTGCTGAGGCTGGCTTTGAACTCATCATCCTCCTGCCTCAGCCTCCCGAGCTGCTGGGATTACAGGCATGTGCTACCTCACCCAGCTTCCATTCTTTTTTTTTTTTTTTTTTTTTTTGGTGGTGCTAACACGACCCTAGCCATAATGTTTCTTTTGTTGTTAAATAAGAATTCATTTAGCATAAAGTTCACAGTTTTAATGTGTCTATTTCAGTGGTCATTAGTAATTTTATTGTTATAAAATCATCAGAACTATTTAGTTATAGAACATTTCCGTCACCCCAAAAAGAAACCTCATATCCGTTAGCATTCAATTACAATCTTTATCTTAGCGTCTAGCAACCAACCATAATCTATTTCCAGTGTCTCTGAATTTGCCTATTTTGAATGTTCCACAGAAATGGAATCATACAATATGTGGTCTTTCGTGTCTGGCTTCCTTCCTTTAGTATATCATACCACGAATCAGTACTTTATTCCTTTTTATGCCTGAATAATATTTAATTGTATTGGGAATACTATGTTTTGCCTACATATTCAGTTGGTGACCTGTTTTTTCTTTAGTAAAACTTTTTTCCCAGAGATTTGGTTAACATCCTAGGTTTTTATTTCATGTCAAATATTTATTAATGTTAAGTTTGTAATTTAATTCCTTTGAAAATATAAGTTTTTGCTTTAGTTTTAGATTTCTTGGTGCTTGTAGTAAATGTATCCAAAAATACCTAACACCTAATACATTACTCACTTTCTAAAAACGTCATTACTGTTATGTAAAATGTTTGTTTCTTACAGTTTATCATTTTTATATATTTTTATAACTTAATATTCTTGCTTTTAGTTCCCTGTATTTTCATTTGAAAAGAATTTTTTCCCAGGTGAAATATTAAAAACAATAGTGGTGGAAAATATAGACTTATTTTTATTTTACAGGTTTTTAATGAAGATACCAGATCTTTGGAGATTTCTCAGTCTTACACTACTACACAAAGAGAATCTAGTGATTATAGCATACCTTGCAAAAGAAGGAAAATAGAACTAGGTTGGGAAGTAATAAAAGATTATCTTCAGAAGTCACAAAATGATTTTGATCTTGTGCCTTGGTAAATGTCATCTTTTTCTTACTTAGTACCATTTCAGTCTCATTTCATTTTTTTCTGAGAAAACCTTTGGCAAAATCATTTCATCTCATTGGCTAGAAATGTCATTTGTCTACTCCCAAACCAATTATTAGCAAAGGAATTGTGGTGCCATGACAGGTTGAGGATAATCATTAATGGCTTGTTTCCTGGGGCCAGGGACAGGGCCAGCTTTCTTAAACATATAGACATAGCAAGTAAGAAGAGAGGTGCTGACTGAATGATAGGCAGTCAGTTGTTTCTGCCTTAAGAATTCACTAAGTTGTACACCTTAACAGGGAGACAGTTTGGTGTCATAGCACCTTCCTATGGAATTGAATTAGAAAGGAATTAAAAACACACTTCAGAAATCAGAATAATTTTGACCTTATGTCATAATGATAGGGTTTTTTTCTTTCTTCTCATATACCACTCACAGATATTTAAATAATTGTGGAATTCTGTGGAATCACAAAATATCCAGAAGTGTTAAATAACATGCCCAATGACATTTAGAAATTTAAAGATGATAGTCTTGTGATCAGTGCCCTTTTGATTTTTACTATGTTGATGGAATGTTTCAATACAATTGAGTTGTGAGAAAAAGGTATATTATTTTGATATGTGTTTCTTAAACTTGTGCTATTTTATAGTTGAAGGTACCTATTTCAGTTCTTTAATCTGTCCTTTAAGTCAAGAGTTATTTATTGAGTACCTGTTATATGCTAAGCATTACTTCTACAGTGATGAATAGCAAACAGTTTCTGTTCTTGAGAAGCACATTCTAGAGATTTCATAGCAGATATTTATTAAATTAATGGGTCAAAGAAAGGCAACTTTTTAGGTTTTTCTTGTTGTAAAGGAATGCCTTTGGTGACATAAGAGTAGGAGTGGGCACAATAACTCAGAAGTAGAATATTATTAATTTAATTATTCAGAATTTTCATTTAAGATAAACAAAATAGCTTACTCAGGTAACCAGAAGGTTGTCACTCTTCCTACCATTTTAGGAAGTAGGACCTAGTAAATATTAACGGCCATTTTATTATCTTTTTTAATGACTGTATTTATTTTTATGTGGTGCTGAGGGTTGAACCCAGTTCCTCACATGTGCTCGGCAAGCACTCTACCACTGAACCCACAGCCCCAGCCCTGACAGCCGTTTTATTTGGGGAACAATATAGAAATTTTGATAGTGATGCTTTTATTAAACTACTAGAAGTATATCATGTTAATATACTATGTATTTTCCTTTAACTTGTTAATGGGATTGAAAACTTTTCAGATAACTTCTTCCCCCCACCCCCTTTCTTACTCTTTTAACATTTTTCTTTTAGGCTACAGATTACAACTCAGTTAATATCAAAGTACCCTGCAAGTTTACCTAACTGTGAGATATCTCCATTACTGATGATACTGTACCAGCTTCTGCCTCAACAGCGACATGGGGAACGCACACCATATGTATTACGATGCCTTATTGAAGTTGCATTGTGTCAAGGCAAGAAATCAAACCTAGAAAACTCTCAAAAATCAGATTTAGTAAAGCTCTGGATTAAAATTTGGTCTGTTATATTTCGTGGTATAAGTTCTGAACAGATGCAGACTGAAAACTTTGGCCTCCTTGGAGCCATTATTCAAGGTAATTTAGTTGAGGTTGACAGAGAATTCTGGAAGTTATTTACTGGATCTGTCTGCAAACCTTCTGGGTAAGTTGAATATGCACTACATCAGATTTTACACACACACACACACACACACACACACACACACACACACACACACACTCACTCTTGATCATATTCATAGTTTATTACTTCACTTAAACATATAATTAAATTCTTTTTTAAGCTGCTTTTGTTGTTTGGCCAAAAAGACTTAATTTGTAAATGTGAATATAGTTTCCGTTGTGAAGAATTACTAATGCTAGTTTTAAAGAATTTCTTTAAAGAATTAGAGATTATATTTCTTTTATCTGCAGTTTACAATTATGTATTCAGTATTCATAGACCATATTTTTTATAGTACTGGGTACTGTTACTATAGAGATAGTTTTTTTATTAGAGTATTATAATTATATGTAGAGTTTGGGTTCATTTTGACAAAATGATACATGCAAGAAATTTGATTTCGATCCCCTTCTCTCTCCCTCTTTTCTCCTCTACTGATCTTCCTTTTACTCCTTTATTTCGTTTTTGGTTGGTACTTTTCTACATATACAAAAAGGTGAAATTTCCTTTGGTATATTTATATATGTACATAATAGGATTTTGTTAAATTCATTCCATATTTCTTCCTCTTTCTCTTCCTTCCTTCCTTTCTTCCCTCCTCCCCTCCCCCTTCCCTCCCTCTTATTCTCCTTGTACTCCACTGATCTTCCCTGTCTTTCTGATACTGTGTCCCTTCCCCCACTCCCTTCTTTCCCTTATTTTGATCTAGCTTCCACATGAGAGGAAACATTCAACTCTTGATTTTCATTTAGTATGATTTTCTCCGATTGCATGGAGAGAGTTTTTATCAAGAATCACCTCAAGTGTTACTAGACTTTTTATACACCTTTTTTTTTTTGATGAAATGTACATGACTGTCTTGTGCCTGTCACTGTCCTGAGTAGTGCAGGCACAGTGATAGATAAGCTTTCTGCTCTCATAGAGGTTACTTTTAACAGTTGTCTTTGCTTCTTTATAGTCCTTCAGTATGCTGCTTGACTTTGGCACTGACCAACAGTGTAGTTCCAGAAACAGTAAAAAAGGGAACAGAGCAGAATATATGTGATGTAAACAGAAATTTTACTTTAAAGGAATCAATAATGAGATGGCTGTTATTTTATCAGTTAGAAGATGACTTAGAAGACAATGCAGAATTGCCCCCAATTCTTCAGAGGTAATTTCAGCTTGTCACATTCTGTTTGGTTTTTTATTTTTTTATTTTAATTTTTTTTTTTTTAGTTATATACAGACACAATACCTTAATACCTTTATTTTTATGTGATGCTGAGGATTGGATTCAGTGCCTCCCATGTGTGAGGCAAGCACTCTACCACTGAGCTACAATCCCAGCCCCTTTATTTTGTTTTATAAGGCTCCCTCTACTTATTTGATCCCAGGTGGCTTTATTTTATGAAAATGCAAGATTTCCAATGTTTGGCCTAAATGTTATACATTATTTTTGTTTTTACTGTGTTCTGAGACTTTGTGCTTGGATCATTTCTGTAAAGGTTGTCTCACTGTGAGTATGGGGAATATATATATAATTCTTTTCAAAATTTTCTTTTCAAAATTTAATATGTGTAAATTGTACATATTTATGGGATACCATATGATGTTTTGATATACATTGTGTATTGTTTAGATCAGGGAAAACATATCTATTCCAAACAGTTACATTTATTTATAGTGAACACATTCCTGTGCCCATCACCAGAAATTTTTTCTCCTTTAAATTAGTACCTGTTAACCAACCTTTCCCACCACATATATTTCTTTGAGCATTTATTTTTCTTTGTGATCTTCTGTAAATAATTCCACTTTCTGACTCACGTGGATTCTTAATCCATAGTCATTATGATAGTATGTTCTGGGCGAAGTTTATTAAATTAATAGAATGAAGAAACAAGAAAGCCAGGCGCGGTGTGCACATGCCTATAATCCCAGCAGCTCAGGAGACTGAGGCAGGAAGGTCTCAAGTTCAAAGCTAGCCTCAGCAATGGTGAGGCAACTCAGTGAGACCCTGTGTCAATAAAATACAAAATAGGGTTGGGGATGTGGCTCAGTGACTGAATGCCCCTGAGTTCAATCCCCAGTAACCTACCCCCCAGAAAAACAAACAAACAAAAGAAAGACAAAATAGGACTTAAGCCATAGGATGGGGGACTAGAGCAGCTTGTTCACTTAACCTTTTCACAGATGCTGATTTCAACTTATGACTAGAGGGCCAACCTCTGGATCCTGTTTTTTGCTTTCATTTCATAATCTTGTTTATTTTAGAAATAATCTTTAAAAATTAAATATGATTCTGCTTCCAAGCAATTTTGGAAGCAATAGAAACATAATGTATATCCTCTTTAAATTCTCCTTTCAGATATTAAAAGATTCACTACAGAGGAAAACAGTTTTAATTTAGGATCCACATGTTAGAAATAAAATTTTATAGTTAAACATGTTAAAGAATGATGTTAAAGAATTTTTTAAATGGCTTATTGTCTTTTAATATAAAAGCTTTTTGTTTTTCTTGTTAGTAATTTTCCTCATCTCATCCTGGAGAAAATTCTTGTGAGTCTCACAATGAAAAACTGCAAAGCTGCAATGAATTTGTTTCAAAGTGTGCAAGAATGGTATGTTATCTAATAGAATTATCTTTAATAACAAAAATAATACTTTTATCAGGGTAGTGGCTTCATCTTGTTAATTATGATTTAATTGTTCAAGTTAAAAAAATCACGTGTTGAGAAAAGATATTTGTAATTCAGTGATTATAATCCATGTTCTATAACTTCAGATCAAGGTAATTATTTTCTAATGCTGTATAGTGTAATGTGACAAGTGTCAGTGGAAAAACTTGAATTTTTCTAATTAGGAATATAAACTTTATGTGAACTGAGTTCTTAGGTGAGCCATTTTTATATGTTACATAAAATGTTAGCTTTAAAAACTAAAAACAATTGAAAACAAAAATAAACAAAAACTTGGTTTTAGTTAATTGACTGTTGTCATTGCAATTGAAAATGACTCACTGGCATGAAGTCTCTGAATTTTTCAAAAGGGTGTAAGCATGGTATAGGACTAAAAAAATCCTGCAATTTGGAGAAATCAAAAATGAAAAAGGAATACCGTTTTTCTTTCTAATATTTTTTTGAATTGCTCATTGAAATTGTAATCTGGATTTCTTTTTATCTACCTGCTAGTAAAATTTGCTACTGAATAATGAAATTTAATATATAGGTATCAAAGACCAAAAAGGAAAACCATTTAAATCCTTTACCATTAATTCGTTAAGTGATCTTTGAATGATGTAGATGCTGTGTTGATGTCTGTGTCCTTGCCATTCCCCTCCACCCCTTCCACACACATAGTACTGAGGGATTTAACCCAGGGTCTTAATGAATGCTAGGCAGATGCTTTGTCACTGAGATATATCCCCTGCTCCTGTAAAAGTTTTTGCTTATTTGGAGACTGTCTCCCTCAGTTGCCTCGGCTGACCTTAAACTTGCCATCCTGGGCAACTGAGACATGTGCCACCACACCTGCCTTATGTTAATGTTTTAATATGTAAAACATTGCTAACATATGGAGAGAAAGGATTAGGTGGTTTGGTTATAAAAATCTCATTCTCTTGAAGTGAACATCATCAAAAAGATAAAGAAGAGCCTTCATTCTCAGAAGTAGAACAACTGTTCCTTCAGACAACTTTTGACAAGATGGATTTTTTAACCGTCGTGAAGGAATGTGCTGTAGAAAAGTGTCAATCCAATATTGGTTTTTCTGTTCATCAAAATCTCAAGGAATCATTGGATCGCTATCTTCTGGAATTAGCAGAAAAACTTCTTAATAATTACTCATCTGAGGTGAGATTTTAGAAAAAGAACAAAAGCCTGTATTCAATTTTGTAGATTGTTAATGAGAAATATGAGTAGAAAAAGGCACTAAAGATGGTGATAGGCTTGGTTTTAAAAGAAAAATGTCAAGATGTGGCAACATTTAGGGAAAACAGAAGAAGAATTTGAAAGGAAAACTGAAGAAGAAAAACTGAAGAATTTTGAGGCTGTCTCTTCTACCAGGAATTCTGGTAGAAATAAACAGTTATTTGGTTAGGTTAGTAGGGAATACAAAGGCTGGAATAGAAGAATTACATGATAAAACAAACCTCTCAATACCAAGGAGGGTGTTATTACATTAACAGGAGAAGATCTAATTTATTGTTTGTTTTTCTTTTTTGTGGTGTTGGGGTTGAACACAAGGCCTTGTATAGCCTAGGCAAGTATTCTGTCATTGAACTACATCCCCAGCCCCCAAAAGGTACAATTTAAACAGCTTTGTTAGATTGTGGTGCCATTGGAAGTGGAAGGAATGAATCAAACACCATTACCCTAGGTAAATGTATGATTAACAATGGTACGCCTCTACTTCATGCACCGACAGAGAAACAAGTTGTACCCCATTTGTTTACAATAAAAATAAAAAATTATAATAAGTGGACTGGCAATTACTCAGTTTTTAAAGGTCATTTAGGAATTTTTCAAATTTTCCTTTTACTTAAAAAAAAATTCCAACTTTGTGTGTACTATTCTCTTGTCAAAACTCCCATTTCTTTGAACTTGAAATGCATTTCTAAATTATCCACATGTTAAAATCCTTACTAAAACCTTTTTTTACAAAAAGCACAGACATACAAATTTTTCGTCTTTTAATTTTCTTAATACTTGATATTTCAGTCTTCTAAAATTTTTTTAAAATTGGTTTTAATTAGTTATACATGACAGTAGAATGTACTTTCTTGATACATATGTAAGTGGAGTATAATTTCTCATTCTTCTGGTTATATATGATGTAGATTCCCATAGTTATATATGTACATGGGGTAATAATGTCTGATTCATTCTACTAATCCCCCTACCCCCATACCCTCTCCCCTCCCTTCACTTCAGTCTTTACTATCTTCTTTGTTCTTATACACAGATATCTCTTAAACTCTACCATGATTTCCTAAAGGGTATATATATATTTATTAATATCTCTACAATGCCTCATTAAGTGATAAATGATAAATTGTTGAGTAAAGTAAAGCCTATAAGCTATTCAAGGGAGTGAATTCAGTAGTCAGGTTTATTTTAAGATTACAACCTGAAGAACCAAGAAGGGCAGTGTACCTGTTTCATCGGTCTTATTTATCATTAATTACTGACCTTCTTCTATATCATTATATTCACTTTCATTGCAAAGTAATTTTAGTTTTCTTTATTTTCCCCTAGAACACCATTTCCTATAATATTGAAACAAAATAAAATCCAAAAATTGTATTTTTCTGTGTAGTCTTCACACTTATACATAATTTTATAAAATTGTCTAAAAGTATCTGCTGGCAAAAATATTTTCCCCTAGTATGTGGAATCTAAATGACTGAATAAGTCAGGCATGGTCCTTCAGAAGCTTAAATCGTCCTTTTACTATCTCTCTATATGAATCTAATTTCTGCCACTTTAAAGGGAAATATCCTCCTTGGCACTAGGAGATACCTAAGCCATTTTTGTTGAAAATTCTGGTTATCATAACTCTGTAGTGATTTGTAGGTATTTTTAAAGATGCTCAGAACATTTCACCTTTAACTCAGTTAACTGAATTTCATTTCTTAGTAGGTACACAAAACTTGGTCTCACAAAGTAATTCTAGAGTACTCAGAATTACTTATGAAATCCATTTTTTTAAAAAAAACTTCTGGTTTTATTTTAAGATTACAAATTCAGAAACACTTGTCCGTTGTTCAAGTCTTTTGGTGGGTGTTCTCGGCTGCTTTTGTTATATTGGTGTATTGTCTGAAGAGGAAGCATATAAATCAGAATTATTCCAGAAAGCTAAGGTAGGACAATTTATCCTAAAGTTTTTCTGAGAAAATTGTTGTATAAGACAAAATATTATGCAGGTTTAGCATCCCTAATCTGAAAAGCTGAAATCTGAAATGCTTCAAAACCTGAAACTTTTTGAGTGCGAACATGACAAATACAGAATTCCACACCTGACATTCTTTGACAGGTCACAGTCAAAACATAGGCACATAACATGTACTTGTACAAGATTACCTTCAGGCTATGTGTAAGGTATATGAAACAAATGAATTTTATGTTTAGACTTAGATCTCATCTTCAGGTATTTCACATACATGGAAATATTAGAAAACCTGAAAAAATCTCAACTCTGAAACCCTTTGTCCTCAGCATTTTGAGTAAGGATACTTAGCCTGAATTTCTTTCATTTATACAGTCTGAAAAGCAATTATACTGTCTTTCCTTAAGATTTAAAATTTTTATGAGCCAACTATAAATAAATAAAATAATCTCACATTAAAATTTATTTTTATCCATGCTTTAAAAAGTTTTTCCTGTAATGATTTATCCCAAAGAATCCTTGATTAAAGGTATTAATCAACTAGGCTTTAAGCTTGAAACTTGTTTCATCTGTTTGTACACCACTGTGGTACAATTTGCAGTGAGAAAAGGGTATGAGATTTGTCATCATTTTGATTGTTCATAATTTTGAATTTTATTGTATAACCATATGCAACTTCTAAAAACATTTAAGTTTTGACTCTTAAGTGAATCTTTGAAAAGCAATACTAAAGTATAATTTTAACTGGAATTTGTATTTTTTTCTTTTATTGTTCTTAATAGTCTCTAATGCAGTGTGCAGGAGAGAGTATCTCTCTGTTTAAAAATAAGACAAATGAAGAATATAAAATTGGTTCATTGAGAAATATGATACATCTGTGTATAAGTTGCTTGTGTAACTGTACCAAGGTAAGGTATTCTTACTTGGTAGTATAGCCTGTTTATGGGGTAGGTTACTTGGTGGTGCTGGTGTGTTTGTTGGTCCATTCATAAGTTTATAAACTGATTTAAAATGAAATGGAGTGCTAAAGAAAGGTAATATCCAGAGAAATAAATAAATATGTAACCTGAGTTTCTCATGAAACTAACTTCATTATTTCAGGAAAGTAGCTGAGATTGTCTTAGCACTTGCATATATTACTGCTTAGATGAATCTTTCGTTGCTAGCATATTTTCATTCATTTAATAAAAATTTGTCATCTAGTATGTAATGTGCATAATGCTTCGGGAGGGTTAGTGAGATAAATTAACTCCAGCACAAACTTTTCTTTCTTTTACCCAGATGATCTTACACAAAATTTGATGGAAAGTGATACTATGTATAATCGGTGTTTTGATTTCGAGCAGGCTTGTAGGTTAACTGAGCCAGACCAGAGTGTTGATAATAATACATCAGTATTATTAACATACATTTTTTGGTTTTGTGGTTTTTTTTTTTTTTTTTCAGCATTTTGCTATAAATGGGGAAGGAGAAAAGTGTAAAAGTAAATTCTAGCTTATAATTGTTACTTAGGTTTGGAATGAATAATAGCTGAAACTTTAATGTTGTTTAGACTAATGAAAGACATTTGCTATAGTTATTATTACTCTAAGAAAAGAGGTTAACATTTTTGAAACAGCAGTTTTGAGCTAATAGTGAGCTCTTTATCTACATTTTATTTAAGATAGAGAAAATATTATTGCCAAGAATGATTGTTTTTATTCTTTGTGTTTGTCACAATTATAGCAGAATCCAAGAAAGATTGTATCTGGCTTTTTCCTACGATTGTTAACATCAAAGCTGATGAACGACATTGCAGAAATTTGTAAAAGTTTAGTAAGTATGCTTTTCTGCAACCATATTGCATTGTTTCTAAGCTTCCCTTTTTGGTTGAAATAGCAAATAGGGATATGTATCACAGTGTATAACAACTTACATTTTTTTAAAACTTTTTTATACCATTATGTGGTGCTGAGGATCGAACCAAGTGCCTCATGTGTGCTAGGCAAATGTTCTACCACTGAGCCCCAACCCCCAGCAACTTACATTTTTATAAATGTGAAAATTAAATAGTTATTTGGTTTTGGGGGAAATATATTTGATTACTTCTTTTTTTTTGTTTTTTTTTTTGTTGTTGTTTCTTATTTTCTTTTCTTTTTTTCTTTTTTTATTTAATTGTAAACAAACAGGATACATGTTGTTTGTTTGTACATGAGTTAAAGGCATACCATTTGTATAATCATAAGTTTACATATGGTAATGTTGTTTGATTCATTCTATTATTTTTTCCCTTCCCCCCCACCCCTCCCACCCTTCTTTTCCCTCTAAACAGTCCTTTCTTCCTCCATTCTTGTCCCCCTTCCTAACTCTAACCCTAACCCTAACCCTAACACTAACTCCCCCCACCCTCCCCGTTATGTGTCATCATCCACTTATCAGCGAGATCATTCGTCCTTTAATTTTTTGAGATTGGCTTATCTCACTTAGCATGATGGTCTCCAATTTCATCCATTTGCCTGTAAATGCCATAATTTTGATTACTTCTTAATATCAATACCTCGGATAGTTCCTGGGTTTTAGTTTCCCAATAAAAAATAGACTGAAAAATTGGGGACTAATCATCCAGGCTTATAACTATTTCTGTGTGATCCTACAGCAAAATTAAAAATAATTCTGTCATCTTTAAAAATCTGACAAACAGGGCTGGGGAGATAGCTCAGTCGGTAGAATGCTTGCCTTGCGAGCACAAGACCCTGGGTTCGATCCCCAGCACCACAAAAAAAAAAAAAAAAATCTGACAAACACATAACATTGCCAAACAGGCAACATGTTTTTATTGTGATAGTTTTCTTCTTCTATATAACTGGGTTTATACTTACACTGTACCTTTTTTTGTTGTCTGAAACAGTACCTTTTGCACATTGCAGGTACTTGGATATCTATTACGTATAAAAATACCCATTTAAAGGATGTAGGAAAAATTCTAGTAAGGAACTTGCTTATTCAAAAGGAAAGTGAATTTTACTTCTTTCTTTTTTTTTTCAAAGATAGGGTCTCTCTATGTTGCCAAAGGCTGGCCTCAAACTCCTGGTCAATTTGTCTTCCTTCCTCAGCCTCCTGAGGAGGTAGGACTATAGGTGCTTCAGGTGCATGCCACTATACCTGGCTTGGATTTTACTTTTTGAGGGATGTTGTCATCCTCCAAAAGTCATAGCAGTTTATGCTTTTTTTCCCACATCCCCGCTAATTTGGGGTATTATATAAAACTTTTTAAAATTTAATTTTTGTATACTCAAATTATAGTTGAAGGTATTTATGGGGTATAGAGTGGTGACATAGTATTCGAATACAATGAAATAACGATTGAACTTCTTTATGTAAGAAGTTATTTTAAAAATTTATGTATTATTCTATAACCTAGACATATTTTATATACCCATTTTCTTTTGAATTTTGGATCAGGCGAATTTTAACTACACTGTGCTTCTCATAGAAGTCAACTTGAATATCTTTATTTTTCTTGTTTGCAGGCATCCTTTATCAAAAAGCCATTTGACCATGGAGAAATAGACTCAATGAAAGATGATACTGATGAAAATCTAAAGGAGGTGAAGGATTCATCTTCCATGGATCTTCTTAAAGATTACCCTGTTGGTAGTGTGAGCGATGCAAGTGATTCTGGGGAGAGCCAAAGTACTATTGGTAAATACATCTTTATTAGTTGAGAGTTCTTTTACCTCTTTATAATAAAAGGTCTCACTGGTGTCAACTTTATGCTTTTATTTTTCTTTAGTCTGTTAGGATTGCTCATTTACTGTATACTTTCCATTTTTCAGATTTTTAGTTGAACTTAACTAGTTTTGTTTTGTTCTTGGGAAGAATTTAAAATAAAGAAGTATAATCACATGATAGATTATTTGCATAGTGGGAAGTTGGAGAGATGTTTGAATTTGTATTCAATGTATATGACTACCGTGCCCCTCTCTTAGTGTTAATGAAGTGTTTTTTTTTTTTTTTTTTTTTAGGCGCCATGAATCCATTAGCTGAAGAATTGTCAAAGCAAGATCTACTTCTTTTAGACATGCTCAAGTTCTTGTGTATGTGTGTAACCGCATCTCAGGCCAATACTGTATCGTTTAGAGCAGCTGATATACGGAGAAAACTGTTAATGCTAATTGATTCTAGCATCCTAGATCCTACTAAATCTCTTCATGTCCACATGGTGAGTCAAGTAGCACAAAGAAATTCTTCATTTCTTTCTGGTGTTGCTGACTAAATACAAATAACCTGACATGTTAAGAATCACATAGTGCCTTTGAAAACTTGAAATGAATCTGAGACTGATTGTAAAATATACTTTTTCCCTTTTTTTTTTTTTTTTTTGGAGATGAAGTTTTTCTATGTTGTCTAGCTGGCCTTGAGCTCCTGAATTCAAACAGCCCTCCTGCCTCCACTTCCTCAATGACTGGAAATATAGACATATGCAATCCCACCCATCTTTTACCTTTTCTTTTATTGTGCTGTGAAAAAAATTTAAATAGATGCTGAAACATTAAAAATTGGTTATTTTGGGTAGATTTAGTTCTATTAGGAATAACTATTGTAAGTTATTGTGGACTAGATCAAGAAATAAATATACCTTGACTATAAAAATATACATAACATTATGTTTGAATTTTTGTTTTGCCTTGGACCTGAGACTATTGATAGATCTCTTCAATTCTAGTTTATTACCAAAGGGTTTGTTTATTTTTCTCTGTCCCAATTTATAGTACCCTTTTATGACAGTAAAGAATCCTGGCTTCTCATACATGTGGTAATTTACTCATCATCAATACATGTAGTAATTTACTCAGTAACCTTATATGGAACTGATTTTCTGACCATGTGGAATATCGCCTTAAACCCAGTTCTTATGAACAGTTGGGTAGAGCCTTTGTCGCAGAGTAGCTACTGATTGGGTCCCCAGGTTATGTCTTCAGTTATGTAAATTTGGCAGACATGCCTGATGAGTTCCTCATTATGGCAAACGTGCAGATTGAGTCCCCGATGGAATTTTGGCCATGTTCCCATCCTTGATGAACATATGCATTGAACCTCTAGCCCAGGCAAACAGGTTTGGTTGTGCCTTGTCGGAGTCCTGTTTTCAGACTCTCTAGTCAAGTCTGTCACCTTGACCAAGGAAAGGGTTGTATGCTTTTCTTGAAGCTTTAATGTTTAAAGTCATTTCAAGATATTCAGTACCATCACATGCAACTCTCATTTAAATATTGAAAAGGACCAGGTATGGTACTGCATACCTGCAATTCCAGCTGCTTGGGAGGCTGAAGCAGGAAGATCCAATTTCAAGACTAACTTGGTCAACTTACAAGACCTTGTCTCAATTTTTTTAAAAAAAGGTCTGGGAATGTAGCTCAGTGGTATAATACTCTTGGGTAATATCCCCAGTGCCACAAGGAAAAAAAAAGAAAGAAAAGAATCATTTAATTTTCATTTTTAATATATGACGAGTGATAAGAAATATTTTTGTATATACAGATGATAAAGAGAAAACAATCTCTTAATATTTCCTAGTGTACATAGGAAATATTTGGCAGCTCTCAAAAAACTGGTTTCCTAGTTATCACTATTAATCCTTTTTTTTTTTTTTCGTTACTGGGGATTTAACCCAGGGGTGCTTTGCAACTGAGCTACAATCTAGTTTTTAGTATTTTTTATTTTGAGACAGTCTCACTAAGTTACTTAGGGCCTAAGTTACTGGGGCTGGCCTCAACTTGAGATACTTCTCTCTCAGTATCCTGAGTAACTGGGTGTACATGTGTGTGCCTCTGAGCTTGGTTTTCTCACTATCATTGCATCATACCATGTTCCCCCTTACATGATTGCCATATAGGAAGGTAGATCAGGATACTTTGACTTTTTTCCTGCACATGATTATGGTTATTTCTGCTTTCCAAAATTTATTAATTGATTAGTTTTTAGCCGTTTTACTCTCATTATTTTGGGAGTGTAGAGACATCATATAGTTTCAGATTCTTGCTTTATCTCTTAATTGCAACAGTGATAATAATGATTAATTATTGAATGGTTATTTTCTGTAATCCTCACAGTTATGTGGCCAGATAAGTGACCTGTCTCCATTTTATAGGTGAGGGTTCAAAGACCCCAGGATATAAGGCCAGGTTTTTATAATGTACAACTTAACGTTATTGTGCTGGCATTTATGTTTTTAGTTTTTTATTTTCAGTTGTACAGATTAATTGGATTTACTGTGTCAATTCCATACATGCGTACATTGTGAATTTGAATCCAGTTGTATGATATGAAAGACCTTTTTTTATATGCCCTTTTAAAAATATTTGCAGCTTTGTGTGTATGTGTACATGTGCATGTGAATTTATATTTAAATTGGATGTATGTGTGCATATTTATGCTTTTTAAAATAAAAGATGATAAAAAAGCTGGTTTATTTCCCCCTATATCATTTTAGTACCTAGTACTTTTAAAGGAACTTCCTGGAGAAGAACATCCTTTGTCAATGGAAGATGTTGTTGATCTTCTGAAGCCACTATCGTAAGAAATTAAAACCACATTACGTCCACCTTAAATTTATCAACTGATTTATCAGCTGATGGGTTCTACTAAGCTTGTAAAACTTAATTCTTTTTTCTTTCACAGCAATGTGTGTTCTTTGCATCGTCGTGACCAAGATGTTTGTAAAACAATTTTAAACCATGTCCTTCCTATAGTGACAAACCTCGGTCAAGGCAATATGGACAGTGAGCATACAAGGGATGCTCAAGGACAGTTCCTTACAGTGATTGGAGCATTTTGGTAGGTATAATCTGTTTGGTAGATTTGTTAATTTTCTTTTGCTTCCTCTGGATACAGATTCAAACTTTGCATTCCACATTAGTGTTTTCTTCTGATTCTCTGTGTGATTATGTGCATCTTTTAACAATAAAATAATGTAATTTATGTTTACCCTTATTTGCTTGAAGAACTTAATTTTTTCTTCATAGAACTTGACTTTCCAACTATTGAGTGTATTTCTCTGCTCATTTGGAGTCATTTAAAATCTGACATGTTTGGTGAATTAAAAAAATTCAGTAAGTTTAAATGAATTGTTCATTGTCCCAGAATGTACCAATTGGCCTTGTTGCTGGTATTTCATGCATATTGTAATGGTGTGAAATAACACTATGATGCTTATAGAAGAGCACATATATATAACTTAGCACCCTCACCCTCAGACTATTTGATAAGGACTTCCTAATTATTGTAGAATGTGGTTTTGAAATCTCTGATATAAGAACCCAAAATGACATTTTTAAAAATGTCCTTTCATTAGTAAGTTTTTAATGTGGTAACTCAACTATGATAGCTCCAAATAGAGGCATAATTGTATAAGACAAACAATATACATTGAAATGAATTCATTTTCAAACTGATTTCTTTTAGCTGGAATTTTGGGGAAGGCAAATACTTTGGCATGTTCCGTAAATGATAATTAAGTAGCACAGAAAGAAATTTTGGAAGTAACCTATAATAACCTTAATATCTAGTGATTTTTGTGACTGCTTTTATTGGAATGATTATTTGACATGGAAAATTTTTACTTGATTTTAGGCATCTAACAAAAGAAAAGAAGTGCATATTCTCTGTAAGGATGGCACTTGTGAAGTGCCTTAAAACTCTGCTCGAGGTGAGTTATTTCATATGATTAAGATCATCATTAAAATTTTAAGTCAGACTTCAATTCTGTTAGTGATTTTTCTTTTTAAAGTTTCATATTTAACCTCAGTTTCTCTTTTCCCATTTGACTAGGCTGATCCTTATTCAAAATGGGCTATTCTTAATGTAATGGGAAAAGACTTCCCTGTAAATGAAGTATTTCCACAATTTCTTGCTGATGATCATCACCAAGTTCGCATGTTGGCCGCAGAGTCAATTAATAGGTAATGGTTAGATTTTCCTGAAATGTTTTGAACGCTGTAGATAGCAGTGCAATTTCTGGCACAGTCACAACTACTAGTTGTGATATTAACAGCAAGTAACAGCTATGCGTGGTGGCACACGCCTGTAATCCCAGTGACTCGGGAGGCCGAGACAGGAAGATCTCAGATTTAAAGCCAGCCTCAGCAATAGTGAGGTGCTAAGCAACTGAGACCCCATCTCTAAATAAAATAAATACAAAATAGGGCTGGGATGTGTTTTAGTGGTTGAGGGCTCCTGAGTTCAGTCCCCAGTATCCCTCCCCACCCAAAAAAATATATATATTTGTTTATTTATAAATGAAATTTAAAATATATATATATATTAATATACTGTATGCCTAGCATTTATATTTTCTCTTAAATGCTGTAGAGAAAATACTGACAGTTCGATCACTTCGATGCTATTATTTTCTCTAATTTAAAAATGAAAACTCTGGCTCAGAGAAGTAAAGTAGCTTGCTAACATAGATAAGCCATTGATTTGTGTTAAGTGTACACTACCACTTATGAGAAGTGTAGAAAGTCTGTATGTTACCAAGATTTTATGTGAATTTATAAAATGATAGCATATTTCACATGGTTCTAATCACAGTTATACTTTTGTGGGGGTGTACATATGGTTTGGCACTGGAATTATTCTGTTGCAGGGATCTGTTATGTTTCGTTATGGGGCACAACTTAAGAAAAATGGATCACCACTGAGAAGTCCAAATTTGAGAATCTTTATTAAGCCGGCCAGCTGACTGTCTCACACAATGCCCCAAAAAATGGCTATTGGGAGAACAGCCATGACCACAGGGTTGTAGGGATTCTTATACCAAAAATCACATTAATCATAAGTGTCTGTTGCTATGATTCGAAATTACACATTAACATCATGAAATCATCAACAGAGGGGGAAGTGGGTCAAAATGACCCTTACCTAGGTACAAACTAAAGAATGGTTACTAACATCCACACAATCACTGTTCACATGGTACATTGTTTAGGAGCAATAGGAATCAAAAGAGAGCAATTCTTTACTACATAGGAGTTGCCATTGTATATTATTAAACATGTCACACCAAGTAACTGATGATGGGCACAGAAGCGGGGTGTTCCCATGGGAGAAGCTTATTTCCTACATAACATGGAGTCTCAGAGCAAAATGGAGTTTGTTTAGTCATTTCCCTTATAGTCTGGCCTATGACATTCTCATGGAGTCAGATCTGTCAGCCCATTAGTTTGAGTACTTGAATAAACAAATATTAATTTCCTAAGCACTGCATGTGATTTTAAAACTCTAAATTGCAACATACCTATAAATCCCCGCAAGCTGCACTCCGTATAAAGAAAGCACTTTCCTGCTTTATTTTTCTCTATAACATATGTCAACACTTGAAGTAATATTTTAATACATTTCCCTATTCTACTAGAATATAAACTCCTTGAAGGCATTGGTTTTTGTCTGTTCTGTTCATTGCTGTACCTTTAGCATGTAAAACAATATCTGGCATGTTGTAAGTATTTGGTAACTATTGGTAAAATAAGTGAAATTATTTGAAAAAGAAATGACATGCTACTTTAGTTAAATCAAGCCAAAGTCATTTGAGTTATTTAACTATTCAGAAGTGACCAATAATTGAAGATTACCCTAAGGACATTGCCATAGCAATCACATAAGTCTTAAAAGTAAGGTATCCAGGATCTGAATGTGCTGACAATACTGTTTCCATCAACCAGATTTTGTGTCTAATTCCTCAGTTTTGGACTCTTTAGTAAGACAGTAGAGTATTATAAGGATTGCTAGTGAATGTGTATAGTAGTTAAAATCCTTACTGAATTTTTGGGTAAAAATAGAAAACTTTATGTATTGAAGTTAAAGGTCTGGAGTTACATAGAAGCATAAGTTAAATGTAATGTAGCAGTATAGTGGTGGCATAGAAAACAAAAATCTCTTAAGATTAAAAAGTAGAAATTCAATAATGATATGAAAGAAATATTTGTTGATTTTGAGTTTTTCACTTGTTAGATATTTAATGTTGGGCTCTTTTGAGAGAGGATAGAGAAACTAGAGGAATCAAAAATAACAAAAATTACTAAAATGTGTAAAGGACAAAATTGATTAAAAAGTTGTCGTAAGGGCTGGGATTGTGGCTCAGTGGTAGTGTGTTCGCCTAGCACTCTCGAGGCCTTGGGTTCAGTCCCCAGAACCACATTAAAAAAAAAATAAATAAATAAATGTGTCCACCTACAACTAAAAAAATATTAAAAAAAAAAAAAGTTGTCGTAAACATGTGGATGTTTGCTTAAGGCACTAATCAACTTTTCTCCATCATACAAAGTGAAATTTAAATGAATCATCAAGGCATTAGGTTACCCACTTTCAGGATCATTAAACATTAGAGTAGGTTGACAAGGAGTCTGTAGACTCTTCTGATGTTTGACAAGAGAACAGTTATCTTCTCTGGCAGTTTGAGTTCAGTGTTGTTCAAATTTGGGCAGTAGTTAAAAGATATTTTGGTACCTTCTTCACTTATAAGGAGACAAGGGATTATGTATTAGGGTTTTAATACTAAGCAGATGATGGAACCTGTCAAAATGAACTAAATTTAACCTTTTTTTTTTTTTTTTTTTTGGTATCCAGAATTGAACCTAGGAGTACTTAACCACTGAGCAACGTGCCCAGCCCTTTTTATATTTTATTTAGAGACAGGGTCTCACTGAGTTGCTTGGGGCCTTACTAAGTTGTTGAGGCTAGCTTTGAACTCTAGATCCCCCTGGTTCCTCAGATTTAATCTTAAAGAAAGTACTAGTATGTATATATTACAGAGTGGTTTGTTTTTATTTTATAATATGCTTTGAAAAGTAGGGTTTGAAATTTTAAGAATTGTTTCAGTTTTGCTTTTTTTTTTTTAAGATTATTTCAGGATATGAAGGGAGGAGATTGTTCCAGGTTATTGAAAGCACTTCCATTCAAGATTCAGCAAACAGCTTTTGAAAATGCATATTTAAAAGCTCAAGAAGGACTGAGAGAAGTGGTAATTTTAGTAATATGTTTACTTTTATCATGTGCTTTCTATAAATATCCTATATATTCCTTTCAAAAGCTTGACACAAGACAGTTTATGTCCAGTCATTTACAATGTAAAGCTCATCTAAGACTACTGTGATTTGAATGAAATTACTTTATTTATAGGTCATACTGGATCAAATAATTATTATTTCTTTTGTAAGCTGAAGCTTATCTTTAGGGTGTTTGTGGGGAAAAACAAAATTTAACTTAATGGGAGTTTAAGTGACTTTCTTTTTTTTCTATTTAAGAAATTCTTTTGTATAAGATCTGGTTTAGAACCAATTAAGAGACTATGTGACCATAAAGGTAGAAAGATTCTAACACAAAATCAAAATTAGCTTGTTTTTTAGTGAAATGTTTGATTTTCACATTTCTCTGTAGAATATTTTTTTTTTTTTTTTTTTTTAGATGTTGATGGAAGTTTATTTTATTCATTTATTTGTATGTGGTGCTGAGAATCAAACCTAGTGCCTCACACATGCTAGGCAAGTGTTCTGCCACTGAGCCACAACCCCAGCCCCAAATATTTTTTCTTAAAATGGTAAAAATTAATGATCATATTTATTTATTTTTGCCCTGATTTGTTTCTGAAAATGACTTGAGCTGGTTAATTAAATGACTGTCAAATTTGTGATAATAGGAAACTGAAATGGACATTTGAATCAAACAATATGAATTGAGAAAAGAATTTCAGTAGATTGGAAACATGAGTGTAAATAGTGTAAAATTAAATAGAGATAACATACTGTACATTTTAAATTAGTTCATCATCAGGAAAATATTGATCTGATAGTTCATTTATAAGAAGACCTGAACTAGAAGTATAACTCAGTGGTAGAATGCTTGCCTGTCATGTGCGAGACCCCCAGTTTGATTCCCCAGCAAACTAGGTTTTAGAAAAAAAAAAAAAACTAGAATTTTTTAAATTGGCACATACTAATTATACAAAATAGTGGTTTAATTTTGGCATATTTGCACATGTATGTATATAACATTAATTTCACTTCCCAGTATTTTCCCTGCCCACCCCCATTTTCTTCCTCTACGTTAATAGACCTAAGAAGTTTTACATCTGAAGATCACAATATGAATCAGCATTGTGATAGATATTTTTAAAAAACCCAAATTCTCTTATACTTTATTAATAAAAGCATATTGTCTTGAACATAGTTTATGAAAGAACTTAGATCTGTGCTTTTGAAAGGAATGCTAAAATTTTGAGTTTTGTTCTGACTGAAAATAATTTTTTTTTTTTTTCCCAAATCCTGGCTCCTTGTGCATGCTAGATGGGCAAGCACTCTACTACTGAGGTACCTGCAACCCTAAAAAGAGATTTTTAACAAGGATTTTAGGGAGTATATAGATTTGTGTCTTACAAGGAATAAATGGAAGAATGAATTTAGTGGAAAGTTCATAGCTATTCTTAAATATATCAGTGATTGCTATTTAGTAGAGGAATTAGATTCTTAGTTTCTCTTATGTCAAAAACAGAACTAAGATCAGCAGATTTTCTAAATATGAAGAGAAATTTGTATCAGATATAACCAGTAAAAAAAAAAAAAAAAGAGAAGCCTGTTAAGATTTTTAAAGTAATTGATAATTAAATTAAAAGCATAGATCATTCCATCTAGTTGCATGATTTTATTGTTCCCTTTGATAATATAGATGGCAGTATTTTTAAAAGTACAAAGTGCTATATATTAAGGTATTAGAAAAATAAAAATCAACCTAGGAGTTAAACTTGGTAGTTGAAAAGAAGCTTCTAATGACTCTCACCTTCTTTTTGCCATTTTAAAAAAATTACTTTATACCTCCATAAAGTTTTTTTCTTTTGCTGATTCTTTCCATAGGAGCTTAGGAAGAAATAACAGAATGAATCAAACAACATTGCCCTATGTAAATTTATGATTTTTAATTAAAAAATGGAAAAAAAAAAAAAAAAAGAGCTTAGGAAGAACAGTCTTCCTTACTGTGGAGAACATATTTTCTCAAATCTCTGCTGTCACCCTATCACTACAGAACTTAAAATTCACAAGCTACTTAGATGTTGTCATGGAGTACTTTGCTTTTAGCTTGATTGATTCATTTTTAATGTTTAAATATTTATAATAGTGTCTTTATGATTCTTTGGCAGTCCCATAGTGCTGAGAACCCTGAACTTTTGGATGAGATTTATAATAGAAAATCTGTTTTACTGATGATGATAGCTGTGGTTTTATACTGTAGCCCTGTCTGTGAAAAACAGGCTTTGTTTGCCCTTTGCAAATCTGTGAAAGAGAATGGATTAGAACCTCACCTTGTGAAAAAGGTATGTATGTCTGGATATTTTTATTGTACTCTTCTTTGGATAATTTTTTTGTTACTTTCTGTGGTGCTAGGGATCAAACCTATGATCTTACATGTTGGGCATGTGCTCTACCATTGAGCTGCATTCCCATCCCCTCAGATAACCTTAAATTAAAAAAGCTAAAACTAGATTTTTAGTTTTTTATTTTATTTTTTAAAAATATTTTTAGTTGTGGATGGACACAATACCTTTATTTTGTTTAGTAGTTTTTTTATATGGTGCTGGGGATCAAACCCAGTGCTTCACGCATACTAGCAAGAGCTGTACCATGGAGCCACAACCCCAGCCCAAAACTGGATTTTTAAAGTGGCACTTTTAATTAAAGGTTGGAAACAATTTTATTTTTTCGGTTGGGAATATTAGAAAGCAGTTTACTAACTTTTAAAATGGTATATTCATTTGTATGCAGTGTGATTTCTTACACTTCTGAATCAGAAAGGGTCACTGCAAGACTAGGGCCTCTGAGGTAGCATTTATTGAGGGAAATACATGGAGACAAGAGCAGTATCCATTGTTTTTTCCTGGTAGATTCTGGGGTAACACATTAGGATCTAACAAGGCCAGAACACTGGGGTTTTAGGTTACAAGATTAGGAAAAGAGGACTGGGTCCAAACCTTGTAGTCATATCAGCTCAGTGTTAAAGAATGTGGCTCCCCTCCCTGTTCCACTACCTCAGAATGTTTTGGCAGTTCTCATCCTTCCTGTTGGAGATTTTTTATTTGATGAATATGGACTGATATACAATTTCTCATTCTATCACCATGATTTCCATGGAGTTTTATGGTAGACTCTCCTATAGGTAATTAATCTTGGATGAGTTAACCTTTTACCTCTCAGTATTAAGTTCTTTTTTTAAGTATTCCATTATGCTTTACAGTTATTATAAGTGGTATATAATGTTTAGATTTTTGAAAATTTGGGTTTAAGACTGAGAATAATTTTACCTTACAACTTCCTTTGATATATAGTCAGATGTTGGAAACTAATATTTTTATATTTTTATTTATTTAACATTTATTAAGGGTTTGCTGTGTGCCAGATACTATGGCAATTGTATTAAATACATTTTATTTTTTAGTATCCCTCTCATTGACAAGGAAATAAAGATACAGAGAAATTGAATGCATGAGTCAGAATACTATAAATATTGTTAACAAAGATTTAAATGATTTATTTTCATTTTCTAAAAGGATCTTTTTTTTTTTTCTTTTTGTGTTTGTATAGGTTTTGGAGAAAATTTCTGAAACTTTTGGATATAGAAATTTAGAAGACTTCATGGCTTCTCATTTAGATTACCTGGTTTGGGAATGGCTAAATCTTCAAGATACCAAATACAGCTTATCTTCTTTTCCTTTCATTTTATTAAACTACTCAATGTTGAAGATTTCTATAGGTAGGTTGATGCATGGCATATAAGAATTATGTTTAAAATGAAGTAACAGGGTTTGGCAGTTCCCCCATCCTCCACTTCCTATAGATCCGTAGACATGTGTATGAGGTTGCATAATTGAAAATTGAGTGAGTTTATTTGCAAAAGTACTGAAGGCTGTCCCTGGATTTAGAATCTAGTTCTATCTGTGTCAGTAGCGGTGTAACTTTGAGCAAGCTGTGTAAATACCCTCTGCACATTGTTTTTGGTTTTGTTTTTTTTTTTTTAATCTTTAAAGAAGTTACAGAAAGAAACCTTAGAAGTCCTTTTCAACTTTTTACTTGTTAATATTGCATTTGGGAAAAAGATCAAAGATAAATTATTAGTGACTGATTATTTCAGCCTTGATTTCTTTTCTGTTGCTTGACAATAGAGTATTTAATTATCATATCTATTAGATTTAGAAGTTTAATGTGAAAGAATTCATTTTGCTACTTCTGGCTCTAAAACAGAAAATTTTGAAAATGAAGTTTGAAAAAACTGAAAAATAATATTTAGGTATCAGGGTTATGGAACAGCATCTCTTATCTATTTGTTGAACATGCTCTGTGCTAGGGATTTTGTGAGGTCCCTAATAGAGCTTTTTGAATGTAGACGTTGCCTTTAAGAAGGATCTTCAGACAGTACTAAATTTAGTGGCCCTTTCATTTCTTTTGGCAATAACAGTATTTTACATTTGTTCTTTAAATTTATAAATTGCTTTCACATATCATTTTTATAAATTTATATTAAGTTGATTATATATAAGAAATATATATATAAAGTCCCACTTTTTTAATCACAGTTTTAGGGTGGTAATAGGCTAAGCTATTTTTTTTTATATGATTTTATAATTTACTTAACTTTATTTCTCCTTTTATAAAATTAAAGTAGGAATGCTTAATGATCTAAAGTCATGCCTAATGCTGCATGTATTAAAAACACTTTATTATTTCAAGGACTGTGTTGTAAATTTTACTTTGAAAAGATATATAACCTATATTTAAAATTTTATGTTTTTAGATCTTGTTATAAGATTTTGATTCCACATCTGGTAATTAGAAGTCATTTTGATGAGGTTAAGTCCATTGCTAATCAGATTCAAGAGGATTGGAAAAGTCTTCTAATAGACTGCTTCCCAAAGATTCTTGTAAATATTCTTCCTTATTTTGCCTGTGATGATGTAGGAGACAGTAGAATGGCACAGCAAAGAGAGAATGCTACCATAGTCTATAATATGCTTAAAGGTGAAAACCTATTGGGAAAACAGGTATGTCTTCAAGTTTTACCTACCTTTTTTCCTTAAATGATCTCAGATGGAAACTTTAAAATTTAAGGCTATTTACTTATTCATTATTTATACAGTTAAATTTAGCTTATCATCACTATTTAGCTGACTCAGGAATTTTTTGTTTTGTTGTTTGGTGTTCTCTCCATTTGATTAGACTTTAAATAAGTTAAAAATGTTTTTAATCAGAAATAACTAGAAAAAGAAAACCAGATTTTTAATAAGAAAAAATTATTTGATTGCTTTTGCCTTTCAAAAACTTAATTGAGAGTAATGCATGTTGATAAATTCAAGTAATCTTGAACAGTGTATAGAAAATCTTGAGTCCATCTTCAGTCTAAAGTTTATTTACTTTTAAAGGAAAAGTACCATCCCAAGTTTCATATTCTGCTTTTTATTTTTTCCTGACACTTTTACCTTCTAACATACTATATTCTTTTTTGAGTGGGGGGTTATTGGGAATTGAACTCAGGGGCACTCAACCACTGACCACATCCCCAGCCCTATTTTGTATTTTATTTAGAGACAGGGTCTCACTGAGCTGCTTAGTGCCTCACTTTTGCTGAGGTTAGCATTGAACTTGCGATCCTCCTTTCTCAGCCTCCCAAGCCGCTAAAATTACGGGCATGTGCCACCGTGCCCAGCAATACTTTTGAATATGTTCATTGTTGATTTTCAGTCTTCTCCACTGTAATGTAAACACTATGATGGTAGCATTTGTCTTTTTTTTTTTTTTTTTTTTTATCTGATGGTAAGCAAAAGAGAATTGGAACAGAATACCAGCACTTCAGAGGTTATGTAATTTGGGAAAGATACATGTAATTTGGGAGAAATACTCTGCCTCTATCCCCTTCTGCTCAGTCTTCCAGCTTATACTTCTGAGTATCCCTAGTTCTACTTTTTTTTTAAATGTAGTCAAACCAGAGTAGGTTTAGGGGGGAAAAGCATTTACCTTAAACCCTGATTGAAAACACCAATGGGAAAAAACCCAAAATTAAAAAACAATTTATTAGCATTCTTGGTTAAAGACATAAGTTAAATTTTTGCTAATCTCAGTTTTTAACATTAAATTAATATATACACTTTAAAATTTTTTGAGGTATGTTATATTAAAACATTAACTTTTTTTAAGGTAAAAAAGGTTTGGTCAGCCCTTATCTTTTCATTCATTAATTTAAGGTGTAACATAACAGACTTACCTTTTGTTTTTTTTGGTACTGGGGCTTGAACCAAGAGGTGCTCTAATATAAAGAAATATTCCCAGTTCTTTTTTTTATTTTTGAGAGTTTCTTGCTAAGTTGCCTGGGATGATCTTGAACTTGGTGATCCTCTTATTTAGCCTTCCAGGTAGCTGGAATTACAGGTGTGTGCCACCATGCCCAGCTTTAGTCTACTATTAATGAAAAGGAATATAGGTAGCAGGTAGCCTCAGAATTTGGAATATCACCTGTGTAGAATTCTGGGGATAAGTCATTTGGGGCACAAAGTTGGCATTATTTCTAGTCCTGGAGAATTCTTCCCAGTAAAGCTCTATGAGTTCCCGTATAAATCAAGAGTAAAATGCAGATTGAGGTGCAGTATACATCAGTAGGGAATTTGGTAGAACTACCAGTCTGAGGAATTTAATGGTATATCCAAAGTCTTAGTCAGTTGAAATAATTCTTCAAAATTACATAATTAAATTAAGAAGGCTTGCTTTGGTAGAATTTCCCTAGTTTTTCTCTTTTCAGATTGGCTGAATAGAAGAAAAAGATAGAGTTAGCTATATGTCTTAATAATGTAAGCCCTTTGTGTTACATTAAAGGTTACAGATACAAAAATATTAAATGTATTTTAATTTTGTGTCCTTGCAGATTGATCATTTATTCATTAGTCACTTACCAGAGATTGTGGTGGAGTTATTGATGTCATTACATGAAACAGCAGATTCTGGTGCCAGCCAGAGCACTGGAACCTGTGACTTTTCAGGGTATGTACATTTTAAACTTAGAGAACTAACCACAACTTCGCAAATTCTTTAGGAACTTTTATTGATTGACAAATTTTTTTTAAAAAATGGTCATCTTCAATCTGAAGTGATTACCTATCAACTTTTATACCATAGTCTCCCCACACTTATTTCTCTTTCTAGTTGAACTGTTTGGTGGCAAATTCAATAAACTTGTTCTTCTCAATCTTTTTGTAATATTTGAGCATTATGCCATCTGTTATGTTTTGAAATTTTTTTATCCATAGGCTTCCTGATTCTTTTCTTATCATTAATAACTTTTTAGAGCACCTTTTCTGTATCATGCTCCTTAAATGTCAGAATCATACTCCTTAGTGCACAGTTTAATTTGGATATGACCCCATTTGGTTGCATTTGAATGTTATTTTCCTGGCCTGACTGGAAGCTACTTTAAAATACCCTTTACTGTGTGGTGGCACCACCTCCCCAGCATCTTGGGAGGCCAAGGCAGGAGAATCACAAATTTAAAGCCTGCCTTAGAAACCTAGTGAAGCTCTAAGCAACTTATTGAGACCCTTTCTCAGAATAAAAATTTAGTGGTTAACCCTGGGTTCAATCCTTAGTACCAAAAAAAGAAAATATCTTTACTTTTTTATATGCTCTACCATGCTAAACATATAAAATAGTAATTGTGTTGGTTAATGTGAAAAATCAAACACCTGATAAAATCAGCTTAGGGGGAAGAGAAGGCTCATGGTTTTTGAGATTTCAGTCTGTTTTGGCCTGGCTCCATTGCTTTTGGCCTAAAGCAAACAGATCATCCTGGTGGAAAGGCATAGCAGAGAAAAACTGCTCAGCTCATGACAGCCAGAAAGCAGAGAGAGGAGTGGGGAAAGGGGGAAATGATGCTAGAGGGGAGAGGAAGGAGGCTAAGGCACATACTTAAGGATCCACTCCTTCAGCTCAGTATACCTCCTTCAGTTTTGTTTTTTTTTTTTTAATTTTAATTAAAAATCATAAATTTACATAGGGCAATGTTGTTTGATTCATTTTGTTATTTTTCCCTTCCCCCCTCCCCTCCCACCCCTCTTTTCCCTCTATACATTCCTTTCTTCCTCATTCTTACCACCCTCCTTATCCCTAACCCTAAACCTAACCCTAACCCTAACACTAACCCCTCCTACCCCCCCCCCATATGTCCTCATCCGCTTATCAGCGAGATCATTCGTCCTTTAGCTTTTTGAGATTGGCTTATCTCACTTAGCATGATATCCTCCAATTTCATCCATTTGCCTGCGAATGCCATAATTTTGTCATTCCTCATGGCGGACTAATATTCCATTGTATATATATGCCACAGTTTCTTTATCCATTCATCAACTGAAGGGCATCTGGGTTGGTTCCACAATCTGGCTATAGTGAATTGAGCAGCTATGAACATTGATGTGGCTGTATCTCTGTAGTATGCTGATTTTAAGTCCTTTGGGTATAGGCCAAGGAGTGGGATAGCTGGGTCAAATGGTGGTTCCATTCCAAGCTTTCTGAGGAATCTCTATACTGCTTTCCAGAGTGGCTGCACTAGTTTGCAACCCCACCAGCAATGTATGAGTGTACCTTTTTCCCCACATCCTCGCCAACACCTATTGTTGCTTATGTTCTTGATAATTGCCATTCTAATTGGGGTGAGATGAAATCTTAGGGTAGTTTTGATTTGCATTTCTCTTATTACTAGAGATGTTGAACATTTTTTCATATATCTGTTGATTGCTTGTACATCTTCTGTGAAGTGTCTGTTCATTTCCTTAGCTCATTTGTTGATTGGATTATTTTTTCTTGGTGTAGAGTTTTTTGAGTTTTTATAGATTCGGGATATTAGCGCTCTATCTGAAGTATGAGTGGCAAAGATATTCTCCCACTCTGTAGGCTCTCTTTTCACATTACTGATAGTTTCCTTTGCTGAGAGAAAGCTTTTTAGTTTGAATCTATCCCAGTTATTGATTCTTGCTTTTATTTCTTGGGCTATGGGAGTCCTGTTAAGGAAGTCTGATCCTAAGCCAACAAGTTGAAGATTTGGTCCTACTTTTTCTTCTATAAGATGCAGGGTCTCTGGTCTGATTCCGAGGTCCTTGATCCATTGTGAGTTGAGTTTTGTGCAGGGTGAGAGATAGGGATTTAATTTCATTCTGTTGCATATGGTTTTCCAGTTTTCCCAGCACCATTTGTTGAAGAGGCTATCTTTTCTCCATTGCCTATTTTTGGCCCCTTTGTCTAGTATGAGAAAATTGTATTTATTTGGGTTTGTGTCCATGTTCTCTATTCTGTACCATTGATCTACCTGTCTATTTTGGTACCAATACCATGCCGTTTTTGTTACTATTGCTTTGTAATAGGGTTGAAGATCTGGTATTGCGATACCCCCTGCTTCGCTCTTTCCACTGAGGATTGCTTTAGCTATTTTGGGTTTCTTATTCTTCCAGACGAATTGCATAATTGCTTGCTCTATTTCTGTAAGGTACATCATTGGGATTTTAATCGGAATTGCATTGAATCTATATAGCACTTTTGGTAGTATGGCCATTTTGACAATATTAATTCTTCCTATCCATGAACATGGGAGATCTTTCCATCTTCTAAGGTTTTCTTTAATTTCTTTCTTTAGTGTTCTGTAGTTCTCATTGTAGAGGTCTTTCACCTCTTTTGTGAGACTGATTCCCAAGTATTTTATTTTTTTTGATGCTATTGTGAATGGGGTAGTTTTCCTAATTTCTCTTTCTGAAGATTCATCACTTATGTATAAAAATGCATTGGATTTATGAGCATTGATCTTGTAACCTGCTACTTTACTGAATTCACTTATGAGTTCTAAGAGTTTTCTGGTGGAATTTCCAGGTTCCTCTAAATATATAATCATGTCATCAGCGAACAGGGATAGTTTGAGTTCCTCTTTTCCAATTCGTATCCCTTTAATTTCTTTGGTTTGTCTAATTGCTCTGGCTAGAGTCTCAAGAACAATGTTGAACGAAATTGAAACAAAAGAAACAATCGGAAAAATTAACAAAATAAATAGTTAGTTCTTTGAAAAAATAAACAAAATTGATGAACCCTTAGCCACGCTAACAAAGAGAAAAAGGGAGAAAACTCAAATTACTAAAATTCGGAATGAACAAGGAAATATCACAACAGACGCTAGTGAAATACAAAACATAATTAGAAGCTATTTTGAAAATCTATACTCCAACAAAACAGAAAACCTCGAAGACATCAACAAGTTTCTAGAGACATGAATTACCTAAACTGAATGAGGAAGACATACACAACTTAAATAAATCAATTTCAAGCAGTGAAATAGAAGAGGTCATCAAAAGCCTACCAACAAAGAAAAGTCCGGGGCCAGGTGGGTTCTCAGCCAAGTTCTACAAAACCTTTAAAGAAGAGCTCATTCCAATACTTCTCAAAGTATTCCATAAAATAGAAGAGGAGGGAACCCTCCCAAACTCATTCTATGAAGCCAATTTCACCCTGATACCTAAACCAGACAGAGATACATCGAGGAAAGAAAACTTCAGACCAATATCCTTAATGAACATCGACGCAAAAATTCTCAACAAAAGTTTAGGAAATCGCATACAAAAATATATTAAAAAGATAGTGCACCACGATCAAGTGGGTTTTATCTCAGGGATGCAAGGTTGGTTCAACATCCGGAAATCAATAAATGTCATTCACCATATCAACAGACTAAAAGTCAAGAATCACATGATTATTTCAATAGATGCAGAAAAAGCATTCGATAAAATACAGCATCCCTTCATGCTCAAAACACTAGAGAAAATTGGGGTAGTGGGATCATTCCTTAACATTGTGAAGGCCATCTACGCTAAGCCCATGGCCAATATCATTCTAAATAGTGAAAAACTGAAAGCATTCCCCCTAAAAACTGGAACAAGGCAGGGATGCCCTCTTTCACCTCCTTCAGTTTTTACCACTTCCCAATAATGCCATCAAATTATTAATAAACTAATGGCATCAGAGCCCTCATGATACAATTATTTCCCAAAAGTCCCATCTCTGAACAGTGTTGCATTGGGGACTAATTCTTCAACCCATGAGCCTTTGGGGAACATTCTGGATCCAAATCATAACAGTAATAATATCAAGCAGAGTACTTTGACATATGTAATTTCATTCTGATTAGCTGCCAATCTATTAGATTGCCTTAGCTTAAAATACCATTGCTTTTATAATACTAGTAGAAGTTTAACTCAAACCTGAAGTGAGGTAATATTAAGGCTCATTTGTGGAGCTGCCAATTAACTATATGAAAGATTAGCAATTGATTTTAAGCAAATAATCTAAGATTAAGTCCCAGGGTGAAATGTATTTAGATATTCTGATATTTATGA
Source organism: Sciurus vulgaris (assembly GCF_902686455.1). Lineage (NCBI taxonomy): Eukaryota > Metazoa > Chordata > Mammalia > Rodentia > Sciuridae > Sciurus > Sciurus vulgaris. The sequence goes on from NC_136472.1 coordinate 103,900,335, forward strand.
ACTATGTCATTATTTATTTTGTTAAAAGTATAAAAAAAATAAAAAAATATAAAAAAATTTAATAAAAGTATTGTTTTTTTAATAGAAGAGTAGTTTTAAAATTTGGGGGTTCTGCTGGTCATGATGGCATATGCCTGCAATCCCAGCATCTTGGGAGATTGAGACAGGAAGATCAGGAGTTTAAAGCCAGCCTCAGCAACGTATCCTGTCACTAAATAAAACACAAAAAAACTTAGTATGTGTCTTAGTGGTTAAGTGCCCCTGGGTTCAATCCATGCCCACCCCCCGCCTCCCAAAAAATTAGGGTGTTCCTACCTAAATTTTCATTGGGAAGTTTAATGCTCTATGAACAAAACCTATTTTTTTCTTGATAGTATGAAAATGATGACTGCATTTTTTTCCTATAACTATTTTTTAGGGATTTGGATCCTGCTCCTAATCCACCTTATTTTCCATCACATGTGATTAAAGCAACATTTGCTTATATTAGCAATTGTCATAAAACCAAGTTTAAGAGCATTTTAGAAATTCTTTCCAGAAATCCCGTAAGTATACATTTCTACCCTTGGTGAGAAAATTTCTTTTTCAGTAGAAAATCTATGTAAGTGTATCTTGAAGAAAGGAAAGTAAGCAAATGAAATATTTTTTTTATAACTTGAAAAGAAAAATCATTTGTAAAATTTATAATTGATGTATTTGTTAGCATTAGCTAAAATATGTTACATGTGAGGCTGGAATTTTGTGACACTTAAGGGAACATTTTTTTATCAGAATGAGCTGTAATTTACTCTGAAACCTAAATAAATTGGCAGTAGCTTTCTTCTGTGTTAAGATAGTAATTGTCTTAATGCACTGTTTTGCGTTTACTGTCAACCTAAATTTAAATTGTTATTTTAGGTACTATAATATAAAATATATGTTATAACTGAGTATATGAAATTTAAAGTTTTTAACTGTATGTTTATTTTCTAGGATTCCTTTCAGAAAATTCTTCTAGCCATATGCGAGCAAGCAGCTGAGACAAATAATGTGTATAAAAAGCACAGAGTTCTTAAGATATATCACCTGTTTGTTAGTTTATTACTAAAAGATATAAAAAGTGGCTTAGGAGGAGCTTGGGCCTTTGTTCTTCGAGATGTTATTTATACTTTGATTCACTATGTCAACAAAAGGTAAATAATATATTCACCAATATATAAGCAGTTTGTCTATCTTGTTCTTTTAATTGAAAGTTCATATGCTTCTAAGAGGTAGGTGCCAGAGTATGGTTTTCTAAATATTGCTTTTTTTATATGTATATTACAGCTACCTGTTTGTTTTGTTTTGTTTTTGTAGTGCTGGGGATTGAATCCAGGGCCTTGTGCATGTGAGGCAAGCATTCTACCAACTGAGCTATATCCCCAGCCCCAATTTTTAAATTAATTCATTAAAATTATACATATTTATGGGGTACACCATGTTTTGATACATATATACATTGTGTAATGTTGAAATCAGTAAGTATATCCAGCTGGGTGTGGTGATGCATGCCTGTAATCCCAGTGGCTCAGTAGACTGAGGCAGGAGGATCTCTTATTCAAAGCCAGCCTCACCAAAACCAAGGCACTGAGCAACTCAGTGAAACTCTGTTTCTAAATAAAATACAAGATAGGGCTGGGGATGTGGCTCAGTGGTTGAGTGCTCCTGGGTTCAATCCCTGGTACTCCCTCCCCCACAACAAAAAAAAAGAAAGTAAGCATATCCATCTCATATATTTATCATTTTTTTGTAATGAAAACATTCAAAATTCTTCTAGCTTTTAAAAATGTGTAGTATATAATTGTTATCTGTAGTTACCCTATTGTGCAATAGTGCACCAGAACTTCCACTCCTGTCTGACTGTAAGTTAGTATACATTGTTTAGCCTTTCTCCATCCATCCTTGTTCCTGTTCCCTGGGATCCACCATTCTGTTCATGTTCCTGTTCCTGTTCTTGTTCCTGTTCTCTGGGATCCACCATTCAGTTCCCAACTTATGTGAGATCAACTTATTTATAGCCCATGTGTGAGGGAGATCGTGTGGAACTTGTCTTTTCAGAGAACCCATTTTGGGCTTTGTTAGTTCTTTTAAAATATGTTTTTCTTAATTTATCTCCACTCTCATTATCTCCTTTCTTCTGTTAGTTTTGGATTTCATATGCTTCCTTTTTTTGCCATTTCATTAAGAAGTAAAGTCAGGTAATTGAATTGAGATCTTTCTGCTTTTTCAGATGGAAGTGTTTATGGTACAAATTTCCTTGTCAGTGCTACCTTTGCTGTATCTTATTATTTGTTTTTTGGTACCAAGTGTTGAACTCAGGGGCACTTGAAAACTGAGCCACAACCCCAGTCCTATTTTGTATTTTATTTAGAGGCAGCATCTCACTGAGTCGCTTAGCACCTCGCCTCATTTTTGCTAAGACTGGCTTTGAACTCTTGATCCTCCTGCCTCAGCCTCCCAAGCCCCTGGGATTACAGGTGTACACCATACCTGGTCTCATTGTTTGTTTTTTATTTTGGTGGTGCTGCTGATCTAACCCAGGACCTCACCATTGCTAGCCAAGTGCTCTACGACTGAGCTACAGACCTCTAACCTACATCTCATAATTTTTGATATGTTGTATTTTAACTTTCATCCATTTCTAAAGTTAGCACATTTAAGATAGTTATTTTGATCTCTCTCTAGTCCAGTCTCTGAGCTTCTTTAGGAACCATTTCTGTCAATGGTTATTCCTTTGAATGGGCCATACTTCCCTGTTTCTTTGCATGCCTTGTAATTTTGTTGCTGAAAACTGGCCATTTCTATTTGTAGATGATTCAGTGTGGAAATCAGTGTAGAAATCACATTTTCTTCTTTTCCAGATTTCCACTTCTTTATCTTTTTTATTGCTGGATGCTATAGCAGTTCATAACAGTAACCAACTATTTTTGCAGAATGTATTCCTTTATGTGGTTGCTGCAGGCTCTCATTCTTGGTTTGTGTTTTGATAGTGCTCCACAGAGAGTTCCTTGAAAGCTATGAACATTGTGAGTGGCTTGTACATGAGAGGGACAGAATAAAACTTTTCCTAATTGCAGTTGGAAGGGGTTGATACTCCCCTTCAACACTAGCCAACTTGCATTGAGCTGTGGGAGCACCTCCAAGTAAAAGTTTAGGGTCTTCTGTAGTCTTTTCTGAGCAAACGTCTAACCTTGGGCTTGTGTGTGGCCTTCTAAATTCTTCCTAAATTGTGGTTACTTCTGAACTTCCTGGAGAAACTCTCCCCGTTTTATATGTTTCAATAGTAATCTTTTGTTCTATCCAGCTATAGGTTATTAGTTAACTTTACAAAGTTTCAAGCAGTGCCCTCAACTTTTCAATCCTGAGGAAAGTCCCTTAAATGAAACAGCCAAACCCCTTGTATCAATCCTTTAAACAGGTCCCAGTCAGGTTAGAATAGACTTACATAGTAGTTTGCAAATAAGATCTCTTTGCTTCCTGAAGAACCACCATGAATCGATGTAAGCCATTTTCGTGACTGCTGCTGAGCAGGGAAGAGTACTGGAAAGGACAGTTAAAACCATTACAGAGATTTCCTACAGTTTTTTGGTTGCCTTTCTGATTTTGCATATTTTTTTTAAGTTTTATTTTTATTTTTAAATTTTTGATTAGTGCATTGTAGTTACACATAATCATGCATACATGGAATATATTTTGCTCTACCTCAGTTCCCAGTACTTCCTCTTTCTTTCCCTTCCTCATTTCCCGTTCCCTTTCTTCTGCTCTACTGATTTAGCATTTTCTTGATTGCTGTAAACTTTTGACTTTTTAACAGAGTTTAATGTAGTTGATTGTGATAGTTCTGCCTGCTTTTCAATGTTTCTTTTGGGTTCGGAGCTTAATATTGCATTTTCTATGTGTTACTGATGAGCCATTGAAATGTTAGATATGAGAATAACTTTTATGTCAAGCCTTATCAAAATTAGAAATGTTGACTAAAAATGATGTTTGAATGATTCTGTTTCAAAGTACTTTTCTAGAACCTGTTGTTTTTCTTTTTAGGCCTTCATATTTCATGGATGTGTCATTACGCAGCTTCTCCCTTTGTTGTGACCTATTAGGTCAGGTTTGCCAGACAGCAGTGACTTACTGTAAGGATGCTTTAGAAAAGCATCTTCATGTTATTGTTGGTACCCTTATACCCCTTGTGAATGATCAAGTGGAGGTTCAAGAACAGGTAATTTTCCAATTCATCTTCAAAAAGATATTTTGAGATATGTTGATAAATATTATTTTTACTTGGTGTAGTTAGTAATTTTAATGAAAATGTTTTTACAAAAATAGTTGGGAAGACATTATTAATCTTTGTAATCAGTTGCATAGATTGATTACTTAGATTTTGATCTAATAAATTATTGTTTAGCTTTGTTTGTTACACTGAAGTGTAGAAGTAGTCAAAACTGGGATAGTAGTTTACACCATTATGATTTTGTGTGATATATTACTTATATAAAATGTTTCACTAATATGGGGATTTTTATATGTCAGTGTCCACCTTGTACAGTCCCTTACATGTTTGTGGAGTTGTTTGAAAGCACAAAAACTAAAAAAGTTGGTATCTTACAAGTAATTAGAATATTTTATGTGAACTAGGTTAGCAAAGTTTTTATCATTTATTACAATGGATTTTGGTTGTTTTACTCTGAAATATAATTATAGATTTTTCCCTTTTAATTTTTCTTTTTAATTTTTCTTTTTAAATTATGTTTAGGTACTCAACTTGCTGAAGTATTTAGTGATAGATAACAAGGATAATGAAAACCTCTATCTCACAATTAAGCTTTTAGATCCTTTTCCTGACCATGTTGTTTTTAAGGATTTGCGTGTTACTCAGCAGAATATCAAATACAGTAGAGGACCCTTTTCACTTTTGGAGGTAATAAGAGTTCTCTCTTCTTACTATTTGGTATTAGAAAGCATACAGAGTAGTGATTCTTACAAACCTCTAATGTTCTAGTGGTAAAAATTGAAATATTTTAATTGTAAAAAGACATGTGAGATCTAGCCTCTTAAGAAATAAAAAAATGAATCTTAATGCATCTCTTTGCATTGCATTTAAAGTATAGATACCAAAGTTTCCTGGTAAAGAATGAATTGGAATATTTAAGGAATGTCATATAAAATATTCTTGATTTTAACATACACATAAACCTGTGTTTAGGACTGGGGATGTGGCTCAGTGGAAGTGTGCTTACATAGCATGTTCAAGGCCATGGGTTCAGTTCTTAGCACTGAAAATTAAAAAAAAAAAAAAAAAAAAAAAAAAAAAAACAATCTGGTCCATTAATACCTCAAAATTACCTGATCCTTTGAGGGCCAATTTTATGTTTGCATTACAGATGATATTTAGCTTTTTAAAGAGTGTTTCAATTTTTAATCTTGATAAACTTCAAAACTATATATTTTTTCTTACAAATTTTATTATAATTTTAAACTTAGTTTGTTTGATTATATAGCTACATGAAAACATTAACATGTAAAATTACCAGATTCAAGCTTTTCCCTTTGAGTGTGTTGTAACAGTCTTGAAATCTGTGTGTGTGTGTGTGTGTGTGTGTATTTATTTATGAGAATCCATTAGAATCTAAAGATTGTTAGATCTATTAGAATTTAAAGGATTAAAACATTATAGGATTTGAAGTGAAAGAGGAACTTTATTTCTACTTTGGTTTATGAGTCATTGTCTTTAAAAGGCACTTACTAATTTTTTTCTTTAATAATTAAATTTTATTCTACAAACTTATCCAGTAAGCTGTTAAAAGCATGTTACATTGTAACTAATTTTCTCTCTCAGGAAATTAACCATTTTCTCGCAGTAAGTGATTATGATGCACTTCCATTGACAAGGCTTGAAGGATTAAAGGATCTTCGAAGACAACTAGAACAACATAAAGATCAGATGATGGACCTTATGAGAGCATCTCAGGGTACTTATTTTAATGTCATGGGTTATTTCTATCTATTTCTTTTTGAAGAAATCTTTTCTAAATCTTCTTCTTTGATTGCCACAGACATGTTTTAGACCCTCGTCATTTCTCATGTAACTGTAAAACTGGTCCTAACTAATTTTCTTACGGTGAACTATTCTTATTTAATCTGTCCTCTAACAGAAGGATTGGATTTTTTTTGTTGCTTGGTTTGGTATCAGGGATTGAACTGAGGGGCTCTTAGCCACTGAAGCACATCCCCAGCCATTTTTTATTTTTTATTTTGAGACAGAGTCTCACTAAATTACTGAGGCTAGCTTTGAACTTTTGATCCTCTTGCCTCAGCCTCCCAAGCTGCAGAGATTATAGGAGTGTCCAGCTCTGAATGATTTCTTTAACCCAAATATGATCATATTATTCTACTACTTTAGAAACTTTAACAACTTCCTTCTGCCCAAAAGAAAAGTTTTATATATTTAGAGCCAAGACTACAGGGTAACATATCTCATATCGCCTTGTGCTTAAACCTACTTCAGTGAAAGAAGTGTGCCTCATTTTAAACCTTTAAGCTGTGTGTTGTATGTATACATATGCTTATACATATTTCTAGCTTTTTTTTTTTCACTTAAGAAAGCATCTATTTTTATATTACTTTGATTTGAGTTTGTTATTACAATATTACACTAAGGAGAAAATTTTCATACTTGGTTATGATTTTCATCTTACTGTGCCCATTAATTTCATATTTCTATTGTATCCTTTTTATTCTTCATACTTTTTTAAACAAATTTTTGTTTTTGACCATTTGAGCTCAAAAAGTCCTTTATTCTGAGATATGTAAAATATGAATAATGTTATATCTTGTTCTGTGTTATTTTACTGGCTAGAGTTGTGTTATGTAATAGGTGTTGGTAGCTCTTTAAATTTAAATGGATTAAAAGGAAAACACAGAATTTAGTTTTTTCATTATATTAACACATTAAGTTTTCACAAGTATATGTAGCTAGTGGGTGTCATTGAACAGCACAGATTGCAGTCATTCCCATCATTGCAGAAAGATCTGTTGGATAGTGCTGGTCTAGACTCTAAATGCTAAATGTTAAAAAACTGAGATTCCCAAGGTTCCTTTTAGCTTTAGTGTTGAATGATCCTTATGTTTCTAATTATTTGTGATTTTGCTAAGTTGATATTGACTTTTCTATATAATTTTTTGATGATGTTTTCTGTCTCTGTCTGCCAAATATTAAATCACTTCCACATAACAGTGTTTCATAAGGAAATTCAAATTCATATACTTTGTATTTTGAGCAGTTCATAATGTAAGACATTTTAAAAACTTTAAAGTTTTGTTAGGTAATTTAATATTGATGCATGTTATAATCAAGAATGTTGTGTCCATGGTCATTTAAGCAAATTTTTTTTGTATTATTCCTAGATAACCCACAAGATGGCATTGTGGTAAAGCTAGTTGTCAGCTTGTTGCAGTTATCCAAGATGGCAGTAAACCACACTGGTGAAAGAGAAGTTTTAGGTAAACTATGTATCTGAATGAATGTGAGTTTTTTATGTTCGAGTGGTCATCTTTATAATATCCTCAAAATAAGTGAAAGTTTGTCATTCGGATTATTGGAGAAAAATGAGATACCAGCCAAGATATTTTTGCATCTAATTCAGTTATCCCTAAGCAGCTGCCTGTTCATATTTTTCTTCTTTAAATATTTATATAAAATGAAAAGTTAGTGACTTACATTTGTGAATAACTGTTAATTTGAAAATGCCTTATAAATATTTAGAAAGGTTAGAAATACTTCTTTGTAAAGTTAAGTTGCAAAAAAATTGACCTGAAATATTTTTATAACTGTCCACAATTCAATATATCATTTTATATAACAAATGAGAATGAAAACTTTGAGAGCTAGGTTAAACTCACTTATTTAAAAAGCATTTAAGTTCTTTCTTACTGCCATTTGGGGAGAAATCTAACATGATAGCCAACTTTATATCTAGTATAGGTGTTTAGATTTGGTTATCATAGGATGGAAGAATCACATTTAAAGTTAGCTTGAAACTGTCATAACAGCATTGCTTCACTAATAAAAATGAGAAGAATAAGTGGTGCTTATTGATTCTTATGTCTTTCAGTATTGTCTTTCTTAATTTCTCAGTGGGAGCCTAGGATCTCTAGTATATAACCATTTTTGGTAGATTTAATTTTTTTTCTTTTTAGGTGCCAGGGATCAAACCTAAGGGCACTTAACCAGTGAGCCACATCTTCAGCATCCCCACCTTTATAAAAAATATTTTAGTTGCAGATGGACACAATACCCTTATTTTATTTATTCATTTTTATGTGTTGCTGAGGATCAAACCCCATCCCTCACACGTTCTAGCATGTGCTCTGCCACTGAGCTATAAGCCCAGCCATTGGTAGATTTTTTAAAAATTGAAGTATATCTACATATAGAAAAGTACACACCTCCTACTTAGGTAGCTTAAAGAAGTTGACAAGAGTATATCTGTGCATCTATCACCTAGACCAAGAAACATAACCTCAAGAGAACTCTAGAAGCTTCCTTTGCCCTGGGATTCTATTCCTGTCTATAGCACTGCTTCTAGGGATAAACCTAATTTGCCGTATTGGTCCTAAGAGACTTTTATGAGTAGGAAAATTATAGTGGCTTGTACACGTTACTAACATCATATTCACAGGTAAAAGACTGAAAGCTTTCCCCTAACATCAGGAACCAAACAAGATTTTTCACTTTAACCACTGCTATTCAACATTATGCCGAAAGTTCTAACTGAAGCAGTTAGACAAGGAAAATAAATTTGAAGCATCCAAATTGGAAAGGAAAACTTTATAGATATTTGATCCTATGTGTAAAAAATCCCAAAGAATCCAATAGAAAGCTACTATGGAGCTTATAAATAAATTCATAAAAGTTGCCAGGTATGAGATCAACATGTAAAAATCATTTGTGTGTGTAGGTAGGCATTATGGTACACACCCGTAATTCCAGCTACTTCAGAGACTGAGACTACAGGTTTGCTTTAAACTCGGAATTTGAGAACAGCCTAGGCAACACATCAAGACTGTCTCCAAAATAATTTTTTAAGTTAGTCATGTTTGTATTACCAGCAATGAAATATCTGAAAAGAAAATTAGGAAAGCAATCCCATTTAGAATAGCATCTTAAAAAAAAAAAAGAAAGAAAGAAAATACCTCGGGATAAATTTAATCAAAGAGGTGAAAGACATACACCTTCTATTTGTTAGAAGTGAGTCTCTAAGTGTATCTTACAGTGAAAGGGGAGGGGAATTAAGCTTTACTTTTGAAAGAAAGACTATCAAAATATTTGTTGAACATATTTTAGTAAATACCACCATGACTGAGAGTAGGAGGTGTCCTCTAGGATGCTGAAAACATTTTTTATTCATGTAGGTAGTGATAACACAAGTGGAAAAAAATATGTGCCTCTGTAAAAATTTTCACTCAATTGTGTTTTTAGGATTTGTGGACTTTATGTATGTGACATCTAAAGAAATTTTTGAATTTTAGAATTATTACACCCATACAATGGCCATAACTCGATTTTTATTCTTAGTATCTGTATTCTCTTACTAGTTAATGTATCTCCTGGAAGTGATTCTATAAGGGAAAATATCTCTTGCCTACATGGACGATAAGTAAAGGAAATTATATAGTATTATAAGTAAAGGAAATTATATAGTATTTTTTAGACTCTTATAATCTCTTCACAGTCTTTGAAAACACACTTAAGGGGCTGGGGAGATAGCTCAGTCGGTAGAGTGCTTGCCTTGCAAGCAGAAGGCCCTGGGTTCGATCCCCAGCACCCTAAAAAAAAAAAAAAAAAAAAAAAAACCACACACACACACACACTTAAATCTTGAAACATGACACGATAGCACTATGTTTTGAAATTAAACAATTTTCTGTTTTATATACGCTCTCTTGACTGTAACTCTACTGAAATGGAATTTCTGTATGTAGAGGCTGTTGGAAGCTGTTTGGGAGAAGTGGGTCCTATAGAGTTCTCCACCATAGCTATACAACATAGTAAACATACATCTTACACCAAGACCCTTGAGTTATTTGAAGATAAGGAACTTCAGTGGACATTAATAATGCTGACCTACCTGAATAATACATTGGTAGAAGAATGGTGAGTATTTCTGTATCTCTTACATCTGAACATACTGACTTAATCTGACATTTAAGATTGATACTTCATGTAAATTATCATTTCCAATAACTAAGACTTTTAAATACTTTTTTAAAGTCTGATGTATTTCATGAAAAGCCTTGTATTTTTAGTTCATATAATCATTGACCCTGCTGTGTACCAAGACCTTGATGACTAGTGATCAGAATTCCAGACAAGAACTGTGTTAAATTCTAGAGAGAGTAGATCAGGCAAACCAAAAAGATCAGGTAGTTCCACAAAGACAATTAAAATAGAGGAATTTAAAGGTGACATTTCATTACTTGTCTAAATCAGAGGTGCCAACTCACCTTTAGGCTGAGCTTTATTCTGGTCATATAGAAAAAGTTTCATATCCCTGAAAGTTTTAAGGTAATCAGACAAAATTTTCTATTTTTCATTTATTCTCTGTGCAAAACAAATTGCAAAATACTATGAATATTTCAGTTTACTGGTGATGAGATTAAACCCCCATCCCATTATTTATTCTTTGACTGATTTACCCATCACCACTAGTTTGGGAGTTAAGTTTAAAGTGTTTCTCCTGAAAACAGGCATCTTTCTAAGTTGAATGTGTGTTTTGATTTTGTTTCTCTACCTCTCTCCTCATCCTGCCTGCTTTCTTTCTACTGTGGACTTAATGGACTACTATCTTTTTTTGTTTTTGTTTTTGTTTTTGTTTGTTTTGCATTAAACAGATTGACATAGTTTCTTTCCCACTTTCATTATAAAAATTTTCAAACATATACCAAAGTAGAATTTTAAATATCCATGTATTCGCCTTATAAATTCTGATCATCCTTATTGTTCATTTATTAATCCATGTCATTTTTTTAAAAAACATTCCAAACATAACTTCCAAAGTATTTCTGCCAGAGTTAAAATTTTTAGTTGTAGATGGACACAATACCTTTATTTTGTTATTTAGGTTTTCTTATGTGGTGCTGGGGATCAAACCCAGTGCCTCATGCACGCTAGGCAAGTGCTCTACCACTGAGCCACAACCCCAGCCCTCTGGCAAAGTTTATATTTTCCTTAATATATACATAAATATATAAACATATATGTATATAAAATATATATATTTAGTTGACAATGGACATTTAATTTATTTATATGTGGTGCTGAGAATCAAACGTAGTGCCTCACACATGCTAGGCAAGCGTTCTACCACTAGGCTAAGACCCCAGCCCTGGGCAGAATTTTTGAGGAGAGATTTTTTCTGCAGGAAATTTGTTTGCATTGATTTATTTGTTAATCTGTAATTGTTTTCTGAAAAAGATGCAGAGATATTAGTGTGACTTAATATGTAAAAGTTTTTCTTTCTATAGGAGGAGAAAAAACATCATTAGGTATTGAAGGGACTTTAACATACTTTGAATCCTAAATAGCTGGTCTGGTAAAGTTTCTTTGAGGAAGTACCTTTGGACTTGATCTGAGGATCAGGAATCAACTATAAGAGAATTAGGTGTAAAGCATCCCAAACAGGTATTGCTACAATGCAGATATGCTTTGGTATAGTGAAGGAACAGAAAGAAGCCTGGTATGGAAGAAGATGGTAGGAGATGAAATTAGAAAGGTAGGACTAATTCTAATTAGGAATCTGAATTTTATTTGAAGTATATAAAGAAGCCATGGAGTTTTAAATAGAGTTGTATCCATGATGCAGCTTACATTTTTTTCTGTGGTTTTAATATGTCAAATGGATTTCACAGGGGCAAAATTGCAAACAGAAGATAAGTTAAGAAATGATTGCGTGGGCTGGGGATATAGCTCAGTTGGTAGAGTGCTTGCCTTGCAAACACAAGGCCCTGGATTCAATCCCCAGCACCGAAAAAAAAAAAAAAAAAAAAAAGACAGAGGGGAAATAATGGTGATTTTGATTATGGTGTCAGGTGTCAGTAATAGAGATGAGAGACATGAATGGAACCAGGATATGTTTTGAACATAGAGCCAGTGGAATTTACTAATGAATTGAATATGGAGAAATGAAGACAGAATTTATATTTAGGGTATTTCCTCTGATGTGTGTGTGCGTGTGTGGTGGTTTTTTGTTGTTGTTGTTGTTGGTGGTTTTTTTTTTTTGTTTTTGTGTGGTACTGGGGATTAAACCCAGGTCCTTCTACATGCTAGACAAATGTTCTACCACTGAGCTTTAGAGTTATAATTAGTAGTTGGTTTCATCCAGACAAACTCACAAATGCATGGAAATCAATTTGTGTTCATGATTCTCCTCTTTTGCCTGCCTTCCTCTCTCCCCTCTCCCATTCTCCTTCCTCTACTTCAGTAGACTTCCTTTCAGTCATCTATTAATTTGTATTTGATTGGTTCTTTATGTTATCCTACCCTTCCCTCCTCCTTTCCTTTATTTTACTCTAGCTTCTGCATATGAGAGAAAACATTCAACCTTTGAGTTTCTGAGTTTGGCTAATTTCATTTGGCATGATGTTCTCCATTTCCATTCATATACTGGCAAAAGCCATAATTTCATTCTTTTTTATGGCTGAGTAGAACTCTACTGTATAGATACACCACAATTTCTCAATCCGTTCATCTATTGATGGTTGATTCCATCCATCATTTAGCTATTGTGAATTGTGCTGCTATAAACATTGAGGTGGCTGTATTGCTGTAGTATGCTGATTTTAGAACTTTTGGGAAAATACCAAGGAGTGGGATTGCTGGGTCATATGGTGGTTCCATCCCAGGTTTTTTGTGGAATCTCCCATACTTCTTTCCAGAGTGGTTGTAGCTAGTCTACAGCTCTACCAATGATGTACAGGTGTACCTCCCCCACCCCCTCTGCCCACCTCACTACCATTTATGGTTCTTTATATTCTTGATCATTGCCATTCTGATGGGAGCCAGGTGAAATACTAGTGGAGTTTTGACTTGCATTTCTCTAATTGCTACAGATGTTGAACATTTTTGTGTGTTTTTGGTGGCCATTAGTGTTTCTCCTCTTGAGAAGTTTCTGTTTAGTTCTTTTGTCCATTTTTTGGTTGGGTTATTTGTTTTTCCGATGTTAATTTTTTTTTTTTTTTTTAGTTCTTTGTACATTCTGAACATCAATCCCCTATCAGAGGGGTAGCTGGCCAGGATTTTCTCCCCTTCAGTAAGCTGTCTCTTCACACTCTTAATCGTTTCCTTTGCTGTGCAGAAGCTTTTTAGTCCTTATGTCATCCCATTTATTGATTTTTGGTTGTATTTCTTGCGCTTTGGGGAGCAGCATCTGTTTTAAACCAAAAAACCTAAAAAAAAATTCTCTTAATTTGATAATTATCATTACATTATCAGGTTATAATCATCAGGTTTTGTGACATGTTTGTCATTTGTTGTGTTTATAGTACTTTTGTACTACAACCCTCATTTTCCTAGTTTTTTTGTTATTTTTTGTTTCTTCGGTTTTATAAAAGAGAAGGACCTTCACTTTTTTAGTAGAGGTTTTAGATATCTTTACTTAATGATTCTCAACTGGATTTTAGTCACAAAAAGTATGTCCCTACTACTATTTGTTTAAAGTTTTTGTTTATAATTATTTTTTACCATTCTGCTTCTTCATAAATTATTTGTCCCCAGAAAAAAATTTTTAATCAGAATATTATTTTCTTAGGTGAATTAGATTTTGTTATTCTTATTACTTATATTTATTGGATTTATTTATATAAATATTATTTATATTTATTGTTATCTCCAAGTATTCCTTTTTATGAGTCCCTTGAATTTATGGTCATCACATGAACCTTATTATATTGAATGAAGAGATTGCTACTGCAGTGATTAGTAATTCAAGTTTAATGAAGGAATATTAAAAATCCTTTGCCATTTTTACTTGGATATAGAATTTTGTAGGTGTAAAACTTTGTAATGGAAATTTAAGTTTTAGTTTTTAATTTTTTTCAGTGGAGATTGCTTAACATTCAAGATTAATAAGTAATCTACATGTGTTTTTGTGTTTTTCAGTGTCAGAGTTCGATGCGCTGCTGTTACCTGTTTAAAAAACATTTTAGCTACAAAGACTGGACATAGTTTCTGGGAGATTTATAAGTCGACAGCAGATCCCATGCTCGCCTATCTACAGCCCTTTAGAACATCAAGGAAAAAGGTCTCTTAAGTAATAAATATTTATTGAATATCCACTATGTCTAGAATAGTTCTATTTAATTTGAATTATGCATGTCAACTCTCTTAAAATACTAACGTAATACCACTTTGACTTTCCTAGGATTAATTTAAGCTATACTTTTTGAATCCAGGGGATTTGTCATTCTTTTTTATGACTATATGAGAAAACTGATATAGATAACCTAGACAAGTAATGGTTGATTTGGGCATAGGGAAAATCTTAGTGACATGCCTTTTTGTCTTAGGAATAGAAATCCTTTTTATTACATCAATGCTATTGATTCTTGCAAGCAGGCATTTATTTCCATAGCAAGTTAATGTATCACAACTCTGTAGAATATAAGATAACCTAATAATCTTATAATAATAATAGTATAATAAATTAATAATATAATAATAATATTCTCCCTTTTTCCATGTTGATATCATTACGAGGTTCTACTAAAAACACTGAAGGATATTTAAGAACTCCTGCACCTCCTTTAATGTAAATGTATTTTCTTTCTTTTATAGTGACTCAAATATATAGTTGAATTTCTGCCAATTAAATTTCAGGGCATATACTCATCGTTAAAGTAGTACCTATAAAGTATCATAATTTTGGTCTTACTAAAATTAACTAATAATACAAGCTTAATTAATGAAACTAGTGAAACAACCATTAAAGCACTGTAATTTTTTGTTTTTTACTTTTGCTGTGTTTTTTTTTTGTTTTGGTTTTTGGAGTACTTGACATTGAACCCTGGGACAATCTACAACTGAGCTACATTTCCAGCCTTTTTAATTTTTTATTTTGAGTCAGGGACTCACTAAGTTTCCCAGGTATCCTCCTCAATGTTTATGGCATCACAGTTTATAGTACCCAAGCTATGGAAACAGCCTAGGCATTCCTCAACAAATGAATGCATAAAGAAAATGTGTGTGTGTGTGTGTGTGTGTGTGTGTGTGTGTGTGTGTGTGTGTGTGTGTGTGTGTGTGTGTGTGTACACACATACAAAGAAGAAATTCTTTTACATGGATGGAACTGGAGATTATCATACTACATGAAATAAGCCAGTCCCCCCAAATTAAAGGTTGAATGTTTACTCTGAAATGCAGAAGCTAATCCAAAATAAAGGAGCAGGGCAGGGGTGGGGAGAAAGAGAGAGAGAGAGAAAGGGGGGAAAAAGGGATTGGGAATCTCATCAAAAATAGAGAAATGAAAATGAAATTCAAGATTCACAAAGAGTGCTCTTTTGGGGTCTGTAGTCATAGTTGCAAGTTGCAGATAAATGAAAGAGTTTGTAAATAAAATATTTATGATTATATAAAAATTGTTGGTTAAATTTTCCTTTCCTGTTTTCTTTCATTTTGTAGAGTAGGTTTCATTTTGTAGAGTTGGTTTTCTCACTTCACATCTTACTGTTTCATTTTTGTCTATATTTTATTATTGTATGGCAATTTCCATTACTTTACAAATTAGGACATTTTGAAATTAAGATATGCATGATTCTTGTTTCTGTTGCCAATAAAATTATATGTGCTTCAAAAAAATACAGGAATGATCAGTAGAGTAAATGAAGGGGATTGAGAGGAAGGAAGGAAGGAAGGATGGGAAAAGGGAAGAATATTAGAATAAATTTGTCTGAACTGTTGTATATTCACATATAAATATAGCACAGTGAATCCCAACATCAAGCATATCCACAAGATGCCAATTTTTAAAAAAAACTATAAAATTTCAGAAAGATCAGTAGAAAAGAAAAGGAGGGGAGAAGGGAGGAGAGGAGTGTTAGGGACTGAATTAGAGCAAATTATATTCCATGCTTTTGTCATTATGTCAAAATGTATCCTAATGTTTTTATAACTAAAAAGAATCAAAAGTTTTTAAAAAGAATAGCAGATGCAGAACTAAAACTCCATGGCCATTAACTCTGAGTATCCATTCCCTCCTCCTCCCAGCCCCTGGATCACACTCCGCTTTCCTTCTGTAGGAATTGGACTTCTCTAGGCGCCTTACATAATATGGAATCATTAAAAAAAAAAGGCAGAAAAATTCCTGTTCCCCTAGAGTATGTTGATTTGTAGTAGAAAGCACTCCTGCCCTGAATAGACTTTGCAACAGGAATAAGGGACAACTCAAACGAGACTTTGTGAACTGATGGCAAAGTTAAATAGAAAAATGATTTTTAAAAACTTCATTTTATTTGAAATCAATTTTAAATTGTAGAGTTGGGTGGTTTTGTACATGAGACAGATGAAGCAGAGAACTGGTGATATGTATAAGATGTGCTGCTAGTAAGAGAATGAGGGCAGTTGAGCGCCAGCGGCCGCGTTTGCATTCCCAGAGAGATATCCTTTGCTTCTCATATGTAATGCACTTTAAGTTTATTATTTAACAGTGAAAATGAGTCATACAGAGGTTAAGTTAAAAATACCTTTTGGAAATAAATTACTGGATGCTGTTGGTTTGGTACCTAGCAAGAACTTAACATGGGGATTAATTCTTACAAATGGAGTATCAGGAGATATGAATGTTCCTCATTTGATGTCTCTGGCATCTCATCTTGCATCTTATGGCTTTTTTTTTTTTTTTGCCTGAGATTTATATATGGGTCTTAATATTGTACATAGAATAAGGCATATAAAACAGTTTTGAATTACCTAAAGACCTCAAGAGAATACAGACTTGCAGGTGTTTTCCTTGGAGGTCGTTCAGTGCGCTCAAGAGCAGCTGCTTCTGTAATTTGTCATATTGAGCCAGATGATGCTGATGGTTTTGTTCAAGGTCTCATTTGTATTTCTTATCCACTGCACCATCCAAAACAACAGCATAAACTCAGAGATGAAGATTTCTTTTGTACAAAAGATCCTGTACTGTTTGTGTCAGGTTTAGCAGATGAAATGTGTGAGAAGAACTTTGGAGAAAGTGGCACAGAAAGTGCAAGCTCCCAATAAAATCCTCTGGATTGAAAAGGCAAATCATTCCATGGCAGTGAAAGGACAGTCAACAAATGATGTTTTCAAAGAAATAAATATACAAATTTTGTTTTGGATCCAAGAAATTACTGAAATGGACAAGAAAAGATTGTCATTTAGTTAAAAGCCATGTTATTTTGAATACAAGTACAGTTAATTTGATAAAGAACAGTATATCTCTCAACATGCGACATTTTTCTAACTAATGTTCTTTAATGTTGCCCTATTTTTGAAACACATTTTAATTGTGAAATTAATTCATTACAAAATGTCTTTTGAAAGCGCTTTTATAGTTGTATAAAGATAATGTACAGATATTAAAGGTGGTCTAAATATAATTTATTTTCGCTAGTATAGTTAAGCTTTGGAAAAATTAAATATTTGAATTTAGTTACCAAAAAAAAAAAAAATATATATATATATGCTGCTGGTGACAGGGCTGACAGTAGAACCCTGTTTCCTGCTGCCTAGACCAGTAATTTTTTTTTTAACCATTCCACTCTGCCTCTCATATAAATAAATTTTTAATATAAAACGGTAACTGTTGCCTCTGGATTTAGTTTTAAGTACATTTATTTTTATTTGGAAACCTATTTATAGCTAGATAGTCATTTTACACAGGAAAGGTAAAATAACTTTCTGATTCTCTTATTTATACTTTGTGATTCTAGTTTTTAGAAGTACCCAGACTTGATAAAGAAAGCCCTTTGGAAAGCTTGGATGATACAAGTCTTTGGATTCCTCAAAGTGAAAATCATGACATTTGGATAAAGACATTGACTTGTGCTTTTTTGGACAGTGGGGGCTCAAAAAGTGAAGTTCTTCAATTATTAAAGCCAATGTGTGAAGTAAGAAGATTAACTAATCTAACGTTATTCCTTTGGTTTTTCTTTGCTTTTCCCATTCTCCTTGACTTCAGTGTACATGATTATGACCTGTGTAGCTAAGAAAAGTATTCTGGTATTGCACATCATCTCCATTTGTCTTCATGCAGTGTCACCCACAATTATCTACTATAAATGCATTTAATTAGGCATCTTTGGCCCTAATAGCACAGTAGTTTTCAGGTTTTGAGTAATAACACACTAGATGAGTTCTAAGAAGTGCCCTGAACTATTTGTCACTAATGATAATTATAATATTATTGATGGTAAGTTATTTATATTAACCAAAAGTCAACTGTAATTTTCTTGGTTTACTTCTGTTAAGAGCAGTGTCATTTACTTTTTTTTTTTTTTTTGGCCATGCTGGGGTTTGAACCAAAGGCCTTGTGCTTTTGAGGCAAGCACCCTACCAACTGAGCTATAGCCCCAGCCCCTCTGATATGCTTTCTTGAGTGAGTGAAGGTTAAGGATAGCAGTTAGAATTGCTTTTTCACTTTAGAATGTACAGTACAATTCATTTCAGTAAAGAGTAAAGTTATGTACTAAATCAAATAACAATTTTATAGTTTTCATGGGGCTGAGGTATATGTAGCTCAGTGATAGAGTCTGTGCTTGTCATGTGCAAGGTCCTGGTTTCAATCCCTAGCACCAAACTAATTTTTTTAGAGTTTTTTGTTTTTTGTTTTTTTTGGTGGGGGGTGGGTACTGGGTATTGAATCCAGGGTCACTTTTCCACTAAAAAAAGGGCTGGTGAGCCCTTTTTATTTTATATTTTGAGATTAGTCTTCCTAAGTTGCCCAGCTGACCTCAAACATGTGATCATCCTGTCTCAGCCTCTCAAGTTGCTGAAATTCGAGGCATGCTCACCACACCTGACTTCTTAATAGAATTTCAAAATCAAATGTGTAATTCAAAACACAATAATGACTGTAATACATAGAGGTTAACTTAATTTATAGTACTGTCAAACATGATTTAACCAAAATATGAGAACACAATATCTGACTAGGACAAATATGCACCAATTAAGTAAGACTTATTGGTGGAGAAATCTTTTGGTAAAGCACCTACATTAAAAGAAGTTTAAAAAGCAGTCCTTGTTTTCTACTGAAAAAATAGTGTCAGGGAATAAATCATCCCATTTTCTGTAATGCTACAGTGTGCTCAGAGCAGTTCATCAGAGTGGTACCTTGGCATATGTACAACTTATTTCTCATTGGTGAACAAAACTAAGTTTTTTATAATATAAATTTGAGCCAAAAGATAAATGTTCCAAACACATACACACTGATTCCTACTACCTTAAATTTTTTAGTTCCAAAATTGACTTTTTGAATTGTCTTTACTTAAAAGGGAAAAAGTGTACAATTGGTAATCTACATTCTGTCTTGTGTGTGGAGTGTGATTAATAATAATGGATATTGAGTGGTGATTTATTTGTATGATGAATATGAAATGTGATGAATGCTAAAAAAAATGTTGGTTACTATTTTAATGTGCCACACCTATTAAAGCTCTTTTCTGCATTCAGAGGTATACCACAAATATTGACCTAAATTTTATACCTAGAAATTGGTCTTTATTAAAAATAAAAAATTTTAGTATGACATGCTCTTCACTGAGTATAGAAAATGCACAAAAATCATATTTTCAGCTTTTCTCTTGAACTTTTCATACCCTTTCGCCCTTACATCATGTCAGAAAACTGTTTCTGTTATTAATAACACTTTCTAACTCTGAAATTATACTTAAAATGTCATAATTTTATTTATAAATTAATCCTCTTTCACCAATCTTCTTGATTATACAACTGGAAATGAACAGTTGTAGTGTAACTAACAGATATATTTGATATAGATATACTAGCCTAGTTTTTAAATATTACCTGGTACATGGTTTTTATTTATAAGTCAGCAACAGGGAATGGAAATATTAAGTAATGTGTTACTTTTAGTCAAACTATTGAGTGGATGTTTTGTATGTTCTAGGTGAAAACTGACTTTTGTGAGACCGTACTTCCTTATGTGATTCATGATGTTTTACTCCAAGACACAAATGAATCATGGAGAAATCTGCTTTCTACACATGTTCAAGGATTTTTCACCAGCAGTTTTAGAAACTTCTCACAAACAAGTCGATCCACAACCCCTGCAAATTTGGATTCAGGTATTCTGCTACATTGTTAATGTTTGTACTATTAACTCCTCAGCTGTAAAGAAAGATAGATCTAAGTTTACATATCATCAGATACTTTTTGGGCTTCCTTCTGTAACTCTAAATTTATTTTCTTAACTAGAGAATGAAGATAAAAAGTATACAAGTTTTCTACAAAACAATGTTTGTAAAGCACTCAGGATAATTCTTAATATTTAGTACTCCTTCAGTAAGTTTTAGATATTAATAATGGGGCAAATAATTAAATAGTTGAGTATGTCAGGCAATGTCCTTAGCACTGGTAGTACAGATGTAAACAAGACACTCCCTGTCTTGCAATGGAAAAAGCACAAATAATGAACATATATTTAGATGTTATAGTAGAGATATGATGAAATTTTCATATTGTAGAGCTCTGGCCAGTGTAATTTTAAAAAGCAACCTTATTACAAAATCATACATATTTACTGTAGAAAATGAAAAAATAATAAATTACTCATTCCGTAATTTAAGATAACTACATTTAACATTTTGGAATATATTTTCCCAATATTTTAAAGCAGAAATTATATTTTATTTACTCTTATTTCCCATTTTTCTTCCATGTTATGAAATGAGTATGTCTGATGTTAAGAGCTTAATAGTGGGAGAAATTCCACTAGGATTTGGGTACATATAATACATATAAGCATAATTGAAGGACTGTCATGGGTCAGTTTTTCAAACCTAAATTTTAAGAATGATACAGAATTACAGATCTCCACTGTTAACTTCTCTTTCATATATACTATCAATTTATTTTATGATTAAACATAAAATTAGACAAAACTTACATATTATACTATAAGACCAGTACACTTCTAATAACAGTATTGATTTAATTTGCTATTTCATGGCAACTAAATGACTTTCCCCAGCCTTACTACTGTTCCTATTATTTCAGTACAGGTCGTGATCACTCAGTTCTTTTTCCATTTTTATTTCTGCAGTCTTCATTTGACATGGCTCTGATGTCATTTAGACTTCATTTTGCTAGACTTTATCTTTTATGCACTTTTTTTTCAATTGATTAATAGCAATTACAGATCTTTTGGGATGGAACTGGAAGTCATTATGTTAACTGAAATAAGTCAGGCACAGATAAGTACTGCACTTTCTCACTTACGTATACAATCTAGAAAGAGTAGATCTCATAGAAGTTGAGAGTAGAATGGTGGTTACTAGAAGCTGGGCTGAGTAAGGGGAGGGAAAGATGGGGAAAGATGTGGATGCTAACATACAGTTAGGAATACGAAGTTCTGGTATTCTGAACCATAGGATCACTATCCATAATGTACTGTGTGTGCTTTTAAAAAACTAGAGGAAAGGGATATTTTCACTGTAAAAAAATGATAAATGTTGAAGGAGATATGTTTACTCTGATTTGAACATTATTCAATAAATTCATATATTAAAACATCAAATGTTATCTCATAAATAGGTATAATTTTATGTGTCAGTTCTAAATGAAAAATAAATCTATTTGGAAAAATATAATAGACACAGTTGCCCATCCTGTGGCTCTACTAGAATATAAATTATTCATCAAAATTAAATAGAGTATTTTACTTAACTTGAGTTATCTTAGGGTTGTCAAAATGAAAATCCTAAAGTGAAATCTTTTAAGACTTTGTCAGCAATCTTCTATTTTTAATTGGAAATACAGATATAAGGGATCTACATTCATGAGTAAGCCATTTGAAGTTTAAATATTATGTAATTAAAAGTATTATTAGAAAAATTTTATTACATAGTTCAATTTATGCTACAACTATTCAAAAGTAAAATCATCCAGTTTTATCTGTATAGAGTGCCAATATTTTTATTATCTTAAATAAAAATTTGAATACCACATATAAAATTCTGTTATTGAGAAGGGAAATAAATATAGATTGCTATAAGATTTAAATTGTTAATCTTTTTTTTGAGATCTGTAAGTCTCACCCCATTTACTTCCCATGTGCCATCTCAAACTCACTTGTCAAAAGATAAAATTTGCATCTTCATCCTTTTTGCTTGGTTTCTTTTTTGTTGTGTACCTCTTTAATGAATGACACTCAGTTTCTGAGGCCAGAAACCTCTTAACATATCTCATCTGATTACCAATCCTGCCAATTCTTCATTGTAAATAACTTTATTGTGTCCCTCTTTCACTATCAATCCTTATTGTTTTCTAGTCTGTGGTTCAGCACAGTTGAAATTCTTTCATAAGTTCTCCATATTCTTTCCTAATTTCAACCATCTCAGATACTGTTAATATTCCCTAGTATGTTGTCCTTTCCTTTTTTCCTGGAGGACCATTACTTTGATTTCACATTTCACTTTTCTGCAACACTTTTCTTAATTCAGGTGAGCATCCCTCCTGCAGGTATCCGCAGCATTCTATACTTTCCCTCAAACCATTTCTCATCCTGTGTTGAGAATGTCCAGGCTAGTCATTGAGTTCTGTGTAGTCAAAAATAGTCCATCTTTTCAATCCACATACTTAACAGTCATCTGATGTTTGACAAAGGTGCCAAAAATATATCTTGGATAAAAGAACGCCTTTTACACAAATGGTGCTGAGAAAACTGGATAGCTTCTTGTAGATAAATGAAACTAGACCCCTGTATTTCACCCTGTACAAAAACTTAAAATGGATCAAAGATTTACTCATTAGGCCAGAAACTGTACAACTGCTAAAAGAAAACATAGGGTCAGCTCTCCATTACAAAGGTGTTAGCAATGACTTCCTTAATAAGACCCCAAAAGCACAAGAAATACTACAACCAAGAATCAATAAGTGGGATGACATAAGGACTAAAAAGCTTCTGCACAGCAAAGGAAACGATTAAGAGTGTGAAGAGACAGCTTACTGAAGGGGAGAAAATCCTGGCCAGCTACCCCTCTGATAGGGGATTGATGTTCAGAATGTACAAAGAACTAAAAAAAAAAAAAAAAAATTAACATCGGAAAAACAAATAACCCAACCAAAAAATGGACAAAAGAACTAAACAGAAACTTCTCAAGAGGAGAAACACTAATGGCCACCAAAAACACACAAAAATGTTCAACATCTGTAGCAATTAGAGAAATGCAAGTCAAAACTCCACTAGTATTTCACCTGGCTCCCATCAGAATGGCAATGATCAAGAATATAAAGAACCATAAATGGTAGTGAGGTGGGCAGAGGGGGTGGGGGAGGTACATCATTGGTAGAGCTGCAGACTAGCTACAACCACTCTGGAAAGAAGTATGGGAGATTCCACAAAAAACCTGGGATGGAACCACCATATGACCCAGCAATCCCACTCCTTGGTATTTTCCCAAAAGTTCTAAAATCAGCATACTACAGCAATACAGCCACCTCGATGTTTATAGCAGCACAATTCACAATAGCTAAATGATGGATGGAATCAACCATCAATAGATGAATGGATTGAGAAATTGTGGTGTATCTATACAGTAGAGTTCTACTCAGCCATAAAAAAGAATGAAATTATGGCTTTTGCCAGTATATGAATGGAAATGGAGAATATCATGCCAAATGAAATTAGCCAAACTCAGAAACTCAAAGGTTGAATGTTTTCTCTCATATGCAGAAGCTAGAGTAAAATAAGGGAAAGGAGGAGGGAAGGGTAGAATAACATAAAGGTAAAGGGATGATCAGTAATGTAGAAGGAGATCGAGAGGCAGAGTGAAGTGATGAGTATGGCAATGTAATACAGAATGAATTTTAAATCATTTGCATATTACAAATATGCCACTGGGAACTTCACTTTTATGCATAGGTAGAAAGAACCAATGGAATATAAATAAATAGAGAAGTGGAAAGAAGTCTAGTAGAGTAGAAGAGGGAAAAGGAGAGAGGGGAGGGAAAATGGAGAAGCATGAACTAAAATCACATTCGATATGCAGATGAGTTTGTCAGGATGAACCCAACTATTATGTATAGCTGTAAAACTCATATAAGAAAAAAATAGTCTGTCTTATTGACGGTTGCATACTGAACACCTAGCTTACAAAAGCTCTTGATTTTATTGAAGCAGTGAATTGGTACCTTTTCAGAGAGAAAATGTAAATTTCACTGTAAAAATCTCAGTTATATTAATCATTGTTTTTTAAAGAGAAAAATGCCATTAAATTCCATTTATTTATTCATATTTATTAAGAACGAATTTTGTATTAGGTACTATACTGTGTAAAGTGAGACAGAGACACAACCAAGTCTGAGAAGAGATTTCTTTCTTTCTTTGTTAGAATCAGAACCCTTTTTCCGATGCTCTTTGGATAAAAAATCACAAAGAACAATGCTAGCTGTTGTAGACTACATGAGACGACAGAAGAGGTAATGTAATGACTATTGCTTCTTGAGTTTAGGGATTTAGAAATCTAATTTGTTACTGGTGGCCAAATTTTAACCTAATGATTTTAGGTGAAGCTGTTGGAGAACATTGTATGTAATTGGTTCCTTGTATTAATCCATATTCAGGATGATACTTTGGTTAAATCAGTGTCAGAAACTCTCAGTCCCAGTGGTACCAGTAATGGTCTTATCTTTGCTATATCATGCAGCCTCTTGGGCTTTAGTTTATTCATCTACAGAGATAGGGGAAAGGAGCAAGTGATTTTACCAGGTTACTTTTAATTATGTTGCCCCACTTTATTTATTTTTCCATTTCTGGGGATTGAATTCAGGGGTGCTGTACCTTGGAACTACATCCCAGCTCTTTTTATTTTTTATTTTGAGACAGGATCTCACTAAGTTGTCCAGACTGACCTTGAACTTGTGAAGTCCTGCCTGTGTCCTAGGTAGCTGGGATTACAGGTGTGCACCAATTATGTTGTACTCCTTTTAACTTTTCCCATTTCTTTTAGTTTTTAGAAGTAGCTAATGTTGTATGAATGTCTCTTATATATCGTAAGATATAAGTTCCTTTACTGTATGCCATAGTCTGTAGTAACATTTTGGGAGAACAGAGTTTATTTTCCTGATAGGCGCAAATTATTTAACCTATACTTATAAAGTATCTTTGTTCCTGTTATTTCTCATGAGGAGTGTGTTTGTGTGTGTTACTGTGGTTTGAACCCAGTGGTGCTCTTCCACTGAGGTACATCCTCAACCCTTTTGATTTTTATTTTGAGACAAGGTCTTACTAAGTTGCCCAGGTTGACTTTGAACTTTGCATTCTTCTTGCCTCAACCTCCTGAGTTGCTGGGATCATCCTCATGTGCCATCACACCTGGCTTCATGAGATTTTAAAGAGAATATAACAATTGCTAGGATTGACCAAAACTCTGAAGAAATAATACAGTGGGTCTGTACAATTATCCCTAACTTTGAATAGTTCTGTTGATGATTTTTCAGTTTGACAATGGTATGAAAGTAGTAGCATCTAGACAAAACCTTTGAATTTTGATCTTACTCTAGTCTAGTGATAATATAGCATGATCCTCTTGTGGAGCTGTCATGAGGGTGACAGCAGTGCAATCACGAAGGTGAACCATTGATACTCCACAGCGTGTTTTGTTACTAAGCTATGAGTTCAGTAGGTTGGCTGTATTCAGTGCATTTTACTTAACAATATCTTCAAATTATGATGGGCTTAATAGGGCATAACTACTGTAAGTCAAGGAGAATCTGTAATTTGAATATGTAGGAATTGATGTCTCATGAGTGTGTATGGTGGTATGACTGGTTGGTAAGGAGTTGGGGGGAATTGTAAAAGAATAGAACAGTTGTTTTTTTTTTTTTTTTTTTTTTTTTTTTTTTTGGGGGGGGTACTGGGGATTGAACCCAGGGCCTTGTGCTTATAAGGCAAGCACTCTACCTACTGAGCTATCTCCCCAGCCCCTAGAACAGTTTTTAAAGCAAAATGCATTTACATCTTAAAAAAGAATTCCTCTTTGTTTCAATACTTTATACCATTCTGCTCTACTCATGGAAAAAGAAGTGTTTTAACTTTTGGTGGTCTTCAATTCTGTTAAGAAAGTGACTGATTTGCTTTATTGTTTTGTACCAGATTCTTTTCTGAGAAAACCCATTCAAAACTTCAACTGTAGGTAGGAGCATCGTGGTGCTGGGAGGCAGTTTCCACCTTGAAGTCATTCATTTCAGATTTATCGAAGTGAAATGTTGTTGATGTTGGCAGGACTTGAGAAGATAAAAATTCTTCCTTTTTAGTATATTTTATTTTTATTTGACACATAGCAATTGTACAAGATCAAAATTCTTAATATTCAGTTCTAATTCTCAGTAAGATCTTTAAAAACGATTGTTGAGAAAATGTGAATGGGACATAGAAAATAACAATAAGGACCTGTGAGCTCAAGTTGAAGTCTGATACTTACAAGCTTTGTGACCTGTACAAATTATTTGGTGTCTTTGAACCTGTTTATCATCTTTAAAATCAGGCTAATGTCTACCTTGAAGTGGGGGTTGGTTTGTGGTAATTAAAATAGATAAAGTATGTAATAACATACCTGACATTAAAAAATGCCAGCAGCTTTCTTTCAGTGGTCAGATTGACTTCTCAGAAATACCAACTGCAGTTAAGGAGTTGTGTAGAAGACAGTTTATTCCTTAGTTTTACAAGTTTTATGTAATCATTTCAACTGCTCTCTGATGTATATTTTTTTGGGAATTTATAAATGAGAAAAATAGGAAACTGAGGCTGAAGGAGTTAAGTTGCTGAAGATCTTACAACTAGTACTGGGTGCTACAGCTTTCTTTTTACCTAACTCTGCTCTTCCAAAGCCAGTGCTCTTAACCACTACTTTGTCATATCTTTATGTTAGTTTTGTAAAATATACTATTCTATTTTCCCAGTTCTCATCTGCTATTACTACCATGGGAGATTTTTATTAAATAACTCACCTTATGCAGTAAACTAAAGAGAAAATGACTGTAGTAGGAAAGACTTGTGATTGTGACTTAAGAGAGACAGAATAATTTCATTAAATTATCTATATTAAAGGATGTGTCTGTGTGTGTGTGTGTGTGTGTGTGTGTGTGCATGTGCACACATGTGCATTACCAGCTGTTTTATGCTGCCTATTCTTAGCTAATGGCGCATGTATTTTTTGGTGGAGGGAAGGCATGAAGTTCAGATTTGTATGGGATGATGGGTTATAGCTTTCAGCATCTTCTCCGAGGGGTTTGTGATCCGAAAGATTAAGGAACTAGAGTCTCCATGCCATCTTAGAATGTTTATAACTATTTATTAGGGAAATACGGTTTTCAGGTATTTGAATGTAATTTTCTGTGTAACTAGCAGCTACTCCCAGTGTGTTATACTATATCATTATGCTTTTCTTTTAATGTTGAAGTTTAAAAAATGGATAACATGGTTAATATTTCTTTAGACCTTCAGCAGGAACAGTATTTGATGATGCATTCTGGCTGGATTTGAATTATCTGGAGGTTGCCAAAGTAGCTCAATCTTGTGCTGCTCACTTTACAGCATTGCTCTATGCAGAAATCTATGCAGATAAGAAGAGCATGGATGATCAAGAGAAAAGGTAATTCAGTTTAGAAGTTTTGGTTTTTAAACTTGATGTTGACATTGTTTCAATAAAGATATATAGAAAAGATTTATTTTGGTGCCTCTCCTCATTTAAAAGACATTTTAGGTAGACATTTCTGTTTTAAAGTGAAACAGCAATAAAATTTTAAAAAGTAATTCCACTCTGAGATAAATAGAAATGTTTTATTATATATTACAAAAATTATACAGATAGTAAACTTTGGGAAGACAGAGGCCATTTTTATTTTTCTCTGTATTCCCCTAATCAGCTAGCATTGAGAACATAATATAATTGATCAATAAATATTTTTTAAATGATTGAATTTATCCCTAATTTCAGTTATGCTAGATTTGCCACTAATCCCTTAACTATTCAGTATCTATTTTACTTTTGAGTATAGAGTAATGTGACTCTTTTCTGTGACCAAAGAAATTTCATGTCTGTGTTATCTGTCCGTATTTCTACTAACTTTATGAGAGCTCTCATGAGAATCTCATAAATACAGTCCTAGAGCATGGTGAAAAGTAGCCAATAAAGTGGGAGAATAAAAGTGCACGCTTTATTATCCCAACTGCTCTCCTTAAATCTTTGTTTATGTGAAATAGCCTAGTGTTTACTTTTATATTTAGCCTCACTTTATCACCAATCATCCATATTAAGAAATGGAAATATCTAAGAGGTATTGTGTTGACACAGTTATCATTCTTGCTACCAATAATTTTTACTTTAGATTGTCAGTAAGCTAGTAGTGTACTTTTTATACTAAGGAAAACCAGGAACCAGAATTCAGATCCTAGTTCAAATGTAATTAACTTAGTAGACGTGGACCAATTTCTTAACTTATGGTTTGATATTTAATTTATGCTTTTTAGTTGAAAACACACAATATGTGGACACTGTGTATACTATGTAATAGATATTTTCATGATCACTATAAACTTATGAAGACAGGCATGTTGTCCTTTAGGTAATGAGTAAGAAATGGATTGCTGTCTATTCTTAAGAGTATTACCAATTTTAGTAGAGTCTGCATACTTGGTAGTAGTAATTACACTTTGAATGTGTTTTAGTTTCTTGGTCCTGCAGAATAGTATTTCTTACCAATCAGGAATGAACAAGTTATCCCTTCTAGGAGTATAAATAGAAGCACCTATTAGTTTGATGGTAAGTGATTGTATGGAATGTTGCAAACTTTTGCAGAATTACTCATTTCTGGTTTTTTAGTAGTGCTAGAGAATTGAATCCAGAGTTTTGCACTTACTGGGCAAGTACTCTTGCAACAGGACTATATCCTCAGCCCCAGGTTGCCTAGGTTATTTTGGTTACCATTAGGAGAGGTTTACTATTGGCTTTGATAGTCTGTTTTTAGTCCCCAGAGGTCTGATGGGAAGAGGAAGTAAAAGAAATGAAGTGTATAGAGGTTAAGAGATGTTAGTTTTCTTCCATGACTCTGTTAGGTGAGCTGAAGCTTTGTAAATCTAAAGTGGCCAAGAGTATATTTGTACATAAAATACAGATTAACACTTTACCAGTGCTGTCAGGTCAAGAAAATTAATTGCTCTCTCAAATATCCTATTTGGACTGTTTAATAACAAAGTTCCTCAAACTTAGTATTCCGGATACAGGTAAAGTTTTTTTTTTTTTTTAAATATTTTTTAGTTGTAGATGGACATAATGCCTTTATTCTACTTATTTATTTTTATGTGATGCTGAGGATTGAACCCAGTGCCTCACACATACTAGGCGAGCATATTACCACTGAACCACAACCCCAGCCCCTGGGTAAAGTTTTTTTTAACTTGCTCCTGAAAAAGTGTGGGATTTCATTGATAGTGTCCCTAATTGTTTGAGGAAGAAACTCTACCAAACAAAATTTTGACAACAGATATTACTTCACAGCTTCAGTCATCTTAATAGTCTTAGATTTAACTTATTAATTTGGTGTAAGGGTTTAAGTAGCGTTTCAGATTTCTTAATTTTTATCAGTTCATCAGTGTTAAATTATGTCTCATTGTGATCTTAATTTGTATGTCTGTGATTGTTAATTAAGTTGAAACTTTAGGTAAAACCACTAACAGAATATTTAAGAACTGATTTGGGAACATCTCTATTTTTAAACAGGTTTGTTCCTTTATAAATAAGTGTGATTTGGCATATAACCTTCCCAAACATGATGATTTTATTAAATGTAATTATCATCTATGGAATTAACATTCACAAATTTCTTTTCAGTTCTAGGTATAAACAATAATCTCTTTTAAAGTATAAATGGTTTGTTAGTTTTTTTCCTACCTCCATTAGTTTTTTTTTTCCCTGTCCAAGTCTATGGTTTCTGTATTCAGAAGCCTCCAAGTAGTATGTTCTCATTAAAAGAAGTACTTCTTTTGATAAGCAGAAGTCTTACTTTTGAAGAAGGAAGCCAAAGTACAACTATTTCTAGTTTGAGTGAAAAAAGCAAAGAAGAAACTGGAATAAGTTTACAGGTAAATATTAGAGATTGTAATGTTTATAGCAATGTTTAATCTTGTATTTTGATTATTATTTTTTATAGTGATGTCATTTGATTGTAGAACGAAGTTACTCTTTGAGCAGATAATCATCTCTATACATTCATGGTTTGAAGTTAAGGTCTTCAAGTAAACTGACCTGAAATCTAATCCTGACTCTGCCACTTAGTTATAGAATCTTGCACAAATTACTTAACCTTTCTGACCTTGAGTTCCCTTATCTGAAAGATGGAAGTAAAACCACCCAACTCATTGGGTGAGTTTTTATTGTGTTTTTTTTTTTTTTTTTTTTTTTTTTTTGCATGTACCCTGTTCATTTTCTGTATATCACTTGTAGTTTATAATATATATATATAAAATTATAATTTTAATATATAATACATATATATGTACTTGTTCATTGTCACATTTCCTAAAATCTACTTTCAAATTGACCCACCACAGTGTCTCTTAGTCTCACTAACTTGCTGTGGTCAACTCACTCTTTTACAACAATTTGAGCTTCTCTACCTTGCTTAAATTTTTTATCTTCACTTTTCTGCCTCTGCTTTCAGCTAGCCTCCTACTTATTGGAGAAAATAGTTGGTATAGATAGGAAACCCACCATCAAACATTTAAATCTCCCTGCATGTTCCCTTGTCATAACCATCTGTCTTATTAAACTAGAGAAATAATTTCTCCCTTTATCTAGTGCTAATCCTTCTTCCTGTACTTTTTATTTGTCTGCTCTTTCTCAGAAACTTTATTTTTTAATATGCTGTGCTGCCTCTGAACTATATTCTAAACATTTTCAAACCTCTACTGTTAAATATTTCTCTCACGAATACAAAATACCTTCCCTCTTCCTGGTATGTTCTTCTAGGGTGGGTGGGTGGGTGGGTGGGTGTGTGTGTGTGTGTGTGTGTGTGTGTGTGTGTGTGTGTGTGTGTCTCTGTGTGTGTGTGCGTGTCTCTCTGTGTGTGTGTGCGTGTCTGTCTCTCTCTCTCTCTCTCTTTCTCTTTCTTCCTCCCCCCCTTCACAACCAAACTTTTTGAAGTTGTCTATATTTGCTGTCTCCATTTCTTTCCTTCCACTCATTCCTCAGAAATAGCACTTGCTAATATCTTCAGTAAACTTCATGTTGCCAAGTCTGGTGTTAATCTTTCATTGCTCTTTTTCCTTAACTCTTCATACTATCAGTTATGCAAGGCTTTCCGATGGACTTTTTGGAGTATCTTCTCTGTACCAGGCATTGTACTAAGCTTGGGTACTGAATGTTTCAACTTTGAGGACTTGACTTCATATTTATGAATAATAACGGTTGGATTCTTATTATGAGACTACGCCTATATTGGCAAATTCGAATTCAGTAAATACTTCCCAGAGTAGGACATAAAGGCAGTTAAATTGGTTGATTAATTTTCTCTGCAAAACAGCTTCTTTTTCTATTTTCATTTTTATTTTACTGGTAGTGTTTTAAATAGAATCAGTCTTTCTTATGTAAATTTTATAGCAAAAATTTGAGTAAATCAAACAATTCTTAATCCATATCACATTTTACAAACTGTGATATAGTCTTGGGTGTTTTTTTTTTTAAAGAAAAACTCATGAATTTTATCCTTGCCAATTTTAGTTTCAAGAGTTCAACTTTGTGGAGCTTCATTTTTATGCATATAATTTTATCTATTGACAGGATGGGTTTTTTTTCTGTTTTATTTTCGCATCAGATAAAGCTTGCTAGGTTGGTATTTATTATCTAATTCAAGAAATTTTGATCCATTCTTCTAAGGTAGATAATGATAATTTTGTCATCTGGGACCAGCCTGCTGTGGTGTCAGTCTATATCTGTAGTATATATTTGTTTTGTTGTTGTCATTGTAGAAGGACAGTATGCCTTTATTTGTTTTGTTTTATTTTATGTGGTGCTGAGGATTGAACCCAGTGCCTCACGTGCTAGGCAGGATCTCTGCCACTGAGCTACAGCCCCAGCCCTACAGTATATATTTGAATATTATTTTATTTTACTTTTATAGTGCAACATTTAGAGTTGAGAATTATGTGTTGATAATGATGCAACTTAAAGTTTCCTAAATTTATGAAGTGACTTTTCCCATCTCGTTTTTGTTGTATTTCTGTTTTAAGGATCTTCTGTTAGAAATCTACAGAAGTATAGGAGAGCCAGATAGTCTGTATGGCTGTGGTGGAGGGAAAATGTTACAACCCCTTACTAGGTAAATCACATTTTTCTATATAATGGTATAGTAATTTTGTCCATGAAGGAGTTCTGTGCACATAGAACCAAGAGATATTTTTACAACTGTTTCTTATAGACTACGAACATATGAACATGAAGCGATGTGGGAGAAAGCCTTAGTAACATATGACCTTGAGACAACAATCTCCTCAGCAACTCGCCAGGCAGGAATAATTCAGGTATATTTTTTTTCTTGGATTTTTAAAAATGCCACTAGCACAGTGCTAATAGAATTTCAATAAGTCAGTGGAATATTTTCACAGCCAGATGAACTCAAGAGATGAGATTGGAAGTTACCTGTTTTATAGGCTTTGGGCTAAAAACTGAGGAATACATAGGAAAGCCAGGTAGGTCATTAACCTAAAAGATAGTTTAGGTTTGTTAATCATAATTTTTGTTAGCTAACAAAAGACATTTCTTGAGTGTGTACATTTGCCAGGTAGTATACCTAGGGCCTCACATGGAAAAATCCATGTATACTATTTCTCATAGTTTGCATTGGAATTGGTTTCATTTCTGAAGTAGTCACTTCTATTATTAATTTAGTCAATGATTGGCTCTTTAGTCATTCTTCCATTAAATATTAGAACCCTATGAGTTCAATTTTAGTGTTTTTGGGGAAACATACTAAGCAACATTTTGGGACTGTAAGTATATCATTTAAGTTTTTTGGAGTTAGTTTTATGTTTGTTAATTTTTTATTTCTCTAGTTTTCTGTTGAGATCATTAATTATTAAAAAAAAATTTCCATTTAGGCCTTACAGAATTTGGGACTCTGCCATATTCTTTCCATCTACTTAAAAGGGTTAGATCATGAAAATGAAGAGTGGTGTGCTGAACTACAGGAACTTCATTACCAAGCAGCATGGAGGAATATGCAGTGGGACCATTACGATTCTTTTAAGTAAGAAAAAAATCCAACTTTAAAAAAAAAAAATTGCCTCTTTTCTAGTTCTAAATAACTGTTTTTTATTTTATTCTACTAATGTAACAGGAGTTGTATTTTCTGTATTTTATAGATTCTCCAAGCTATGCATTCCTAAGTAAGATAGCAACAAACAGTAAACAAAACTAGACCTGAACTTCCCTCTTTTTTTTTTTTTTTTTTTTCCCATTAGCACAACTCCACCCCTCTCCTCAAATATTTTGGGAACTAGAAATATCAAAGGTATTTTTTAAAAATATTTTTTAGTTGTCAGTGGACTTTTATTTTATTTATTTATTTATATGTGGTCTGAGGTTTGAACCCAGTGCCTCACACATGCTAGGCAAGCACTCTACAACTGAGCCACAACCCCAGCCCCTCAAAGATATTTTCTTATGAGAATTCATTGACTCACTTTTTCTTGGATTGAGGAATCCAAAGAAAGGCATAGGTATTTCTCTTTTCACTTGCTGCTACAAACATTTTAATCATATAGTACTTGTATTGGCTAGATGGTATACAAAGGACCAATTATCTTTATGCATGAATTTTTTTTATTAAAAGATGCTTAATCACTTATCCAGGAACATAATATTTGTCACTTGTGTGTCGGGTCACCATATTTTTTATTTTATTTATTATTATTTTTAAACCCATGGGCACTTTACCTCTGAGCTACATCCCCAGCCCTTTTTCTTTCTTTCTTATTTTTTGAGACAGGATCTTACTAAGCTCCTTAGAGCCTTGCTTAGTTGCTGACACTGACCTTGAACTTGCAATCCTCCTGTCTCAGCCTCCTGAGTCGCTGGGATTACAGGCAAACACCTCCACTCCTAGCACCATATTTTTAAAATTATAAACCAAACAGCTAATCTAATAAAGGATTTCACATTTATATAACATAGACACTAAAAAATGAAATCATATTTAATTGCATATTAAATTTAATAATTTAATTAGAATGCCTTTCAGATTTCAAACTATAAGATTACTATAAAATTCTGGAGATTTGCTCTCAAATGGTTTAAACATTTTGCAGTATAAGTTGGGTCCTGCTTGTGTCAGTATATGCCACTCTCTCATTTGCCATCTTTCAGCCACAAAGGTCTTCTCTGTGTTTTTTGATCAATCCATGATATGCTCACAGAAAGGCCTTACAGATATATATTCTGCTTTTCTCCATGTGGGTGGCAGTTTCTTGTCATTCTGTCTTTGGTTTAGTAATGCCGTATCTTCAGATAGACCTTTTTTTGACTACCCTTTCTAAAGTAGCCACTTGATCATGCTCAGTTTTTTGTTTTTTTTTTAAATCCTATTTTAATTCTCAGCTTGTCGATTGTCACTGTCTGCTGCTATTCTTATTTACTGTCCAAATCAAACATAAGCTCCGTGGGAATGGGCCCTGATCTGACTGTTTGCCAGTGATTTCCCACATTAGAACTTGTTCTTAATGCCTGACACATAATATGTGTTCACTGAATAAATAAATGAAAATATAGCATATTTGAAACCAGGCAAAGTATCTGAGAAATTTCCTTTTTTTTTCTTGCTTGAAGAATTTAAATGATCCATAAAATAATTAGCATTTCTTAACCAAATTTCTAGAAATGTTTTTAATTAAAAATAAAAATGTTAATTTCACTTTTAAAATTTTGTTCTTTTGAGTTATTTATACATGTATATATTTAGATTTTTGTTTTTAAATATGTATTTTTCTTTTCTTTTGGAATTATCTCACAGCAAAGGACTAGAAGGAACCAGTTACCACGAATCATTGTACAATGCATTGCAGTCTCTGAGAGACAGAGAATTCTCCACATTTTATGAAAGTCTCAGATATGCCAGGTATTATAAGAAGTCAAAGTTATTTTACTGTTTTATGTCATGGCTTGTTTTTTCAAAACTTAAGGAATAATTTCAATGTGAGGATTTGCAGTGTTGTAGGGATAAAGACATGGTGGCTAGGTTAAGTGTTTCTTTGCCCTTCCTTGTTCTTCCCTCAAAAAAATGTTTTCTTTGGGACCTCAATGTCAGTTTTTTTACCCAAAGCTCTCAAGAAAGTCTGTAATTCCTACTCCTTTGTTTTCTTCCTATACAAGTGTCCTGAGAATTTTAATCTTGTCTCCTTAAGTATTACATGACATTTATTTACTCTCTTAGCATTAGAGTTCTAATTTATGTGGTCAGTGCTTACAGGGTTGTTTTGAGGGACAAATGAGATGATGCCTAAATAAGTAATTAATGTAAAAGTTACATTAAAATGTAACTTTTTTATTTAACAGTGATTAGCAACCTAGTGAATGCTATATTACAGCAGTAATATTTGCTCTTATTTAGGTGCATATTACGTGCTACCCCAGATTCTTTTCTCAGTTGTTCTCTAATCTTCAAAATATGTATGGGAAAAAAAAAGTATGGAAGTGAAGGGCTTAGTGAAATCCAGTGATATGTCCAAAGTTAAACAGCCAAAAGGGGCAGAACTAGGATTTAGATCTAGGGCTGTATGATCACAAGGCTAATATTTTCTCCACTGCTATTTCATATTCACTAATGTTTGTGAATATTAGTATTATTAGATTAATAGCAAGCCTGCGATGATATCTCTATAATCACAGATTTGTATTTCTGTCTTCCTAAAAATCTCTTAGTTTTTTGGGTTTTGTTTTGGTTTTTGGTTTTGGTACTGGGGATTGAACCCAGAGGTGCTTTACCTCTAAGCTACATCCAATCCTTTTTATTTTTATTTTGAGACGAAGGATCCTGCTTAGTTGCCTAGGCTGGCCTCAAACCTGCAATCCTACCTCAGCTTCCCATGTCACTAGGATTGTATGCATGCACCACCATGTCCAGCCTCTTCTTTGTTTTCAAAGTTTTATTTCTTTTCTCTTTTGCCATTAGAGTAAAAGAAGTGGAAGAGTTGTGTAAAGGCAGTCTTGAGTCTGTGTACTCACTGTACCCCACACTTAGTAGATTGCAGACCATTGGAGAGTTAGAAAACATTGGACAACTTTTCTCAAGGTATGTAATTAATGTGATTCTGTAATCCCAGAAAGCAACTTTTCTGTTACTAATAGTGTCTTGTATATGACTTCTCATTTAAAAAAATACTTTCAGCTGTAGATGGACACAATGTTTTATTTATATTTTTATGTGGTGCTGAGAATCAAATCCAGTGCCTCACACATGCTAGGCAAGTGCTCTACCACTAAGCCACAGTCCCAACCCATGACTTATCATTTTTTAAAATAAACTAATACATTATATTTTCCCCATTGTACTTTCTAATGTGGTAAATATCAATAGATATGTCAAAATTAGAAGTTCTTTGTGGTCTTCAATAGTTTCTAGGAATATGAAGTAGTTCCTGAGTATAAAATGATTGAGATCTTTCTAGGGAAGATTTGCTTCCTGCGAATTTGTATCACTGCTTCCTTCTCTACCAAGCCACTGCAAGAGCTTTCATTTCCTAGTCATTATCTGATTATCTTAATCTCCCTGCTTTGTCTTTTTTCTCAGTATAGTAGTCAAGTTAGATCCTGTTTACTTTAAGCATCTGAGAAGCAAACATGCTGTTCACATAAGTGAGTTGTACAGTATGCATTTTCTATTCTTTTAGTAAATAATGTTAGCAGATGAAATTTTTGCCAGTGCCAGCTTTGCCTTCACTGAATTGTGATATGACAGCTGCAGTTATGCACAGTCATCCTCTGAAGTTAAATAATGAGTTTACTTCATTTCCTTACAGATATGTCCTCCTTTACCACAAAGAACATGGAAGCAAGACTAGAGGTGTAGGAATTCTGATAGGTCTGATGAATATTTTCCCATTTTAGAAGAGTTTTTATTTACAAGGACTACTATTTATTATTTCAAAGAGTGTTTTAAGAAAATTTTTTAAAATATTTATTATCTATGGCCTCTCTGCCAATCTCTTAGGGGGTCTGACCACATACCATTTTGTAGTTTTTTTTAAATTTTGTTCTTATTTAGAATTTTTTACAAGTTCTAAGCTTGTGACTATAAAAATTCCTTTTATTGTCTATTCCTTTTTTTGGTGGTTTTATTTTATTTATTTTTTTGGAGGGGTACAACTTTTCATTTCTAAGGTTGTACACAATATAGATTCACACCATTCATGTGATCATATATATATATAGGGTAATACTGTCTGTTTCATTCTGTTTTTCCATCCCCACCCCCTCCCACCCCTTTTTCCTCTACACCATCCAAAGTTCCTTCATTCTTCTCTTCCCCCCACCACCCCCCTCATTATATATTGTCACGCACTTCTCAGAGAAAACATTCTGCCTTTGGTTTCTTGGGCTTGGCCTGTTTCACTTAGCATGATATTTTCCAACTTCATCCATTTACCAGCAAATGCCATAATTTTATTCTTCTTTATGGCTGAGTTATATTCCATTGTGTATATATACCACAGTTTCTTCATTTGTCAATTGAAGGGCATCTAGTTTGGTTCCACAATCTACCTATTGCAAATTGAGCTGCTGTGAACATGGATGTGACTGCAGTATGCTGGTTTTAAGTCCTTTGGGTATAAACCAAGGAGTGGGATAGCTGCAAATGGTGGGTCCCTTCCAAACTTTCTGAGTAATCTCCATACTGCTTTCCAGAGTGGCTGTAACAATTTCCAACTCCACGAACAAAGTACAAGTGTGCCTTTTTCCCCACATCCACGCCAACACTTATTACTGCTTGTGTTTTTGATAATAGTCATTCTCAATGGAGTTAGATGAAATCTTAGGGTGCTTTTAATTTGCATTTCTCTAATTACTAGAGAGGATGAGCACTTTTTCATATATTTGTTGATCATCTGTACATCATCATCTGTGAAGTGTCTGCCCATTTCCTTACCATTTATTGATTGGGTTCTTTGTATTTTGGGTGTAAAGTTTTTTAAGTTCTTTACAAACTTTAGAGATGAGTGCTCTGTCTGAAGTGTGTGTGGAAAAGATTTTCTCCCACTCTGTAGGCTCTCTTTTCACATTATTGATTGTTTCCTGCGCTAAGAAAAAACTTTTTAGTTTGAATGTATCCCATTTATTGATTCTTGGTTTTATTTCTTGAGCTATGGGGGTCTTGTTAAGGAAGTCTGGTCCTAAGCCAACGTGGTAGAGATTCGGGCCTACTTTTTCTTGTATTTGGTGAAGGGTCTCAGGTCTAATTCCTAAATTCTTGATCCATTTTGAGTTGAGTTTTGTACAGGGTGAGAAATATGGGTTTAATTTCATTTTACCGCATATGGATTTCCAGTTTTCCCAGCACCATTTGTTGAAGAGACTTATCTTTTCTCCATTGATCTACCTGTCTGTTTTGGTGCCAGTACCATGCCATTTTTGTTACTATTGCTCTATAGTAGAGTTTAAGGTCTGGTATAGTGATACCTACTGCATTACTCTTCCTGCCCAGGATTGCTTTGACTATTCTGGGTCTTTTGTTCTTCCAGATGAATTTCATGATTGCTTTTTTGTTTCTATGAGAAATGTCATAGGGATTTTAATTGGAATTGTGTTAAATCTGTATAGCGCCTTTGGAAGTATGGCCATTTTGATAATATTAATTCTGCTTATGCAAGAACATGGGAGATCTTTCCATCTTCTAAGGTCTCCCTCAATTTCTTTCTTCAATGTTTTGAGTTTTCATTGTAGAGGTCTTTTACCTCTTTGTTAGATTGATTCCCAAATATTTTATTTTTTTTGTGGCTATTGCGAATGGAGTTGTTTTCCTCATTTCCCATTCAGATGTTTCATCGCTTATGTATAAAAATGCTTTAGATTTATATGTGTTGATTTTATATCCTGCTATTTTGCTGAATTCATTGATGAGGTCTAGAAGTTTTCTGGAGGAGTTTTTTGGATCCTCTAAATAGAGAATCATGTCATCAGCAAATAATGACAGCTTGAGTTCCTCTTTTCCTATTCTTATCCCTTTAATTTCTTTAGTCTGTCTAATTGCTCTGGCTGGTATTTCAAGGATGATGTTGAATAGAAGAGGTGAAAGAGGGCATCCCTGTCTTGTTCCCATTTTTCAAGGGAATGCTTTCAGTTTTTCTCCATTAAGAATGATGTTGGCCGTGGGCTTAGCATAAATACCCTTTACAGTGTTCAGGTATGTTCCTACTCTCCCTATTTTTTCTAGTATTTTGAGCATGAAGGGGTGTTGTATTTTGTCGAATGCTTTTTCTGTGTCAATTGAAATAGCCATATGATTCTTATCCTTAAGTCTATTGACATGGGTTACGTTAATTGATTTACAGATGTTAAACCTTCCTTACATTCCAGGAATGAACCCCACTTGATCGTGGTGCACAATTTTCTTAATATGTTTTTGGATACGGTTTGCCAGTATTTTGTTAAGGATCTTTGCATCTATATTCATCAAGGATATTGGTCTAAAATTTTCTTTCCTTGATGTGTCTTTTCCTGGTTTGGGTATGAGGGTGATATTAGCTTCATAGAATGAGTTTGGTAGGGTACCCTCCTTTTCTATTTCCTGGAATACTTTGAGAAGTATTGGGATGAGTTCTTCTTTGAAGGTCTTGTAGAACTCGGCTGAGAATCTGTCTGGTCCTGGACTTTTCTTGTATGGTAGGTTTTTAATAGCTTCTATTTAAATGCCCTCTGTTTCATTGCTTGATATTGATCTGTTTAAATTGCATATGTCCTCCTGCTTCAGTTTAGGAGGTTCATATGTCTCTAGAAATTTGTCGATGTCTTTGGTATTTTCAATTTTGTTAGAATATAGATTTTCAAAGTAGCTTCTCATCATGTTATGTATTTCAGTGGTATCTGTCGTGATATTTGCTTTTTCATCACAAATTTTAGTAATTGAGTTTTCTCTCTCCTTCTCTTTGTGTGGTTAAGGGTTTGTCTATTTTGTTTATTTTTTCAGAGAACCAACTTTTTGTTCTGTCAATTTTTGAATTGTTTCTTTTGTTTCATTGATTTCAGCTCTGATTTTAATTATTTCCTGTAGTTTACTACTTTTGGTATTCTGTTTTTTTCCTAGGACTTTGGGCTGTAATGTTAGGTCATTCATTTGTTGACTTTTTATTCTTTTCTTGAATGCACTCCATGCAATGAATTTTCCTCTTAGTACTGCTTTCATAGTGTTGTATCGTCATTCTCATTTACCTCTAACAATTTTTTTATCTCCTCCCTGGTGCTTTCTGTTATCCATGCTTCATTCAATAGCATATTATTTAGTCTCCAGGTGTTGGAGTAATTTCTATTTTTATTTTGTCATTGATTTCTAATTTCATTCCATTATGATCAGATAGAACACAAGGCAGTATTTCTGTTTTTTTGCATTTACTAAGGGCTGCTTTGTGGCATAACTATGGTCTGTTTTTGAGAAGGTTCCATGTGCTGCTGAGAAGAAAGTGAATTCTCTCATTGATGGAATATTCTGTATATGTCTGTTAAATCTAAGTTATTGATTGTGTTACTGAGTTCTGTGGTTTCTTTTTCTTTTTTTTTTTTTTTTTTTTAGTTTTTGTTTGGAAGATCTATCCAGTGGTGACAGCAGTGTGTTAAAGTCACCTAGAATTATTATGTAGTGGTCTATTTGATTTCTGGAATTGAGAAGGATTTGTTTGATGTACATGAATGCACCGTTGTTTGGGGCATAAATATTTACAATTGTTAGGCCTTCCTGATGTATGGTTTCCTTAAGCAGTGTGAAATGCCCTCATTTATCCCTTCTGACTAACTTTGGCCTGAAGTCCACCTTATCTGAAATAAGGATGGAAACCACTGCTTTTTTACTGAGTCCATGTGTGTGGTAGGTTTTTTCCCATTCTTTCACCTTTACTCTGTGGATGTATTTTTCTATGAGATGAGTCTCTTGAAGGCAGGGTCTTTCTTTTTAATCCAATCTGCCAGTCTGTGTCTTTTGATTGATAAGTTTAGGCCATTAACATTCAGGATTATTATTGAGACATGATTTGTATTCCCAGTCATTTGAGCTGATTTTTGTTTTTAACTTGATTTGGTTTCTCCTTTGAATAGTTTTTCCTTTAAGGTAGCTCCTCCCATTACTGACCTACATTGTTGTTTTTCATTTCTTCCTCATGTAATATTTTGTTGAGAATATTCTGTAGTGCAGGCTTTCTGTTTGTAAATTCTTTTAACTTTTGTTTATCATGGAAGGATTTTATTTCCTCTTCAAATCTGAAGGTTAGTTTTGCTGGGTATAGGATTCTTGGTTGGCAATTATGTTCTTTCAGAGCTTGAAATATGTTGTTCCAGTCCCTTCTAGCTTTTTAGAGTCTGGGCTGAGAAATCTGCTTCCTGCAGTTGCTCTTTCAACTCCTTATTGGTATGAGCATTCATTGCCTGCATTTGCTCTCTTATCTCATCCTTTTGCTTCATGAATCATTTTTATCATGTATAATCTGAAGTCCTTTTCTGACATTTCTTCTATCATACTGTCACTGGATTCTATTAATATAGAATCTAAATTTGTTTGGATCATTTTCTTCCCTTGTTTTTTCATGTTGTTCATGTATCTTCCCCTCTAGCAGTGCAGATCTGGGATATTGCAGTTTCCCCCCTGTAGGCATATAGTGACCCTAAAGTTTTCCAAAACCTTTTCTTTAAGGTGGAGATCAATATTAGCAGTGCCCATTTCAGGCAGTGTGCAACATAAAACCAAAGAGCCCCTATGAGGACGTTAACAATATTGTCATAATAAACAGAATGAGTTCAATTATTATCTTCAGTATAACAAATAGATTTGCAATAAGGTCTGCAGATTCTGATGGAGGACAAAGAGGATGCGAAGAGGTGTAGGACGTAGCTGTCAGTGGGATAAGAAAAGAATATATAGAAGTTCTAGATCATAGAAAGTGTGAGAGTGTAATCAAGAGAAGTCTGTTGTTAGCATGGGAAAAGGGAGAAAGACACTCAGGGAACAGATAAACAAAAGGAAAAGAGAATGAGAAAAGTAAAGAAATAAAAACTTAAAATTTTTCAATAAGGAGAATAAAGAATTCTACACTATAACAGTCATATAGTATTCAAACCTCCCAGTCTTCAGTAGCCTAATGTATCAGAGGTACCTGACAATGAGCTTCCAGTCTCCAGCAGGCATCTCAGGATGGGATTTACCCCACCTAAAGATGGGAGATAAGGCTTCCAGGATTATCCAAGATGGCTGCTGTGGCTTCCAAATGTGTTGGCAAATAGGGAGCTGCACCTCCGGGTGTGGGTGTGGTTGGCTGGAGGTCCTGGAGGCAGGGCGCAGTCAGTCCATCTGGTGGTCCTGGTGGCAGGGAGCAGTCAGTCTATTTGAGGGCCCCGGAGGTAGGGTGTGATCAGTTGGGCTAAGGGATCCTGGAGACGGGGCTCAGTCAGTCCAGCCAGGGGTCCTACAAGTCCTGAATGTTGTCTCAAAATGGCGGCAGCCACGTGTAACCAAACCTGTAGGTACTGTGACAGTGAACTTTCAAGCAACAGCAGGCTGCTGGTGCTCCACTGGCGGTCTGTGGTCAGTGTGCTGACTGCTGTCAGAGGATCAGGAGGTGAACCTCAGCAGTGGTGGGTAGGTGAAAGGCAGGTGATGGACAGGCAAGTGGCAGGCAAATGGCAGATGGTAGGTGCCAGACAGTGAGCAATCTGTACTCAAAAAATAGTTGATATGCTGGCAGACTGCAGGTGATCACAGTAGACAAATGGGGTAAACAGCAGGGGATTGATAAGCTCCAAAAACTGCCTCACCAAGAAACCGATAACCTCTGCTTGAAACCTGAGTTATGGAGCGATGTGTATTACATTTTAGAACCCCATGATTTTTTTTTTTTTTTTTTTTTTTTCATTTCTTTTGCTTACATAAAACTGTGTTTTGGCTTTCAGATCACTCACAGATAAACAAATCTCTGAATTATACATTAAATGGCGCAAACATTCCCAGTTAATTAAGGACAGTGATTTTAGTTTTCAGGAGCCTATCATGGCTCTACGTACTGTCATTTTGGAGATACTGATGGAAAAGGAAGTGGAGAACTCTCAAAGAGAATGTTTTAAGGACATTCTCACCAAACACCTTATAGAATTCTCTATTCTGGCCCGAACTTTCAAGAACACTCAGGTAAATAGGATTTAAAATCATCTTACTTATTGGCCTTTCCTTTTATTGTATAACAGAAAGCATGAGTGAATAAGAAATGTCGTTGAGAAATAGAGATCGCTGTTGCACAGTGCATAGTATAATTGTTAAGATGTCCTGTGTTTTGCAAACCTGTGTTTAAACCTTAGGCAAGGTACTTATCTTCTTTCAACCTCAAATTCTTGGTTATGTAAAGAGATGATCCCTAACTTACTATGTTGATAACAGTTCAGTGGTTTGATACACATGGCACATGTATAAGTATGAAGAGAGACAGATGAAGAATAGAGGTTTGAAGGCAAGCACAGAGGTACTTTAAGACAGCCCCTGACAAATAATCATGTTCTCAGTGAATGTTAGTTACTGCTTTTATTATTATTAGTGGTAATAGTAGTAATAATAAAAGTATTTATTCCTATTTGCCATTTTCATTTCAGCTACCTGAAAGGGCAATATTTCAAATTAAACAATATAATTCAGCTATCTGTGAATTCTCTGAGTGGCAGCTGGAAGAAGCACAAGTATTCTGGGCAAAAAAAGAGCAGAGTCTTGCCCTGAATATTCTCAAGCAAATGATTAAGAAGTTGGATGCCAACTGCGCAGAGGTTGTTTGTTTGGTTTTAATCAACTGAAATAATGTTATGCCATTATTTAAAAAAAAAAAAAAGCACTGCTATTTTTTAAAATATTTTATTAGCAATTTTATTAATCCTTTGAAGTTACTCATCCATGAATAAAATGTTGTGAAAGAGTTTTGAAAAGAAGTTTAGAAACTGTTTTTCCTATTTATAACAAGTCAGTAAGTTTTACTTGTGATGGATTTATTTAATTTATCCCAGTGTTAAGTCTTACTTTCTAAAGAATTCAAGAATGGTAAGTGGGTTGGGCATGGTGATGTACACCCATAATCCCAGCAGCTTGGGAGGCTGTGGCAGGAGGCTGAGGCAGGAGGATCACAAGTTCAAAGCCCACCTTAGCAATTTAGGAAGGGCCTGAGCAACTCAGTGAGACCCTGTCTCTAAATAAAATGCAAAAAAGGGCTGGAGATGTGTCTCAGTGGTTAAGTGCCCCTGGGTTCAATGCCTGGTACCAAAAAAAAGGTATAGAGGAGGCAATAAATGTGAAATACTGTAAATTTGAAATAACAAGCGCAGAAATGGAAATTCTTGAGAAAACAAAAATATTTTAAAAATAAAGCAAGATGACTGGGATTGTGGCTCAGTGGTAGAGCCATTGCCTGGCACATGTGAGGGGCA
This sequence comes from Sciurus vulgaris, assembly GCF_902686455.1. Taxonomy (NCBI): domain Eukaryota; kingdom Metazoa; phylum Chordata; class Mammalia; order Rodentia; family Sciuridae; genus Sciurus; species Sciurus vulgaris. The sequence goes on from NC_136472.1 coordinate 103,945,254, forward strand.
CTGGGGTCAATCCTCAGCACTACATAAAAATAATAATAATGGTATTGTGTTCAATGCAACTAAAAAAATAATTTATAAAAAAAAAGCAAGTTGGAACAATTAATTTGCCAATCCAGATGATTGGAAATTTTCACATCTAATATTTTATTTTACATCACCTCTTGGTTATTACAAATGTGTTTTTACTACTTTAGCAGTATTTCTGGCCTAGAATGGACAAAGGAGGTAAGGAGGTGTATTTATAGGAATTATGAATTGGTCAAAGATTTGACTATGGTATTCCTCAGACCTGTTTAGTGATTCTCAACTTACTGGACTTTTTAATGTTGGATGTTTGTATGATATATCCTCCATTAGTAGGGAATTTATCATTATACCAAAGCACTGGATGCCAGTATGATATATTAAATATTGCTTAACACCATGGGCCCTGAAGTGCAGGCTTTCTGGAGTTAGCTACTTTCTTTGTACCTCAGTTTTTTTTTTACCTATAAATTGGGGATAATAATAATATTCAGTTCATAGGATTCCTGTGAGGATTAAATGGATTAATATACATAAACCTGTTACAAATTGTCTGACATATATAAGTACTCATAAATTCGAGTTTCTCCAATAATAGTAATAACAACTTTAAAAAGTACAGGTCGATTATTTTATAAATTTACATACTTGGAATTATTAAAATAGTTGTGTGCTGAAAACAGATGAGGAGAAATTTCTTCCTTTTTTTTTTTAATTGAACTCAAGGCACTCCACCACTGAGCCACATCCCTAGCCCTATTTTGTATTTTATTTAGAGACAGGATCTCATTGAGTTGTTTAGTGCCTTGCTTTTGCCGAGGCTGGCTTTGAACTCATGATCCTCCTGCCTCAGCCTCCCAAGCCGCTGGGATTACAGGCATGTGCCACTGTGCCCAGCTAGGAAAGATATTTTTAATGTGCTTTTTCTTCCTACATAGAGAACATTTTTATATAGTTGCAATAATGAATTGCATTTTACTCTTTTGTTTTTCTTCACAGAATGACCCCAACCTAAAACTTATATACACAGAATGTCTGAGGGTTTGTGGCAACTGGTTAGCAGAAACTTGCCTAGAGAATCCTGCAGTCATCATGCAGACCTACCTAGAAAAGGTAAGCTTTTGGAGCAACTCTTAAGATTGTTGTTTAGTATGAATAACTTGATCTTTTCCTCAAGAACAATTGTATTTCAAAAGCAAAAGTATGGATTTATTCTTTCACATATTATTACTGTTGGAGCTCTCTATAATGTTTGTGACCAAATGAAACAGAAAAGAAGGAGTATATTTTTAAGTAGCCCCAAGGGTCTCTTATTCCCCATTCCCACCCCAGCTACTCTTTGAATAAGTTGTTGCTGATAATTTCTCCATTTATCATCAACAAAAATAACTGATTAAGGAATGTGCGTATCGTCCCATCAACCACAAGTAAGGGTTAGAACTTCAGTACTCCACCCTGTTTTGGCCTTCAGTTTTTATTTAGTTTAACTAGTAACCTCACAAAAAAAAAAAAAGTGTTAACATGAAAAGCATGATGTAATTATCTTTAAATTTTAAAGAAATTTTTGTTTTTGCAGTTCTTTACAAATATCAGTTGTTGTGGTTATTTTTGTGGTATCAGAAGTTACTTTGAAAAGTCAAGAAAATACATCCTTCATTTAATTTAGCGCATATATATATATATATATATATATATGGTGTGGGATTACCTTGATCTGAGTGTTTAAATGTATATAGTGTTTATAAATATAATTTAAATGTATATAGTGTTTATAAGTTTAATTTAAAAACAATGTGTTTAAAGAAAACACCAATAAGCAGTATTTGATTCTTGATTCTTGAAGGCAGTAGAAGTTGCTGGAAGTTATGATGGAGAAAGCAATGAGCTCAGAAATGGAAAAATGAAGGCATTTCTCTCATTAGCACGGTTCTCCGACACTCAGTACCAGAGAATTGAAAACTACATGAAATCATCAGAATTTGAAAATAAGCAAGCTCTCTTGAAAAGGGCCAAAGAGGAAGTGGGCCTCCTAAGAGAACATAAAATTCAGACCAATAGGTAAATATGTGCCTACAGGTGATGATTTTGTGTTCACCAGCTGAGTAAATTGAACTTGTTTGTGTAAAAAAGTGTGATGTGAATTCTTTTTTTTTTTTTTTTTTTTTTTTTTTGAGCACTAAAGCCTGGTTTGAGTACTTATAGATTGTCATGGCCCTACGGTGATTAATCACAAATTAGTATGCAGTACACTGATACATGTTCTTTATGAAGAATTCATACCTTAGTTCTAAGGTCATTGTAGACTATATAGGTGTTACCTTTTTGGATTTTTTGTTGTTATGGTTGGAAAAAGATTGGTGTTGAAATTAAATACAAAAAAATCTGTTTTAATGTAATTAAATATATTTAAACCTACCTTAGGTCTGTATATTTTAGTATAAATAGAGGATCAAGCTAACTAACTGGCTTGAGTAGAGTCCACTTTGTCTTTGGTTACCTAGAAAGCTTGTGAATTATACCATATGACAAAAGTAATTTTTCCCCTTTATAAGCTTTAGAACTTTGCTTTTTCAAAATCATGCATATCATGTATGATGTTTGTAGCTCTGTAAAATGTTATGACTTTTGTGTTTTACTTTAATTATCCTATGCAAGATACACAGTAAAGGTTCAAAGAGAGCTGGAGCTGGATGAATGTGCCCTCCGTGCACTGAAAGAGGATCGTAAACGCTTCTTATGTAAAGCAGTTGAAAATTACATCAACTGTTTATTAAGTGGAGAAGAACATGATATGTGGGTATTCCGACTTTGTTCACTCTGGCTTGAAAATTCTGGAGTTTCTGAAGTCAATTGCATGATGAAGGTAAATCTTGTTCAACTCCACATTCAGTCTTGTAGTAAAAACTTAGACATGAGCCCCACGATATCCAATTTTGTATAGTCCTTTATCTCCCTAGTAGTTAAGTCTGGTCCTCTACACACAGGTACTTGATAAGCTCCAAATGACACAAGATTGTGTGGAAGTGAGAGAATTTATGTCAGTATTTTTCCATATCTGCAATTACATAGGAGAGTACCTAGGATGGAGAGCTAGATTGAGAAATTTGGAAAGCAGTTGAGAAATGATATGATTACAAGTAGACTTTTTCCCTTAGTTTTGACTTTTTGAAATTATTTTCAGTGAATTACTTTTCTAAGTGGAAAAACAATGTTTTTAAAGAACACACCAATAAGCAGTACTTGATAAGTTTTTATTTAAAAACCTTATATTTTAGTGATGATACCTAGTATTAAAAGTATGATACCAAAATATGTATGTCTGTTAACTTGAAGGTTAAAGGTAAAAATGATTCTCCTCGGCAAAAAAGCGGTAAGACTCGTTCATAATAGATAAAACCAGTCTCTGCTGTAGTGCACACTAAATTCTGTTACTTTTGGAATATAGGGAAAATAATTATTACATACCATTTTCTCAGGATTGTCCTCCTTGGAGTCACTGGAATATAAACAGTTCCAAGCACTCCTTTTCTGAGGACAATTTAAGTTAGGATCAAATGTTTTTACTTGCTTAATCCTTTATACCCACTAGGAAGACTTGCAGATAGCACAAGTGACAAAGAATAAATGTAGCTAAGTTTTATTAATAACCACTAGGTTGTTCTAGTAGAAGAACTTTATATTAGAATAATTTCTTTGCTTAGATATGAGAATATTTGAAATGTATTTTTCTTAATTTTTTAATGGCAGAGAGATGGAATGAAGATTTCATCATATAAATTTTTGCCTCTTATGTACCAGTTGGCTGCTAGAATGGGAACCAAAATGATGGGAGGCCTAGGATTTCATGAAGTCCTCAACAATGTAAGTAGACCTGAACATCAAAACATAATAATTGCATTTCTTTTATACTACTATATACCATGTTAAGTATATATTACTCTTCATCTCTAGGTTTTCTCTGACTTCACAGAGTTGTTACTCAGTCTCTCTCTTCATTTACCTCTCTGGTACTCTCACACTCAGACATACCCATACTCCACCCATTGTCATATATAGGTAGTAACATGCCTTTTGAAGTTTAAAAAAAAAATGTGGACTTTTTATTTTATTTTTTTTTAATTTGTGCAAAACTAATAGTTCTTAACTTTCTGACAGCTCATCTCTAGGATTTCAATGGATCACCCCCATCATACTTTGTTTATTATATTGGCCTTAGCAAATGCAAACAAAGACGAATTTTTGACCAAACCAGAGATATCAAGAAGGAGTCGAGTAACTAAAAATGTACCTAAACAAAGCTCTCAGCTTGATGAGGTATTTTCATTTGTGATATTCATTCTTTCCTAGATTATTCCTTTCTTGAGTCTTGGGGATTTTAAGAATTCATGTTGTTGATAATATTTGGTTTTTTAATCCTTGATTATTATGATAAAATTGGCTCAGAATTTCTGAATATTTTTTGAAGCATAGATAGCAATAGTGTTTTCTTATTTTTCTCACAGCAGTGAAAAATAGATTTCTGAAAGGCACCAAAGTCACTGACACTTGAGCTAATAATACTCTCCTTGTATTTGATTCACAAGGTGACGATTTTGTTTGTATCTGATGACTTACAATCTTTCCTTTATCAAGATCTGTGCATAAATTTTGTTTTTGTCATTGTTTTCTATAACTCACTGTTTTTTGTTAATAGGATCGAACAGAGGCTGCAAACAAAATAATATGTACTATCAGAAGTAAGAGACCTCAGATGGTCAAGAACATTGAGGCACTTTGTGATGCTTATATTATATTAGCAAACTTAGATGCCACTCAGTGGAAAACTCAGAGAAGTATGTTTGAAAGAATGAGTGTTGCTACTCCTACTTGACCTACAGTATTGTTCCTCAGTTTGCAGTTGTCACTAAAATCTCTCTATTTTTAAATACAGAAGGCATCAATATTCCAGCAGACCAGCCAATTACTAAACTTAAGAATTTAGAAGATGTTATTGTTCCTACTATGGAAATTAAGGTAATTTACCATTAACTCTTGATTTTTTTTAATTAAGCCAGTTCTACTTTATTAGATCAAACTTTATTCAAATAATCTTTTTATGTATTCAGAATTGGTTACATATTGGAAATTTTGTATGTTTCAAACTAGAGATTCCATTAGATTGCATTAGATTCCCTTTACCCAAGTCTTAAAATAATCAAAGGCTTCTACTTCCTTTGCCTTCCGTTCTATACCTCCCATCTTTTGAAGATCTGTAGGGTATTATCCTTAATGGCCAGAAGAAGGAAAATTCCATGTGTTTAAACCAAGACTAACTTTTGACTTAGCAAGAAAATTCTCAGTTTTTTTTTTTTTTTTTTTATTTTATTTTTTTAAGTTTTGGTATTTGGTGGAATGTATTGGCTATGATGTATTACATTATTATTTTTTTTTAGTTGGCAGTGGACATTTATTTTATTTATATATTTATATGTGGTGCTGAGAATCAAACTCAGTGCCTCACACATGCCAGGCAAGCGCTCTACCACTGAACCACAGCTCCAACCCATGTATTACATTATTAAGTAATGCAATATGTATTGGACTATATGATCATAATACATCTAGGTATGTCATAATTATGTTTTATTGCTAGAAGCACCATGTGGGCAGGGATATTGTCATAATAAAGATTATAGTTTAGAAAATGATCATGTTAAGTACATTGTAAATCTCTTCATTGAATTTGTACTTCAGTACTTTGTATAAATTGTCACTGAATTTGAACTATAGCTATATCATGTGGATTAACTGATATCTTTCCAGCTATATCAGCTAAGTTAGTTAGCTGAATATATCCTGAAAATGCCATAATCACTGACATAGAAAACTCCTTGCCACCCTTTTTAAAAGGTACATGTTGTTGTAAGGAATTTTGTTATTTCTCAGATGACTTGACATGTGAATAACAACACTTGAGTTCTGATTTTTTCAGTAATTTTTCAGTAACTCTGTTCTAACTTGGTATGCCTTGGTTTTATTAAAAACTTTAGAAAAGTGAATTTAATATTATCTATATATAATTTTCGAAAACTTTTCAATGTAATATATTTTATCTTTCATTCAACAGAAAGTAAATTTATAGTTCCAGTTCCCAACCAGTAGCACAGTTACTTTCATTCCTGTTTAATCTTAAAACTGCCATTTATAATTTGTTTAAATGCAAATACTATATTTGACCTATTTTCATAATTATACTTTTCATTAGGTGGACCCCACAGGAGAATATGGAAATCTAGTGACTGTACAGTCATTTAAAACAGAATTTCGTTTAGCAGGAGGTTTAAATTTACCAAAAATAATAGATTGTGTAGGCTCTGATGGCAAGGAAAGGAGACAGCTTGTCAAGGTAAGACTTCCCTTTTCTGTTGTAGTCCTTAAAGTATTAATGATATCAACATTAAAAACAAAAAACTCATTTGATATTTTTTGCTGCTTTATTTTTTTTTTAATAATTACAAGTGAGAAAAACTTGTGAAATAGAAATGCACTGTTTTTTAGAACCATGATGTGTTTTTCTATATTTTTTTTTGTAGTCTCTGAAAGACTATCATTATCATACAGTTGATTCAAGTAAAAGACTATTCTGTTAAAATGCACAGACATGATGAGGTGAACAATTAACTTGTTTGTTGTGAAAAAATCTTTTTGTGGTTGTGACTTATTTCCATGATTAGGACAAGTTAAAGACCTTTACCTCAGTATACTGGGCTTAGCACTGTGCCTGGTGCTATTGTTCCAGAAAGAGCCAGTATTCCTCTTTTTGTGTTTGCTCAGGGGCTCTTTGGGTCCTGCTGGAGAACAGTGGAGAGATATAGTACTACTCCGATTAGGTATTTTGCAGTGTGCCGGAAGGTGGGGAATTTCAATTAGTTTGATTCCAAAAATAGATAGGGGAATCTTCTTTTTTCTGTCAGTCTGCTTCCCCAGTGTTAGCTTATTCTAAATGAAAGATTAACAGTAGGTCTTAATTATTTAAGAGACTATTCAGAAGAGCACTGATGCTCAGATTGACTTCTGAGTACATTTTTATGTCCTCAGATAAGTCGTGTAGGTTTTTCTAATAAAATGAACTGTGCTTAGTTATTTATGTTTGACTATTCTGAAGGGCCGTGATGACCTGAGACAAGATGCTGTCATGCAGCAGGTTTTCCAGATGTGTAATACATTACTGCAGAGAAACACTGAAACTAGGAAGAGGAAATTGACTATCTGCACGTATAAGGTATCTAGTTTGTTTTCTGTTCCTTCACCAAGAAAATATGCCATTCTTTGGACAAAGAATAGCAAATGTTTTTAGTGAAGGACCAAAGAGTAAATATTTTAGGGTTTGTGAACCACGTAGGTCTCTGTCACATGTAGGTCTCTGTCACATAATCTTCTTTAATTTTCTTTCTAACTCTTTACACCTGGAAAGCCATTCTTAGCTCACAGGCTGTACTAAAACAGACTGATTTGGTCCAGTGGCCAACCTCTGATTTAGACAATATCATTCTTCTTTTTAAAAAGTTTTCATTGATGTTGATTGCAGTTAAGTGTTTCTTATAGTCAACTGAACTATTTCCCCCAATCTTTTCTTTGTACTCAACATTCATATAGAGAACTTTCTCTTTTTTTAATAGCTTAATTGTGTGTACATGGTTTATTTTACAAGCCCTTATTGATGGGCATTTGGTTGTTTCCCATCTTGTGCTGTTGCAAATAATCCTGCTTTAAAATGAATAACCTCGAACATATAAATTTCATATAGGTTAAGTGAATCTTTGAATAGATTTCCAAAAGTTGGGTTGATGAACTAGAGGATATGTACATCTATAATTTGGAGGTTATTTCCAGTTTACCATCATTGAGGGCAAATCTCATTTATATTTTCTCCAACAGTTTGCTGAGAAGACAATCCTCAAGTTATGTTACTTCTATAGCTAATCTTCTTTGGCTCTTATATTATTTTAAGAAATAATAAAGCCTCATTTTGAAGGCCCTATTTTTCATAGATTTCTCCTTTGGGTTTTATTATAACTCATTTTTTTCCTGTTTCTTCTTCTGCTTCTACTATACCAGAACTCATTTGCTTTTTTTTTTTTTTTTTTTTCCTCTAGGAGAATATAAACAAATTAAAATGTTTGAATAACTCAGCTGTCTAGTAGAGAAGCATTCTTTCAGAGTCTTGGAATAGTGCTAGCATCTGTCTGTTTTCTTATACTCTCAAAATGGCGCATGCCAACAGTGTTTACTTTCTCTAGAAAATTAATTCTGTATAGTCTGGTTTTCCTAACCACTGACACTAGTTTAAAAATATGGAGAAAAGTTTCTTTCACGATAATAAAAAGTATATAATATGAATAAATTGCCTAGAAGTAGTATTATCAAGAAACACACAGGACTGCATGGAAAAAAGTGCAAAAATAAGAAAGTATAAAGAAAACTAGGATAAGAGAAAGGTACAGTATTATAAATGGGAATATATTATTTCAAATTAATATATAGATTTAATGAAATCTTAATCAAATTTTCTGTAACTTGGAAAATTGATTTATAAGTTTATCTTGAAGTACATATTTGAGAATGATGAAATTGTTTTGAAAAAAGTAATGAGAGTAGACTTAATCTAATAATACTTAAACAAATGACAAAACTTAAGTAACAAAAATGGCCTGGTTCATGGAATAAGAATAGATAAATTGGGCTAAGAATGTAGCTCAGTCTAACACTTACAGCACTGTAAAAACAAAGGGTATATCAATAAAATAAAAATAAGTCACCTTCATTCTTCAGTACACACTTATAAAAATTCAATGTATATACTAAAACTCTTTAAATTCCTGAATAAACTGAAAATACTCTTATCTCTTGCCATAAAATTATAGGTGACACTTGCATTTTTATGTTTCTGGTTATCCACAATGAACATTGTTTTGTTGGAATAAATAATTGCTTAATTAAAAACCCCAAACAGGCATTTGAGAAAAAGGAATTAGATCTACTCTCTGAAACTGATTGAGCCAGGCTATTGTAACAAATCAAAAGTTAGTTTTGAACTGTTTTAACTGCTTTCAGGAACAAAGTATTATAAAACTAGCAATTATCAAGTATGTCGATGCCGTCCTGGTCCAGGGATCACATTTTAAAAACCCCCAAGTCTAATTACTATGACTTGTAAAACAAAGTTGATAAACTTGTAGCTGTCTCTTATCTAAAAATTTCTAAGAAGTTCTTAGCAGATACTCTATAATGTGTTCGAAATGAATTGTTATTCTGTAAGTGCTGGGCTTTAAAACACAAAGACAATTACTGAAGAATTAGTGTAGTCTTCGGGAGTGCCTCCTGATTTTCTCAGAAAGCAACTGTTTTCAAGCAGATATACACTAGAACCTCTGAAATTCATTTGTAAAAAATGAGAGAAAGCCTTGACCTAGAATATTTTGAAAGTAAACCTCCATCTCTACCTTATAACTTTCAGTGTCTCATTTTTATACAGAACTTTTGACCAAATTAATTATTCCATTAAAATGTCTAGAAATGGGCATATCACATAATTCATCAGGTTACTTAATTCTGTACATCTGAATATTAAAGTATAACTTCTAAATATGAGAGCTTAGGTTTGAAAAAATTATTTAGAATTATAAAACTAGCCAGAAGACCTGTTATAAGATTACTCCAAGAATGTGAAAGTTGTGTTATCCATAACACATAATAATAATCTAGCTATTTTTGCTTTTAGTTTAGGTTCCTGGAGTTGCTAAAGGGACGCTGTATATGTAGTCCAGATCATCTGTGTAGTCATTACTAATCCTGGGATTCAGGCCTCCTGTGTTCAATGTGTCAACAAATGGGTACAGGGACAACTCGAAATTAGGTCTTGGTATCCAAATCTCATGTGTCAGTGTGTATCGTCAAAAGGAGACACTTTGTATATTGAGGTACACCAGATACCTCTTATAAGAGAGTCAGGTGGACATGAGGACAAAGTTCTTACCATATGTGCTAATAATTCAGACATAGTCCTCTGACATTTACCACAATTGGTATGACTGGCCTGATTTTTCTTCAGTAAAACTGTATTTTTAAATAGTACACTAAAAATGTCTAAAGTCTTAGATGTTAGAGCATTCATTTTGTAAAATTCTTGTCTAATAAGTAGTATATAATTGTTGAAAAAAGGTTTGCCTTTAACCTTTCAGTTCTGCCTTATGCCAGTAATTTTCTGTTTTCTGTGATGTATATTTCCAAAGCATTCTTCTTAGCATTCTAGGAGTAGAGCCATAATGTCCTAAGGCATTCACTGTATATAATGAAGTAACATCATTTCTCTAACTACAGTGATATAGCTATGTACCTTGAAAGAAGAGAAAATAGCCATCAAGCATTTTTTTGTGATACCACATGAAATACCCAGATACTCAATTGAAATAGACTTTTCCAGAGTTTTGTTTTGGTTGGTTGGTTTGGTCTAGTTTGGACTACCATTTGCCTTTTAATACTTCAACTATTTCTCCATCAACTAACATCACAGTTGGGACCCTGACCTCATGTAGAAAAAAATGTAACCTATCCCTTTCTATGTGTGTGTGTGTGTGTCTCTCTCTCTCTCTCTCTCTCTCTCTCTCTCTCTCTCTCTCTCTCTCTCTCTCTCTCTCTCTCTCTTTAAATATTTTTGGTTGTAGGTGGACACAATACCTTTATTTTCTTTATTTATTTTTATGTGGTGCTGAGGACCCAACCCAGTGCCAAGGCAAGTGCTCTATCACTAAGCTACAACCCCAGCCCCAGTCTTTTTTTTTTTTTTTTCCAAATTATTTTTTTCATTATTATTTTTTTTTTATTGTAAACAAATGGGATACATGTTGCTTCTCTGTTTGTACATGGCATAAAGGCATACCATTTGTGTAATCATAAATTTACATAGAGTAATGTTGTTTGATTCATTGTTATTTTTTCCCTTCCCCCCTCCCCTCCCACCCCTCTTTTCCCTCTATACAGTGCCTCCTTCCTCCATACTTGCCCCCCTCCCTAACCCTAACTCTAACCCTAATACTAACCCTTCCCTCACCCCATTATGTGTCATCATCCACTTATTAGCGATATCATTCATCCTTTGGCTTTTTGAGATTGGCTTATCTCACTTAGCATAATATTCTCCAATTTCATCCATTTCCCTACAAATGCCATAATTTTATCATTCTTTATGGCTGAGTAATATTCCATTGTATATATATATACCACAGTTTCTTTATCCACTCATCAATCGAAGGGCATCTAGGTTGGTTCCACAGTCTGGCTATTATGAATTGAGCAGCTATGAACATTGATGTGGCTATATCTCTGTAGTATGCTGATTTTAAGTCCTTTGGGTATAGGCCAAGGAGTGGGATAGCTGGGTCAAATGGAGGGTCCATTCCAAGTTTTCTAAGGAATCTCCACACTGCTTTCCAGAGTGGCTGCACTAATTTGCAGCCCCACCAGCAATGTATGAGTGTACCTTTCTCCCCACATCCTCGCCAACACCTGTTGTTGCTCGTATTCTTGATAATCGCCATTCTAATTGGGGTGAGATGGAATCTTAGGGTGGTTTTGATTTGCATTTCTCTTATTACTAGAGATGTTGAACATTTTTCCATGTTTGTTGATTGCTTGTAGATCTTCTTCTGTGAAGTGTCTATTCATTTCCTTGGCCCATTTGTCAACTGGATTATTTGAATTCTTGGAGTAGAGTTTTCTGAGTTCTTTATAGATTCTGGAGATTAGTGCTCTATCTCAAGTATGATTGGCAAAGATATTCTCCCACTCTGTAGGCTCTTTCTTCGCATTGCTGATAGTTTCCTTTGCTGAGAGAAAGCTTTTTAGTTTGAATCTATCCCAGTGGTTGATTCTAGCATTTATTTCTTGTGCTATGGGAGTCCTGTTAAGGAAGTCCGATCCTAGACCAACAAGGTGAAGATTTGGACCTACTTTTTCTTCTATAATCTGTAGGGTCTGTGGTCTGATTCCGAGGTCCTTAATCCATTTTGAGTTTAGTTTCATGCATGGTGAGAGATACGGGTTTAGTTTCATTCTGTTGCATATGGATTTCCAATTCTCCCAGCACCATTTGTTGAAGAGGCTATCTTTTCTCCATTGCATATTTTTGGCCCCTTTGTCTAGTATGAGAAAATTGTATTTATTTGGGTTTGTGTCCGTGTCCTCTATTCTGTACCATTGATCTACCTTTCTATTTTGGTACCAATACCATGCCGTTTTTGTTACTATTGCTTTGTAGTAGAGTTGAAGATCTGGTATTGCAATACCCCCTGTTTCACTCTTCCTGCTAAGGATTGCTTTAGCTATTCTGGGTTTCTTATTCTTCCAGATGAATTTCATAATTGCTTGCTCTATTTCTGTAAGGTACGTCATTGGGATTTTAATTGGAATTGCATTGAATTTGTATAGCACTTTAGGTAGTATGGCCATTTTGACAATATTAATTCTTCCTATCCAAGAACATGGAAGATCTTTCCTATCTTCTAAGGTGTTCTTTAATTTCTTTCTTTAGTGTTGTATAGTTCTCATTGTAGAGGTCTTTCACCTCTTTTGTGAGATTGATTCCCAAGTATTTTATTTTTTTCGAGGCTATTGTGAATGGGGTAGTTTTCCTAATTTCTCTTTCTGAAGATTCATCACTTATGTATAAAAATGCATTGGATTTATGAGCATTGATCTTGTAACCTGCTACTTTACTAAATTCACTTATGAGTCCTAAGAGTTTTCTGGTGGAATTTCCAGGTTCCTCTAAATATATAATCATGTCATCAGCGAAGAGGGATAGTTCGAGTTCTTCTTTTCCAATTCGTATCCCTTTAATTTCTTTGGTTTGTCTAATTGCTCTGGCTAGAGTCTCAAGAACGATGTTAAATAGAAGTGGTGAAAGAAGGCATCCCTGCCTTGTTCCAGTTTTTAGGGGGAATGCTTTCAGTTTTTCACCATTTAGAATGATATTAGCCATGGGCTTAGCATAAATGGCCTTTACAATGTTAAGGAATGTTCCCACTATCCCTATTTTTTCTAGTGTTTTGAGCATGAAGGGGTGCTGTATTTTATCAAAGGCTTTTTCTGCATCTATTGAAATAATCATGTGATTCTTGACTTTAAGTCTATTGATATGGTGAATTACATTTATTGATTTCCTGATGTTGAACCAACCTTGCATCCCTGGGATGAAACCAACTTGATCATGGTGCACTATCTTTTTAATGTTTTTGTATGCGATTTGCTAAAATTTTGTTGAGAATTTTTACGTCGATGTTCATTAAGGATATTGGTCTGAAATTTTCTTTCCTTGATGAGTCTCTGTCTGGTTTAGGTATCAGTGTGATATTGGCTTCATAGAATGAGTTTGGGAGGGTTCCCTCCTCTTCTATTTTATGGAATACTTTGAGAAGTATTGGAAGGAGCTCTTCTTTAAAGGTTTTGTAGAACTTGGCTGAGAACCCATCTGGTCCCAGACTTTTCTTTGTTGGTAGGCTTTTGATGACTTCTTCAATTTCAGTACTTGAAATTGGTCTATTTAAATTGTATATGTCCTCCTCGTTCAGTTTAGGCAATTCATATGTCTCTAGAAACCTGTTGATGTCCTCGAAATTTTCTATTTTGTTGGAGTATAGATTTTCAAAATAGCTTCTAATTATGTTTTGTATTTCAATCCTGTCTGTTGTGGTATTTCCTTGTTCATTCCGAACTTTTCTCTCTTCTTCTCCTTGTTAGTGTGGCTAAAGGTTTATCAATTTTGTTTATTTTTTCGAAGAACCAACAATTTATTTTGTCAATTTTTTGTATTGTTTCTTTTGTTTCAATTTCATTGATTTCAGCTCTGAGTTTAACTATTTCCTGTCTTCTACTACTTTTGGTGCTGGTCTGTTCTTTTTCTAGGACTTTGAGCTGTAGTGTTAGGTCGTTTATTTGTTGAGTTTTACTTCTTTTATTAAATGCGCTCCATGAAATAAATTTCCCTCTAAGTACTGCTTTCATAGTGTCCCAGAGATTTTGATATGATGTTTCTTTGTTTCTTTGTTCTTTGTTCTCATAATCAAAAGGTGCTTAATTTTAGGTGGTTCCCCTCTCTCAGCGAAGTGGTGTTCTTGAGTGGTGCACAGGAACTGTCCCTATTGGTGAATTTCTTGTTAACAATGAAGATGGGGCTCACAAAAGATACAGGCCAAAGGATTTCAGTGCTTTACAATGCCAAAAGAAAATGATGGTGAGTAGCAGTCAAAAGTTATTGAAAAATTGTTCATTAGCTAATTAAAGCTGACAGTTGCTAAATACAGAATACAAAGTTTTAATTTCATGAGATAATTGTTAAAGATAGAGGTTAAAAAAAAGTAATCACACTAGGATGAAAATGTGTATGAATGAAAACATAAATTTTTAAACTGTATGAAGTATTAACCCTTGTCAGATGAAAAGTTTATTCATTTAATTCTTGACAAACAAAATGTCAATTAAACAAAAAATATTGTGTAATAATTTCTATGAAACTGATAGAGAATCTTCTAAGATATTTTCCATGTTACTGGCCGTCTTGTCTGACATTCATTCACTGCATCAGCAACATTTATTGAATGCCTCCTATCTCCCAGTTACTCTGCTGAGTCTTCACAAATATTATGACTAATCATTGTTATTATCGCCACTGTAAAATGAGAAGTTCTAAAATTTAACTTTTCTCAGGGTCAAAGACCTAATAAGCAGTGTAGCAAGGATTTGAATCTTGTCTCTCCAAACTTCAAAATCCATTAAATTTTCATTTTATTGTGCTTTCTATTACATGTTTTTAAAAATATGTGGTAAATGTTATTGGACATTATAAAGGAAATCTGTGTGGAGCAGACAGGATGAAGTGTAGGCATGGAGGATGATGTGGTTGGTTCTCAGGTGGGAAAACAAGTACAGAGAATTACATCACGAAAGGCTTTGTAGAGGAGAAGGTGTTTAAACCAAACTTTGTAAATAAGTGGGGTTCCTAGGCAGAAGAAGCATATAAACAACAGGAAAGAGGTGTAAAAAAACAGCATAGGAGGAGGAAGAGATGGATGAGTTTGGAGTGGTGGTTGGTCAAAAAATGGAAGGTTGCTTTATGAAGTGCTAAGAAGTTTGCACTTTATTCTGTGGGCAATATAAGACCCTTGAGAAGGGTAGTAATGTTGGATTTGCATTTTAGAAAAAATAACTGAAAGTTTTGTGGGTTGTGCTTTTGAGAAAGCAGATTGGAGGTTTGAGATGGGGTCTGAGCTAAGACTAAGAATGGTAGGAATCAAGAATCATGGATAGATGTGAGAAAAAATTAAGGAGGCAGACTGTGTAGTGGTGCACGCCTGTAATCCCAGTGGCTTGGGAGGCTGAGGTAGGACGATCAGAAGTTCAAAGCCAGACTCAGCAAAATCAAGGCACTAAGCGACTCAGTGAGACCCTGTCTCGAAATAAAATACAAAATAGGGCTGGGGATGTGGCTCAGTGGTTGAGTGCCCTGAGTTCCCCTCCCCCAAATTAAGGAGGCAGAACTGATTAAGATTTGATGGCCGATTAGAAGTGAGACTGAAAAAACAGTGCCTCCCAGTTTTATGGTTGGGGGGTGTCCAAGTGGATAGTGAGGCTCTTTGTTAAGTTGAAGAATAGAGAAGGTAGCTGTGGTTTTCCAAAGATGAAGAGGACTTTTGTTTGAATTTGGAAGTGATCCAAGGGAAAAGAAAGGGGCAGCTGAAGCAGCACATCAAGCTAAAGTTCATACCAAAGAGACAGATTTATTGCGCAGACATAAATGAGAGTTGAGCCCATTGGAATAGTTAAGCTTTGCTTCAGAAAAGTATTATATAGCAGGAATATGTTGGAGGACAGGGATCTGAGACAACATGTCAACTGCTTTGCCATCTTATCAATGATTCTTCCATCCTTTCATTCTTTTCTCTTTCTCATCACAACCCTAGTGCTATGATGCCATCTGAAATTTTTAGGGGCTACTTTTGGCTTTTCTATGTTTACTTCTATCTAAATTACAAGATAATTCAAATTAAACAACTATCACTGTTTATATGCCTCCTTCCCTTAAAACTATATAAAAATCCTGATTATTACATGTAACTAATTGCTTCCCTGGCCAGACTGTTAGTTTCTTATGAGTATCTTGTTCATCCTTTATTGCCTCATGTCTATTATATTTTTCATTTAGAAACATAGTGGACATCAGTTTACTTAGTGGAACACAGTTTTAAAAAATTAACTTTACATGTGATCTATTTAAAGGAAGTACAAAAGAGGTCCTTTGAAGAGAAATACGAGATCTTCATGGATATTTGCCAAAATTTTCAACCAGTTTTCCGTTACTTCTGCATGGAAAAATTCTTGGACCCAGCTGTTTGGTTTGAGAAACGACTGGCTTATACACGCAGTGTGGCCACTTCTTCTATTGGTAACCTTCGTTTATATCTTAGTAGATTTGGCATTCTTGTGTATTCTGAATTTCAAGGGTTTTGATAGTGGTGATGGTAGTTTTTCAACCAGACTGTCTTCATCATTAGATCATGTTCATTCTGATTCTTGGCTTCTAACCGTAACTTTAGTAGCTTTTATAGGACATTGGTTTCTCTAGTTTATTTTATAGTGAATATGGCTTATTTTCTCTCTCTACCCTCAATAGTTCATTTTTTGAGATTTTCTTTTGAGAATAAAACATATAATGACTTCATTTGACTTACTTCCTTAAGTTATTATTCTTTTGTGCAGAATCTCAATGGTACCATGATATTGTCACCCAGTGATTGATTCTGTTTAATAGAATCCTTTTTCACAATAGAAATTGTGATGTATATTTAAATATTTAATATATAACCTATATTTTGACTTCTTAATTTCTAAGAGATTGGAATAAATAGATAAAGCAATGAAGACAGTCTTATAGTATGAGTACTAACATGAACTCAGAGATCACCTAATCTATTTGTTTTTGTTTTTAATATTTTTAGTTGTAGATGAACATAATGCCTTTATTTATTTATTTTCATGTGGTGCTGAGGATTGAACCCAGTGCCTCAATGTGTGAGGCAAGCACTTTACTACTGAGCCACAGTCCCAACCCAAATCTATTTGTTTTTATCTAAATACAGCTTCTCATTATCAGTTATGTATCATACCCAGAAAGGCAGGGCATGTATGTTTTGAAAAGTGCCAGGTAATAATGAAACTCTCTTCTACATTGAGAATCATTAATCTCAATCAAGTGATTTAGTCTGTAAATAAGAAAGAAGACCTGCTAAGGCCTGAACTCCTCAGGCACCTCGGCATCCCAACTCCATATCCAGTATTTTTTCTGTAACACTATGTGCTGTCTTTTATTGGGTTAAAAGCATTTTAAGGGGCTGGGGTTGTGAGGGACTGGGTTTGAGCCTCAGCACTACATAAAAATAAATAAATAAAAATAAAGGTAATGTGTCCATCTACAACTAAAAAACATTTTTTACAAAAAAGTGTTTTAAGGGCTATGGTTATGGCTCAGTGGTAGGGCGCTCGCCTAGGATGAGTGAGGCCCTGGGTTCAATCGTCAGAACTACATTAAAAGCAGCAACAACAACAAACAAATAAAGGTTAAATTCTTTTTTTATAAAAAGCATTTTAAGGCATGCTGTCGTCTTTTTTTATTTAAAAAATTTTTTTATTTGTTCTTTTTAGTTACAGTTGATAGTAGAAAGTATTTTGACCTATCATACATACATGGAGTATAACTTCCATTTTTGTGGTTGTACTGATGTAGAGTTACACTGGTCGTGTATCCATATAAAAACATAGGAAAGTTATGTCCACTTCATTCTCCTCTTTCCTATTCCCATCATCCCTTTCTCCCATCCCCCTTTTCTTCCCTTCATTCCTCTTTTTCTAATCCAGTGAATGTCTGTTATCTCCCCCTAACCCCCCACCCCATCCCACCCCACTTATTGTGAGTTAGCATCCACATATCAGCAAGAACATTCAGCCTTTGATTTTGGGGGATTGACATGTTTCACTTAGTATGATAGTCCCCAGTTCCATCTATTTACCAGCAAAATGCTATTTCATTCTTCTTTATGGCCAAGTAATATTCCATTGTGTATATGTACCAGATTTTCTTTATCCATTCATTTGTTGAAGGGCACCTAGGTTGATTCCAAAGCTTAACTATTGTAAATTGAGCCTGCTGTAAACATTGATGTGGCTGCATCACTGTAGTAAGCTGATTTTAAGTCTTTTGAATATAAGCCAATGAGTGGGATAACTGGGTCAAATGGTGGTTCCATTCCAAGTTTTCTAAGGAATCTCCATACTGCTTTCCAGAGTCCCTGCACCAATTTGCAGTCCCACCAGCAATGTATGAGTGTATGTTTTTCTCCATATCCTCACCAACATTTATTGTTACTTGTATTCTTGATAATTGCCATTGTGACTGGAGTGAGATGGAGTCTCAGTATAGTTTTGTGTGTGTGTGTGTGTGTGTGTGTGTGTGTGGTCAATAATGTAACTTTATTGTGTGCAACCTTTACCACAACAATTAGTTTTTCCATGTGAAATAAGTTAAGGTTTAAGATGCCAAAGTTATTGTGAAAATGACATTGGGCAAGAGAAAATGCTGAAGAGAGTTTTTGGTTTTTGTCTGAAAGTGGAAAACAGAAGAGTCTAGGGGAGAAAAACACCTCAAAAACAGCTTTGGTCACTAGAGACAGTGATGCTGAGTGAGGGCCAGGCAGTTAACCTTGGAAAGGAGGGTAGGATTTCATATGGATGTTTAAGATATTTGCTTGGCAATATTAGTCTTAAAATTTCCTTCTGTGTTGCTGCTATAGCTTTTGGTTTACCCTGCTTAGATTTTATCATGTAACATAATAATTGTCTAATCTAATACAATGTCCATTTGGAGAAGAGCAAAGAAAGGTTCTGTGCAGAGCACATTCAAAGTTTATTTTTTGGGTCTGGGGTGTACCTCAGGGGCAGAGCACTTGCCGTGCATGCACAGACCATGCATTTGATCCTAGCAGCACTGCTCCAGTGACAACAGAAACAAAACAAGTTCACTGAAAAAAAAAAAAAAAAAAAAAAAAAAAAAAATCCTGTCTTGGTTACTTTATTGAGTAGACTCCTACGGGAAAAATAAGTACTGTGAGTTCACAGGTCTGTTGCAGAACTGGAACTTAGGCCCACAGTAAAGAGAGTTAGAGAGAGATAAAGGTTCACTTAAAAAAGAAAAAAAAAATCACCAGATTAAACAGGCGATTGGAGGAGCCTCTTCCCTAAAGCCAAATTTAAGTACTTAGTGGCACTGAAGCAGCTGTCCTCAAATGCTCTGCCTGAACTGATTTCTCTTCTGCAGTTTCTTTATGGCCACATCAGCATCAGCTCTCTTCCCCACAGCACTCTAAATAGCCACTGTGACGTTTCTGTCATCTGTGGGGAGGTGATCAGTAAAAGAGGCAACATCACTACCCCTTATTAGAAACATGAGAATCAAAAAGATGCCTTGCTAGGCAGGAAGCACATGCCAGTAAACCCAGTTACTCAGGAGGCTGAGGCAGGAAGACTGCAAGTTTGAGTCCAGCCTGTGTGACTTAGCAGACTCTGTCTTACAATAAAAAATAAAAAGGATTAAGGATATAGCTTAGTTGTAGAGTGCCCCTGGGTTTAATCCCAGTATGTGCACATGCACACACATACACACATGTACACATGCATACGCAGCTTGAACTTTATGTTCTAATTGGCAACTATGCCAAAATAGATGTATGCTGAAATGGAATTGAGACTCTAGTACAAGATACAGAAACTTGCAATAAACAGGGCGTGGTGGCGTACACCTGTAATGCTAGTCACTAAGGAGGCTGAGGCAGGAGGACAATGAGTTCAAAGCCAGCCTCAGCAACTTAGTGAGGCCATAAGTAACTCAGAGAGACCAACTTGCAATATACATTAGATCGGTTCAGTCACAACTAAAATTTTTTTCCTTTCTAATTGAATATTAGAATGGAAAACAAACCCAAATGGAAGAACATAACTTAAGTGAGGCAGAAGCTGGGAACTATGAGGCCTGGGATACAAAGATAAATGAATTATGAGGCATATTTCCTTGGCCTTGAGGCATGCAGGCAAAGGCAAAGTCACACCATACTGGGAGGCAGAGGATCAAAGTTGACTTAGGGCTCCAAGAAAGATATTTACCAGAGGAATTTGATGATTCATTTATCAGTTCAGAAATCCCAAGTACAAAATTTTGAGATATAAGAAGGATCAAATTATATCATATATATAATTCAATTTAAAAATTCTTAGCTCTTTTTATTATATTATCTAGATAATAGTAAAAAATCAAATTACATTCATATGAAACTTTTATCAAAAGAAATCAAATCCATTTTTATGAAATTTTATAGAACAATTATTTTCAAGTGGGTCTTTTTTTAGGTCACAGTATTTATAATTCCATTTACATAAGTATAATTTTTTAAATTAGAAAACAAAAAGAAGTCAGTAGAAATCTGATTTTTCATTTGCAAAACTCCCTTCAGTTTCCAGGCCAGTAACACATGGTGATGTTGACTTGTCCTCCAGACATGGACTGCTACCAAAGATCCAGTTTATGGAGCACACAGGCCTAGACTCATTAGGAGCACTTTTTGGTTTGGCTCACGTTTCAAGAAATTCTGAAGCATGTCCATGTCGTCCAGAGATCCCCCAGGTTTCAGTATTAGGTTTCTATATTTAATTCCAACCTCTGGATTCATTATCCCTTCTTTTTTGAAATAGCTGTAAAACATGTCCATGGAAAACACTTCACTCCAAAGATATTCATAATATTGGCCATCATATCCCCCTGCCAAATGTCCAAAAGTAGCTGGCATATTTGTGCCTTTAAAAAAAGATAGATTTCAATCAACGTGACAGCAAGGGTTAATCTCAGTATAGTTTTAATTTGCATTTCTGTAATTGTTAGAGATGTTGAACGTTTTTTCATATATTTTTTTGGCCAGTCATATTTCTTGTGTAAAGTGCTTGTTCAGTTTCTTTGCCCATTTACTGATTAGTTGGTTGGTTTGTAGGGTTTTATTGTTTTTTTGTTTGTTTGTTTGTTTTTTGTTTTTTGTTTAGTTCTTTATACATCCTGGAGATTAAAGCTATATCTGAGATGCAGGTGGTAAAGATATTCTCATTCTGTTCACATTCTTGATTGTTTCCCTTGGCTGTGAAGAAGTTTTTTAGTTTGATACCATCCCCTTTAATGATTCTTGATTTTCCTTCTTGCACTTTAGGAGTCTTGTTGAGGAATTTGGTTTGTAAGCCAACATGATGGAGATTGAGTCTACTTTTTCTTCTAGTAGGTGCAGGGTCTCTGGTCTAATGCCTGGGTCCTTGATCCACTTTCAGTTGAGTTTTGTACAGGGTGAGAGATGGAGGTCTAATTTCATTTTGCTACTCCAGTTTTGCCAGCACCATTTGGTGAAGAGGCTATCTTTTCTCCAATGTATGTTTTTGGTGCCTTTGTCTAGTGTGAGATAACTATTTATGTGGGGTTGTCTCTGTCTTCTATTCATTGGTCTTCATGTCTGTTTTGTTGCCAGTACCATGCCATTTTTGTTACTGTTGCTCTGTAGTATAATTTAAGATCTGGTATTGTGATGCCTCCTGCTTCATTTTTCTCGCTAAGGATTGCTTTGGCTATTTTTGGCCTCTTATTTCTCCAAATGAATTTCGTGGCTGCTTTTTCTTTTTCTTTGAAGAAGTCATTGGAATTTAAATAGGCATTACATTAAATCTGTATAGCAGTTTCAGTAATATGGTCATTTTGACAATATCAATTTTCAGTATTTAAAACAAAAATGCAGTTTTTCCTGAAAGTTTATCTGCTGAAGTGAATTAATGATTTGTGGTTAACATATTCATCTAACAGAAGAAAGTTTCACTGAAAAATTAATTTACCAATAGACGTATCAGTGTATAAGTCATAGACAATAAAAATTTGAATGCATATAACATATTACTTTTGCTCAGCTAAATAGTGGATCTTTAACCACACTAATTTTTAAAGCACTGATATTTCAAAACTTATGTCTTTTGATAAAGAAAAAATTTTTAGCAAATTGTAAAATGCAATATGCATTGAAGTAGCTAACTAGATTATACTCATAATGGCCAAATATGTACATAATATCTTTTTAAAGGCTAAGAAGTATAAAGTAATTAAATATTAAATATAGTCAATGATATTAGTTGAAATTATGGCTAAATGCATAGCAGAAATAATGAATCAGTGATTACAGTTTTTTTTTTTTTTCCTAGTTGGTTACATCCTTGGACTTGGTGATAGACATGTGCAGAATATCTTAATAAATGAGCAGTCAGCAGAACTTGTGCATATAGATTTAGGTAAGTAATAAAAGACACGTATTTTTAATTAATAAATATTCAGTCATCAAAGAATGCTGTTTGCCTGCCAGGGTAGTACAGATATGAGAGAGAAAGACACATAAATGCATCGTGTGTGTGTGTGTTTAAAGCATAAACACTGTGGCACTGGAAGGAGTAGCCCACTCTACCTGGGAAGGATGAAACTTGGTAGGAGAGGAGACAGTTGAGCCAAATCTTCAAGAAAGAATGGAAACATAAGGAATGCTAGTATTGAAAAGGATGAGTCAGAAAAAGAAAATGGACAAATCACAGAAATTAGAAGGTATAGGTGAGGTATCTTTGAAGCCAAAGGAAGAAAAAAAATGACATGAAGGAAGTAGTGTTCAGTAGTATCTGAAACAGAAAGGCCTATCAACTAGAAATCTGAGAAATCTGTTGAATTTGAAGACAAATTATTTAATAAGAATAAGGGAATAAATGAACAGATTTAATTAGGATGTATAATTTTTGGATTTCTAAGAAGATACAGTTTTTAAAGGTCATAAATTCTGGGGTATAATCCATAGAAGTAGTTTGCTAAGACAGAATAAAACTGTATTCCATTTAAACAGAGAAGGTCAAGGATATTACATGACTTCCTCAGGAAGAATTCCAGAGTTAGGGAAAAAAGTAAGATTGTACACTAGGACCATGCCAATATTAAATGAATTTGAGAGAGTCTTAGGGTTAAGAGATAACAAATATAACGTGGGACGGGTTTGTTAGAGTCAGAGACAGTTTCCTCAATAGAAGAGTGAGATTTTACATGAGAATGAAAGGGCAGTAGTCTAGAAGATGCAAAATAGAGGTAGAGGTTTGCCAGCTATGCCAAGCCATGCTAAAAACATCTCTGAATGAGAAGGATAAATTTGTAAAATCACTTTGATCTGTTTGCCATTATCTACTAAAGCTGAATATATGCATATCCTGTGAGCCAGCAGTTCTGTTTCATAGAAGTGCACAGAAATGTATAAGAATATTCATGGATGTACTATTCATAATAGCCTATAACTAGAAACAACACAAACACCTATCACAGATAGAATGGCTGAATACATTGTAATATATTCATAAAATGGAATATAACAGTGAGATTGAATGAACAATAGCTATATATAATATGAAGACCCAAATAGAATGCTGAGTGAAAGAATCTAGACACAGAGGAGTATGAACTATCTAATAACATTTATATAACAGTCAGAAACATAAAATTAATCTGTACTGTCAGAAGTCAGGGTAGTGGTAATAGTTTGAAGAAGTGGTTGGTAACTGGTAGAAGGGGACAAAGAAAGGATTCTGGAGAGCTGTTAAGAGTTCTGTTGAGTGCTGATTACATGAATTTGTTCAGTTTTTAAAATATCAGCCACACACACACTTGAATGAGTTGGATGATTTATATACTTATCTATATATATCTCTCTCTTTGGTCATCTGTTGCTGCAAAACAAACCACCTCCAAATTTAATAGGTTAAATCACAATTTATTATTATAAATAATGAATCTCTCGTGATCTGTAGATTGGCTAAGCTCAGCTCAGCAGTTCTCACTTAAAATCTCTCATGCAGTTGCAACCAGTGTCCTGAGCTAGAGTCATCTTAAAATTCATATAGAAGAGAGTTCAAGATGGCTTCTTTTTTAGGGGGGAGTACCAGGAATTAAACTCAGGGGCACTCGACCAATGAACCACATCCCAGCCCTGTTTTTTATTTTATTTAGAAGCAGGATCTCACTGAGTTGCTTAGGGTCTCACAGAGTTGCTTAGCGCCTCGCTTTGCTGAGACTGGCTTTGAACTCACAATCCTCCTGCCTTAGCCTCCCAAGCCACTGGGATTATAGGCTTGTGCCACCATGACCAGCTCAAGATGGCTTCTTAATGTACATGTCTGATGGTTCGTTGCTTTTCCACACGACCTCTCTCTAGCATAGTATCCTGGACTTAGCATCTCAGGGCTCTAAGAGGAAGGAAATAGAAGTCAAGGGTTAGGCCAGCAGCTGGCACAGTGTCAGACCTTCTCACTGAATCATTTATTCTGTTGCCTGCTTGACTCTTTTTCCAACCCCACCACAACCTACCTACCTACCTAGCTACCCCCTGCTCTCTAACCCACCCCTTGGTATCAGTAGTAGCTATCCGGAGAACCTACGCTGTCCCTACTGAACTATAGCAAGGAGTGCTTTCCCCTTGGGTCCCTTTCTTTTTCTTTTCTTTTCATGTGGGTATAGGTGTTTTACTGGGGACTGAAACAGGTATACTCTACCCCTGAGCCACATTCCCAGGACTTGGTTTTTTTTTTTTTAATTTTGAGATAGTAAGTTGCTCAGGCTGTCAAGATCCAGAGTCACAGAATTAACTCACAGAATTAACATTTCAGAGTCACAGAATTAACATTTCAATTAAAAATCATCAGTCATCAATCATCAAGAACTAGGAAAATCTCGATTTGAATGCAAAAATAACAATCCATGGGTGTTTACACTGAGATGACAAAAGTGTTAGGATTATCTGACAATGACTTTAAAGCAACTGTTATAAAAATGCTTCAGTGAGAAGGTGAAAGGATGGGAAAAAACCTATCACTCACATGTACTGCGTAAACAAGCAGGGGTTTCCTATCCTTGTGTCAGATAAAGTGGACTTCAAGCCAAAGTTAGTCAGAAGGGACAAAGAAGGCCATTTCATACTGCTTCTGGAAGTTGTACATCAACAAGACTTAACAATCATAAATATTTATTCCCCAAACAATGGAGCATCTGCGCACATCAAACAAACCCTTCTCAACTTTAAGAATCAAATAGATCACAACACAATATTACTGGGTGACTTTAACATACCTCTCTCACCATTGGACAGATCTTCCAAACAAAAACTAAACAAAGAAGCTATAGAACTGAATAATACAATCAATAATTTAGACTTAGCAGACATATATAGAATATTTCACACATCAGTGACTTTCTTCTCTGCAGCATACAGATCCTTCTCTAATATAAATCATGTTATGTAAGCTATCACATAGGTTGGCATATAATTGTAGTATTACCTTAATATACTTCTGGCATCTATAGGGTTATTTTGATAACTCCCTTTCTATTGATACTAATTTTTGTGTTCTTGCTTTTTTTCTTGATCAGATTTGTTTGATTTTTTAATCAAATTTTACTGTATTATTTCTTCTCATATATTTATGCTTCTACACTTATTTTTTCCTTCTTACTATGTATTTTGAAAATAATTTGATTGTTATTCTAGCTTTTTTCAAGTTATAAATGTTCATCTGAGTACTGTTTCATCCCAGAGATCCTGATATTTTAAGCTTTTATTATCACTTAGTTCAAAGCACTTTTTATTTACTATTCTTGTGCTTTCTTCCTTGACCTCAGAGATGTTTATAAGTGTGACATTTAATTTTGAAATAGTTGACATGTGGGGATGGGGGACTATATATCTTAAGGTGATTGATTTCTAATGTAATAAATCTTACTGGAAAACAGTCTGCATGATTTCAAATTTTAAAAAAGTAATAAAAATGCTTTTTATATTGACTGTATTGGTTACGTGCATGTCAAAACTGATCAAATTGCATACTTAAAATACGTGCATTTTATTGTACTTCAATTTTACCCAAATAAAGCTATGGGGGAAAAATGCTTCAGTGAGTAATTATAAATGTGTGAAAAAAAATGAAAGTATTTAGGCTCAGCACAGAAAAGAAAATATAAAGGATGGAAATTTTAGAACAGAAAAGTATATAATTGAAATAAATTTCAAAGAGTGAGGGGACAGAAAAAGAATAAGCAAACTTGAAGACAGAAAAATAGAAATTACCCAGATTGAACAACAGAGGGGGAAATAAGTCAGCATTGAGTCTTCAAGTTCTAGACTTAGCCCCAAAAGTACAGTTCTTAAGAACTCTCAAAACTCAATAATAAAAAAATTAAAATAAAATATCCTGTTGTAAAGTAGGTAAAAGATATGAACAGACACTTCAAAGAAAATACTCAGCATATAAACACACAGAAAGGAGTTTAACTGTACTTCAAATGTGTGTGGTAACTTTGTCTATAAAAATAGACTGGAAATAATCTTTATGTCCTTCATTGGATAAATTCTTAAACAAACTGTCACACCCTATCATGGAATACCTCTCAGCAACAAGAAATACTGTTTTGAGTTTTCAGCAATTTGGATGAATTTCCAAAGGATTATGCTGAGTAAAAAGAGTTTATCCCAAAAGTTACATACTCTCTGATTTCATTTATTTAATATGCTTGAAATGACAAAATTATAAAAATGGAAAAGAAATTAAAGGTTGCTATAGAAGAACAGTAGCGGGATAGGGAGCAGTAAAGTCATAGGAAGAAACTTCAGCGTGGCTATAAAAGGTCAGTGTGAAGGATCCTTATGAGAGAAAAGTTATGTATCTTGACTGCGTCAGTGTCAGTATCCTGGTCATGATGTGGTATTAGTCTCACAAGGTAATTACCATGAGGGAAAACTGGGTAAAAGATATAGAATGATCTTTCTGTATTATTTCTTACAACTGGTTGTGAATCTATAATTATCTCAAAACTAACAGTTTGACCAAAAGAGGTTTAAAATAAGCTGAGCGTGGCGGTACACTAATAACCTCAGCTATTTGGGAGGCTGAGGCAGATGGATTACAAGTTTGAGGCCAGTTGGCAACTTGGCCTAACCCTATCTCAAAATAAAAATAAAATTTCAAAATGTATCTCAGTAGTAGAGAACTTACCTAGCATGTGCGAGACCCTGGGTTAAATCCCCAGTGTTTAAAAAAAAAAAAAAATGTTTTGAAATATACATATCTTAAGTTTATTTATTTATTTATACATATTTTAAGTTCTATCAGTCATTACTTCATTTTCAAAAGCTATCCTTTAATCAGATTACTCTATATCAAGAAGTTGCATTTTGGGATTTGAGGTGGATTACATAGTGTAGACAATGATGGAGATGAGGTTCTGGATCTTCTAGTACTAATAAAATATAAATGAAAGATTGTTGCCATTGCAAATTTCACATGCTAGTTGAGAAAAATATAAATTAGCTATCAGGCCTCCTTACCTGACTGGATTTTTTTTATTTTAGGGGTTGCTTTTGAACAGGGTAAAATCCTTCCTACTCCTGAAACAGTTCCTTTTAGACTCACCAGAGATATTGTGGATGGCATGGGCATTACTGGTGTTGAAGGTGTCTTCAGAAGGTAAGTGATATAAGGTAAAGGAGAGTAGACAATTTTGGTGTGAAAATTATTTGGATTATATGTTTATATAGATAATGGAATTCAATGGTAGTTATATCCCAGTGCTTTACAGTACTATGGAACACACCCTGGGTAAAAGCAGTAATAGTTTTTCCTTCCTTCTAGCCACCTGGAATCTAACTTAATATGGCTTATATACTGTCATTCCTAACTACCTCTGGAAGCAGCCCACCTTTCTACCTTTAATGCCTCAGTCCTAGCTAACTAACTCCTTTTATTGATCAGAACTAAAGTTGGGGTCTCATTGTTGGGTTAGCAGAGACTATTATTTTGTCTCAAAGAAGCTTATATTGTAGTACATCTGTGTGCCAAAAAAGATTTGTAGTTCCTTGTAGTTTTTCCTGCATAGATCTGTATACTCCATTTTTTTTTACCAATATATTTTTTTAGTTGAGGTGGATTCAAACAATATAAAATTAACCATTTTAAAGAGAACAAGTCTGAAGCATTTAGTACATTCACAGTGTTGTATGCCCAGCACCTCTTATCTAGCTCTAAAACATTTTCATTACCTCAAAGTAAAAATCTACCTCTAAGCAGTTATTCTCCACCTTCCCGATCTTAGCCCTTCCCCAAAACCAACCTAATTTCCATCATATTTTATTTATTCTGGACATTTTATATAAATATAATCATGAAATAAGTATGGCTTTCATTTTGCTAACATTTTTAAGATTCCAGGTTGTAGCATGATCAGGGCTTCCTGGCTTGTTATAACCAAACACTATGCCACTCTATGGATAGACCACATCTTGTTCATTCAGCTGTCTGTGGACACTTTTGAGTTTTCCCATCTTTTGTTTCTTGTGAACAGTGCTGCTGTGAACAAACCTATACATGGTATTTGTTGGAACACTGGTTATCAGCCCTTTGGGGTTTCTACCTCAAAGTTGCAGTGCTGGATCATATGGTATATTCCACATCTAATCCCTGGGGAGTTGACGAATGTTTTTTGCCAGCTGCTGAACCATTCTGCATTCCCACTTGCAACGACTAAGGTTTCCCATTCCTCCACTTTCTCTCTGCAACTCTTGTTATTTCCCTACACTTTTCTGATTATAGTTACTGGTGGGTATGAAGGTTTTGGTTTGCCTTCATGCACGAGTGATGAGATGTTCAGCATCTTTTTGTGTTTGTTAGCCATTTGCGTATCTTCTTTGGAGATCCAGTCTGCTTTTCATTCTTCACTTATCAAGGTGTGGTGGTGCATGCCTGTAATCCCAGCAAGTTGGAGGCTGAGGCAAGAGGATCCCAAGTTCAAAGCCAGCCCACACAGCTTAGTGAAACCTTGAGCAACTTAGCAAAACCCTCCTATCTCATCAGATTGTTCCAAAGATTGAGTTCCAGGAAGAGCCTAGTGACTTGCTTCAGTTCCCAACAGATCCTCCTTCTGCACCTGTTTCTCCCAAGATTCCAGTGGGAAGGGACCTGGCAAACCAGGGGTTCCCCAGATACTTCCCACCCAAGACACCAATAAAGTCAGAGCCACCTACCCCACGCCCTGGATGCTTCCTAAGCCCCCCAAGGCAGAGGAAGGAGGCCCTGGAGGCCACCGTCACCATGGCAGCTGGCCTCAGCTGGCTGACCTCAAAGTCTGTGCAGAGGAGGCAACTGGGTAACCTGGTAGGTGGCACCCAGGTGAGAAGACTCCTGGGCCTACAGTGGGTCTGCCACCATGCACCCTCCCAGGCTCGATTTTGATTGGAACAGATTCCAATCAAGTAAACTAGTATTGCCCCAATAATCAAGACCAAAAGAGATGTTTCTTACTAGTATTTTTCTTATAAATGCTAAGCTTATGAAACAATTATGTGTATATATTTGTATTCTTTTCAGAAACATCTGTTAAAAGCTTACTTTGCCAAGTACTGCTCTTTGAGGTATAAATTTGGGAATTCCTAACAAGGATAGTCTCAGAGTATGACACATGAGTTTTATGTAAGTAAAGTTATGTTGAAAACAATATGCAACAAAATCCGTCTTTATGTATTTGACTCTGTAGATGCTGTGAGAAAACCATGGAAGTTATGAGAAATTCTCAGGAAACTCTGTTAACCATTGTAGAGGTAAAGTATATTATAAAGAAATCTTTATTTTTCTACCACATAGTGCATCTTGTTAGGAAGTCACTGATTTGAAGAGCACTTCTTTATTTTATTGCAGTGCAGTGGTAGTGGGCAGCAAGAGGGAGGCATTACAAACTAAGCATTTTGACACATCAAAAATTTTTGGTTTAAAAATGCCTCCAGTCTCCTCAGTTTTCTTGCATTGTTATCACATTTTAAATAATCTCTAGTATTTAATAAATAAGAGCATTTTTTGCCATTTTAGACATCCCAGTCTGGTGTATTTTCAGAATGGTTCATTAGAGTTTAAGAGAAACCAATAATTCATTATCTTCATTTTGCCTGTCCACGTTCAGAACAAATTAGACAGATGGAGATCAGAGTGTCAGCATTGTTATTAGAGGAACATGGCTGAAGAGTGAGATTTTTCTCCTGGTGTTCCCTCAGTTGGTGCCTCCCTGCTGTCTTAACCTTGGGACAGCTCACCTAAGTAAGGGTTTGGCCTACAGAGCATACACACTTAATCAGCTTAATCCAGGGCATAAAGGAAAGTCAGACTTGCAGTGCATATGAAATTAATTCTATTCAGCTGAGAATTGTGAACCTATACCAGTCATTCACAATCCGGGTAAGGTTATAGTGAGGCAAGAAATCAAGACCGTTTCCCAGACAGGGACACATGGGAAGTACAGTACAGGCATCTGTTTTAGTCAATTTTTTTGCTGCTGTGACAAAAGAACCACAACAGAACACCTGTAGAGGAGGAAAGGTTTATTTGGGGGCTCATGGTTTCCAAAGGTCTCAATCCACAGACAGCAGCCTCCGTTCTTTAGAGCTTGAGGTAAGGCAGAACATCACAGCAGAAGAGTATAGTGGAGGGAAGCAACTCACATGGTGATCAGGAAGAAGAGGACTCTCCACCTGTCAGACACAAATATATATACCCCAAAGCTATGCCCCCAATGCCCCACCTCCTCCAGCACACCTCATCTGCCTTAGTTACCACTCAATCAACCCTATCAGTTGATTTAATTCACTGATTCGGTTAAGGCTCTCACAACCCAGTCATTTCCCCTCTGAACCCTCTTGCATTATCTCATGTGAGCTTTTGAGAGACACCTCACATCTAAACCATAACAGCATCCCTCCCTTACATTGTTCAGAGTTTGTTCATTTAACCTGATGATACTGGACCCAGCTGTAAGTTAGCATCATCTGTACTGCTTTTTAAAAAATACTAATATTGGCCAAATTCAAACCATACTTCTAGGGATGGGTAGAAATATTTGGTTTTTTTTTTGTTTTTTGTTTTTTTTTTCAGGAATTTTTATTCATGGCCAGGGTTGATAATCACTATTTTAATTCATTGGCATTAACCATTAAACCTGTTATCAACAAAGGTAGGGCTCTATTTTTTGGAAGGTGAAATTAACATCTATTCGGGTGGTCCTGTGTGTACCTTTATGAACCGAGGTGTCTTGATAAATCTCCTTTGGACTGCTGATGGTAATGTAGATTTCATTTACAAAGAGGGTGCTGAAATGAGTCTCAGTAGTATGTTGACAAAATTAAATCTCAGACTGTTCTATTCCCAATGCTGAGAAGACACTTTTTTTCTTCTTCACATTTCAAATTTTATTCATACATGTTGTTACTCATTATAGTTTGTATTGGTTCTGCAGTAAGAATAAATGATAACATGAATGCCTCAGTAATATAGATATTAAAGTCTAAAATCATATTATCTTGCCCTTTTGCATTTAAAAGCCCAAACTTTTAAAATTAAGATTCAGAGCAGTTAACATATTCCCCAATATTTTCCTCTTAACTTAGTCTCAGTCAAGGATTTTTTATATCCTTGGGAGTTCTTCAATAGGTATATTCTAGGTTCACACTTACCAAAAGGGGATATTCCTTTAGGACCTCAGAAGCTTTGTTAAAATTGCTCAAAGAGGTTGTGTTGTTGCTCAGTGGTGGAGCACTCACCTAACACAGGTGAGGCCCTGGGTTGGATCCTCAGCACCACATAAAAATAAAATATTGTGTCCACTTACAACTAAAAGATATATGTTTAAAAAAATTGATCAGATAGCTTCATTGATTAAAGGGTAGTAAGAGATGAAGTTAAAGAAGTGATGTTGCTCAATCACCTTTAAGTGTTCCTACATCATTGTAAGGACTGTGAATCTACTCTAAGGGTTTGGAATCCAAGAAGTGATTTGTATCTCCACCAATAATAACTGTCACTTCTGAACATACCTCCCTAATGCTTTATGGTTTGTTTGTTTTTTTTTAATCAACCTACCTGATCTTTGTAAATCTGTCCAAATTTCTGGAAATCATTTGATATGGTTGGTCCAGCTTTGAGAGTAATTTTCAAGTTTTAGCATAAATGGACACAGTATCTTTATTTCTTAATGTGGTGCTGAGAATCAAACCCAGTGCCTCACACATGCTAGGCAAGTGCTCTATCATTGAGCCACAACCCCAGCCTCACTTGATCTTACTGTATACTTTCTACTTCAGCTTCAGGAGGGTACTTCTCAATAGCCTAACTGAGTCCCAGTTGTCTGGGAAATCATTCTTCTCTTCTTTTGAATTCATTACTTTACCTCTGTTAGATTTCATTGAATGACAGTTTAAACAATTTAAACATCTCCCTGCCTCTTAAACCTCTCTTTCAGAACTCTTTGGGTGTATTTTCCTTTCTCTCTCAGTATATTTGTCTTTTCTGACCTTCAAGATCTTATTTTCTTCACAGTGGATCATCATGTCCTCCAAGGTTTCATCTGTTCTACTACAGAAACATTTCTGTCCCTCTAGCTCAGTGATAATTACCCAAGGACAATTTTGTTGTATAGAAAACAGTTGGCAATATATGAAGACACTTTTGGTTTTCACAGTTAGAGAAGGGTTTACAGTTGACATTTTCTGGGTGAAGGCTAGTCTGCTACTAATCATCCTACAGTAAGAACACAGGACAGCTCCACAATACAGCAGTATTCAACCCCAAAATGTCAATAGTGTTAAGATTGAGAAACCCTACTGTAGCTTAATCAGTTTGTGTTCCTTAGTTTTTAGCCACTTCTATTTGAGCCCATTTCTTTTTTTTTTTTTTCCTTGGGTGCTGGGGATTGAACCCAGGGCCTTGTGCTTACAAGGCAAGCACTGTACCAACTGAGCTATCTCCCCAGCCCCTTTTTGACTCCATTTCTATCTGGGTAGTTAGACCAAAGCATATTTTTAATGATTCCATTTCCTCCTTAATTCCAGTATTTGCAAATATGATTCCAGACACAAGCCCTTGGTTTTTAAGTAATTTGTGTTATTTCTTTACTTCAACCCAAGATGACTACATAGGGGCTTTATAACAGAGGCCTTCATTCCTTCTCATTAGTTGACTAATAAAATATTCTTCTCTTTTGTGGGTAAAACTCTTTAACTAATTTCCTGGGTAGGGGTTTTTGCTTCAGAGGCCCCAATTCTCCATCAGGTAGCCTGTTCCATGACACAGATTTATTACTGCCAAAACTGAAGTCACACTTATGAACAAGCCACACATAATCGTGGTCTCTTCCCTTCGTAGTTTTTAATGGCCTGAAAGGACACTCAAAACAGTATTATAAAATATGAATAAATTTTGGGACTGTTAATCTAGTACATCCTAGCACTAAACCCACTAAAAACATATTATAGTCCCAATATGTGGTTGTACTGAGAATATCAGTAAAATTAACAACGATAAGTATTCCAGCCTTTTAATGCTTGTGTGTCCTTTGTCTCTGTAGTTTAGTCTTCATTTATTCTTTTTTTTTTTCACATCTGATGATATATTTTATAACACAGTAGGTGTCAGTATGTTTAACATATGATTTCTTCAGGATCCCTCCCCTTTCTGAATTCCAAATGGAGGAACTGAAAGTGCAATGTAAAGACTTGCAATCCATATTCTATCTTTGGCAAGCTTGTACAAGCACTATTGTAAATGTAATGTAAAAGAACTGTAAACTAGGAACTTCTTCAGTTTATGAAACACCATTCAGGATTGCTGATTCTTGAGTGTTCTTTTAAGGTATTAATCTTTTCTTCTCCTGGAGTATGCTGTGGCTTAGTAATTTCATCACCAGAAGCACTAGTTGGGCCATTTATTGCCTTTTCTGAAGGACCATACTCTTAAATCACATCTTTTGCCTAGCCCATTTTCATTAACTGAAGCTGTATCAGATTCAGTCATTCCATCCATCAGAACAGCATCTTCATCAGTTCTTCGTCTACGAGACCACCTACGACGATTAGTACTGTGATGAGATTGCTGGCATCCATGTCTTCAGTCTGATCTGATTCTGTATTATCAAGTAAGCTGTATGGATTGCTGTGTGGATCTTTGAGCACAGAACTGATGGAGGATTTGCCACCACGTGGTCCACCATGACCTTGACCCCCTGAAATACTTCTGCCTCTTCCTCCTGGGTGTCTCCTGCTGTCTCGCTGATGTCTGCTCTCCTGATCATCTTCTCCTGCCAATCACCAATAGCTCACCTCATCTTTATGTTCAGATTCTGTTTCAGAGTTAGACAGCTCAGAATTTGTACCATAACAGGAGGTGTAATTAGGGCCCCGATGACCTCTGCCTCTTCCACTGTAAGACCTAGAACCTTGTACAGAAGAGATGGTACTTTCATCAGTGGCATATCCTTTCTCTTCCTCAGGCCCTCTGGTGGAAGAAGGTCTGAAACCCATACCAATCTGTCGTAGCTGTTCATCAATCTGTAGGCGTTCCATTCTTAGCTGTTCCACTTCCTTGAGATAAGCAACATGATACTCTAAAAGAACGTGCACAATTCCGATGCTTTCTTTAGTGCCGACAAATACAAATGGAACCATACCATCTTCTCTAGGTAGTTTATTTTCATTGTCTCCTTCAATTCTCACCCAAACCACACCAGATTTGTCCACTATTTCTTGAATAACTTTGCCATTTTTTCCAATTACTTTTTCAACAAGATTCCTAGGAATCTGAATAAAATCCACAAATTCCAAGAAACCTCTAGCCTTTTTTATAGCATCAGCACTTTCTCCATAGATTCTAAATGTTCCAGTATCTTCATGTAGTTCAATGGCGGTAACTCCAGGAACCTTCCTAGCTTGTTGTATATTACTACCATGTATTCCTATTGCCAGTCCCATTAAATCTTCTCTCACAACAAATTCCTTATGAAATGCTGCTGCAACTTGTTTCGTGCATTCTAAATGCTTAGTGACCTTCTCATTTCTGGACATTAGCATCAACTTTGTACGAATACTTCACAGATGCATGTCACTTAAAATATTTACTCTCTTCACAGTTGCTTCACTGGCAGACAGTATCATTAGCGCATGGTTTCTGGATGGTAAAAAATTCTGCATGCTCCTGCTGCTTTTTTAAAATCTTTATGTGCATTTTCATTATGCGCCTCTCTCAAATCCTCAGGAACATCAACTGTGCACTTGAAGAATGTATTTTTTTTTTTTTTTGACAGTTGTAGTCTGAGTGATAGGCCAAAGTTGTTCAAATGTCACTGTTTCATTGTAAGTGGCATCACAAGCAGCATATTCAATGACATAAAATTCTCCTTTCATCATCTGAACTTTAGCCAACCACCATCCACATGGTTCTTGGTCATTTGCTCTTGAACATACCTCTACTTCATCTCCTTCACTAATTTCTTTTTTTTATATCAGGTGGTGGTGGTAATCTAACTTCATTAAATGGAACCTGGTGTTCTGGTTGCCAATTATTTTCAAAAACAACTGTGAGGAAATCTTCATGAACATCTTTGATAAATCCCTTGTAGAAAGCCCCGTTAGAGCTTCTTCATTTATTCCTAAGACTTGTAAGGATTTACTAAAGCCTAACTACAAGTTTGGGGTGGGAAGTTCTATGCTTATAAATACCAAGGCAGTTAGCTATTCTAAATAGTCAAGATCAGAAATCTCTCATGACCTTGCTTTCTAAATTTTATTTTTTCCCTTTTTAAAACTTATGATCTAAAGCCACATGGTAACTGAGTTTTGAAGATGTTTCCATAAATTACACCTGCTTTTTCCTTCATCTCAAATTTGAACTATTAAGATAAAAAAGTGCCATTAGCAAATTGGAGCCTACAAAGCAAATACCCTTACTAGTACCACATTGTACACAATATCTTTATTTCTTAATGTGGTGCTGAGAATCAAACCAGTGCCTCACACGTGCTAGGCAAGTGCTCTACCACTGAGCCACAACCCCAACCTCATGTGATCTTACTGTGTAGAAAGTAAGGCAATGGAAGTCATTAGTGCTTATCTCCTTTTAATAAATGAGTTCACCCAGTCAGGAAACATGTGCCAAAGGGCACCCCCAAAATAAATTCAGAATAGATTCAGCCCTCAGAACATTATGTCAGTGAAGTTTCCACCACCAGGAAACATGAAGCATACTTGATAAGTTTGCTTCCTTTCCGTCTATCAACTACCATGGTACTGACCTGTTGTTTTTATAACCCTGACTCTTTTCTAACTACATGATCAAAATGCACATTGTTCTTCTAATACATGTTTTCTCTGTTTAGGTCCTCTTGTATGATCCACTCTTTGACTGGACCATGAATCCTTTGAAAGCTCTGTATTTACAGCAGAGGCCAGAAGATGAAACTGAGCTGCCCTCCACTCTGAATGCAGATGACCAAGAATGCAAACGAAATCTTAGGTGAGCAGTATTTTTGGAAGGGTCTGTTGTCAGTTTAGATTTTCTTACTCCCGAGGCCTTTAAAACTGTTCTACATCATTGACACTTTTGTGTTTTTGTCATTAGTGATATTGACCAAAGTTTCAACAAAGTAGCAGAACGTGTTTTGATGAGATTGCAAGAGAAACTGAAAGGAGTAGAAGAAGGCACCGTGCTCAGTGTGGGTGGACAGGTGAATTTGCTCATACAACAGGCCATGGACCCCAAAAATCTCAGCCGACTTTTCCCAGGATGGAAAGCTTGGGTGTGATCTTCAGTATGCAAAGTACTCCTTGAATTCAGCCATTAGGAATTATATTTCAGCTTTCATTTTTAACCCATCCACAGTCTTTAAATAGGGATTGATATTTAAGTGAACAACTCTTTTTTAAAAAAAATGTGTACTGCTTGATTCATTTGTCACCCAAAGATTCTTTGATAGTGCCAAGGAAGCTATTTGCTTACACACATTAAAAATGATTGTTACTCATGCCCTACTTCTTCACCAGATTCTTATTTCTTCTCAATAGCATACCTGTGTCGTTTTCAGTAGAATCAATGATTTATCCATTAGCTGAGAATGATGAGGCAGCAAAAACAAGAGTCTGTCCTTTGGTGTGGATTATAATGAAAATACTGCTACTTTGAATGTTTTAATTAAAACATCTCCCAGATAGTACATGTAGGTATATGATAAATAATTTTCTGTAAAAGGGGAAAAACTCTAAAATTGGTAAATTTAATTTACCAACATGATTAAACTACATGATCAAAATGCACAGTCAGGATTATAAAAACAACAGGTCAGTAACATGGTAGTTGATAGAAGGAAAGGAAGAAAACTTACCAATGTTTCATGTTTCCTTGAATGTTTTAATTAAAACATTCCCCAGATAGTACATGTAGGTATGTGATAAATAATTTTCTATAAAAGGGGGGAAACTCTAAAATTGGTAAATTTAATTTAACCATGTAAAGCTGCATTTGAAATAAGAATGTAGGACTGGGACTGTGACTCAGTGATAGAGGGCTTCCCTGAGTGAGTGAGGGAGGGACAAAGGATGTTGAAAACAAAGTAGTACCGGTCGAGCATTCCTAATCTGAAAATCCAAAACGAAGTGCTGTCAGTGACACAAGACCACTCTTACTTTATCTAAAACTTTCTGAGTGTCATGGTGGTGGCACTTCAGATTAGGGATGCTCAGCTCATAAAGTTCATACAAATATTTCAAAGTCAGAAAAATCTGAAAGACTTCTGGTTCTAAGCAGTTTGAATAAGGGATACTCAGTCTGTATTTTTAAATCATGTTTGGATTTTCAGTGTGATCACCCAAAGTTACAAAATAATGAAGGTATTACAGAGAAATTCAAAGACATGGTTAATGTAGTTTTTTTAAAATATGTATACATAAAATGTATACATTTCCCTGTTCTAATCTCAAACTTAAGTCTGACTTTAAAATTAGACTAGTCTTAGAAATTAGAAAGCCAGTATGCTGGTTTGAAAAATAATGTATCATTTCAAGTGTTTAAATTGCACCTTAATTAAATTATGTAGTTTTCCTAATTTTAGTACTAAGTGTATATTATTGTTAACTGAGTCTATTATAAAATGGTTTTTGAATAAATAATTCTAAAAGTTCATACTAAAACTCATTCATTTCATTCATATATTTAAACCTCAAGTGTGCCAGGGATGAGGCTAGTTTTTTTTTTTTTTTCTTCCTTTTTTAGATATTCATGAGAGTAGAGTATATTTTGACATATCGTACATACCTGGAGTAAAACTTACTCTAATTAGGATCTCATTCTTTTGGTTGTACATGATGTGGAATAACACTGGTCATATATTCATATACAAGGATAGGAAAGTTATTTCCAAATAATTCTACTGTCCTTCTCTTCTCCTCCCCCCTCCCTTCCCTTCATTCCCCTTTGTCTAATCCAGTGGATTTCTATTCTTCCCTCCCCTGACCCTCCTTTATTGTGGGTTAGCATCAACATACCATTGAGAACATTTGGCCTTTGGTTTTTTGGGATTATTTCACTTAGTATAATAGTCTCTGGCTCCATCCATTTACAGGCAAATGTTATAATTTCATTCTTTATGGCCAAATATTTCATTGTGCACATCCATACTACTTTTTCTTTTCTTTTTTCTTTTTTTTTTTTTTTGTAGGAGTATTTTTTGTTTTTTATTTTATCATTGATTTTTAATTGCATTCCATTATGGTCTGAGATACAAGGTAGTATCTCAATTTTTTTGCATTTACTAATGGCTTCTTTGTGGCATAGCATATGGTCTGTTTTGGAGAAGGATCCATGAGCTGCTGAGAAGAAAGTATATTATTCACTCAATGTTGGGTGAAATATGCTGTACATGTCTGTTAAGTCTATATCATTGTATTATTTAGTTTTGTAGTTTCTTTGTTCAGTTTTTGTTTGGAGGATCTATCCAGTGGTGAGAGTGGTGTGTTAAAGTCACCCACTATTATTGTGTTTTGGTGTATTTGACTCTTAAAATTGAGAAGGGTTTGTTTGATGTACATATATGCTCCATTGTTTGGGGCATAAATATTTAAAATCATTATGTCTTACTGGCTTATGATTCCCTGGAGCAGTATGAAATGTCCTTCTTTATCCCTTCTGACTAACTTAAGTTTGAAGTCCACTTTATCTTATATGAGGATGGAGACCCCTACTTTTTCACTGAGTCCATGTGCATGGTATGTTTTTCCCCATCCTTTCACCTTTAGTCTGAGAATGTCTTTTTCTATGAGATGAGTCTTTTGAAGGCATCACATTGTTTTGTCTTTCTTTTTAATCCAGTCTGCCAGTCTATGCCTTTTGGTTAATGAGTTTAGGCCATTAACATTCAGGATTATTATTGTGATATGATTTGTATTCCTGGTCATTTGGGCTTATTTTTGGTTTTTAACTTGAGTTGGTTTCTCTTTTGATTGGCTTTTCCTTTAGGATAGTTCTTCCCTTTGTTGACTTGTATTGTTGTTTTTCACTTCCTCCTCATGAAATATTTTGCTGAGAATGTTCTGTAGTGCAAGCTTTCTATTTGTAAATTCTTTTAAATTTTGTTTATCATGGAAAGATTTTATTTTATCATCAAATCTGAAGGTTAGTTTAGCTGGGTGTAGGATTCTTGGTTGGCATCCATGTTCTTTCAGAGCTTGAAATATGTTTCAAATCCTTCTTGCTTTTAGGGTCTGGGCTGAGAAATCTGCTGATATCCATTTTGGTTTCCCCTTATAAGTAATCTGATGCTTTTCTCTTGCAGCCTTTAACATCCTATCTTTATTTCGTATGTGAGGTATTTTCATTATAATGTGCTTTGGTGTGGATCTGTTGTAATATTGTGCATTTGGTGTTGTTTTTTTGTATTTGATTTCCCATTTCATTTTTCAGGTTTAGGAAATTTTCTGATATTATTTCATTCAACAGGTTGTTCATTCTTTGATTTGTATCTCTGTGCCTTCCTCAATTCCAATAATTCTTAAATTTGGTCTTTTCATGATATCCCATAATTCTTGGAGATTCCATTCATGATTTCTTAACATCTCAATTTGGTCAACTTTATTTTCAAGATTAAATATTTTGTCTTCATTGTCTGAGATTCTGTCTTCCACGAGATCTATTCTGTTGGTGATGCTTTCTATTGAGTTTTTAATTTGGTTTATTGTTTCTTTCATTTCAAGTATTTTTTTTTCTCCTTTCAGAATCTCTGTCTCTTCATTGAAGTGCTCTTTTGCTTCCTGCATTTACTCTTTTAGCTGCTTTTTGGAGTGATCATGCATTGCCTGCATTTGTGCTCTTTTGCTTCATGGATCGTTTTAACTATGCAGATTCTAAACTCTTTTTCTGTCATTTCTACTGCAATTCTGTCATTAGATTCTATCAAAATAGCATCTTGATTTGTTAGGGACACTTTCTTCCCCTGTTTTTTCATATTGTTTCTGTATTTTCCCCTCTGTAGGCTTATTGGACTCTGCAGGTTTCCAGTACCTCTCCTTTGAGGGGGAGATAAATATTAGCAGCACCCAATACAAACAATATGCAGCCCTAAACCAGATAGTCCCTATAAAGACTTTTAACATAATTGTAATAAACAGGATGAGTTTGATTATTATCTATAGTATTTTTAGTGGTAGATGAAGAGGACAGGGAGGGGTGTAGGATGTAACTGTTAATGGGAAAAGAAGTGAGTAAATAGAGGTACCTGATCAAGGGAAGAGTGAGAGCAGGGCCAAAAGAAGTTGGTCTTTAGCATGAGAAAAGGGAGAAAAAGACTCCAAGGGAATAGGTAAATAAAAGGAAAATAGAGTGAGGAAAAGAAGAAATTAAAAATTAAAAACAAACAAAAAAAAATCTATGGTTCACAGTCATCCACCACTCAAACCTTCCAGTCCTCAGTATCTCCATGAGAGTGCACTACCTGTCAGAGGGCCTCCAATCTCCTGTAGGTGTCTCAGGAAGGGAGCCACCCCTCCAATGATGGTGGCCACACCCTCAGGGATAATCCAAAATGTCTGCACCAGCCTCCAAAGAAGCTGGGGAACTGCAATGCGGGCGCAGACACGCCAAGTTCCATCTGTGGGACGGGGGTGGTTGGCATGGTCTCCAGCGTCTGTCTGCAGTGAGGGCTTTATATTTTATTTATCTACATTTTCTTTATCCATTCATCTGTTGAAGGGCACCTAGATTGGTTCCAGAGCTTAGCTGTTATGAATTGAGCTGGTGAAAATATTGATATGGCTGTATCACTGTGATATGCTGATTTGAAATCCTTTGAATATAAACCAAGGAGTGGGATAACTGAGTCAAATGGTGGTTTCATTCCAAGTTTTCTAAGAAGTCTCCATACTGCTTTCCAGAGTGGCTGCACCAATTTGCAGTCCACCAGCAATGTATGAGTGTATGTTTTCCCCCACATCCTCACCAACATTTATTGTTATTTGTATTCTTGATAATTGCCATCTGACTGGAGTGAGATGGAATCTAGGTGTAGTTTTAATTTGCATTTCTGTATTTGCTAGAGATGTTGAATGTTTTTTTCAGGACAGAAACACTTGGAAAAGAAATGCTCATAATCTCGCTCATAGCCTGAGTGTGAGCCTACTAATGGCAAATCAGTTTTTATATTGTGGTGAAACACACGTGACAATCTTCATCATTTTCAGGTATACAATCATGAGTGTTAAATCATTTTTACAGTGTTGTTCAACCAATTTCTAGTATTCCTTTTACCTTACAAAACTGTACGCATTCCTCTATTCCTACCTACCCCTAGAAACCACCATTTTACTTTCTGTCCCTATGAATTTGACTGTTTTGTTACCTCATATAACTAAATCATGTAATATTTGTCTTTTTGTGACTGGCTTATTTCAGTTAGCAGTATCCCCAAGATTCATCCACATT
Source organism: Sciurus vulgaris (assembly GCF_902686455.1). Taxonomy (NCBI): domain Eukaryota; kingdom Metazoa; phylum Chordata; class Mammalia; order Rodentia; family Sciuridae; genus Sciurus; species Sciurus vulgaris. The sequence continues at coordinate 103,987,275 of NC_136472.1, forward strand.
GTAGCACGTCACAATTTCCATTTTTACAACTGAACTGTTCCACTGTGTGTATATGTGCATGTGTGTATACATGTATATAACATTTTAATTATCCTTTCATCCATTGATGGATACTTGGGTTGTCTCTATCTTTTGAGTTTTGTGACTGCTGATGCTGTGAACATGGATTATAATTTGGAACTTGAGTGTCCTTCAGAGTCTCACGTGTTAAATCAAGGTCACTAGTCTGTGGTGCTGCTAGAACATAGAACACTTAGGAAGTGAGGCCTTATGGAAAGAAGCTGAGTCACTGGGAACACTCTGCTTTCTGGCGGCCTCGATGTGAGTACTTTTGTTTCACCACATGCTACTCAACGATGATGTCTGCCTCACCACAGAACCCAAAATAGTGGAGCCAACTGACCATGGACTAAACCCTCTGAAAATGTGAGCCAAAATAAATCTTTCCTTCTTATAAGTTGATTATCTCAGATTTTTTGTCATAGCAACAGAAAGCTTACACATGGGTATGAAATTTCTCTTCAAAACTGTTTTATATATTTCTTTGGGTATTTCACATACTTCTAATATTGGAACTACTTAATTATATGTTAATTCTGTTTTTTAATTTAGCTTAATAAGCTCTCCATTTAATACCCATAATATATGGTTTCTTGAGATTGACAATAGGTTATTAATTCATAATGTGTAATTTTCTTCCTCTTCCCAATAGCACATGAAGTATAATGTATGCATTATCAGAACTTTTAAAAAATATTTTCAACCAATACATAAAAATTGTACAAATTAATGGGATACCAGGAAATGTTTTGACATATGTATATATTATGTAATGTTCAAGTCAACTTAGAGATCCATCTTTAACAAACGTATGAAAAATTGCAAAACCTCTTCAGCTTTTAAATATATAATACATTATACAGTACAAATATACAATTACCTAGTCACCCTGTTGTGCAATAGCACCACAACTTCTTATCCTAACTATATAATTTGATATCTACTGAACAACTTTCCCCAACTCCTCTCCCTAGCTTTTGCTAACCACCATTCTTCTCTCAGCTTCTACGAGACAGCATTTTTAGATTCCACATGAGTAACATTGTGTGATGAGTAAAGTTAGGCACAGTAAGATACTTGACGTAATGATCTTCAGTTCCTCCCATGTTGTCACAAATGATAGGATTTCATTTTTTTTAATTCATTTTTATTGTAAACAAATGGGATACATCTTGTTTCTCTGTACATGAAGTAGAGGCATACCATTTTTGTAATCATACATTTACCTAGGGTAATAGTTTTTGATTCATTCTGTTAATTTTTTTCTTCCCCCCCACCCCGCCCACCTCTCTTATCCCTCTATACAGTCCCTCCTTCCTCCATTCTTGCCTTCGTCCCACCCCCCATTATGTGTCATTCATCTGCTTATCAGCGAGATCATTCATCCTTTAGTTTTTTGACATTGGCTTATCTCACTTAGCATAATATTCTCCAATTTCATCCATTTCCCTGCAAATGCCATAATTATTTTTTAAGGCTGAGTAATATTCCATTGTATATATATACCACAGTTTCTTTATCCATTCATCCATCAAAGGGCATCTAGGTTGGTTCCACAATCTGGCTATTGTGAATTGAGCAGCTATGAACATTGTTATGGCTGTATCTCTGTAGTATACTGATTTTAAGTCCTTTGGGTATAGACCAAGGAGTGGGATAACTGGGTCAAATGGTGGTTCCATTCTAGGTTTTCTAAGGAATCTCCACACTGCTTTCCAGAGTGGCTGCACTAATTTGCAGTCCCACCAGCAATGTATGAGTGTACCTTTTTCCCCACATCCTCTCCAACACCTATTGTTGCTAGTATTCTTGATAATCACCATTCTAATTGGGGTGAGATGGAATCTTAGTGTAGTTTTTTTTTAATTTAATTTTATTGTAAACAAATGGGATTCATGTTTCAGTTTGTACATGGAGTAACAGCATACCATTTGCATATTCATATATTTACATAGAGTAATGATGTTTGATTCATTCCATTATTTTTTTCCTTCCCCCCTACCCCTCCCACCTCTCTTTTCCCTCTATACAGTCCCTCCTTCCTCCATTCTTGTCCCCATCCCACCCCCCATTAAGTGTCATCATCCGCTTATCAGTGAGATCATTCCTCTTTTGGATTTTTGAATTGGCTTATCTCACTTAACATGATATTCTCCAATTTTATCCATTTGCCTGCAAATGCCATAATTTTATTATTCTTTATAGCTGAGTAATATTCCATTGTATATATACCACAGTTTCTGTATCCATTCATCAACTGAAGGGCATCTAGGTTGGTTCCATCGTCTGGCTATTGTGAATTGAGCAGCTATGAACATTGATGTGGCTATATCTCTGTAGTATGCTGATTTTAAGTCCTTTGGGTATAGGCCAAGGAGTGGGATAGCTGGGTCAAATGGTAGGTCCATTCCAAGCTTTCTAAGGAATCTCCACACTGCTTTCCAGAGTGACTGCACTAATTTGCAGTCCCACCAGCGATGTATGAGTGTACCTTTTCCCCCACAACCTCCCCAACACCTATTGTTGCTTGTATTCTTGATAATCATCATTCTAATTGGGGTGAGATGGAATCTCAGGGTGGTTTTGATTTGCATTTCTCTTATTACTACAGATGTTGAACATTTTTTCATATATCTGTTGATTGCTTGTACATCATCTTCTGTGAAGTGTCTGTTCATTTCTTTAGCTCATTTGTTGATTGGGTTATTTGTATTCTTGGTGCAGAGTTTTCTGAGTTCTTTATATATTCTGGAAATTAACTCTCTATTTGAAGTATGAGTGGCAAAGATTTTCTCCCACTCTGTAGACTCTCTCTTCACATTACTGATAGTTTCCTTTGCTGAGAGAAAGCTTCTTAGGTTGAATCTATCCCAGTTATTGATTCTTGCTTTTATTTCTTGTGCTGTGGGAGTCCTGTTAAGGAAGTCTGATCCTAAGCTGACATGTTGAAGATTTGGACCTACTTTTTCTTCTATAAGATGCAGGGTCTCTGATCTGATTTCAAGGTCCTTGATCCATTGTGAGTTGATTTTTGTGCAGGGTGAGAGATAGGGGTTTAGTTTCATTCTGCTGCATATGGATTTCCAGTTTTCCTAACACCATTTGTTGAAGAGGCTATCTTTTCTCCATTGCAAATTTTTGGCACCTTTGTCTAATATGAGAAATTGTATTTATTTGGGTTTGTGTCCGTGTCCTCTGTTCTGTACCATTGATCTACCTGTCTATTTTGGTGCCAATACCATGCCGTTTTTGTTACTATTGCTTTGTAGTATAGTTGAAGTTCTGGTATTGCGATACCCCCTGTTTCATTCTTCCTGCTAAGGATTGCTTTAGCTATTCTGGGTTTCTTATTCTTCCAGATGAATTTCATGACTGCTTGCTCTATTTCTGTAAGGTACGTCATTGGGATTTTAATTGGAATTGCATTGAATCTATATAGCACTTTTGGTAGTATGGCATTTTGACAATATTAATTCTGCCTATCCAAGAACATGGGAGATCTTTCCATCTTCTAAGGTCTTCCTTAATTTCTTTCTTCAATGTTTTGTAGTTTTCATTGTAGAGATCTTTTACCTCTTTGGCTAAATGGATGCCCAAGTATTTTATTTTTTTTGAGGCTATTGCAAGTGAGTTTTCCTCATTTCCCTTTCAGCTGTTTCATCGCTTGCATATAAAAATGCTTTAGATTTATGCATGTTGATTTTATAGCCTGCTATTTTGCTGAATTCATTGATGAGGTCTAGAAGTTTTCTGGAGGAGGTTTTTGGATCCTCTAAATATAGAATCATATCATCCGCAAATAGTGACAGCTTAAGTTCCTCTTTTCCTATTCGTATCCCTTTAATTTTAGAAAGAAAATTTTAGACCAATATCCTTGATGAATATAGATGCAAAGATCCTTAACAAAATATTGGCAAACCGTATCCAAAAACATATTAAGAAAATTGTGCACCACGATCAAGTGGGGTTCATCCCTGGAATGCAAGGATGGTTCAACATTCATAAATCAATAAATGTAATCCATCATGTCAATAGACTTAAGGATAAGAATCATATGGCTATTTCAGTTGACACAGAAAAAGCGTTTGACAAAGTACAACACCCTTTCATGCTCAAAACACTAGAAAAAATAGAGATAGTAGGAACATACCTGAACATTGTAAAGGCTATTTATGCTAAGCCCATGACCAACATCATTCTTAATGGAGAAAAACTGAAACCATTTCCTTTAAAAATGGGAACAAGACACGATGTCCTCTTTCACCACTTCTATTCAACATTGTCCTTGAAACTCTAGCCAGAGCAATTAGGCAGACTTTTTAACTGTTATTGTTTCAGCTACTCAATGTTAATGGATTTCTTAATGTCTTCCCATTTTGTGATTTTTTGAGTTATAATTTCACACATTTAGTCAATTAATAAAATTCTCTCTTGATACCTCCTTTCTTCTTCATTCCCTTCTCTTTATTTCCTTTCTCTTTCTTTTCTTGAATGAGAAACCAGACTGTAATAGAGCATTCAGAATAACTGCAATATCCAAAGTAACGCACCACGAGAATCCACTACTTGTCAGGTATTTAAAGTAACATTACACAGTATCCCTTCTTTCAATTCATTTTAGTATGTTATTATTAATGCTTAATCTTTTCACTCTTTCTCACATACTTTTCTCTTTGGTTAACAGAGTAGTAGATGTCATTAGTAATAACTTTTTTAGCATATGTTGATATATGGATTGTTCTTAACCACTGTTATTGACAGTTACTCTCCTTTCTAAAAGTGATACAGATTATTGAAACTTGGTTTGGTTATTATAAAGAGATAATTACTAACTTAAGGACCCTCACATAAAAAAGGAAGAAGAGTCCATCTCAACAGATGCACAAATATAAGAACATATGAAGAAACAAAGCAGTTGCCTACTAAAGTTTATAACTTCCCAACAAGTGAATCCACAGATATTAAAGTGAATGAAATCCTGGTCAAAGAATTCAGAAAACTGATTGTTCAAATGATTAATGAATTAAAGATCTAAAATGAAGGAAGAAAATACAGACTGAAAAAATATTTCATAAAAGATTCTGAAAAAGAACCAAGTGAATCTTGGAAATGAAAGACACAATAAAATATTCAGTTGAATAGATTGGATCAAGTAGAAGATAGTATGTCAAAGCTTAAGGACAGAGTGGACATTAAGAGTCCAATCTTAGAATCATTATCAAGCAACAGAAATTCACAATAATGGCACTGATTAACTTTTCAGTGAAATAACAAAAATTTCCATGCATTGGAAGTAAGATGGACATACAAATGCAGGAGGCATTTAGAACCCCAAACAGACAAGACCAAAAGAAGAATCTGTCTATGACTCAAAATCTGAACATAGGAATATAGAATTTTTAAAAACTAATTGTGAAATCATGACAGGAAATAATTAGGATCAGAACTAAAATTAATGAAATTGAGAATTTAAAAAAAGATCAGTACAAGGAAGTTTCTTTGAAAAGAAACAAATTGATAAATCCTTAGCCAAACCAAAAGAGACCCCAAATTAATAAAATTAGATATGAAAAAGGAGATAGCACCACAGATAAAACTGAAATCCAGAGAATCATTAGAGACTATTTTTAAAGTTTATCCTCTAGTAAACCAGAAAATCTAGAAGAAATGGACAAGCTTCTAAATACATAATGACCTACTAAAATTGAACTGAGAGGATATGGTACACCTAAACAGACCAGCAGCAAGCATTGATATTGAAACAGTAATAAAAGAGAAAAGAAAAACTCTCAAACAAAGAATAGCCCAGGACCAGCTGAATTCTATCAGACCTTTAAAGAACAACTAATGCCTGTGCTCCTCAGAGAAAAGGGGTGTATGTGAACACTTTCAAATTCATTCTATGAAGCCAGTATCACCCCAACACCAAAACCAGATGACACATCAAGGAACGAAAACCACAGATAGACTATATCCTTGATGAACATAGATTAAAAAAAAAAAATCCCTAATTATTAATGTTAGCAAATCATACTCAAAAACTCATTTAAGAAGATTGTACATTATGATCAAGTTGGTTTCACTCCAGGGATGCAAGGATGGTTCAACATATAATTAATAAATTTAACTCACCACATAGAACTCAAGACAAAAATTATATGATCATATCAAAAGATGAATTTAAAAATAAAAAATTCAACATCACTTTACAACAAAAACTCAAGTATAGAAGGAACATTCTCAGTATAATAAAGCATATATATGTAATAAAGGATATATATATATATATATATAACAGGTCCACAGCCAGCAGTAGATGGGGAAAATCTGAAAGCATTTCCTGGAACAGAATGTTCACTCCCAGAACTACTATTCAATATAGTAATGGAAATATTAGCCAGAGCAATTGACAAGACAAAGAAATAGAGGGGATACAAACAAAAAGAAAAAAATCAAATTACCCTTATTTATAGATTATTTTATATATTGAAAAACGAAAGGAACTACACCAAGACTATTAGAATTAACCAAATTCAGTAAAGTTGCAACATACAAAATTAACACACAAAAATCGGTAGCACTTTTATACACCCAAGTAATAATCCCATTCAGAAAATCTACTAAAATAATAAAAAAGCTTAGGAATAAATTTAAGGAAGGATGTGAAAAACTTTCCATGAAAACTGCAAAACGCTGATAAAAGAAACTGAAGAAAACCAAAACAAAAAAAAAAACAAAAAAAAAGGAAGAACCACCCATATTCAGGGGTTGGAAGAATTAATATTGTTAAAATGTCCATAGTACTTGTGTTAGCCAGCTTTTTGTCTCTGTTAACAAGATACTCAATCTGTTTAAAAGAGAAAAGGTTTATTTTGCTCACAGTTGGAGAGGTTTCAGTTCATGGTTGTTTGGCCCCATTCCTTTGGCCCTGTAATGAAGCAAAACAAGTTGGCAGAAACATGGCAGAGGAAAACTCACTTTATGGTAGCGGAAAGTAAAATTGGAGAGGAAGGTGCTGGGGTCCCAATTTCCATTTCAAGAGCACGCCCCTGATGACCTAATTTCCTTCCGCTAGGCCCATCTCCTAAAGGTTCCCTACCTCTCAACAGCACCAGCAGCTGGGGATCATGTCAATTCTCTTGGGCCAGCTCTGCTCTGCTCAGTGCCTGTGACTGTCTTTGGTAGGCATTCCATGTTCCTTGCATCTCTAACTTTCTGGAATGTCCATTTCGGCTTCACACATTGCCCTTTTGGGGGCTGCTTATAAGAACCCTTGACCCTACCACATACTACCTGGCCTCCCGGATTTTAAATCTATGAAGGCTTCATGACCCTACAACTCTTGAATTCTGCATGCCTACAAAAACAGCATTCACATAGAAAATGCCAAGATCTGCCACCAATGTGAACAGTAGCTAGGCCCACTTGGGCCACAGCTGCAGGGGCCCCTGAGCTCCTGGAATGCCAGACCCAGGGAAACGATTTCCTAGGGGACCTGTGCTAGCACAGCACCCTAGGGCTCTTTCCTAAATGTAAAATCTTTGAAAAGAGTTTACACTTTTAACCCCTTGAGCCTGCAGTGGGTGGGATTTTGCTGATACCTAAGATCCCCTTAAGCCTTCTTTCTTTTGTCCCAGTTCAAAGCATTTGGCTCCATTTTAATGGCACTTATCAATCTGGGAACCTGCGCCCTCCTTGACTACAACTGTAAACTTGTTCCTTTTCTGAATAAAATGGAAGTTTTCCCAAACATTTCAGTGTTTCATTTTGTTCCCAATTATTACCACAAATTTGACTAAAGGCATCCAGCAATACCCATACCTCTGGCCTGAATTCTGTGCTGTCTTAAAATTGTCTCTGCCAGATTAATCAGCAGAGACACCTTTAAGCTTAACTTCCCATAAAATCTCAGGGCATGGACAAAGCATAGACACATCTTTTGCTAGAGTGTAACATGCCTGGTCTCTAGTCCAGTTCTCAAATAGATCCCATTTCTCCTGAAACCTCATCAGCACAGTATTTTACTAGCCATAATTCTGTAGCATTCGGGTCTTCTTAAGCCCATTGAAGTTACCAGTTCGGCTCTACTTATCATTCTAGGCGTTCTCTGGCTACCTTCTCCAAACTGTTCCCACAAACCAATTCCAAAGATTTCTGAACTATACTGTCAAGTACAGTCATAGCAGTGACCCCACGTCTCCATAACAACTTTTCTGTGTTGGTCAACTTTTTGTCCCTGTGACAAAATACCTAAGATAATCAACTTAAAGGAGGAAAGATTTACTTTGGATTAGAGTTTCAGAGGTTTCAGTCCATGCCTTCTTGGCACATTTGCTTTAGGCCTATAGTGGAACAGCCCATGGCAGAGAAAAACTGCTTACTTTGTGGCCAGGAAGCAAAAAGAGGGAGGGTCTGGGGGGTCCTAATTTCGCCTACAAGAGCGTATCCCTGATGACCTAATTTCTTTCCACCAGGCCTCATCTCCTAAAGATTTCACCACCTCCCAATAGTGCCTGGGACTTGGGACCATGCCTTTAACATAGGCCCTTGGGGTAGACACAAGATCCAAACCGTAACACTACCTCTTGGTATAAGATCTGCTATTTTGCTGCCGCCGTTATTCTCCATTGCCCAAACCACTTTACAACCCAGATTGTTAGCCTGCAAACCTCCTCACCAGCCATTGGTCCATGTTATTAGCCCGCGAAATTCCACTACTTAAGAATAGCTCCCCAGCCATTTTCTCTCTCTCCTCACTCTTGCTCCCTCTCTCTCACACATGTTCTCTCTCTCACCCCACATGCAGACACTCTGCCTGTCCACTTAATAGAATCTCTTGTGTGAGTTCCTGTGTCTGGAGTGGTTTCTCAGTGCTTTCACTACCCAAAGTAATTTTATAGATTCAATGCAATCCCCATCAAAGTACTAATGAAATTATTTACAGAAAAGAAAAAAAATCACAAAATTCATATGGAACCACAAAAAACTCAATGGCCAAAGCATTCTTGATCAAAAAGAACAAAACTAAAGCAGTTGGAATACCTGGCTTCAAGACATACTGCAGAGATATAATAACCAAAACTGCATGATTCCAGAAACAAACCCATGTGCCTAAAGTTAACCAGTTCTTGATATATGTGCCAAAAACACATTGGAGAAAAGACAATTTCTTCATTATTCCCCATAATATAGGGAAAACTGGATATTCATTGCAGAAGATTGAAATTTGATCCACTTGCACTTTAAAATCAACTCAAAGTGGATCAAAGAAATGTAAGATGAAATTGTGAAACTATTAAAAGAAACAGGAAATGTCTTAAGACAATGGTATAGATGATGACTTTTTGGATAGGATCCCAAAAATACGGGAAACGGAAACAAAAACAAATGGGATTACAACAAATTAAAAAGCTTCTGCACAGCAAAGGAAACAGTGAAGAGATAATGTACAGAATGGAAGAAAATAGTTGCCCATTATTCACTGACAAAGGAATAATGGAACTCACAAAACGAAACAGCAATTCCGTTACAAAATGGAGAAGTGATCGATCCAACTAGACATTTCTCAAAAGAAGAAATACAAATAGTGAACAAATAATTGAAAAAATTTTAGTATCATTAGCTATCAGGAAATGCAAATCAAAACTATAATGAGATACTCTCTGACCCCAGTTAGAATGACTATAAATACTAGGTACCGACATGGATATGGGTAAAAAACTCATACACTGTTGGTGGGAATGCAAATTAACATAGCCATTATGGAGAAAAATTCAAATGTTTCTCAAAAGATTAAAAAAAGATCTATCATGTGTTCCAGTTATCCCACTTCTGGGTATATATACAAAAGAAACAAATATACCAAAGAGGTACCTATACTCCCACATTTATTACATCACTGTTCACAAGAACCAAGATATTGAATCAGCCTTGGTGTCCATCAACATATTAATGGATAATGAAAGAGTGACATATATACACAATGGAATATTATTCAGTCATAAAGAATGAAATTCCATCATTTGCAGAAAAATGGATGGAGCTGAAGTCTCTTATTTTAAGTGAAATAAGGCAGATACTGAAGGACAAATGCCAGATGGTCTTGTGTGGATCCTAAAAAAATAAGTCTAAACATAGAATATTGGATAGCAGAGGGCTGGAAGGGTGGGGATTAGGAGGTCTTAGGGAACTGAATAACAGGTCCCAAAATAGAGGTAATGAATACATTCCAGTGTTCCTCAGCACAATGGGGTAACTATATCATATATTTTATGAAGAACTAAGAGAAGCGCAAAACCTCCAAATTATAAAGAGATGTAAATATTAATTACCCTGATTTTTATCTGTACACATTATATAGACATGTTGAAATACCATACTGTATACCATAAGTATGTGCAATTGTTATATGCTAATTTTTTTAAAAAAGATTTAGGAAGAAATAAAATAAGGGAAAGTGGGAGAGGGAAGGAAGAAAGCAAGGCCATTTAGATCTGGCCTTACATGATTGCCCTGCAGACTTCAAAAAAGGAAAATAATCTGATTATTTTTTTACACCTAAATGTAGTATCTTTACATGTGGCTGTTAAAATTATGGTTTTTCAGCATACCGGGACTGATTTCTGTATTTTCCTTGACTTCTATATTCAGCCTAATGTTATATATCTATTTAATCCTACTTTCTTAACTGGGATAGATTCTGTGCTAAGAATATACATACAAACTGTTCTAGTCAGAGTAAGCTCTCTCAACTGTAACTGGTAAATGCAGGGCTTGAAAGATCATACCTCAGAAAAAAAATACCATATTTTATGTTTGCATTCCATAAGTGGAATCAGGTGTTAATCTAGTAAAATTTGGTTTTTCATAAACATTGCCATAGAAATAATCATATGGTTCTCCCATATGTGTCTCTGGTCTATCTTCATTGCTGTGTGTATCTTTCCGTGCTTGCTCAAACCTGAAACCTAAAGAGAAATGACAAATTATTAGATGGCAGATGTGCTAAGGTAGATTCATTTAATATGTTACTATGGCTAGATAAGATCTATTCCATATTCCTTTTCACCACTCAGAATAGATATTTTTATATACTATTTTAACTGAAATCATAAATTTCTACCCCAAATTACTGAATTCATCCTATTTTCATCACCATATATTATTCTGCAGAACCTGAGATTGAGGGAAGTCTGATCTAATAACTAGCTGTTTGATTTGAGGTACTTATTAAAGTTCTATAAATCTCAGTGTCATCTGAAAGTTGGGATATAATAGCAACTACTTCATCCTAATGGGGGATAATTAAATGTGATGGTACATGTAAAGAAGCTATCCTAGTGTTTGTCATTTAGTTCTCTGTAATTAACTATTAACTAATAGTTCTTTATTCACAAATGAACAGATGCCTTTTCCCTCTGCAGAACTGAAGTTCCCAAATCTGCTCTGGATTTGATCTGCTTTTTGAAGAGGTGGCACACATTCTTCTTCAGTGCCAACATCTTCAGTGCATCATCTTTCCTGGCTTCAGTTATGCAGAGCTCCACTATGAGAAATAATTTTCTCTTGTTCTTGTGCTCCTTCTAACTACCATCCTGTATCATTTCTTTTCACAGTAATCTTTTATAACTCAGTAATTTATATTGTTTCTTTTTGCACCTTCAATTCCTTTATATTCTTTGATCTGCCAGTGAGAACTTACTTAAGTGCTACAAATTGGGATTACCATAGCAAAGAGAACAGACAACTCTCTGCCCTCTAGTGAAGAAGGTTACCTAAACTGACCTCTAGAAGACCATCAACTCAATTAATCCTCCAAAGTGGAAACTGCATCATGTGTTTGAGGAACAGGTATGAAAACAGGAGCAAGAGGGGAGCATGTACAAGTAGAAAGCTAGCCCACAGTCAGAGGCAAGGCCATGATCAGTTTAGGCTTTTTTTATGTAGTAGAAGCCAATGTAAGGCAGCAGAGTATGGCCATGTTTAAGAACATGGATTCTTAGCTAACCTGCTTCAATTAAAATCCTGGCCCTCACACAAACTGTGTGACCTCAAACAAATCATAGCTCCTCCTTATTTGCTTTTCTGTAAAATGCAGACAATAGAACCAGTTTAGTTGGATGTTTTGAAAATCAAATAAGTTACTTTTATAAAACACCTTTAAAATGGCACTTCTACAATGCAATTGCTAAAGAAGAGTTTGTTGGCAAATTGAAGAGTTTGTTGTGCTGATTTAAATGTGTAGCCTATCTGTTGTGTAAGGAATGGACCGGAGGAGTATAGAGGCCTCTGCAGAAGCCTGGGGGGATGGCATCTTGTACCGTGTGGAGGCAACAAGTTGGAAATAAATGAATAGGTTAAAGCTAATAATGATTCATATATTTATGGAGTAGTAGTATGTGCCAGGCACTATTCTAAACTCTTTACATATATTACCTCTTGCTATCTCACAACAACTGTCAGCTAGGTACTTTTTAAATTCTGGATTTACAGACAAGAAAACTGAACTACTAGCTTGCCCAGATCACACAGCCAGTAAGCAGTACAGCCAAAAATCAGACCTAAACTGCATGTTCATTAACCCCCTGGTTTACTGCTTTTCCTAGACAATAAGGCAGAATTCACACTCAGATCATATAGTAACTATAATTAGACTTTGACTATATTAGTATAATTAATATTTCTGGGATATTGGAATTTAGGGATACAGAGAGAACACTGAGTCTCAAAAGAGAAACATCCATAAGTAAAGGGAATGCAAAACAATTCCTCAGCAACCCAGCCCACTGTGATTGTCCTTGCCTGGAACTGAAGAAACCACCTCCTTAAGAAGCATGTGCATTAAAGACTTTGGTCAATGAGACAGACTCTAGCCTCAGTATAGTAGTAAATTGCACACCCATGTGTGGAGATTTAAAATGCTGAAGAAATGTGATTTAGGAAGTAGCATGATTAGAACAGCAAAGGCAATGTGCAACTGCAACAAAATGAGCAAAATTTCGTAACCATGCCCTGACTCCACCTCTAGTTCAGCCCCCTATCTGCTTTTCCACTATAAATGTAAAAACTCCAGACCAAGACAATGTGAGTCACTCTTGAGACTGCCTGTCCTCTGCTCTAAGAAGGTACCTTCACCTTTTGCTTTCTAATAAAGATCTTTACTAAAACCTGATTTGTCATTAAATTCTGTGATAGTCAAGCACCTGGAAGGTCAATTAGAGGTCTCCTCCACTTCCAGAGACCTCCTTGGACCCCTGTACCATGATGATACTCTTCTTCAAAATGCTGGTTATCACTTCTAGCTTTTCAGTATTCTTGACCACTGGAAGAATAATAGTGGCATAGAACCTAAAAAGTGTTTCCAACATTTTGTGACATTGTTTTGCCAAATAAAGTTTGCCCTTTAAAAATTATTGCTGAAGCTGGGAGCAGTGGTGCATACCTTTAATTCCAGCACCTTGGGAGACTGAAGTAGGAGGATCACAAGTTCAAGGTCAACCTCAGCTGTTGAGCAAAGCCCTAAGCAACTTATTACAAGACCCCATCTCAAAATTTAAAAAAAAAAAAAAAAAAAAAAATTTAAAAAGGGCTACTATTGCTGGAAACCATGAGATATAATTTTAAAAAAAACACACCTTTTATTCAACCCTAAACAAACTAGAAAATTTCCTTCTATTCCCAAATAACAGTCTTACACATAAAGGTAAAAATGACTCCTCGTTTTCATTTATATCTCTATACTGTGCAGGGTATTAAAATTTTTGCATATTTAGAAATGTTTACATATGTGAAGTATATAATTTTAGTGTTGCTAAAAATCACTTACCTTTTAGAAATGTTTACATATGTGAAGTGTATAATTTTAGTGTTGCTAAAAATCACTTACCTTTAAAGTTAACTGAAGAGTTGCTTGTTGCAATTTCCTTCCAGTTGGCAATATACCTAAGCATATTATATGGGCATTAAATGAAATTTACTGATTAGTAAACAAGTTAATTCATTAGTAAGTGCTTAGATTAATGATGACAAATTCACTAGTCTCAATGTTAAATTCTTAGGACTTTCCTATGTCCTAGTAGCTTACATGCCCCTAAGGCAATCTCCAGGACAAGGAGATGAAGGAGGTATAAAAACGGGGCCTCCCATATGTCATATTAGTATCCTTTTGTCTCCCTCCAAGTCATGTCTCATTTTATCCTGTTTCATTCCTACAAGATCCTCAGTGAGTACCTACTAAGTTAGTAGCTAATAACTTATAAGAAGTATGGCAGAAAACCCTCAGTGGGAAAAAAACAGAGAAAACAGCAGAAACATTCTCCTTGGTTTTGGATTGCCAGACCTGTTTCTGATATTTCAGAGGAAATTTAAACCACGTGGTTTATGATTGCAACAGTAGTGTTGTCTTTATAGTATCCATAAAATAGAAAAGGTAATATTTATGTTGGGCAAATGCAGTTAACTCTTCAGCTCCATAAACAGAGGATGAAATAGTGAGACCATAGCAACCAAAGAAGAGATGAAATAGGGAAGAACAGATACAATGAGCTGTGAAGATGAGGGAAAGTTCTAAGGGAGAGTTCCTGAGACTTATTTCATCTTAGACTTTACATCCCCTTTCCTAAGCCTCCTTTCTTTCAACTGCACCCACTCTTACCCAGAAATCAGTAAGGAGTTAGCCAAAGCAAGTACTGAAAGGGAGGTGGCAGAGAAAAAAGGAAGAATAGAAGTGTCACATAACTAACAAAATGCTGTGATGTTCCAAATATTTAAACATTTTAATTACTTTTACTTTTGGTAATTATATGCTCCTAAAGATTTTTGCTATAGGAAGGTATATATTGTCCAATAGTATTGAATTATATCATAACTGGCTTCTTCTTATTACTTCTTTTGTTGCTCTACTAACTATTCTATGTCCTTAAATGGGATGCTGCTTGGCCACTTAAATGAAAGGATACTGGAAAATAACAGGCACTGTAAACCCCTTTCAGGATCTCAACCCTAAACATAGGCTGAATGTGCTTTTAATGGTTTCTCAGGGAAAATATGAAAAGTTAGATGTCAATCACATGACATCATTGGACTTATATCCAAAAGGTTTTCATTCCACTAAAAAGAACTTATAAAGAACATACCAGCAGTAACCAATAAGAAATCTAAGTTTTATGAACAGAATCAACAGTATGACGGTAGCATTACTATGCCATTTACATCTTAGAACTGATCTAAGAAATTTTTGGAATATTTTAGATAATAATTACAGGAAAAAAGGTGTATATGAAATCTGCAGTTAATCCCTTCAGGTGTATAGATTTAACATTTTAATAGTCTAGGGAAAGTCCCTAGCCAGAGAGGTTACATAACTACATGTCTTAGAAATCAACTTCAGCTATAGACAATATCCATAAATTACATAGGCATGGAGCTCTCACCAAGAGAATAGAATATCAATAAATTATTTTAGATTTTCTAGCAGCTTCTCAATAGGTATGTCAAAATTCACTTGAAGTTTGAAAAATAAGATTCTGGAAGAGGAATATTCATCTTGATAGAGAACATGTAGCTGAAAATCCATTAGGATGAATGCCAGTAACAGTCATGGAAGTCATCGTGTGGAATTGTGGGTGACTCAATGATGGGTGATTGTTTTACATTCTAAATATTTATAGCAATATATCTCTGAATGCCAGAATTTACTGAGTACAAGTGTTCTTGAATCCAAGAGTAAAAGTTGGCTCTATCCTTCAAAATGATAATGTACTCGGTTGATAGTTACAATGTGTATCTGAAGACATGCAGGGTTTTATCCCAGGAGAACATCCATTGTCATAACAAAAGGCTGGCACAAAAGCCTTTGAGAAGAAACTTTTTTTTTAACCAATAAATAAATGTATTCAAGGTATATATGCCATTCTAATGATCTAACTGCAGAAAATTTTCCATAGTGGTTATCAATTCTTTTATTCTTTCCCTTCATTCCAGGGATTGAACCCAGGGGCACTTAACCACTGAGCCACATCCCCAGTCATCCTTTATTTTTAATTTTGAGACAGGGTTTCACCAGGTTGCTTAGGGCCTCGTTAGGTTACTGAAGTTGACTTTGAACTTGCGATCCTCCTGCCTCAACCTCCTGAGTCTGGGATTACAGGCTTGCACCACTGTGTCTGGCGTGGCTACCAATTCTTCTGAAGGGAAGAATGTCATATCCAAATGCTCATCAAACAAGGTCTCCTCAAGCCAGTTACAAATCTTTAGAGGACTACAGAAAGCCTACAAGAAAGTAGACTGTAGAGATCATAAATATACTGGGAAGAAAGTGCTCCCTAATGTCTACAGGAGCTAAGGGAAGGACTGCAAATTTTGATCTTTCCTGAGATAATCAGTGCTTGTGGTCAGTAGTGCCACTCAAGTACTCCCAAATAATCATTATAGGTTCCATTTGAAAGTTTTGCTGTCCAAGACTCAATGGAAAACCTTGCTTTCTAAGATCCCAAGTCGGTACCAATTTATGATTATACACCAGCTCAGAGAATGAACTAATAGAAATATGTACGTAATTTAGAAACATGAGATCTGCATTTTTAAAACATGGAAATTTTCAGTTACTTGTACTCAAAGTGGGATATATTCATTCCACTCCATATAGAGAATGTAATATGAATAAACTAGTGGAAGCACACGTTTAACTCAGCATCACCACAAATGTGTGAGTAATGTACTACACACTATGATGCTATGACATCCCAAGGTGATAGGAATTTTTGAACTCCATTATAATCTTATGGGACCTCCAACCTAGATGTGGTCATTGACCAAAATGTAGTTACATGGCACATAACTCTTTCTCATCAATCTTTTTTTCTTTTGCTTTCCTACTTTCCTTTTTTCTTTGTAATTGTTTACCTTCTTTATTCTTTTATCTTTCCTTTTGTCATTGTTCTCTTCTATGCTTCCTCTGATCTTTTTCATGTTCCAATGCTCAATGACCACCATACCTTAAATTTTTTCCTACCCCATTTTCTTATCTCCCTCTGACTTCTCCTATTTTCTTGCATTTCTTTATTGATACTATCTTTATTATAATTTTCTTCATCCATGTAATATTTACATTATTTATTGCAGTTGAATATATATTAAACATTAACAGGTTTAACAAATGTAATTCATATGCCATACAATTCACCCTTTTGAAGTGTACAATTTAGTGGCTTTTAGTATATTCACAGAGTAGTGTATCCATCTGCACAATTAATTTTTGAACTTTATCCTTACCCCATGAAAGAAACCTCACATCCTTAGCCACCTTCTCTCAATTCCCCAGTTCCTTAGCCCTATGTAACCACTACTTTCTTTAAAAATTTGCTTATTCTAGAAATGTCATATAAATGGAATCATGGAATACATGGTCCTTTTTGATTGACTTATTTCACTTAAAAGTTTCATCAATGTTGTAGTATATAGTAGTCCATTTATTTTATTGTTAAACAATAGTACATGGCATGGATATATCACATGTATCCATCAGTTGATGGACATTTGAGTTGTTTCCACTTTTTGCTTATTATAAAATAACGTTTCTATGAAAATTCATGTGCAGGTTTTTGTAAGGACATGTATTTTCATTTCTCTTGGGTATGTGTCTTGGAACGAAATTGCTAGATCATGATAGTAACTTTATGTATAATCATTTGAGAAACTTCCAGATTGTTTCCAAAGTGGGTGCATTCCCAGTGTCAGCCTATAAGGATTCCAATTTCCTCACACTCTCACCAACACTAGTTATTATCTGTAGTTTTAGTTATAGTCATGCTGCTAGGTAAAAAGTGATACTTTTGATTTGCATGTCCATCGTGATATTAAATAGTTTAAAAATTTTACCACACAAAATTCTAAAGTTTTTTCAAATAACTTTAATGTTACTAAAAATTATTCCTTATTAATATCTCACACAGAAAAATTAGGGAATATAGATTGAGGATATAATTTCTGTAATTTTATGTTCTTAGACTTATTTCTAAACTGCTAAGTTCAAACAAAGCAAAGTTGTACTAAAGCATTAGAATGCAGTCTGCAAATCAAAACAAAACAAACAAAAACCATCTAATTTTCTTCATTCTTGGATCATTCCTTTACTAATCTCATTTTTCCTGCTTCTGTTTCGGAAAATAATACTAATTTTTTGAAGATTCAATATGGGAGTAGGAAATGTTAGAAAATAGCAGTAAGTACTTACTCATCAAAGTTGAGTGTATTTGTCCAGTTCAGTACTTCATCTACTTCCCATTCCATCACAGAATCTATCCCACCATCTTCAATACTTTTAATCAGACCTTTCGTTGCTGTTTGTATTAAGCCTAGAGTGTCATGATGAGTTGCCCTAGCTGCCAGGCTTCCTGTGTAGTACCTAAATAGAGGAATCGAAGAGAAAGGTAAGTCATTTGCAACAGGTCATTACAAGCAAATATAATTGATATATTGTTTCTCTTTATAAATTAAAACTGGGTATACATTAATCAAATTTTCATTCTATATAACCAAGATGCATCTATGTGATGGACTCTTTTGTGGGGGGAAAAAAGAAATTTCATTGACCACACTAAACCAGAGACCTCACTTAATCACCCGATAAACTGCATTTTTTTATGATACAAAGAAAAACTAAGTTGTTTAATCACCGAGGCATAGAATTAATAGAGTGGAAAGGATGCTAGAGACCAGATAACTAGCCCACTCATGTTATAGGTGAGAAAATAAACCCTGGAGGAATTGAGTAACTTCTACAAAGCCATGAATTTAATGGCAGGTATAAAAGGAAAAAGGAAATGGAGAGGATGAAGTGTATCTAGAGAAGACAAACGTCAGTATCTTCATGCCAGGTACTTTTCATATCCTCATTTCTCTTTTAAAAGACAGTCATTTGTGGCAGTTATTTTTATTTATTTTACTTTTTGAATGAACAAAGTGAGACTAGTATAAGTTAAGGGACTATTTAAAATCATGAAGGTAGAAAACATAGAAAACCAGCATTCAAACTTGACTCTAAGTCTAGAAGCCTCTTTCTGACATTAATTTGAGCACATGAGGGCTGGGGAGATAGCTCAGTCGAAAAAATTTGAGCACATGAAGCAACATATTCATGAAACAAAAGAAGTTAGTTCTTACAAAGAACATTGGAATACAATCATGCATTGCTTAACAGCAAGGAATGCGACAATTTTATCATATGAACATCATAGAGTTCCCTTACACAAACTTACTACATATCTAGGCTATAAAGTATAGTGTATTGCTTCTAGACTACAAACCTGTACTGCATGTTATTGTACCCACTACCTCAGGCTACTGTAATACAAAAGGTAAGTATTCATGTACCTAAACATAGAAAAGATACAGTTAAAAACATGATATAAAAGATTTAAAGTGGTACACCTGCATAGGGGCATTTACCATGAATAGAGATTGCAGGACTGGAAATTGTTCTAAGTATACGGTGAGTGAATGTGAAGCCCTATAACATTACTGTACATAGACATTATAAACAGTACACAAGTTATATTGAATTTATTTTTAAGTCTTTCTTTAATAATTAACCTTAGCCTACTGTAATAAAAGTTTTACTCTAGAAGTATTGAGCATTTATTTGTACTTTAGTCACTATAATCCTGTGACCCTTGAAATTGGGTTTCTCTTAACTTACACTGCAACTATAGGAGATGAAGAACTACTTCAGAGCCACTTTGGAGATCTTCTGATTGTCTGCACATTTTTTTTAATTTAACAAATTAATTGACATATAATTGATGTATTATAAACCACATATTTAAATTATTCAATTTGCAGTTTTGACATACATACAGCTTGTGAATATGCATCCCTACAATAAAAATTGAATCTATCACCTCCTCCCCAAGTTTCCTTGCCCTTTTGTAATCTTTGTTTCCTTCCTGCTCATTTCCAACCAATTACTGATCTGCTTTTTAATTCTAGATTTGTTTTCAACATCTAGAATTTTAGGTAAAAGGAACCATACGGTATTTACCCTTTTTATTAGCATCATTTTATTTAGTATCATTATTTTGAGATTGATACATCTGGTTGTATGTATCAATAATAGTTTTATGTATTGCTGAGTGGTATTCCCTCATGTGGATGCAACATACTTGCTTATCTGTTCACCTACTGATAAACACTTGTGCTGTTTCCACTTGTGGGCTATTACAAATAAACCTGCTATAAACATCCACATTTGGTCTTTCTGTGGACATAGTTTTGATTTCTCCTGGGTAAATGCCTAGGAGTGGAATGACTGGGTTGACTAGTTGGGCTATTAACTTTTTTTTTTTTTTTTAACTGCTAGACTGTTTTCCAAATAGCTGCACCAGTTTGCACTTGCTCCATAGCCTTGCCAAATACTAGTATAGCAGACTATTTTAGCCATTTCTATGGGTATATGGTGGTAGCTCAATATCATTTTAGTTTGTACTTCCCTCATGCCTAATGATGTTAGTCATTAATTGAGTTGCTAATTTGCTATCAATATATCTTCATCCGTGAATATTTGTTTAAATCTTTTGCCCACATAAAATTAGATTGTCTTATCATTACTTTGGAGAATTTAAAATATATTCTAGATTCAAGACCTTTGTCAGAAATATATTTTGCAAAATGTTGCTCATATTTTTACCTCACATTTCTATTTTTATAAGAGCTTGTTCAAAGAACAAAAGCTTTTAAATTTGAAGAATGCATTTTAACATTTTTTTTTTATTTTATAGTTCATGCCTTTGTATCCTGTTTAAGAAATGTTTGCCAGAACTAAGGTCATTAAAATTTTCTTCTTTGGATAAGCCAATCTCTAAAAACCAAAGGACAGATGATCTCACTGATAAGCAGTTGATGATACATAATGGGGGGTGGGAGGGAGGCAAGAATGGAGGAAGGAGGGACTGTATAGAGGGAAAAGAGGGGTGGGAGGGATAGGGGGTAGGGAAAAAAATAAAAATGAATAAAAAACTATTACCCTAGGTAAATGCATGATTACACAAATGGTATGCCTCTACTTCATGTACAAACAGAGAAACCAGTTGTACCCCATTTATTTACAATAAAAAAAAGTTTTCTCCTCTGATTACTTGTAAATGTTATGGCTTCTGCTCTTATCTTCAGATCTGTGATCTCTTTAGTTAATTTTAGACATGATGTAGTGTCAAGGTTTGTTTTTCTCCATCTCAATATCCAATTGTTGAAAAGGCTATCTTTTCCCAATTAAATTCTCCGAGCATCTTTATTGAAAAATAAATTAATATATGTGTGGCTCCATTTCTTAAATCTATATTCTGTCCTACTGAGGTCTATCTTTAGGGCAATACTGCAATGCCACCATTATAATACCTTTAAAAGTCTCCAAATCAAGTAGTGTAGGTTTCCCAAATCTGTTTCTTTCCTACTATATCATAGTATGTTTTAGTAAATTTAAGTACTTCATCTACTTACATATGCCTCATCCATTCTATTTTTCTAATTTTTCTTTTCTTTGCCAAATCTTGTCTTCTCTTCAGTTTAGAAAAGTGGAATTCACTTTCCTTTTTGCCTTCCATTATTTCTTTTTCATCTGGTATCCAAAACTATTGAGAAATGAAAATGGATACATAAAGTGTTGAAATGCTGACTGTGGATTTCTCTTGCTATAGACAAGAACTTTTTTGTGTTCATCAGGAATATGCCAAGATATAAATAGAAGAAAGGATAGACCTTTTCAAGGTATTTCCAGGTAAGTCACTGGTGAGAAATACATTGAACCTTCAGAAGCACATGCTACAGAAAAATGGACAGAGTACTTATGGACTAAAGTACTTTGTATTTGGTGAATGAATAAGTAGACATATTCTAAGAGTGTCTCTATCCTCACATGAACAGACCTGAACTATATATACCAGTGCTGTTAGCTTTTGATGACTCTAATCCTCAATAAATAATCCACTAGGCACTCCCAGGAATACATACCCCTAATTTGTCCTAAGACTTTATGGATTCCTCTGAATGAAACTTTCTCCTAACTAGTTGCTTATTTCCCTACATCTAATTCATCTCCCATGCCCTACCACACATACACTAGACAACAAAGATAAGAATTTTCTGCCACCCATAACACTATGTTTTTGCCCCTATTAAACCATCGAATATACTTGTTGCACTGAACTGAAATATCCTATTTACATAACTGTCTCCCTAATTAAAATGGCAAACTATTTGAAGGAAGGATTATATCTCTTTACCACTATATGCCTAATACTTGACACAATTGATAGAAAGTTTGTTGAATGAATTCACATCTCATGTTTCATACTTAGTATATAAAAATACCACATTCTGTAATCTATATACCAAATATATAATCTTAATACCAGAGAATATCTAAAGATGGTCTAGTTTCAAAGCTGATTATTAGAAGTATGTTAAGAAAAAAAGATTAATTGCTATTATTAGAATTATTAACCCTAGGATAGTTAAGCAAATTTTATCAACTACTAGCAATTATTACTTTTAAAAATATTCAGAGACAACAGTATCTAAATGTATAAAATTTAAAATTACTAATATTTCTCTTTTCTTACTCTCTCAGAAACAGGCCTCCAGCCATTGTTTTCTATACGACGATACCAGCCACTGTGATCATCTTCTTCAGGATGATCACTTTTCTTATGAGATATATGTTTTGCTGGTAGCTTTGTGTAATCTCTAGGGCTGTTAGCACATAAATCTTCAATATGTCTGTGAGTAAAAATTTTATAGTATATGTCAGGTGGAAATTTAATCTGTAGATGGAAAAGTTCAAAGGATTATTGTAATGCAATTACAGAAACGATTGTCATTTTTAAGAATTACATATTTTAAATTTCATACAAATGTGCTTTATAATTAAAGATTCAAGCATACTTACTCCACCTAATCTGAATCGTATCTGAATGCCAGCAGCAGCATCTAGAAGCTCTGCCTATAAGAAAATACATTACTCTTCAATGTTCTGACTATATCATCTTGCTTCTTCTTGTTCTATTATTTAAAATAATTGCTGAATATTGATTACTTATAAAACAAATCAAGTGAACAGACCTTAAGTAGTTTTAAATTTAAAAGTATTTTAGAAGCTAAAGACTTAATTTCTTACGAATCCAATAACTATAATAGCTTATATGACCACTAGGAAAAAATGGTACCAAACCATTTTCTTTCTATACTATATATAAACAAAAGCCAAGTGATTTGTTATTCATTAAAAATTAAGTCATCAAATATATGATTTACATATGAAATATATTATAAATTTAGGAAAAGAAAGTGATTGGTCAACCTATGTTCAACACTAGATGACCTTTCCAATTAGGTTTTGTTAAATGAAAAACCCAGGTTAAAAGTTTTGTAAGTATTACATATAATAGGTTTTCTAAATTGTAGTGCCTTGCACAAAATGGAAAGTAAAGAAAAAAATTCTTGATTCTTTATCAGAAGACAGTTCAGCTTTATCTCCTGATAATATTAGGTAGATGAGAAAACAGATATCCTGAATTGTTCAGTCCATACAGCCTGAAAGGCAGTAAGAGTTTCACAGAATAATTTTCTCCTGACTAAAAATTTTGTGAATTCAAGTATGAAGTGTGAGATTCTTCTATAAAACAAATTTTCCATATTTGAATGGTAACACTATATATACATACACATTTTTTTCACTAAAATTTGGACAAATTTTAAGTATACAGCTCCATGTATTTTTATAAAGTATATATTCTGTGACACCTCCAGCCCCTATCAAAATACTGAACATGAACATCTCATTGTCTTGTGACCCCTTCCAGTGAATATCCTCCAAAAACCATAATTAATCATAGGTTAATTTTATCAGCTTTTAAACGTTCTACAAAGGACATATACAATAATATACTCTTTCATGCCTGGC
Source organism: Sciurus vulgaris (assembly GCF_902686455.1). Lineage (NCBI taxonomy): Eukaryota > Metazoa > Chordata > Mammalia > Rodentia > Sciuridae > Sciurus > Sciurus vulgaris. The sequence continues at coordinate 104,011,288 of NC_136472.1, forward strand.
TTTTTGCTCAACTTGAATCTGATGAATCTGTAAGATTCACCATGTAGTTGCATACAGCTACAGTCAGTTCTTTTTCATTACTAATATTTAAACTTATACCTCAATTAATTTATTAGTTCTATTTTTGTTGGATATTTAATATGTGTCTACTGTTGGCCCATGATGAATAAAACTGCTATAAACATTTTTTATGTCTTCTGGTGGATTTTGCATTGGTTTATTTTAGTTATGTATGCAGGAATAGAATATGAGGTGTCATGGAATATCTTATTTTAGTCCATTTCCTGTTGCTAAAACTGAATATATGAAACAAAGAACAGAGATTTATCACTTATAGTTCAGGAGACAGTGAAATCCACTATCAAAGTGCCAGCATCTATGGAGAACTTTCTTGCTACATCATGACAAGCAGGAGTCCTCATGTGATAAGAGAAAAAGCATGCAAATTTAGGTCTCTCTGACTCTTAATCTCTATTGTTTTCTGATCTCCTTGTGGGGGCACTACCTTCAAGATCTCTTCTATAATCCTAATTACCTCCCAAAGGCCCCACCTCCAAATACTATCAAGATATAAATTTGGGGATTAGGTTTCTAACACATGAAATTTTGGGGGACATAGTTAACCGATAGCTTGGAGTATTTGTATAATTAGCTGCACCAGCAACTGTCAGTTTCCCAGTCTTTGTACCAATTTACTACCCATCAACAATATGTAGAATTGCTTGCTCTATGTTCGTATAATACTTGATACAGTTGATTCTAATTTTAACCATTCTGATAAGATTATAATCTTATATAGTTAATCTTATATAGTTAATTTTTGTTTTTCCTTATGAATAATCATGTTGAGTACCTTTGTGTATGCTATTGACCAGATATATCAGTTTTGCTAGTAGTTTATCAATTTTATTAACCTATTCAAAGAACCAACTGGTTTTGTTTATTCCTCTATTTTACTTCTACTCTCTACTTTTATCTTTTCTATTGCCTTCCTTTTACTTTTTGGGGGGTTAATTTGCTTATGTTTTCTTTTTCTGACTTATTGAGCTGTAAACTTAGTAAATGAATTTTCAACCTCTCTTCTAACATGTGTTTAGAGCTATATATTTCCATCTGAAATTTCTGAGCTCTATTTTAGCTACAAAAGTTATCCTTTTTTCATTATAACTCAGCATAAAATATATTCTAATTTTATTTTTTAACCCATGGATTATTTAATTTCATTTGCTTAATTTGCAAAAATTTTCTACTTCTCTTACTGATTTCCAATTTAATTCTCTTGTCTAAAGAACATTTTCAATGATTTTATTCTTTGAAATTTTCTGAGACTTGCATTAAATCCTAGCATGTGACCTATTTAGGGAAACAATTGCTGTGCATTTAACTTAAAGACAACAATAGCTTTGCAGAATTTCAGACATTTTGCAATGATGGCTATAATGTTCTATATGTATCCATTAAGTCAACATATTAAAATCTGCTATATCTATACTAAATTTTTTCCATACTTGCTTCTATCATTTACCAAGAAAGTAAAATATGAATATGACTGAAAATCACTATATTTCTTTTGATAGTTATCTTAATTTTTGCTTTACATCTTTAGGACTTTTTGAACTACTTTATCATTATGAAAAATATGTTTATATAGGGTTTTCTGACTTAGAGTTTAATTTGCCCAATATTAACACAATGGCATTAACTTTCCATTAAATTTTTCAGCATACATCTTTTTCCATCTTTTTACTTTTTATTTTTTTGTATCATTATAAAGTATGCCTGAAAAATAGTGTAATGGGTTTTTTGTCAGTCTAACAACTTTTACATGTAGGGTTTATTTTTAACCTACTTATATTTAGTCTATTTACATTTCATATAAGTTTAAGTTTTTATTTTTGTTTTTCCTTTAATGTATACAAAAGATATTGCTTGGGGCTGGGACTGGGGCTAAGTGGCACAGTGCTTGCCTAGCATGTGTGAGGCACTGAATTCAATCCTTAGCACCACATTCAAAAATAAGTAAATAAAATAAAGGCATGCTGTCTATCTACAACTACAAAAATTTTTTTAAATTAAAAGATTGCTCTACTATATTAGGCTTCTGTAATTTTTTTTTTTTTAGGAGTTTGGCTATGATGTACCTACATTTGTGGGGGTTTTTTTTGTTTGTAGTTATTCCTTGGAGACAAGGATTGACTTCTTTAATGGATTTTGGAAACACTGATCTATTATCTCCCCCATTATTACTTCTGTACTACACTGTCTCTCCTGTCTTTGAGATTCCAAGTATGTGTTTATTAGACAATGGGACTGTTTCCCACATGCTTATTAATCTGTTATTTTTTCCATTATATTTCTTCCTGAGTTTCTGTTTAGATGTTACCTATTTTCTTTCAGTTCAGTAATCCTGATGTAAGTCCATCTAATACATTCCTAATCTCATAGATGATAATTTTAGTTCTAGATTATTTAATTGCTTCTTTATAGGTCTTAATTAGCTGCTGAAATTCTCCATATTTTCATCCATATTGTCCATTTTTTCTTCTTTAAAAAAAAATTAGCTGGGCATGGTGGCATGTGCCTGTAATTCCAGAGACTTGGGAGGCTAAGTCAAGTGAACTGCAGGTTTGAGGCCAGCCTCAGCAACTTAGTGAGGCCCTAAGCAACTTGGTAAGACCCTGTCTTAAAAAGGGTTAGAAATAAAGGTCTGGTAAAGTGTCCCTGTGTTCACTTCCCCAGTACTAAAAATAATAGTAATAATCACAGATATTCTGAAATGCTATATACTAATTCTCATATTTTGATAATTAGTGTATTTCTACTTGTTTTCTCCTTCATTATTGGTCACATTCTTCTACCTCTTCATATGTCTAGTTGTTTTTCGTTGTATCTTAGATACTAGAGGCTTCACTAGAAAGGATTAACCCTTCCTCTTTTAGTTGGAGTGGAATGCTGATCTCATCAATCAAAAATGAGCTGGCTGACTGAATTGAAGTTTTAGTAACCTATATCTGATGTGTCCTTTTCTAATTTTTCCCTGTTTCTGAGATGTGGTCCTCTGGGCTTTTTGTAAGAGACCCTGGCAGGTCTCCATCTCCTCAGTTAGTAAAGATGGTGGGAAATTTGGTTACACTCTTTGGAATATTTAAACTTACTTGGGACTGGGGTTGTGATTCAGTGGTAGAACACTTGCCTAAGCACTGGGTTCAATTATCAGCACCTCGTATAAATAAATGAATAAAATAAAGATCAACATCTGAAAATATTTTTAAAAACTTATTTCTTTATCCTGCAAACTCAAAATATGGCAAATACTATCAAAATTTTTTTTTTTTTTTTTTTTTTTTTTTTTTTTGCGGTGCTGGGGATTGAACCCAGGGTCTTGTGCTTGCGAGGCAAGCACTCTACCAATTGAGCTATCTCCCCAGCCCCTATCAAAATTCTTAATGACAGGCATAGAGAAATAAGTTCTTAGGTGATTTCATCATTATGCAAACATTGTAAAATGTACTTACACAAACAAAGATGGCTATGATGTCACTAGATGATAAAATCTTATGGAATCACTATAGTTGAACAAAATGCCTGATATGTTGGGGGTGGGAGATGCTGTGTGTTTAGAGCAGGTCCCTTCCCCTTAGCATGATTTCATCTCTGAGATTTATGAGATTATTATTAGTAGTAGTAGAATATTGCTATATAAGATAGACTTAAGGCTAGGTATAATGGTTCACTCCTATAAGTCCACAAATTTGGGAGGCTGAGGCAGGAGGATTGCAAGTTTGAGGCCAGCCACAGAAACTCAGACACTCAGCAACTTGGCGAGACCCTATTTCAAAAATAAATAAAAGGAATAGGGATGTAGCTCAGTGGTATAGCACCCCTGGAATCAATCCCCAACACCTAAATAAGTAAATAAAGTGAATTTACACCAGGGAAGATGGTGCACACTTGTAATCCCAGCAGTCAGGAGACTGAGGCAGGAGGAACCAAGTTCAAGGCCAGCCTGGACAAGTCAGTAAGATACTATCTCAAAATAAAAAGGCTAGGGATGTATTTCAGGGGTATAGCATTCTTGGGTTCAACTCCAGTACTGCAAATAAAAAATAATAATGGACTTAGATTAGTTGTGAATATTCACTGCAAACTCTAGGGCAGTAAAAAAAATGTAAATATAGGTATAATTGGTATGCTAAGAGAGGAGACAAAATGGAAGCACAAAATATTCAATTAAGATTAGGGCAGGAAAAAAATGGAAGACAAAAAAAAAGGGAAGAAGGATAAACAAACAAGGGCCACAGATAGGAAACTAGCAAATGCAATATATAGCACAAAACTATATCCATAAATTTAAAGGTCTACAGACTGTGGGATAAAGACTGTTAAAGTAGGGGTAAAAAACAAGACCTAAGTATATGCTATCTATAAGAAACTCATTTTAAATATAAAGACATAGATAGGTTAAAAGCAAAGGAATGAAGAAAGATATATTGTGGAGAGTGGTGTCTTGAACCATGGCCTCTCTGACTGCCTTGTGCCTGCTTTGTGCTGGGAACTTCCCGTGCAAAGGTGCAGGTCAACATGACCCAGTTTCTCTGGTGATGCCCAGCCAGAGGTGGCTCCATGTAAAGGCACAAAGCTGTATCAGTCTGAACCTATCAGATTACCTACTTTGCTGAAACTTTCCCACCAATAACCTTGTGATGAAACCTATATAATAAACAAGTTATACTAGCTGAGTCATTATTCCTCTATCAGAGGGTAACGTCCCACCTAGCCCCAGCTTTCTTGATGTCTGTCTGTTCTCAATCCCCCATTGCTCCCCACTAGTGTTTTCCTGAATTAATATCCACCACTGAGAGATGGAGCTGTGGAAGTTGGTGCCCAAATAGGGACCCATCACAGGGGAACTTCACTGATTAGATCAAAGGATGCTCCTGACGATGCATGTCAGATAAAGGTGAGGAGCTCAAGTTTATAGCTGGATGCAAAACATAGGACAGCTAGGATTCATAGAAAGGGATCTCTGTGTTGCAATGCTGAAGACTATGCTTTCTTAGCTTCTGCCAGATCTCTATCTCTCCTAGGCTTGTATCAAAAATGTAAATTGCAGATACAATTTATTCAAAGCTGGTCTGAGAGCAAAGGAAAAAAAAGTGCCACTTTTAAATTCAAGCTGCTGTGGCTGGCTTTGTCTGCTCTCATGCTCTACCAACTCTGCTTTCTTAACTAGTTCTTCCCTAATCTGACCCAAAAGTAAATTCTGATCTGATAAAGACTATTAATTACATTTGTCTGATATCTTGGTTTTTACAGTTAAAAATGAGTAAATTTATTTAACATCAATAGGATCAATCTTCATAAACATTTGTTAAAGACATTTTATTAATTTTCAAAGTTCTAAAACATCAACTGCTAAATATAAAATCACATACTCTAGACTCCTTAAATTCCATAACATATTCAAATATTGAATGTTTTTAACCAATTAGAACAAATTTTTAAAAATTAAAAATAAATGTTTTCATAATGTGATGAAAACAAAAACGGTTTTAGATTGCTTTGTGACATTTAGCTATATATTTATACTTTATGAACTTTCTACATGTGCATAATACATCAATAAAAAGGTTTAATAAAACAAGTAAGAACATACTGAATTGATAAAGTAGTCACACATTTTTAAGGAAAAAGATAAGGTGCTATATCAATAAATGTCCTTACCTCTTTAGGATTAATATATTTCACTATCTGACGTGGTTCCCCTTGTCTTCTTAAATTAATCAGACTTTTAAAGTGTTGGAATACAGCAACATTCTAAAGGTTCAAACATAAGATTTTATGATCAAATTTGGATTTTCTATTTCTAATTTGCTGTTTGCCTAATTAGGGCAAAAATAAAAACCATAAGTATAGTTGTTATAAATATTAGTTGAATTTTGGAAATATTATCCACTCAGGGTTTGCTTTGATAAGCCAGGTAATGTTGGCATTATTCTCATAAAGAGTTTTACCCTTAAATTTACAATCACATCACCACAGGCTGGAAATAAAATAGCCAAAACTTTGGTTGAGTCACCTCTGTGTGCTCTTCAGAGTAATCTAAGAGAAAAACAAAATGTAGTTGAATGGTTAAGAAAACTGAATGTGTCATAATATTATCTGGGTTCAATTATTAGTACTTACTAGCTATTTGACCCAGGAAAAGTTGCTTAACATTTACTGTGCTCAGTTTCTTTATGTGTACAATGGAAATGATAGTGGTCATTTCACAAAGCAATGATGATGATGAATAAATGTGTTAATATTGTCAAAGCACCTAGAATAGTTTCTGGCGCAAGAAAGAACTCATAAGCATTAAGTTATTACCAGTACAGAATCCTCCTTACTCCCAAAGAAGTTCCACTGGTTTACAAAGCTATCTGCTTTTCACATTTGTGCACTCAGTCAACCCCATGCAATTCTTCTGTCTTGTAAAACTATTTCCTTGGTTATCCTCCCCTCATATGTTGTTCACCTGAAAACCCCTTAGCAATTCTTGGTAAACTGTCTGCCTCCCCTATTTGCTTATGTTAAATTGAAGTAATACATAGTACCAACATAACAGTATGAAGCCCCATTGAACTGTTTATGGACAGTGGAGAAGCCCATGTCCCCCAGTTAGTATACTTTCTGAAAGGAAACATAGCTTCCACCAAGTAAAATGCCAGAATGGGTAAACCAGAAAATTTAATTATGGTTCAAAACCTGACAAGTATCTTATAAATATGTAAATATTAGTTATCAACTAATGCATAACTAAATATAAGCAGAATTGCTAACTGCCTACTGCCTTTAGAAATGAAAATCTGCATCAACTCCCAGATAAGGAATCACAACTGGCTGAGGCACTTCCTAAAGAAAAGGAAATATGGCATGATGAGCAGAAGAATGAAGTTAAAAATATTAGATACAAATTATAGAAATGCAAATCAAAACTGCTCTAAGATTTCATCTCACTCTAGTCAGAATGGAAATTATCAAGAATATAAGCAATAATAGGTGTTGGTGAGGATGAAGGGAAAAGGTACACTCATACATTGTTAATGAAACTGCAGACTGGTGCAACCACTTTGAAAAGCAGTATGGAGATTCCACAGAAAAATTGAAATAGACCCAGCTATCCCACTCCTTGGTTTATACACAAAGGACTTAAAATCAGCATACTACGTGACATAGCCACATCAATGTTTATAGCAGCTCAATTCCCAATAGCTAGATTATGGAACCAACCTAGATGCCCATTAATAGATTAATGGATAAAGAAACTGTGGTATATATATACACAATGGAATATTACTCAGCCGTAAAGAATTATGGCATTTTCAGATAAATGGATGGGGTTGGAAAATATCATACTAAGTGAAATAAGCAAATCCCAAAAACCCAAAGGCCAAATGTTTTCTCTGATAAGTGGATGCTGATACATAATGGATTGATGGAGGAGGTAAGAGAAGAATGGAGGAATGTTGGATTGTGTAGAAGGTAATGAGAGGAGGGGAGGTGGTGGGAGGAAGGAAAGATGGTGGAATGAGACAGATATTGTTATCCTAGGTACATGTTTGATTACAAGAATGGTGTGATTCTACATCATGTACAACCAGAGAAATGAAAAGTTGTACTCCATTTATGTACAATGAATCAAAATGCATTCTGCTGTCATGTATAACTAAATAGAACAAACAATTTAAATAGTCAGCTACAACCCCATTACTGCTTTCAGAAACTAATATTTACAGTATTTCCTTTATATATGTATATATAAATAACCAATTCTTTTTTCTTTCTTTTCGCTCTTGCCCATTCCCTTAAAACCAAGTGTAGGGTGTGCTAATGATGGTATGGCTGGCAGAATAATGCTTACCCCAAAGATGCTCAACCCTAATCCCCGGAATCTGAAAGTAGGTTATATAGAAAGGAGCAATTAAGATTGCATATGAGGGGCTCAGTGGTAGAGCACTGGCCTTGCATGTGTGAGGCCCTGGGTTTGATACTTAGCACCACATATAAATAAAAGATCCATTGACAAATATAACATATATATATGTTATATTTATAACAAATATATATAAACATATATATTTATAAGTTATAAATATAACATATATACACACATGTATCTACATATATATATATATATACACATATATATAAATTAAAAGATTGCATATGGGTCTGGCATGGTGGCACACACCTATAATCTCAGAGGCTAGGGAGGTTGAGACAGGAGGATCACAAGTTCAAGGCCAGGCTTGGCAATTAGGGAGACCCTGTCTCAAAAAAGAAAAAAAGAAAAAAAAAATGATTGAAGATGACTGTAATATGTGTAACATGGGAAGCTTGTACTGATAGGCACAAGGTAATCACAAGGGTCTATATAAGTGAAGAAGGTGAGAAGGTGAGAGGTAGAACAGTATCAAAGTGATATGAAAAAAATTTTGACAAGTCATTGCTGAATTTGAAGACAGAAGAGGACCATATGCTAAAAGGTAAGAACCAATAGAAGCTGGAAAGGCAAGAAGAGTTTCTTCCTTAGAGCCTCCAGAAAGAAGACAGTCTTACTGCCATAATGACTTTAGCCCAGTTAAAGTGTTTAGACTTTTTACCTCCAGAAGTGTAAGTAGTAGTAAGTAACATAAGGAATAGAAGGTAAAAATAAGATGTGTGCTCAGATCAATCCACACGCACTTATTTGTTTATCTGGCTTCTCTGCTATAACTCCTTTAAGGGCAAGAATGTATTGCGAATGCCTAGCAGTGACAGGAATATATAGTTATTCAAAGACATATGGCCAGTTGGTCGAGGGAGAAAAGTTGCAAATGATAAAGCTTAATCCTAGATCATGAGTATGTTGACAGTACCACACAGTCAATATACTTAATGTCATTGAATTATATGCCTAAAATGGCTAAAATTGTAAATTTCATGTTATATACACTTTAGCATAATAAAAAAATACTGTTTAAAACAAGAAGAAAAATGTCTTCCTGATGTTTTAAACCAAAGTATAAGTGAATTATGTAACAACAGCACAAAAGAGGAGGGCATAACTTGTCAAGATTTTTATATTGATTGGAAAGTGCTAATTTATGGTAGATACTAATTAGTCCGGGACAAATAAACTGTAGGAAAACACACTAAAATAACATGTAACTATTCTAATGATCTATTGAGGTGTAGCAAACTATCCCCACAACTTAGTGGTGTTAAACAGCCATCATTTTATTACACCCACAATATGGGCCATGATTATGGGTTATACTGGTAGGAATAGTAGAGGAGTCTTTTTTTTTTTTTTTTTTTTTTTTAAGAGCATTACAGTTACAATAGTGGTTGGGTTCATTTTGACAAAATCATACATACGTGGACTTTGATTTCAATTCTGTTCCCTCCCTCTCTCTTGATCATCTTCTATTCTACTGATCTCCCTATATCTTTATGATATTCTGATCCCTTCTTTTCCTTGTTTTTCTCCTAATTCCACATGAGAGAAAACATTCAACTTTTGACTTTTTGATTAATGTCACTTAGTATTATGTTCTCCATTTCCATCCATTTATCAGCAAAGGCCATAATTTTCATCCTCCATATATATGTATGTATGCATACATATTATACAAATTATATATATACATATATATGTATATATATACACACATATATAAATGTGTCTGTATATACATATATGTGTGTGTGTGTGTGTGTGTGTGTATACACACACACATTTAGTTGTTGATGGACCTTTATTTTATTTATATATGGTGCTGAGAATCAAACCAGTGCCTCACAAATGCTAGGCAAGTGCTCTACCACTGAGTTACAATCCCAGCCCAATTTTAACCTTCTACATTGAAGAGGTGAGAACTTTTCCTCTAAGATCAGGAGTAAGATAAAGGTACTTATTGCCACTTGAATTCAATATAGTGCTTTTAAACTATTAGCAAATATACAAGAGAAATTTTAAAAATTCATACTGAAAAAATACAAAGTTAAATTGTCTTTATTTGCAGTTGCTATGATCTTATATGTAGAAAACTCTGAAGACTCCAAAAAAGTGTTAGAATAAATGAATTTATTAAAGTTGCAGGATACGAAAAAAAACAACATACAAAAATAGCAGTGCCTAATACTAACAATAAACTACCCAAAAACAAAGAAAACAATATCCTTTATAATAGCTAGGAAAAATACTTAGGAATAAGTTTAACCAAGGACGTAAAAGACTTGAATACCAAAAACTATTTTAGAGGACAGAAATAAAAGATATCCTATGTTCACAGGATATCATGTAATAGCCATGTAATATGGCTATCATGAAAATATTCATATATTACCCAAAACTATCTACATATATTTAAGTTACTGACTAAATTCATATCCTTATTTGATTTCAGTGACAAACCAGTTCCTTTACAGGAACCCCCTGAAAGTGTATCTAGGCAACTACCCAGCTTCCTCCCTACCATCTATTTTTGGTTTTTCAGAAATTAGATAATATTTCTAATCTGATCATGAAATTCTTTCTCTCTTTTATGAATTAACCTTCTACATACATCATATCAAAGTGATCCTGGAGGGATAGAAGGGTAAAAAAAAAAAAATGTACTCAGAATACCAATCCATACACTTATTTGTTTATATACTTGGCTTCTCTGCTGTAGCTCCTTTAAGGGCAAGAATGTACTGTGAAATGCCTTAGCAGTGACAGGAATATATAGTTATTCAAAGACATGTGGCCAGCTGGGTGTGGGAGAAAAATTGCAAATGATAAAGCTTAATCCTATCATGAGTGTGTTGACAGATGCAAAGAAAGGTTTTAAAAGAATATTATGTTTTAATGTTGGAAGTCAACATAGTTATGCCCCAGTTTAAGTTTTATGGCTTTTATAAGAGGCAAAAGAGGTAAATAATGGAAGCTATTTTATAACATTTGATTAACTGATACAAAGGTGGTTTCATGTGCTATGAACAGAGCCATTAAAACTTCACACAAAATCACCAGGCAAAGATCAAGTACTGCTGCTATTAGAGGAAAAAAAAACAAAGTGACTTTACTCTTGGCTCTCATCCAATCAAGCAAGCCAACTTGTAATATTCATGACACCTATGAGGCCTACTGGGTCCAAAGAGGAGAACAATAAATAACACCTTAACCCAGATACAATATATTAAACTCCAGGGCTTCTCAAGAGTAAATATGTCATCTAACCTTGCTCACAAATCTGATTCCCTAGTCAAAACAAAACAAAACAAAACAAAACAAAAAACACTTAAAGGTGAAGGTCAAATGATCCTATTAGTGAGACTTTTACTGATAGTAGCCATTATCAAAGTGCCTAGCCCCATTGAGGAACTTAATGTTTGTGAAGTTAACCAAAATAATTGTGATTATTTGAAACTTAACGTCTGCTTTTAAAGAAAAGAGAGGAACACAAGCCTGAAAAACTAAAAACTACTGAATTCTGCATTTTACACAGATTAATTTTATGACATAAATTATAATCTCAATAAAGCTGCTAAATAAACTCACAAGAAATTTTTTCCAGGCCCTCTGAATGATTTTTGCAGCTCTTTCCTTCCTTATATTTTCTATTTCCTTTTTCTCAGGCATTTGAAAGTCCTAAAAAAAGAAACAAAGGGTTTATTTAAAATTCTTTTATATACTCCACTATGAAACTGTCACTAGAATGCAACAGAAATTAAACAGGGTTGTATAAATGAAAAAATGAAAATAAGATTTGGTATCAAAGCATAATAAAAAGTAATCACCTACTATTGATTGCCTAATATGTTCCAATTTATTATTTGTAATCCCAACAAGGATACTAAATAGCAGATTTTATAATGTGCTTGTAGTAGAGATGAGAAGACTGAACTTCAAGGTTTAAGGTCCAATATAACAAAGCCAGTATTGAACTGAACTCAAGTCTATCCTGAAAGTCCATGGTCTTTCTTGTTTGGCTTGAAATAACATTTTCTTAACACGCAGAGAAACAGATACATTCACAAAGTTGGATAAGCCTCTAAACCTAGAATTAGAGATGATGGTAGACTTTTTTCAGTGTAGCTTTTAACCATATTGACTATTTAATAAATCATACCTTTAATTATGTTTTAAAAATGAAGGTTTACTATTAAGGAGCAAAACAAAATCACTACTTCTAATTCACAATTTTTATTCATATTATAAAGAATTAGTAATAAAAGGCACAAAGATATTATAGCATATGACTGTGCTAGTCAGATTTTCATCGCTGTGACCAAAATACCTGACAAGAACAACTTTGAGGAGGAAAGATTTATTTAACAAATGGCTTCAGAGGTTTGAGTTTTTGGTCAGCCAGCTCCATTTTTTGGGCCTGAGGCAAGATAGAACATCAAGGTAGAAAGGCATGGAAGAGGAAAGCTCCTTGACTCATGCCAGTCAGCAGAGAGGAAGAAGGGGCCAGAGCGATCAACCCTTCCAGAGCATACCCCTAGTGCCTACTTTCTCCAGCTAGGTGCCACCTCCCTGTAGTCCATTCAGCCGTCAATAGATGAATCCACTGACAAGGTCAGAGCATTCATGATCTGATCACTTTCCAAAGACCCACCTCTGAACACATGAGACCTTGGGGAACATTCCAGATCCAAACCATAACAGACTCCTTTTAAAAATGTCAGTAAACTAAGTTCTTACTTGTACTGCTTAAATATTTATTGCCCTAAAAAACATCTTCAAAATTGAATGGTTAGGACGAAAATTAAAACTATTCCAGTATTGTTCCAGTGTAATCAAATGAGTGAGAGAAGAGCAAGAATTTTCTGTTTGTATAGGTTATATAAATTATGTACAAATGTTATGGTTTGGATATGAGGTATAGCCAAAAGCTCATGTGAGAAACAATGCAAGAAGGATCAGAGGAGAAATGATTGGGCTATAAGAGCCTTTAACCAATCAGTGATTTAATCCCCTCATAGGGATTAACTGGATGGTAACTGAAGTGAAAGGGTATGGCTGGAGGTAGTGGGAATTATGGTGTGACTTTGGGGTATATATTTGTATCTGGAGTTCTCTCTGCTTCCTGATATCATATGAGCGACTTCCCTCTGCCACATACTCTGCCATGATGTTCTGCCTCACCTCAAGCCTCGAGAAATGAAGCCGGCCTTCTATGGACTAAGACCTCTGGAAACCGTGAGCCCTCAAATAAACTTTTTCTCCTCTACAGTTGTCCTGGTCGCTCCTTTAATCATAGCAGTGAAAAAAGTAGACTAAAATTAAAAATTTACTCATTCTTCACTATGTTGAGAGGAAATAAAATGTATATATAAAATTTGCAAGTAACTCATTGCTTTTGGTAATTTTCCTTTCTTACACTAAACCACAGAAGGGAAGCTTATGAAGTTAAAGACTGAAGATATGTTTTAGATTTAGTTCATGCTGCTGTTTAATGTAACCTTGGCAAACAGTTTAGGCTTCGGTTGCAATAAATTAATTCCAAAGGCTCTTTCAATTTTATAATTTTATGAATTTACATTATAAAGGGCACAATATTCCAATGTTCAAATATAAAGAAAAGGGTGCACTGAAGACAGGGAGATATATGGGTTTTACTTAATCTTTTTCCAGAACACAAGATCTGCATTTATTCATAGAAAAACATGCATATAAAAAGTCAACAGTCTAACAATACATTGTTATTACAGAAATTCATGTAGAACTTAAAAACTAAGTGAACTGGTATAGCTAATTAATCTCTTAATTTAATGACTTAATCTCTTAAATTCCGCTTAACATTTTTAAAAATTCTGAACTGTTGCTTATAAAATGAATATATATTTACAAGCACCAAAATCCTGAAACACACACACACACACACACACACACACACACACACACATATATATATATATAATAAATGCACTGTATTTAAAGATGCAGAGATCAAACAGAAAAACTCTTATATACCATTTATAAGAAAGAAAAGCCTGTTTATATATTTTCTTAATCTATTATTCTGTTTTGATGCTTAAAATTGAGATTTTAAAACTAAAGATGTTTTTCTGTGTATATTGTCAAGTTTTTAAACTTGACATTTTTTTAAGAGAAAGGAGAAGGTTCTCCATGAGAAATAATTCGTCTTTTTTTCTTTCCTTACAAATAGTCTTAATAAGTAGGAGGCATGAGGAGATTGGTTAAGTCTTTGGCCTTTGAAGTAAGATAGACCAGTGTTTTGTTTTGTTTTGTTTTGTTTATTTTGCTTTGAGTTAGGCTCTCTGTTGCCCATAATGGTCTCAAATTCCTAAGCTCAACTGCTTCTCCTGCTTGAGCCTCCTGAGTGCTGGGATTACAGGATACAACACCCCTCCAGGGGATAAATCAACAAATTCTACCTCTTACTTACTGTGTGATCTTGTGCAGTTACTTAACTTATTCAAACTTCAGTTTCCTTATTTGTAAAACATAAGACTCACAGTACTACCTCATTGAATTGTGAGGATTAAATCAGATAATACAGGTAAAGCATTTAGTGCAATTTCTGGCCTACCATAACCACTCAATAAATCATATCTACTATTACAATACAAATTATTTTCCAAAATAAGAACTATTCATTTGCATTATTCTGGTTATAAAACTAATATAACTAGAGCCAGGTGTGGTGGCACATGCCAGTAATCCCAGCAACTTGGGAGGCTGAGATAGGAGGACTACAAATTCAAAGCCAGCTCAGTGACTTAGCAAGGTCCTCAGCAACTTAGTGAGGCCCCGTTTCAGAATTAAACAATAAAAGGGCTGGGGTGCTGCTCAGTGGTTAAGTGCCCCTGGGGGTTCAATCCCTGGTATGAAAAAGAAAAAAAAAAAAAAGAACAAAACCCCACTAACGTAATTAAGCAATGCAAGCACACTCATTCTTTTAATTTACAAATAACCAGAACAAATGAAAGTAAAGAATAATATTTGGGGGTTAATAGATTTGTTAATTTTGATCAAAGGATAATTTTCTGAGAAATACATTTTCTAGCCAGGAGGTAGAGAAATATAGTTTGTGTATTATACAACACTTCAGGGGAAAAAAATCAATTTTAGTAATTTTTAAAAATATCATCACTATATCATTAAAAGAGACAAACAGAGGACAACTTTGCCATCTTAGGTTTATCATAAAAAATACCAAATTTTCAAATTTAAAATATAAGACAAATAGAAAGATAATTATAATGAGTTTTAACACATGGAATTCACCTTAGTTATTACACTTCAGTTTTCTTGTCTGTGTTCTTTTTCACTGGAAAAATGAAAGAATACAGAATACAGTTTATTTATTCACAAAGGACCATAGAATCTTAACAGTAGCATTCAAGATACTGGTAAATATCCTTCCCTATGTAACATCCCATTACTATTTAAAATCCAAAATTATATAGATGTGTACTTCAAAAGTTATGATGTAAATAATATATAAATTAAAAAACAGAACTAAAGTAAAAAGCAAAAATTGTCCTCTCCCATCTCTTCTTTGAGGAGTGCATTCTTCAAAGGTCATATCTGTGAATAGATGTGACTCATTCAGACATTTTCTCATATATTTGAAAATACATGTATGTGCAAATACACATATTGCATATGCAAATCTACAATTTTTATATACATCTTATATAACCACATATCCATGAACATATACGTATAGCTTTGTTTGCATTAATGTGATTAAACCATACATATTTTTAACATGTGTTGGAAATTTTTCCATTTTTTTTTTTGTATGGCAAAATCTTACTTTTAAATGATTATCAGTACACCAAATAATAACATGTAACAAGTTCTTGAGTCCTATCATCTAGTAATTTTGATTAAAATAAACCAACAGCAGCCCAAACAAGTACGTTACTATTCATTGTTCTAACCCTTAGTCAGAATGAATGATTTTAAGGCTGGCTGTAGCTTCAGACAAGTTACAAATAACTATTTACTACTTTTTCATAGATAAAGCCCCTGACCTTCAAGAAAGTATAAGGGAAAAAAATATTTAATCCCTTCTTTCTTCAAATAATTTTTTTTTCTACTAGATCTAAGGAAGAAAAAGTCAGTATTAATACATCCGCTGCTTGATCTAGAAAGCATAGGAAAACAGATAACACATACTCATTAAATTTCTAAGAAGGATGAGGTAAAAAGATGAAACCTTTGGATAAGGACTAAGGCCGAATAAAGAAGCTAGATTTGCTACTCTCCAAAAGGGACCTACTATATAACAGAGAAATAATTTAATGCCTTTCGTAAAAACAGAACTCAAGCTCTGCTAAGCTTCGTATTCCGCAAGGCACTTCATGTTCTGAAGCGCCAACCGGAAAATAGGGCTTCTTTCTTCTCCTATCCATTTATGCGGTAGTTTTCGTGGATTTCTGGTCGGATATAGCAGACAAAGGCCAAGAGATTATCCAAGACTTCATCCCTGTTCTGCCGGAAGTAGGTCTGCCGGATGGTCATCTTTTCCTGGGTCTCCTTGTCCACTTCAGTGCTGCAGCTGCCATGGGATCCCAGGGCCGCAGCTTCCTTGTCCTTGAACTCTTTCTCCCTCTGCAGGCGGTACTGTTCAATTTCAGCCTGAGCTTCTTTGGCCTGTTTCAGCTTCCCGTTCTTTCGCTTGCGGGCCTCGGACACCTTCTCAGCGGCCCGCTTCTCCGCCTGGAGCAGCTGTTGGATCCCCTGCAACTGACTGGCCATGGCTGCGGCGACTCAGAAGCCCAGGCGAGCGGCCTAACTCCGCGACAGCCCCTGGGTCAGCTCTCCATGTTAATACATATAGATTTTGTTCATTCTTTTGTAATTGTACAGTATTCCTGGGTGTGGATGTTACTCTTTCCTCCATTATTGGACAGTTTTTTTTTTTAACAATTCCAAAATGAATTATATGTATACTTGTGTACACATGAAACTATTTTGTTAGCTTTTCAGAACTGCTGTGACAAAAGGTCTGCACATAAATATTTGCACTGACTTTCTGAAAGGGAATAAAATAAACTGCTGAGACTAATTATCTCAGGGGAAGATCAAGCGGATTATGGAACCTGGGTTCAGGAATAAAAAATATCTTATTCTGCATGCTTTTATATTGTTTAATCTTTTCCCAAAATGTGCATATAGTTTAGATATATAACTTCATTAAAAAGTAAGAGTATGCACCACTAAATTTTCCTTAAAAATTTTTCTCCAATTTATACCCAAAAATTTTCTATAGAATTGCTTAATTCTAAATTTTGCAACAAAACAAAACAAAACAAAAAAACTAAACATAAGTAGGACATTAGGATTACAGTGGATCTTCTAATATTCCAAGAACTCTAATTTTTCTCTATTATTAATGCATAGGGATTGCTTTTAATGCATAAAGCAACACATGCATATATTTGGTATCACCTGTTAGCATTAGTGCTAATTCAGAAAAACTTGAGCATTTTTCCAAATATGCATCCAATTTTGTAGGTAAAAATCTAACCTTGGGTTTGAAAAATTCCTCTCAATTTACTGTGTTACATGTTGGGTACTTTGATCTAAATAATTTCATCCAGGCTTTCTGCACATACTTCTGTCTTCTGTAATATAGCTATTTAGAGTTTACCAAAAAAGTAAGTTAATATGTCCTTTTGGAAGAATCAATGTCCTTATTTATTGAACATGTTTACTATCTCAATCTCTAGATGAAAATTCCCTGAGGAAGAATGAAATTGACTATGTTATGCTATGTACATGTATGAATTTCACTTTTGTGTGTACTACCATCAATTTTAAAAAACAAATAGAAGACCAGTAGAATAGAAGAAGCATATCAGGGGAAGGAGGAAGGAAAGTAGTAGTATAGGGTATTGAAATGAAACAATTATGTTATATGCATTTATAAATATGTCAAAATGAATGAATCCCACTATCATATACAATTATCATGCACCAAAAAAGGCAAATAAATAAAGTGAGAATATAGTCAGAAACTTTCATAGTAATTTGAAAATGATGTGGTATATAAACACATGATCAGTTGGCTTACAAATTTGTATATCTTTGTGGGTATTTTTGCCCTTTACTAGCAATTTTATTTTCTTTTACAAAAGCAATTATCTGGGGCTGGGGAGATAGCTCAGCTGGTATAGTGCTTGCCTTGCAAGCACAAAGCCCTGAGTTCAATCCATAGTACTGGGGAAAAAAAAAAAAAAAGCAATTATCTGTGATACATTGTAAACATGATCTAACTTATATTTTTAAAGTTTCATTCTGGCCAGGTATGACAGCAGTGCATGCCTGTAATCTCAGCAACTCAGGAGGCTCAGAGAGGAGGATCACAAGCCTCAGCAATTTAGTGAGACCTCCATCTTAAGAAATAAATAAAAGAACTGGGGATGTAACTCAGTGGTAAATCGCTCCTGGGTTCAATACCCAGTACCAAAAAAGAAAAAAAAAAAAAAAAAAAAGATGTCACTCTGAATGGATGTAAAAGAAAATGGAAAGAACTAAGTTATTGTTCAGCCATAAATGATAGTCATAGCAAATTAAACTTAAAAACTCACCACTTGCTAATTATTTTTGCTACAGTTTACTACTATTGCAAACATTTTCCTTGAAGTTATCCCCCCCGCCCCCCGCCACTTTGGTAGTGCTGGAGATGGAACCCAGAGCCTTGTGCATGCAAGGCAAGCACTCTACCAACTGAGCTATATCCCCACCCTTTCTTTGAGGTTATTTACGCCTATTTCAGGGTTTCCTAAGGTGTCACTATTGATATTTTGGGGCTGAATTTACATTTGGTGGGGATTGTTTGGTGCATGGTATGGTATTTAGAATGCCCCTTCTCAGTTGGCCAGATACCAGTAGAACAGTTGTGACAATTAAAGGTTATCTCCAGACACTACCACAGTTGAGAACCAGTTCTACTGTATCTGCATGGTACAAATGCTATTTAATGGTACAATACTGCCCATCTCTTTTCAATTCCTGAGGCCATGTGGTAGACTGAAATTGGGCCAGGAGAGTATTTTTATCATAGAAATTGTGAAATGCTACAAATCAGTACTTCATTTGTAGTTTTCTGGGTTGCTTAGACTTAGACATGGAGAGCCAGGTGCAGTGGCAAATACATATAATTCAAGCTACTCCAGAGGCTGAGGCAGGAGGATCCTAATTTCAAGGTCAGCTGGGGCAACTTAGTGAGACCCTGTTTCAAAATAAAAATTTGTAAAAAAGGAAGGGCTGGGGATGTAGCTCAGTGGTTCCTGAATTGAGTTCCATATCAGGCAAAAAAAAAAAAAAAAAAAAAAAAGAGGGATGGAGAAAATGTTAGTAAGGCAGATTAAAAAAGTGTTGTATATATCAACATAATGAATAACAAATATTGAGGAATTATCTTCTGATATTTAAAATTAGTATCTGATTCAGAAATTAAGTTATGTCACTGAGAAATGATGAAGTTCCACATATTTCAAGAAAGAAAATGCTCAATTGCATCAAATGTTGCTGGGGGGGGGTCAAGTAAATTGAGAATAAATTAGATTTGGTCACATAAAGTCATTTGTGATTTTTTTAGTATGGTTTCAGTGAAGAAGCAGGGGAAAAAAGACTGGAGTGGGTTGAGAAAATGGGAAAGCTGAGACAGTAAATGTAGTAATGAATGTGCTGGTAACTGGAGAGGGTGGGAATGGATTCTAGTTCTTTTGTTTTTGTTTTTGTATTTTTTACTATGGGCGATATTAAAACAAGTTATGATGCTGCTAGGTATAATCCAGTAGAGGAAGAGAAATAAAAGGTGCAAGAGTGATAAATTTAAGGGTAAAATTCTTTGAGTAGGTATAAGAGGACACAGTCCAGAACAGAAAGTTGCTGCCCCTAAATAAAAAATAAGAACCATAAAAAAAAAAAAATCCATAGTTGTGAGGCTTCAAATAAACTAATATGAAAACACTTCATGAATTTTAAGATGTTAAAAAGTAGTACTAATCCATTACTCAAATAATAAGCTATTTATTTAAAATCACTAAAGATTTTAGCGAGGTATTCAAAGATTTTCCAAGTACATTACCAACTTAGGAGATACTATCCCAAGTCAACAATTTTTCATTATAATAGATCATGGTTCCACTAGATCTACTTTTAGACTTCATGAGTAAAAGCCCACAGGATATGTTTGGAGATGCCCTTTATTTTAAAAGCTGTAAAACAATCTTAAAATTAATTTGCTGGGATCAGAATCTATACTATTTTGTTTTCTCAACTAAATGTTGCTGACTAAACAAAAGTTTCATGCTCTTCATCAGTTCTGAAATCTCGCTTTTCCTTTTTTACCTGTGGTCCTTTATACTAACCTACTCCTTTAAAACGCCTTTCCCCTTTTCCATCTCTAAATATCTCTGTGAAATGACTTAAAGGCATTTCATGGGTTGAAAAAGAGTCCAGAAAATTTGTTAAGCAGGTTAACGAATATTTCTTCAGCTGAAGCCTGGAGTGGGGCTCTGTGGGTGCATACAGCAGGCGTGAGGGTTTTTCAACCAGATCTAACTTCACCGAGGGCAGGAAAAGGAGGCGTCATGGAAGAGGTTCCTGCACACGAGTTGAAGGAAAGAAACTTCCTTAAGGGGATGGATACCACAGAGACTTCAAGGGCGCTGGCCTTTTAAGGCCCTGAAACGGGAAAGTCCCAACCCTATAACCTTGGAGAAGGGAAGAGGAGTGGTAATCGCGGAGACGAGGTACACCATAGCCCTCACCTGCCAATCGCCCTAGAACGGATCCACTACTTCCTTGCCAACCTAGAAGCAGGAAATGATGGAAATCTAGTTCCGTTCTGGCTCTTCCCGCCTCCTAGGCCCCGCCTCCTAGGCCCCGCCTCCTAGGCCCCGCCCCTGCCCTGCTCTCTCCTCCGACCACGGCCTTTGTGAGCCAGAGTTCACGGGTGTCCGGAGCTCTCTGCTTGGTAGGGGCTTTGAGGCAAAGGATTTTGTTAGGGAAATGGAAGTGATTGTCTATGAAGTTGGTTCCATACACTACAAAGCCTGGTCACTTCAACGAAGAATCTTAGAGATGTTGAAGAAATACAGTAAAAGCATCTATTTCGTTAATTCTTTGGTGAATAGGAAAATTAATCCTTAATTTGACAGGTTTTTCTTAGGGTTTAAGAATAAGTCAATGTATGACTGCACTCCGGTGCGATTTCTAAAATTTAAAATCTGTAACTGGCAATTCCTAAAACACTTTAAGTGAAAATGTATGACTTTTTTTTTAAGATGAGTTTTCAAATAACTAAGATTTTTTTTTTTTTTTTTTTTTTAGTTGTGGATGGACATTTAGTTTGTTTATTTTTATGCGGTGCCGAGATTCTGAGTGCCTCAGGCATACTAGGCAAACGTTCCACCACTGAGACACAACCCCAACCCCTCAAATAACTAATAACTTTAAATTATACAAATACTGCATATCTAATGCAAATTTGACTTGCTTGAATGCCTACGAGTTGATACTTTTGCAGTGTTATTAGTGATGAATTATCATAATGTAAAATAATCTTGTTCAGAACTACCCAGTTCTGCTATTTCCCACCTATGCTTATGCATATAATACAATGTATAAGGAAGATGGACTCTTTAGGGAGAAAAACTTCCCTATAAAATCATGTGTACAGAAGTAGTTCCCTGTCAGCTAACTCAGTGGTTCACTGAGCTTCCAGAATTCTTTAAAAAACATTATCACAACCCATAAGTAGCAGAATAAGCTTTAGTTCCTTTTCATGTAGTTACTTTGCTACAATCATACAGATAACCATGAATAATTGTAAAAATATGGTTATGGAAACGGTACATATACTTGTAATTTTTAATCTCGTAGAAATTGGGTTTAAAATTTAAATTAAAAACTGTTAAAACTATATGATAACATGAATGTACTTAATGCCTCTGAACAGTACATGTGAAAGTAGCATGATACATTTACATACATTTCAACACAATTTAGAGGATTAAAATTTTAAAATTACAAAATTAAACCAATAAATAATTCAGAACAAAAGTTTTTCAGTGTACAGAATGAAATATAAAATACATTTAAGGTTTACCACCTTGTTTATATATTAACTTAAAAATAAGCTCTACATATTTTAATGAAGTACTTATTGCATAATTTAAAAAATAACACACCAGAAACAATAGTTGCTATTGAATACTATGTTTTCTAACCTATTGCAGAATTCAGTAATTTCTATGTAAAAGGTTCAGGTCTTTTCTTACTGCTCTAATACATGTTAAATCTTTCAATTTTTCAAAAGAAAAAAGTATTTTTCTTAAAGTAGACCCAAGAGATCACTTAAAACACAAAACCTTCAGTTGTTTATTCATTTGTGTTAACTAGGAAACAGAGCTTAGGAACTTCTGGGTAGTTTCATAGAAATTCTTCCTTCTGTGCCTCTGTCCACTCTTTCTCTTCCTTTTATTTTTCTTTTCATAAATATGATACTGCATATGGTATACCAATAACATCAGTATTCCCGCTTTCTAATTAGAAGGCAAGGCTTTCTCTTTATCAGACATGTAAAGACAAAAAATAGGAAACAAAATGAATTGATATGACAGAAAGGAAAATATAATGTAGAGGGAGAGGGTTTATAATTGTATGCCATTTCTTTCTGCTGCTACCTTGGCACTGAAACAAACTCCAACAATGAACAAGACTGTCCCTGAATGTGAGCACTGATTCTTTTACAATTGTAGAATATATCTCATGTAGAAAATTACAGTGTCACACAGAGACACGAGTTGTGTGATGTTCCAAGGAAGTAAGTTCCAGGCATCAACTTCTTGCTGAGGTTTAGCAGGTTGGAAGTTAGGGGTTGGGAGAAATACCTTTCACCAGTTTTCTTTATATAGAAATCTATCCTCCTTACCCTGGAACTTTTGCTAAGAATTTCCCTTGCTTTCTTAAAAAGAGCTTAGCAACCCACAATACTTGTAGCCATGAATGAGCTACCAAAATCAAGATCACAGTCCACAACAAGTCTGTTAAAATTTCCCTTTTCCATTCTTAATATTCTGAACAATATAAGCTTCTCTTTTCTGCAGGACAAATTTGTTAACCGAATTATTGTGAAATGTTAGCAATGATATCCTAGTAAACTGCTCCCCAAAACAAAACAAAGCAATCCCTAATTTGTAGCATTTGCCAATTTCAGATGCTGAAAATATCCTCACCATGGCAATTTTAAGGCACCAGTCTGATGTACTGATGTGAGGCTGGAGAAAATTCACTAGAGAGTAGACAGGAGAAGACTTAAGGACATCACTGAATCAGGCACTTTGTTCTTAGGGAGGTTGCTTTTCTGACTACTAGTTCTTAAAGATCTTTTTTTTTTTTTTTTTTTTTTCTTAAATACTAGGAATTGAACCCAGGGACATTTTACCACTGAGCTACCACCCCAGACCTTTTATTAAAATTTTATTTTGAGACACGGTCTTGCTAAATTACTGGGATTACAGGTCACTATGTCCAGCTGACAACTACACTTGATTTACTTGTTAAACCAAACTACTCATTGAAGGAGTTCAGGAAATATCAAAATATGCCACTTTGGTATATTGATTATTTTAAATTGAAGGTACTTGAAAAACAGGAAAAATGCAAGACTGACTTCCCCTCCATTTACTTTAAGGTGAATCCTCTAAAATGACTCAAATGTCATAAATCCTCTGAAGATTAACTTTTATCTCAGGCAAAAAGATTTCACCACTCATCTATTCCTTTAAGAGTCCATCTATCTTTTTCAAATCTATTTACTCTGGGGCTTCTTTGCAGCCTGTTCCTACTGAGCCCAGTTCAGTTTCTGTCCGACCATTTATATAGATGAGATTTTCTGACAGGACCCAGTCCTATATCTATCAGCACTTGCAAATCCATTCTGGATCAAAAAAATTTTTTTTGCTCCAGGGGCTGGGGTTGTGGTTCAGTGGTAAAGTGCTTGCCTAGCATGTGTGAGGCACTGGGTTTGATCCTCAGCACCACAATAAAAAAAAATGAATAAACAAGATAAAGACATTGTGTCCATCTACAACCAAAAAAAATTTTTTTTAAATTGCTCCAATAGGCTGTAGTGTATAGCTCAGTGGTATTTTTTTAGTATGCATGACTCCCTGGGTTTAATCCCCAGCACTACAACAAACAAACAAACAAAACAAAATCCCCAAAAGGTTTGCCAGAAACACAAATCCAAAGAGCTTTAGAATCAGAGAAAACTAACCTACAATTCCCAGATGCCACAGGAGAACACTGAACATGATGCTTCCAGGCCACTGGAGCTTTGATTTGGATCCTGATGACCATGCCAAAACTGTTAAAAGGAAAATTCCTTGAACCAGAATATTTAGTAGAGCTGAGCAAAACAAAACAAAGACCACTGGAGAATCAAGCAGTTCCCAGAACCAAAGTAGATTCTAAGAACTCCAATAGATACTGTGGTCCAATAGCATTTATAGGAAAACAGAAATAATGCTTAGGCAACAACTTAATTGGTTACAGCCTACTCAGTTGGGTATAGTTTAACTGGCTGATTGTTTATAACTCAGTTAGCTACCGGGCCTTGGCAATGAGCTGAAACTCAGTTACTGCTATTAAAGTCTTTATGGGTTTGATCCATAGGTTTTATTAACTAAAGGAATGGAAAACCTTCATTGTGACAATATGAACAGAATCTTGTTGTAATATTCTTCCCTTTGTAAGCGTCCATGTCACCCCAAAGTGTTCCAAATAAGGGAGTCACTTGGCAAATTGCCCCAATAGTGAATGATAAGAACATGGGGCAGGGCTGGGGTTGTGGCTCAGTGGTAAGAGCACTCACCTAGCACGTGTGAGGCACTGGGTTTGATTCTCAGCACCACGTGTAAATGAATAAAATAAAGGTCTATCAACAACTAAAAAAAATGTGTGTGTGTGTGTGTGTGTGTGTGTGTGAGATAAACATGGGGCAGAGGAAAAGGTATTTTCCTTGGAATATTTGTTTAGTTCCCACCTAGGTGGCAGGTCCCTTCCTTTCCTCTTTCATGACGGTAGGGCTACTGGTACAAGGAATGCAGGTGGCAGCAGGGCTTCTCCTTACTCTTTGGAGACACAGAAGTGGAGTGGATGGGTGAGCTGTGAAGGGATTATAGTTTTCATGTTTCTCTAGCTGGTTTATTGTCATCTGAAGCTTGGTGCTTCTTGTTGTTCACTAGTGGTGAATAATAACTCTTGGGGTGGGGGTAAACCCTTGGAAACCATGGAAGGAGTCTTACTCTCTGCCTATTTAAAGGATTTCTCTACTATAAGATCTGTACAACAGTAGATGGGATTTGGTTAAGGCACATCTTTACTAAAAGGCTCAGGTATTTGTCCCAAACCTTACAGACTAGGAGTAATGTTGCGACTTCATACCTGTTTAAGACTTAAACCCAGGAAAGAGATTTGGGATGCCAGCAGATAAAAGAAGATGCAAAATGCAGTTGGGATAGTAGACATTGTTTATTCAAGTTGGCCTTTAGCCTCCAGCTGTAGCTTCATTTAGCACCAGCCTGATCCATTCAGCTCCATTTTGCCATTTGTATAGGCCCTTTTTATATGCAGGCTGGACAAAGAAGGCACATTGCCAACAAGTTATATAAGTAGGTGCATGCTCACAAGCAAACGTTTATGACCTTGGGTACATACACTGAATCAGGGTATTCATGACTTTGGCTACATATTAAAAACAGCCTGCCAGAAACCTAACTATAATCATTTGGGGCCTGCTTTACAATACCCTAACATGGATCCCACAGGCTTAGGTGTTCCTCAGTTCCCAGGCCTCAGGGATGTGTGGCATTATAAAGAATATATCTTATCTCTGTTTCTGACTCTCAGCTCAGAGCTTCAAAATTCCTTAGAATTTACTATGTGATAGAAGTATCTTATGCCAATGAAGTACAAGTGGTGAGCCCCTAGATAGCTTCAGAATGAGAGTTAGCAGAAACACCAAGTACATGGTTGGAGGGTTGGGATTTTGAATAGCCTATACTCCAGGAAGAGGAGAGAATCTAGAGATTGAATTCAATCATATGGCCAGTGATTAAATCAGTCTTGCCTATTTAATGAGAACCTCCCTCAACCCACCAAATTGGGACATTGAAGCTCAGAGGAACTTCCTGGTGAGTAAAGACCTTGATGTACTGGGAGTGTAAGAAATCTTCATTCCCCAAGGAGAGTGCATGGAGCTCTATGCTCCCTCCCAGGCCTCATCCTATATATATATATTCTATATATATATATATATCCTTTATAATAAAACTGTAATCACTAGGTACAGATGGTCCTCAATTTATGATGGTTTAACTTACACCTTTTTAACTTTAAGATGGTGTGAAAGCATAATATGCATGCAGTAGAAACTGTACTTTGAATTTTGATCTTTTCGTGGGTCAGCAATATACCCTGTAATACTCCCTACTGATGCTAGGCAGTAGCAGTGGGCCTCAGCTCCCAGTCAGCCACAGGATCACAAGGGGACACTGATACTGTACAGTGCACTGTGTTGCTAAGCTATGAGGTTCAGTATGTGAGGTGTATTAAATGCGTTTTCATCTTATAACAGGCTTATTAGGACAGCACCATTGTAAGTTGAGAAGCATCTGTGCAGTGCTTTCCTGAGTTTTGAGATTTTTAGTGAATGATCAAACTTGAGGGTAGTCATTGGAATCCCTGAACTTTGAGTCAGTTGGTCAGAATTGCAGGTGGTCTGGGGACCTTGCTTGCAGCTATAAGGGCAGTCTTGTGGAAGACAGTCTTTAAACCTATGGTGTCTGATGCTAATGGTTAGCATCAGATTTGTATTGAATTATAGGTTGTGCATCCCTAATCCCAAAACCCCAAATCCAAAAGGCTCCAAAATCTGAAATTTTTTGAACGTCAACATAATGCTAAAAAGTTTTGGATTTAGGGACGTTTCGGATCTAGTATTTTCTGATTAGGGATGCTCAACAGGTAAAGTCTATGTAAATATTTCCAAATCTGAAAAACTCCAAAATCTGAAACACTGCTTGTTCCAAGCATTTTAAATAATGGATATTTAACTCAGTTCAGGGTGATCAGAACAGATGTCTCACAAAAATATTCTTTTTTTCCTTACTCTTCTCCCCTCACTTCTGGATATCCCCTCACTTTCCTTCTATATATATCACCTCTGCCACCACCCTGCCTTCCTGCCTTCCTGACCCCTGTCCACGTCCAGGATTTGCTATTTCTACCTATAGAATAAAGAAACCCCAGTCTCCTGCTTTCCTTGTTTCTAAGAAATATTAGAATGTAAGGTTGCAGTTTAAAATTAGTGGTTCCCTCTTCCACACAACTCTACAGAGAGGACTTGGCTTAGAGGAGACTTAGTTTTAATCTCAGTGTCTGGCATGTTGGAATGCAGTAGGAACAGCAATGGCTGGGAAAGGGGAATCTGTGACTGTGCATAAAAGAGGGCCTTTTACTCTCAGGTCTGGCTGATATTTTCATTTTTTTTTTCTTTTTTCGTCCTGGGGATTGAACGCAGGGGGGCCTATACCACTGAGCTGCATCCCCAGCTCCCTTAAAGTTTTTTTTTGTTGTTGTTATTTTGAGACAGGGTCTGGCTAAGTTGCCGACTGGCCTTGATCTTATTCTACCTCAGCCCCCGGGTCACTGGGATTACAGATGTGCACAGCTAAACCTGGCATTCCTTTGAAGTCAAACATACCTCATCACAAGGATGATTCCTTTCCTTCCAAACAAGAACTTTTATAGTTCTTCTGTGACGGGTTGACGTATTTGACTCCATGGAAACGTTATAGGCCAGGCTATATGGGCAGTGACAAAACAGACTCCATTTTACCTTGAGATTCCATGTTATGTAGGAAATGCTTCTCCCGTGAGAACACCCCAACTTTGTACCTGTAAACAGTTGCTTAGCATGACTTTTTTGGTGATACAAAATGATGGTGAAATGGCAATTCTTGTATAATGAAAAATTGTTCTCTTTTTGATTCCTAGTTTCCTAAACAATGTACCATGTTATGTTAATGGTGATGTTAACAGCGTTTAGATGTTAGTAACCATTCTTTAGTTTGTATCTAAGTAAGGTCATTTTGACCCACTTCCCCCTCTGCTAATGATTTCAGATCCCAAGATGTTAGTTTGTAATTTTGAATCATAGCAACAAACACTTATGATTGACGTACTGATTTATGGTATAAAAACCCCTGCAACCCTATGGTCAGGGCTATTCTCCCAATAGCCATTTTTGGGGCATTGTGTAAGACAGTTAGCTGACCAGTTTAATAAAGACTCTCAAATTTGGACTTGTCAGTGAAGATTGGTTTGTTCTTAAGTTGCGCCCCATAACACTTCTAACCCTTGGTTTTATTATGTCAGGGAACCATTTACTCTCTGCCTGTCTTGTATTTTCACAAGCAACTGAAAATAATGTCAAACTCAAATTTTTTTTCCCTCTAACATTATATTTCTGCCCATTAGGGATGGAGTGGTGATGAAAGAAGTTTGGGTTCATTCATCCATGAAGACATAATTGAATTAAAATTAGACCAACTCAGTTTTAGGTGGGATTGAAAGAATGGACATTTTTTTAAGCTGTCTGTTTTATCTCAACTCCCTAAGGTTTCCCTCCCAGTAATGGGAACAAAGCCCTTAAAGCTGTTCCAGGAAACAGCCCCAAACAGAGAGTAAAGGAGTAAATTGAGCCTGATAGCCAGATAGTGATCAAACAGTAGGATTACCAGAAACTATTGACCAGAATCTACACCCTGTTGTAAAACATTGTGAAACATTTTGTCAGCAAACCCAGACCCCCTTTGAAATTTCCTGGCAGCTTTGTTCCCCCTTTTCCCCCTTTCATGTGTGACCCCTCCCGATGTGTGGTTTCTGCCTTTATAAACCTACAAGATTTTCTGCTAGGGACTCGACTCCTGGAGTTGGGTCCCAGCGTGCTGGAATAAACACTTCTTGCGGTTTGCATCAAGTGACGCCTCCTGCGGTTGATTGGGGTTGCCGTCCATCCATAGGACAGAGTTGGGGTTTCCTTTTTGGGGGGCCTTACAGGATAATCTCTTTCTTAAAAAAAAAAGTGTATCTTTTTCAAATATTTTTATGAAAATTTATTTAAAAAGTATATATAAATATGTCCCATCATATAAAATTCTAGATTTAAAAATAGCATAATAGAAAATATAAATATGCATTTTCTTTTCCTGTTTATACCTTTTGTGCATTGTATTTTCCCCATTGGCATTTTTTTTACAATTTGATTCACACTTACAGTAAAAATAACTTAGATATTATAAAAAGGTATCAAGCAAAAATTCCCCTCTATCTCCTTCTCAGATATCAGATCTCCCTCCAAACTTTCAACCATGTTGTCTTTTACATAAATGGTTTCACATTATGTATGTTCTATAACTTGCTTTTCACGCAATACTGTTGTGGAAATCTTTCATGACCATATAAAGCTACTTCTTTCTTTTTTAATAGTTGTACTTGATTCCTTGATATATCAGCCAATTCCCTAATGAAGGCTATACAGGGTGTTTCTGCATTAATGCAGCAATGAACATGTTAATAGCCTATTTAGACAAATTCAGCTGTTATATCTGCCTATAGATTCTTTCAGTCCTTTGAAAAATCAGATGTTTTATGTGAAAATTATAATATTAAAAATGACTAATGGACTGTTTGGGTAATGTGGAATTGAAGGGGAAAGAATCAGGATTTTAGTAATCTCATCTTTACTAAGTTATATTCAATTCAACAAATCAAAAAGCCTGTAAAACTAACTCTTTTTTAAAGGCTGTGACCAAATTAAGGAGATGGAGGATTATTTAGATTAAGGCTGCTCTCTTCCCATAGAATTTCTTGAGGGACTCCTCTTTATTTCTCCAGCACATTCTTCCTGTTCCATTCCTTGAAGCTGCCTGATTTGTCTCAACTTGATTTTAACTGCCAGGACTGTTTGGCAGCAGATGATGTCAATTTTAGAAATTTAAGGTGTTTCTAATAAAATACATTAGCCATCAGGACCTGGGATTTGGACAGTAGGGAGTTAAGAAGGAGGGAGATAACCTTTCTTTCCATAATCCCAGTTTGGACAATCCCCAAATATATTGATACAATATATGTAAGACAAAGATTCATTAGGGATGGTCTCAGAACAGCTTGCCTTTTACTATATATCTGTACAGTTATGGCTTTAAATAATTGATGAGTATTACAGTTTGCTTTAGATACATGCCTCTGATCACACTATTCTGAAATTTGCTTTTGCTAGTTAAAAAAAAAAAATCTGTGTTCTTATTGTTCTTTAAAAAGAAAATATGACCAAATGTCTTCCAGATTAAGTAAATATTTCAACTAGGGCAAGTAAGGATTTTCACACTGGGAATGTGGACAGTTCTTATTTTTAAAGCATGTCCAGTACCAACCTGAATAATAGATCAATGGTGCTACAAGGAATGTATGATGCATTTCTGGGCTATGAGGAATGGGATGGTGGGTAGTGTGTGAATTGAAAGGAAAAGAAGCAGGGATTCGACCCTGTCCTAAAAGGAGGAGGAAATATCCAAAGTGCTTATCTTAGCAATGAAACCTACTGAAATAGAGGAGGGTAGAGAGAGGGATGAGTACTTCCCTCTCTTGTCAGTTTTTTAGGAAATCCCAGGATTTCCTCAAGTATTTTCAGGAAATACAGGGTTTCCTGAAGGCTGTTGTAGAGATTTTCAGTGTTTTCAACAATCCTTTTTAAGTTAAAAAGAATTAAAGATCCTCACCTGACTATAGCTATCCTTTATCTTTTCAAAATGTAGATTATGAAAGATGCCCACAGAATGATGTCATCTACACTAATAACTGGGAATTATCAGCTTATGGCACAATTTCTTCTTAATTTTTTTTTTTTTTTTTTTTTGTACCCACTGAGCCATGTCCCCAGCCCTTTTTATTTTGAAACAGGGTCCTGCTAAGTTGCTTAGGGCCTCGCTAATTTGCTAAGGCTGGCTTTGAACTTCCAATCCTACTGCCTCAGCCTCCTGAGCCACTGGATTACAGACGTGTGCCACCACACCCCGCTACAATTTCTCCTTAGTTTTGACTCAGGCCTGAAATTTAGCTAAAAAGATATGAGCAGTGCATTTAAAAAAATTCCCTTTACACTCTGCATGCTACCTTGAATATCAGAGTTATCTTCCTGATCTTTGATTATTCTCACCAGACCTTCCAAGGTAGGAAACAGAAACTGCTGAATGCCAAAAGCAGCTAGCAAAAGGAGAAAATATGCAGTAAGGAGGAAACAAACAAAACAAACAAACAAAAAAAACTCTGTACAAATATTTTCTCTTCACAAACAGAGGCAGAAGACAGAAAGTGAACAAGGGATAGAAATAAGCCAATGGGCCTGGTGTCAACAGAGTCACAGAGGGTGATTTGTATTTTGGCAAGCCTCTCAATCTATGATCTGCAAATGTTCTGTTTTGAGAAAATTATGATGCTGATAACAGCAGTTTTAGCCTAAAAGAAATTAACATTCAAAGATATTTGGTATTACTTGCTCAAATATTGCTATATCAATCCACATTATATAAAGTCACCAAGAAAAATGTCTTCTGTACTTTTCTTCACAGCTTAGCATCTATCTTAAGTCTTCCCTTAAAAGATGTAGCTGGCATACACAGGAGTGTGAATCTGGGCCACCTTAAAGCTCTTCCCTTGAAGACCTTTTCCTGTGGCACCGGCAGATGGATGTGTTATCATCTGGCTGAGGCACATGTTCCATTCCATCACGGATCTCAGGCTTGCTGGACTGGCGCTCTGCATATTTCTGAAATGTGTGTTTGAAGGCAGCTGAAAGATTAGTCCATACTTCATTCTCCTGATACCTCTACCCACTGCTACCCCTAGTCATTATACTTCAGACCAAAACCAATGGTCTGGTTTATTCTGGTCCTAAAGTTACATTTTAACTTTAGTTATTATGGGTGCTGGTACAGTATTTCATAATCTACCCAAGAACCCTAATTCACAATTTTATGTGTAAGGAGGAACACTACAAGAGACATGCTAAGCCAAATGTCCCCACTTGAACCAAACAGCAGTTCTCAGCACTAATCTTCTACTTGCTAATGAATAATTTACTTATTGAACATTCACATCAGCAAACAAAATGATAAACATCTCAAGATAAAGTGGGTAGTACATATCCTTTCTGTTAGGCCTATAGTCATATCCATTTTTTAAATGGCAACCAGCCTATAAAATGTTCCTATACTATGGCTGTTGACTGAAATATTTCTATAAATTAGATATTTCACTTCAATGGTTCTTTGTCCAAGTAGCTGTATATTCCTGGTACTGAGCCAAACCCAAGAAAATGGTGATATAAGTAAGTAAGACTAATTAAAATTTTAGGGGGAGAAACTCCTACTATTAAAATTTAGCTAGACCAGCAGAGAGGACAGAACCCACTTAAGGAAGGGCATTTGAGGAATTTACTTTTACTCTTCCTGCAGAAAAATATTTGTTAAAAACAAAAACATGATTTCTTACATATTTTCTCTTTCTGTCTAGATTTTACTGAGTAAAACACAAAGTACTTACTCAAAGTACCAATCCTGATTCCCAGTAAACATTTGTGCTTCAGGATTCAGCCCTAGAGTGTTAGAACTATTATAAATATTTTCATTTGTTTGATTGTTTTATATAGCAAGTTATTTGCCTTCCACCCTTTACTTTGTTGTCCTTGGAGAAAATGAGGACAGTAAAACTTCATGTTGCTGAATGGCCTTTTTTGTTTCCCCAAAACCTAGCCAAGATAAAGGAATAATGAGAGCGAGTCTGAGCTGGAATATCCAGATAGGTATTATTTTGAAAGATACTGGCTTTCTCTCACATATGCTGGGAATTACGGCAAGTCAGTATTAACCATAGAAAGCTGTTTTCTTGCAAACATACCAAGTCAGCTGCTTCTGGGATGCTGCTCATATAAGGAACAAAGCAAACTAAATGAATTAACAATGCCACTGCTGTTAGCCTAACTTATAAAACCCCTCTCCGTGGGTAACCATGAAGATCAGAGCACCATGGAGAGGGACGTGCTTGTACAGGTGACCATCCCTGGACAAAGTGTGAGAGATAGAAGGCACTACTTTCTGGTGAGGCACTGTAGACACTATGTGTAGCAGAGGTGCATCACTGGACTTGCTGGCGAAGTACTGTACAGCCAGTGGTCCCTGGACCTCTCCCACAAGCATTTCTCAATAAACCTTGTATCTCATGTCCCATCTCCCGATGTCTTCCTCGATCTCATGGCAACCTATCCCACTGTCCTAGCACAATGGGTTGTGAACATCATACTTTGATAGCAAAGGCATGGATCTTAAGAGAACAAGGAGGTGACATTTTGAGCAGAAAGAGATGTTAATGATCTCTAGTCCAATCCTCTCATTTTCATCAAGAAAGTTGTCTGATGATCCAAAACACCTAAACTAGGAATTCCATAAGGTACCTACAAAAGAGGATGCAAATAGATAGGAGGGGTTTCTAATCTCTGTTTGTAAGGGCTCCAAGCATTGTTTTACTTTTTTTTTTTTTCTTTCTTTCTTTCTTTTTTTTTTTTTTTTTTTTTTGTCATATTGGATCAATCTCAGGGTAACTCTACCACCAAGCAACTACCTCAGTCCTTTAATTTTTTATTTTGAGACAGGGTCTCCCTCCTGTCTCAGCCTCCCAAGTTGCTGGGATTGCAGGTGTGTGCTATTGCACCCAGCCCTGAGCATAGTTTTTCCTAATACTGAACGGAGATGAAAAGTGTGGAGCCACAGGGGCAGTAGCACTAGCCCTTTCTTCCCACAGGCAGGGGCCTACGCTGAGCTGTAGTTCCATAGGCCCACTCTCTGGCCCCTGCAGGAAGCAAGGCATGAGGTCTGAGGAGGGCTGACCCAGCCGATGGTTGCTCTGAACTGACCTGTAAAACTCTGTAATAGTAGCAGTAAAGCCTGTGTGGCTGTAGCAGGTCCCTAGCAGTCAACTGCCCTTCTTTTGCAATCTTCTTGGCTTCTTCATCATTTTCCTAAAGGGTTTTTAAAAAGAATAATAATTACTCCTGCAGCCCACAAAGAAAACTGGGGCAAGTCTGAGGTGGGAAGATGTGGGGTTGAATGTGAACAGAATGGGAGAAATGGAAATATAACTTAAGAATGACACCATGAGGAAGGAAGCACTGTATAGAGGGAAAAGAGGGGTGGGAGGGGTGGGGGGAAGGGAAAAAATAACAGAATGAATCAAACAACATTACCCTATGTGAATTTATGATTACACAAATGGTATGCCTTTACTCCACGTACAAACAGAGAAACAACATGTATCCCATTTGTTTACAATAAAAAAAAAAAAAAGAATGACACCATGGAAAGAGAGTGCTAACCATCTCTGTTATGGAGAAATGATCACACAGACACATATGGCCCTGCACAGCCACTGCAAGGCAACACCCACATGTGGCCCCTATCAGGGATACCTTGGCGCTTTCCTAGCTACCCAGGAAGCAAGCTTGGCTTTGGCCAGTCATTGGTCCTCCTGACTCATCCTCTCTACCTAAGAGTAATGTGAATTTATTCTGGTGTTATAGCATCTTTTTAAAGCTCCATTTTAACATGCAGCCAGAGCCATCAAAGACTATATTGGTATAAAAATAATTCAGTTATTAGTACCCACAGGCTATTTCTTTAGTACCAGGAACAGTCAGTGTTCCTAATTATACTTTTGAAAAGAGTTAATCTTCTACCATACTGCTGATAGGAAAAGCCATTTGTTGGCAACTCTGGCTTTCATAAAGGGTCACAAAAATGATTCCACCCAGTTGTTTCCTTAAACAAATATTCCTTCTCAGAAACTTAGAATAGACTTACAAAGCAAGGATGAATTTTTACAATGAAACACAACAGCTTTTCAAAACTGTTCCTTTAAAAAGGGAATTCCTATTTTATGGGAAATTTGTGATTCTTGAAATGTTGTATATTGCATGCATTGATTAAGAATTTGTGCCTTTTCAATTTTATTTTTCATTGCTGTGTCATGCAATATTTTATTGAATATGTTTTGTAGTGCAGGCTTTCTAGTTGTGAGTTCTTTTAACTTTTGTTTATTGTGGAAGGTTTTTATTTCATCATCAAATCTGAAGCTTAATTTTGCTGGGTATAGTATATTTGGTTGGCATCCATTTTCTTTCAGAAAATAGTATATATTATTCATCAATGTTTATAGCAACTCAATTCACAATATCTAAGCTATGGAACTAACATAAATGCCCCTTCCACAGATGAATGGATAAAGAAAATGTGGTACATATACACAATGAAATATTACTCAGCCATGAAAAAGAACGATTTTACAATATTTATCAGCAAATGGATGGAGCTGGAGAGTATCACACTAAGTGAAATAAGCCAATCCCAAAAAACCAAAGATCAAATGTTCTTATATGTGAATGCTAACACCCAATGAGGTGGGTGGGATGGGTAGAATAGAAAAGTTCAGTGGATTAGACAAAGGGGAATGAAGGAAAGGGAGAGGGGTCAGAAATTGGAAAGTCAGTGGAATGAATCTGACTTAACTTTCCTATGTACATGCATGAATACACCACAGTGAATCTCCTGTGTATACATATGAATACACATCATGTAACCACAAGACTGGGATCCTAATTAGAATAAGATATATTCCAAGTTTGTATAAATATGTCAAAATATACTCGACTGTCATGTATAACTAAAAAGAACAAATAAAAAAAGAAATAAAGCCATTAGGGAAAAAAAGAACTTGTACCTTTTTTTCTACAGTAAAATAGTGTCACAACTGCCTTAAATTTTTTTTTTTTTTTAATATTTAGCTCTGTTCTTTCAGTCTATAACATGCATTTTCTGTGCTCTCTGTGTGGGTGGGTATAAACACAAATTGTGATTTCTTTAAAAAAAAATCTACATTGTACTTTAAATTCAACATCCTCAAATATGTTGATAGAGGATACTCAAGTGATTTTTGATGTTGATTTTAGATACTTTAAGAGAGCAAAAGTTCCAGAGAAATCACATTTCTTTCAATTTCATTATATCAAATTAAACTGAATTATCATGGATCTCAGGTAACCTATACCAATGAATCTATCATTACCTAACGAAATAAAAATCATAGGGAACATACCTTGGCCCATTTAATTTTCTCTAGTAAATCACTAAGATTTCTTTTGATTGGAACATAATGTTTCCATGGCCTAAGTGCCACATAGAAATGTTCATAATAGGGCGAGTCCTGCTTCAGAACCAGGCTGTCTCCCAACATTAGATATGGATACCTATACGCAGCCACGGTCCCATCGACGTTCACCTGATACTTGTACTGAAAGATCAAAAATGAAAAACATAAGCAAAAACTTTTCACAATGATTGGCTTCATTTTTGCTTCTCATTAATACTGTAATATTAAATACAGAAGAATTACTTTCCAATTTTCAACATGTTTCAAAATTTTATTTTGTAACTTATATTTTCTCTTTATGTTCAACTCATAAGCAGCCTTTAACAGATCAATTTTAAGAAATAGAAAACATTTAAGGATAAAGTGATAAACAACTTTAGGGAATAGGGATGTACCTATTTTGATTGTGTCTATACAATGGGAAATTCAGATTTCTGTAAATAGGTATTAAAACTATTTTCATAAAGTCTGTATCTGTTTATTTTTTGTGGTGCTGGGGATTGAACCCAGGGCCTTGTGCATGCAAGGCAGGCACTCTACCAACTGAGCTATATCTCCAGCCCAAAAGTCTGTATTTATTAAAGTTGAATACTGATAAGAATTTATACTTTCATGTATACATGATTTCACTTGTTCCTATATTCAATCCCTGAAGGAAGAAGGTGTTACCTTTATTTTATAGTTTTTGTGTCAAGAAGACAGAAACTTGGAGAAGTAGGTGCTCTGTTTGCCTATGTTAGATTATTAAGTTTTGATTTCCACTTCAAAAGCCCTTTTCATAGGCATTAAATCTTATTCAATTATTACACTGTGAAGAAGGTACTTTTTTTTTTTAATAATTGAGAAAACTTGTCTTCGGGGAAATATAGAAACTCCGTATTTGACATACATTAAATGTGTGCTCTTTTTATTTACAAAGGACATTAGACATCACTTGACATAGATGACCTATCCTCAGCTTATTAAAGCAAATATTAAAAAAGAGCAAGAAATATACCAAAACTCATGTTGCCCCTACAATTTGAGCACTAAACATAGCTCTGAGCTGTTTGGTAGACAAGTTAACAGCAAATGTTGAGAACAGGGTAACATCTGTGCAGCCACCCTAACACAACAACAAAGACAAAAGGAACTATAATGAACTTTTTAATTCCCCAAGTCTGATAAGAAAGAATGAAAGTGTGCGTCAGTTCACAGAAGAAATTTGCCTAAGCCCACCTATTTGATAGATTTTTAACACAAATTTAACATTTCATATCTATACAAGAAGACTCTATACTTCAGAGATCAGAGGTACGAGGTGATACATACCTTAAAGAAATCAAAGAAACCCATCAATTTGGCTTTTCCAAGCTCCTTTTCCTTCTCCTGGAAAAAGAAATATCCTGTAATTCCTGCATCTAGCAGTTGTGGGTTTTCTTTGGATAGCTGTACCAACTGCAGCCTCTCTTCACGGCTATCTCTACCTCTGAAGAAAGCTTTCTCTGTTTTATTGATCCAGGAAGGTCCTAGAAGTTTGAGGCCATAAAAATAAATGACAATTAAGAATGTGACATTTTATATGGCAAGCATAATCTTCTTTAATCCACCATTGTCATTTAAGATGTTAATGTTCTTTTATCATCAACTCATCTTATAAAGTAGATGCTATTTCCAGAAAATATGGGATCAAATCTCAATTTGCCAGAGATAACTTTCAAGCATAGACTTTCAAAAACACTCTTTTTTATTTGCTAAAGTAAAGAATATTCCAATTCCACCCACTTGCCTATTAATGACAGTTGACACAAGTACTGGTGTTTTCTGTTGTACAAGACTAGAAAATATCCAAAATCATACTGGATCAAGTTTAAAGAAAAAAAGAGATTCGATGACTTGGCTCACTCCAAGAAATAGCTTCCATCTTTTATGTTTCACAATCAAACATGAGCTAGGCTTTTGTTCACAGGACCAAAAAACTGCATAACTAAGACAGACCCACAAATCTTTAATCCTCAGGCTATTCAGAATTTTGGGGAAGACTTTTCTAATACACCATTAAATGCAAATACATAACTATATACATTTATCTATATATTTTATAACTTCTCTTTTTTTGCAGGGGGGAATATTCTGGGAAAATTAATTTAAATTGATTAATATTAAAGAAAGAAAGCCATTGGTTAACACCTGTCATTGTCTTGAGGGATAAATCATAAAACACAGAAATGGGAGTCATTTCTTTTTACTATTTTAGCATACCTTTTTACTATATTAGCACACCTTTCAGGAATTCATTATTATCAAATTAAAAGTAGGCCAATTTTCATGTACTATTAACTTTAGTTTATAACTCTCTGATCTTGTGTACATAATAAGTTCATCAAACAATAATAATCAGAAATACAAGCTATAAAGACAAGGTTTTTTCATTTCAGTGAGTTTGGTTTAAAAAAAAGTTGTGTCATATCAACAATCCAAGCCCACCAAATAGGAGGAAAGGAATTCAGATTTTAAAGGGTGAAGAAGCATAAAAAGGAAAGGGAAGAATTTCTTACCAAGTGTTGAAGAATGTAATATCAAAACTACATCTCTTATATTTGTGTAACATTTTATATATTTCAAAATTATCTCATTTCATCCAGAAATGTAAAGGCCTTGGAGTCTGAATTAAGTGATGACTTTCCCAAATGTATATTTGCAAAAGATTAACTTGAAGGAGACTCAGTGAAGGTAGGTTTGGGCATTATCAGCCCAAACCGTATCTTTTTAATTTTAGGATTAGAAGAATTCTAAACAAACCATGTCAGTGCTTAGGGTGCCTTTTTGCGGTTGGTTGGTTGTTTTTCTGTGGTGTTGGGGATGGAAACCAGAGTCTCACACATGCAGGGCAAGTACTCTACTATGAAGCTACATCCTAGCCCCAAAGGTGCCATTTTTCTATTTTCTTGGTAAGAAAATAAGAATGGTTATTAAAATATACACATTCACTTTCTCTGATTAAACATTCCCTTCACTATTTTCACTCTTAGTTTTTCCTTAGAATCAGCCTCAGTTTACCTGTATTTCCCTGAATAGAGAGCAGATCATTAGTGACACCCCTCATCGCTTCAAGCGTGGAGTGGGTGACGTCATAGGTTGGAAGGATAACATCTCTTGAATCCAGAGAGCCACACCAGGAAATGATAGGTATAGGGCCAGGGATGTCGCTGGCTTTTCGATGCTCCAGAGGCCAATCTCCAAGATTAACATAGAATTCTAAATCTGGGAGAAGGACCTAAGTAAATGAAAGTACAAACATTAGTGCTGGGAGGACTCCAGTCTTTGATACTAAATACTATATTGTTCCTTGGCTTTCTTAAATATTTCTGATAGAGCGTGACCATTCAAAAACAGTACGAGAAGGGAGAAGAATGCTTCTTGGTTGTAAGTTGTATCAGAAAATCTTGGGTGAGGATGGTACATGGCAAATTCTCTTAGCTGTTCTCTTGTCTAGAGGTGGCTTTTAAATTTTAGTATTATATTGAGCTGAAGAAATAGGTCCTTTTGGAGAGCGCTCGCCTAGCATGCGCAAGGACCACAATTCTGCTCAAAGGAGAGAAAAAAAAATTTTTAGTATTATAGAAGGAGAAGCTGTATAGAAAAGCATGAATGAGTGGCTGTGAGAACCCTCTCTGCCAGCTGCCCCATGATGTTAAATGGAGCCCTTGTTTCCCTCCACTATCACCTTCTTTACCACACCTACATTTGTCTCTGGAGTCTGCTGCCCCATTTCCGACTCCATGGTCAATGTCTTAGTTCAGGTCCCTGTCACCTCTTGCCTGGTAATGCTGCAATATCTTCCTTATTAGGTGTTCTCACTCTAGCTCAAATCTAGTTTCCATGTGGCCAAGATCGAGGACCGCCAATTAAATCTTTAAAGCACAAGTTAATGTAATGACCAAAATTAAAAGAAAAAAAAAGATTAAAAGAAACTTAAGCCGACAGGAGAAGGTACACACTTCCTCACTTGGATTCAATGCATCACCTATCTTGTTCCAGTTTAGCTTTAAGCCTTGTCTTCCATTCCCAGGTACCGGTAAATTCTGGGCTACTTTCTGAAAATGCCATCCAATTTAATACATATTTCTTTTTACTTGGAATGTTGTCCTACTTATACAACCTGGTAGTCTCCTTTCTTGTCCCTCAAACCCTGATCTAACATTCA
Source organism: Sciurus vulgaris (assembly GCF_902686455.1). NCBI lineage: Eukaryota > Metazoa > Chordata > Mammalia > Rodentia > Sciuridae > Sciurus > Sciurus vulgaris. The sequence continues at coordinate 104,051,805 of NC_136472.1, forward strand.
CTCCTCTATGACTCACCCTGATCAGGCACTGGAACCCTGGGTATCTGTCATGTTGTGGTACATTAATCTGTTTGTATTCACACTGCATTCCCACTTCCAAAGAACACAAATAAGTCCCACTAGAGTATGCCACTCAAAGACCAGGACTGAGTCTCACTTTATTTTTATATTTCTTCCCAGTCAGTGGGCAAAAATCAGGAATAAAAGGGAAAGATAAGGAATACAAATATATATGCTCTTGCTTCCCTGTTATTAATTATGAACTCATCAATAAAATTCATATCAGAAATTCTTATTATGGAGTGAGGTTTCTCAATCTTGCACTATTGATACTTTGCACTGGATAATTCTTTTCTGTGGGGGATTATCCTGTTCACTGTAGGGTATTTATCTACTTGGTATGAATAGGAAAACCCACTCTATCCACTGGATGCTAGTAGCAACCTCCAAGGTAAGATCACCAAATATGTCTCCACATATTGCCCAATATCCCGTGAGGGGCAAAATCATTCCCAGTTGAAAATTATTGGTACAGAGACAGCAATACCAGTACAAGATAAAGGAAAACAGGCAGTGTGGATGGTCAGAGAGTACCTACCCTCAGGGTCATATGCTCACATGGTGGACTGAGGAGAGGGGGAAAGTAACTGCTGTTTAAAATAAGAACTGACTACCTTCACACACTCAGAACATTTTGAAAACTGTACAACATATCAAGAAGGCTGGTTTTTGGTTTACAAAACTACTTAGATGATCTCTCTGGGTCAGAAAGATAAAAATTGCCCACCTCCACCCTCCACCCTGCATGATCAGGCACAAGAACAAAAAGTGGTCTGAATTGTTCTGTTTAAAAGGAATTCAGAGTCCTGAGAATGTAGAAAGAGAGGTCAAATAGCAGGAGAGGAGATGGTTGTTGGTGGATGTGGACAGGGGGCCCAACCACATTTAGAAAGAGACTGAGATCAAGGACGGCCAGTGAAAAGTTCTCAGAGGTAAGGATGACTGCGTCTGATTGGTGAGAGACTTCTATTTTTAAGTGTCAGGTTTTTTTGTTTGTTTTTTAGTATGCATGGGTACAAAATAACTTCTCTGTGTTACACCAAGCCTTCAACAAAATGAGTCATGCACATAATCTTCTAAAAGTACTTAGGATAAAAGAAGGAAAGTATGTTCTAAGCACAAATTCATCTTGAGGGGACAAAAATAACTGCAGATGATGAAATCTGAATGGGAAGAGAGTTTGCAGAAGAGAGAACTTAAATAACACACCCAGAGGCTGTAAACATCTGGGAGATCATAGAAACCTTGGGGTGCCCTTTACAGCCCACCTACTTGGGATGGGGGCTCAAGTTATCCAATTTAAATGTTATAGGAAAGAGAGATCTTCCCAGATGACTTATGAGTACTTGAATGACACATCTCTGAGCTTGCTATTATAATTCTAAGCATTTACATGTTGCAACAAAATCATTAAACTACACTACTTTTAAAGTAAATTCTTTCATTCTCATACCTTTCTTGCCAGTGACAGTAAAATTTCATCCGAGAACATTTTGAAGTCTGTGTATTTTCCTAAAGATCTCCGGTAAATGTGGTTATTGAGAATCGTGTAATGTACCACAGCACCCCTCTCATCTCCAAATCTTTTGGGAACTTCATTTAGCATCTGAAGGAGATTGATATTGGGGAAGGAAGCAAAATCCTCTTCAATCTGTGGCTCCTTGGTTGGACAAGAAAGAGTTCTCTGCCAGGCCTGAGGATCCTGTTCTGGACATTCACAGTATTCATGGTACACTGGTCCTAGGGAAAGCAAACCACATACAACACCATGGTCCATTAGCAAGTGCCATGATGCAGGGATTATTGACTTCTTGGTGAATTCTATGATTATCTAGATAGAGAAAAACTGCTTTAGACACATCAGTGGTACAGTTCATTATGTCAGTCTCATACCCCTACTTTCTGTCTTCTTTTGGAACCGGCTGCACAATACAGCATAGCATATGCTTTCCCCTAATCTCTCAGTCAATAGGTGATAAATTCATTTCTAGTGAGGTGTAAAGGGCTTGTGAACATAAGACAACTTACATTTTAACAAGGAAGAAGAGAGCATATTAATTTTCAGGCATTACAATGTAGTAGGGGCAGTGATTCTCTGAGACCCCTAATTATCTCCATTGGCTTATCTCAAAGAGGAAATGTGTAACCCAGAGAAGTCTGGCAGTGTAATTTTAAGTGGTTAGCTATAAGCATAGAACTTCTCTGAAGACTCATTTTTAAAAGAATTTATATAAACTTATTATTTTAAGATATTTACATTTATTTTAATATCAAATTTATTAAAAAATTTTCTTGAGGATTTCTACTTTAGGTCAAGATAAATAACGGGGACTGATTTACTCTCCCACCTAAAACCAATGAAAAAGACTCACACAAAATATCTGAAACAAGTTTCAAAGAAACTAGACATCAGGCAATGAAGGAAAGTGAGTCTGAGAGGTAGGAAACAAATACAGTGAATTTTAAAATTCCTAAGTTTATTGCTTAAGAGTTTCCAGGCTGTAGCACAGGGATGGGAGTGGGGAAAGCCTGGCAGTGTCAGTGAATTGAGGAGACAGGGCTGAGAGTCCAGGGAGACCAAGGCAGTCAGGATTGGGAGGACAGAGTCTGAAAGGAGAAAACTGAACAGAGAACTCCAGAGATGTGTAGCAGGTCCCCTTTGAGTATTTAGCAGAACATGTGATCAAGGTCTGTGTGAGGCAGGGGAAGAACCATCCAAAATAATTAGAACACAGAGGCTTGGCAAGAGGGCCTGTTCATCCCAGCCAGACTGGAAAGCCTCCTAATTCCTGGGGCTTGGGAAGGATATGCAAATAGTATGGAATAATAATAGTGAGAAATAATTAGCCCTGGATTAAATTTGTCTCTAATTTGATCTAACAAATTGTAAAAGCATAACTCGAAAGGATTACACTATTTCCAAGTAACTCAGCTGCATCCCAGGGAAAAAACTCAAGAAGATTAAAAAAAAAAGCATCAAGAGATGAAAAATGTACTCTATGGGATTAATGACAAAATGGCATCACAGGGAAAAAAAGATTAGTGGACTTAAAGACACAGAAATGGAAACTAAATAAAATGAAATGATGAGAAAAAAAGAATTTCAAAAATGCTGAAAATATGAGTAATTAGAATCCCTGGAAGGAAAGCTGGGGTGGAATGGAAAAATGGTTGAAGAAATAATGGTCAAAATTTTTCTAAATTTGTTGAAAATTATAAACCAAAGATCTGAGAGGCTCCATAAACCCCAAGCACGAGCATGCGTGCACACACACACACAAAATTAAAAAAAAAAAAAGAAGAAGAAGAGGAGGAGGAGGAGGAGGAGAAAGAAGACAATGACGAAGACTATGATGACTACACCAAAAACCACAACAGCCAAACTACTCAAAACAACTGATAAAGATGGGCTGGGGATGTGGCTCAGTGGTGGAGCACGAGGCTGGCATGTGTGAGGCCCTGGGTTTGATTCCCAGCATTGCAAACAAAAAACAAAACAACAAACAACAAAAACTGATAAAGAGGAAACCTCAAGAAGTAATCTAAAGGGATAAAGATAATGTTGAGTAGACAGTGGAGAAGCAATTTTAAAGTACTAAGAGGGAAAAAAAAATCCATCAATTTGTAATTCTATAACTAAGCAAAAAAGTTTTTTGTTTTTTTTTTAAATGAAGGCAATGGCAGTAAGAAGCTAAGAAAATTTTTCTTTGTTGTCTACCATATGTGCTTTATTCAAAGCCTTCAAGGATATAGACCATGCCTCTTAAACTTTAATCACCATAGTCTACAGGTATGTAATATTCATATATTTTACTGAAAAGATAAAAAAATTCTTAGTCTATACTTTTAAATTGCCCACTAAGAGAGGAGGGAAAGGGGGGGAAATGGGGCATAGTACTGTTAGGTTGTGTTCACATATGAAGATGTAACAACAAATCCCACCATTATGTACAATTATAATGCACCAATAACAAAAATATGAGGAGGGCTGTGGAGAAACACCTTGAGTACTCTGCCTCACAGAGAATGCTGATTCTCCTAAGGACCCACCACTACCAATACCTATTTTCTGTAGGCTTATAAAAAGAAATTGATCACTACTTGAAACATAAGACTTGCTCCAGGGAATGAAAATATTTACCAGATCTGTTTTGGCAGGAGTCTAAGGAAGATTCATCAGTGGAATTCTCCTTAGGAATATAGGGGTTTTAGACCAAAAATGGGGGAACTCTGACTTCATTAAATGTCTTTATAAAAACTTAGTGCATTTTTCACATACAATTTATTGACACAAAAAGAGTCAACTAGGATTCCTGATTTAATGTGCTACCTTGAACTTTTAAGAGTTTCTTTAATGACACATAAGCTAATCAATTTAAACCTGGACTTCATGGTGGATGAGATGTCCTCGTGGAGAAGAGGCAATGAGGATATTTGAGTGAAACTACTATGGACCTGCTCAGTCACCTACTAACTTTTCCCTCAGGAAAGGCTCAGAAGATACTGTCCTCAAGAAGGCTATAAGAAAAAGAAAAGAAATAAAATCTTTGGAAAATTTCAAAATGATTCAACTGAATATTATTTTTTAAAGGTTATAACTTTTTTAATTTTATTTTTACAGACTGCATTTTGATTCATTGTACACAAATGGGGTACAACTTTTCATTTCTATGGTTGTATACAATGTAGATTCACACCATTCGCATAATCATAAATGTACACAGGGTAATGATATCTGTCTCATTCCACTATTTCCTTCTTCCGCTCCCCTCTCATTTCCCTCTACACAATACAAAGTTCCTCCATTCTTCTCTTACCCCCACCCACCCATTATGGATCAGAATCTACTTATCAGAGAAAACATTCGGCCTTTGGTGTTTTGAGATTGGCTTATTTCACTTAGCATGATATTCTCCAGTTCCATCCATTTACCTACAAATGCCATAATTTTATTCTTCTTTATGGTTGAATAACATTCCATTGTGTATATATACCAGAGTTTTTTTTATCAATTCATGTGCTGAAGGGCATCTGTTGGTTCCACAATCTGGCTATAGTGAATTGAGCAGCTATGAACACTGATGTGGCTGCATCACTGTACTATGCTGATTTTAAGTCCTTTGGGTATAAATCAAGGAGTGGGATAGCTGGGTCAAATGGTGGGTCACTTCCAAGTTTTCTGAGAAATCTCCATACTGTTTTCCAGAGTGGCTGCACCAATTTGCAATTCCACCAGCAATGTATGAGTGTGCCTTTTTCCCCTACATCCTTGCCAACACCTATTATTGCTTTTATTCTTGATAACAAATATTCTTAGAATAGATTTACTTTAAGTAAATTTTTGAAATTTATTTCTTTCACACTCAAAAAAAAAAAAATGAAGGCAAAATAAAGACTTTTTCAGTAATGTAAAAGCTGGAAGAATTTATTACCAGTATTCTTACTCTTCTTAATGGAAGTTGTTTAAACAGAAGGCAAGTGGTACCAGATAGAAAAATGGATTTACAAAAAGGAATAAAAAGTACTGGAATGGTAACTACATGGGTAAATATACAACTTTTTTTTTTATAGTTTAAATCTAAATTACTTAATTTGCATTCCCTTAAAATTTCAAGTTAAATGGAGGGAGTGTGTGTATATCATTTCAATATCTAAAGTGTGTGTGTGTATATATGTGTAAGAATGTTGATTTTTATATATATACATAAAATATTGATTCTGTTGAACATGACTTTAAGGTCATTATAACTCGTTTGGAAAAGCATGGGACACATACTAAGGCTAGCTCTGGATTATTAATAACCACTTACCTTTTAAAATATAGGGAGACTGAGCCACATGTTCATTACCATAAAGGATCTCTATCTTCAACCCTTCATTGACCGTTTCATACATCCTATATCTCACCAAAAATGTTCCATCATTCCTGTCCAAAGGTTTAGGGACGTGGATTCGAACTAACTCTTTAGGTGAAAGAGATTTGACTACTACTTTGAATAATGTTTCACCTGAAAGGAAAAGAAATACAAATAACTTCACCACCTCATGATTATCAAGCCTTAATTATTAGACAAATGTCTCTAGAAGAATTTTTTTTTCCTATAGCATCAATGATAAACAAAGATCATTTGAGTCTAGAATATTCTGAAGGCCAGGAATCATGTAAAGGATCTAAATTAACGTTTGACTCATTAGTAATTTAAAAAAGATTTACTGCCAATGAATGAAATCAACTCATAAAAAGCAAAGAAGAAATTAACTTTCTGCCTAAGCATCAAAGCTCAGGTAGTTAAAAAAAAAATCCATGAATTTCAAGAATGACAGATGTCTTCGGAAATTCCGCTTTCTCATTGTAAAATATGCACATGTTCTTTGTACATCATTTCATTATCTAAACTTTTCACTTCTGAGAAAACTTCCCCCTTTTTAAAACCCAATTTCAAACCTTCTTCTCAACCACTTCCTTATATAGAGAGAGATTACGCCGGTTACCAGACTGTGAACGTGCTCACACACGCGCGCACACACACACACACACACATGTTCACCTTTGTAAACACTAGTATTTACTTCTCTGTTTCCTCAGCTTGAAGTGCAACAGTCATACTATAATCACCCCTTTCAACTCCAAAATTTTTGTGGGACTTCTGTTCTAGGTAAGTACACCTACTTAACAAACTCCCTTTTCTATTAGCTAACTTATTTAGACTTCGAAACGACACTGTTGTGAGTAATGTTAGTGTGGCCTAAGAATAAACCCTGGAGCCTCTTTCTTCATGGTATAATGACTGTACCACTGAGATCACCTTATTGAAGGGAAATGTTTAAAATGTGGTAAATCCTCTGAAATCCACAGCCCTAACAGCAAGTTATACCCAAAGTTGTTTTTTAATTCCACGTCTATCACATTATGAAATTAAGCATATTTAACGTATATATTTTTGAAATTACTGAAAAAGATATTTTCTTCTTTGTTTCTAAATCTATTGGGTGTAAGATTTAATCTTGAAGGATTTTATTTTTTTTTCTCAAGAAAAAATTGAAGAGAAACATTTCTCATTCTCTTCAATCATAGTCATGGATTTGTTTTAGTCAGCTTTTTCACAGCTGTGACTAAAAGATCTGACCAGAACAATTTTAGGGGAGGAAAAGTTTATTTGAGGGTTCAAGGTTTCAGAGCTCTCTCAGGCCATAGACAGCTGGCTCCATTCCTGGCGGCTAGAGGTGAGGCTGAACATCATGGCAGAAGAATATGGCAGAGGGAAGTGATTCACAGGATGGTCAGGAAACACAGAGAGACTCCACTCACCAGATACAAAAAATATACTCCAAAGCCACACCCCCAAGTCCCACCTCCTTCAGCCACACCCTACCCACCTTCAGTGACCACTCAGTTAATCCCTATCAGGGGATTAATTCACTGATTGAGTTAAGACTCTTACAACCCAATCATTTCTCCTCTGAACCTTCTTGCATGGTCTCACATGTGAGCTTTTGGGGGACACCTCACAACCAAACCATAATAGTATCTGAAATCTTATAATTAATTAAGTGTGGAATCCATAGCTTATAGGATTCTTGAAACAATGTGATAAGATTATGAAAGAAGTCTAAAATAAATAGATTCTTATATGTAAACAGAGGCTATTACAAAAAGGTAATCATTTACTATGCAATTAGTAGAATGTTGGCCAATTACCTGAAACATATAAATGAAACACACAGATTATTGCCTTGTGTTCTTTCCCACTTGGCTTCAGGAAGGTACATGGTGCAGCAGATTGAAAATTAGGGGAGCAGAGACTGGAAATTAGAAAGTTATTTCCATTGATCCTGCCCTTTCCAGTTGGAAACATACATTGTCTTCTGATCAAATATTCCTATTTGCCCACAGTTCATTATTTCAGACACACAAAGCAGATATAAGACAAGCATAGACCATATCATTGACTGTGTGATTTTTTTTTTTTTTTTTTGGAAAGAGACTCATGGAAGAAACCTAGCTACAAAATGCTTTATTATTTGGAAAGAGACAGTATCAATTTGGATCACTATGACCTCTTCCAGTTACATTTAAATAGCATTTAAAAGTTATATTTCAAAATATACTTGTAAAACTGTAATACAACCATTGGAAATATGGATTTTAAGTGTTTAGTTATTTTTATAGTAATTATCCATGCCTGTGTCATTGATGGCATGAAAATTAATATAAGAATCAATGCAAAGGCTGGGGTTGTGGCTCAGTGGAAGAGTGCTTGCCTAGCATGTGTGAGGCACTGGGTTCAGTTCTCAGCACCACATATAAATAAATAAAATAAGGGCCCATTAACAACTAAAAACTATATTTTAAAAAGAATCAATGCAAAATAATATTTACCAGAACTAAAATAGAAATAAGCAACTCTAACCTTACAAGAGAAAATGAGAAGAATGAAATTCCAAATTGCTTCAAAAGGGAGGACTGTGAATCTTCATTTGCCCTGGTAGCTATTATAATAGCACCGAATTGAAGTTTAGCTTGAGTTTTCTCATCTACAAATTCAAATGTCTTTAAGACAAATTGTGACTATTAATCCCTACTATGTTTCAGTCCTTGACCGCATATGTATTTCCTATCCCATTTATTTTCTAGAAGACCTTGTAAAGTAGGTATTTGTGGCCCCCATTTTATAGAACAAGAGCCTGAAGTTTCAAGAAGTTAAGTAGCTTGCCCCAGGGCACATACATAATGCATATGGAAACATTCAAAGTTGAAAGAATAGCTCTGGCACTTCAGGTACAATGGTGTTCTCTCCTCTTCTGATATTTAGGAAGTTTTACAAACTCTGTAGCTATAACAAGTGTTGATTTTACATGACCAAAAGAAGAGTTTCAGAAGACTAAGGTATTGTGCCCTGAGACTAAATAAAAATCCTAAAAATGTCTGACTGTCTGCTAACATGGACACTCTCAAGGATCTTACTGAAAACTGATGCATGACATCTATATAAAGGGCGATTTGATAAAAGGAAAAGAGCAAAGGGCTGAGTATCTGGTCTTGGCTCTGACACCTATTGGCTGTGGGGCTATGGACAACGAATTTTAGCTTCACTGAGCCTCAGTGTATGTATAAAATGAAGACAATAATATCTCTTCTTCCTACCACAAAAGACTGTTACGGAGAACAATTAAAATAGAGCAGTTTACAATACTATATAATTAGGAAGTAAGATTATTTTATGAAGATATCATTACTGATGAAGGTAGAGGACTGAGGAGAAAACAACAAATGCCTTGTGTGTGTTGGCAAGCACCCTACCACTGAGCTACAGCCCCAGCCCCATTCAATTTTTAAATGTACAGCTCAGTGTGTTAAGTAAATTCACATTATTTGCTACTGTGCAATGAATCTACACCTTTTTTTTTTTTAGTACTGGGAATTGAACCCACTTAAGCACTCAGTGGTGCTTAACCACTGAGCCACATCCCTAGCCCTTTTTATATTTGATTTTGAGATGGGATCTCACTAAACTGCTGAGGGCCTCACTAAATTGCTGAGGCTGGCTTTGAACTTGAAATCCTCCTGTCTCAGCCTCCTGAGTAGCTGGGATTACAGGCAAGATTACAGGCTGGATTATAGACATGCAGCATGTTGACCCACCACATACCTTTTTTTTTTTCTTGCTTTACCCCTTCTTGAGACAATCACTATTTGGCTTCTATTTCTGTGACTCTGACTACCTTGCATACCTCATATAAATGGAATCTCAAATGTTACTTTTAATGGCTGCCAAACATTTCACTGTATGACTGTATTATACTTTATTTAACAATTATCTTTTTAAAAAAAATTTTTTTAGTTGTCAGGTCTTTATTTTACTTTGTATATTTATTCGTATTTGGTGCTGAGAATCAAACCTAGGGCCTCACACTTGCCAGGCAAGTGCTCCACCACTGAGCCACAGCTCCAGCCCTAACAATTATCTTATAGTTGGCTATTTATACTTCTGTAACAAATAATCATAATGCTGCAAGAGTATCCGTGCTCATAAATCTTTGAACATACTTGGATTATTTTCCCTGGACAGATATCTGGAAAATCAGATTATTAGATAATAGAGCATGGACTTTCTTTGCAAATGATATTCTGTTTATTTTTTGGTGCAGGGGATTGAATCCAGGGGCACTTTGCCACTAGTCCTTTTTATTTTGAGATGGGGTCTTGCTAAGTTGCTTAGGGACTTGCTAAATTGCTGAGGTTGACCTCAAACTTGCCATCCTCCAGTCTCAGCCTCAAATTGCTGGGATTACAGGTTTGTGTCAACACACACAGCAAAGATATCATTTTTAAAAATAACATTTTCTAACTACTGAAACTCAAATGGTCTTTGCATTTTAAAATGCAAAAAATTTAAAAGGAAACCATTTTGTAATGTGAAAAATTATATGAAATTCAAATTTTAGCATGTATAGTTTTATTAGAATACAGACAGGCCCTTTTGTTTACACATTGTCTATGGCTACAAAATAGAGTTGAGTAAATGTAACAAAGACTATTACATTTACTGACCTACAATATCTAAATTATTCACTATCTGATTTTTTTTAATCTTTTTCTCTTTTATATTTAAAGAAAGTCTTCCCTATCAGTCTTCCTTTTGAAGCAGTCTTTTCCTCTGCAGCAGATCAGTAGTTAATACCTTTTCTTTATTGAAATATATTCATTATTTTTAAATGAAGAAAGCAATTTAAAAACCTAAAAATGTATGATTTCTAAAACAATTGAAATACTCTTTTATAAAAATCAAATATTACGTGATCTTACCATTTTTGTTTTGTGAACACAATAGATCTGGTACAGGGTTACAGAAAAGTTACTCTTAAAAAAGGAAATTATCTTTTTTGATTAAGGCAGTATAATTATAAGCATTAATTAAATTTTTACAGCAGTATCACTATCTGATTTTTGAAGGAAAAAGTTAGCTGAACCCTGATATAACCTCTTTATTCTCTGTCAATAGAGTTGGAATTATTCTACCCCAATTCCTATAAAGCATAGAAAAACAGTTGTCTGAAGATTTAGGATCTAACTGGTAGGTATATTATGAAAGTGATAATCAAGGACAACTTCAGGAGTGTTCTGAATTAAATGTAGAGCAAAACCCACTGAAGTGGTTAAGGAAGAACAGGTTCTCATCAGGCCTCAGCTCAACATTCTCCACTGGTTTTCCTTTATTTCTAAAAATCCCTTACTTCACAATTGGGGTGGAAGGCACTGGGGAAGAATGGAGTCACTTTAGGTAGAGGAGAGTGAAGGGAGGGGAAGAGGTATGGGGTAGGAAGGACAGTAGAGTGAAACAGACATTATGACTTCATATACATATATGACTGCATGACAGATGTGATCCTACAATATATATAATCAGAAAAATGAGAAACTATGCTCCATTTATGCATGATTTATCAAAATGCATTCTACTGTAATGTGTAACTCATTAGAATAAAAAATTAAATATACAAAAAAACCCTTGCTTGGCATTCAAGGGCCTTGAAGATTTCAAGGTACAACCGGACTTCCTCTTTCTGCTTAGCATCAGTAAATTATTTATTTTCCTGAACTCCACACTCTGTTATGCATCTGTGCTTTTGCACATTGCAGAGCATCTATGGGAAGGCCTGAACAGCCACATGCATCCTTCAAATCTCTGCTCCTGGAATCTTTCTAGACTTCCCTAGGAAACTGGTAGTTCTTGGTGTTTTTACCGCACTCTGTATATACCTCCATTGTACTATGTTGTATAGTCATAGGCGATCTGCTTATCTGTTTGCCCAATAGATTGTAAATTCCGTGATGGGCAGGCATTATCCTCAGCACGATTACAAAGTACATAGTGGACAGCAAATGAATATTTGTTTAATGTGTGTGTGTGTGTGTGTGTGTGTGAATCTGTTGGCTCTTACATACTTTGCTTAATCGACAGTGCCCCCCACTGTTACCCCGTGCTCCACCTCCCACAGGTAAGTTTTCCAGCAGGACTGGCAGGGTAAGAGGCACCAATCCATTCCTTGTCTTTGTTGATAAAATAGGGTGCCAGTTGGCTGGAACCCTAATTTAGATATAAATTAGCAAATCCTGACTAGCAACAACTTGAAAACAGTAAGACAAGTTGTAAGAAGTTGCAAAGGTTAAGATGTAAAAGAGAATGTGGGAGGCAGACCCAGCTGAAAGACTGCCAGGACAGTATCCATCTTTGTAGAGGAAATAACTGAATTTCTACAGACTTTCACTGATTCCTGTAATATGCTCTCAAGAAGTCAAAACTGCGAAGAAAACTAAAACCTAGGCCACAGAACTGTCTCCTTTCTGCCTACTGCTCTGACATTCCTTGTTAGTAGTTTTTTCACGGTTTCAATTCCATCAGGCCTAAACCAAGTAATGCAAAACAAAGTAATCCATCCTTCACGTGATGACTCCTCAGGCCCAGGCCTCCTAGGCCCTCCCTGCATGCCGCAGCAGTTCCGCCATCTACACCCGAGACGGGAGGACCATCCAGCCTGTGCCTCACACCGCACGCACTATAACTCCCTGGGCGCCACGCACTCGGAACGTCAGTCTGCACATTAAATGTGGAAGGGCTCTTGGAGTCATTCATTCATTCATTCTGAAGACTCGGGGCTTCTCCCTCTCTCCTTGGTGTCGGGGAGGAAGACGGAAGAGAAAGTGATCAGACTTAAGCAAGGGCGATGCACGCCGGGGGGAGGGGCCGCGGGTGGATTCCCGGGCCGCGCTGTGGCGGCGGGGCCGCGCTGCGGGGTCAGGAGCGGGGCGGGCAGGGAGACGAGGGAGGCCGGCGGCCGGACGCTACCTGGGGGCGAGCATGTGAGGTTCTGGCCCTCGGAGTTGACCGCCTGCAGGTAGAAATAGCGGACGGGCAGAACGACGGCCGCCTGCAGCCCGGGCCCCCACGCCAGGCTCCGCGGCGCGCTGACCGGGGCCTCGGGGGACCCTACGGCCAGGAGCAGGGCAAGCTGCAGCGGCAGCAGCTGGAGCCGCGCGAGGCGGCGCATGGTCGGCGGGGCAGCTGCGGTCCAGCTCCGCGGCTGCAGGGAGGGGCCCGGCGCGCCGCCGGCCGGGCTGAGGCCCACCCTGGGGCGGGCCTCTGCGTGGCCGCCGGCCGTCCCGCCCCCCGGCCCTCGCGGTGCTGGAATGCGAGCTAGGGGCGATCACCTACCGTGCACAGCGCAAAGGCGATGGGCACCCCTTGACCCCCAGGCTCCTGGACCCTACGGAGGACGGGGTGGAAGGACCCACGCAGAGAGACCGAGGGTACGAGTGGGCACTCTGCGTTGCCCAGGCCTCGGTATGCCCGGCCCCGCCTGTGGTAGCTTGAGTTTGTCACTGTTTAGAGGAAACCAGGGCGAAGATCCGGTGGTGACTGTTGTAGGGTGAGAGAAAGGGCACGGTCCGCGGCTGAGAAACTTTCTTGGAAATTTCACTGAGTTAACCTGATGCAGAGCCCTTGTCAGGCGTCTCTCGCTCCCTCCTTCCGCACCGCTTCTCACGGCTGGCTGTTCACACCAGCACTCTCTAGTCGCCTGTGGTTTCTTGTCTTCCCAGAAGCCTCCCTCATTGGAGTGGAGTGTGATTCCCTCCACTCCTCTCCTTTGCCCTTTTCCACCACATTCCCCTCTTTCTCTGCTCTTTTCTGAGCATTCACCGAGTTTGGGTCAAGCCTGGTGGCTGAGCTTCACCTTAAAATCTCTTGTCCCCCGTAATTAATGGAAAGTGGTTGGCCTTGTTCACCTCCACCACTTCTCAGAAGCTGGAAACTGGGTCCAGGAAGAGACTGGTAGAGGCACCAAGAGCCTAAATCACGGCCTGCCTACTTTTTGTGACCATTTAATCTACATTTGTTATTTTTCTTTGTATTTATCTGTTTATGGCTTGAATCTATTCATAGGAAATGAAGATTCTCTGAGGGAACTCACACTGGAGAATGGACACAGGATCACCCTCTTGGCAGACTCAACCTAACAAGTCAGAACCAGATCCTGGGCAACCCTCTGTCTTCTCAAGGCTTTAATTGGGCTACTCAGCATTTTTGCCCTGACCAGGTTTTGTTAGGGAAAAAAACTATCTCATATTTTCACCACTTTTCTTGACTAATTTTAGAAAGGCTAAGCAGAGGTAGATGTTGTTCTTTGTTCTTGGGAAAGATTATTGGAGAACTGGTAGTAAATCACTAGTAGATTGCAGGGCTAAACTAGTAGATTGCAGTAGCATTACTTAGTATTATTTTCACTGGTAAGTTTTCTGGAGTGGTCTATGGATTCCACTTTGCTCTGTCCATCACTCAAAATTGTATAGAACACATTTTGTTCACACTCTTTCAAATTCAGACTTCAAAACTTTTTTTTTCCCCCAGAGAAATGATCTAAGGGTTAGCTCGTCCTGAGTGATAGTGAAATATGGCATAATAAATTTTATAACACTTTGTGAGAACCCATCAAGGAAGCCATATAATTGTATCCAAACACCCTCTTGTTTAGCAATACTGAGTCTGTACCAACCTGTTTTCTTTCTTAATCCATCTCTGAAGAGCATATCTCTTTAGAACAACCAATGCCTTGACTAGACTCTTTTATCATCAAATTTCATTCATTCTGCAAACTTTCTCTCTCTTTTTTTAGTAGTGGGGCTTAAACTCAGGCCCTAGCACCCGCTAAGCATGAGCGCTGCTGTTGAGCTATATCCCTAGCATTCAACAAACATTCATATGTCTACGATATTTTAGATATTATTCTTTAAAGTGCCTGTAGTTTTGTGGAGAAGAGAGACAAAATCACTGGCAGTAGCCAGAACTTCATGTTGATTTCCTTTGCCCCCAAAATCTTGTAGGGGCAATGCAAAGGGCCTTTCTTGGATGCCTAAAGTGATTTGCATTACAGGAGGGCAGCACTGAGTTTAGGGAATTCACCACTTAAACAGGATTAAAGTCTACTACTACTTGTAGGTGGGGAGATGTTATCTCATCTTTCAAGTTTGCTTGCTTCAAACACTACCCTGAGAAATGACCTGGGTGAAGAGCAGTTAGGGACTTATATACTTGGCAAACCTAGCAAGAATGTTCAGGAACGTTCAAGGTCCACAACAGATGGCCTCTTCCAATATAAATATAGTAAAATATACACTGCATATGAAGGCCAGCTAGCTTAATATTGGGGGAAGCAAGAAAAGATAGTATCTATTCTGAAACATGAAGGTCAAATAGGAATCAGCTGCATAAAAGGGGGCAGAGAGCATTTCAGATAAGAGAAATGTCATGTATAAAACTTGAAGAAAATTATAATTCAACAGTTTTCTCATTTCCTTTCACATTCATCTCCATATTTAGTTCCACTCTTAAATTCAGAATTGTAGTCTGTGTAATTCCAAAACGTCTAAGATTCAGTATATTTCTATAAATTGCACTGGTCCCTAGAATCTCTGTAAGAGTGATTTCTGGAACAAATTTCATAATTCAGTGTATTTGCCCATCTAATGTTCTGATTCTGCATCTTATGGATCTTTACAGAAACAGTAGATCCTTTGGCAAATCTTATTCTGTGCCATGGTTTTAGGAACTGGTACTGGAATTTCAGCCTAAAATCTATCTCCTCAGCCCTCCTAATGAGTTTGTAAGCAAAGTGTACCCATTGTGTGTTTTTTTTTCTATTGAATTAGCCAGATATGATTCTATTGCCTACCACTAAAAATGCTATCTGATCCAATGTATTTTAAATTTTAACAAAGGACAGTAAAAATATTCTGAATAAAATGTTATCCGTTTTTAAGATGATGACACAATCTTGTCATTGGTGGAGAAGGGCTTTGGGTTGCTTTTCCAGAAAAGATTAGTACTAGATAGGTTGATGGTCTAGATAGATTAGTATAATTCTATTAATTTGCTTGGGAGGAATTAACATAGCATGTCTTACATTTGTCTAGAAAGACCTGTTTATCTTTCATCAGTGCTACCAGGCAGCGGATGACCCCAACTCCAATTAGCTCCCTTTTCCTTCATAAATGTGAGAACCCCAGAAACACCAGACCTTCTTCATTCTTCTGTTATGCATCCAGGCACACTGATCTCCCAGTGTTGGTTGGTTTTTTGTTGTGGTTGCTATTGGTTGTTTGTTTGTCGGGACAGGTACAAATGAAAAGAGACAGAAACAAGCTGCTGTTTTTGAAAGTATTATCTATAAGGCAATTATCACTCAGTAGTCACCAGAAAGATTGGTTTAAATGCTTTTGCCCTACCCCTTTGCATTTTTTCATGGAACTTTCATGCTTCAAAATAATAATTTGAGGATGGGAATGAAAACCAAGTCAGGAAGGGAAGGGGTATGGGGGTAGGAAGGATAGTAGAGTGAAAAAGACTTATTACCTCATGTACATATGTGACGGCAAGACCAAAGTGATCCTACAACATATATAATCAGAAAAATGAGAAATTATACTTCATTTATGTGTGATTTATCAAAATACATAAATGCATTCTACTGCCATGTATAATTATAACAAAAATTTATAAAAAGGAAGAACAAATACCACATAATTAGTTCACTTTAAAATAAAAACAAGTCAGTGCCTCTGTTTAAATCATTTATTTCAACATAACCATTATTTTTAATTTATATCTGTTAACATATTTAACACCTAGAGAACAGGTCTGAGAACAATTACATAAAAGAATTATTTGACAGTTTTAACAAAAGTACTTATGGCTTATTTATTTCAGAAATAGAATTGCCAGTCACAAAGAGATACTAAGTGATAACACATTCACAAATTGACTTGGAAAATAAAATGTGTACATATTTACACTGCACATTCAAACAGGATTTTTTTTTTTAAACAGGATATTCTGAAACTTTATTGTTAACAACAAACTTACCAATAGGCCTCTTTAACCCTCTGGCATTCAATGGACAATATTCATTTTACAGAGGTGTAAATCTTCATGTGATTCCCATCTTTACCATAATCTAAGTGGACTTTCTTTCATCACTTCCAGGTCACATATTTACCTTCCACATGAAGTAGGTTTTTTTAGCCAAACCCTTTCTAATTGCAGTTAGGGTTTTACTGACATCTATGTATTTACAATATGAGGACAAATTATCTAGAGGGAGTTCCCTAAAAACTAAAATAATCTCATTAACCCTTAAATACATTTAGCAATGTAACGTTGGTGGTTATATTAGGCTAATATCTAAACAAGTTAACCATTTGCTAAGTACTTATTGGTATTGATTCCCTAGTGGTTTACTCCATCTACATGAGAATTTATTTTGGCAATGATATATCTTTAAAAAAATGTCATGAATATAAATTGACTATTATAAATTACCAAAGCTATGACCAAAAGTGAACATTAAAAAAGCAGTTCGTATGTTAAAATACATAGAAATTTACTATACTTCTTTAACGAAGTGCTATTTATAAAAGTATAAAAACTGTACAAAGTGCTATTTTCCTGAATTTCCCGTTTTCTTGATTCTTGAGCCAGACCAACAAGCAAACATTACAAACAGTGCAACACAGCACTGGCTGTCCATCACCATGAGTTCAGACATTAGACTCCAGTGCATTGTCGGGGCCTCAAAGCAGTTGTTCATCCTTATCTCACTTACCTAACTGGTGATAGAGTCTACACTCACTGGAAAACAAACTAACTTCATTTCATTTTTTTGTAGCAAACATGTAAACTTAAAAGTATGTATAGAAAAAGAATTTGCAAGTTGATCATTTAAAAAAATCAAGAATCTTAATATTAAAATATTTACTCTGAATGTCTTAAAAATCACATGAATCACATGGAGAAAATAGGTCATGGTATGTGAAAATTTTACTTAAATAATAAATAGCAAAAGAGGAAAGGTAGACATTACAATGAATAAAATGTTATTCCCTGATATTGGTGTGTGTGTGTGTGTGTGTGTGTGTGTGTGTGTGTGTGTGTGCGTGTGTGTGTGTGTGTGCGTGTGTGTGTGCATGTGTACAGGGATCAGACTCAGCGTCTCCTGTAGGCTAGGCAAGCATTTTACCACTGAGCAGCTACACCCTAGTCCATTATTTATTCTTTATCACACAAATTTAAATTCAAAAGTTCAGAACAATTGAGTTAAAATTTTCAGTCTCTTTGAGCTCAAAATTGGTCAAAGCTTGAAGTTTAAAAGAGTTGACAGATTTAAGGAAGCGCTTTCATGTTAGTTACCTCATCTTCTATTAGTTTTGAGTTTCATGGGAACAATGTGAACTAGCCCTGACATTTTGCTTCTAGGCAAGACAATGATTAGAAGGATAATAATAATAGTTCTTTCTTACATTTGTATCAGTGCCAGATCTCTATACACTTCACCAACACCTACCATTATCCTTAGTTTATGTGGATGAAACAGAGAAAGTGTGAAAAATGTAAAATAAAATAGAAAAATGGAAAATAAAATAGAATGGAAGAAAATAACAAATCAAGCATGATAAAAAATCCACTTGTGATGACTGTCACAATATTGAGTTCCAGGATCACATGTTCTCTGTAGGTCTAACAAATTATTTTCATCACTATCCATTGGTCTTTGTCCTGAATTAGGAGAGAAATTCCCAGACGTTCAGCATGGCAACTAAAGAGTTAGGAAAGCCAAATTATCTTTGGGAACCAGAAGTAATTTACTTTAGATAAATTATTTTTTTAAATGTTATGACAGACCCTAAGGAGCTGTGTTAGAATTTCCTGAGGTTTTGATCAATGATTCATCAGAGAAGCATGTGAACCCCAAGATGATAATATATATTACACTTTCATTGTGTCACCTACATTTCATTACAAGGACAGGGTGTGGACCGGACAAGGCAATACAGTTTTGCAGCTATGCTGGGTATTTAATAAGTTTTGTCTGTGCTTGGAATGTTAGGGATAGAAAGAAGTCACAATGAAAGATGTAAAAGTTGGCCAGGATAAAGTGGAGAACCAAATTGGACAGTGACTTAAGAGAAACAGTTGGGAAAATAAGGCAGGCCACCAACAAAGGAAGACAATAGTAGAGAGTATCTCAAAACAAGAAATCACTGTTCTTAGAATTCAGGAAATGGGTGTGGGGTAGGGAGGGAAGAAAAAGGAATGGGTAGTTTCTGTATAGACACTGTTCAGGCGAGATCTTTTATACTGTATTCCCATGGACAATACATTTTGCTTTTGGTGAAATGCAATGCATTGTGCATTTTTTAAAAAAAAAAAGCCTCACAGTTCTGACTCTTTGTCATTTTCATCCAGGTAGTATTCGTCATCCGTGGTAGTGTCTGTGTCACAATCTGAGTCCACTGGATCCTCCTCATATATATTAAGTGGTTCATTTGGAAATAAGACATCTTTTGGCACCTGACTGCTAGGAGAATTTGAGTTTAATGACTCTGATGTGTTGGAAGGGTTAATTACATCATCCTTCAGGAAGCCAGGATTCTTAAGAAAACTTGGCTTCCATAATCTTCCTTGTGTGAGTGACCTCTTTACATTCTCCAAGAAAGCCATCTGTTGTTCTTTCCCAAAAATCCCATAGTCAATAGGTCGGGATATAGATGATGCAGACTTAGGACCTGTTTTGGTCCTGCTGCTATACAAAGCCCAACTTTCATTTTCATCACAGGAAGGAAGTTCAGAAAAAGATTTGAATCTTCTGCCATATCCAGCATTGGTAGAGAATTCATTCCCAAGGGTCACCTGACTCAAGGCATTGTCAATGGAAGTGCTTTCAGAAAAATGGCGCTCCCTGACTTTGGGGGGCCCACTTATGTGTGGCTGATCACTCAGCACACTGATATTCTTTAAGCTCTTTGAACGATAGAGGTGTGGCTCAGATTCCCTTTCTGGAGATGACGCACTCCTTTGTTGCTGCTGACAACTGGCCAGTGAGAGGTTTGTTGCAGATTTTTGTGCAGGCTCCAGTGGGAAAGGAGGGCTCAGCCTCTTCTGATGGCCAGAGAAGTCAACTTCCCTGAGGCTGGTGAATGTGGGCTGGGTTGGGTTTCCTGATTCTCTCTCCAAAGTCTGAGCTACTGTCAAATCTTTAGAATTCTCATGCTTTGGTGGTGATTCTGAGACATTCTGAAACTCATTCTGATAAAGCTGTGAAATGTTGTCAGATTTCTGATCACAGGAGTGGCTAGAAGTTTCTCTGCTGAATGTTATACCCTGGAGAGGGTTCTCAGATTTCTCCATATCCATCACATTATTACTCAAGCAGCTTTCATCGGTGGAGCCTGTGGACTTTGGAGTAGACTCAGGAGACAGTGGGTCACATTCTAGATTGCCAAATGATAAATGGCCAAAGCCAGAGTTACTTCCACTTTGGGGGAAGATAGTAGCTACATGTCTTCTAGGACTTGAGTCCTTAGTGGGGAATTTTCTGTTTGCTTTAGACGTGGCTACCAATCTATGTATAACCAAAGATCTGTTTTCTGCTTTTTCTAGGTCATCTATGTTGGTTTTATTTTTAT
Source organism: Sciurus vulgaris (assembly GCF_902686455.1). NCBI lineage: Eukaryota > Metazoa > Chordata > Mammalia > Rodentia > Sciuridae > Sciurus > Sciurus vulgaris. The sequence goes on from NC_136472.1 coordinate 104,072,383, forward strand.
TACTTCCTCCAAGAAGTAAAGTTTGATCCCAAGCTAACTTCTGCATTTCATCTTTAACCTTCCTGCTCTCTGTTATATTCACCTCCTGACTTCCTTGAGGTAATCCTCTGGGTCCAGACTCTAAATTCTCTAAATCTTGTTCACCTGAATGAGTCTCTTTAACTACTTGTAATTTACGGAATGCCGGAATTAAAGCAAAGACTTGACTTTCTGAGTCAGAAAGCATTTTATCAGTCCTTTTTTGGCAATCTGTTTCAATTCTCCCTCTGACTGCCCTAGGTTGTGATCCACTGGAGCTATTATCTACAGATATCTCTGTGTGATCTTTTTGAGGACACTCTCCATTTTCCATAGCTATAAAGTCTATACCACTCCCTGCACACTCCCTGGAACTTATGGTTTGGGAATTTTCAACATTATCTTCTAAATGTGCTGGGAGACCAGAAGGACCACTATTCCCTGCATTAATGGAACTTTCAGATTTTTCTTCGGTAGCATTTCTTTCCTGAAGCATTAATGAGGTATGCAGGGTTTCACTTTGCCATTTTTCCCCTTTCTCTTTCCTGCATTGTAAATCACCTAGAGGTGTTTTAGCTAAGTTATCTGGGGAAATCTTTCTGGTCCTAGATTCTCCTTTATGAAGAGAATCATCTACTCCAACAGAAGCCATTTCTGAGGACCCCCTGTTTGGTAATTTTAAGACAGCCATATTTTCAGTGGTATGAGAAAGATAACTTTGAGCAGAGTTGACTGGTACCTTTAGATTTTCAGATGAAGGTGTTTCTGACTGGTCTTGTGGAGAATGATTTGGGTCATCTCTTTCTAAATCATTAGGAAATGTTTCAGCTTCCACTTGAGGTGATTCTGTAAGTGGACTGGCATTTTGTGTATATCGTTGAAGGAGGTCACAGAATTTTTTGCTGGGTTTCCTTGGTAGAGTATAATATATTGAAACCACCTCAAGACATTTTACATTATCTTCATCACCAGAAACAGAAAACATGCTAGTAGTCTTAAATTTATGCAATGCATTCCCACTTTCTTTTCCTGACAAGTCTTCACAAAAAGGTAAAGGATCTTCATTTGAAAGGGAAAATACACTCGTCCTGGAGGCAATAGTTTCACCATCCTTTTCAGTGCATTCTGGAGATAATTCCTTTGGATGGTGTCTTTTGGTTAAAGAACAATCTCTAACAAACGAGTCATGTTCCAGAGAGTTAACCATTCTCTCCCAAGGCCTTGGTGTTACAGCAGAAGTATCTGTGTCTGAAACTGATGGCTTTTTTCTTTCATCTTTTCCAGTTGAGGCACATGGCTCCCCTAAAGGACAGGACATAGCCCTCTTGATGAGGAATGGAAGTGGCCCTTTTCTAACAGAAGCAGATCGAATGACTTTCATACATGTCTTCCTCTCTGTATCTTCAGGTGCCATAGGGATTGAGTCTGAAATAACTTTGGAACATTCACTCATTGACTCAGGAGAACCAGGACTGAATTTGCTTGATGTATACTTCCTGATTGGATCTTCCACATTGTTTTTTATTTGGAATGGAAGTGGTCCATTCCTAATGGAAGCAGCCATTATCTTGCTTTCAGGCTGTCTGCTATTTATGAGAAAACTGGCTGATTTTCTTGGCAAGGTACAATAAATTGTGCTAAGCTCAGAAACTTTGGAATTGCTTTGATTCTCCTCAAAGAGACTACTGCCTTCACTTATGGGTATCGATCTAGTTTCTATTTTGCTTAACTTTTCAATACAGGATATGCGACGTCTTACTCTTCCTTTCCCCTTTCTGAAAGGAGAGTATGAATGGCATTTGACAACATCAACCACTTCATCACCTATAGGCATGTGACTATCAGTACTCTTCTGATTTCCTGAGGGGCTTACAGCAAACTGATCATTTTGGTTCTTGCTAGCATTGTCTTTTTCTTCACTTTCTCCCAGAAATAGATCTTTGTCTGAAGGGCTTTTCCTGAAGAACACTGTAGTAGAAGGAATCACAAGTCCATCAAGGAAAGAGTTATTTGATGGTGAGGAATCTGGTGGTGCACCAGATGACAGAACTGAAGAACCACTTGAGCTATTGTTCCCGGCAAACAACTTGCTGCAGTTGGTAGAGTGAGTTGTGGGACATTGTTCTCCCTCAGTATCTGAAATAACAGGCTTCTCTGGAGTCTGTGTGTTTTGAGTATCTGTAGGTTCAGAGTACCAGTGGTAATTTTTAATAACATTTGAAATATCTTCACTACCTACTGTTAATTCCTGATGACAATCTTGATTTGGGTTGAGAAAAGATGGTGGTGTTCTGCTTTCCTGAGTGAAAGAAAAGGAAGTTGTTGAGCCAAATTCTTTGTTTCCAGGAAAACTCTTCTCTTTTTTAAGTTCATTGGTCTTCTCTCTGTGTGATGTGTAAATTTGGGAGGTATCTTTCCTGGAAAAGACTCTGGGTGACCTTTTGGAACTTATCTTGGTAGGTACATTAAAATTAAACCTGTTGCTCTTGGCTGAGTCCTGGGTGAGAGAATTTTGAGAATCAGGTAAAGGGTTAGAGATTACTGTCTGTGCAACAGGTTGGGGTATTTCCATCACGTTTGTCTGGTCCATCTTGTTTAGTTGTTTGTCTTCTAAAATAGATTCATTCAAGTTCTTCTCATTATTCATTTCTGTGACCAAGATATTAGGCTGACTTTCAGCAAGTGACAGAGAATCAATTGAATTGCTATCGGTCACAGTATCTTCCATATGGTTTCTTACTGGAATGGTATCTGGATTATTTGGAATAATTTTCTGCAAAGTCACTGTGGACTTCTGAAAGTTGGGACTCCGAGAATTCCCTTGCTCGTCAGGAATCTGAGAGAAGGAATTTCTCAATGAGGACACTAGAGTCTGAGCAATTCCAAATGAGTAAGGTTCTTTGTTTATAAGTACTTCCCCAGGAGAACTGTCCTGACGACATTCCAAGCCACTAGATTTGATGTGATAACCTGAACCAGTCCTGGAGTAAACATTAGGTGTGCCCAAATGAGGACTGGATTGGTCCTCATTACCAGGTGATATCTCCATGCTCTCTGGTGGGCAACTCTTTTGAAAATCAGGCTGCCGAAGATTTGGCTCTTCTTGGCCTCTGAAAAGATTTGTTCCATAACGAGAAGAAAATGGTTCCCAGTGTTGAGAAGGGATACCGTGACCATGAACAGCTGGTACACTGTTTGCTTCAATGGAAATCATTTCAAAGTCTCTGTCAGAAGTGAATGGTTTCCTACATGGATGAAAGTCAGACCAGGGAGAATATTCTTTCTGTTGGTTCCAAAAAGAACTTTGTCCAAATCTCTGTTCTCTGCTTTGTCTAAAGGTATTGCTAAAGAAAGACCTAGCAAATGGGTTGTCTTGATGGTAAAATGGCATATTCTCTGAGTTCTCAAATTCATCAGGACTCATTGCATTATCCATGTGGGCATTTAAACTAGCACTCTGGAAAACATTTTGTGAATGGTAAAATTCATATCTCCTATTCTCCTGAAAACACCTGGGGTACATATACTGATCAGCGGGATCCATTTCCATGGGTGATGGTGCCCTCAGAAACTCTTCCTGGTTCTGCCTATCTCCAGAAGGATCTGATCGATTCCAGATGATGGATGACAAAGGAGTTCTCTTCGGGGTCTGCTGGTGGCTTGGTGGTATAAATCTACTCTTGTTCTGAGTTGTGGCTGGAAAATGTAAGCTTCTTGCTGTAAAATGCCTCGTGGCTGGTGAGGCTGATCGTTGCCTGCTGTCAAAACACAAAGAAGTACTACCAAGAGTATTTTTCTGTGCATAATCTTCTTTTAAGACTCTGGGCTCCCTTGTCCTGTACATATCACAAATTGTCCTTGTCCTGGGAGAAAAGGTTTTAAAACCTTCTCTAGGAGTTCCTGGTCTCAGGATTTCATAAATGGACATATTGGAAGTTTCATTGTAGCGATGTCTGTGTGTTCCTGTAATATTGCCATGTCTGTTCCCACTGGAGTAAGAACGACTGAAAGGTGTTCTTGATCCATAGTTGAGGGGTATGCTGCTATTCACTGAGCTTGCAGACTGCTCCTGAGCCAGTGTGCTATCCAAATCATCTAAAACTAAAGGAGAATATGAGTCAATGTTTTGTTTATGATTTTATAGTTTAATAATAATTTGAGTTGTGGAAGAAACATAATCATTTATAATTTTATTTTTACCATACTATCATAAATATGATGACATTAATTTTGATTATGTTTTTAAGATATTCTGATTTTTACAAGACTGTAATAGAGGTTTCTTTTTCATGTTTTTTCAAATCAAACTTTTCAAAGTAAACCTTCCATAATGAGTTAAGAACAAAGAGCTATATTTTTCCTAACAATAAACTTTATTCATGGTTTCTTTTAGTGCATTCAAAATATACTGAGTTTTTGTAAGACATGGGTAGTAACAAAAGAATTAAGAATGTAGGTTGCAGTATTGGTCTGCCTGTGAATAACTAGGCAACCTGAGTATTATTAATCCATGTCTTTCTATTTCATGTCATTAAGTGGCTATCTTTCAACTCTGTTTGCCTCATAAGATTTTTTTTTTTTTTGCAGTGCTGGGGATTTGAACCCAGGGCCTTGTGCTTGCAAGGCAAGCACTCTACCAACTGAGCTATATCCCCAGCCCCTGCCTCATAAGATTTTAATAGCATGTGATTTCTTGCTTGTATTGTTCAGAAAACAGCAACACTGCCAAAAGCTTAGTATTACCACCTAATTTATAAACGTATTAGCTGGATGCATTTGAACAATACCATATAATTTATTAATTCTATGAAACATTATTAAATGATATACAAATATTAGATTTTTGCTAGAAAAATTAAAACCCATTAGCACTACTGTACTATAGCACTTTCTCTGTGTCAGACACAGTTCTAAGCACTTGACATATGAACTCATTAAATCCTCACATAACATTACAAGATTGGTGTATTACTATTCTTATTTTATATTGAGGAAACTGAGGCATAAAGAAATTAAGTAGGTCACCAAGGTCACATAGTGCAGGAATTTGACTCCAGGCAGCCTGTCTCTTGAGTCTACATATATGACCACCATGCAATGCATCCTCTGGGCTATACAATCTTCCTTTTCACTTTTTGCTTTACATGACTTATAAATACCATTTCACTATGAGATGAGCTACTATTTTACCGGGATATAAAATTGCTGTTGTCAAATAATGATTATGCTTCTCTCAGGAGCAAGGGCAGAGAGGGGGTGGTGTCCAGGTGCTCAGTGACCTCCTTATCATGCTAAAGACCTAGGTCAAGCCAAGACTCAGGACTCAGGTTTATTAGGACCACAGTTTCTGTGATCTCACATAAGTCAGACTATTTTTCAGTGATATGATTGGTATTTCTTTGAATTGTGCTTATTTAATCATATTTGACATATTTTCCTCAATAAAACCTATTAGAATTTGAATAGAACCATAATCTTATAAGGTTTTTAGATTTTCATTTTGAAGCAGAGATTTTCCTCTGGGTCTCTGCCAGGGACTATCTTGTCATAGCTATAGTTCACCACCTTCATCTTACAATAAATACAAATAGTTTATGTATTTATTTAAAAAAACTCATTAATAGAAATAAACTCTGACACAAGAAATAAGTAACAATATTACTTAAACTGCTGAAGGAGGGTTTTTGGCTTATAAAAATATTTCCTTCTGTGTTACGTAAAAGGTTGCACTGCATTTTAAATTATTTATCATTTATGATTTTTTTAACTGTAAAATGACAGGAAAAGTGAGGAATATCAGTGTCTGAGTGCATATAATTGGGATGTACATGTGACATGCCAGTTATATCAGGGCAGGTACTAATAGGATTTTTGATGTCTGTTTTGGATTTTCCCTATCCTATTTTATTTGTGAGTTGGTGCTATTAAGTTTGTATAGCACAAACAACTAGTCTCAAGCATGAAGGATCTCTAAGAAATTCTTTAAAGAAACAACTATCAGTGTTTTAAAGAAGAACTACAACTACTTACTTATCTTAGTTCCTGAAAAAATTTATTCCCTTTACCCACAACAAAATAATCAAATAATACCAAGGTATAAGTGAATGAAACTACATAATAAGTTTTAAAAAATCTAGTTTTTAAAACAAATTATAATAAAATCTCTTTGATTTCCATTCTCCCTTTTTTTGTCCCTCCCTAAAGACTTGCTAACTATAAAAGCAGATTATACTTAGAAAAGAAAATCAGGTATGTGTAACAAAACAGGAAAAAGTTACCAGGAAGAGAGGTAACCACTCTTAATTTCCTCATAATAGGAATTTAAATTGTTGACACTGAGAACCCAAATTAACAACGCTGTCTTTCTCACCACTCTTTTTTTTCTTTTTAGTACTTGATTATTTTCTTTTTTTTAGTTGTCAATGGGCCTTTATTTTATTTATTTATATGTGGTGCTGAGGAGCCAACCCAGGGCCTCACACATGCCAGGCAAGTGCTCTACCACTGAGCTACAACCCCAGCTCTTGCTCACCACTGCCCCCCACCCATACCCCCAATCCTGTGAACAGCTCTCCTTCAAGCAAAACCTTCATTTTGAAGCAGAGATTTTCCTCTGAGTATCTGCCAGGGACTGTCTTATTGAAGGGCATCCCCAAGTTGACTGTCCGGCTGCATGTCTCTCACTGACTACCATGTCTGTCCCACACCACAGGGTTGGGGTGATGTCTCTGCCTTTGCAGACAGAATTTAGCTCCTCTAGGTGATGCTGGTGAATGACTTAAGAGTTAACTTTTCCACTGGTCAGCCTTATTTTGACATGGGATAACCTATGTAAAGATGAACAATGACTATATCATAATAAAATACATGTACATGTGGTACTTTTGGAATCTTTTAAAGTTTTTATCATCTGCTATGCAAGGTTAATTTGTTTAACAACAATTAGATTTCATCACAGTGCTTTATGTCCTAATCAGAAATAGTGAAAGTCTATTCAGAATAGTAAACTTTATAGATGTATTTCCTTTTTACCTGAGGTTAAAAATTAAACATTATTACTGTACCATATATGTATCAGCCCCTGAGCAGGGAGTATTTGCTTAGATTACATTTAACCATAAGGCTCTTCAATATTTGTGTTAATGGCATACATCTGTGTCTACTTCAGGTAAGATAAACAAAAGGACTTCAAAAATACAGAGTTTGGTATGTTTTGAGCACTTTAACTCAAACTAATTACTTGCTTCACTTTAGTAGGAGGAGTTCCAAAGGTAATTTAATGCACAGACTTACCTTGGAAAAACTCATTCTCCAGAACTGAAGCATCCCACGGAGGAGGCATTCCACTCCCCACCCTCATAATTGCTGGCGTGGGGACAAATGCGCTGTCAACTGGTTGATTTTCAAGAGGTGAACTGTATATTTTTGCCTGCTAATTTTAAAGTAAAAAGAACGAAAAAACAAACATAATATTATTTCCGAACCTTCTTCAGCCAAACTACTTACGTGTTCCTACAAAAATGTCATAAGCTTTAAAGTCCTAGTTCTGGGACTGCCAATCAATTTTCATAACATTTATTTCTCAACTAACAATGTTTTGTTGTTGTTGTCTTCTGTAACTGATCATAAATTTCTCCATGCCTATATTAGTTATTTTAATTAATTACAGTATGAGTGTTCAGGCAAGACACCGAGCTTCTCTGCTAAGGCTTCCTACAAGCTTACACAGAATTACACAAATCTTATGGAGGGAGGGTGGTTCCTGGATATCAGGAAAGAAATTAATCTTTTTCAAGTTGGGAGTGTTGTCTCCAGGGTCCCAATGACTGGGATTTTGGATTTTCTAACACTGTGCATATATTATATCAAGAGCACATTAGCTGAAGCACATAGGGGTCTTCAAGATGTGTGAACTTGATGAATTTAGGGAAAAACTGTTTCTATCCAGAGGCCATCTAGATTGTAGAAACCCCGCCTCCACCCCAGATACTACACAGAAATGATTTACTAGTTCTAAAATAAAAGCACCAAGAAGCATGATCTTATTATTTTTAACTATTGCTAGTTTTAAAAGATTTAGGAGATTAGTACAGAGTCAAAGTTGTTTTCCTTTTTTTTTAAAACTAACAAACGTTTATCTTGATTTCATCAAATCCAGTCACTGATCTACTTTTAAGCTTGATTTGTTTTCATAACCTTGGGGGAATCATCCACACCCACATTTTCACTTTCTTGTGCCAAAACTCCATTTGCATTTCCTCTGTCAAACTGGCTGTATTACTCATGTCTCCACTTCAATTTCTCCCACACCGATCCCTGAACAAGGTTGGCGGCCCTCTTCCCTTTCTCGTCTCTTAATTTTCAGCTTACTCTGATATGCAATCTGCCTCTTCAATCCCACTCCTCCCCAAGTGTTCCCTTTCCATTTTATGTTCACCATTACATTTCATCTAATCTTTAATGCCCAACACCAAATGTCTAAGCTTTCCAAAGTTCTAATTTTGAAATGCCTTCCTCACAGGCCAAGGTCCTCCTAACCCCTACGTTCCTCACAGCCCAGTATTTTCACTCTTGCCTGGTGTGTTTTTCCCCCTCTTCAAGTTCTAGGTCAACTTTTTCTCAAAGATGCCTGCCCAGATTTTATTGACATGCAGTTTTCAGCTCCATGGCCAAGCCACAACTGAATCCTCACAAAGGAGGTTTATTAGTAAGAAAGAAATTCTCTCTTAACTTATCAGTCATGGAATACAATTTAACACAATATTATAAAATTAAGAAATAAATAGATTTTTAGAATCAAAACATAATTACAGGTAGTGATTGGAGATAATAAAACCTTAATCATTTGAGAAATCAGATCAAAGTTAATTTTTTTCACCCTAAAGTACATTGAGGTGATCTATCTTGTTCCCTGCAACAAAATGTCTCTTTGACTCTTTTATGTAACAATAACAGTTAGTTATAGATTTTATAATCTATTTTTTCCAAATCTGCCGTTTAGTAGTTGGTGGAGAAGGGATATATCTGATTAGCTTTAACTCTGCAAGTTTTTTTAAATTATTATTTTAGTGAGAAAACTTATAAGAAAAAGTAACTGCTTGTCAATGGTTGGTATCAGACATAAAGAAGATTGAACATTATCACTGTTTAACAGATTTCTCACTTTTATTTGAGCAATGTGTGAGATATTTTAAATAGTGTTCTTAGCAGCAGCAAGCAACAAAACATTGATTTTGTAGACAATATGTTAAGGGCTTTGTAGAGGTTACTTTATTTCATTATTTTAATAACCCTATGAGGTTGGTACTCCTAGTGAGTACCAACTCCTTTGAGAAAACGCAGGTTTCAAGAGTCTGGTCTGAGAAGGTACATTCCAGGGTGTCAGATTCCTGAGCCCTAGCTGACTCCTACCTGCTCCTGGAGAAGTTCTGCAGCTCTGGGTTTATCAGCACACTGCACCCTAGTGGTAGGCATACTCTGTAGCCTAACAGATCTTAGGGGAGCAGGGAAGCATCCTAAGTTCTTTGGGACCTCTAACAGATACAATCCCTCCAGGTCCTTGAACAGACACTGATCCTTAGTGAGGGCTCGCCTGGGACTCAGACTCTCCTTCAAAATAAACCTCAATGCTGGGAGTTGCCATACAAAATGAAGACTATTTCCCATTCTGGCCTGGAGAATGATGTTCGAATACGTCTTTGTAGCAAAAATGTATCTGAATCCTTTTCCAATTTTTGATGTAAGCCTTTCCTCCTTTTTCCCTCCAGATGCCCTGAGCTATATTACTGCACACAGTTCCCCAAATGCCATGCATTTTTAGACTTCTGTGCCTTCACTCCTGATTTTTGCTCTTTCTGCTCTTCTAGAAAATTGCAACTCATCCTTCAGAGTCCAGGTCACCATCTCTATGAGTCCCTCCAAGTCTCCTGAGCAGAATTAATTCCTGCAGTATTTGTTCTAAGTTGTTTGCATTCTTTTCACTTTTACTTCACTAGCTCTCTCCCCTTCCTACACAAATTTCAGTCCCTCTCTGATCTAGGAAACCCAAGATTCAAAGACAAATGAAACAGGACCTTGGAAATCGATCAAAGTGACCAAGAAAGCATCATATTTTCCTCTGTATCCTGAGCACCAGGATGGCACTTCCATGCAAGTGATGGATTAGTACCAAATTCAAGGTACTGTACCCATAATAATACTCCCCTTTTCAAGACTCCTCTAATGCATCTTTAAAACTCATTTGCCACCAGTTTTTCACATTTGAACAGAATTACTCACTTATTCAGTTTTTAATACTGTGCTTTTTATGTCTTCTCTTTCTGGACTCTTACAACAAATTTATGGATTAGGTGGGGATTATCATTCCCTTTTTGCAGGTGAGAAAACAATTTCAAGCAAGTGCCTTACTTATCACATGAATAACACATGGTAGTATTTGCTATTCTCACTTTAACTGTTGTTAAAACAGTTAGAATGGTATCTAGTACTTAGTAATTCCTTATTGTTGACTGTTACTATTCTTTGGGGTTATAGAGAATTTCCTGGAGGATACTTGCTGGTATTTGAAACTCAATAAGCTAGAAAGATGTCCCCCAGGATTAGAGGCCTGGTCTCCAAATGCTGGCATTCAGGGTCTCAGTCACATTCTCAAACACAGTATGGAAAAAGTAAAATGAGGCCTTTTACACAACAGCAATTCACTCTACCAATATTGTCTGCAATTCTGACATGATTAGTTAGACAAACAAACCTTTAGTCAGAGAGTAACCTTAGAATATTTGAGAACATCCTAGGGCAGCCAAACCTGCAGAGCAGCTGTTGGAGCTGAAACCTAAGCTCACTGATTTTATCAGATGCTTTGGTAAAGCCAACGAATTAGTTTTTCAAGAGATTTCATATTGTGTCTGCTTTCCCACAGAGGTCATATCCACCAGTGTACCTTGTGACTTTGACCCACTTATTCATTTCCTCTTCCAGTTACTGAGTACTCAGGTTGTGCCAGGCAGTGGGGATACACAGGTGAACGTGACACAGTCCCTGGGTGTAGGAGCTCACACAGCTCAGCATGTTGAGTGCCACACTGGAGGTATGTTCCTAGGGGGGCAGAGCTGGGCTCTGTCCTAAGAGTGGGCACAGCCAGAGTTGTTTAGAGATGAAGAATGGCCCAGGCTATATGTTTTGTCTCTATTCTTTTTTAAAAATTTTTTTTTGCGTATGTGTATGTGTGTGTGTATATATGTATTTATGTGCAGTGCTGAGTATTGAACCCAGTGCCTCAGTGCCTCACACATGCTAGGTAAGCACTCCACTGGGAACATTTGGCAATATATGGAGACACCTTTGATTGTCACATTTGGGTGGAGGAGAGATTGTCATTCAGTAGGTGGAGGCCAGGGCTGCTGCTGAACATCCCATGATACACAAGACAGTCCTCCAGCAGAGAATTATTCAGCCCCAAATGTCCACAGTGCTAAGTTTGAGAGAAACTCTGGGCTTTATCTCTAAGTTTCTATCTAGCTCTAAAAATTCTGTTTCTGAGAATTTTTGCTTCTTTCAAGCTTTTGCAAATGTTTAAATAGCAACTTCTTTTTCCTTCTTTTTGGGAGGTCATCCAATACTGTATTACAACCTCCCATAAAATACTGAAATCCCTTTGTACCATTCCTACCCAGCTGACAACTAAGTGGTGGGAAGTTTCTCATCTCAAATCTTGGCAAGATATAGCATCAATGGCCAACTTCCAGGTGTTTGTGGGCTGAGGGAACAGGACTTCTATGAATAAATAAGGGAAATCTACAAGTCATGCAGAACATATAGGACTTGTATTATTTTCTCTCTCCTACTTTTAATAACAGCTGTTAACTGGGAGCCACAAACACTGACCTGAGTCACTAATTTTCCCAGCTCTTCCTATTTATTTATTTTTAATTTATTTACATTTTCTGGTACTGGGGATTGAACCCGAGCATGCTCTACCTCTGAGCTACATCCCAGAACTTTTTATTTTATTTTTGAGATAGGGTCTCTCTGAATTGTGGGGGTCCCATTAAGTTGTCAAGATTGGCTTTGAACTTGTGATCCTCCTGCCTCAGCCTCCCAAGTCACTGGATCACAGGAATGTATCACTGTGTTGGGCTCCAGCTCTTCCCTTTTAGGCTGACATACTCTGAGCTATGAAATAGTTAAATAAAAGCAGCAACCAGGAGTTACCTTCTAAGAGAGAATTCGTTCTATGTTGATATTTATTGACCTTGAGAATGGATTTTTAATTTTAAGAATGCCAAATTAGTTTATCAATTCATAAGTTCTAGGCATTTGCATTTATGTAAATTCTCCATCTGCTTTAGAGCTCATGGCTCTCAAAGGGCAGAAGAGATCAGTTTGAGCTCTGCTTTCAGGAAAATGAAGAGTGCAGAAGCATTCTGAACCAGGGCTCTCTTCTTAGAAAGCAAAACTGAGTGCAGAAGATAAGCTACTTGAGTCCACTGCTCAGTTACAGAAGTCTCTGCAGGTAGCAACTAACTGGGGTCAATATGCAGAGGGCTTTTCGATTGACTCTTATAGACATCATTGACTTCTGACTGTGAAGTTATAGAGACCTGGGTTTTCTAATCCGGACTCTACCTTTCGCCAGTGTGACTTGAGCATGATCTTTAAATTCTCCAAATCTTGGTTTCTTCAACTTTTAAATGGGGCCAACGATAGTACCTACTTCAAGAATTTTTCTCATGTAAATTAAATGAGCAGGGTTGGGGTTGTAGCTCAGTGGTAGAGTACTTTCCTAGCACATGTGAGGCACTGGGTTGGATCCTCAGCACCACATAAAAATAAAGGTATTGTGTCAATCTACTAAATAAACTAAAAATATAAAAAACCAAATTTTTTTTAAAAAAATTAAATGAGCAGAAGTAAGTGCCTGTATAATAATAATACATTCTGTACTAAAGGGTTACAATTTCTGATGCTGGAGTCATGACTGGGACTGAAGCATATGCAGGAGTTAAAATAGGGTACTACTCTTATCCAGAAAAAAGCAGCATTACTCTGAAGAGGACAGGAGATTCGCTTTTGTTTTTAGTGTCGAGAATCTCTTTGTAGGCATACTACTCATAAGAATTCTACCCATGCTTCTTGTGAAATTGGGGGGAGTCCTAGTACTAAGGCCACGATAAATAAAAATGCCTCTGCCCTTCTCCTATATGTAGATACTTCCCAAAAGTCTGCCTTTTATTCATTTCCAAACCACATAAGTTACAAGAGAGAGACACAGGCAGAAAAACACAGGCATAGAATTTTGATCTACTTCTTTTAATGGAAAACTTAAAGCTTCTCAATCTAAGCATGTGATCATGGTGGTACATTTAAAAATTCAAGCTTTGGTGGAGAGAGTGTCAAACTGGGCCAGTCTCCTCATGTGAACCTACTCCAGCCTAGGGCATCTCACATCTCTTTGGATGTAAATGATGATCACACTCAGAAAGTCCAGACCACACCAGCTTACAAAATGGCCTGTGGCTGCCTCTTGCCTCTTCCCCTGTCCAGCTCATTAGGGCTGTGCAGGAATGACACATGGCAAAATATCAAAGATCTGCCCATGGCGTGATGGAAACATTGTGGACACTCCTTCCAGGCAGAGCCTTATATTTGAACTTTCCAGTTCCAAAGCCAACTGGAAATCAATCACAACTGGGGAATTTGAACTCTGGAGGAGAAATCTAAGCTTCTAAAATAAAGTCGAAGCTGAACCAAGGAGAATCCAACTTAAATAGGCAGCCAACCTGGGATTACTAGATTTCTTAGTGTAACCTATAGTTCTCCAGTCACTTACCACAGTTGTTCCCCTCGTAGACCCGGGAGGTCCTACATGCCCATCACATCTGTGGAAAGAATTTAAAATAATTTCTTTAAAGAGCCCCACTTTCACCAGGAGGAGGTCAACAACATATTTACCATTATATGTTGAAACCTCAGGATTTTTTTTTTTGTGCTCTGTAGACAGACATTTCTTGGTTAATGTATTATTGAACAAAATTTCAGAAACCTTTTCCTTTGAGTGTTTAGTCAATGTTTTATAATTTTACCACTCAGGTGGTCAAGAAAAAATTATATGAGTTGATTTATATTTGAGCATTGCATAAAAACCTAATAACAAAACAGTTGCATCTGTTGAGTGTTTAATTACACCTGCTGAATGTGTACTATGTGTCAGGGTCTGTTCTCATGCTCCATCCATATGGTAACTCCCTTAGATACTTCACTCCCATGAGGTGGATATTATAGCTGCTCCCATTTGACAGATGAAAAGATGGAAGCTAGAAAACACAGCTCAAGGAACACAGTCAGTGGTTGGGCTAGGAGTTAAACACAGGTTGTCTGAATCCAGAGCCCTCTTGATCAGTGTGGCACTTTGGCTCTTCTTGCAAACATTTTCTGTTTCTGTGAATTTTTATCCCAAAGAGAAATTAAGTCAGTGCCAGACTTAATTCATAAGAGAATTGTTGAAAAAGCAAACTCTAAGCTGGGTGTGGTGGCCACACTTGTGATCCCACCTACTTGAGAGACTGAGGCTGGAGGATTGCAAATTTGAGCCTAGCCTGTGCAACTTACAAAAACATGTCTCAAAATAAAAAATGAAAAGGGCTGGGGTTGCAACTCAGTGGTAAAGTGCCCCTGCATTCAATCCCCAGAGTGTCTCTCTCTCTCTCTCTCTCTCTCTCTTTCTCTCTCTCTCTCTCTCACACACACACACACACACACACACATTCTATGAATATTGCTTTAGGATTATTAATTTTAAAGATGCCTAACATTATACAATCATTTTGGAGGAACAAATATACTTTTACTATTTATGTTGCTTCTCTCAAATTTAGTAAAAGGTAAAAAATTTACAAGACCTTTTACATTTATAATCTTATTCCAAAGTATAAAGTATAGTCAGTATAAAGTATGAAGTATAAAGTCAAAGTATAAAGTATAGCCTGAATTCTGATTCAAGATTTAATAGACCATTCTGACTCAGAGAGTGCTCCTTATGAAATCAGGCCATCCACTCCACCAAAAGAACAGCAAGGAGAATAATGAGTTAAACAAATTGGGACTTGAAGCTGGAATAGTCAAAAGTGGCAAGGCACAGCTGTCTTTCATTCAAACTCCTCACTGCTTTGTGGTTCATGAAAGTTCAGCAAGAAACTTTCATGAGGCCAAATCATTTTATATCTTAAAGATATCCACATGTCATGTGTTTTATAGATGAACTCAAAATTTAAAAAAATGTAAATCAATCTTGTGGGTATTTTCCATACTACTCTGATATTTTCTCTCTACTAATAATATTTGGAGGTTAAATACAGGTTGAGCATTCCTTTTCCAAAATGCTTGGGACCTGAGGTGTTTTGGATTTCAGGTTTGGGGTTGTGTGTGTATGCGCACACATGTGTGTGTCTAATATTTAAATATAACTAATGAGATATGTTGGGGATGGAACCAAAATCTAAACATGAAATTTATTTGTTTTATATACTACACACACACACACACACGGCTGGAAGGTAATTTTATGCACTACTTCTAGTGCACCTAAAGTTTGACTGCAACCCATCATGTGAGGTGAGGTGTGGAATTTTCTACTCGTGGTGTCGTGTCAGCACTCCAAAAGTTTATATTTTGGATCACTTTGGATTTTGAATTTTTGAATTAGGGATGCTTTTATTTTTATCTTCTCTGTAAACATCGAGGCTGGATGCTATATACTGTGTTGAGCTCTTTAGTGGAAACAATATGACTGAGATAGGGACCTGTTCTCTGAGAGTTTTTAGCAACAGGATAGACTAGATACATAAAAAGGCAAAATAAAGGCAAGACTTGATAAGAACAATAAAGGGATATAAGTAAAATTCACTAAAAATACAGAGGGGCCAGCAAGCACTTCCTGGGGATAGACACAGAAAGTAATAGGGAGAAGGTGGCAGGGAACAGGCACAGAGGTGAAGGGATGGCAAAAGCAAAGACTTGGAGGTGAGAGTGCTTCAAGGGAGGTTGGGGGCCAGCAAGTAACTCAGTTTGCCTGGAGCCAGCAGTATCTGCTGGATCATGCAGATTCTTCCCAGATACCTGCTGGGCTGCATCCCTGAAGCCCAACTGTCACCAGCTCTCCAGGCCCCTTATCTGATTCAGAGTAAGGGTAGCAGGGGCAGGTGAGTGGAAGATGCGGTTCACAGACCAGAGGAGGCCTGGAACACAATTGCAGAGTATCACTAAGTGCAAGGGTGTGCAGCAAGTATAAAGACGCACACTCACCTGAGGGTGTGCATAGCTATGTGTGCCACTGTGGATTCTGGTAGGAGGGGTAGGACTCTGCTGACATGGGGCTCCAGAATCTCTGCACCCACTCCAGACCCTCCACAAGCTAAGTCATGTTTCTGATAAGAAAAAGCTTCCAGTCGTAGAGTGAATAAAAGCAACAGTGATGTCATATAGGCTATGTTGGTATGAGCCCTCCAGATTTGGCCATGTCAAAGTATACAAAAATACCTCATCTTATGCTTTTACTCCCAAGTTCTACTGATGCTCTTAGAGACCTCTCACAAATACCCCAACTTCTCCACCTCCAATTATTCTGCTGATATTAACCTTTCACATTTTCTCTTCTGGACTTTCCCACCATCCTTTCACACCACCAATGGAAGATCTGTCTAAAATGCAAATTTGATCTTTTCAATCCTCTGCCTAAAGTATTGTTCAAAATCTTAACCCAACACAAAGCCTTTCTTTTATCTGGTGAACCCTCCAGACAACCCCTACATCTATAAACTTCATCTTCCCACAGTCCACTCATAAGCATCTGCACTCCAGACTTGTCAAATTAATTTCGCCTCTATTATTCTCTCTTCTTTTTATATCTTTTCAAATACCAGAAATTCTCATTCAATAAAGTAGGGTGGTATTTGCCAAGTGTGGTGGCACACACCTGTAATCCCAGCTACTTGGAGGCTGAGATGGAGGATTGCAAGTTTGAGGTCAGCCTTGGAAAATCCAAGGTCAGCTTTGGCAACTTAGTGAGACCCTGTCTCAAAACAAAAGGGTCTGGGGATGGTGGCTCAGTGGTAAAGCACCCCTGAGTTCAATCTCTAGTACTGAAAAAAAAAAAAAAAAAAAAAAGAGTAAGTGGGGCTCAAGAATATTCTTTTCTAATCAGAGTCATGGGTGATTTTCCTCCAGGTGTTGGTGGAGCACACTTTAACCACTGAAGAGGTCCACAGGGACAGTCACAGGTAATTCAGATCCTACAAGGACAAAATGGTCTCCATATTCTCCTTCCATCTCTCCTTCCTATCCAATCAATCAACAAATCCTGGGGATCCAAACTCATAAATCATCCTCATCTCAGTGTCTCCCTGCCCTTACTGTAGTTCAGACTTTTGTCATCTCTTGTCTTTATTATTTCAACAATCCCTTAGCTGTCTTTCTGTCTCCAGGTTTTGTCCCAATCAAATCTATACTCAGTACTTTAGCCAGAGTGATCAGTACAAATTAAATCATGCCACTCCCTGCAGACTTCCATTTGCTTTCATGTGAAAGTCAAAATTCTTTCTGCATTCATAAATCCCTACATATCTATTCCCTACATATTTCCCAATAACTCACCTTCCTATGTCCCTTCTGCCAGAGGGAATCTGATAGACCACTGAACCTCTGCACATCTTGTACTTCTGTTTCAAACACTTTTCTATTAGCTCTTTTCCTGAATACCTTTCTTATACTTAAAGAATCACTATCAGTTTTATTTTCTCCAGAGGACTTACCAGGAATGAGTCTAAGTTACATGTTCCTTCTATGTGCTCTCAAAGCATATAAATCTGCTCCATTGTAGCATTGTTCTATGTTTTTCTACTTCCTTTATGCTGTCCTCGTAAGATTAAAGCCTGTGTATGCCATGACTGTTTATCCTTGTGTTGCACATGATATTTTTTAAAAAAAAAAATTTTAGTTGGCAATGGACCTTTATTTTATTTATTTATATGTGATGCTGAGAATTAACACAGTGCCTTGCATGTGCTAGGTAAGTGCTCTGTGACTGAGCCACAACCCCAGCCCTGCACATGGTATTCCTGTGTAGCTTTCATTGAGTAAATAAATAAATGTGTTCATTCTCACCACATACACCTAGTTTCACCAAGGTAATTTCTCACCTAGTTTCTCCACTCCTCCTCCCTTTTCACCCATCACATCCAGTTAATAGGTTCTCCTGACTCTGCATTCTGAACTGTGGCACAAATCTTCCCATTTCTGTCTTCCCTATCTTACTCTCTGACCTGGTCTCTCTGACTCTAATTGACCCTTCCAATCATGCTTCAAGCTATAGCTGGAGCAGTTTCTCAGCCTCACCACTACTGGCATCTCTTTTCTGTGGTGTTCCGTTTTGGTGCATTGCAGGATGTTTGGCAACCTCCCTGGCTTCTTGCTCTGCCCTTCTTTAGCGTGAAAAGCAAACAATGTTTTCAAACATTGCTGAAAACAATTCAGAACAGAAATCACCCTTGGCTAAAAACCAGGGAGTAAAGTGATCTCTCTAATATGAAAATATGATGATGTCACTTTTCTGTTTAAAAACCACTTATGGAGCAGGGCATAGTGGCACACACCTGTAATCCCAGTCACTCGAGAGACTGAGTAGGAGGATTACAAGTTTAAAGTCAGCCTGAGCAACTTAGCAAGGCCCTAAGCAACTTAGTGAGACCCTGTCCCCCCACAAAAAAAGCAGGGTGCTAGGGATGTGGCTCAGTGGTTGTGCCCCTGGGTTTTGATCCCCAGTACCAAAATAATATAATAATAGTTATTATTATTAAAGCAACAATAATAATTATCAAAGCAATTATTATATTAATGGAAAACACACACACACAAACATGCATACAGAGAGAGAGGGAGAGAGGGAGGTACCAAAATGTTAGTATTTGTCCAGATCAGTGGGTTGTGATTTTATCTATTACACATATATAATATGGAAAAAGTAGTATTATTTTTAAAGGGACTAATGGCTGCCCACTGCATACAGGATTAAGTCTGAGCTCCCTGTTTTCCGGCTTCTGCCAACCTCTTCCACCCCATCTCTAACCAGGCCTCACTTTGTACTGACTCACGGAACCTTGATGACCTGGATGAATTCCCGCTTTTCTCTACCTTCTGCATCTTGGCTTGTGTTATTTCTTTTCTTGGTATGACTTGTGGACTTTAATTGCCTAGCTTAGTTCTACTTTACTTCAAATATTGACTCTCCTCTTCCAGAAAAGCCTTCTGGATTCTTAGTCTGAGTTAAGCGTTTCTCTTCTAAGTTTTCCAAGAAGAATATTATACATCATCATAGCACTCACCGCATTACACAATCATCAGAGTAATCAGCTGTTGCTCGGGTTGTAGCCAGGCCACTTGGTGTCCCTGTGTGAATTCTAAAGGTACCCTTTCCTCTGAACCCCTTATTGTCATTTCCTGGAAATTGCCACAACAAATATACAAATCCTTGATAATCATGATGTGCCTGCACTTCTCAGGGTTTGGTGGTGTAACCCCTGCCTAACCACACACAGCAATCTGATGTTCCTTATTAGATTATAAAGTCTGTAGGCAGGGACTTTGTTTTATTTTCACTATTTTATCTCCAGCATTAAACAGTGTCTGATTGTGGGTAGGACTTTGATAAAAGCTTGATAAATACATGAAAGGGAAACTGTGGCCTTGCTTTATCTATGCCAAGAACTTGTCAGCCCTTACCACAGTAGGAATAACTAAACTGCAATGTTCCCAACCCTGAATAAGGATCATATATCCTGGAGAATTAAAAATTAAAAAATAAAGCTCTCTGTGCCCTACTTCAGAACTGAATTAGAATCTCAAGATCAGGACCTGATTATCTGTCTTATTTTATTATTTTTTTTATTAAAAAATTGGGGGGGAATTGAACCCAAGGGCACCTAACACTAAGCTACATCTCCAGTACTTTTGTTTTGTTTGCAATGCTGGGGATTGAACCCAGGGTTTCACACGTTAGCTAAGTACTCTACCATTGAGCTACATCTCCTTCCCCAGTCATTTTTATTTTAAATTTTGAGACTATGTCTCACTAAGTTGCTGAGGGTCTTGCTAAGTCGGCCGTGAACTTTCAATCCTTCTGCCTCAGGCTTCTGAGTAGCTGGGATTATAGGTGTGCATCACTGTACCTGGCTGTCATTATTTTTACATTGCTGATGAGATTATAATGAACAACCAGATCAACTGGGAACCATTGGCCACCCAGAATGAAACTTCAAACCACTCCTCTTGTCTAGCCTCTCTCTCTTGTCACCACAAGCCTGCTGTTCATCTGTGGACACCACGCCTGGAATCTACAAGGAACCAAAGGAACATTGCCAAGGCAGAATCTTGCTGACTCTGACTTCTGCTTCAGTCAGTGTCTTGAATTCCTGTATCTTCCCATTGGAACACAGGCACTCAAGTAGGAAAGAGGAAGCAGGCGAGGAGGGAGAGGGAGAGAGAAATATCCAGGAAAAAAAAAAAAGCCTTTTAACTTTCCCAAATAGTATTTGACCTTTTTGCTTATGAAAGGGAGGTTGCAGGTGAACGGCCTGAGCCGTGTACGCCCTATGGATCAGACAAATTTGGGCAATTCTAAAGAAGCAGCTAGGAGGATCCACCAAAGTTCTTGGCATATGAAGGGAGGAAAATCATCCAAAAGGAGCAGGGCAGTGGGCACGCACGCTCTGGCTCCAAGGGCACAGTTATCATTCCAGTCACTATTCTGCAGTGAGCAGTCACCATATGCTGGGCTCTGTGATAATCCTCAAAGGAATGAGGGCTCTTTATGAGCCTTATGAAGTAGTTCGCTTGTACTTCCACCTTTTCCTAGAAGTTGGGACTGCCACAAGGAAAAGAGTAAGGGAAAAAAAAAAAAATAAGCACATGCCTAAAATCGCCATAACCAACTGGTAGCAGGTAGTTAGTTGTTCAGCTTGAGGGTAAACAGCTCCCTTGAGTCAGTGGAACCTGACTTCCTGGTGGAGCATGGAGCAGAGTGGCAAAGTGCCCTACCTGGTGGGTAGGGCATCACTGGAATTACTGGTGGTTTGTGAGGAGGACTGCATTTACAGGCTCATACCACACACTACTGGATACTTCTGAACTATGTGGAGGGACTCTGTGAGGACAGAGTTACTGAAATTCTGTGTGTGGGTGGGAGGGAGGTGGTGCTGAGCACCATATGCCACAAACACCAGATACCCTGTAACAAGCACAGGGAGATACAAGCTAAGGGAAAATGTTGGAGGAAAGCCACAAGCAAGATATGTGGATTCTTGAATTTGTTGGCTAGCAATAAATAAAATATAAACAGAAAATATATGGATTTGAGTCAGGTCTATCATTTACTAATAGTATTAAAATCATGATGGGAAAACTGGTGAGTACCATGCATTTGGGAAGAAGAAAAAATCATATTTAAAACAGCAATAGTTAATATTTTTTCCTTTTTGTAAATTCATGAAGTCACTGTGTTCCCATGGCTTTTTATCCACTGATAATAGGAAACCAAAACTTTAAGATGTTGTATACAGTATTATTGTCCTGGGGTAGGGGATATGTTTCAAGACCCCTATGGATAGTATAAAAATCTGAGAATATTATTTTCCCCCTATACAGATGTACATATAATAAAGTTTAATTTATAAATTAGGCATATTAAGAGATGAACAACAACCAATAATAAACAATTATAACAATATACTATAATAAAAGTTATGTAATGTCCTCTCTCTTTCAAGGTATTTCTGTATTCTAGTGTATTTTTGGACCATGGTCAATCATGGGTAGCTAAAATGATGGACTGAGGTGGTAGGGGTGGGGGTGGAGTGGATATCATACTTCTATTGACTGACCCTTAAATTAAACAAGCATAACTGTTAAAGTAATGAAGCCCACCTTTTTCTGAGGAAGGTTACCTGCTATCCAGAATTATTTTTCAGTTAAAATAAAAATTTAGAAGAGGAAAAGAAATGTCTCTGATAATCAAGTATTTTAGAGCTGAACAGAAGGCTGTCTTTTGCATGTAAGGATTGGTTCTTTTTCTCCGATTGGTAAAAGGTCCTCTAGACTACTTTGCTGGCTTGTTCTCCAGAACACCAAGTGCGACAACGCAAGCCATCGATAGCTTCAGCAAGTAGAAACCTGACGAGTGCCCCACACAAAATGACTGTGCTTCCTGGGCTCTTTGTCAATCCCTTCCTGCCGTGCTCACAGCAAGGAGCAGTTCCCAAATGAAGGCTGATTTTGTATTTTGGAAGATCAAAACTGTCAAAGAAAGTTAGACCCTACCTGGAATGTAAAAAAAAACCCCAAGATGTATGATCCACAATTTATATAAACTGCCACACTTAAAAATACTCGCTCCCTTACATCCAGGATTAGCATCCAAATACTTAGGTCATATTTATATTCAAATTCAAATATAAAAAGGACATGATTTTGCATTTTGTCTTCTAAAACCCCTTTGGAGCAACCACCAGTGTCTTCATTATATTTTGCACCAGCAGAAATTAATAATATGTATCATATTAAAGATATTAAGATAAATGTTAAATTTACCCACTTACATTTTGAAATTAAAATGTATTTAAAGATGACAGATTCTGAAAACTGCTCAACATATACTTAAAAAATGTGTTTCATTTCTGTATGTTGTTATATTTTGGTTTGGTTAAAAGAGCTACAAGTTATTTTGGTATCTAAGACAGACATTTGCCAAAAGAATTTTGCAAGTTTTAACTTTTTTTTCAATTTGGTCTACAACCAAAGTACATGACACTGAGGATGAAGATTACAGATCTTATATCTTCTTTGATTCACTTTTGCAGTAACTTGAAATCTGAACTTGGAAATAACTTGTCCAGAGAGTTAATAGTTTTCTCAGCTTTTCTGATTTTATTAATATTAGACTGTTCAGCTATATAAAACTTTGCTTTAGATAAAATCACTGAAAATACAAATTCCATCAAAAATCCTAGCTACCACACACAAGGCATATTTCCTTTCTCCTTAAAATAAATATTTCTTATGCAGGAAGTACTCCTCAGTTTTAAATTCCCCACATGAGAAAGAATTTCTGGTGTCTCAAACATTTTAAAAAAGAAAGTAACTCACCTACTTGAAGACTTTTTCCTCTGAAGTGACTCTGGTAGGGACAGTCACATAAAAATCTACATTTTGCTCAGCTCTTCATTATTTCATCAGACAAAAAAGAGCCTCAGGTGAGAGCTGAAAGTAAAAATCCTGCCATCCACTCAGGAGGCCAGGCCAGTGCTCTGCCCAGCTCGGGAGCCTCATCACACGCCCCACCAGCTGCTTGTTGCCTCTTGTTTTTCAGCAACAGTGACCTCCAACACCTTTTATTTAGCAGTGCAACGCAATCTTAATGGTTTGACGGCACAAGGAACACATCACGTGCCAAGCCAACACCTTAAGAGGGTGGGAAGCTTTGCAACCAGGAAGACATGCCGAAATTATTAAGCAGTCAGCTCAAATACACATCAGCATAGCCTTGCCTGTTTTTCCATGAAACAATCCAACAAAGTAACGAGTCCATATAAACTGATTTCTGCAGTTCTAAACCAGGAACCATCTGGAATGCCACCACCACTGCTCCAAAAGCTTCCCCTCCGTCACCTTATATTTAAATTCTGGGTAACCACATGGGGGTGGCTGCTGTCAATATTTCTGGTAACCATCAGGCTTTCTTTCCTCTCTGTTTAAAAATTCTATTTTCCTGTACTATTTTGCTTATCTCATATTTACTCTATCTAGTCTTTAGGCTTCAACTCCCCTTACGACCAGGGACACATATCCTGCTTAAAGGAGCAGTTTTGATTTAAATATGTCTTCCTGGATGAAGCATAAGAATATACTCTTAGCGCAGTGGAACAACTGCCAGTAATTATTTCCCAACATTTAACCCATCATTCACCAAGTATACCACTAAGGATGGTCGCAGTTGAGTACAAGTTGAATTTCAGGTGAGTCGAGTCTCCTGGTTTCCTAAGAACTTTGTCACTATTTGAGCTAAGACCTGTTTCCTTTGTTACTATTGAACTGAAATTCTAAGAACAAACATTACACTAAATGGGCAACTGGCTTCTCATATCAGATAACTAAGGAACTGTCACATGATCTAAGTTTAACTCACCCTTTCTGTTCCAGCGATTGAAGCTTTAAAGTCTCCTTCCCAGGTTTTCTGAATGAGAACAAGGAAGCAAATGATGATCTGAAGCTTGGTCGGGAAGGCACAGATGTGGGTCTTTTTTTGATTAGTTAGAGTTTTAGATCTTGATGTTTGTAACTCCATAGGATCTAAAAAGAATCATAAGAATTTTTGCATTCTTAAAATATTTCCATAAAAATATACTTGAAAGAATGAACTTTTCACTCTTGTTTCCCTCTCTGTGCTATGCAATCTAGAAACAGGTCAAGATTCCTTGTAGGAAGACCTTGGGAATGAAAGGGAATCAGAGCGAACTTTCAGAGTCCTAGGCCCCTCTGGTTCTGCCCAATAGAGAATATCCTCACAAGCTGCAGGGTGACTTTGAGTATGTACATGGGTCACAATTCTGTAGGTGATCCCTTGCCTTATGCCAGCCGTGAGTCTCTCTCATCATGTCTTCCCCATGGATGTCCAACGCTCAAGCTAGTAACTTGGGGAGCCCATCCTCACATTACTGAGCCACTGCTGTCTTATAGAAATTTTCATTTTTAATACTTTATAATCATAACTTTTTTTAAAGTTGTTGATGGACCTTTATTTAATTTATTTATATGTGGTGCTGAGAATTGAACCCAGTGCCTCACACATGGTAGGCAAGCCCTCTACCACTGAGCTACAACAACCCCATTCCTAAAATTGTAACTTTTTTATACCAAAGAAAGTAAAGGAAAAGGAAATTAAGCCATTTAGTGTCTCTTACTCCTTCTAAAAGTCCATCGGTGTATGTTCATTTGCCAGATAAAAGGTTCATGTAAGTGTATGTATGTATAGGTGATAGTTTTATGTATAATTACTAAAATTTTGAAGGCAATATCAACAGATGCCATAACCATAGTACCATACAGACCATAATACTGTAATACTTTAGGGCATACTGACTTCATAATTATTAAAGGAGTTTAAGGGAACAACAAAGTCACCATGGTATATATGGGATTAGTCTGAAAATTGGAACTGTAAGTCTTTTTAGGTAGGCTGGTTTATTAAGGGCATTACAAGATATTGTCAGTATATAAATTTAGAAATATTGTTCCATGTTTCATTGTGTTACTAATGTTGATAACACTTGCAATAACCGTCAATATTGACTCTCAGTAAAAAAGTCACTTTATTCTGTTTTCATAGTTTATAATTTCTAGTGCACTTTGTTATTCTCACAATAGTCCTGAGAAAGCAGGTCTTACTACCCTCATGTATAGATTAAAAATTAATCGACTTGTAAAGTTAAGTGACATGCTGGCAATCACATGCATAGACTGTCCATAGAAGACACTTATTTGAAGTCATCTATGGAGTTGACCAAAGTTTCAGAGGGATGGCCTCTCCTCGCTGCCTCCTCTCTTCTCCCTTCCTGCAACCCTCCTGTTTCTTTCTTGTCCATCATAACACCACCTATTTAAGTGCTCACATGGACTCACATGGATAGGTTGGAGGTTTGAATCCAGGCCTTTTTTGACATCCATGTTTGTACTTCCAAACACAATGCTATCAAGACAGTATTACAGTAAAAATCCAGTTCACTCTTTTTAGTGTATGTTATCTATAAAACTTTTGCATTTTATAGTAGTTCTAAGCTACAGATTCGTTTAACAGGGGATCCACTGACCCATTATCTATGATACTACACCACAATGAAAAGAAAAGATGATTAAAATATAAGTTTTCTCACCATTTTTTGCCATCCCTTTCCTTAACCTGTGTGTGAGTGGTTGTTTTAACATTTGGCTAATATCTGTTTCATTGCAAAACTTTTTTCTTTGAATTTCTTCAAACCATTCACCAGTCACTCCTTGAAGCCATCTGATATCCCTCTTTGTCTTCTGAAGCTTGCTGAAATAGAGCAAAAAACATCAATGCATTCTTCAAATTCATTCTTATCTAGTGCAAACTTACACGATGAGCTAAGCTCTGCCTAACGAAGGAGCACTATAAACTATATGTCTAGGGAAAAAAGAGGCTCTAGTCAGATTTTCCTTTTGACCACTGAGTATATATTTTAGATGTATTCTTCTGTACTCTATGACAACCTAAAGTTTTTGCCAGTCGCTTGAATAGTTACCTCAATGACGACAAACTCGGTTGAGCAATGTGCTAAAACCTGATCTAATAATGCAACTAAATGATAGATGTTCTAATGACATGTAGAAACTAGCGTATTCTAATTCTGATTACTCATTCCCTCATTCATTAATCCATTAACTGTTTATTGAGCAATGTTAATCAATTAAATGTTTATTGAGGCTCCATGTAGGCAATGGGGGATCAACAGTGAATATAGCAGGTAGGCCGCTTACTCATCCGTCTCGTGGTCAAAGATAAAAGCTAACATGCAGAAAATAAATTGTTGAATGGAATGGTCTTAGATAATGGAATTCTTCAAACATGAAGACACAAAAACCTATGAATGAGCACAGGGCTAATACTACAATTGGAGGGAACAGTGGAATTTGAGATAGACAGAAAAGGTCAAGGAAAGCCCAAATGTGTCCTCTCTGTACCTTGAGAACACCAGGCCTGGAGTCCTACCTATTTCTTTTGCTTTCCTGCCCTTTCCCACTTAGTCCTCTTTCAAATGCAAATGCTGCTTTAAATCCTTACTTAAGTCCCCAGTTGTGATTTTTTTTTTTTTCAAAGTTGATCATTTTACTCAATTTCAGGAGGACCTTAGAACTGTTTGGAGATCTAAAGGGAGATCCTCCCAGGACACAGGCAAAAAGAACAGAAAGGGAAATTTGAACATAGTGACAGGGTGGGGCTGGGGGTGTACTTTATAAAGTAGTTGCTTTTGTATAACGCTAATGAAAAAGTTAGGCTTCTTGGTGGGTTCCAAGCTTGGGAAATTCTGATGTTTTACTTAGCAGCTGTCATTCTTTATCCCAGGTCTGCTGTAAATCACCAGTGCAAGGTCTTTGTATTGCCAAGAAATGGAGAGCAAGATGTCTCCAGAATGGCCAATTTGGAGTTAAAGGCAACGAACTGAGATGGTTGTAATTCATGCTTCTGCTTGGGGCTATGATACTGCTGTTTTATAAAAATATTCAAGAAGGAAGCCAGAGGTCATCCTGCCCAGACTTGCATTCTGAAAAGCATTAGGCAGCAATCATGTTCAGCCCATAGAATTTGCACTGATGCCTCCTCTTTTGCCATTGCCACCCTCTGACACCTGGTGGCTCCTGTCTATTGTGACTTCCCTTACTGTTAGAATAGATTAAGACACCCCCAGTATCTGCTTCTATCAATGCTGAATGAAGAGGGGTCAGAGACGTCTCTCAGAGTCCTGTGCCTCTGTTGGATCTGCTGAGTAAGAGAAATGTTCACAAGTTGCAGGGCTTCTTTCAGTATGCATGTGGTCACAATTCTGAAGGTGATCCCTTGCTTAGATAGCAGTGGGGAACAGGAGACCAGTTGGGGTCACTTGAAGGGGCTAGGACCAGGATTATGATGGTGATGTTGAAGAAAAGCAGAAATGCTCAGAGTGATTCAGTGGGTAAAACTGACTCTCAGATGTCCATCGTGATGGAGTGATTTTGGGAGGCTAAGGGCTGAGATGTATCAAGGAAGACTGACTCCTAAATTTTTGATTTACATGAGTGCATAAAATATGCCATTCATAGAGATGCTAATAAGTTAGAGTTGTCTGTAATTTATTAACACCTTACTAATGTACCACATTACTAATGTCCCACATTGGGACATGACCTCTATTTCCTGGGAACCCTCCCTGATGGTTGGTTCCTCTGAAGTCAGCACCACCCTCTTCCACTTCTCCACATATCCATCTTATTCCAGAAGGCAGTCAAGCTACCTGACTTAGGAATGCCCAATATAAACATAACCTTTTCTTTTTTCCCCTTACAGGCTTGGTGCAGCTTGGACTCTCTTTTAAAAATAATCACAGTTCACTTACTGCCATCTCAAGCACCTTGCACACATACCCATTGCCGCCTATTTCTTTTTGATCTTGTCAATGGACTCAGAAATCGATATTTCCCCATGAATACCCATGAACTTTGAATTCCATCATAGGAAATATTTCTTAAAGCAATAGACACTCCCAAGCACACAAATTTAAATGAACATCCATGTAGTTGCTCACCATAATTATGTAGGCAATTGAGAATCCTGAGAAAATGCATATGACTTAACATGAAACAGCAAAAACAAAATACAGCATTTTACCAATGAACGCGGCTGTGTAAAAATGATGCAATCATTTAGAAACATTAGAGAAGGAGGAAAAACATCTGATCTTTTAGAGTAGAGTAATTATAGGTATCATTTCTACACTTAGCTTTTTTGTTATGTCGAGTCTACAAGTACAACATGTGGAGCTGTTTCTTTTTTCCAGCAGCACTGGAGATTGAACTCAGGACCTCACATTCACTAGGCAATTTTCTCCACTATTCAGCTACATCCCCAGCCTGAGATGTTTCTTTTTGTTTGTGAATTTTAATTTTTATCATTTTTGCATTACATATTTATTGAAGATAGAGCAAAAAGTCATATTTCTACAATCCTAACACATCTGTTATTGCCTTTTTTTTTGTGGGGGTAGGTGCCAGGGATTGAACTCAGGGGCACTCAACCACTGAGCCACATCCCCATCCCCCCCTCCCTTTTTGGTATTTTTATTTAGAGATGGATCTCACTGAGTTGCTTTGCGCCTCACTATTGCTGAGGTTGGCTTAGAACTCATGATCCTTCTTCCTCAGCCTCCTGAGCTGCTGAGATTACAGGTGTGCAACACTGTGCCGGGTCTATGAATTGCCATTTTGTGTGTTTTATCCTCTGTGTTTTTCATATGGTTGTAATAGAATTTATTCAGTATATATCTGCAGAAAGCCTTGGATGATGGAGATGCTGGCATACAACAGTGAGCAAAACAGATTTGGATCCACTCTAGGGAGCTGACAGTCTAATGAAAGAAATTAACATGAATCCAGTAGCAATAGGGATGTAAGGTAATAATAGTGGTAAGTGTGATTTATTCATTCAATACATGTTTGAACCCTGGGTAAAGAGTGCCTGCCCTGACAGAATTTAAATTCTGCTGGGGTAGGAGCACTTATGTTTGTGTGTGTTGTGGGGGGACAAACAATAAATAATAAAAGTAAACAGGCACTAAAAGAGCATGCAACAAGGGGACCTGCCTGAGACAGCAGTTAAGAGTCCCTGAGAGGATGAAGGATGAGGAGAAGGGTAGTGGGCTGGGGGTCCCAGGCGGAGGAGTAGTAGCTGTAGAACTGTGTGGCTGGAGGGTGACCATGGAGAGGAAACCTAACCGCAGGGGAGAGGAGAGAGGCAGCCGCTAGCTCATGCAGTGCTAAGGGTCAGGTTAGCACCTGACCTGGCCCAATGAGAAAGCATTAAAGGCGTGACACATGGGATTTGCACTTTTAAAAGATCATTCTGGGAACAGGTGGAAAGCAGACTCCAGTGGGGGCGAGCAGACCAGTCAGGGTTACTGGTAGGAGAGAGAGATATCGGCTTGGATCAGAATGATGTGGTGAAGCTGAAGTGAAGTAGAAAGTTTAGAGTGACACAGGGGGTCCAGGTGTCCAGAATGCTGGAGTGATTTGGCGGAGGTGGGGTTTAAGGGCAGAGACAAGTCAAGGAAGACTCCTAGATGTCTGATTTACCTAAGTAAATGCCATTCATAGAGATCATGCCTATATAATCTTAAAGAGACCTTAATAGTTCATCAAAAATACTTTTAACATTACTCACTTTCAGGGCAATCACTAAATATTTGCATAATATTCAAGTTAGTATGTTTTCCATAATTCATTTACTATTCCCCTAGTGAAGGATATTGAATTTTCCCTTATAAATATTGCAATAATAAACATTATTGTGTATTTTCTATTTTTACAGTGTCTCTGACAGAATGATTGAGTCAAGAAGTCCAAATACTTTTATGTTTCTTTATACTAACTACCAAAATGCCTTTCTAAAGGGATGTACCAATATTACTCATTATGGTAATGTACAAGACTACCGTCCTTGGAAGGCTGGGTATTATTACTTCAAGCGTTTTCATTTTCCTAATTTAAATTTTTTTATGGTACTGTGTCTATAATTGCCAATAATTATTTTTCTTTTTGAGAAGTCTTGTTTACTTTGTTTAATAAAATATGCTACATTTCTTTGATGTGTAGCGAGGTTTGAACACTTTTCCATCTGTGTTTAGTATTTATATTTTGTGTTTTGGTACTTGTGGGTTTTGTTAATTTATGAATCAGTGACTCAGAATTTTTCAGTGTAATGAAAAATATTTACTAAGAAGTAACTCATTACTCTTCTTATTTCATCCAGGTTTTTGACTTTTATTTTCATTAGACTTTGAATGTTGGGCCACAGAAACCTCATTCTAGCTAGGGATAGAGTAGGTAAAACATAATTAATCTGTAGAAATGTTTATGGTAATATTTGTTTCCTGAAGGCAATGAGAAATGACATTCAGACAGTACTGACATGTAGATACATGAACGGGGCAAGATTTTGAAGAAATTCAGAAGCTTTCAAAGCACAAATAGTTCAAGGCAGATCCTGGGGATGGTTGTCAGGACAGTGGATGAACATGTACAGTCATGAGCCAGAAAACTCAAGGTTCAGGTTGTTAAAAGCTGTTTTCACTATTACTGTGGAAGCAAAATGAAAACAGTTCTGATTTTGAAGTAAGAAGTGACCCAGGAAGAGAAACTATGAGTGATATAGAGTCTAAACTCTCTTGGAACCTGAACATGCCTTCTTAAATTTATATACTCAAGAGTCTGTGTCCAATAAAATATTATTTGCATGTTTATGGTGGTTGTCTTAGCTTCTTGTACTAAAAACACAACAATTTTATAATTAGTGTGGTTTTGACTCACCAATTTACTTAGGACACAAAATATCAAGTAAGTTCAACATCAGCAAGTAAGAGAAATGTCTGAATATAAAAGCAAGCGCATAGTAATGTGTGAAACTTGAGGGCAGTGTTTTTATATCTCAGTCTGACTGGGATAACATGTGCTTGTAAATAGAATTCAACCAAGTTCCAACCAGCCTGCATGGCACGAGACTCTTCCTCATTTGTGTTGGTTTGTTAAACACATGGCCATCCATTTGGTGTGGACAGTCCACTCAGGCCAATGAGAGAAACTCAGGGTCATAAATGACATATATATAGGTAAATTACCAGTAGACAGCTTGTCTGCTTAATTAGTCTAGCCTGACTCAACATATCACAAGGGACTGTTGTCTACACTTCTAATTTGCTTTACCCTCAGGCTGATCAACTTGACTAAATTAAATCAGGTCTTTTCTTGCTGGGAAGGGCCCTCACTTCTAAGTCCAAATGCCCTTCTTCATTTTCATGAATCCTACCCTGTTGGATCTGATTAGGATTCCATCCTGGTACCTCCTGGACATGCTACTCCTTTTAGGTTCCTTTTCCTGAGTTAAATTTATATTTTTTCTTGATTTTCCATGCTTAAGTTAAGAATCCCAAGCCCCTTCCTCTTTGTCTTCCTCATTTGTTCCCTGGCTGACCTTTACTAGTCACCTTTCTTTGTTTGTCTTTATTCTGAGCAAGTCTTTGTCCTCACCTTTATTTCCATGACTAATAATTATGTACCAATCATTGAGAATGTGCTCAGTAAATGATAGTTGTCTCTTTATCTCCCTCCCATTTTGTGTCTGCACTTTCCTGTTCCTTCTCAAACTCTGACCCATTCTTGAGTTACCATCAGATAGTAGGAAGAGCACAGGGTTAGGTTCTAGCTGGATAATGTTGGTCACATACTTAATTTTTTATTTTTTTGTAGTCGTAGGTGGCAGCATGTCTTTATTTTATTTATTTATTTTTATGTGGTGCTGAGAATTGAACCCAGTGCCTCACACAAGCTAGGCAAGTGCTTTGCCACTGAGCTACAGCCCCAGCCCCTTAACTTTCTTGGCTTAACTTTTCTTTATTTAACTTTTCCTCATTTGTGAAAGAGGATGGCTAGATGATATGGGAGGGGGGTTGTTTGCAAAGAAAGCAACCTACCTCTCCTCCCTGAAGGTACACTCCTTTGCAATGTGACTTTACCACTCTTTCCATGAAGAGGTAGGGTCTCTTTCACTGCCCCCTGGAATCTGGGCTGCCCTTGTGCTTGCTTAGACCAACAAAACGTGGCAGAAGTGAAACTGTGAGACTTCTGGGCCCAGGCTCCAAGAGATCTTACCACTTCTGCCTTCTCCCTCTTGGAATCTTGAGACCACTGTATTAGAAAGCCCTAGGCTAGTGTCCCTGAGGGTGAGAGCATTCACGGAGACCTAGCTGAAAGCCATCACCAACTCCCAGACATGTGGGCAAAGCCATCTTAGTCTATCCAGATTCAAGTGACCCCTGGACTATTGGAACCAAATGAGTGATCCCAGATGGACAGCACAGCTGAGTCTAGCCCACATGGCCGTCTCACAGGATCACAAACTAATAAACAGAAATTGTCTTAAGTGTTTAAATTTTGAGGTGATATGTCGTGTACAATTTTTAGAAACTGAGGGAGATGAGATCATCTCGAAGATCTCTTCTGGTCTAAAAATTATGGTCAAAACCCCTCAGCATTGCTATGTCACATTTAAGAGAGACATCTTAGGAGGCTGACAAGAGTCTTAAGATAAAATCAGTTCAATATCCTTGTCTGCAGGTAAAATAATAACAATAAAAAATAATAATGGAAGATGAAATGTATTGAGCTGTTCCTATCTCCAGGATCTTACAGTCATTATTGTTAATCCTTGTGATAATGCTGCAGGTCCTCATTTACAGAAAGGACTCTGAAACCCGGTAGACCAGTCATTGAACTGCACTGTGAACTCATGTTTCTGATTCTAAAACCCATGTTCTCTAACCACAAATCTTATGGTCTCTGTGTATTATTAATCCCACTAGTGAACAATGTAATTGCTATGAGCATACAGTGACATTTGCCAGTTACACAAGTGGTGGTGATAATCCAAATATGCTGGAAAGAGAGCAGTTATACAAAATTTAAAAGCAAACATGTCCCTTAAGACAGAAAATAGGAATTATAGCTTCCATGATATTTTCAGTAAAATTTCAAATAGTTCTCAAAATAGCTCCCTTTATCAGGTCCTCTTACCAAGGGCATCGATTCCTCTTTTTGCTGTTCTCACCTCTCTTTTTATCTCCCACTGGTGTTCTTCCCCGCAACCCCCACTTTTCTTACTTCCTTGGTTTCTGTACACATGTTGTTTTTCTTTCACAGGTGACCTTCCCATGAGTGACTGTCCTATTACATCTTGTTCTGTCTTCCAGGCAGCCAGGAATCCTGATCACTATCAACCCTCTACTCTAGGCCTTAAGGACCTCTTGCCAAACATTCCTCAAACCCTCCGCCCATCCTTGGTCTACAGGTTAAGTCATCAGTAAGCCCCAGAATGAATTTTTCAGCTACACTAAATCCTGTGAAAGTAGATTTGTCTCTTTATTCACAGTTGATCAAAGTAGCGTAAAGGTTTTCCTCCCAAGCAGGAATTCAAACATGTTTTGTTTCAATTGACACAACACACAGGAAAGCACAAATGTAAGGAAGGCATGGAGCAGGAACTAGCTCCTGTGTCACAGTTTAGACTAGGGTTAATGTTGTAATGAAGAATGGGTCAGTATGCCCAAGTAGAAACTTTTCAAAATACTGAATCCCCAAAGCAGTCACCATCCCAAAGACTCACCATCTTTGGAAAATGTTGCCTTTGTTTTCCTGCTCCAGAAAGGCGATATTTCCAGGTACAGATTTCTTATCGTGCTCACCGACAAAGGAATGCTTAAGGACAAGAGTGAGTTCTTAGCCAGGAAGAGGCAGAATAAAGAAAGTAAAAGCCCTTTGGTTCTGTGGCTGCACTAGCAGCTTTACAATCCAAGGTTGGGTCATTCTCCTCCCTGTTGCTCCTCTGAAAAGATTTGTTATTTGAGAGCCTTTACCCTGACATCAGAGCCTGGTCTTTGGCTCAGCCCACAGGGAGGGGCAGGGATTAGAAAAAGCAAGCAGGTATATTGAAAATGTGTTCTTTTGATAATGGCAAAGTTAAACCACAGAGGGAAGTCTGGAGGAAGGAAAGCTTGGATAAGGAAAAAGGGTAAAGTGAGCAACAACAATAAATCTTTAGAATTCAAAGGGCAACACAACAATGGCACCAGCATTCAAACCAAGCTAGATGATCAAGTCCATCTAAACTCCTTGAATGGCTGTGATCTAGACTGCCCACCATGGAAAAAAGACAATCCTTTCACATTTTAACAACTGACCATTGTTTCCCTTCTGAATGTTGGTTTTAATATAACACAAAGTCACAACAGAAGGAAAAGAAATGACGTATGTAAAAATAAAGACATGTTAAGTGCAGTACTGGTTCAGCTCAAAGCAAGTGATCCCTTACTAAAAATTGCCTGAAAGAAGGTGCTGCAGAAAATACTAGCTAGGTCGGACTTGAAGTTCAACTGTCAATTCCTCTTGTAGCCATCAGGGCTCTCCTGTTCTGGATTTACCTGATCTCTTTTAGTTTGTGCCTTTTACCTAAACCACACCAGAAAGCACCCAGTATCACCTCCATCCATATTTACCAAATAATATTGAATTACTTGCTATGTACCTGTTTGACTGTCTCACTAGGCTGCCAACCCCTTGAAGGCAGGAACTGCCTCTCATTCACTTGATTTCCCCAAGGCCCAGCATGATTCCTGACTTAAGGTCAATCAATATAGATTTGCACCACTTTTGGAGTAATGAATAAGTTTTGCAAAATTTTTATGCCATCATTGTAAAGCAACTCAGTCAATATTTGATGTGAGAGATGTGGCTCTGCACACAAATTGAAATCATGTATGTAACAAGTAATTTTTCCTTAGGAATAATACTAGAAAGTTAATTATAGCTAACATTTACACAGTGCTTTTACTGACCAGGCATAGTTATACATATTAACTAATTTAATTTTCGCAGGCACCCCTGTGAAGGTGGATAATGTTATTTCTCATCTTATCAATGAGGACATTAAAATACTGATAGGCTAAATTAAATTCAGATTTATTGGCTTGAATGCTGTCCCTGACCTTTATTACCTACATGATTTTAATCTCTCTGTGCCTCAGTTTTCTCATATGCCAAGTGGAGATAAGAGGGATGATAACTCATGATGCTTTAGTGAGGACTGAGTTAAGGCACAAAAGGTCATGTTTGGCACAGATGAAGTGCTGAGCAGGTTGGGAGGTAAAGTTGATTGAAGATGAGTGGTGGGGTGGAAAATTTCTATCACCATTCCAAACACAACAGAGGGCTACAACAGGAAGAGACTGACCCTTGGGCTTCTCCTTCCTGTAAGGGAAGTCAAAAGCAACTATTTGTCTTAGACACAATAGATCCCCTCCTAGATCTCCATGTTGTACTTAAATCAACAGCATGCTTACACCAAAACCAAAGCTTTCAGGGCAAAATGTTAACAAATATGTTCAAACGTTACACTCAAGATGGGAAACTGACTGGGAAGGCCCACTGCTGGCCACTGTACTGAATGACCACTCACTTACACTGTGCTGAATGCAATGACTGAGGACAAGATTTGGGCTGCACAATCGCTAACTGTTGCATCAGTTTTATTAAAAGATCTAAAAACACGTTCTATTCTAAACACAACCTGGCAGATGTACATAAACTGGGGAGAGCTTACACTTTTATTTATCATAAACCTGGATTCCAGTCAAATTTCTGAAAATAACCATTCTTTCATTCAACTGATAGTTATTGAGCAATAATTATGCACCAGATACTGTTCTAGGAGTTTGGATCCCACAGTGTACAAGAGACAAAGGTCCTCCTTTTCCTAGGGCGTTCAGTCTATCAAGTATTTCCAAAATCACATGCCTTATCCAAACCACCACTATTTCTCATATGGAAGTCTGCAGCAACCTCCTACCTTCTACTCTGGCTCTCCTTCTATCCAGACTCCACACAGCAGCCAAAGCAGTTGCTGGAGAACAATATTTTGACAAACTGACTTTTAAAGATTAAATTATCTTTTATTAGCAATTCATGAATTGGACAGCATCTCATCTACAAAATAGCTCTATCTACAAAATAGCTGTATCTACAAAATAACTCTGTTGGGCATAGCAGAACAGTTGATTTTTGTAAAGTAGCTTGAGCAGGATCAAGGAAACAGCATAATACAATAAAGCATATTGGTTAATGTCAGATTATTTCAGGTTACTTTCATTGTAAGGGCTAAAATGGGAACTTTCTTATGTTGGCTCAGGTTGACTGATGGTTTTGATTAGTTGTTTTGAGTTTTTTTTAAAACCTTATATTTTGGGATATTTTCTTATTTGTTTGATTTAAGTTTTGATCTAATTATGTGACATTTAACACAAATGACCATTTTGGTATGGCTACTGGGGACTAGGTGTAGGAGCTCGGTCTAAAACAATGGCCTACTGATACCAGTCTTACTGATGATCTGGACTGAATCCGTGTTTCCCAGAGTTGAAGAATGAACACAGGGAACAGCTGAGGTAAGCAAGTGTAGCAGGATTTATTTAAGAAAGTGACAGAGGGGCTGGGGTTGTGCCTCAGTGGTGGAAAGCTTTCTTGGCACATGTGAGGCACTGGGTTTGATCCTCAGCACCACATAAAAATAAATAAATAAATAAATAAATAAATAAAGGCATTGTGTCCATTTTTGACAAAAAGAAGAAAAGAAGGAAGAAAGAAAGAGATAGAAGAGAAATTTCTCTCCCCAGAGAAGGGGACTTCTGGAACCCAAAGCCTGTGGGAGGATATGACTTGCCTTTTTTGTAGCCCTCAGAACTTCTCTTTCATTAATCATTTTCCTTTCTTCCCTAGGAGCATGTGCCTAGGAGCATGCTTTTTCCTGAAAAATAACCACCTTTGTTCTTTCTTTGAAAATTATTTATCACCCTTTCAACCCTCATTGTTTTTACCCATGTCAACTGCCTGATTTCTCCTTACCAGACCCTCCTCATTCTTACCTACACTGACTACCTGATCTTTTCCCCTGTCTCACTACCATAAATTTTATTTAACACAATCTTTTATAAATAGTAAGCTATTTCATGTCACTCGTCTACTTAATTCTCTCCAGCAGTTTCTCACCATGCTTAGAGTACCATTAAACTTCACGATCTTATCTAGTATCTGACCTCTGCTTTTTCTACCACATTTAACCATACCTCCTTTCTGTTCCTCTCACAAGTCAAGCTGGTTTCCACTGAGCTTCACACCTGTTGTAGCCTCTACCTGAAATGCTCTTCACTGTTTCGACACACAGCAATTCCTTCGTCTTATTTGGGCCTTAGCTGAAATGTCACATCCTTATAGAGGCTTTCCCTGACTTTTCAAAATAAATCATCCCTCTTCCAGCTATAATCACTTTCTATCATATTACTTGGTATACTTTTCTTAATCTCATTAATCTTCTTTTGAAATCATCTTCATTATTATTTACTTTTTAATCGTCTCCCTGTGCCCCACTAAAATATAAACCATAATAGCAAGGACCTTGCCTGTCTTGTTTTCTGGAATGATGTTGGATGTAGGGCAGGGACTTAGTAAGCCCTTGGTGAATGAATGAATATGAACTTGGGAAACTCTTCTCTCTGAACATGTATTTCTTTACCTATAAAATGGGGGAGATGAACTGGAGCCTTTGTGGTGTCTTCTCACTTGCTGTGGGTCTAAGCGTACTTCTACAAAGGTCTCAAAGGGAATGGATGTAGTTGACGAATCCACATTTAGGTTGGTCGGAAATCTCTTAGATCCCAATTGTTTCCCTCAGGACTCTATGTTCCAGCCCAAGCCATTCCCGTCTTTCAGGTTGTCCTCTTATGTCCATTGTCATTTCATGTCCTCGACCTTTCTTTTTGCTGCTTTTCTCTGAGTCCATTACATGATTAAAATGAAACAGTAAGAAGAGGACAACATGATTCCAGATTCAAACTGACAACAACGCGAATGAAGACACTATTTTGTATTATTTCTAGTGTCTTCATGATGCTGCTGCACTTTTAACAGAACTTGCACACTGAGCCAGCACCTTGTGTCCTGCAGGGTGAAGTGGGCTTAGAATTCAATGTTAAGTTACATGACAGCTGTTGCACTGGTGCTTCCACATATACTACTTCATTAAATCACCACAGGAGCCCTATGAAGTCGGGGGTACTATATAGTTAGTCCTTTATATTCACAGGTTCCCATCCCAGACTCAATAAACTGCAGATCAACATATTAGGAAAAAATGGCTTATTGAACACGAACAGACAGTTTTTCTTGCCACGATTTCCAGAACAACTATTTAAATAGTATTTACACCTGCTGGGTGAGGTTTCCCCACAAGGACGGTAAAACCAGAGACTCAGGCCCAAACAGACCTTGCCTCAGCCCGCAGCCTAGGTCCCCTTTGGATGACCATTGGTCAACAAGTGGAGGCACCTCTGCCCACTAGTAGGGATTATACCCCACCTGAAGGCCACCACTCCTAGAGAGGCAGCTTCCTTGTGGAGCACCGCATTATCAACTTCCTCCAAGACTTCAGGCTACTGAAGGCTAAGGGGGGATATATATAGAAATCTTCAGGGATATTGTAAGTCAATAGAGGAAATCTGCAATATCTCAGCGGTCCACTGATACCTGAACAATATGAGAAAACAAGGAAAGAAAATGCAAACAAATCTAGATGTTACATCAATAAAACCCAATGACAGCATGGCAGAAGAAATGACAGAAAAGGAGTTCAGAATGTACATAATTAAAATGATCAGAGAAGCAAACGATGAGATGAAAGAGCAAATGCAAGCATTGAATGATCGCACCAATCGACAGTTAAAAGAGCAAATACAGGAAGCAAAAGATCATTTCAATAAAGAGTTAGAGATATTGAAAAAAAAAAAACAAACAGAAATCCTTGACATGAAGGAAACAATAAACCAAATTAAGAACTCCATAGAAAGCATATCCAATAGGATAGAACACCTGGAAGACAGAACCTCAGACATTGAAGACAAAATATTTAACCTTGAAAACAAAGTTGAACAAACAGAGAAGATGGTAAGAAATCATGAACAGAATCTACAAGAACTATGGGATATCATGAAAAGGCCAAATTTAAGAATTACTGGGATTGAGGAAGGCCTAGAGAAACAAGCCAAAGGAATGAACAATTTATTCAATGAAATAATATCAGAAAATTTCCCAAATCTGAAGAATGAAATGGAAAATCAAGTTCAAGAGGCTTATAGGACTCCAAATACACAAAATTACAACAGACCCACACCAAGGCACATTATAATGAAAATACCGAACATACAAAATAAAGACAGAATTTTAAAGGCTGTGAGAGAAAAGAACCAAATTACATTAAGGGGGAAACCAATACGGATATCAGCAAATTTTTCAATCCAGACCCTAAAAGCAAAAAAGGGCCTGGAACAACATTTTTCAAGCCCTGAAAGAAAATGGATGCCAAACAAGAATCTTATACCCAGCAAAACTTACCTTCAAATTTGACGATGAAATAAAATCCTTCCATGATAAACAAAAGCTAAAAGAATTTACAAAAAGAAAGCCAGCATTACAGAACATTCTCAACAAAATATTCCATGAGGAAGAGATGAAAAACAAAGAAGCAAATCAGCAAAGGGAGGAATTATCCTAAAGGAATTGTCAAATAAAGGAGGAAACAAGTTGTGTCAAACAAATAAATAAACAAAATTTAAAAAATGAACCAAATGACCGGGAAACCAAATCATTTCTCTATAATAACCCTGAATGTTAATGGCCTGAATTCATCAATCAAAAGACATAGACTGGCAGACTGGATTAAAAAGAAAGATCCAACAATATGTTGCCTACAAGAGACTCACCTCATAGAAAAAGATACCCGTAGACTAAAGGTGAAAGGATGGGGAAAAACATACCATGCACATGGACTCAGCAAAAAAGCTGGAGTATCCATCCTCATTTCCGATAATGTGGACTTCAAGCCAAAGTTAGTCAGAAGGGATAAAGAAGGTCATTTCATACTGCTTAAGGGAAGCATAAATCAGCAAGATATAACAATCATAAACATCTACGCCCCAAACAGTGGCTCATCCATGTATGTCAAACAAATCCTTCTCAATTTCAGAAACCAAATAGACCATAACACAATAATACTAGGTGATTTTAACACGCCTCTCTCACCACTGGACAGATCTTCCAGACAAAAATTGAACAAAGAAACCATAGATCTCAATAACACAATCAATAATTTAGACTTAACGGACATTTATAGAATATACCATCCAACCAAGAGCGAATACACTTTCTTCTCAGCAGCACATGGATCCTTCTCTAAAATAGACCATATATTATGCCACAAAGTTAATGTTAGCAAATACAAGAAGATAGAGACACTAGCATGTATTCTATCAGATCATAATGGATTGAAGTTAGAAATAAATGAAAGAATAAAACACAGAAACTATTCCAACATCTGGAGATTAAACAATATGCTATTATATGATGAATGGATAACAGAAGATATTAGGAAGGAAATTAAAAAATTCTTAGAGGTAAATGAGAACAAAGAAACATCATATCAAAATCTCTGGGACACTATGAAAGCAGTACTTAGAGGGAAATTTATTTCATGGAGCGCATTTAATAAAAGAAGTAAAACTCAACAAATAAACGACCTAACACTACAGCTCAAAGCCCTAGAAAAAGAAGAACAGAACAGCACCAAAAGTAGTAGAAGACAGGAAATAGTTAAACTCAGAGCTGAAATCAATGAAATTGAAACAAAAGAAACAATACAAAAAATTGACAAAATAAATAGTTGGTTCTTCGAAAAAATACACAAAATTGATAAACCTTTAGCCACACTAACAAAGAGAAGACGAGAGAAAACCCAAATCACTAAAATTCGGAATGAACAAGGAAATATCACAACAGACAGGACTGAAATACAAAACATAATTAGAAGATATTTTGAAAATCTATACTCCAACAAAATAGAAAATTTCGAAGACATCAACAGGTTTCTAGAGACATATGAATTGCCTAAACTGAATGAGGAGGACATAAACAATTTAAATAGACCAATTTCAAGTACCGAAATAGAAGAAGTCATCAAAAGCCTACCAACAAAGAAAAGTCCGGGACCAGATGGGTTCTCAGCCGAGTTCTACAAAACCTTTAAAGAAGAGCTCTTTCCAATACTTCTCAAAGTATTCCATAAAATAGAAGAGGAGGGAACCCTCCCAAACTCATTCTATGAAGCCAATATCACCCTGATACCTAAACCAGACAGAGACTCATCAAGGAAAGAAAATTTCAGACCAATATCCTTAATGAACATCGACGCAAAAATTCTCAACAAAATTTTAGCAAATCGCATACAAAAACATATTAAAAAGATAGTGCATCATGATCAAGTGGGTTTCATCCCAGGGATGCAAGGTTGGTTCAACATCAGGAAATCAATAAACGTAATTCACCATATTAATAGACTTAAAGTCAAGAATCACATGATTATTTCAATAGATGCAGAAAAAGCCTTTGATAAAATATAGCACCCCTTCATGCTCAAAACACTAGAAAAAATAGGGATAGTGGGAACATTCCTTAACATTGTAAAGGCCATTTATGCTAAGCCCATGGCTAATATCATTCTAAATGGTGAAAAACTGAAAGCATTCCCCCTAAAAACTGGAACAAGGCAGGGATACCCTCTTTCACCACTTCTATTCAACATCGTTCTTGAGACTCTGGCCAGAGCAATTAGACAAACCAAAGAAATTAAAGGGATACGAATTGGAAAAGAAGAACTCAAACTATTCCTGTTTGCTGATGACATGATTATATATTTAGAGGAACCTGGAAATTCCACCAGAAAACTCTTAGAACTCATAAGTGAATTCAGTAAAGTAGCAGGTTACAAGATCAATGCCCATAAATCCAACGCATTTTTATACATAAGTGATGAATCTTCAGAAAGAGAAATTAGGAAAACTACCCCATTCAAAATAGCCTCGAAAAAAATAAAATACTTGGGAATCAATCTCACAAAAGAGGTGAAAGACCTCTACAATGAGAACTATACAACACTAAAGAAAGAAATTAAAGAACACCTTAGAAGATGGAAAGATCTTCCATGTTCTTGGATAGGAAGAATTAATATTGTCAAAATGGCCACACTACCAAAAGTGCTATACAGATTCAATGCAATTCCAATTAAAATCCCAATGACGTACCTTACAGAAATAGAGCAAGCAATTATGAAATTCATCTGGAAGAATAAGAAACCCAGAATAGCTAAAGCAATCCTTAGCAGGAAGAGTGAAACAGGGGGTATTGCAATACCAGATCTTCAACTCTACTACAAAGCAATAGTAACAAAAACGGCATGGTATTGGTACCAAAATAGAAAGGTAGATCAATGGTACAGAATAGAGGACACGGACACAAACCCAAATAAATACAATTTTCTCATACTAGACAAAGGGGCCAAAAATATGCAATGGAGAAAAGATAGCCTCTTCAACAAATGGTGCTGGGAGAATTGGAAATCCATATGCAACAGAATGAAACTAAACCCATATCTCTCACCATGCACGAAACTAAACTCAAAATGGATTAAGGACCTCGGAATCAGACCACAGACCCTGCAGATTATAGAAGAAAAAGTAGGTCCAAATCTTCACCTTGTTGGTCTAGGATCAGACTTCCTTAACAGGACTCCCATAGCACAAGAAATAAAAGCTAGAATCAACCACTGGGATAGATTCAAACTAAAAAGCTTTCTCTCAGCAAAGGAAACTATCAGCAATGCGAAGAAAGAGCCTACAGAGTGGGAGAATATCTTTGCCAATCATACTTCAGATAGAGCACTAATCTCCAGAATCTATAAAGAACTCAAAAAACTCTACTCCAAGAATTCAAATAATCCAGTGGACAAATGGGCTGAGGAAATGAATAGACACTTCACAGAAGAAGATCTACAAGCAATCAACAAACATATGGAAAAATGCTCAACATCTCTAGTAATAAGAGAAATGCAAATCAAAACCACCCTAAGATTCCATCTCACCCCAATTAGAATGGCGATTATCAAGAATACGAGCAACAACAGGTGTTGGTGAGGATGTGGGGAGAAAGGTACACTCATACATTGCTGGTGGGGCTGCAAATTAGTGCAGCCACTCTGGAAAGCAGTGTGGAGATTCCTTAGAAAACTTGGAATGGACCCTCCATTTGACCCAGCTATCCCACTCCTTGGCCTCTACCCAAAGGACTTAAAATCAGCATACTACAGAGATACAGCCACATCAATGTTCATAGCTGCTCAATTCACAATAGCCAGACTGTGGAACCAACCTAGATGCCCTTCAATTGATGAGTGGATAAAGAAACTGTGGTATATATATACAATGGAATATTACTCAGCCATAAAGAATGATAAAATTATGGCATTTGCAGGCAAATGGATGAAATTGGAGAATATCATGCTAAGTGAGATAAGCCAATCTCAAAAGCCAAAGGACGAATGATATCGCTAATAAGTGGAGGATGACACATAATGGGGGGGGGAGGGAAGGGTTAGTGTTAGGGTTAGAGTTAGGGTTAGGGAGGGGGGCAAGTATGGAAGAAGGAAGTACTATATAGAGGTAAAGAAGGGTGGGAGGGGTGGGGGGAAGGGAAAAAAATAACAGAATGAATCAAACAACATTACTCTATGTAAATTTATGATGACACAAATGGTATGCCTTTACGCCATGTACAGAGAAACAACATGTATCCCATTTGTTTACAATAAAAAAAATAAAAAAATAAACAAAAAAAATAGTATTTACATTGTATTAGGTATTATAAGCAATTTAGAGATGCTTTAAAGTATGTAGAGTCAATTGCCATGGTGTTGATCTGTAGTCCCCACGCTCAGGAGGCTGAGGTAGGAGGATTGCTTGAGCCCACAAATTTGACACCAGCCTGGGCAACATAGTAAGACCCCAGTCAGAAAGGAGAGAGAGAGAAAGAGAGAGAGAGAGAGAGAGAGAGAGAGAGAGAGAGAGAAATGACATAGGAGAGTGCACAGATAATATGCAAGAACTATACCATTTTATATATGAAACTTAAGAATCTGTAGATTTTGGTATCCATGGGGGCTCCTAAAACCAACCCTTGCAGATACCAAGAGACGAAAGCATTCATTTTACAGTAAAAGGAACTGAAACCATAAAAGATGAAAAACCTGTAGCGGTTGTAAGTGGAGAAAAAAAAAGGTTAGGTTTCCACCTAGCTTAAGACCCCATTTGTTGACCGATTACAATAATTTCCAGTTTGTTTTACTTAGTGCTTGAATTATTCAACACTTGCCTGG
Source organism: Sciurus vulgaris (assembly GCF_902686455.1). NCBI lineage: Eukaryota > Metazoa > Chordata > Mammalia > Rodentia > Sciuridae > Sciurus > Sciurus vulgaris. The sequence goes on from NC_136472.1 coordinate 104,117,120, forward strand.
AATAAACTTTCTCTGGAGAGTGTCTAAACTTTTTGCAGGCTGGTTGTCTTGTCACTAGATTGTCAGTTCCCTAAGTCAGGTGCCAGAATTTCCAAACACACCAAAATGGTGAATAAATATTTGTTGAATAATCCAATAAACGAATACAAAGGAATTTCAAACTAGTGTTTTTAGCTTTTGCATCCCTCTTACTCCCCTTTACACCGATGCTCAGACATCTTACACTGAAACTCACAAGGTGAGTGTTAGGATTCTACAAGTGCAGGGAAGCTGTGCAGAGCTGCAGAATTAGACATAAGTGACTTCTGTCAGGCAGTTACTAGCACAACTGCAAGGCAGGTTAGAGCTAATAAAGTTCTGATCCATAGATAAAGTGTATGATCTCAACACCTTGGATTTGTTTATTATATTATTCATGGCTTCTTTCCAAAGACAACTACATCCTAAGTTCTGACCACATCCTCGGTACTGCTAGTTATGTAGAGTTAGGTAACAAGACACAACTGTACTCCTGAGGATCTGGTGCATCCCTCCTTTGTTTTCATTAGTAAGAATGAAATTGAATGCTTATTTTTACAATGTGTGTCTGCCAGGAAAAGAAGGCAGAAAGAGGAGCGTAGGCAATTTCACAAGGTTAGAGAAAAGTGGGGCTTCCAACAGATTTATTCTGGGTCCAGGCAGGAAGGTTACAATATTACCTTACATTCACTTTTCATTCTGTAATTAAAACCCACAATATTCAACTTAATTCACCCTCCATATCATGACAACCTAAAGATGTTAGGAAACCAACTCGAATTTAACCTAATTTTCCAGAATTAGCTTCAACTTTAAGGAATTTAATGTTGTGATACAAGATTTCCCTCCCCTCCCACTCCATTCTCACACACTGATCAAACATACAAACCAGGAGGCAAGACAGACAGATCTCAAATAGGTATTCAGTCTTTGATTTAGGCCACTGAATGCTGAGAAAGTGGCCTAGGGTTTCCTGAATGTCATCACCATGAATGTTTTGCTCCTGGTTTCCTAGGGTCTATGGAGTTGAGGAAAGTCTGTGACTTGTAAATCATTATCTACTGCAGGATTCACTCACTGGGTCAAGAAAGCTTGATGGTGACATCTGTCAGGGTTCATTGGTCTGGATTACAGTTTGCAATATATTTTTTAAAAAACTTAACCCTTGGAGTAACCCACGCTTTTTTTTTTTTTTTTTTTTTTTTTTTTTAGATGTTGATAGACCTTATTTTACTCACTGATGTATACACGGTGCTGAGAATTGACCCCAGTACCTCACACCTGCTAGGCAAGTGCTCTACCACTGAGTCAAAACCCCAGCCCCCAGTAACCCATACTTAAATGGTTCCTGCCTTTCCCAAGTCTTCTCTGGCAAAACTGCCTGGCAAAGATCAGTGCTGTGTTTACACTTCTTTTCTTTATCAACTGACAAACAAATGACCTGAAAAATCACCCCACCTCTTTGGAAATAATTGAAGAACCACATTCCAAAGAGATTTACTTTGAACATTTTCACCTTAGATCCTTCTGTGAGAGGCAATCATTGGAATTATTACTATGCTGATGAGTTGTTCCAGACACACACATGAGTAAGGTCTCATCCAGAAGAACTTACTAAGTTTTGTCTTAAATGTAATTACATTTATTTACCAAAACATATTCCTGTGAAGCACTCCTGGAATGATTCTACAAGAAATCTGTACCTGGGGTGAAATGAAGTAATGCTGGCAGTACAAATGTATGTGTCTACTCTAAATTATATAACTTATTTATGGAAACCTGACTTTGTATGAAATAAATTTTTATGGTAATGTCATTGTTATATGTTATTATTTGACATCAGTATTCAGATTCTAGTACTAAATCCTTTCTCAGTCTCTAAAACAAACACAATTTGTGATCGCTCTTTGCAATGTATTACATACTTTATCATGAAATCTCAATGGGTCATTGGAGAAAAGGCTTAAATGAAGCTTTGTCACATGGTACAAATGAAATTGGAGGATACTATGTTCTTTGAATATGTCTCTGTGCATCCTGAATAGGTTCAAAATAATTGTATTCAGTGTAGACAACCAACCAGTTTCTAAAAAATGAATAGAAATGTTAATGCAGTAATGCCAGGTGCATTTTATGGAAGGAAGGTAGAAATGAATAGAACGATTTACTTGGTATGTATATGGGTGTGGTCTATTCTTTATTAACAACGATCTTATATTTTAAAAGTCAATATTCCTTTAGTATTGAGTCATTTTGCCCCTGTTGGCAAAAATACTTCTTTTCTTTAGGTTAGACAAAGAAATGTCTGGCATAGAAAAAGAAATCTTGATATCTGATTCTATTGTTTTGTTTTGTTTAAATCATTCTGGTACCTCTATTCTCTTTACCAACATTCAAAAACAGAATTCAAGTCACAGAAGAAATGAATTAAGCATGGCAGTAGATCTGTCTGAGAGGATGGACCACTTTTCTAGCATACTGGGAACCCAGGATGTGTTGGAACCCTGTTCTGCACATAGCAGAATAGTCATGGATGATTGCCATGCTTGGGTCATGGAATGCCTTTTGCCCCATTTTTTTTTTTTTTTTCCCATCCCTAACCAACCGAACTAAGGATTCATGCTTGACCCGAAAGCTAAACACAAGCAAGAATGCTGCCCAGCTGAAGTGCTCTATTTTGAAAAGTGACTGACAATTTAATCATGTCCTTCCTGTTGGTGTGCCTCAAAATCATGATGACAAGTAACACAAAATACAGTGACACAGAGGCTGTGAAACACAGCAAAAGGCATTGAGCAGTACCGTGGGGATGAGTGGCTCCAGAATGCAGCTGTATTCTGATCAACATTCCTGTTCCCAAGGGCTGGCTTTGCTGGGCTGAGGCTGTTTCCTCACTCCTTCCTTGTATCCTCACCATGAAGGGCCATTTACACTTGTGGTAAAGTAGTGTGTTCCTCGTCACCTACAAGAGTGTAACTAAAATACCCAGCCATAAGTAACATGTAGGAATTCTTACATTACACAAGGGAATTCTTAGCCTGGGGACAGGAAATCTCAAACGTCAACAAAATTGATTTTTTTTTTTTGCCACTATAAAGTTTTTCTAAGTTAATTTTTTAAAATTATGAATGTATAATTACACAAGATGCAGAAGACTTGGAAATTACACAAAAGTTTGAAGGAAAAAAATTATTTATAATCCCCAGAAGACCAGAGAGAGACTGCTCTCATGTTCTTTCTCACGGTGTGTGTGTGTGTGTGTGTGTGTGTGTGTGTGTGTGTGTGTGTGTGTGTCCAAGTGTTTTAAAGCAGAAGTAACAGGACTAAGACTCTGCACGTCATAATTTTAGCTGAGGTATGAAAGTAAGAGATTCCTGATATTCAAGTGAGTTGTGAGAAGAACAGTCAGAAGAACTTCCTTGCCAGAATTTACAAAAATGGTCAAAAGCCAAAGCAGTCTTGTTAAGAGTTACAAGTCCCCTTCCCCACAGTGGGTCAGGAGAGTGGAGACAGAGGGAGGATTTGTAAGGAGGTTTTCTTTAGTGGGAGGGCCTTCCACATTACTACTGAAAGAGCATAATTCTATCCCTTACACTCTGGGGGGAAGGCAGACTGGTTTCAGACTCCTGCCTGAGAAGTTTTTCGTTTGAGAACTGGGGCTGACCATCTGCTTGGCTTGCAGAGTGAAGTGCACAGCTCATTGGTGGTCAGTCCTCATTTCCAGGGTTTCTCAGGCAAAAATGACATGTTTCTCATGTACAAGACATGGGCCACAGGATAGGCTGAGGAGACATGGTGTTCTCATAGTTCATGTCTTTTAAAGCCAGCTCCAGGGATAAAAGGACCTCAGTAGAAAGAGGCTGTGGGTAAATCATTGGGTTCCTAGCAGGAAGCAGGAGAAAGTATATCATCTGCATCAAAAGATCTTTAGTACAGGGCCTGGCCATAGGCCATCTGTGAAAAAACCACACACGCACACACAACAAAAGAGATACACTTAAACATTTGCCCAATCCAGAGACCCTGAGCCACCCTACAACCATTCCAGTCAAGAGAGAGTTTTTTGGCATACACCTCCTTTCCAAACTTGTACCTCTCCTCCCACTGACCACCATCTGCTTCAGCCCTGGGGTGGTCAAAACCAGCCGCTGAAGGGAAGAGAGGAAGAGGCTTATAGGGAAAGGGAGAGGGATGGAGTCCCTCCTCACTGTTACAGCAACTCACTGCAGCAAGTGGTGGCTGTGGGAGAATACAGAATCCTTTGAATGAGGCTGGAATTCACCAGGGACTGGACATTCTATTTATCCCATTTAAGTGGGCTGTGTTTTGTGCCTTAAAGTGACCAGAGGATTTTTATTATATAAGAATGAGAAGAAAGATCATGGGAACACCCTTGTTTTTATCCAGTGGCATTTATTTATTTCTTTTTTTTTTAATGTGCTGAGGATGGAACCTAGTGCCTCACATGTGCTAGGCAAGTGCTCTACTACTGAGCTACAACCCCAGCGCTAATTCAGTCTTTTTTAAACAACAAAATCATTTGTTATTATTCTCCCCCTACACATTACTGTGGTACCACCAGGTTTGGGGTGGGAGTAGGGGCAATAGATACTGAAGTGTGGGGTCCTTGTGACTGCCCAGAAGATTCCTAGAGCTGGCTCTACCCACTGGTTGCTGTTGTGGGGGCGGTATGCAGAGTGCCCACTGTCTGTGAAAGAGCACGCTTTATTGCATCCAGTGGCATTTAAAGGAATAGTAGGAGACAAAATTAAAGATGCTTACTGATTATATTCCATGATTCCCACTTGAACAACATGCCAGTTGTATATGTATGGGTTTTTAAATTTTTTTTTTTTAGATGAAATCTCCCTATGTTCCCAGGATGGCCTTGAACTTGAAATCCTCCTGCCTCAGTCTCCCAAGTTGCTGGGGTACAGACATGTATGTACCATCCTTGTATGCAATTTTTTTGTACTGGTGATTGAACTGAGGGGGCACTTTACCTCTGAGATGTATCCCCAGCTCTTTTTATTTTTATTTTGAGTCAGGGTCTCACTAAGTTGCTGAGGTTGGCCTCGAACTTGTGATCCTCCTGCCTCAGCCTCCTGAGCTGCTGGGATTACAAGAATGTGTCACCATGCCTGGCATCTTTGTATGCATTTTTAAAAAGACTTACACTATACAGACTGTTGTGTAGGCTACAGTTCTCATTTAGCATTATAGTTAAGAGTTGTGCTATGATATTCTACCATTGTATCTCTTTTAATATATATACCTACTCCAGTACTATAGTGACTAGGTGTTAATATTGTTGGTATATAGTTATTTCTAATTTTTCAGTCATAATGTTGAAATGAACTTAGTTCAAAACTGGCATTTGTGCACATCTGTGATTAATTCTGTAGGATAAATTTCTTTGAAGTGGAATTGCCAGGCCAAGGGATGAACATGTTTTAATAACTTATAAAATACATGACCAAATTATTCTGGAGAAAGGTCGTACCATTTTTTCCTTGTAAGAAGGCCCATTCTCCCATGCCTTTGGCCATATTAGTTATTACCATTCTTTTTAAAAAAATTTTTTTTAGTTGCCAATGGACCTTATTTATTTATATGCAGTATTAAGGATACAACCTAGGGCCTCACACGTGCCAGGCAAGTGCTCTATCACTGAACCACAATTCTAGCCCCATTACTATTCTTTTCAATCTTTGCAAATTTAATTGGCCAAAAAGAAAAAAAAGTTTTTCTCTCTCTTTTTTATTTTTGTATTTCTTTGATTATGAGAGAGTTGAACATTACTTCATGTGTTCTCTGGATATGAGTAGTTTTATAACCTTTGTTTATTATTTTAACCTAGGTGTCACTGAAAATATTGGTTCTGGGATGTTCAAAATAAAGTACTCAAAGCATGGCAGGGTAGGAGACTCTACGTATATGATTCAAATGTAGCTCACAGGCCAGTCTAAATGTCACTAAGCAGGGCTCAGCTTGGCCGTGACGGCATGCCACAGACCAGCGTTGGGTGCTGCCTTTGGGACCCTCATTTGCTTGGTCCTTGGCCTCTTCTTGCTCGTGCCTCCATTCAGGCTGCAGTGATAAATTCGAAGAGAGCATAATTCAGCCCAAACACACAGACAACAGTGCCAGAGGCTCTCGCCATCACTGTCCTCATCTTTCCTAGCTAATTGCCCCAAACTGGTGTGGGAGCATAAAATTCCTGTCTGAGCCGATGTGAGGTGCTGGGGCTGGATGGCAGGTCTGATCAGGCAGCGGATGGATTCTAACCCTTTGTTACTTGGGTTGATCAAATAACATCTAGGTCTCATCTTCCTCATTTATGAAACTCAACTCTTCATGACTAGTTCTCTGTTTTCCTATTTGGACGGTTTCCCACTGCTCCCTCATTTAAACCTCAAGTTCCAACCATTCCAAACTCTTAACCGTGCCCCCAGTTTATTTTTAGTTTAGTTTTTGATTGCAATGTCCCTTCTACACATCCTTTGTCCCATGACCCAACTCAGTGCTTTAGTACCCAGCCAAAGGGTTGAAAAATGTCTTTTTGAGTGAAACAAAACAAAACAATTCAACCATAATTAGTTTTCAAATTTGTAAGGATGATATGAAGACATGACAGGAAATTTAGGATCTATTGGTAGAAAAAGATATGTTCAAAGAAGCTGGGATGTAACAAGAGGATATGATAGACCTTGTATAATAGGAAACCTAGACAGAAAAATGAAGCCATAAGCTCTTGAACCATATTTCACTTCTTTTTCAGTCAGAAGTTACTTTATGCCTTTTCTCTATGTTAAATTTACAAGATTTAAAAAGCTCGCTCTCTATGTGCCAGGTTGTTAAAAATTAGTGAACATTGAGCAAAAGTTACTGAAGGTGAACAGATTGCTGAGGAGAGGGAGGGCAGGACAGCAGGCTCCAGGGCAAGCCAGCAGATACCACAATGAGCAAACACCAGCCTTTCCTTCAGGACTTTAGTTTCCAATATTGACAGGAGTGGTTTTCTGAATGGAAGATGCACACATTCCAACTATGAACTAAAATTCAATAGTCTGTTATGTAGAATTGGTTCAACAGAAGTGTTAACAAGCCAAAACTGCAAATCATTCCACGTAGCCACGTCACACCACTCTTCAAGGTGAGCCTCTTTGTGAAGGCTTTCCTAGCACACACAGCTCCTCTCCATCTTTCACCCCCAAACCCTGCTTCACTACTGTCTGTGCCACCCATTAGGCCCTTAATCATGTGCAGGCCTATAAATTGTTAAAATTCTCATGTCCTGTCTTCCCGATAGGTTATAAATTTCTTGAACCCTACATTTTGCACTTATCATCCCAGCTTGCATATCTCATACAAATAGTAGGTCCTCAAAATATTTGTCAAGTCTTTCTTATTTTGATATGAATGAAAACATCACTCATCTCAATCCCCCAAAATCTGGGATTTATTTAAGTGATTCAAATCATGATAAACTTAGAAAGGGCTCTCTCTTTCCTTTATCACCATGCCTTGCTGAAGATCTCATTTTTAGCCCTGCCACTTTGACCCCAGAAATGTGTGTTCAATATATTTAAGCAAATTCTGGAATAACAAGGCCAATGATCTTCCAGGGACTTCATGCTGATGCATAGCCGCTTACCTGGTGGGTGTTGGGTAGAATGATGGCTTTCCCTCTCTCCTCAATGATTTCTGGCACAAGCTTCAAAACCAAGATCCACAGTGCCTTACGCTGGCAGGCAGAACACATTGAGGTGAAGGGACCTCCTACTCACTGAAAATGAAGTACATTTCTGCTCCTGTCTTAAACAGGAGGGTGCTACTGGAAAGCTGGTTTGTTGCTGACTGGGAAGGAGAAACAGCCACTTGAAATAAAGTGTCCTACTTGTTTTTTCTTTTCTTTTTTCTTTTTGAGAGGGGAGTCTTAATGATCAGTTGGCCTTAATTATTTTTGCTTGGAAGGGGAGAGAGTTAAAGCTCCTGACCAAAGTCTAAGCTGAAAGGAAGGAAATGAGAGCACCTGCATTTTCCTCTGGCTCACTGGGCACCTGCTGCCTAGCAGGCTGTTCTCCATGGCTTGCCTGTGTGGTAGCTTCTGTGGGCCAATCAGTCCCTCCTCTACTATCAGGTGGCTGCTTTCAGTTTCTCCCCCAGAAGTCCTTCACCAGGCCATCTGGAGCTGAGGAACAGTTCCAAGATGCTTGCCAGAGTTCTACTTTGAAATCTGCCCACTTTTCCCCTCACCCCCAATCCTGGTCACAGGCCTAAAACCTGACCTCAGCCAAGAAATAATTCACATTAAGAGATAATATCTCTAAAGACTTCAAAGATGATAGGGAAATTGGAATCTTTTAATATTCAGATGTACCCCCCACCCTGGACTCATTTCATTTGGATTCACTAGTTTCAGTGTAAACAGTAGGTTGAATACAAAAACTCATTGAAATCAGAGACCCAAGTTCATACAAAGTATCCTTTCTCCCTCTTCCTATAGTTAATCAGTCACAAAGTCCTGCTAATCTGGTTTTCCAAATATTTCTTGAATCTCTCACTGACTTCTTCATTCCTAGCCAAGGCCCTCACATCAGACCATTTTGTGTTGCTATAACAGAACACCACAGACTGGGTAATTTATAAAGAAAACCCTTTTTTTCCCCGTATGGCTTTGGAGGCTGGGAAGTTTAAGAGCATTGTGTCCGCATCTGGTAAGGACTTCATGCTGTGTCATCCCATGGCAGAAGGCAGAAGGGCAAGAGAATATGAGAGAGCAAGCATCGGGCAAGGGATGGGGATACAGACTTGCTTGTGTAACAAGCCCACTGTTGTAATAACTAACCCACCTCTGGGATAACAACATTCATACATTCATGGGTGCAGAGCCTCCATGGCCTAAGTACCTTCTGACACTATTGAATCGGGGGATGTTTCCAACACATGACCTTTAGGAGACATATTAGGTTCCTATACGCAGACAGCTCTCCTCTAACCTAGACGTCACTCAGAGACACCCACCTAGGAAGAAAAAATGACTCTGTTTCTCTATTGCTTTAAATATTTCAACGGCTCCTCACTCCCAGTTTTGCCAAGCCCAGGGTCCTCTGCAGGGTACACAGGCCTCCGTTGTCTACCTTGTCTCCCCCTTGCTCATGCCTTTGCCCATCATTGCCTCTCTGTGTGATTCTAGTGGCAGGCGCCGTTCATGGTGTTCTCACACACCTGTCCTGTCTTTGTGCCTTACCTAGTGCAGCTCACTGCACGGGGCAAGGGGTGCCCTTCTCACCTTCATTCACCCCTCACCCGCTCTGAGACCCAGTTCAGGCATCATCTCCCCCAGCATGGGGTTAAATGATGTGGAAAAACTGTAGAGGACATTTTTGTGTCTCTGCTACTAGGTGCATAGAAGAGCTCAAAAATATCTGTTAAATAGATGGGTGCTAATGAACAGAGTGTTATTGAATCACGATACAGAAAAAGTCCATCCTGTGTGCTCTCATTACAGAGAGGGACACAGAAGTACCCAACCTCTGTCCCGTGATGTTATGAGGCACTGAGAGGAGGGATCTGAAGCAGTGACAGGTTCCAGTGCTCCAAATGGAGGACCTGCTCATACCTGGTAGCTCCAAGGGAAGGAGGTAAAATTGCAATGTTACTCCCAACACTTAATTTTGATGGCTGGCTGACTTATAGTCAAAAACTCCTGATGACTACCTACCTCCCACGAAGAAAGTCATCCCAGGGCTGAAGAAGCTGCCAGGACCCAGCTTCCCTCCTGAAATGACCCTAAACCTGGAGGTGTAGGATCTGCCATCTTTTGGGGACTGCCCCTTGAGAGCCTGCATTGCCTCACAGATGGGGCTCAGGTAAGCTGTGAAAAGTGTTTGTACAACTCAAACCACAAAACCATCACAGTTGTGTTAGAGCACTGTTTGGTAATTGTGGCATTTACAAATTTGTGAACTAATTTTTAGACACATAACAAAAAAATTTACACGTAGTTGTTTTCCTGTGAACACTCCTCAAGGCTCTTAGAGGCCCAGACCAAAGAGTTAAAAGCAGACATGTTGGGGAAGTGGAAAGAAAGCTGGGCATGAAGCTGGAACCAGAGCTCAGTGGAACTGGGTGAGGGTGGGGTCTGGTGTGGCTTTGAAGGTGGAGACAGCTACCCTGGAGCGGGTATGTTACTCATAAACCCTTTACAGACTTTTGCCTGGATGGCAGTGGCAAGCAATTAAACAGCTGTGGATAGACATGACCTAATTTATTGGCCTTTTCAGATGCCTTCTCTGGAGCCAGAGCTATACTGTGACCTATAAGTAAGAATGGGTTTTGGAAGGTGAGAAGGGAGATTACTGAGGATAGGAGGGACTGATGCCATTAAGGAGGAAGAGGTACCTGGAAGCAGACCAGAGAGCCAAGGGGCAGTCCTGTATTTCCTTACATAGCTTCCTGTGAGACTAAGAAGCCATTGCCAGAATCCTTTCTACTAGCACTTTTTCTACATTGAGGAGTAAACTACCTATAACCACTTCTTACAGGACAACTTCCAGCAAGCAGAGCTCCTACTTAGTCTTTGGTGATCCCTAAGGGAAGCTTCAAAGTACAAGTTCAAGAGCAAATGCTGTAACTCAGTCAGCACATTAGAACTACCCACAGACATGCACAATCCCCAAAGTTATTTTTAGATGACTTAATGGCATCTTGGGAAAAAAGAAGAGAATGACAAAATGCTGACAAATACATGACAGCAGGGGCTGGGGTTGTAGCTCAGTGGTAGAGTACTTGCCTAGTATGTGTGCGGCACTGGGCTGAATCCTCTGCAACACATAAAAATAAATAAGTAAAATAAAGGTATTGTGTCCATCTGCAACTAAAAATATTTTAAAAAATACATGGCAGCAATTTAAAAAATAGGCATTAAACATATCCACTCAATAGCCAAGGTGAAGAACTTCCGACTATAGTGGGATCAAGGAAGACAGTTCATAAGGCCAGGATCTAATCAGCTTGTGGTCATTACGGCATTTGTGTTTATAGTAACCCACACTCAGTGGGAAGAAAAATAAAACAAAAACAACAAAAGTAAAAAGTGATTCTTTCAGTTGCCAGATTAAATAGCTCCAGGGACAGGAGGTCCTTTGATCCTGCCAAGTAATTTTAAAATGGGAAAGTACTAGAAACAAGGTTTATTACATTTGTCAAACATAATTCTCTTGATTGCGCTTTGCTAGGATCCCAGGCTTTCTCTCTCAAATGAGAGTTTCCTGAAAGATCAGCTGTTCCTCAGCTTATGCAAAGGAGTGAACTGTAGAAATAAATGAACACATGGGGTCCACAACCTGAGTGCCCAGGCAGTCAAGGTCGGATCCCTTAGTGTACATTAAATCATCGGCAGAGCTTTAAAACTCAATACCATACCACTCTGGTCACAGAGCAAGTAAGCCAAAATGTCTTGGGATGTCCCGGGTCAAGGAACTGGCATTGGTAGTTTTATTTATTTATTTTTGGTACTGGGGATTGAACCCAGGAGTGTTTACCAATGAGTTTCGTACTCAATGCTTTTTTTAACTTCTAATTTTGAGGGAGGGTCTTGTTAAGTTGCTGAGGGTCTCACTAAGTTATTCAGTCTGCCCTTGAACTTGGGATCCTCCTGCCTCAGTCTCCTTAGTTGCTGGAATTACAGGCACGTACCACTACACCCAGCTTGGTGCCAACCGTTGTGAGAATTTCCCAGATGGTTGTAATTTCAGTCAAGGTGGGGAATATCTGTCTTAGCAGAGCCTGTGGCCTGAGACCTTTCATCACAGATGCCAGACAGATGCATCAGATGTGTCATTAGCCTGGGTGCACAGAGAGGAGCAGAGCAAGTATAGAGAAAGCACCTGCACAACTTCCATTGATAGAGCTGTCTCAGCCTATGTTGCTCCAGCATCATGTCACTGTAGTGGAACTGAACAGACTGGAGTTCCTGCGTAGAAAGCACTAAGCTTTCCTCCAGGAGATGCTACCGATTGGATGCTTGGCCCTAGCCCAGCCCCTCCCCAGGCTGGTTAGAGATGCATCAGGATGGCCATTGCCATCAGGATCTGGACCAGGTGAAGAATGCAGTAGCAGGATGTGAGGGAATCAAAGGCATCCGGGGAGGAGGACTGTGTGGGCTGGGAGAGACAAGCAAGGGAGTCCCTAGCGGGGTCTTGGTTCTCCAAGTCCTTCATCTTCCAGTTTCAGTACAGGTATAACTTTTCCACAAGGCCCCTCTACCCTAAAAGAGACTTTCTTCTTCTCCACCCAAAGACCTTGACTCCTACACACATGAGAAAGCCTGATCACCTCCCTTTCTGGTAAGAAAACCAAGAAAGGTGCAGGCAGAGAGAAGCAGCAACACAGAGACATGAGGGAGAAAGGACAACTCCCACAGTGCAGTAGCAAGAGAGGGAAAGTGTAAAAGAGCAAAGGAGTGAGAGGAATAGCATAGGACAATGGAAAGAGAAATTCCTGAGAATTTTCAAGCAGGGAAGCAGTATACAAATGGGCAATAAGAAAATGCAGAATCTAAAGGGTAACAGAAGAAACTGGACGTGGTGGTGCACGCCTGTAATCCCAGCGGCTCCACAGGCTGAGGCAGGAGGATTGCAAGTTCAAAGCCAGCCTCAGCAACTTAGTGAGACCCTGTCTCAAAATAAAAAATAAAGGGGGAGGGCCCTGGAGATGTGGCTCTGGTGTTAAGCACCCTCGGGTTCAATCCCTGGTACCAAAATAAATAAATAAATACATAAATAAATAAAAAATAAAGGTTAACAGAAGAGAACAAGAGATGAAAGAACAGGACAAGTGACTGTCCTTTCCCTGCTCTGCTCTGTGCCAAGAGTTGACCCCTGCAAACTGCATTTCCCAGGCTCTTACAACCTGCCCATCTGCTTTCAACTGGGTTCTGCAGAAACTGGCAGGAGATTCAAGAACAAGAAGAGGAAAATGGGGATTTATTCTCCTCCCTTTGGCTCATGTAGAAATTCTGGAAATGACTCTCTCCTACATCTCCAAATCTCTAGTCATATCCGCCATGCTTCTGAGGGCTTAGATAACACCACCTGCTCCCATTGTCCCTCCAAGGAGAGCTGTGCTAGAGCTGGCCTGTACTGGCTCAGAGGACAGATCTTTAAAGATACAGGAATTTTGCAAGTTTATTGTTAAACTCCATAGTTTGAAACTGGTCAACAACAAATGAAGACTTCCCCACCTCTGCCTCCTGGCTTTCCCCAATCTCTTGTTTGCCTCACCAGCCCCTGATTTTTTCTGCTTCTTTTTGTCACCTTGTAGCCAATTCACTGCACTACATTCTATTTTAAACACAGAGCATTTGTTTTCCTAGTTGGTTGGACCTCTGCTGATAGCAAAGAATGAGCTCCTGAAGAGCATTCCCAGCTTCCCTGTGAGCGGGAAACATTGAACTTATCACGTGCAGTTTTTATTCTATTTGTTTCTCTAGTCATCCTAATAACTGCTTATCTTATGATTTAGTAGTTTTAAAATTTAAATTAATTTTGTTACAAGAGAAATTTCTACTACCTGTGTTGGAAAGACAAACTGATTTTTCTCTGCTCTCATACTACAGCAATCCACACTGAACATTTCTGTGATCATGAATTATGTAGGGGACCTGTCCTCACCCCTGAGTAGGCAAGCAGTTCTGCTGGACACCAGCGGGTGCTCTCTACCTCATTTCAGTTCTGACACTACCCACCTGGAGAGAGCACCAGATTCACAGGTCGAGGGTTCAGTTCCCAAGACTACTGCCCCTCCTCCTTTAGATGACACAGGTTTTTTTTTTTTTTTTTTTTTTAACCTGTACTTCTGACCAGTCGGCTATAAATCAGGGTTCCCACAACCCCTTCCTCAAGTTTGCTTAATTTGCTTGGGCTGCTCACAGAACTCTGAGAAATATTTACTTACTCGTTTACTGGTTGAGTTTAAAGGACAAAGGATTCAGATGACGAGAAGCAGAGGCCGAGGCATGTGGGAAAGGGCCTGGTACTTCCATGCCCTCTCCAGGTGCACCACCCTGCAGGAGCCTCCATTTGTTCAGAGATCCGGAGGTTTTCTGAGCCCTGTCTTTTTGTTTTTTTAGAGAGACTTCATTGCATAGGCACTGTCAAAGCATGGACAGTCAGGCTGAAATGTGATTGGACAAAACAGGTATGATCTAATGCTAGTGGGCTGGGTGGGAAAACCCAGCAAGTCCTGTCTGTTCAGATTCTTCAGTATTTCTTCCTTGTGGGTGTTGGGCAGGACCCTTCTGATGTCGAAGGTCCATCATATAGTATCAGACAAGGTAGGTCCCAGAATTTCTTTGATAGTCAGCAGTTCCAAGACAAGGGAGGCTGGAGGAGAGCTGAATTAGAGTTTCCATGACCTGCTTCAAGGGGGAGAGATTCTACTTTCTATGGCCTGCTTTGGGAGGGAGTTATGAGCCAGGATCTCTGGATGAACCCCCCCAAAAATATATGTGTATGTACACATATATATTTATATAATATAGTATAATATAATATAATATAATATAATATAATATAATATAATATGTCACACCACCCTGCCAAGGCATTGACTTGCTTAGCAAAAGAACCAACTCTAACTGACAAACAGATGAGCAGATGCAGACTTCATGAATGGTCTACCTTCAGTTGGGTTTGCCACCTGGCATAGGAAAGGGGAAGAGGAAAGAAACTGAAACAACTGAAACATAATCCATTACCTATGTGCACTAATATAGTATGACGATCACACTTCTTTTTACCAAAGACTCTTCCCTGCAGTCTCCTGATTCCATGAAAGCTAATGCTGTAGTGGGGCACAGGAGCACACACCTGTGATCCCATCTATCCGGCAGGTTGGGGCAGGAGGATCACTTGAGCCCAGGAGTTGCCAACCTCAGCAACTTAGACACTGTCTCAAATTAAGAAATAAAAAGTTCTATATATCCCAGTGTAGAGCACCCCTGGGTTCAACCCCCAGTAAAACAAACCAATAAACAAGAAAAAAAGCTGATGCTGCAGCGTTTTGCCTCACTGATTCTTTGTTGCTGTTAATGCTTGTTTGTTCCATAGTCTTTTCCCTGATAGGAATATATCAATCTCCAAGTCCATGGAGGATATGTTCCAAGAGGGTGCCTGAAACCACAGATAGTACTGAATCCTATACAAGCTATAGGATTCATACACACCTACAATAAAGCTTAACTTACAAATTAGGCACAGAAGGAGACTAACAACAACTAAGAATGAAATAAAACGAATATAACAATATGGTGGTATAAAAGTTACATGAATGTGCTCTCCCTCTCAAAACACCTGGTAGTATGCTCACCCTTCTTTTGGTGATAATGTGAGACCATACAATGCCTATGTGATGAGATAAAGTGAGGTGATTGACACGGGCCCTAGGATGTGCGTTGGACCTGTGTGAGGGTTCCCTGACACAAGCACTGTCGTTAGTCCACACAGCCCATCTGAAAGCAGAGTCGGCTACTAAGAGACCAGCAGCAGGGAGGAGCAGTGTGGTGCACTGGGCCAGGGGATGACTCACAGGAGGTGGGCTCGACAGTGGGAGACTTCATCATGGTACTCAGAACAGAGCACAATCTAAAACTTGTGAATTGTTTATTTCTGGAGTTTTCCACTTACTATTTTCAAACTGTGGTTGATCATAGGCAACTGAAACCCGATAAAGCAAAACCACAGAAAAATGGGGACTTATTGTATATCATGGGCCCTCAAAGCAGATGGAAATCAATGGTACCAGGACCATTTGCTAGCTGTTTGGGAAAAATCAGTTTATATAATTATTCTACTTTAAAGACAAAACATACATGAGATGAATTAAAACGTTAAATTTTTAAAGACTTTAAAAACTAGAAACTTTTTTTCTTTTATTTTTTGAGACATGCATCTTGTTACGTTGCCTAGCCTGGCCTCAAACTCCTGGGATCAAGTAATCCTCCTGCCTTAACCTCCTGAGAAGCTGGGAATACAGGTGCATGCCCTGTACCCAGTCTAGAAGTGAATATTAATCTAATCTGTAGGTAGAGAGAACCTACAATCTTAAAAACAAAAGGAAAAGTATTTTAAAGCCTTACACATTTTACTACAGAAAAATGAAGAAAATCTCTCATATTCAGATAAATAGACATTAAGTACAAGCCAGAAACTGGGAAATAAATTTATAAGACAAATATCAGTTTCCTTAATATACAGAGAAATACATAAATCAGTAGGGAGAAAACTCTCTGTCTCTGTCTCTGTCTCTCTCTGTCTCTCTCTCTCCTGGCCCCCAGCCCCCCAGCCCCCAAGGTTAAGACAACATAGGCTTCTTTCTAGAATGCATTTCCCAGCTTCCCTACTTTCTGGTTCCTTGTGAGCAGCAAACTGTTTGGTACCAGGAGATGGATCATGACTGGGCTAAGCCTAATACAGCACTTCAGTCCCATTCCTTGCTTTCTCCATTCCCTTGCAGCTAACGGTGGCCATATGATCCAGTATTGGTCAATGAGACATAAAAGGGAAAATCTGCTGGGAGAGGATCTGGAAAAGCTTTTGCATTCATGCTAAAAGGAACATTTCCACTTCTGGGTCTATACCCAGAATATGCAGTTTGTTTACCTTATCCTCCTTCCTTCAAGGTGTATGTGATGTCCTGAGCAGGTGCAACCATCTTGGATAGCAAAGACACCATCCTGACATCCTCAAACCACTAAATCAGCTAGCAGCTGCCTACTTCCAGATGTCTTACTATGTCAGAAAAAATTCACCCCAATCTGTCAAAACTATAGTTAGATTTTCTGTTAATTGTGACTAAAAGCATTCTGGATATAGACCTGGATAAATAAATAGGCAAATATATGAATAATAAATCATAAATTAAGAAACATGAATGACTATAAAAATATGAAAAATCAAGCACAAGAGAAATTTCCTACAAAATTAGCAAAGATATTTCTGGGCATGGTGGCACATGCCTGTAATCCCAGTGACCTGGAGCTGAGGCAGGAGGAATGCAAGTTCAAGGCCAGCCTGAGCAACTTAGTGAGACTCTGTCTCGAAATAAAATTAAAAATACATTTTTAAAAAGGCTAGGGATGTACAAAGCACTGATCTATGTTATAGGATGGAGGAAACTTACAAAATGCTAAAAGAAACCAGATACAATTTATATAAAATATCCACAATAGGTAAATTCACAGAGTCAGAAAGCAGATTAGTGATAGCCAGCAGTTGGGGAAAAGTGGCAAAGGGGAGTAACTATTCACTGGGTTGTATTTTGGGGCAATGAAAATGGTTCAGTTCTGGATAGAGATGATTGCACAGCCATGTAAATGTACTAAATGCCAATGAGTTGCTCACTTTAAAGTGGATAATTTTATAAGAATTTCATCTCAATAAAAATTTTTTAACTTAAATACAGAGGGAGTTCTGGTTCCAGGTAAGGCAGAGTAAGTTCTTTCCACCCTGTCTCTACTAGTAAATGGAATCATAAACCTGAACAGAATGCAGTAAATGAGGGCTCAAAGTAGATAGCAATATGCAAATTACAAAAGAATGCAAACTACCCCTGAATCACTGCAAGTCCCCCCCCCCCTTTTTTCTTTTTTGCCTCTTCTACTGTACCCTGTTCTGGACTGAGGGCAGAAGAGGGCATTGGTGTGAATGGAGCAGAGCACTGTTCTTCATTCAGGCTTGAGGAGCAAGAAAGGGGTCTCCTGACAGAAGGAACTGGCAGCAGGGGCTCACATGTGCTAAACTCTGAGGGAAGGGAGGCTCACATTCTGCTGAGAGGAGCTGTGCCTGGTCCCAGGAGGATGTGGCTAACATCCTTTGCTTTTTTTCTTTGCCTCCCACTCAAGGACTGCTGTAAAGGAACTGCTAAAGGAAATTCTTCAAATGGAAGGGAAGTTTTACCAGAAGGAAACTTCGAACATCTGCAATGGAGAAAGAGCCATATAAATAGTAAAACCTAAATACAGTGTCCCTTGGTATCTGTGGGAGATTGGTTCCAGGACTCCTATGAATACCAAAATCTGTGGATGCTCACGTCTTCATATAAAATGGCATAGCAAATGCATACATAGCCTACATATTCTCCCATGTACTTTAAGTCATCTCTAGATTATTTATGATACTTAATAACACAATGTAAATGATAAATAAATAGTTGTTACAATGTATTATTTAGGGAATAGTGGCAAGAAAAAAAATCTGTACATATTCAGTACAGATGCAAGCTTTTTTCCAAAGATTTTCAATACATGAGCTGGGAGTGTAGCTCAGTGGTAGAACATTTGCTAAGCCCTGGGTTCAATCTCCAGCATTGCAACAATGATAAATATTTATATTTAATTAAATTTGTTTTATTATTTATTTAATTTTAAATATAGATTTAATATATATTTCTGATCCAAATATATATGTTGTCTAGGTAGGCTGAATCCACAGATGAGAAACCCACAGCTACAGAGAACTGTATAAGAGACTGTCTTGCTTTTTAGTTCTTTATTTGAAGATTAATAGCAAAAATTGTAACATCATTTCATGGATTTCCAATGAATGAGTTCCAATATATAAAACAATTACAACATAAATTAGGAGGTAAAAACACCTATGTCCTGTAAAGTTCCTATATTTCATTGGAAAACATAAAATAATGATATGGTATGGGGCTGGGGAGATAGCTCAGTCGGTAGAGTGCTTGCCTTGTAAGTACAAGGCCCTGGGTTCGATCCCCAGCACCAAGAAAAAAAAAAAAAAAAAAAAAAAGGAATGATTCGGTGAAAAGTTATGTTTCCCTAGAGCAACTATAGAAATATTGCACAAAGACATATTGTAAAAATTACAATAAATAAATTTTAGATAGAGATCCAAGATGGCAGACAAGAGGGAGGCTGCATTCTTTCTCACTCCATAACTAGGATTTCAAGCAGAGGACATCTGTTTCTTGGTGAGGCAGTTTTTGCAGCTTATCAATCCCCTGCTGTTTACCCCATTTGTCTACTGCGATTACCTGCAGTCTGCCAGCATATTGACTACTTTTTGAGTGCAGATTGCTCACTGGCACCTACCATCCGCCATTTGCCTGCTGCTTGCCTGTCCATTGCCTGCCTTTCACTTACCCATCACCCACTGCCCGAGGTTCACCTCTCGATTGTCCGACAGCAGTCAGCAGACTGACCACAGACCACCAGTGGAGCACCAGCAGCCTGCTGTTGCTTGAAAGCTCACTGTCACAGTACCTGCAGGTTTGGTTACACGTGGCTGCCACCATTTTGAGACAACAGCCAGGACTTGTAGGACCCCTGGACGTACTGACTGAGCCCCGTTTTCAGGATCCCTCAGCCTGACCGATCACTCCCTGCCTCAGAGGACCTCACATCCACTGACTGCTCCCTGCCACCAGGACTCCCAGAACGACCGACAACACCCCACCTCCAGGACCCCTGCACCACCAACTGCAACCTGCCTCCAGGACCTCCAACCAACCACGCCCACACCCTGAGCTGCAGGACCCCATTTGCCAACAAATTTGGAAGCCAGAGCAGCCATCTTGGATAATCCTGGAAGCTGTTTCTGTGATCTTTAGGTGGGGCAAATCCCATCCTGAAATGCCTACTGGAGACTGGAAGCTCACTGTCAGGTACCTCTCATACATCAGGCTACTGAAGAGTGGGAGGTTTGAATACTATATGACTGGTATAGTGTAGATTTTCTTTTTTCTCCTATTGAAAAATTTTAAGTTTTTATTTCTTTACTTTTCTCGCTCTCTTTTCCTTTTGTTTACATGTTCCCTCAGAGTCTCTTTCTCCCTTTTCCCATGATAACAACTGACTTCTTTTGACTACACTCTCACTCTTTCTATGATCTAGAACTTCCATATATTTTTTTCTTATCGTATTATCAGCCACATCCTACACCCCTCCCCATCCTCTTTGTCCTCCATTAGAAGCTGCAGACATTATTGCAAATCTATTTGTTATACTGAAGATAATAATTGAACTCATTCTGTTTATTATGACACTATTGTTAATGTCCTCATAGGGGATATTTGGTTTCAGGTTGCATACTCTCTGAACTGGGCACTGCTAATATTGACCTCCCCCTTAAAGAAAAGATATTGGAATCCTATAGGGTCACTATAAGCTCACTATAAGCCTATAGGGGGGAAACTACAATAGCCCAGATCTGCACTGCTAGAGGGGAAGATACATGAACAACATGAAAAAACAAGGGAAGAAAATGACCCAAACAAACCTACATTCTATATTAATTGAATCCAATTACAGTATGGTAGAAGAAATGTCAGAAAAGGACTTCAGATTATACATGATTAAAATGATTCATGAAGCAAAGGCTGAGATAAGAGAACAAATGCAGGCAATGAATGATCATACCAATAAGCAGTTGAAAGAGCAACTGCAGGAAGCAAAACATCATTTCAACAAAGAGATAAAGATTCTCAAAAAAAAAAAAAAAAAAAAAATGGAAACCCTTGAAATGAAGGAAACAATAACCAAACAAAAAACTCAATGGAAAGCATCACCAATAGACTAAACCACTGGAAGACAGAACCTCAGACAATGAAGACAAAATATTTAATCTTGAAAATAAAGTTGCCCAAACAGAGAAGATGGTAAGAAATCATGAACAGAATCTCCAAGAACTATGGGACATCATGAAAAGACCAAATTTAAGAATTATCGGGATTGAGGAAGGCACAGAGATACAAACCAAAGGAATGAACAACCTATTCAATGAAATAATATCAGAAAATTTCCCAAACCTGAAGAATGAAATGGAAAATCAAACTCAAGAGGCTTACAGAACACCAGATGTACAAAATCACAACAGATCCACAACAAGGCGCATTATAATGAAAATGCCTAACATCCAAAATAAAGACAGGATTTTGAAGGCTGCTAGAGAAAAGCATCAGATTACTTATGGGGGAAACCAATATGGATATCAGCAGATTTCTCAGCCCAGACTCTAAAAGCTAGAAGGGCCTAGAACAACATATTTCAAGCTCTGAAAGAACATGGTTGCCAACCCAGAATCCTATACCCAGCAAAACTAACCTTCAGATTTGAAGATGAAATAAAATTCTTCCATGATAAACAAAAGTTAAAAGAATTTACAAATAGAAAGCCTGCACTACAGAATGTTCTCAACAAAATATTCCATGAGGAGGAAATGAAAAACAACAATGTAGGTCAGCAAAGAGAGGAGCTACTTTAAAGCGAAAACCATTCAAAGGAGACACCAAGTCAAGTTAAAAACCAAATATAAGCCCAAATGACTGGGAATACAAATCATATCTCAATTATAACCCTGAATGTTAATGGCCTATACTCATCAATCAAAAAAAAAAAATAGATTGGAAGAATGGATTAAAAAGAAAGACCCAACAATATGCTGCCTGCAAGAGACTCATCTCATAGAAAAAGACATCCACAGACTAAAAGTGAAAGGATGGGAAAAAACCTACCACACACAAGGACTCAGTAAAAAAAAGCGGTGGTTTCCATCCTTATTTCAGATAAAGTGGACTTCAAGCCAAAGTTAGTCAGAAGGGATAAAGAAGGACATTTCATACTGCTTAAGGGAACCATAAATCAGTGAGACATAACGATCACAAATATATTTATGCCCCAAACAATGGTGCATCCATGTACATCAAACAAATTCTTCTCAATTCCAGGAATCAAACAGACTACAACACAATAATTCTGGGTGACTTTAACACACTGCTGTCACCACTGGATAGATCTTCCAAGCAAAAACTAAACAGAGAAAACATGGAACTCAATAACACAATAACTTAGACTTAACTCACATATATAGAATATTCCATCCATCAATGAGTGAATTCACTTTCTTCTCAGCAGCACATGGAACCATCTCGAAAATACACCATATGTTATGCCACAAAGCAGCCCTTAGAAAATGCGAAAAAATAGAGATACTGCCTTATGATCTATCGGATCATAATGGAATGAAATTAGAAATCAATGACAAAATAAAAATAGAAATTACTCCAACACCTAGAGACTAAATAATATGCTATTGAATGAAGCATGGATAACAGAAAACATCAAGGAGGAGATAAAAAAATCCTTAGAGGTAAATGAGAATGATGATACAACATATCAAAATCTCTGGGACACTATGAAAGCGGTAATAAGAGGAAAATTCATTGCATGGAGTGCATTCAAGAAAAGAATAAAAAGTCAACAACTAAATGACCTAACATTACAGCGCAAAGCCCTAGAAAAAGAAGAACAGAATAACAGCAAAAGTAGTAGAATACAGGAAATAATTAAAATCAGAACTGAAATCAATGAAATTGAAACAAAAGAAACAATTCAAAAAATTAACAAAACAAAAAGTTGGTTCTCTGAAAAAGTAAACAAAAAAGACAAACCCTTAGCCACACTAACAAAGAGGAGAGAGAAAACTCACATTACTAAAATTTGTGATGAAAAAGGAAATATCATGACAGACACCACTGAAATACATAACATAATGAGAAGCTACTTTGAAAA
Source organism: Sciurus vulgaris (assembly GCF_902686455.1). Lineage (NCBI taxonomy): Eukaryota > Metazoa > Chordata > Mammalia > Rodentia > Sciuridae > Sciurus > Sciurus vulgaris. The sequence continues at coordinate 104,139,735 of NC_136472.1, forward strand.
TCTATATTCCAACAAAATAGAAAATACCAAAGATGTCAACAAATTTCTAGAGACATATGATCCTCCCAAACTGAACCAGGAGGACATATACAACTTAAACAGATCAATATCAAACAATGAAATAGAAGATGCCATCAAAAGTCTACCAACCAAGAAAAGCCCAGGACCACATGAATTCTCAGCTGAGTTCTACAAGACCTTCAAAGAAGAACTCATTCCAATACTTCTCAAAGTATTCCAGGAAATAGAAAAGGAGGGAACCCTACCGAACTCATTCTACAAACAATTATCACTCTTACACCCAAACCAGGCAAAGACACATCAGGGAAGGAAAATTTTAGAAGAATATTCTTGATGAATATAGATGCAAAGATCCTTGACAAAATGCTGGCAAACCATATCCAAAAATATATTAAGAAGATAGTGCACCACGATCAAGTGGGCTTCATCCTGGGAATGCAAGGTTGATTCAACATCTGTAAATCAATAAATGTAATCCATCATGTCAATACACTGAAGGATAAGAATCTTACGGTTATTTTAATTGATGCAGAAAAAGCATTCAACAAAATACAACACTGCTTCATGCTCAAAACACTAGAAAAAATAGGGATAGTAGGAACATACCTGAACATTGTAAAGGCTATTTATGCTAAGCCCATGGCCAACATCATTCTTAATGGAGAAAAACTGAAACCATTCCCTTTAAAAATGGGAATAAGACAGGGATGCCCTCTTTCACCACTTATATTCAACATCGTCCTTGAAATACTAGCCAGAGCAATTAGACAGACCAAAGAAATTAAAGGGATAAGAATAGGAAAAGAGGAACTCAAGCTGTTACTATTTGCTGATGACATGATTCTCTGTTTAGAGGATCCAAAAAACTCCAGAAAACTTCTAGACCTCATCAATGAATTCAGCAAAATAGCAGGATATACAATCAACATGCATAAATCTAAAGTATTTTTATACACAAGAGACAAAACAGCTGAAAGGGAAATGAGGAAAACAACTCCATTTGCAATACCCTCAAAACAAACAAACAAATAAACAAACAAACAATCTAACCAAAGAGGGAATCAATCTAACCAAAGAGGTGAAAGACCTCTACAATGAAAATTACAAAACAATGAAGAAAGAAATTGAGGAAGACCTTAGAAGATGGAAAGATCTCCCATGTTCTTGGATAGGCAGAATTAATATTATCAAAATGACCATACTTCCAAAGGCGCTATACAGATTTAACACAATTCCAATTAAAATCCCTATGACATTTCTCATAGAAACAGAAAAAGCAATCATGAAATTCATCTGGAAGAACAAAAGACCCAGGATAGCCAAAGCAATTCTGGGCAGGAAGAGTGATGCAGTAGGTATCACAATACCAGACCTTAAACTCTACTATAGAGCAATAGTAACAAAAATGGCATGGTACTGGCACCAAAGTAGACAGGTAAATCAATGGTGCAGGATAGAAGACATAGAGACATACCCCATAAGTACAGTAACCTCATAGTAGACAAAGGTGTCAAAAACTTACAATGGAGAAAAGATAGCCTGTTCAACAAATGGTGCTGGGAAAACTGGAAATCCATATGCAGTAAAATGAAATTAAACCCCTATCTCTCACCTTGTACAAAACTCAACTTGAAATGGATCAAGAATCTAGGAATTAGACCTGAGACCCTTTACCAAATAGAAGAAAAATTAGACCCGAATCTCCATCACGTTGTCTTAGGACCAGACTTCCTTAACAAGACCCCCATAGTGCAAGAAACTAAACCAAGAATCAATAAATGCGATAGATTCAAACTAAAAAGTTTTTTTTTTGTTTTTGTTTACAGAAAACAATAATGTGAAAGGAGAGCCTGCAGAGTGGGAGAAAATCTTTTCCACACACACTCCAGACAGAGCACTCATCTCCAAAGTTTATAAAGAACTTAAAAAACTTTACACCAAAAATACAAAGAACCAAATCAATAAATGGGCTAAGGAAATGGGCAGACACTTCACAGAAGAAGATATACAGGTGATCAACAAATACATAAAAAAGTGCTCATCATCCCTATGAATTAGAGAAATGCAAATTAAAACCACCCTAAGATTTCATCTAACTCCAATTAGAATGGCTATTATCAAGAACACAATCAATAATAAGTGTTGGTGTGGATGTAGGGAAAAAGACACACTTGTACAGTGCTGGTGGAGTTGCAAATTGGTGCATCTGCTCTGGAAAGCAGTATGGAGATTCCTCAGAAAATGTGGACCCACCATTTGACCCAGCTCTCCCCCTCCTCCGTTTATACCCAAAGGACTTAAAATCAGCATACTACAATGATGCTGCCACATCAATGTTCACAGCAGCTCAATTCACAATAGCTAGATTGTGGAACCAACATAGATGCCCTTAAATTGATGAATGGATAAAGAAATTGTGGTATATATACACAATGGAATATTACTCAGCCATAAAGAAGAACAAAATTGTGGCATTTTCTGGTAAATGGATAAAGTTGGAAAATATCATGCTAAGTGAAACAGGCCAAGCCTAAAAAACCAAAAGCTGAATGTTTTCTCTGAGAAGTGCATGACAATATATAATGTGGGAGAGTGGTTGGGGGAAGAGAAGAATGAAGAAACTTTGGATGGTGTAGAGGAAAAAGGGGTGGGAGAGGGTGAGGATGGAAAAACAGTAGAATGAAACAGACAGTATTACACTATATATATGTATGATCACATGAATGGTGTGAATCTACATCATGTACAACCATAGAAATGAAAAGTTGTACCCCATTTGTGTACAATGAATCAAAACGTGTCTGTAAAAGTAAAAAATATTTTAATAAATAAATAAATAAATAAATAAAACTTAAAAGAGTACTTTAAAATGTTGCAAATAACCAAAAAGAAGGCAGGAGAGGAGAACAGAGGAATGAAAAAAGGAACAAACAAAACAAAGAAATTGGTAGTCTTGAACTCACATAATTTCAGTAAGTGTAAATGATCTAAACAAACACTAATATAAAGACAGACATTGTCAGAAAGACTAAAAAATAATAACATGACCCAGCTATACACAATCTAGCAGAAACTCATCACATATATTTAACAACTTAGATCAGATAGATTCATTTCTAAGAAACCAGAAACTATCAAACTCATCCCAGGATGAAATAGCCTGACTAGCCCTGTGTGTGCCTATCAAAGAAGTTGAATGTACAGTTAAGAATTTTTCAAAATGAGAACCTCCAGTTCTAAATGGTTTCCCTGTGAATTTTACCAAATGTCTGAGGAAGAAGCAATACCAGTGTTACACAGTTTTCCCCAGAAAAGACAAGAGTACACTTCCTAACTCAACTAGGTTAGAATTGGCCTAACACCAAAACCAGACAAAGTAGTACGAACACAGTGAATACCTGGCTGTGGTGGTGCACACTTGTGATCCCTGCAACTCAGGAGGCTGAGCCAGGAGGATCCAAGTTCTAGACCAGCTTCAGCAACTTAGGGAGGCCCCACATCCCTTAGGGGATGTAGCTCAGTGGTAAAGTATCCCTGGATTCGATCCCCAATACCTTTGTATCAGTATCTCTCATGAACCCAGATGAAAAATCCTCAACAAAATATTAGCAAATTAAGTAAAAATCTATTACAATACATGGGTGAGTGGGATTTATCCTGAGAATGTAAGTATATTTGTTTGCTAGAGTTGTAGCAATAACGTACTATGTAAAGTGCCATAATAAAGCAAAGTAACTGAGTGAACAGAAATCTATGGTCCCAAATTCTGGCTCCTAGAGATGAAGCTGTGGTTGGCAGGCCCCTGCTCACTCTGAAGAAGGTAGGGAAGATCTCCAGGCTTTTCTCCCAGCTTCTGGAAGTTCCTCAGCTGATAGTAGTGTAACTCCAGTCTGCACATGACAGTCTCCCTTGTGCCTGTCTGTCTTTGTTTCCATTTTCCTTTTTATAAGGTCATGGGTTATATTAGAAGAGAGCCCAGCCCACTCTAATGATCTCATTTTTTTTTTTTTTTTTTTTGGTACTAGGGACTGAACCCAGGTACAATTAACCACTGAGCCACATTCCTAGACATTTCTTTCTTTCTTTTTATATTTTGAGACAGGGTCTCATTAAATTGCTTAGGGCCTGGCTAAATTGCTGAGGCTGGCTTTGAACTTGCATTCCTCCTGCCTCAGCCTCCCGAATTGCTAGGATTATAGGCATGCCTGGCCTAACAATCTCATTTTAATTTAACTACCACTGTAAATACTCTTGTAAATACCCTTTCTTCAAATAAGGTCACATTCTGAGGTACTAGGACTTAGGACCCCAGTATATCTTGTTTTGAGAGAACACAGTCTAACTCATAATAGTAATACTGGTTTGCTATTTTAAAATTGCTTACCATAAACCACTATATCAACTGTCTAAAGGAGAAAAGTCATGTGACCATATTAATTGATGCAGAAAAAGCATTTGATAATAACTCTCAGAAGCAAGAAATAGAATTTGAAAAAGGCATCTACAAAAAACTTATTGTTTACATCACACATAACAATGAAAGACTGAATGGTCAGGCACAAGGCAAAGATATATGGTCTCAACACTCCTATTCAACATCATGCTTAGTCCTAGGCAAGGGAAAGAAATAAAAGACATACCTATTAGAAAGGCAGAAATAAAACAGTCTCTATTTGCAGATGACATGATTGATTGATTGACTACAGAGAAAGTCACTTTAAAACTCTATCAAAAAAAAAGAAAGAAAGAAAAGAGAACATCCTAGAACTGATATATTTAGGATATATATTTAGAATATATATTTAGGTAGAATATACAAAAAAATACATGAATCCACTGTGTTTCTATATACTACCAATGAACAATCAGAAAATTAAAATTTTAAATTTTACATAGAAAAATAAGGGAACTAAAAATAGACAAAACAATCTTAAAAAAGAAAACAAAATTGGAGGATTCCCACCATGATGTTAAGATTTACTATAAAGTCACAATAATCAAGTTAGCATGCTATTTGTGGGGAAAAAGACATAGATCAATGGAACAGAGTCTAGAAGTAGAACCAAAAGTATAATAAAGTTTTTTCAAAGATACAAAGATAATTCATGAAAGACAATCCTTTCAACAAATGGTGTTGGGATAATTGGGCATCCACACGCAAAAAAAAAAAAAATAAAACAAACCTCATGTAAGTCTCATACTTTACATTTCATTTCCATGAAACTATTTCAAAATGGAACAATGTCAGACATTAAACTGTAAAATTGTTTTTAAATCATAGGAATAAATCTTTGTAATCTGGGCTTAAGCAGAGTGTTCTCAGATTGCTACAAAAAGTATGATTTATAACAGAAAGAATTTTATATATTATATTTCCTCAAAATGTAAATTTTCTGTTCTGCAAAGATACTGTAAGACAAGCTACAGATGGAAAGAAAATGTTTGAAAATTCCACAAAGGGAATTAAAGAGAATATATAAAGAATTCTTGAAAATAACCAAACTAAAAAATATGTAAACAATTTGAACAGACACTTCACCAAAGAGAATTTATGAAAGCAAATAAAGCACATGAAAATATGTTTACCATCATTAGTCATGGGGGAAATGCAAATTAAAACTTGATAACACTATAGACCTCTTAGAATGTATAAATAAAAACACAACAACAAACTGTCAAGATTGAAGAATTGCAGTGCTGTGATCTGCATATGTGTCCTCTCCAAATTCATATACTGAGACCTAATCCTTGAGGTGACAGTATTAAGAGACTGAGCTTTGGAAAATGATTAGAGCAAGAGGGATCCACCCTCACTTAATTTCCTTGTAAAAGAGGATTGAGAGGTAGTCTTTTGTCCTCTTCCACCATGTGAAGACACATACAAGGCACAATCTGTGAAGAATTTTGGGCTCTTACTAGACACCAGTACCTTGATGTTGGATTTCCCCAGCTCCAGAACTGTAAGCAATACATTTCTGTTATTTATAAATTATCCATTCTGAGGCATTTTATTATAGTTGCACAAACAACTAAGACAAAATTGGAACTCTCATACACTGCTGGTAGAGATGCAAAATGTTATAGCCATTGGGAAAAACAGTTTGGCAGTTTCTTATAAATTCAAGAATATGACCAAACATAGTGATATACACCTGTAAATCCAGGTACTTGGGAAACTGATATAGGAGAATCACAGGTTTTTTTGTTTTTTTTTTTTCAGTGCTGGGGATTTGAACCCTGGGCCTTGTGCTTGCGAGGCAAGCACTCTACCAACTGAGCTATATCCCCAGCCCCAGGATTGCAGGTTTGAGGCCAGCTTAGCAAGATCCTGTCTTAAAACAAAACAAAACAAATTTAAAAGGGAATAGGGATGTAGCTCAGTGGGTAGAACACTTGCGTAGTACATACAAGGCCCTAGGTTCAATCCCCAGTACTGGGGGAAAAAAAAGATCTGGCAGTTCCAGTCTATAAAAACTTGTTTGCACAGAAACCTGTACACAGGCCTGGGGTGTAGCTCAGTGTTAGAGTGCTTGCCTAGCATTTATGTGGCCCAGGGTTTGATCGCCAGCACTGAAACAAAACAAAACAAAAAACCAAAAATAACACACACACAGCAAAACTAAAATAAACAAACAAAAACATCTGTACACAGATGTTTGTGGCTTCTCTATTCAATATCCAAAACAGGAAACAATACAAATGTCCTTCGTTGGATCGATGGACATCCATAAAATGGAATAATAAGGTCATACAAAAGAGTGAATTATTGATACATACAACAACTGGTGTGAATCTCAAAGGCATTTTGCTGAGTTAAAGAGGTCATTCTCAAAGGTTATGTACTTGATATTTCAACTTATAATAACATTCTTTAAAAAATCAAACCATAGTGATTGAGAACAAAACAGTGTTTACCAGGGGAGTTTACTCTCTCCCCTTCACTCCCTCCCCTACATCTCTTCTTCCTTCAACTGCTGTTAAATGCTTTGTTTTGCAAGCTGAAAACCAAGGTAAACTTGATAGCGATATAAAAACTCACAATATGTTGTTGGAGGTGGGGGCTTTGGTCATTGTAGCTTTCCATTTCTTCTTTCATCATTAAAAAGCTAACACACAGTGGCATGAGGAAGCTGGCTACTGTGGTGTGCCAATTTAATATTTCAAGTACAGTCTTTTAGTAGGGTCATTCACAATGTCAATAAGGAAACATTCCTGAGAGGGGAGGGAGTAAGCCTGTGCTCTCCAACATCATGGCCCCTGAAATAACTACCTGCTGAAGAACAGACCTGAACGAAGACGGAGAGGACAATTCAGCCACGTGTGTGAGTGTTTCAGTGAAGCTCTTGGCCACGTGCCCATAACCACTAATAGGGAAGAAGATTTTCTTACTGACCTTAACCTGATCTTCCTTTGACCTTCACATGGTTTTAAGACCCTATGTGCAGAAGAAGGAAAGATTTTCTGACCTCAACTTGACCTTCTTTTGTCCTTCGCAAGGTCTCCCCAGATCTCTTTCCCTTGCTTTGCATTCCCTGCACAGCAGTGATCAAATGCCCTCACTAGGTCCCGGGGTCCTACTGAGTAAGTGAGGCTCTCCTCCTGAGGTAATCCTTGACCACAAGAAAGCAAGCAAAAATTTACCTACCTACACATTGACATTATAAAGAAAAGGACAAGAGCAAAAAAACATTTAAACATTTTAAAATAAATTATTTAAAGGGACATTTATGAAGGCAAAAAATGATCAAACATTCTGCCTTTTCTTATTAGCCAAAGAAACAAGGCATCGTTACTTTTTAAAATAACACATGACAGTGTAAGAAATAAAAGGGTTTGCATTTCATAAAATATTCCCAAGAGATAACCATTTTGACAGTTTGGAGTATATTCTTAAAAAATGCACATATACTTCTTAAAAAGTAAAATTTCCCTATATAGGCAGATACTACAAATTGTCCCTTAGTATCTATTGTGCCATTTTTCTTAGTAATAATATCTCTGACTTTATTTTTTTTAACTGTAAACAAATGGGGTAAACTTGTTTCTCTGTACATGAAGTAGAGGCACAGCATTCGCGTAATCATACATTTACATAGCGTAATGATGTTTGATTCATTTTGTTATTTTTTCTTTCCCCCTCACTCCTCCCACCACTCTTTTCCCTCTATACAGTCCCTCTTTCCTCCATTCTTGCCTCCCTCCCACCCCCCATTATGAATCATCATCCGCTTATCAGCGAGATCATTTGTCCTTTGGTTTTTTGAATATCTCTGACTTTAAATTGGGCATGTGACTGCCTAGAATTGTGTGTTCTCTATTTTTATGAGCAGTGGAAATAGCAAGAGTTTTAAAGTGAAAAGATTCCAGTTGTGGTTTTGTTACAAGTTAGATGGGCATTGCAAGGGACGTCACTTCAACTTTTTTATACAGGAGGCACTCCTACACAGCGATCACTGCAGATGGTTCCCAAATCTGACACTTGCTAGATTGCTGGTGTTATCTCAAGCAAGATACTGACCTGTGTTTCCTTCCTTTGTAGAATGGAGATTAGAATATCCCTTAACTCATCTGGTTGTTGTGAGAATTAAATTAGATAATTCACATGAAGAATTCAGCACAGAGCAAGAGTTCGACAAATGTTAGTCTGTACTATAGTCATTGTTATCGTCAGCTTTTGAAAAAGAACATAAAAATTCCTGTTTTATCCAGTTTAAGATGAGGATAAAAACAAACAGATGTGAAAGACTTTAATAGTTAAAGAAGTAATAAAATCTAAAAAAAAAAAAGAAGTAATAAAATCTAAAAACGACCCTACTCCACAACCTTAGGGTATGGGCTATATTAAAATAGCAGTTCCATGTGTATTGCCCATGGGAAAAAATCCATAGGAGTAACGAGGCAGGAGAATACCCATGCAAGGAAATTCTCCTCTCAGTTTAAACGAATGAACTAATTGGATGTTGTTGGAAACACATATGATATTAATCTGATACCTTGTTATAAATCAGAACACCCAAGTCTTTTGGGCACACCTATGACTTCCAGGCATTGTCTTCATGGTTACTTTTCCTGGCCACACAGGGCTGATTAAGGGTAAGTACATTTATGTGGACACTTAAGTCTTACAGGTCCTACTACCAATGAAAAACTTTCATAGATTGAAACCAGTTAGGGCAAATTCTGGCTCTATTCTCTGTTATATTCTCAGGGCCAACACTGTAGGTCAAATAGAAGGTGCCCAATAAATTAGTGTCCAGTGGCTCTTGAAACTCTCTTAGAGGCACATTTCACAGGCTGGGAGAGAAACCTATGAGAGAAAGGAAGCTTATGATCTGACTTTTAATCTCTGCAGGATATTTCCACTAGCTACTGACCACTTTACAACATGGGTACACACAGTCCCTTTTAGAATTGTTCCACAGCTCAAGGACACTAGCGTAAATCAATCAGAAACAAATAAATTCTGGAAAATCATCATGGGCTGTAGTCTTACCTTTGAGGAAAGACAGTCTAAAACTAGACATGCTCTTTTTCAACTTGATTACACCAAGCACTGTAACAACTTATACTTCCCAAGTTTTCTGCAATAGGAAAAGTAAACAGTTTTGATTTATTCTTATCTATTTTGTGAGCTGATGAGGTGATAATTTTTTGGTACTTTCTGTTTGAGTGCAGTTCATGAGACTCAGTGATAAAGGTGCATGGGAAAGATATATAGTAGTAGCTTTCAATGACTTGTAAAAATTAAGATGCTTTTCAGATTACATATACCATATATAATATATACTTGTGTGTGTATTTATATATAGACATTTATGTACATATACACTTACATATGTATGTTTGGGCATACACACACACACACACACACATACACACACAGTAAAAAATGCAAGTTTTAGATTCAGACAGATTTCAGCTCAAATTCTAGCTCTGCCATTTGTGAACTGTGTGGCCCTGGGCAAGTTCCTTAATCTTGCTAAATATGTTTCCACTCTGTAAAAACCCATTAATAATACTCAACCCAAGGAATACTTATGAGTATTACTCAATGTTGATGGGGAAAATAGTTTTGAGATAGATCGGAAATGAATTCCGAAACTACTGCTTAACTTAGACAAGATACATTCCCTTTGTAGAATTTTTCCTTCTCTGCAAAATGGAATTTAAAAAGTGTACCTAACAAGATTTTTGGGAGGATAAATTAAATCTATATAACTTGCTTAGTACAATGCTCAGTATACAGTAAGTGCCCAATACATATTTGTTATTATTAGTACCACAATAATTACTATTATTACATAAAAAGGCAGTATGTAATAAGTGTTGATGCAGCCATCTCCTTTATTTCTGTCTCCCACTAATGAGAAATATTAAAAAATTGAACAACTGAGTCAAGGGCAAGACATATTTTTATAAATTTTGTCATATTGCTCACTAAAAGGCCTATAGTAAACTTAGAACATGCAATTCTATCAATTTCACTCCAGCTCTCATTGATAGTTTTTTTTTTCTGTCATTTTAAAAGCGGAAACAAACATGGTATCTCAAGATTACTTTTCATTTATTACCATGGGAGTGAACATCTCCCCATCTGTTTTGTTTACCATTTGGCTATTATAGAGTGAATAATTTGCTTCTATTTTTGCCTATTTATCAACTTGAATCTTAGTGGTTTTATTAAAATTTTGATCAACTTTTTATGTATCAGAAAAACATTATTATTATACTTAATGCAGATACTTTTCCAGGAAACTGGAGCCAGAACCATCTGGCACAGATGAGGAGAGACCAAGGGAAAGTTCTGTGTGTTCAGGTGCTTCTGTGGAAGTGGACAGGGTTTGCTATCTCCTGCAGGGGGAACTCAACTACTCTCATGGCTTCAGCATCAATCTCTGACTATCTCTGGGCCTCCATGACTTATTGTAGTCCTGTATTCTAATTATGAAATGTTTCTTCTTAGTTGTCTTGTATCTCAAGCCTGTCACAGGTACAACTAAGCTCATCACATGTCCACCATCCTACTAACTTTCCAAACTCTCCCATTTGTTCCCTTATTGTTTCAGCCAAGAGATCTTGAAGCTGTTTCTTGATAGAGTAAAAAGGTCCCCAGAGTTTCTCAGATAGGTCCGTTGAACTGTCTCTGAAATCATACTCTTGAATTGTAAGTCACGTGACCTAATTTTTGATTTGGAAAATATGATGATCATACATATCGAGAATGAGAAGAGCAGCCAAGTTGACATGTTACCTCAGGCCCTTTCTGCATGTCAGTATCTGCTACTAAGATCCATGCATGTGAGCTTGAAGCAGGTGAGCTGAACAATCCCATGGAGACTGGCATCCAGACATGGGTATTTGATATGGGAGCCAAAATTAAACAGGGAAAAAGGAAGTACTAGGAATCATTGCTTTTGGACTTGGTCCAACCATCAACTTTCCTTAAATTATTTTTTTTTTAATTTTAATGATGACCTTTATCAAATTATTTGAGTAACTATTTTAATAGTTTAATAGTTTTGATGTTGATTTTGTCTTAGCGTTGTGGCTTTTCCTGTCAATGCTTCATTTAGGATGTGAGCATCATGCAATCAGAAAATGAATTTCAACCTTCCAACACCAAGTCCAGTGGCTTTTGCTATCTATGTGCAAATCCAGTTCCCTCAAAAGTCAACTCTAGTGGGCACCAAGAGCTGCTATAGAAAAAATACAACAAGGCAAGCATTGGGTCAAATATAAAAGGTCAAAATTCCCTTGAATGAAAATTAAATTATACAACTATTTCTAACAATATAATTCATGAGAAGTCAAGTTGATAGCATCCTGAAAGAAAACTTCCTCTAATTCTCTCCTCAATTTCTGCAAATATACAACAGATCACTTAAGAAGCTCCACCTCTTCAGAACATGAGCACTTTCAATAACACACACTAGACAGTTTCTTAGTGCCTCAGGCATGTATGTGCTGAAGACAAACTCCACTGCAGTTCTGAAGTTTCTCCCAGACTTCCCAAGTGTGGTTGTGTGCAATGTATGTGCATATGTGTGGATACTGGTACATGGGAGTGGACACACTGTTCTCAGGAGAACACTCTTTTTATACTGTTTTGGGAAAAAATGGGGCCTATTTCTCTAAAGGCAGAGTATGATAGTTGGGCTGGTGGTGCTCACCTGTAATCCCAGTCACTCATGAGGCTGAGGCAGCAGGATACCAAGGTCAGTGCCAGTCTAGGCAATCTAGCAAGACCCCATCTCAAAATAAAAAAATCAAAAGGGCTGGGAATGTGGTTCCATGACAGAGCAACTCTGGGTTCAATTACCAGTACCAAAATAAAACAATAAAATAAAATAAAAATTCTAAAGGCAGAGTATGGTGGTATGAAATTCATATCCTCAAACCTCAAATTTCACTCCTCCTCCAAACAGTCATGTCTAGGGTAGAAGAATGAAGACAGGAATTTGGGCCCAGTATATTCTAATTCCTTCTACAAGGATTAGGGATTCCCAATTTGAAGGGTGTCCTTGAAGGGCTTTTGGAGGGGTGTCCTTGGAAGGACTTTTGCAGGTAGCAGGGGATAGCTGGAAAGAATTGGGAATCCAGAACTCACATCACCAGTTGGCTGATTACAAACAAAACCACTTTCTAAATTCTACCCGTCACCACGCGTTGTGTGGCTTGAGAGTGATGACCTGAATTCCCTTCCACAATTACCTAGAGAAGGCCTTGGATGTGTCTAGTCCAAGTCTGGTGAGAGAAGTACTTCGATTCATTCCAAGACTTATCCCATCCTTCCCTAGCAGAAAAACTGGTTATTTGCAACCCAGATAATTATCCCCGCATTTCCTTCGCTGGTAACTAATCCCTCATTTACGACACTTTATTGTAAGGTCGGGGGTGAAATTCCGTAGAAACTTCCTCCTTACAATACCACACACAAGGAGACCCACCCACTGCCGCCAACCCCGCGCGTGCAAGTCCCATTCACCCACACAAATCTCTCTTTGGCAAGTTCCTGGAGCTCCCGCCCATGGATTTGGTGCAAACGGGCATCAGAGGAAGCAGCTGCCAGGATTCCGCTCTTGATAGCACTCCCGCCTTATTATTCCACCTGCCTAAAAGGGTGCCCCGACCACCAATGAAGACACCTGAGTACTAGCGCGGCGACGCTGCGCAGACCCTCAGCGCCCGGACCCCAAGCGCCAGGGCATCGCCCACGTGTCCCGAGCCTGGGTGGGACAGCTGCGAGGGACCCAGCAGGAGAGAAACACACGGAAGAATGCGCCACCATCCTGCGGGATCCCAGACTCGCGGCCGAGCCCATCTGGGATACCAAGTCTGCAGAGCACCAACCAGGCATTCCAAGAGTCCTTCAGAGAGAAACGCCGCGCAGACTTCCTTTCCCTGACCCGCAGCCTCGGGAGCGTCTGCCTGGAGCTCGCTGCTCTGCATCGCCCAGCCCTGGACAGGTGCCCCGCGAAAGCTCCGCGCCAATCCCGCGCACGCCTTGCTCCAGGAGAGCCGCGGACCCCTGGCAGCTGCTGGACCCACGCCCAGGAAAAGAGGAAGGAATTTGCTCTGTACCTGATCCTGTCCTTCTCTGCCCTTTGTAGTTCCTCATTTCTTTCCAGCACCTGAAGGATCTTCCTGGCTTCTTCCTCACTTAAAAAACTGAAATCGAATCCCTGAGGAACTTTCGTCATTTTCTCTACTATGTGTGTTACACTTAAGCTCCTTGGCGCCTCCTGTTATGATGGCATTTTTTGAGATACGGCAGACTGGCTTCAGGAACTTGATCTTATAGGGAATAAGTCCGCCCCTTTGAAAATCTAAAGCCACAAACCTAGGGAACGGCCCACATAAACAGGGATCATTTTGACAACACCTTAATGACATGTTTCTCTCAACCTGTCCAACCGAGATGCAAAATGAACGACTAAAGGCAGAGAAGGAACCAATCCCCTTTCGAGGGAGGCGGGCCCTGCTTCGTCTCCTCCCCCACCCCCCACCTCCTATCAGACTTGTTAGGCAAACAAGCCTACATAATTCTGCCTAAGTGAGGCCTAGGCTGAAGTGTTGGTTCTGAAGTATTTGTCTTGGCGGTTGCTGATTGCTGTAAGAACTTGAGCTTGATTCGTAGGAGTGAAAAGGAAAGAGATTCATGACCAATCCTCCCTTTCAATAATTTAGAACTCAGAGATAATAGAATTGCAGGTAGGAGCTTTAGAACTGGTGGAAGGGTTTCTCTCATTTGAAAGACCGGGAAGAGATAACCTAATTAGCCATTTGTGGACAGATCTGGCAGAAGGGCTGAAATTAAGGGTAACCGTGGAAACTAATCTTTGCCAAACTTCTCATCTCTATAACCCACCACTGCCACTTCATTGCCCCATGAAAGTCATTCTTAGATTTTGGAAATTCAACAAACAAAAACCCCCGTGTACGTTATTTTGGAAGACTGCCCTGGCTATGGCAAAGGATGGTGAAAACCTCCTCTGACTAAGGTAAAATGCAATCCTGTGAAACCACAGGAATAACTTTTCCTAGAAAGTAAATTATTCTGATATAATAAAGTATGATGAATATTTCCTTGGATGTTTTATTTATGTATATGTATACATATATATAAATTTTAAAAATTGTCAAGGCTTTTCAGAAAATATGCTGTTTCTTTTGGCTTCACTTCCTACATAAAAACAACTTTTTCAAGTGGACTTTCCTGCCCCAATAGCTTGATTTGGTCACCTTATGAGGTGGTGTTGATTGCTAAAATTGCTAAAATTTATGTCCAAATGTATCATCTCTTTTCATGGTAAATAAACCCAATAAAGATTTTTTATATCTGAGCCTGGCGCTGTGGTGCCTGTCTGTAATCCCAGGCTGAGGCAGAGGATGGGAAGTTTGAGGCCAGCCTCAGCAACTCAGTGACACCCTGTCTCAAAATTTTAAAAAGGACTAGGGATGAAGCTCAGTGGAGGAGTGCTCCTGGGTTCAATCCATCGCACCCATCCCCCCACCAAAAGATTTGTATCAGTCACAAGAATCTGAAAATCAATAATAGCTATATTTTTGACTCTGGGCCCTCTGGATCCTATACTCATCTTGATCATTATTTAAAACATGTCTGGGAAACTAGCCATTCAAATAACTCTCTGTAGGTATAACAATTCTGTACGCCAGTGTTACACTACACAGAGCTCTTTTATAAATTGTTTCTGTGTTAACCGTGGTAGTTTGGGAGCGTGTCTTGTATATGGTGTCCACTTTTTCTAGTGTGTTCATTTATTCATTTATTGGGCATAGCCATGGGATTTTTAATGTGAGAACCCAAGGGTTTTTGCCTGTTCCCAATATATCAGTGTTGGTAATATATATTGGTTAGTTTCAATCAACATATTCTGGTGCCTGTTACATGAAGGCATTGTATTCTGCAATTACAACTGAGCTACAGTCCCAGCCCTTTTTATATTTTATTTTGAGACAGGGTCTTGCTAAATTGCTTAGGGCCTTACCCAAATTGTTGAGGCTGGCCTTGAACTTGCAATCCTCCTGCCCCTTAGCCTCTCAAGTTGCTGGGCTTTCAGGAGTGAGCAGCCCAGCCCAGCCCAGCTCAATGTCTTTAGAAAGTTTATAAATCAGTGGGTGAGACAACATGAAGAGAAAACTAACTATATAATTAAAAAAAAAAAAAAAAAGTCCATGATCATGAAGAAAAGAAACTAGTTCCAGCTAAGTGGATCAGAGGACAGGATACAGTATTTAGGTTGCAACATGAAGGGTCAGATATCAACAGGAAAAAAATAGAGAGTGATGAGAGAAGACGTGTAAGTCTATTCTAGGCAAGGGAAATAGTGTGTTGGATGACAGACTAATGGTCAGAGTAGGCAAGAACTTGGATGATAGAAAATTTAGGGACATATTCAGGGATTGAGTGATCTGTTTTGGCTAGAACATACATTCTCAATAGGGGCAAACTCTTATTCTTTTTATGTATAAACCACAGATATACATATATGTCATAGATATACAGTATATCTATGATATTAGTATTTCATGAATAGAGCAATTAATTTTTTAAAAACTCTAAAAAGGCTCCATGATGGGTTACAGTAATGAAAAAGAGGTTTAGAAATAGTAGGTTGGCATGTAGGGTCCATGAAGAGTACAAAGACTGAGATCTTATTGTGAATACCATGCTAAAGAGTCTGGGCTTCAATCAACAAACATATGAAAAAATGTTCACCATCTTTAGTAATAAGAGAAATGCAAATCAAAACTACACCAAGATTCCATCTCACTCCAATTAGAATGGTGTTTATCAAGAATACAAGCAACAATAGGTGTTGGAGAGGATGTGGGGAAAAAGGTACACTCATACATTGCTGGTGGGACTGCAAATTAGTGCAGCCACTCTGGAAAGCAGTGTGGAGATTCCTTAGAAAACTTGGAATGGAACCACCATTTGACCCAGCTATCCCACTCCTTGGCCTATACCCAAAGGACTTAAAATCAGCATACTACAGAGATACAGCCACATCAATGTTCATAGCTGCTCAATTCACAATAGCCAGACTGTGGAACCAACCTAGATGCCCTTTAATTGATGAATGGATAAAGAAACTGTGGTATATATATACAATGGAATATTTCTCAGCTATAAAGAATAATAAAATTATGGCATTTGCAGGCAAATGGATGAAATTAGAGAATATCATGTTAAGTGAGATAAGCCAATCTCAAAAATCCAAAAGACGAATGATCTCAGTGATAAGCGGATGATGACACGTAATGGGGGGTCGGAGGGGGCAAGACTGGAGGAAGGAGGGACTGTATAGAGGGAAAAGAGAGGTGGGAGGGTTGGGGGGAAGGAAAAAAATAACGGAATGAATCAAACATCATTACTCTATGTAAATGTATGAATATGCAAATGGTATGCTGTTACTCCATGTACAAACAGAAACAACATGTATCCCATTTGTTTACAATAAAAATAAATTTAAAAAAATGGCAGCAGCCATGCACAACCAAAAAAATAAAGGAAAATAAAACCATAAAAATGCATCAAAAAAAAAAAAAAAAGAGTCTGGGCTTCATTGTATAAGCAATGAGGAGCCAGTACAGATTTTGAGGGTGACAACTGTACATTTAAAATTGAACTTTGGGAAGATAACTGACAGCAGGTGACAAGGAAGAATAGAGGGAAGAAAGAAGCAAGGAAACCATTGTATTTGTGAAGGCTGATGCAGGAGAAAGGGGGAAGAGGGCCTGAACAAAGCAGTGGCCAGTGAGAGTAGAAAAGAAGGCTGGAGTCCAAAGATATGGGTGGGACTTAGTAACTCATTAGATAGGAGGGTTAAGAAAAAAAACTTCCAACCAGGCATGAAGGCTCATGCTTGTAATCCTAAACTACTCAGAGGACTGAGGTAGGAGGATCACAAAATTCAAGGTCAGCTTGGGAAACTTAGTAAGATCCT
Source organism: Sciurus vulgaris (assembly GCF_902686455.1). Taxonomy (NCBI): domain Eukaryota; kingdom Metazoa; phylum Chordata; class Mammalia; order Rodentia; family Sciuridae; genus Sciurus; species Sciurus vulgaris. The sequence goes on from NC_136472.1 coordinate 104,157,227, forward strand.
GCTTTAAAATAAAAATAAAAAGGACCAAGGATGTGTAGCTCAGTGGTATAGCCCCTAAATATAATCCCACCATGCCCCTTCCCCCTAAAAAAAAGATTCATAAAGACGATGCAAGATTTAATAAGTGTTTGAAAGGAAATTTGTCTATTTGATGGTACCAGGAACAAAGCTTAGGAAAAGATCAGACGTTCAGTTTTAGACACGAGGAGTGCTTGTGATTCATTTGTGTGGTGATACCCAGCAGAGATGATAAATGTAGAACCAGAATGTTTGAAGCAAGGATGGACAAATAGATTTGGAAGTCATGTGCTTGATCGCCAAAACCCTGAGACTGGATAACATGGGTGCAGCAAAGTGTGGACAGAGAACAGAGGCTGAGGTCAGAACTTTGAATGACCAAGCCCATCCCACCAAGCACATCAGCACTGAGTCATGCTTCATCCCTGGGTTGTGGCACAATAGGCATACTATTCAGAAATTTTTATCTTGACATTTTATATTGAGAAATGTATAGATTAGTTTCATTGCTACTATAATAATAATAGTACTTTCAGAATAAAAATAATTGTCAACTTTTTTTTTTTTTTTTTCTGGGCTTATTCAGGCAGCTGTAAGCAGTAATTTTCAATCTTAGTGTCCGGTAACCCTGGCAACCTCTGCCCAGGCTCTCAACTAAAGAGATGCTCATCAGTTTGTTTTTAAACAAGCTGGATAGAAAAGAATACTCTTTAGAAATCTCCCATAGTCTTATTCTCTCCAGGCTCTTGTTGGTCACATCCCCAGCAGAGGACTTAGTTTTGTTTCTTCCCTTATAACCACGCAGCCAAGAGGAAACATGACCACAGCACTCTCAGGAATGTCTAAACTTCTGCCATTCAAAGTCACCTATGACCCCAGCAGGCCATTGAAAACCAGCTCAATAGATTTTGTTTTCACAGAAGTATCTTTCTAACAAGTTTTGGCTTTTCTCCCTGGACAATACAGATATCTTCCAATAACAGGTCATAGGGTGTGTTTGGTGGTAGCTTTCAGTTAAACAAGCAAATACAAGTCAACTTGACAGATGTTGATAACTGGACTTTATTAGTAAACAAGAGATGTAAAACTGAGAAGAGTTTGCACAGTTGGTTTCATTTCAGTTTTCACTGTTCTGTTTGGTGAATAGCTTTGCAAATTTAGATTAAAAAAACCTCCTTTTTTGGTTCCCCTTGAGATTTCAGTTCTATATCCACAATTATGGGAATGGATTCCATAAAAAATATCTACTGAAAAATCCTTTCACTTTAGCTTTTTAAAAAACTTTGAAAATGAAGGTCATAAAGGAACCAATCTTATGAATGTTGTAAAAATTTATTGAGATGATACAAAAAAGGTATTAATAACATTATTACATTTTCCGTGCTCAATAAATGATACCTACTAATAATATTATTTGCACATAGAGCAGCCTTCGATTATAAAAATATTTTCTATGACTACAAAAGTGATACCTATTTGTTGGGTTGAGCAAAATTGAAAAATGTAGCATATGCATCAGATTGATGAAGCCCAATTCTGAAATTTATTACTGACAAAGTTTAATGGAAGAATGTGTCTTAGTTCTGCATCTAAATGGGCTTACTAGTGTGACCCTTCCAAATCTTGCCCTGAGGTGGAGCACCAAAGGGAAACTTGGATTTGGAGAATATGTGTTATTGGTGATAGTCATAGCGGGGAGCAGAGAGAATGACTACCAAATGCTTCAGACTTTCTAATGGATTAGTACCCCTCTGCTAAAAACTATGGATCAAGCTGGGTGCAGTAGTGCATACCTGTAATCCCAGTGGCCCAAGAGGCTGGAGAGAATTTGAGGATAACCTCAGCAACTTAGTAATAATTTTTTTTATTTAAATAAAAAAATAAAAATAAATAAAATAAAAAAACACAAAATAAAAAATAAAAAAGTCTGGGGATACAGCTCAGTGGTAAAGGACACCTGGCTTTAATCCCAATACTCCTCTCACCCTGCAAAGCATGGGTCAAGGAGTTTCATACCCTTACAACCCTCCAATCAGATAATTTATACCTCCACATACTCTGAGAAAGAGCAAGAAAGGTCAGAGAGGCTGGAAATTATTCAAGTTGTAGAGTTCCCCTCCTAGAAAAGTGAAGGAATGGTCTTTTCCCCAATAATGTTCATCAGATATAAATGTAGGAATATGGAAAAGAGCACAAAGTATTAATATCTTAATAATCCTATCAACTATTACTGCTATTATTGATATAATTATTTTATTATTATAAATAAATAATAATAGCTTTATTTATGTCCACATAGTCCCATTTTCCATGTGTGTTTATTTACTTAAAATAGAAATGGCATTCCATTAAATAGTCTTCTAGAATGTTCCTTTATATGGCTGTACAGACTTTCTTAGGATAACACAGTATCAGGGACCCTTGAGTAATATGAACATTATGCAAGATTCATAATGACAACCAGAGATGTCTGGAGTGTTTAAACAAGTCACTGAGCCTGATGTGATGGATGGCAGGAGTATATGATTCTGAAACCCCAAATATCAGATGAGGTGAGGGGTCAATAGCCTCTGACCCTTTCATATCAGAATTCAATAAATCTGATGTCTAGATCTCAAAATCTACCTGACCAAAAACAAAACAAAAAAACGAACAAAACACCAAACCAAACCAAACAAAAATTGGATGAAATCCAGCACCGAGTAGCATACACTAACATTTATCCTAGTCTTAAACATTCAATTCTGCCTAGCCCCACACCTTCATGGTAAGGGGTTTTCAGTATTCCCACTCTACCTGAAGGATAAAGGAGGGAGGCAGTGGACTCTCAGATGTGTACAAACACCCAGGACTGTTCAAAGCACAGAAAAAAAGGTAAATATTTCCAGGTGCTATGTGAATCTATTATTATCCTTGCAGCAACATTTGAAAAAACTAGGTTAATAAACAACCACATAAACCAAAAAACATACTATAATTTCCCTAATGCCTATGGAGATGTAAAAAAAAAAAAAAATCCTATGAAAAATGCCAGAAAACAAAAAAGGTAGAAAAACATTAGATGGATGAGTATTCCTTTATTCCAAGAATAAAGCATATATTAAAATAGGCATGGTTTACTTTATCTTCCTCAATGGAAGAAAATTCTATGCTCAAAATGTTTTCGATAAAATTCAAGATTACTCTGTGTTAGAACGAAACTTCATAAAACTAAATTTAGCATCCTTTAGTAAACTAGAATTAGAGGAAGGTTTCCTTGATGTGATAAGGAATAGTCTGTCCCAAACAATACCAATGTTATAATTAATGATGAGTCTGTTTAGAAGGAACAAATTAAAGATAACTTCTCTTTCTGATAGTGTTAATCAACAGAATAAAAAAGAAAAAGCAATGAGGTGTAACTCTCAGAAAAGAGAAAATTGGTAATAGATGATGATTATCTGCTTAGAAAATAAAAAGAAATCCATTTAAAAACTACTAGAAAGAGAACACATAAGTGGCCATTGTGTTGTATCATTCAACAAATATTTACGCAACGTCCACCATGTTGGGAAATGTTCAGGACGTCTTGTTTTGGCAAGATGTTCCTGCCTTCAGGAATATTATTAGAAATAAATCCATATAGATTTAGAGTGTGGTAACTGCTATGAACCAAACAAACAGGGAGGGGTGAAGAGAGGCTTCAGGGGTCAGGCCGGAAGACAATGACCACCAGATGCCAGAGTAGCGCAAACTGGAAGGGTAAGAAGCCAGACAAGCGAAGAAGTAGGAAAATAAGTGTAGAGATTTCCTCAGAGTGCCTCAAGTTTAAATAAAATGTGGACTAGGAGTAGATTTATGTGTTATTTATAAAATCTTTTGGATTTATGTCATCTTTATACAAGACACAATCCACGGGCTCCTGCCCCAGATGATGTGGCTTAGTGGTTAAAGACCTTTAGTGTTTGTTCAACCTGCTATGTTGAACTAAGGTTCAACCCTGTGCCAGGTGCTAGAAACATAGAGATACAAAAACAAATAGATGTGTAGCCTTGTGGACTTTGTATTCCTGAGGGAAGAGACAGACAATATATACATACATAAATAAAAGATTTACTAAGTACAATAAGTACTCCAAAGAAAACTAACATGACAGAGAGAACCTTTGCAGGGGAGTTGTTACCTTACATAAAGTGGTCAGGAAGCCTACTCTGAATTCACAGTAAGTGGTAATCGGAGGGTTGTCAAGGATCTAACCTTGAGAAGAACCAGAAGAATGGCTTTGTAAGCTGAGGCGAGCGCTCAGACACAGAAATAGGAGTTGGCATGCTCTGGGCTGATATTTCTGGAGCATGCTAAATGCAGGGAAGAGAGACATAAAAGAATGTCAGTGCAGTAGGTATGGACCTGATAAGGCGGTTAGGCCAAGGTCAGAGTGTTTAGATCTTATCCTAAGGGCATGGGCTTGGAGTCAGAAGTCCTTGGTTCAATCTCTGGCTACACCATTTATTAGATGTGTGACCTCGGGTTGTTATTTCATCCGTGAATTGAGGATGACAGTAGTGCCCACCCCATAAGGTTGTAGAATCAAATCTGATAATGTATGTGAAGTGCTTAGTATATACACACACATGCACTCACACAAACACACAAATGCAGAGAAAGAGAGAGAGAGAGAGAGAGGGAACATGTGACACTTCCCAGTCATGGGATCTTTTGGATTCTGTACCTTTTCATCCTCACACCTGTTCAGCTTTTTGCAGATACCTTCTCTTCTCTCCCTGACCCCAAGCTGGAGGAACTCTTGCCTCTGGGCAGAACCCATATCAAATAATTGTGATATAAAGGTTAAAATTATTTTAAATTGAAAATATCATATGATGATACCAAAGAAATAATAAAGATTATAACTCTATCATCCTAATTCAATAACTTTTTCCATATTCGAATATCATCCCAAAGTTCTTTCCCCGTGTGTGCATGTGTATAGTGAGTGGTGTGCAACAGATTCTTTGCAACCTCTAATTAACTGGATCACTGCAATTAATACACCTCTTAAGCTAATCAAATGGTATTTCAAACTAGCCAGAAATTATTTTTCCTCCCACTGTGGAGTTTAAAGAGAGCATTCATATATTAGTATTTTTTTCTCATTTTGTTTCAAAACCCTAGGTTTTTAAACTAGATAACAGTGTTATCTGTTTAATGTAACTGTCACAGTACAGAGTTTGCATTTAGTTGTAGTTGTAAACAGTACTGTGTATACACATATCTACAAACACATATTCGAAAAGGTTGAAATCACAGTGGTGCACATTTTGATAAAGGTTTTTAATTAATACTACTACTGAAAGACTGCTGTAGAATTTCAAAATCTAGTTGGATTTTAAGTTTCAAAGTTCCTTTGAGAACTTTAAAGTGTTTTACAGAAATAAGATTGTTGGTGCTTTTATTTTACTCCAGGAACCAGATCTAGCATTTTATAGTGTTCATTCTTTGGACACGCTTTTTAATGGCAATTCTACCTACTTTGTGTGCCTTTCTTTCCAGAGGACAGTGACCTTTTGCTAACAAGTCTTGGGTGCACCTGGGAAAGAAAGCATTTTTGTGTGTCGTTGGGGAATCTTTCATCAGTTAGAAAAGCAGCATTGTGAGAGTATCTACAGTGCTGATGGACAGGAGGGATGACTCCCACGACAGCTCTCAGTAAAAGATCTAACCATTCTCAGTTATCAGGTGCAGTGGCATACTCCTGTAACCCCAGTGCTTGGGAGGCTGAGGCAGGAAGATCCAAAGTTCAAGGTCAGCCTTAGCAACTTAGCAAGACCCTGTTTCAAAATAAAAAATAAAAAGGGCTAGGAATGGATCTCAGTGGTAGGGTGCCCCAGGTTCAATTCCCAGTGCCACAAAAGAAAGAAAAAAAAAAAAAAAAGAAACCTTATCAGTAACTCACTTTTGCAAAATTAGAGGCTTATGTTTGCTTCCATAATACTAATCCATTGAATTTGATTTTACTGTTTGAGTCCAGGAGGTTGCCATCTGAGTAACTTGGAATGCACAAGGTTGGTGAAAAAATATGACTTTTCCCTGTACTACTTCTGTGTTGCATGGAGAGGTGGGGGAAGTGAAATCGAAAATTCCAATACAGAAGACGGAGCTCAGTCCCTCCATGTTTCAAAGAAACATCCACTCAGAATAAAAGGAGAGAGATTGAAAGTTACATTTGCCTTTCCCCATCCTCAGGTGTGCAGCAACCTCTTTGTAATCTCTAATTAACTGGATCATTGCAATTAATTAATATGCCACATATCTAATCAAATGGTATCTCTCAGACTAACCTGGAAGGTTTTTTTTTTCCTTTGTGCCTTTTAAAGAGAATTAATTCATGTATTTTTTCCCTCATTTTGATGTAAAAATCTGGGTTTTAAACTACATAAAATGATTATTTGTTTAATGGGACTAGCACAGTAACAGTATTGTAGTTCTTCAAAATTTGCACTGTGATTTAAGTAGGCAAATTTCTATTAAGTAGAATTTGATAACAGCATTTCTTGTTTCTAAATCCATTATTAGTACCAAGCTAGTTTCTGGCTAAAATACTTTATGCAGAGCTAACTAATCAAATCTTCCCATGATAATTTAAGGTGTTCTAAGTACTGTACTTTTTGATCCTTTGTTTACTTTACTAGTCATTTATTCTCATGAATGAGGCATGCTTCAAAAAATACATAAACCACACACAAATATCAGAAATTCTCGGGCATTTGATTTTCCCTGGCTACATTTGTTGTTTAACATGGCTGGAAGCTTATTGTCAAGTAACAAGTTGGATGACAAATACAATGTTCTCTAGTGCCATCCACCAGGATAATGATACCTACTTTCTAAATAAGAGCAGCTGAAAGAACATATGAAGTTGTTGCAGACCATGGAGAAGCATGCTAAGTCTTGAGCTGAGCATGTGGATCTGCAGGAATCCTCTACAATGAGGGGCTTCCTCCAGCAGTAGAACATTTCAGCTGGATGCAAAAATATGCCATGCTTGTTTGCTGTCCCTAAGTTAGAATGCAGTAGTCATTGAGCACTAATGACTACTGTCTTAGAATAACTTAGGTCTTACTAAATCCCATTAAACTAATTATTGTGTTGATGAATATATGCCAGTGCTTTAATTATATTTCCAATAGTCACACGATGGTATGTATCATACCAGATGTTCTTCTGACCCAGGGGTTGACTAGATAGACAGACTTTTTAAATAAATAGCATATTTCAACACATAGTCATGGGGGAGAAAAGGCACTTAATATATTAAGAGATATAAACCAGGAATAGTATCCTCGAGACTGACTAAGAAATAGTTACACAAATGTACAACCACACTGTGTTATCCAAGCTCATAAACAATTTACATAATAGCTTATACCCTTCTATTTTTGGCCTTTTTGTAAAAACCTTAAGCATTATAATTCAATCAGTATTTTTCCCAAAGAGCTGTATTCTTACAATCTTATCTTTAGATATGATAAGCAATGAAAGCTTTGGAAACATTTATCCTTTCTTTTTGGTGTAACTGTTTTGATACAAGATGACAGATTCCTTTTTACAATGTTGGGGATTGAATCTAGAGCCTTGGACATGCTAGGTAAGTGTGGAGAGCAGTGACAGAGGATGGAGACCAGTGACGGAGTTTGGGGGTCTCTGATGACCTCATGGCTGTGGCATGCCTGGTGCCTGGGAATGTTTCTGTGCAAGGGCTCAGGATGCCTAACTGCTGTGGCAATGCCCTGCATGAGGAGGCTCTGTGCAAGGGTCCTATCAGCTCTGACCTTGATCTCAGGCACACAGCTCCTGGGAAGGAAGGAATTCTTATACTAGACAACCCCAAAGTTTCACCAACTCTGCTTCTCCAGTAACTTTTAACAATGGACTTTATTGAGAGTTTTGCAAAGCTCCTAATGTTGCTCTTTGCAACTGTGGATTGTAACTGCGGAAAAGCTGCAGATGTCCTAGTTTCTTTCCTGAACTTTCCTGAATACAAAGAATAATGGTTGCATAGTCTTTAACCTGATAATGAGACACCTATAAATAAAGATTGCTGGTGTAACTCTTTAGATCTGTATCTCCATCAGAGATCAGGCTCCAACTGATCCCCCTTTAATCTTCAAAATCTGTGTTTGTGAGTCTTCAATTTCTAATCTCCCTTAGCCCCTCGTGAAGCAGCAAGTGTGGCTGCGTTGGTCGCAGCAGGTAAGTGCTCTACCACTGAGATATATCCCTAACCCAGAAATGATGTATTTTTTACATCTCCCTCCTGTTTGTTTTGAAGACTGGCCCAACTGCAATGACTTAATAACCATTTAATGTGCTTCCTGGTTTATCAAATTTCTCTCTTGAAACCGTACTCAATGGATGCATCCTGCATCCATTCTCCATGTAGTCACTCATTCTGGGTTGTTTTGATTAACTTGTTCAGAGCTGTCTTTGTTCGTTCCTTCATTCAGTCAATACTTACTGGTCACCTGCCATGTGCCAGGCACCAGTCTAGGACTATTCTCTACTTTTCTAATTCTCTCTCTCTCTCTCTCTCTCTCTCTTTCTCTCTCTCTCTCTCACCAGGGATTGAACCCAAGGGCATTAACCACTGAGTCAAATCTCCAATCCTTTTTATTTTTTTATTTGAGACAGGGTCTCACTAAGTTGCTTACAGCCTCACTAAGATGCTGAGGCTGGCTTCGAACCCACAATCCTTTTGTCCCAGCCTCCCGAGCTGATGGGATTACAGGCATGCCCCACCACACCCAGTTTATTCTAATTCTCTTTTTAGTTTCATTTCCTCCCAATTCCTACCTTGATCTTTTCAAGCAGTTATTTGCCCTTATCTCATACACCTCTCTTTTTAAAGAGTATCTTTTATGTAGATTTGTGTTATCCAGCAATTTTCTACAATTACAGGTTACCTAGGACAGAGAGGTTTTCTCCTGTGTAACTTGCTGTCTCCCTAGGATTCCCACTTCAATAAAGGTGTCTTTAACTTAAAGTGGGTTGTATGGGATCAGAAAGTTGAGAAAAGGAAATAGAAATCTTATACCTACTGCAAAAACTGTCCAAATTGTATATAAATCCCTAGAGTGGTTTGAAAATCATTTTCCATGTGTATAGGGTATCCTTTGGAGGTGCTGAAATGTTTTGGACCTAGATAGAAGTGGTATTTGTACAACATTTTGAGTGAACTAAATGCCACTGAATTTTTCACTTTAAAATGATTAAATCATGTTAGGTGCATGTCATCCCAATACAAAATGCTAAAATCATATTTAACTGTTTTTGTCCCTGTCTGCCCTCACCCCAGTTGTCTAGGGAATACTCCAAATATAACCTCCGTGCATCAAGCATAATGCCTTCATCAACTCAATCTTCCTAAAACATAGAGCTTAGGATTAGTTAAGCAGGAAAGTATTAAGTCAAAGGAGCTGTAAACACTTGCAAGACACAACCACTGTTTCTGATTTATAGCCTGCTTGCTCCACATGACTCTGAATGCTGCAAGAAGGAGGATCTCCACCTGCGGGTGGGGAGCGGTTCCTAATAACCCTCTAGTAACCAGAAGCAGCAAGACTTCCTGGTGAATTGACCTGGAGGAAAGAAAGGCTGTTTCTAGGAGGAGCAAGCGAAGACATCAGAGAGCTGAGGGACAGGATGCCTGGGATCCTGGAATGTCAGGAAGCCCAACAGGCCATTATACATAAGCAAACACACATGGAGAAATGTGCCTAGTGGTCAGGATCAGAAGAATTATTCTGATGGTTGTTAATCTGTTTTTGATTTTCCTAGTTAGGTAGTTAAATAACATTCAGCTACATTTAATTGAAGGAAAGGTTGAACATTTTTATTGGTTAAAGAAAACCTGCTTTCCTTTCAATTCATCCCTGCCTCAGTTCCCTATCCAACCTCTTGGTATTTTTGTATTTATTTTTCTGTATATTATTATTAAAACTTAGAACTCATATATGATTTTCCTGCTGAGGAGGTCTGAACCCAACCTGTTTTCTATAAGTGAGTGCCCTGGTTTATAGGTGACAGAATGGGGCACCAATGAGAATATTGAGAAGAAGACTTTTAAAGAAGATAATGCTGAAGAAAAATGGTTATTAAGTGACCTGCAAGTGGATGTGGAGGCCAAGGAAAATACCAATACCTGAGGGTCCTGAGACCCCAGGATCAAGGGGCAGAAGTTAACATAAGAAGCAGCCACCATCCATGGTCAAAGAGGAGACTCAGGTCATGAGGACGAAATCAGTTTTAGGTCAAAGAGGGAAGGGATGCTAAAGAAAGGTCTGTAAATATACAGGAAATTTTGGTAAAATTAATTACAATTCCAGAGGTCATAAGACAAACAATTTTGAGAAGTAGTTGAATTGGTGAAGCAGAGTTGGAGGAAACTGACTCAGAAGGGACTGAGAAAAGAACAGGTCAGTGGACAAGAAGAATGTTTATCAGGAGCAAGATCACAGAGATCGGGATATGTACTCAGGTGGACAAGAGTGTCAATCCATTCATTCCCGAGTTCCATCATTTCCAGGATGAATTGGCCACAAAGGCAGTAACTTTGCTGCCTGGGTTCTCATCCTGCAAGGCTTCAGTGTTTACGAAACTCCAACCAGAGGTTTACAAGTGAAAGTCATGGGAAACAGCCAGCAGGAGCTCAGGAGGCCTCAAAAAAGATCAAGCTGCCTGATAGATTGGAGGATAGAGTGGAGCAGACTCTCCCTGCTTTGTACTCTACAGTCTCCTCCACAGTCCTTTCTATAACCGATTCTAAGGCTGGGCTCAACTGCTTCCTTCACCAAGTCCTTGGTACCTGTTCAACCCATCTGCTCTCCTTTTCCAAAAGATTTTTCCACCTATTAATCAACCTCATATGACTTAAAATGAAATTATTCACTTGTTTTTTAGATGTTTTAAATTCTTTTTGAGATTTTTAAGTTTGATTTTAATCTTTTTAGAGACAGTGTTTCACACTTAAGACTCTGCCGAGGCTCACGCGGGGTGTGAAGCCTCTCCCCACCCCTCCCCTTATGATTCACCCCTGCCTGTTGACAGCCTCCCTCAAGCCTCATCTACCCATTTAGACTTTCATCACAGCACCTAGGATTCTTCATGGCACTTTTTGTTCACAGGATTCTCTTAGCTAGAGATAAACCCTGTGAAGCAGGGACCCTAGGTTGATTCTTTTTATTAAACTCATACGCTCTGCTCCTGTTTCAATTTTTTTTTTCACATCACTTAAAGATTTTTAAAGTTTAGAAACCACTGAGAACATTTCCATTTTTTCTTCAGAGACCACAGAGAACTTCAATGATGGGCTCTTCATTGTCACTACCTAACTGTCATCAAATTGGGTCTCAAGAAAAGTTGGAGAGGAGTTCTAAAAATAGAAATCTTTTGAAATATGAATCTGAGAATGAGAAGTACATCATCTGAGCCAAATAATAGAGTTATGCAGTATGAATATAAAGCATTAATGCGAAAATATCACCATCCAATATAAGATTTTAGAAAAAAGGGAGAAAGAGCTTCATTTCTTTGTTCCCTTTATCACACACATATCACTCACATGCCTTGAAGAGCTAAAAGAACTGAAAGAAGGAAGAATCCTGGAATTCCATCCTGGGAGTACTCAGTAGTAACACTGAGAAGAAGAATTGCTTTTTAACCTCAGTAATATTTATATTTATTTAAAGCTTTCTGGTATTTAATGCGGGGAGAATATGGAGTCAACTAGAAAACAATTCATCATAATTTTTCCTCATTTACTGTATAAAACACCCTCCAAATAAAACATTCTTGCTTCCGTATAAGACTCTCAGAACATCAAACAATTGGAAATCATGTCCCTGCTGGTACTTACATCTTGGCAGCTGGAAATGATGGTGTGACTGGCATGGTGGTTCTAGAATGTATTAACAATTGTTTTGTTTTGTTTGGCTCATGTATATATGTGCTCTTCTCATTTGCATGCATAATTACTTAAACGCCAAGCAATTACCCACTTTCCTCACAGGGTGATTTATACATGTGACAATCCCTTCCCTTCACTAATCTTTCATACCTACACCCAGAGTTGCATCAAACAAGGGCCCAGGCACCTGCCAACTGCCTTCTCTTAAACCAAATCTAGTTAGGGACATTTCTGTAGCTCTAGGACTCTGTCCTATTATGTCTACAACTTTTTTCCATGAACCAATTTTAAAAAAGCATGCCTTCATTGAACAAAATTTCATTCTGGCCTTTCTAGCAAATCATACATTTCTAACTAATTTCAGTACATTGTTACATTTTTATTTCCCTTTATAAAATGGTATTTCTCAAAGGATTACCTGAAGATAATGTTAAAAAATACAAACTTCTGGGCTCAGCAGAATTTGCCTTTTAAACAAGTACCATAAGGAAATACTCAGACCACACTGCAGTTTGTAACCACTGCCATGCTTTTTTCAAGTTTTATCTTCCTAAAAGAATAAATTATTGCCTTACAACACTATTGTACAAAAGAAAAAGAAAGGTATTATTGTGCTTACCAAATTCTCAAATGGACATACAGGACAAGTTAATGATATTCTGGTGATAAATGAAGCTTCAAATACACCGCTGTTAAACTTAGCTCTTCTTAAATGTTCCTCTCTACATTGTTGAATGCATAGAAGGAAAGGGGGTCTTCTGTGCTTCTCTGAGCGTCTCCCCAGAGACTCAGAGAATTGGGCTGATACCTGTGTGATGGTACAAAGAAATCATTCAAATGGAGTAGCAAAAACTTAGGCCTTACAGGGCTGCTCTCAGCATGGCAAAGTCACATCTTCAATGTGAGAAAGAAAAGGAGAGAGGGAGAGGGAGAGGGTGAGGGAGTAGGGGAGGAAGGAGAGAGAAGAGGAGGGGAAACGGGCAAGGCTGGCAGAGAGAGAAGAGAAAGCGAGCTGTCCAGGGCAGAAGGCTGATTCCAGCAACCACTGTCCTTGAGACAGTTCCTGCCTGAATTGGTCATCCGTAGTCAGACTCCCTGGGGCAGCAGTATCCAGGAGGGTGGGGGAGTTGGACAGCAGGAAAGACACAGAGGGTCACCCTGTGATGATCTTGCCATGCTTTGGTAACTCAGAATAACTACCAAGTTTTGTTGTGCTTTGCTTCTTCGTAGGAAGGGAATACGAGACTAAAACAAATGTTCTGCTTGGCAGTACTACTTCAAACTTGCAAAGTCCGTCATGTGCAAAATGCCAGTTTCAAATAGCCCAATAATATGCCCAGGGTTTTGAATAATTAAATCCCATATTTATGCTTATCCCAGGAACAATGGGGAAAGTCATAGAGCCGAAGTGGTTCATTCTCCTGTTTCCCCAGCTGCTATTTAGTTGTATGTGTATGTTTTTAACCTTTTTAATATGTTTTATTATTATTATTTTCACAGTAGTTCTTTGAAGATTGTCATCCACATTTCAGTTCTAAAATGCCTACGTTTTCCACCCTTAACATCTCCAAAATTAGGATGCATCCTACAGTAGGTGACGTGCATAGTTACTATCTACAACACAGCACTCAAATGCCAGTTGTCATGACTCACTTGTGAGCAACTTGGTTGTTATACCTGGTGGCAGGAAAGTAGCAGCTCAAATATGACTTGGAAGAAAACCTTGGAGTCAATAATGAAGTGTCTTTTAAGAAACAAGTATTATTACATTTATCTCATCCTAGACATAAGGCACCACAAATATACATTGGAGAAAAAAGCCTCTTCAACAAATGGTGCTGGGAAAACTGGAAATCCATATGTAATAGAATGAAATTGAATCCCTATATCTCACCCTGCACAAAACCTAACTCTAAGTGGATCAAAGACCTAGGCATTAGATCAGAGACCCTGCGCCTACTAGAAGAAAAAGTAGACTCAAATCTCCATCATGTTGGCTTAGAAACCAAGTCCTTAACAAGACTCCTAAAATGCAGGAAGTAAAGTCAAGAATCAATAAATGGGATGATATCAAACTGAAAAGTTTCTTCACAACAGAGGAAATAATCAAGAACAGGTACAGAGATCCTAAAGACTGGGAGAAAATCTTCAGATACCTCAGTACCTCAGATAAGGCAGTTATTTCCAGAATATACAAAGAACTCAAAAACCTATCACCAGAAAAATAAATAATTCAATCAATATGGGCAAAGGAACTGAATAGTTACCTCATGGAATAAGAAATATGCATGGTCAAAAAATAGATGAAAAAATGTTCAACATCTCTAGCAATTAGAGAAACACATATTAAAACTACTCTGAGATTTCATGTTACTCCAGTCAGAATGGCAGTTATAAAGAATACAAGTAACATGGATGAATGGATGAAGAAAATGTGGTATATATGCACAATGGAATATTACTTAGTCATAAAGAAGAATGAAATTATGGCATTTGCTTATAAATGGATGGAGCTGGAGAATATCACGCTAAGTGAAATAAGCCAATCCCCAAATCCAAAGCCTAAATGTTCTTTGTAATTTGTGGGTGCTGACTCAAAACAAGGGAGGTTAAGAAGGGAATAACAGAAATAGATTAGACTAGAATAAGGGTAGTGAAGGGAAGGGAGTGGGGAGGGGAATAGGAAACACAGAATTAACTGGTCATAACTTTCCTAGCCTTATATTTGTATATGTTACAGAATGCATGAGAATTACCACATGTACTGAGCCAAATTGAAAGGGAAAAAAGGTCCCTTTAATGGACATGCCAGGCAAGCAGCAGCCAGGAGCAGTCGAACGCCTCAAAGAACTCTCAGGATTTTGGAAGTACAGAGTTTATAAAGGCAAAAACCACAAGAACAATTGAGGCACATGTAGGTAAGAAAGACCCTGTTGAGACAGATATTTTGATTATCTGAGGAATTATTTCGATGGTACATTTCAGAGTCATTTTGTTTTACATCAGGTCCGTAGTCAGGGATGCAGGAAGGTCCTACTGTACTGTCAACACAGAGTCTGAAAAGAAAACATTATAAGCAACCATACAATGGAGTCAGGTCAGAACAAAACGGCATTACTTCCATTCTTTTCCATCAACCAGGGTAACTCCACCTGATGTAGGACCACAGGAGTGGGAACCTAAGGGAATGTTACACTTCATGTATATATATCCTGCCAAAGTACATTCTACTGTCATGTAAGACTTTAAAAAAAAGAAACAAGTATCATCAATGTTCTTGATGGCATAGAGGTCATTATTGTATAAGAAAGTGGGGACGTGGGTGACTCTGAGCCAGAAGTGATTTAGAAGGGTCTTCCTCTGCCATAGTTGAGGAATACATTAAGTAACTTATTTTACTAAGGTTTTTGTTCTTATCTCTGCAGCAGGGTGATATATGACTAAAACCTGTCTAAATACATTCGAAGAGCTCTTTCAATAAGTATGAAATAAAAATCGTACATTGTCAGAAAACAGCGTATCTGGTTGGCAATGTTTTTTCTTACTTGTATGTGAAAGGATAAGGCAAAATATAGCGTATATGATTCAGTGTAATGCAGTATTATTCTCTTTCTGTCCATGAAGAATATGATCCTGAAAAATAGTAAGATTACCCAATCAATAAGTGGCATACCTAGGATGTGACGTTAGTTCTCTCGCCTTCCAAAACTACATTTATTTTCCAGAGGTCACATCCCCAGTAACAGCGTAGCTTTGACACCTAGTTGACCTCTAATCAATATTCATTGAATAAATAAATATATGCAGAATACTAAAAAAAAAATACCCTAGGCTTATTTTCCACTGCATTGTATTGTTCCTCTACTGCATGTGTCTTAAAAATCATAGATTTGTCTGTTTTAATTAACATTTTATGGATCTACAACCAGAATATTATTTTTATTTTCCCTAGTTCTTTTACAATGTGATGTGTGAACTCAATATGTTTACTAATGACTTTTGATTCTGTGAAAGCAAAATCTGACTCTCCTTTTCTATTTTACTAGAGCTCTTAAAAAACATTTTTAAAGTTAAAAGGAGAAATGAACATTTCTTAAGCTCCAGCTACACTAGGCACTATGTTTGTGTGATAGGTATTATTACCCTCATTTAAAGATGAGGAAATTGAGTCTCACACAATTTTAGTAACTCATCCGAAGACATGATATTGTTAGTTAAGAGTCAAAGCTGGGACTCTGAGCTCTTTTAGCTGTTAGTGTGGATTTCTTTTCTCACATATACAAAAGCAATAAAATATACTAACTCACTATTGTTAAATACTATTCAAAGTTATATTTATCTGGCAAGGAAGAATTACATAATGTAAACCTTTCTTTTACATGTACTTCTTTTATATTGTAGTGTTTGATATTGAATAATAGAGCTGTTTTTTCTCAGGTAACCTCAGTCAGACACAAAACTTTTCCAGTTACTAGCTCTTCAGGTGAAGCTCAGGTGAGTATTGATGCTACATTAGGTTTTTCAACATCCCTGCTTCTCTTGGCAAAGGATGGATTTTCCCTGTGTTCCTATTAGCTGCATTAGAGATCCCTCAAAGAACATGTGAATGAGCTCTAAGAAGCATGTCCAGAGATTCTGAATCTGTGGTGATCCTTTGAGAATGTCATTTTTCTGACATTGACAGAAAGAGGGTTAATCAACTTTTCAGTTCATCCCTTGTTTTTATGAGCATCCCAGGGACATGGTAAGAAGCCATTCAATTATCAGTTCAAGCAGCATGTAGGCAATTAGTTAAGAAAATATACAAGTTAGGTGAATTTCTACGCTTGAGTTTCAGAGAAATCAGGCTATCATTCTGGTATAAGTTATTATCAGAGTAAAACATAAAACCCTTTATACTTCTGAAAAAAAGCACTTTAAGAAAAATACTTTGCACAAGTAACAAGAAGATTAAGGTGTCATATACAGAGCTTGATTGTATAAATAGTAAAATTTAAGAAAGCATTATGTAGATTTCATTACTGCATTAGTGTTCAACAAGTCATGCCAAATGAATTATTATTGGGCTGAACAGGTTAACTTACAACAGAACATGTATAGCTTCATTGTGCTGATGAGTCATTGATATTTAAGTTTCCGTTTATAAAGCAGAGCAATCAGGCACTCTGTGATGACTGCACTAATATTGGTAAAAGGTATCACAGTCATTAATGATGGGAGAAGGAATGATTACATGGATCATTACACAGCAGGGAACTTTGAATAAAATGACCAGAGTATGATACAACAGTCTAGTCTGTATCATGCTTGTAGGAATGTGCAAACAAATACTGTTTAACTGGCAACTTTCAAGGTCAACAGGCAGCATGAAAAGAAGCTGCTTCTAACAGGAGAGAGAAGGATAGTGTCAAAGCAGTTTAAGACATTTCTATGGAGGGACTCTCATAAGCCCAGCATGTCTAACTTGAGAAATGGATTAATTCCTTCATCTATTCATACATCATATATATCCTGGACACCCACTGAGTGGAAGACACTTTGTGGGAAGCCAAAATTGCTAAGGATATTAGCTGATAGAGAAAACTTCACTGTGCTATGATCTACACAAACAGAGAAAAGGCTTAAGAAAGAGAAATGTCCTATTTCTTTCTCACCAAAGGTGAGGAAAAAACTTTGCTTATCAATCATGGTGACATATTAAAAAGGATCTTCTTTTAAGTTGTAATATTGCGATAATGTTTTATTGGTTATATTGATAACAATTCGTGTTATCTCAGGAGTCAGTGTCATGATGATTATGGTAGGAGAGTTCTTTTGTCCCACTTTCAATAGCTATTCATAATAATTTAGGACATGATAGTTGAATGAATACATAATTCCTACAAATGTGTGCAAAAAAATTGTGAAAAGGAAGAAAATGTAAATATCTCACTTCATTTTCTCCCTGGTCATAAATCTAAATATATTTGTGCATAAAGAATATTTAAATAAGTTGGGCATGATGGTGCATGCCTGTAATACCAGCAGCTCGAGAGGCTGAGGCAGGAGGATCATGAGTTCAAAGCCAGCCTCAGCAACAGTGAGGTGCTAAGCAACCCAGTGAGACCTTGTCTGTAAATAAAATACAAAAAAGGGCTGGGGGTGTTACTCAGTGTTAAGTGACCATGGATTCAATCCCCAGAAGCAGGGGGAAAAAAAAAAAGAATATTTAAATAGAAATGTCAAATAATCTGGGCTTTTTTTGTTGGTAAGTAGGTATGCTGCTTATTAATTGACTGAGAAACAAAACAACCTGGATATTCAAATCTAAAGCATGACTCTTATGACTCATAATTCCTGCTTGACTTTAAATCCTATTGTTTAATGATTGCCTCATTGGAATTGTATGAATCATCACCTGTTCCTCTGTGTGTTGAATAGGTAGAAGGAGGCCTCCTGGTTTCTCCTGAGAGATTGCTTCCTCTCTGCTGTGGTCAACATCACCATGACACCTCAGTAGGGTGAGCACATTCCTGAGCTCGTGATGGCACACTGAGCTGGGAAACTGAACTGGGGGTGGTACAATTCCCTCTGTCCCTTAACTATCTCATGGCATCTATTTATTGAAATACTCAATATCAGAGTCTGGCCTTTAAAACTTTCAGCCTGTCAGAAGAGCAGAAAATTTAAGGGCATGGCTGAATAGAATGAGCCAAGGTAAGAGTTTTAAGCTCAGCATTAATTGAGATCCCTCTCAAAGTGATGCTTGATGACTAACCCAAACCAAAATGCTCTCCCTTTTGGGATCAGAAATACTAAGATAGTTCACAGGTCTTCTGCATTTTCTTTAACATCAAATTAGATGTACAATGTAGGAAGAAGTACTATAAGTTTACTACCAAGGGATACTACAGAGTTTTTTTTTTTTTGTTTTATGTTTTTAATATTTTTTTCTTGTTGTCGATGGACCTTTATTTAATTAATTGATTTATATGTGGTGCTGAGAATCAAACCCAGGGCCTCACACATGCTAGGCAAGTGCTCTACCACTGAGCCACAACCCCAGCCCCTACTACAGAGTTTTTGAACTCTGCAAACCAGTTTATGCCCCTTGCATTTTTATCACCCCTGCTTTTCCTTTGTAAACAAAGCTCGTACTAACAGATTCCCCTAAAATGATTACCTAAGAAAGAAGGTAAACTCTTCACCTCCTTGGCCAATATCCTTTTTCTCAAAACTCTTGAGAATATTATTTGTTGATAGAGTATCACATTTAGGTACAGTACAGGTGAGGAAAGAGGAGAGGAAGGGGAAGGGGAGTGGATTAAGAACTAGTCCAAGGATACTTTGGTGGTCCAAAAAAGAGAGGAGAACTTTCCCTGTTGTCTACTGCCTTTTTAGATGCCACTTTTAGGCACAAGAAGCTGAGTCACTGTGCAAAGGTGCAAATTAAGAAAGACCTTTTTTCTACTTCCTTATGTATTTTCTGTTAATATCAGACGTACACCAGAGAAGTTCTAGATAGGTTAGAAGTGCTTTGAGATAGTATCTGATTCATGAAAAGTTAATGATTTTATGACAAAATTCTGGGCAACTTGAAAAAGAGAGCCAGCTAAAGAAGAAACTGCCTAAGTCACTTAAGCTTGAGGACACAATTTATGATGCTAATCTGTTAGAGAATCAGTCACTATATCACTTTCCTCATTCCAGGTACGTTCCCGTGGCACAGGGGACTTTATTTGCACTTTGTGTGTATATATTTGTTAGAGTTAATAATAAAATAAAAAAATCACAAGAGAACCATTGACTTAAAAAGTATAGATGTGTCTGCATAGACAAGATAAGGAGGCATTTGTTCAGGGGTTAGAGGTAGGTGGGGGGGGGTCCACATACTCATTTTTGGAATTCATTATTTAGAAGAAAGAGTCTTTGTAACAAAAAGAAATATTTCTGCCAGACACAATTATTTTCCTAGAGTGTTTTCAGGAAAATATGCTTAGCACCAAAAACATATAAATCCTGAATGGAAAAGATTCACATCACATAGCTCAACAAGAAACATTCATGTCCAGTTTTCATTGGAGTTTCTGGGGAAGCTGATAATCTCACCCCTTATAAAAAGGCTTGAATTTCCAAAATTAACTATACTGTGTTCTCTCCTCTACTTCATCTCCCTCCCCTCATATAAATAAAATTGTTAATGTTACAGGGAACAGGTAGTCATCTTCTTGGGATAACAATGATTCATGTCTATAGTGGCCCTTGTGAAATCTTCTTGTTTCATACTACCCAATTCTCATGACTACCTGTGGCTGGTGTTTGAGAAATCTTTTATTATCATCCTCATACCTGAGACTTCAGATTGAAACTGATGACATCTGGCCTCTGATGTAAATGTAGACTGCTGGTGTCCAAACATGACAGGTCAACCTCATTTGGCAGTTCTTAATTCTTTATGACCCCTGAGAAAACCCTTGCTATTCCTTCTATTGTGTGTCTGCAACCATTTTCTTTGTCTGCTAAATCAAAGGCCATATATATTTTATACATGTACTCACAGATCTTTTGTACCTATACGTATTTGCAGATATGTGTTTTCCTTGCCCCAAATTCTTAGTTTTTTTGTTATCTTTTTTGTTGTTTACTTCTTTATTTTGACAGTGATAAATATGTTTAAAAATATTTTCATATATGCATAAAGGGTAATAATGTCTGTCTCACAATCTACTGTCCTGCCCCTCCCCTCCCACCCCACCTTTCCCCTCACTCCCTTCTGTACAATCCAAAGTTCCTTCATTCTTCCCTACCCACCCCCCACCATGGATCAGCATCTGCTTATCAGAGAAAACATTCGAACTTTGGTTTTCTGGGATTGGCTTATTTCACTTAGCATGATGTTCTCCAGCTCCATCCATTTACGGGCAAATGCCATAATTACATTCTTCTTTAGGGCTGAGTAATATTCCATTGTGTATATATACACCACATTTTCTTTATCTATTCATCTGTTGAAGGGCATCTAGGTTGGTTCCATAGTTTCAGTATTGTGAATTGAGCTGCTATAAACATTGATGTGGCTATGTCACTGTAGTATGTTGATTTGAATTCCTTTGGGTATAAGGTGAGGAGTGGGTAACTGGGTCAAATGGTGATTCCATTACAAGTTTGCTGAGAAATCTTCACACTGCTTTCCAAAGTGGCTTCACTAATCTGCAGTCCCATCAGCAATGTATTAATGTATCTTTTCCCCCACATCCTTGCCCACACTTATTATTGCTTGTTTTCTTGGTAATTGCCATTCTGACTGGGGTGAGATGAAATCTTAGAGCAGTTTTGATTTGCATTTCTCTAATTGCAAGAGATGATGATCATTTTTTCATATGTTTGTTGATCAATTGTATTTCTTCTGTGAAGTGTCTATTCAGTTTCTTAGCCCATTTATTGATTGGGTTATTTGTTTTTTTTTTTCATGTTAAGTTTTTTGAGTTCTTTATATATCTTGGAGATTAGTGCTCTATCTGAGGTACATGTGGTAAAGATTTTTTCCCATTCTGTAGGCTCTTTATTCAAATTATTGATTGTTTTCTTTGCTGAGAAGAAGCTTTTTAGTTTGAATCCATCCCATTTATTGATTCTTAATTTTACTTCTTGCACTTTAGGAGTCTTGTTAAGGAAGTCAGGTCCGAAGCTGACACAATGAAGATCTGGGCCTATGTTTTCTTCTATTAGACACAGGGTCTCTGTTTTAGTGCCTAAGTCTTTGATCCACTTTGAGTCAATTTTTGTGCAGGGTGAGAGATAGAGGTTTAATTTCATTTTGTTACATGGATTTCTAGTTTTCCCAGCACCATTTGTTGAATAGGCTATCTTTTCTCCAATGTATATTTTTGGCACCTTTGTCTAGTATGAGATAACTATTAATTACATAGGTTTGACTCTGTGTCTTCTATTTTGTACCATTGGTCTACATGTCTATTTTGGTGCCAATACCATGCCGTTTTTGTTACTATTGCTCTGTAATATAGTTAAGGTCTGGTATTGTGATGCCTCTTGTATCCATTCTTTAATAAGGGCATCTGATGACTTTTTTCCCCTTCATTATTGGGTATTGAACCCAGGGGTGTTCTACTACTGAGCTTTATCCCCAGCTATTTTATTTTATTTCACTTTATTTTATTTTAAGGCAAGGTCTTGCTAAGTTTCTGTTCTAGTCAGCTATTTTGCTGCTGACTAAATGACCCGAGCAGCATAGCTGTAAAGGAGGAAAGGTTTATTTGAGGGCTCACAGTTTCAGAGGTCTTAGTTCATAGAAGTCCGGCTCCATTTCTCAGGCTTGAGGGGAGGCTGAACATCATGGTGGAGGGTGGTGGAGGGAAGCAGCTTGTATCACATGATCAGGAAGCAGAGACTCCACTTGACAGATACAAATATATATATACCCCAAAGCCATGCCCCAATTCCCATCTCCTCCAGCCACACCCTACCTGCCTCAAGTTATGATCAGGGATTAATTCACTGATTAGGTTAAGACTCTCAAAACTCAATCATTTCTCTTCTGAAACTTCTTGCATTGTCTCACACATGAGCTTTTGTGGGACACCTCACATCCAAACCATAATAGTTGCCCAGGCTCAAATTTGTGATCCTCCTGCCTCAGGCTTCCAAGATGCTGGAATTACAGGTGTACACTACGTACCTGGCATCTGATGATTTCTTATTCACCTGTCTACTTTGGTTTTCTATTGAGCATAGATTGATTGTTTCCCTTTAATCCATCAAATTAAGATCCGACAAATTTATCAGTTGCTTAATAGTCACTGTTATTAAAATTCATTTGGTCTGGTAGACTGACAATGCAACTGTGCATTTCACTCTTTCTGACCCAAAATAGTGTACGGATTTTGAAAAAAAGTGGCAGCTATCTTTTGTGGCCTTTCCATGTATGTACTTGTCTTGCTCTTCTTGAGTTTTGTAATACTTTTAATGTCTTGGTTTTTACTAGAAGTGGCATTTTTGGCAGCTTTTACTCCAGCATTGGATCAAAAACATAAATGTTAACCTCCAGACGTGGATCTCCTACATGTGGTGAGTTGGAAGAAAATGAAGTCTCCACTTTTCTGGAGAAAATTCAGCTAGCTCTCCTCTCCTCTCTTGTCTAGTGGTTGGGGATACCTGGACACCTGTATTCATCCTGTGGAAAGGGAGAAACTGATTTTAAAAGACCCAGATTCCTTGTAATAGATCCCTGAGGGGAAAATTATTTTATCTTTTAGGCATGTAAAAGTAATCCTGTTCTATTATATAAACACTATTTTGTTATAGAACAGAACTATTTTTCTCTATTTTACAGAAAAGAAACAATAGAGGCAAAGAGGTTAAATTTCATACTTATGGTTATATAGCTATCATGTATTATTTCAACTTTTGTAAGCAAAAATTTTTGGAAGCCACAAGGTAATTTTGTATGGTTCAACCTAATAGAAAGTCCAGGACCACCATGTGAATGGATTCTGTGCCCCAGAGTCTTACGACCATTCTTTCTTACTTGGATCTTTTATGATGACTTAGATCATCTCTATTTAAGGGTTACTTAAAATATGCATAAGATTAAGCTTATGCTTCTGATTTGTGTTATTTAGTAAGCTATATGAACAACAATTTTTAAACCTTAAAAATTAAATAAAAAACAGAAGCCCAATTTATTGACATATGTAATAAAACAGATGGTGTTGTTTTGCTGAAAGAAAACAATGGGCCAGTTTTTAAAAATCCATTACTTTAATGAAACATTCAATTTAATAGTGTGTCCCCCGATGCAATACAAATGAATGAAAAATACTGCTTTAAGAAATGTCTTCATTGCTTATTTACTACTACACATAAACTATTGGAAGTTCCACGTACAAAGGTAAAATTTATGTAACACTTCTAGCCATATATGACAATGTGCCTTTTATAGGATTTGCTCTGTGATGACTCAGTTGAATTCTTCCACCACTTGTCTCTATTCACACTACGTATAAAACTTTCACTCGTTTATACATTAAGCCTCCACTTGGATTGAACCCATCATGGTGTATTGCATGTGCTTCTGTAGCTTTTATTTCTTTTCCTCATTGGCCTAAATGAGTCCAAGTAGCTCATGACTCCATTACATCTTGTGGTTTTCATACAAATGAAAGTTTCAGTGGAGTGGTTTTTCTATGAAACTGAAGGGTTTTTCCTATAAAATGGTCTTTAATTTTGAATCATCACTGTAAAAAAGGAGGAGGAGAAGGAAAAGGAGTTTGAGTTTGGTAAAATAATTAAATGTGAGTACTACTTTGAACACAGATAACTCTTATTTTAATATGAAGACATGTTAACTTGAAAGCAATCACAAGGGCATGGTTGCATTGCATTTGCTGTAATCCCAGAAATTTGAGAGAATGAGGCAGGAGGATTGCAAGTTTGAGGTCAGCCTCAGGAACTTAGGTAGACCCTCAGAAATTTATTGAGACCCTGTCTTAAAAAAAAAAAAAATTACTGGGACTGTAGCTCAGAGGTAAAGCACCCCTGGGTTTACAATCCACTTAAAAAAAATAATAAAAAAAAAACACCACAAGGGCTTAAGAATCTAATGCTGAACATCTAGTTCTAATAACACTGAGGACTACAATAACAAGAATCCTCTTACAAACCCTGAAGTGCTAAATACAATATGACAACATAGAAGCATGTTATCATTATATGTAACTACATAGAGAAAATTTAAAACTTACAGTGTCAGAAATGGAAAAAAGATCTGAAAGCCATGTGGTAAGCACACAAACTGACCCTGCAGTGTCCTTGGTGAACAGAGGTAATTTTAGACTTAGAAATGAACAACACTGAGATTTCATCTCACTCCAGTCAGACTGGCAGTCATTAATAACAAATAATAATAAATGCTGGAGAGGATGTGGAGAAAAAGGAACACTTTACACTGTTGGTGGGACTATAAATTAGTGCAACTACTATGGAAATCATTATGGCGTTTCCTCAAAAGACTAGGTGTGGAACCACCATATGACCAACTGTACCATTCCTTGGTATTTATCCTGAAGGATTAAAGTCATCCTACTACACAATACAAGCATACCCGTGTTTGTAGTAGCACAATTCATAATAGCCAAACTATGGATACAGCTTAGATGTCCATCAACAGATGAATAGATAAAGAAAATGTGGCATATATACACAATGGGATTTTATTCAGCTGTAAAGAAAAATAATATTATGGCATTTGCAGGAAAATGGATGGAACTAGAGATCATCATGTTAAGTGAAATAAGTCAAATGCAGAAGGTCAAGGGTTATGTTTTCTCTCATATGCAGAAGCCACAGAGGTAAAAGGAAAAGAAAAGGTGGGAGTGGGTTTCTTAAAAATCAAAGGGACATCAAAAGAGGGAAGGAACCACAGGGTGGGAGGCAAGGGGGGAGGGGGCAGTACTGGGAAGGGATATTGGCCAAGTTATATTGTTATATTGTGTGCATGAACAAATATGTAACAACAAAGAGCATCATTATGTACAACTATAATGCACCACTAATAAATTTAAAAAAGAAGTCAGAAAAAAATTTAAATAATTTTAAATCTCAAAAAAATGACACTAGACTTTTCAACAAAAATTATCAAATTGGGAGACAATTGAATAAAATTTTGAAATTGTCAGGTTAGAATTTTATCTCCAACTAAATTACATTCAATTGTTTGGATAAAATAAGGCAACATAAAAATGTTTTAAGACCAAACAGAGAATTTTACCTCTCGCAAGATCTTGCTGAACAGGCCACTATTTCCTCCAGGAAGATGCAATTCCAACGGAGGAAGGAAAATGTGGGGAGAAGTCTGAAGCATGAAGAAGGAGAGGATGTTGGCCTCGGATCTGACTTTCTTAATGACACCCTGAATTTTGACCTCTTGTCCCATTTCTTACATCCCCCCACCCTCATTTCGGAGGGGTTTCTTTGCCCCTTCCTATTCTTGTAATTTGTTCTCTATTGTGTCCACTTCATTCATGAAATTTCCTTCTAGTTTCTATCTTCTTCCCTGAGTCACCATAGGATTTAGCGTGAATTTATTAAGATACTGGGGAACATGATTAATGAGGGGAATAAGAAATAGCCTGTTTAACATTTTCAACATATTATCCTGTAAGTGTATTATATTAATTTACTGGATTAGCATGGAAATGAAAATATAAAAACTTAAAGACCTTTGTCTAAGCGTTCGAGTCCACCAACTTGAGAGATATGCATAATAACTTTTGGCTTTTTCACTCATATTGGACCAATTGTTCTTAACAGCAGGCTCATTTTTGTCATGATTATAGGCTTGTCCCAAGTCAGTAGGCCAACGTATGTTCACTGTTTTATCAAAAGTTTTTCATTTGGGGAGGGGCTTGTGTATTGGAGATGTGCCCATAGTGTAACTGGCATTATTGTTCAAGGTGAACTTCTCAAAGAATAGATAACTACCTAGCATGCTTTCTGGGTGCAGAATTTAAAATGACATGTGGTCCATGGAGAGATGTTTCCAGGTCCTTCTTGTTCAATCATGTTTTTAATACCAGCAGTGAAAAAGTAGTGAAGTTTTTATGACTAAATGGCAACTTTAACCCTTTAAGAACTGAGCAGCTCTTGTATGACCAGTTCTTGTAGATTCATTTGGAAAGTTTGAGAAGAAAGGACCTCACTTTCCAGACCCTTGCTTTCATAAGCAGTAAAGGACATAGATTGAAATTTAAATGACATTGAACATTGTGTGGTTTCATAATATAAGCTGTGTCCCTTGCCTTCTCCTGTTAAGTCACTTTTGTTTTGGTACAGAGGGTGGGGAACTGGCAACTCCACTTAACCCACAGTGAGTAATGAAATGCTTCTGTCTGTGTACAGCACTGGAAACACTGCTAATCTAGATAAGCTCTAGAAGATAGGTTACCCAATTGACAATACTTTTGTGTTTCTACAGAGTTTTTTTTTCCCCCCCAAAAAGGTCACTTTTCACAATGTAGTACAGACTTCCTAGCCTGATCTGATAATATACATTCACTGAAATAAACATCATGACTCCCATCTGACCAAAAGGAAGACAAGTAGGCACAGAGACGTTAGGGGCAGCAATAACATTGGTAAGGTATTATAGATAATCAGAAAGCTACCAGATCCACAATTTCTTTTCAGGTGATCGTGCTTGGGTAGATGAGGTAAAATAGGTAGGGAACCAGTACACAGGGGGTCTCTTATGACTGAGAAATGACATCAACACTGAGAGGGTTACAGGGAGATGTTAAAAGATTTTTTTTTTCTGTTAACTACACTTGATTGTCTTCATAAAAATGACATAGCTCATTGTTTAAAATGTGCAGAATAGAACTCTTTTTAAAAATTTTTTATTCTAATTAGTTGTATATGATAGTAGAATGCATTTTGATACATCATGCATAAATGGAGTACAACTTCTCATTCTTTTGGTTGTACATGATGTAGAAACATGCTGGTCATGTATTTTAGGGTAATAAGGTCCAATTCATTCCACTGTCCTTCCTACCCCGGTGCCCTCCCCTCCCTTCATTCCCCTCTGCCTCGTCCAGAGTACCTCTATTCTTTCCTAGCACCACCCCCCATTGTGAATTAGCATCCACATACCAGAGAAAACATTCAGCCTTTGGTCTTTTGGGATTGGCTTATTTCCCGTAGCATGATATTCTCCAACTTCATCCATTTACCTGAAAATATCATAATTTCATTATTCCTTAAAGCTGAGTAATACTCCATTGTGTATATTTACCACATTTTCTTTATCCATTCATCTGTTGAAGGACACCTAGTTTGGTTCCATAGTTTAGCTAACAATAGCACACAAAGTAGAGCTGCTGTAAACATTAATGTGGCTGCTTCACTGTAATATGTTGATTTTAAGTCCTTTGGGGACAAACCAAGGAGTGGGATAGCTGGGTCAAATGGTGGTTCCATTCCAAGTTTTCTGGGGGATCTCCATACTGCTTTCCATAACGGTTGCATCAATTTGCAGTCCCATCAGTTATGTATGAAAAACTGGAACAAGACAAGAATGCCCTCTTTCACCATTTCTATTCAACATTGTCTTTGAAACTCTAGCCAGAGCAATTAGAATAAAGAAATTAAAGGGATATGAATAGGAAAGGAAGAACTCAAACTATCCCTATTTGCTGATAACATGATTCTATATTCAGAATATCCAAAAAAATTCCACCAGAAATCTTCTAGAATTAATAAATGAATTCAGCAAAATAGTAGAATATAAAACCAGTGCCCATAAATCAAACACATTCCTACACATTAGTGATAAATCTACTGAAAGAAATTAGGAAAACTACCCCATTCACAATAGCCTCAAAAAAATAAAATACTTAAGAACAAACCTAACAAAAGAGGTGAAAGGCCTCTACAATGAAAACAACAGAGCTCTAAAGAAAGAAATTAAAGAAGATCTTAGAAGATGGAAAGTTCTCCCATGCTCCTGGACAGGCAGAATTAATATTGTTGAAAAGGCCATACTACCATAAATATTATACAGATTTAATGCAATTCCTATTAAAATCTCAATGACATTCTTCATAGAACTAGAGAAAGAAATCATGAAATTCATTTGGAAAAATAAGAGACCCTGAATAGCCAAAATTCTTAGCAAGAGTGAAAGCAGGAGGCATCACAATACCTTTACTATACTACAGAATAAAAATCTTATTAAAAGGTTGATTAAGTACAGATTTTCCCTTTTACTTTCTCCTAAAATCCCATGAAAATTACAGTAAAGAATGTAACATGCAAAAATTTACTATGACAAAGAAAACTAAAAAAAAAAAAGGAAGCTGAGACTTGTGCAAATTGACTTCAAAGAACCAAGAAAGGTAAAACCTTAGAAGTAGGGGAAGTCTAGAAGCAAGTTGCTTCACACTGTGAAACTGCAGAAAGTCTGAAATTGGAGGTGCAGGTACCCCTAAAATCAGAGTGCAGTAAGGCTAAAATGATTAGTTGACAGCCTATGTAAGAAGCAATTGGATCACTAGATCAGTGCTCAGACTCTGAAAAACTGCCATCAGATACTTTTTCTCATTAAAGCAGAAGAAGGAAATTAAAAAAAAAAATTATTGTTTTTAGTTGTTGATGGACCTTTATTTTATTCATTTATTTATATGTGGTGCTGAGAATTGAACCCAGTGCCTCACACATGTTAGGCCAGTGCTCTACCATTGAGCCACAACCCCAACCCCAGAAGAATGGAATTTTAATCTCTACAGAAATACCAGAGGGATTCTGCTGTGGATGATACCAGGCAGGTGGAGGGTGGACTTGGGAGTTGCAATTAAAATGGGCACGGTGATGGTGGGGAACTAAATGTGAATTCACACACCAATGTGAAGATTACCGGTTCCCTCTGAGAATGATGGTAGCCAGATGATAATCTCCAGGCGGGAGAGTGGATGATTTCCTGCAGTGGAAATTGACTACCCCATGATAAAGGTGGAAAATTACAGATACGTGGTTGGAGCCCTAACAAAATCTGACGTCTCCCTAAAGCAATGGTTCTCAACAGGGATGATTTTGTCCTCTCTCTCCTAGACATCTGGCAATGCCTGGAGACTTTAGTTAGTAACATATGGAGGGAGAATGCTACCATCATCTAATGAGTAGAGTCAGGGATGTAGCTGACTACAATGCATAGGACTGCCCCACAGCAGAGAATTACCCATTTCAAAGTATCAACTCAACAATTCTGTTGAGTAATCCTGCTGTACAGCAAAATCTATAAGTTGACAAGCACAGCCCATACTCACAAGATTATATTGACTTTTTGATGCCTTATTATTAAAAATGAGGGAAGAAATAGTTAAGGATCACCAAACTTTTGGACTTGAGAAAATTCTGTAATTAGAGAAGTGCAAATCTTAATCATAGAAGAAGAAAGGAAATGCTGAAGAAAAAGGCAGTAAAGGAAAAATGTGTGTTGTGTTGTATATGTACATATATATGCATAATATATATATATATATATTCCTCATTTTTAAATGTTTACTTATTTATTTATGGTACTGGCAATTGAGCCCAGGGTGCTTTATCACTCAACCACATCCCAAGCCCTGTTTTTTATTTTTTTATTTTGCGACAAGGTCTTGCTAAGTTGCTTAGGACCTCACTAAGTTCCTGAGCCTGGCTTGGAACTTACAATCCTCCTGCCTCAGCCTCCCAAGTAGTTGGGATTACAATCATGTGCCACTGTGCCCATCCCTCATTAAAAAATTTAAAAGTGAGCTCAGCCCACTCCGGCGGGAAGCACCTCTCTAGGCTAGCTTCTCGGGGCAGACCGCCCAGTGAGAGCCTTTCGATGCAGAGCCAGCCACAAGTCCCCAAGCCAGTGGAGACCTCTGACCCGCAAGCAGCTTCTGGGACCAGGGCTGGGCAGCCAGAGACCTCTCCAGGCAGCCTTGCCCCCCTCCAGCTGCAGGCTTTTTCCACGGGGCGATCCAAGATGGTGGACTAGAGGGTGACTGCATCTCCAGTTGCTCCAGAACCCAGGATTCAAGAAGGGGAGGCATGGAGAGACTCGGACTAAAATAGAACCACGGGGTGAGTCTCCCCCACCCAGTGAAGCTCAGCTGGGCGGCAGGCCCAGATTTGAGCGGCTTAATAGAGTAGGACAGGGCAGATAGAGTCTCCCCCAGGCAGCTCTGTGCACTCTGGCGGTGGGCTCCTCCCACAGGGACAGATTCTCCAGCCTCACGGAGCAGGCCCCCCAATGAGAGCCTTTCTGCACAGAAGCAGCATGGCCAGCTCTGGCCCGCCCCACTGCCAGCTCCGGACAGCCCGCAGGTTGCTTCAGAGACCAGCACAGGGCGCCAGGGACTTCCCCAAGCAGCCCAACCCCCTCCGGCAGGAAGCGCCTCTCTAGGCTAGCTTCTCAGGGCAGACCGCCCAGTGAGAGCCTGTCTACACAAAGCCAGCTACAAGTCCTCAAGCCAGTGGAGACCTCCGACCTGCAAGCAGCCTCTGGGATCAGGGCTGGGCAGCAAGAGACCTCTCCAGGTCTCTCTCCCTGGAACCAGTAGTGGGCTAGGGGCAGCGTTCTTTGGAAGCACTACATTATCAAGTTAATCCAAGACTTCAGGCTACTGAAGGCTGGTAGGTGATACACTGGAAATCTCCAGGGACACTATAAGCCAATAGAGGAAATCTACAATATCACAGAGTCCCACTGACATCTGACCAATATGAGAAAACAAGGGAAGAAAATGTCCGAAACAAACCTAGATACTATATCAATGAAACCCAATGACAGCACAGCAGAAGAAATGTCATAAAGGGAGTTCAGAATGTACATAATTAAAACAATCAGGGAAGCAAACGAGGAGATGAAAGAACAAATGCAGGCATTAAATGAACACACCAATCAACAGTTAAAAGGCGATTTTAACACACCTCTCTCACCACTGGATAGATCGTCCAAACAAAAATTGAATAAAGAAACCATAGATCTCAATAACATAATCAACAATTTAGACTTAACCGCCTTATATAGAATATACCATCCAACAAAGAACGAATACACTTTCTTCTCAGCAGCACATGGATCCTTCTCTAAAATAGACCATGTTTTATGCCACAAAGCTACTGTTAGCAAATACAAGAAGATAGAGATACTACCTTGTACTCTATCAGATCATAATGGATTGAAATTAGAAATAAATGACAGAATAAAAAACAGAAACTTCTCCAATACTTGGAGATTAAATAATACACTATTATACGATGAATGGATAACAGAAGACATCAGGAGGAAAATTAAAAAATTCTTAGAAGTAAATGAGAACAAGGACTCATCATATCAAAACCTCTGGGACACTATGAAAGCAGTACTTAGAGGAAGATTTATTTCATGGAGCGCATTCAACAAAAGAAGTAGAAATCAACAAATAAAAGACTTAACACTACAGCTCAAAGCCCTAGAAAAAGAAGAGCAGACCAACACCAAAAGTAGTAGAAGACAGGAAATAGTTAAAATCAGAGCTGAAATCAACGAAATTGAAATAAAAGAAACAATCGGAAAAATTTACAAAATAAATAGTTGGTTCTTTGAAAAACTAAACAAAATTGATAAACCCTTAGCCACACTAACAAAGAGAAAGAGGGAGAAAACTCAAATTACTAAAATTCGGAATGAACAAGGAAATATCACAACAGACACGAGTGAAATACAAAACATAATTAGAAGCTATTTTGAAAATCTATACTCCAACAAAACAGAAAACCTCGAGGACATCAACAAGTTTCTAGAGACATATGAATTACCTACACTGAACAAGGAGGACATACACAACTTAAATAAATCAATTTCAAGCAATGAAATAGAAGAGGTCATCAAAAGCCTACCAACAAAGAAAACTCCGGGACCAGATGGGTTCTCAGCCAAGTTCTACAAAACTTTTAAAGAAGAGCTCATTCCAATACTTCTTAAAGTATTCCATAAAATAGAAGAGGAGGGAACCCTCCCAAACTCATTCTATGAAGCCAATATCACCCTGATACCTAAACCAGACAGAGACACATCGAGGAAAGAAAATTTCAGACCAATATCCTTAATGAACATCGACCCAAAAATTCTCAACAAAATTTTAGCAAATCGCATACAAAAATATATTAAAAAGATAGCGCACCACGATCAAGTGGGTTTTATCCCAGGGATGCAAGGTTGGTTCAACATCTGGAAATCAATAAATGTCATTCACCATATCAACAGACTAAAAGTTAAGAATCACATGATTATTTCAATAGATGCAGAAAAAGCATTCGATAAAATACAGCATCCCTTCATGCTCAAAACATTAGAGAATATTGGGGTAGTGGGAACATTCCTTAACATTGTAAAGGCCATCTATACTAAGCCCATGGCCAATATCATTCTAAATGGTGAAAAACTGAAAGCATTCCCCCTAAAAACTGGAACAAGACAAGGATGCCCTCTTTCACCACTTCTATTCAATATTGTTCTTGAGACTCTAGCCAGAGCAATTAGACAAACCAAAGAAATTAAAGGGATACGAATTGGAAAAGAGGAACTCAAACTATCCCTGTTCGCTGATGACATGATTATATATTTAGAGGAACCTGGAAATTCCACCAGAAAACTCTTAGAACTCATAAGTGAATTCAGTAAAGTAGCAGGTTACAAGCTCAATGCTCATAAATCCAATGCATTTTTATACATAAGTGATGAATCTTCAGGAAGAGAGATTAGGAAAACTACCCCATTCACAATAGCATTGAAAAACATAAAATACTTGGGAATCAATCTCACAAAAGAGGTGAAAGACCTCTACAATGAGAACTGCAGAACACTAGAGAAAGAAATTAAGGAAAGCCTTAGAAGATGGAAAGATCTCCCATGTTCTTGGATAGGCAGAATTAATATTGTCAAAATGGCCACACTACCAAAAGTGCTATACAGATTCAATTAAAATTCCAATTAAAATCCCAATTAAAATCCCAATGATGTACCTTACAGAAATAGAGCAAGCAATTATGAAATTCATCTGGAAGAATAAGAAACCCAGAATAGCTAAAGCAATCCTCAGTAGAAAGAGCGAAGCAGGGGGTATCGCAATACCAGATCTTCAACTCTATTACAAAGCAATAGTAACAAAAACGGCATGGTGTTGGTACCAAAAAAGACAAGTAGATCAATGGTACAGAACAGAGGACATGGACACAAACCCAAATAAATACAATTTTCTCATACTAGAGAAAGGTGTCAAAAATATGCAATGGAGAAAAGATAGCCTCTTCAACAAATGGTGCTAGGAAAACTGGAAATCCATATGCAACAGAATGAAACTAAATCCCTATCTCTCACCCTGCACAAAACTCAACTCAACATGGATCAAGGACCTGGGAATCAGACCAGAGACCCTGCATCTTATAGAAGAAAATGTAGGTCCAAACCTTCAACTTGTTGGCTTAGGATCAGACTTCCTTAACAGGACTCCCATAGCACAAGAAATAAAAGCTAGAATCAACCACTGGGATAGATTCAAACTGAAAAGCTTTCTCTCAGCAAAGGAAACTATCAGTAATGTGAAGAGAGAGCCTACAGAGTGGGAGAATATCTTTGCCAATCATACTTCAGATAGAGCTCTAATTTCCAGAATCTATAAAGGACTCAAAAAACTCTACACCAAGAATACAAATAATTCAATCAACAAATGGGCTAAGGAAATGAATAGACACTTCACAGAAGAAGATGTACAAGCAATCAACAGATATATGAAAAAATGTTCAACATCTCTAGTAATAAGAGAAATGCAAATGAAAACTACCCTAAGATTTCATCTCAACCCAATTAGAATGGCGATTATCAAGAACATAAGCAACAATAGGTGTTGGCGAGGATGTGGGGAAAAAGGTACACTCATACATTGCTGGTGGGGTTGAAAATCAGTGCAGCCACTTTGGAAAGCAGGATGGAGATTCCTCAGAAAGCTTAGAATGGAACCACCATTTGACCCAGCTATCCCACTCCTTGGCCTATACCCAAAGGACTTCAAATCAGCATACTACAGAGATACAGCCACATCAATGTTCATAGTTGCTCAATTCACCATAGCCAGATTGTGGAACCAACCTAGATGCCCTTCAGTTGATGAATGGATAAAGAAACTGTGGCATATATATACAATGAAATATTACTCCACTGTGAAGAATGATAAAATGATGGCATTTGCAGGCAAATGGATGAAATTGGAGGATATCATGCTAAGTGAGATAAGCCAATCTCAAAAAACTAAAGGACGAATGATCTGGCTGATAAGCGGATGAGGACATATAATGGGGGATAGGAGGTGTTAGCGTTAGGGCTAGGGTTAGGTTTAGGGTTAGGGATAAGGAGGGTGGTAAGAATGGAGGAAGGAAGGACTGTATAGAGGGAAAGAGGGGTGGGAGGGGTGGGGGGAAGGGAAAAAATAACAGAATGAATCAAACAACATTGCCCTATATAAATTTATGATTTTTAATAAAAAAAAATTTAAAAGTGCATCCAAGAAGCAAGAGTTAAATGCTACCAAGAAAAAAAAAAAAAAAAAAAAAAAAAAACCATCACCAACAAAAAACATTTAAGCTGAGAGTGGCAATAGTGCATGCCTGTAATCCCAGTGACTCAGAAGTTTGAGGCAGGAGCAAGTTTGAGGCTGGTCTTGGAAATTTAGAGAGACCTGTCTCAAAATAACAAAAAATAAAAAGGGCTGGGACTATAGATCAGTGGTTGAGTATCCCTAGGTTCAATCCCCAATATCAGGGAAGCCCGGTGGGTTAGAGCGGGGAGAGAACATCAATAAAACAAAGAAATAACATATGGAAATCTTCTCCAATTTGAAGACAACAGTTTCCTAACTGAAGAGGGTTGCTACAACTAATGAAAAATATCTCCATGGAGTCACATTATTGTGAAAGTTTACAATTTGATGATAAGTAGAAAGTAAGTAAGGAGGAATGAATACAGAGAAATATATCATACCCAAAGAATGGAGAACAGAACAGCATCATATTTCTCAGTAGTGACTAAGAAAGGTTAAAGACTATGGAGCAACGAGTTCAAATTTCTGAAGAAGTTCGTTTTCCGATCTAGAATTCTTTTCCTAGCCAGACGACCTAAAATGTGTGAGGGTGAAATGAAGACATTCAGACAAACAATATCTCAACGTTTTTACCTCTCAAAAACCCTAAGAAATTACTGAAAGAGCTTCTAAAAAAAGGAGCAAACCAAGAAAGAAGTAAATACGCAGGAAACAGAAAGGAGATGCATCACAGGAAAGAAGGGGTGCTCCCTGCCCAGGATGATGGTGCAGGAGAATCACAGGTGACTGCTCTGTCACAAGCCTAGAGAGCCATCAGTCCAGTCAGAGAAGGGTTGGGGTGTTGGGGGCAGGAGGAGGAGGACAGAGGAACCTTCGAGCAACTCCAAGGAAGACATGAAAAGAATGGAGTGCCTTATGTTTCTTAATGCACCAAATGATGATTGACACTACTGATGAAGAGTTTGCATTAGTGGTAGGGTCATAGAAAAGTAAGAAAACAAGTGAACATGAGACAATTATTAATCCCAGGGAAAAGAGAAAGCTATACTTGTAATATTTACATGGTCATGCAAATGCAGAATATTCACAAAGGTATTTGTGTAGGTGAAAAATAAGCATGTTAAAAGATCTAAATGCTTTTTTTTGTCACAGTAGGAAATGAAGAAATAATATCTAAAGCTAAAAATTAAGAAATAACTGTATAAGCATGTTTTTAGGAAAGAATTATGTATACAAATTTTAAAAAAGGAAACAGCAGAAAGATCTTAAAATGGCAATTCTTGGGAAATGCAAAAAATTGGAGACTTATATGGGAAGCAGACCCTGGTTTTCTTAGTACATCTTGTAGAAGACTGCCTTTTATTTCTATGACACATGTATATGTATATCTATGTACATATACATATATACCAAAAATGTGTGTGTGTTTGTTTCTGCATAAGAAATTCTAATAATAAGCACATCTCCCTCACGGATTAATGTGAGAATTGAGATTAGGAATGAAATTCTAAATTTAGAGGTTCTGTCTCATAGTCAGTTCTTAGTCCATTGTAGTTATTTTTATTATTGTTGATCTGAAATAATCCTAAACACTAAACAATATGGAAAAGTATAAAGAAAAAAATGTGAAATTCCATTATGCAATAATAAATAATGTTAGTATTATTTTAAGCATCTCTCCTTCCATATATACAGATAGAAGATAGTTTAAAGCATAGGTGAATAGGTGGGTTTAAAAATTTTATAAGAGTATGATCATGGTATACTTATTACTTAATTTAAAATTCAATTTTAAATTTACAGAAAATTTGCAAAGGTAGTACAGAGAGTTCCTGTGTATTCTTTCACCTAGCTTTCTCTAATGTTAACATCTTACATTATTTTGGTTCACCTATGAAACTAAGAAGTTAATTTTAGCGTAATATTTTGTACGAAGCTCAATAGTTTATAGAAAACTTTTTTTTTTTTTTTTGGCAGTGCTGGGGATTGAACTCAGGGCCTTGTGCCTGCAAGGCAGGCACTTTACCAACTGAGCTATCTCTCCAGCCCCAATTTTAGTGTAATATTTTAAATTAAATATTGACTGTATTCACATTCCCCACTTTTTCTACTAATACCTTTTTTCTGTCTAGGATACCACATTATATTTAGTTATCTGTGTTTCAGGCTCTGCTGACTGTGACAAAGTCTCAATCCTTCTTTGTTTTTCATGACCTTCACATTTTTGATAAGGACTGGCCAGATATTTTGTAGAGTAACTTGAATATTGGGGAAGAATACCATAGAGGCAGTGTACTTCTTACTGTATCAGATCAAGGGTATGTGATGTCAAAATGACTTACTACTCATGCTTCCAATTTTGGCACATGGTTAAAGGTTTTTTTTTTTTTTTTTTGGTTTCAGAAACTTTTCCCATTGGTATTGGCAGTCATCCCAGAAAGCTTGCTTTTCCTAACCTTATCCATAATGTGTTTCCACAGCGATCACAATTAAGGTTTGATGAATCAAATCTAGGATGGAAGCTGCACATAGAAGAAACAATATACCACAAATAACCACTACTGCTCATCATCTGTATGTTTTCTAACTAATGCTCAGATGTCCAAAGGAACATGGTTCATGCCTACTCTGAACTACACAAGTTGTCAAGTTATAGTACATCACAGACTCTTTATAAGTCATTTCTCCTGTACTCCTTTCTTCCAACCCTTGTCTGCTCTAATTCCATTTGCACATTTTCATGCCAGGAGAAGGCATGTGAATGGAATGCTGATGAACAGCATTTCAAGATCCACCAGTACTTCCTGAAGCAACAAGTCAATAATTTGTTTCTTGGATACATCTCCTAAATCAAACCATCTCATAGTTCTCAAGCATATCCTATTGGTGTTGCCAAATACAGGATGAACTTGCCTAGTTCAGTTTGCTTTGATGGATAGATGGTTTTCCACTCCCCTCCTGCTCCTATATCCAACTAGAGAACAATGTTGGGGATAAAAATGCTTGACTGCAGTAGTCCTGGAAGAGCTAACCACTGGCATATCATTTTTTTTTTCACCCAATTGATCTTTTAAAGGATTATAGTCAACTACTTCCACAATTTAGTTACTAGTCCTGATAAACAATGTAAACAAAACACATTGCTTTTGTTTGGGAAACAGAAGCAGGTATTACTGCATTTGGTTAGTTACAGTCACTTACCCTTGTCAGGTATGGACTTTAACAAGATTGCAAATAGCAATGAAGGTTCTTGGCATTCAGTAATGTGTACATTTTATATTGTATATATAGTACATAATTGTTTTTACTATTCTAAATAAACACCTGACAATATCCAGTTTAATAGAATCTAAAGTTGGAAGTGATGAACACACAATGCTTTCTCCTAAAATATGACTAAAATATACATTGTAGAAGTTACACATAGAAGGAACTGGATTATGCACAGACATCAGTTATTCCCTGTTCTTACATAGATGACTGAGATAATGCTTATCTGTTGAAATACCTTATTACTTTTGAATAGCACTTTGTTCACTTTCAGGAACCCTTCAAATGGTACTGGGCCAAGTTTTAGAACAAAATGTAATAGCCCCAATATTATGCAAAGATAATATTTCCTTCAATGTTGCCTTCCATTTTTCCCTTACTTAAAGGAAAATATTTTGTAATATTTTTCTTTCTTTCTTTCTTTCTTTCTTTCTTTTCCTTTCCTTTTTTTTTTTTTTTTTTTTTTTTTTTTTTTGGTACCAGGAATTGAACCCAGGGACATTTAGCCACTGAGCCATATATCCAGCCCTTTTTTATTTTTTATTTTTGAGACAGGGTTTTGCTAAGTTGTTAGGGTCTTGATAAGTTACTGAGGTTGGCCTTGAACTTTTGATCCTCCTGCCTCAGACCCCTGAGTTGCTGGGATTACAGGCATGAGCCACCACTCTGGGCTCCCTTAACTTAATATTGGTAATAAAGGAAAGAGTATAAAACTATTGAGGACAATGTTATTTTTAGTGAATAATTTTATTGTGATGAAACTCATGACAAAAGCGGAGCCCTTTATGCTTATAAATGTATACACTTTATACATGCCACCAGTTGTCAACTGGTCTACCCCTTTTCCTAGTATTTGCAAGTATGACTGCTTAGATATTTGAACAATATCACAACTGCTTAGATATTTGAACAATATCACAGAAAAATGAGGTATGATTTTTACCATTCATTAGTAAAATGAACCTCAAGTAAGTCAAATTTTATTTTAAAATATAATTTAAAAAGTAGGTTAAGTTGGAAGATTCTCCACTTTACTTATCAGTCCTTACATGGATTCAAGAAAACCAAATAAGATCCCTAATCCTGAATATTAACATTGTTTATGTAAATATAGGTACTAACCAATACAAATGCACTAAAACCTCACAAACCAATTACTGCCTCTTTAATTGAAGACATAACTGCTACATATTAAAATCATAAAAAACTTCAGTGAACAAATTATTGAGTGCCTATCCTACTTGGTAATGAGAGATCCTAAGTATAAAAGATCCAAAGTATAAAAGAAAAACTGCATCAAGTAGTACAGAATAATGTTTTGAAATAAGATGAACACAAGAAAAAATAGGTTATTATAGGACCCTTGTAAAGAGTGAATGAATGTGAAGGTCATATCCATTACAGTGATTTGGAGGACAGGCTTTGGGAATAAAGTGGGTAAAATTAAACTAGGATTCTGAGCTCATGAAGCCCATATTTAGATAATAAGCAAGTAGAAAACCTGAAAAAAAAGATACTTGAGGTGGTTATACATGCTTTAGCTAGCAAAAATAACCAGACAACATTAGATACAGAGGTCAGGGCAGACCTCATTAAGGAAGTAATCTTTGGGCTGAGGTCTGTTTGATCAGAACAAGTTAGTTAAGGAGTATGAGGGAAGAGGAAGTACAAAGAGCAAATCCATAAGTACAATGACAAGAACAAGCTTGGCATATTTGAAGAAGTG
Source organism: Sciurus vulgaris (assembly GCF_902686455.1). Lineage (NCBI taxonomy): Eukaryota > Metazoa > Chordata > Mammalia > Rodentia > Sciuridae > Sciurus > Sciurus vulgaris. The sequence goes on from NC_136472.1 coordinate 104,197,287, forward strand.
GAAGAAAGTGTGAAGTTTGAATAAGTGGCTGGGTGTGAACTGGAAGACAGAAAACAAGATGAGACATATAGCTAGGGTCAGAATATGAAGATACTGAAAGCTTTGGTAAAGAGTTTGGATTCATATAAGTTTAACAGGAAGACAGATGGAACTTTAAACGGGAGGATGACCTTATTCAATGTGCTTCCAACGAGTATGATGCAAAGTATATATGCAAGAGAAATTAAAAAATGCCTGCACAAAAACTTGTGCATGACTGTTCATAGCCGCATTATCCCTAAGAGCCAAAAGGTGGAAACAACACAAATGTTCCATCAATCGATGAACAGAAAAACAAGAGTTGGTTTTACATACAGTGGCATATTTGTCCATAGAAGTAAGGAAGTACTGATACATGCTGCAACGTGGAGAAATCGGGAAACATTAAGTGAAAGAAATCAGTCACAAAAGGTCACAATATTGTATGATTCTATCTATATGAAATGTGAAGGATAGGTAACTATCTAGAAACACTTTTTATTGTAGTAATATAAGCAATGTTGAAATATAATGCCTGATTAATTGCTAGATTCATGGTTGCACAAGGCTGGGGGAAATAGGATGATTGGAAAGGATAATAGCTAAATGTTTTAAGGTGATAAAGCATCCTAAAATTGACTGTGATTATTCTACATCTCTGTGAATATACCAAAGTCATTGAATTGTATGCTTTTAGATGGACAAATTATATGGTATGTGAATTATAATCTCAATAAAGTATCATTTTTTAAAAAAACAAAGCAAAACAGGATTGTGATAAATGCTGTTTAAGAATTCTGATAATCTTCTTCCTGAATTGACCAAGAAATGTTTAATGGAAATGTTTAATGTAGAAGTCAGGGATTGAGGTCAACATTAAATAGGGAAATGAAAAACTTTTATTGTGTAAAGGTCATGTAAAAGTTTATTGTAGTAATATAAGCAATGTTGAAATATAATGTATGGATCTGGCTGTTTGGCCTCCAGGCCAGGGCTGGCAGGCCCCCGGGATGCCGATTACATCTGCTGGACCATGCGCGAATCCTTATCACACAGAATGAACACTTCCTGATATTTAGGTGCTTTTCTATTCATCTCAACAAAATTCTGAACTCAGGATGTGGCAGGTATTTCTATGTTGTCTTCTAGAGTGGGTAGTCCTGCTTCTTTTATCCAGTCACTTTCCCTACTGGAATATGGATACCTTCTAACATTACCTCCATCGTTTGGAAGGGAAAAGACTGCTTTTCTTTTGTTCCACCTTTCATATTCAACACAGAAGGAAGCCCTTAGGGTGCAGTTATCCTGCTGACTTCTCCAGGAAGAAAAAAACAAGTGATATGGGTCTTCTGCAACTTGCTTAATTGTCAAAAAAATTATTTTGCAAGCTGAAGGCTGATGTGTAATTTGAAACAGGTGCTTGGGTCGTGGTATTCTTTGCCTTTTACTCCAAACAAGAAGACTAATAAATGGCAAGTGTGGATGACTTCAGGGTTTTAAAAAAATGTCTTCCAGTTTCAGCCACTATTATGATAAGCACATTTGAGACTGCAGCAGTAAATTCCAATATTTGTTGTAATTTGAAAAGAAGGAGATGTTAAAAGTGACATACAAAAAAAAAAAAAAAAAAGTGACATACATCTCTAAATCCTGGTTCATCTTGTGACATAGATTTACTGGACAGAAACAAGGATCCAGTTTACAGCTAACCCTTTGATGTGATAAAGGAGCATACAGACAAGGTATCAAGATTGATTGATTTCATATCTGATATACCTAGAGTCTGTACAAATACATATTTTTTACATGTGTAAATCCACATTTTTGGATGAAAGGAGGGATTTTTCTCCTGGAGAAAGAAGCTGTTGTTGACTTTTTCAAAGGTCTTGGAACATTTGCTATTTTTAAATTTTTTTCATTCTTCTTCAGAAGGACCAGATGGTGTAGCAGCTAATTCTGTGAATACATGCTTACATTTAGTTGAAAGAATGGTAAAAGCAAACAACCCAATTTGAGCCCATGATGGAAACCTGTTCACCTAAGATGAGAGGCTGCTGTATTACAGTTTTATTCATCCTGTTTTTGTGGAGTCATATAGCAGAGTAGAGTTAATTTTCATTATGGCCGAAGCTGGAAGAAAAGTAGCACTAGTAGTTTTTTAGTTAAGAAGGTGTGATGGACCCTATAGTATGACTTGCCTTCAACTTTGGACATAGAGAAATAGAAGAAGAAAAAAAATGAGAAGTTTTCATATAACTCCTTTTTCCTGAGAAAAAAAACAAAAAATGTCTTATGTAGCACCATTGACTTTTTGGGAATTTTACATTACATTGTCCTATTTTTTTGCAAAGTCATAAGTAACTCTTTTTCTTCAACCCAGATGGGTACTTGGATTTATTTTTCTTAGGTGGTAGGTGTAATGTAAAACTGAAAAGGCTGGGACTCAGGTAAATTTCCGCAGTTGGAAATGGACTTTCTCATCAGTAAATGGGTCTATCTCAGAAACAATGTTCCCAATTCTGTGGTTGTTTCCTTGTAGATTTAGAAGAAATTCTGGATCTGACAAAAAAAACCTCAATAAGAAAAATAGTTCCAATAAGAAGCGTGGATCTTGTGTTTGTTCATCATAGATTAAGAAGAAATTCAGGTTTGGAAAAACTCAAGAAATATGAATCTTCCTTTTTTTTTCCCCTTTAACAGTTATATGATGAAGACTATAGTGGAAAACTGTCCTTGCTCCCAAACAAACAAAACCATTGTATGACGTCAAACCTTTCATAAGAAGCATGAAAAGCTTTATTAGTAGAGAAAGAAGTTTAAACTTATTTGATGAAATTAAGAATAGGGAGGTTTCAAGATGGCGGCCTAGAGGGTGGCTGCATTTCATGTTGCTCCAGGACTCAGGATTCAAAAGAGGAGATATTGAGACACTGGCGACCAACTCAAAGCAGCCGGGTGACTCTCACCCGTTGGGAGGCATCCCGGATGGGACGGTGGTCCCGGAACGCAGGGAACTTTGTGAAGTGGAGCTGCCGGCGAGACGCCCCTCCCCCCGCTGGAGCAGTGAACGCAGACAACTGGGAGCGCCGTAAAGGAGGCCGCTCGGCACAGCACTGGGACTCAGAGCCACTACTGGGGCTCCGGCGGCTGCCCAGGGGAGGAGTGGCGAGGAGAGCTGTGTGGACTCAGAACACCGGGGCGTGCCCTGAGGAGGAGGAGGAGGAACGTGGCCGCTTGGGTTCGGAGTGACTGCACCAGAGCTACAGGCGGTTGCCAGAGGAGAAGCCGCGCGGCGAGCTGTTTGACTCAGGGCGACTGCTTCTGAACACCGGGGCCTGCCCTGAGGATGAGGAGGAGGAAGAGGAGCGCGGCCGCTTGGATTCGGGGTGACTACACCAGAGCTACAGGCGGTTGCCAGAGAAGGGGCTGCGTGGCGTGCTGTTTGGACTCAGACCACTTCTGAACCCCGGGGCCTGCCCGGAGGAGTAGGAGGAGGAGGAGGAGGAGCGCGGCGGGTCGTTTGGACTCGCAGTGACTACATTAGCGCTCCAGGCGGCTGCTCAGAGGAGAAGGTGAGTGGTGAGTAGTTTGGACTTAAAGTGACAGCTCCTGAACACAGGGGGGCTGCCTGGAGGAGAAGCGTGGTGGGTCGCTTGGTCTTGAGTGGCCGCACCAGAGCTCCGGGTGGTTGCCCAAAGGACCCGTGCAGCGGGTCACGTGGATTCAGAGCCACTCAGAGCGACGGCTCCTGAACACCCGGGGTTATCTGGAGAAGGAGGAGGAACGGGGAGGGTCACTTCGACTCGGAGTGATTGATTGCCCAGGGCTACAGGTGGTTGGTGGGAGGAGGAGGCACGAAGTGAGTTTCTTGGACTCCTAGTGACCGCACCAGAATGCTGGGCGGCTGTCTGGAGGAACAGGCGTGTGGCGGGTCTCTGGGACTCAGAGCAATTGTTCGGGGCCCCAGGTGGCTGCTCAGAGGAGGGGCCGCATAGCCAGGGGATTAGGTGCAGAGCAGGGTCCCAGGATCTAGGAGGCTTCTGGGTGGAAGAGCCGCACAGAGACAGGCTTAGGGCGGAGCGAAGGTTCCAGGCCTGCGGGCAGATTCTCTGAGGAGGGGCAGCCTAAGGAGATTCATCTGTGAAGGGGTGAGGCTCCCAGGCCCAGGAGGTAGGGCTGGACCCCTGGGGAACTTTGCAGAGGAAGGCAGCCCCAGCCCAGGCGGTAGCTGTAAATTGAGGGAACCTCTAGGAGGGAACTGACCAGTGAGACCTCCCCACTGGGGTGAGTCTTCCCTGCTGGGTGAGGTTTCCCCACAAGGACGGTAAAACCAGAGACTCAAGCCCAAACAGGCCTTGCCTCAGCCCGCAGCCTAGGTCCCCTTTGGATGACCATTGATCAACAAGTGGAGGCACCTCTGCCCACTAGCAGGGATTATACCCCACCTGAAGGCCACCACTCCTAGAGAGGCAGCTTCCTTGTGGCGCACCGCATTATCAACTTCCTCCAAGACTTCAGCCTACTGAAGGCTAAGGGGGGATATATATAGAAATCTTCAGGGACATTGTAAGTCAATAGAGGAAATCTGCAATATCTCAGCGGTCCACTGATACCTGAACAATATGAGAAACAAGGAAAGAAAATGCTGCAAACAAATCTAGATGTTACATCAATAAAACCCAATGACAGCATGGCAGAAGAAATGACAGAAAAGGAGTTCAGAATGTACATAATTAAAATGATCAGAGAAGGAAACGATGAGATGAAAGAGCAAATGCAAGCATTGAATGATCACACCAATCGACAGTTAAAAGAGCAAATACAGGAAGCAAAAGATCATTTCAATAAAGAGTTAGAGATATTGAAAAAAAACCAAACAGAAATCCTTGACATGAAGGAAACAATAAACCAAATTAAGAACTCCATAGAAAGCATATCCAGTAGGATACAACACCTGGAAGACAGAACCTCAGACATTGAAGACAAAATATTTAACCTTGAAACAAAGTTGAACAAACAGAGAAGATGGTAAGAAATCATGAACAGAATCTACAAGAACTATGGATATCATGAAAAGGCCAAATTTAAGAATTATTGGGATTGAGGAAGGCCTAGAGAACAAGCCAAAGGAATGAACAATTTATTCAATGAAATAATATCAGAAAATTTCCCAAATCTGAAGAATGAAATGGAAAATCAAGTTCAAGAGGCTTATAGGACTCCAAATACACAAAATTACAACAGACCCACACCAAGGCACATTATAATGAAATATCTAACATACAAAATAAAGACAGAATTTTAAAGGCTGTGAGAGAAAAGAACCAAATTACATTCAGGGGGAAACCAATACAGATATCAGCAGATTTTTCAATCCAGACCCTAAAAGCTAGAAGGGCCTGGAACAACATTTTTCAAGCCCTGAAAGAAAATGGATGCCAACCAAGAATCTTATACCCAGCAAAACTTACCTTCAAATTTGACGATGAAATAAAATCCTTCCATGATAACAAAAGCTAAAAGAATTTACAAAAAGAAAGCCAGCATTACAGAACATTCTCAGCAAAATATTCCATGAGGAAGAGATGAAAAACAAAGAAGCAAATCAGCAAAGGGAGGAATTATCCTAAAGGAATTGTCAAATAAAGGAGGAAACAAGTTGTGTCAAACAAATAAATAAATAAAATTTAAAAAATGAACCAAATGACCGGGAACCAAATCATTTCTCTATAATAACCCTGAATGTTAATGGCCTGAATTCATCAATCAAAAGACATAGACTGGCAGACTGGATTAAAAAGAAAGATCCAACAATATGTTGCCTACAAGAGACTCACCTCATAGAAAAAGATACCCATAGACTAAAGGTGAAAGGATGGGGAAAAACATACCATGCACATGGACTCAGCAAAAAAGCTGGAGTATCCATCCTCATTTCCGATAATGTGGACTTCAAGCCAAAGTTAGTCAGAAGGGATAAAGAAGGTCATTTCATACTGCTTAAGGGAAGCATAAATCAGCAAGATATAACAATCATAAACATCTATGCCCCAAACAGTGGCTCATCCATGTATGTCAAACAAATCCTTCTCAATTTCAGAAACCAAATAGACCATAACACAATAATACTAGGTGATTTTAACACGCCTCTCTCACCACTGGACAGATCTTCCAGACAAAAATTGAACAAAGAAACCATAGATCTCAATAACACAATCAATAATTTAGACTTAACGGACATTTATAGAATATACCATCCAACCAAGAGCGAATACACTTTCTTCTCAGCAGCACATGGATCCTTCTCTAAAATAGACCATATATTATGCCACAAAGCTAATGTTAGCAAATACAAGAAGATAGAGACACTACCATGTATTCTATCAGATCATAATGGATTGAAGTTAGAAATAAATGAAAGAGTAAAACACAGAAACTATTCCAACATCTGGAGATTAAACAATATGCTATTATATGATGAATGGATAACAGAAGATATTAGGAACGCAATTAAAAAGTTCTTAGAGGTAAATGAGAACAAAGAAACATCATATCAAAATCTCTGGGACACTATGAAAGCAGTACTTAGAGGGAAATTATTTCATGGAGCGCATTTAATAAAAGAAGTAAAACTCAACAAATAAACGACCTAACACTACAGCTCAAAGCCCTAGAAAAGAAGAACAGACCAGCACCAAAAGTAGTAGAAGACAGGAAATAGTTAAACTCAGAGCTGAAATCAATGAAATTGAAACAAAAGAAACAATACAAAAAATTGACAAAATAAATAGTTGGTTCTTCGAAAAAATAAACAAAATTGATAAACCTTTAGCCACACTAACAAAGAGAAGACGAGAGAAAACCCAAATCACTAAAATTCGGAATGAACAAGGAAATATCACAACAGACAGGACTGAAATACAAACATAATTAGAAGCTATTTTGAAAATCTATACTCCAACAAATAGAAAATTTCGAAGACATCAACAGATTTCTAGAGACATATGAATTCCTAAACTGAACGAGGAGAACATAAACAATTTAAATAGACCAATTTCAAGTACTGAAATAGAAGTAGTCATCAAAAGCCTACCAACAAAGAAAAGTCCGGGACCAGATGGGTTCTCAGCCAAGTTCTACAAAACCTTTAAAGAAGAGCTCATTCCAATACTTCTCAAAGTATTCCATAAAATAGAAGAGGAGGGAACCCTCCCAAACTCATTCTATGAAGCCAATATCACCCTGATACCTAAACCAGACAGGGACTCATCAAGGAAAGAAAATTTCAGACCAATATCCTTAATGAACATCGACGCAAAAATTCTCAACAAAATTTTAGCAAATCGCATACAAAAACATATTAAAAAGATAGTGCACCATGATCAAGTGGGATTCATCCCAGGGATGCAAGGTTGGTTCAACATCAGGAAATCAATAAACGTAATTCACCATATTAATAGACTTAAAGTCAAGAATCACATGATTATTTCAATAGATGCAGAAAAAGCATTTGATAAAATACAGCACCCCTTCATGCTCAAAACACTAGAAAAAATAGGGCTACTGGGAACATTCCTTAACATTGTAAAGGCCATTTATGCTAAGCCCATGGCTAATATCATTCTAAATGGTGAACAACTGAAAGCATTCCCCCTAAAAACTGGAACAAGGCAGGGATGCCCTCTTTCACCCACTTCTATTCAACATCGTTCTTGAGACTCTGGCCAGAGCAATTAGACAAACAAAGAAATTAAAGGGATACGAATTGGAAAAGAAGAACTCAAACTATCCCTGTTCGCTGATGACATGATTATATATTTAGAGGAACCTGGAAATTCCACCAGAAACTCTTAGAACTCATAAGTGAATTCAGTAAAGTAGCAGGTTACAAGATCAATGCCCATAAATCCAACGCATTTTTATACATAAGTGATGAATCTTCAGAAAGAGAAATTAGGAAAACTACCCCATTCAAATAGCCTCGAAAAAAATAAAATACTTGGGAATCAATCTCACAAAAGAGGTGAAAGACCTCTACAATGAGAACTATACAACACTAAAGAAAGAAATTAAAGAACACCTTAGAAGATGGAAAAGATCTTCCATGTTCTTGGATAGGAAGAATTAATATTGTCAAAATGGCCATACTACCTAAAGTGCTATACAAATTCAATGCAATTCCAATTAAAATCCCAATGGTGTCCCTTACAGAAATAGAGCAAGCAATTATGAAATTCATCTGGAAGAATAAGAAACCCAGAATAGCTAAAGCAATCCTTAGCAGGAAGAGTGAAACAGGGGGTATTGCAATACCAGATCTTCAACTCTACTACAAAGCAATAGTAACCAAAACGGCATGGTATTGGTACCAAAATAGAAAGGTAGATCAATGGTACAGAATAGAGGACACGGACACAAACCCAAATAAATACAATTTTCTCATACTAGACAAAGGGGCCAAAAATATGCAATGGAGAAAAGATAGCCTCTTCAACAAATGGTGCTGGGAGAATTGGAAATCCATATGCAACAGAATGAAACTAAACCCATATCTCTCACCATGCACAAACTAAACTCAAAATGGATTAAGGACCTCGGAATCAGACCACAGACCCTGCAGATTATAGAAGAAAAAGTAGGTCCAAATCTTCACCTTGTTGGTCTAGGATCAGACTTCCTAAACAGGACTCCCATAGCACAAGAAATAAAAGCTAGAATCAACCACTGGGATAGATTCAAACTAAAAAGCTTTCTCTCAGCAAAGGAAACTATCAGCAATGCGAAGAAAGAGCCTACAGAGTGGGAGAATATCTTTGCCAATCATACTTCAGATAGAGCACTAATCTCCAGAATCTATAAGAACTCAAAAAACTCTACTCCAAGAATTCAATAATCCAGTCGACAAATGGGCTAAGGAAATGAATAGACACTTCACAGAAGAAGATCTACAAGCAATCAACAAACATATGGAAAAATGTTCCACATCTCTAGTAATAAGAGAATGCAAATCAAAACCACCCTAAGATTCCATCTCACCCCAATTAGAATGGCGATTATCAAGAATACGAGCAACAACAGGTGTTGGCGAGGATGTGGGGAGAAAGGTACACTCATACATTGCTGGTGGGGCTGCAAATTAGTGCAGCCACTCTGGAAAGCAGTGTGGAGATTCCTTAGAAAACTTGGAATGGACCCTCCATTTGACCCAGCTATCCCACTCCTTGGCCTATACCCAAAGGACTTAAAATCAGCATACTACAGAGATACAGCCACATCAATGTTCATAGCTGCTCAATTCACAATAGCCAGACTGTGGACCCAACCTAGATGCCCTTCAATTGATGAGTGGATAAAGAAACTGTGGTATATATATACAGTGGAATATTACTCAGCCATAAAGAATGATAAAATTATGGCATTTGCAGGCAAATGGATGAAATTGGAGAATATCATGCTAAGTGAGATAAGCCAATCTCAAAAAGCCAAAGGGCGAATGATATCTCTAATAAGTGGAGGATGACACATAATGGGGGGGAGGGAAGGGTTAGTGTTAGGGTTAGAGTTAGGGTTAGGGAGGGGGGCAAGTATGGAGGAAGGAACTACTGTATAGAGGGTAAAGAGGGGTGGGAGGGGTGTGGGGAAGGGAAAAAATAACAGAATGAATCAAACAACATTACTCTATGTAAATTTATGATTACACAAATGGTATGCCTTTACGCCATGTACAAACAGAGAAACAACATGTATCCCATTTGTTTACAATAAAAAAAAAAAAAAAAGAAAAGGTAGTATTATTGGATCATCTGTTTTCTGGAATGGTTGCTAAGGGCCACGGGTGCTGTGATGCTGGGAACATAGAGCATATTTACCAAATTTTGAGAGCGATAGAAATTGCCAAAATGGGAAATGTTGAGCATTTGTTATGATTGGATTGGTCAACCAATTTGATTCTAATGTAATTGCTTTTTTCACAAATAGTGTAGATAAAATGTATATTTTTTTAAAAATTAAAAAAAAGAAATATAATGCCTGATTAATTGCTAGATAATTTTCCAAGTGACATAAAGATGCTCAGGAAATAAAGGTAGTAATGGTCAAGGAAATTTGAGGAACAGTCATATTTTTTCTTGGGGATTCACAATGTACTTTATCAGCCTATTAAAAACTTCTGAAGTTGTGTTTTGTGGCACATGCCTGTAATCCCAGTGACTTGGAGGGTGAGGCAGTAATATCACAAGTTTGAGGCTGGCCTCAACAATTTTGTGAGAAGACCCTGTCTCAAATAAAAAGAAACAGTTGAGGGGTGGAGCTGGGGATGCAGTTCAGTGGTTGAGTTGCCCTCAGTTAGATTCCCAGTACTGCATAAGCACAAACCAAAAGAACCCCCGCCCAAAAAAAAAAAAAATTATGAAAAATCCTACAGCCACAGTGGCTTAGAATTGAAGTGTCTGTTCACAAGAGAATTCGAGGCTAACTGGACAGAGTTCTCCTTCACCCTCAGCATTAAGGTAACAGGAAGAAGAGGTCAAAACAGAAATTTCAAGGAACTTATAGTCAAGGAAAACCTGGAATAACCCTGAGTGTCTCAACCTGTCAAAAAGATGGGAGTCTTTCAATCACCATGCTCTGAGAGGTCAGACAGAAATCACAAATGTGCTAACACGAGGGCTCAACGAAATGCTAGAAGAGATTTCTAATTGAATTTAAGTCCATGGGGCTTTGGCATCCCAATGAAACCAAAACCAAGACTTTGTGAACCCTTTTTCCTTCAGATACTACTGAGTCTGTGCTCTGGTCTTTGCTTGGCATCAGCACCCTGGGCCTTGATTCCACAGGCAGCTGAGTTCCAGGGACCAAAGTGAGGCATCTGAGAAACTTCGGATTGGATTAACTCAGCATTGGAGCTGCTGCAGGAATTTCCAGCTGGACTCATGCATCTTATTTATGCAGTTTTTACTCAACGAATATTTAAGGAGCAGTCACTGTGTGCCAGGTGCTCCATAAGTACTGGGTGTACAGCAGAAAACAAAACAGACAAGACATTCTTGCTCTCATGGAGCCGACATTCTAGTGGAAGGGACAAAATAAGAGGACTCTGTAAATATGCTCCATAATGATGCCCAGAGCAGTGGCACATGCCTGTAATCCCAGTGATTTGGGAACCTGAGGCAGAAGGATTCCAAGTTAGAGACCAGTCTGGGCAACTGAATGAGACCCTCAGCAATGTAGTGAGAACTTGTCTCAAAATAAAAAAATAAAAAGAGCTGGGAGTGTAGCTTAGTGATAAAGCACCCCTGGGTTCAAGTCCCAGGATCAAAAATTAACAAGACACATAAATCATAAATGTCACATAATAGGACAAAACAGGACCATTGAAAATATGTCAGAGTCAGGGTGATGGTGGGAGAAAGGCCTTGTGAAAAGGTAATTTTGAGAAAACACTTGAAGGAAGGGAGGAAACCCCTTAGAAGGAATGGCAGTGGTTTGCCATTCTCCCAGTGTGAAAGGCTGCCTGGCTTGCTCTAGGAAATGCATGGAGGGTGACATGGACAGAGAGAGAGTGAGTAGAGAGTGAGTAGAGAGAGTGAGGGGAAAGTAACAGGAAATAAGGTCAGAGAGATAACAGGAGGTCACATCACATGGAATCTTACAGGTCATGATAAGGACTTTGCCTTTTTCTCTGGGTGGGACAGTAAACCATGCAAAATATTGAGCAGGGGAATGACAAGATCCGGCTTAGATTTTGACAGGATTATTTTGCTTGCTGTGTGGAGATCTATGGCAGAGGAACAAAGATAGACATGAAGGTAAACAGAAGGAGGCTGAGAGAATCTGAGAGAAGGGAGAAAGAGGATAGGACCAGGGTAGTGGTAGTAAAAAGTGACTGAATTCTGAATAGATATTGCAGGTGGGGCTGACAGAATTTGTGAATAGAGATGTCCATCCAAGGGAACCCTGAAGTTTCAGCCTGAGCAAATGGTAGACTGAATTGCAATGAACTGAGCTAGAGAAGACTGGAGGGAATGGTTTGGAGGAGAGGATTGGACTTGTTAAGATCAAAGTGATAGATATTCATGTGGAGAGATCAAATGGGCAGTTGGATACACAGGGCTGAGATCCAGAAGAGCGGTTTGTCCTTGAGATATAAATGTGGAGTCATCAAATGGAGATGGTATCTAAAGCCATCAAAATAAGTAACTTCCCTTACGAAGTGAGTATAGGTAGAAAGAAAGATCTGAAGACTCGGATGGCTCCAAAATTTAGAAGTCAGAAAAAGAGGGAAATCAACAAAGGAAACTCAGGAGTGACTAAAGAGAAAGAAAACCTGACAACTATGGTGTCCTGAAGCCAAGTGAAAAGAAAAAGAGATCAGTTGTGTCCAGTGGTGGGACAGAGAGTGACACCTGGATTTAGCTTTGAAGCAATCTTGACAGAGCAATTTAGACGGATAGGTGAAGCAAAACCCTGGGAGTAAGTCGAGAGGGAACAGGAAGAGACATTAAAGACTAAAGTGCAGATAATGCTTTCAAGGACTTCTGTAGAGGAGAGGAGAGACATGGCTCGCCAAGTTTTATTCTTTTTTTTTTTTTTTTCCTATTAAAAAAGCAAAGAGAAAAATCTATTGAAAAAGGAAAAACTGGGATGGAGGAGAGAAGGTGAATGATTGCTGGGCTGCAGTGAGGCCCGTGAGTAGTCTAGTGGGGATGGTACCTGATTCATTAAATTCAGATCAACTTAGGATAGAATTATGTTTAGTTCATCCATAGTAACTTGTATCAAATAAAATTGGTAAAGGATGGTCTTTAAAATTCCGATTTATTTATCTATTTATTTTTGGTACCACGAATTGAACTCAGGGCACATGACCACTGAGCCACATGCCTAGCCCTATTTGTTGTATTCTTTTATTTAGAGACAGGTTCTCACTGAGTTGCTTAGCATCTCGCTTTTGTGAGGCCGGCTTTGATCTTGAGATTGTCCCGCCTCAGCCTTCCGCACCTCTGGGATTCCAGGTATGTGCCACTGTACCTGACTGAGATTTGGATTTAATTTTAAGAATTTAATTTTAAGTGAGGCTTTACTATCTTAACTGATAAAATAAAGGAGATTCATTATTTGTTTTTAATTTCATCCTGGGAATTTAACAATGGAAGTTTTTAAAAAGCGTTGTTGATATTTTGTGACTTGGAATAATGCCATTAGACTCATTGTGATATACAGTGTTGAGCAATAATTAGCCTGAATGTCCTATTTTGCCCAGGACAATTCTAGTTCATGTATATATTTCAGGGAAGTTATTAACATCTCTCCTTTTCAGTCTTAAAAGTGTGCCAGTTTGATTGATAAATACCAAACTCCTGTTCACAGTAGGTTAATATTTAATATGGAAAATAGAGAAGAGAGCAATATTCTGCCTAAGATAAAGTTCAGCCATGACCCATTTCAGAGGTTTTTCAGAGCATAGGAAAAAATGCTTACCAGAGGACCCAAGAGAATTATCCAAAGGACAAGTGGCAGTTTGCAGTGTGCACACAGTATCACCCTGGGGTTAGTGGCTGGTATGGACATGGTGGTTTCCTATTTAACAGTCATGTTGAGATGTAATTCATATACACCCAACAAATTGCCTATTTAGAGAGTATAATTCAGTGGGCTTTCAGTATATTGGGAAAACTGTGCAACCATTGCCTCAATTTTAGGACTTTTTTGTAATTCCTCAAAGAAATCCCATACTCATTAGCAGTAGTTCTCCATTTTCCCCTTCTCCTCCCCTAACCCCAAGCCCTTGGCAACCACTAATCTATTTCCTGTACTCATAAATCTCTCTATTCTGGACATTTAATGTGAATGAAATCAAAGCATACCTGTCTTTAGTGACAGGCTTTTTTCATTTAGCATGATGTTTTCAGCAGTGACTTGTTAAAGTTGGACACGGATTGTCCTGATGAAATGATGACTTATTTCTCTGAGGGGAATAGTCAGACTTATGGATGGGTAAAGGCATATTTACTGAACTGGAGAGTGCAAGGGGGCATGGCTTCTCCCCCACTTCTCATGTTTCCATGAGGAAACATCACAAAAGCACAGGAAGAATATTGTGGAAATGTTGAAGAGTGTGGGAATTCAGTGCAGGGACGATTGCTGTGGGCTTGTGGAAAAAACATGTACAGTGTGTTTTAGATCTCAGCTCAGAGCTATATAGAAGAAAATGAGGGCAGAGCCTGGTACACAGAATCTGGGAGGCAGAAAATGGAAAATCTGTTAAATTATAAATCATCATATAAACACCCAAGGGATGTTTTGATACTTGTGCTTGCATGCTAAAGAGCACCATAACCAGCTCAATTTTAAGTACTGTGAGCTAGATGCTGGAAAACCTCAGATGAGTACTTATAGGCATACAACACATACTTTCTTCATAATAAAATATGCATAGCTCTGTTATGATCTCTGTGGTAAATATGTACATAGTTATAAAAGTCAAAAAGTCAAATGCCTTTAGAAATCATTTCTTCCTTTGGGGATTAAACTGTTTTTCTTGATGACAGAGCTGGTAGACTTTATAATTCAAGATAGAATTTGAATCTAACGTAAAGGACAAACAGAATTTCAAATACAGCAGTTACCACACCTTCTTCTATTGCTTAGGACTTTTTATTCTACACTGGAGTATCATCATTGGTGATAGAATTTTGAAACCATTTTGTGTTTTCAGGTCAGCACCGGAGATGCTGGCTTGTGAAAATAAAGAAGTCGGCTTGTTTCCGCTGTGAATGATCTATATTTGTGCTGAGGAAGTTCTTGCCTGGTAAAAGATTCTGAGAGTAGCACCACACATCCATATTGGTATCCAAGCAAGAAATACTTTCAATGTATTTGCTTTTTTTCTTTTGTTGAGACTAAGGTACCTGTGGTAATCCTTCTCTTCGTTCACTATTCTAAATAGACATTATTCCCAATATTTTAACAATTAATGAAGATAGAAAGGGTATTTATATTTTTCACTTGATAAAGCAAGATCCAAAATGTGAGGATATAAAATAATTATCAATTTACATTCACTGAGTCACTAAATCTGTTGCTAATTCAACTGTTTTTAATCTTCAACATGTTCCAGAAGTTCCACAATGTTGTCTAATGTATTATATTATCCTAATTTCCCAAGGATTTTTCTCCAGAAGTTTATTAATGAATCAATTGTTAATAAACAAATATTTTTACATGGGAAACAGTGTATTATGGGTTGTTTTCCTGGGAAATCTTCAAAAATCTGTTTATCCCAAATTGTAACCTTTTATTATAGTTAGTTAACATTAACCTTAACAAGAATGTCTTCTATCTCATTCCTATTCTAAATTATCCTGAAGATTTTAGCTAATGTGATAAGGAAATCAGGAATTAAAGAAGGGCAGGAAGGCAAACATAAAGGAAAAGAAGACATGGAATTATAAAGGAAAATAAAAAATATTGACACTATAAGTGTTTCCAAGATAATCTACAAATGTTTAGAATAAATGTGTGTAGCTGGGCACGGTGGCACATGCCTAATACTCCCAGTTACTTGGGAGGCAGGAGGATCACAAGTTTGAGGCCAGCCTCACCAACTTAGCAAGACCCTCAGCAACTTAGTAAGACCCTGTCTCAAAAACCAAAAAGGGAGGCTGGGGAGATAGCTCAGTTGGTAAAGTGCTTGCCTTACAAGCACAGGGCCCTGGGTTTGATTCCCCAGCAATGCAAAACAAAACAAAAAACAAAAAGGCTGGGGATGTAGCTCAGCGATAGCACACTCCTGGGTTCAATCCCCAGTGTAGCATTAAAAACAAAAAGAAAAACAACCCCCCCCCCCCCAACATGGATGTATTAAGCAAAATTATTGGACATAGGAGCAACAGAGCTCTTCACGATAACCTCTTGAGGTTCCCTCTTGTGAGGCAGAGTAGGGGTTAAAACAGTGAATTCTGGAATAGAAGGGCCATGAGGTGTTCTAGATTTGTCCATTCTAATAGATGTGTATCATGTATCTCATTGTTTTAATTTGTAATCTCTTAATGCTAAACAATGTTAAGGATTTTTTTTTTTTTTTTTTTTTTTTTTTTTTTTTTTTTTTTTTCAGTGGGGATTAAACCCAGGGTGCTTTACCACTGAGTCACATTCCCAGTTCTTTTTATATTTTATTTTGAGACAGGGTCTCCATAAGTTGTTGGGTTAGTTGTTTTTTCATAATATTCTGTTTGATGTTCTCTGAGCTTCCTGGACCTGTAGTATGGTATCTGTCTTTCATTTTGGAAAGTTCACAGCTTTGATTACTTCAAGTATTTCTTTTTATTAATTCTCTCTCTTCTCATTCTAGTATTTCAATTAAGTACATTTATGTATTTTAAAATTGTCCCACTATTTCTGGATTCTCTTTTCTGGTTTTCAATCTTTTTTTTTTCTCTATTCAGTCCTCCCCCTATTCAGGTTGGGTTTTTTATTTTTTGTTTTGTTTTCAGGGAAAACTTTTTATTTTATTTTTTTCCCACATTTTAAAATTGGTGCTTTGTAGTTGTAAATACAGATGGGATTTGTTGTTACATATACACACATGCAATACAATATACAACTTAACAATGTAATTTGGCTGATACTACTTCCTAGCACTCCATTCCTATCCATAGTCACTTTCCTCTACCGATCCAGCTTTGGAGGTTTATATTGCTCTATCTATTCTTTTCCTTGGCTGTACTGAGGTACTGGTGAGCCCAACATAGGCATTCTTTATTTCCATTATAGTGTTTCAAATATTTTTCTAGCTGGGTGCAGTGGCACATGCCTGTAATCCTAGTGACTCAGGAGGCTGAGGCAGGATGATGGCAAATTTCAGACCACCCTCAGCAACTTAGCAAGACCCTTAGCAACCTAGAGCCTGTCTGAAAAATTAAAAAAAAAAATCATAATAAAAAGAAGACTGGGATGTAGTTTGGTGATAAAGTGCCCCTGGGTTCAATCCCCAGTACCACAAAAATAATAAACAAACAAACAAACAAACAAACAAACAAATAAATAAATAAATGAATATTTTTTCTAGCATTTCCTTCTGATTTTTCTCCAAATTTCCACTTTTCTATTTAGATTACTTGTCTGTTCTTTCATGTTGTCTATTCCTCTAACATATTTGTCATGATTATTTCAAATTCCCTGATAATCCTGATACCAACCTCACATTGAAGTCTGGTTTTGATGCTTGCTTGTCTTTTCAAACTTGACTTGTAATTTTGTTTGAAAGCTGCTTGTGTTAAATTGGGTAATCGGAACTGAGGTGTATGAAGATTTAGGTTAATTTGGCTAGAAGATGAACTTTATTCATGTTTGTTGTAGCTATACGTGCCAGAGACTTCAAATTCCTTAGTAGTTTTAGTATTGTCTCCTCTCCATATTTTAGGCTTCTTTAAATTCTCCTCCTTAAAGACAGTCTGAATCTTACAGCCTTTTCAGTTATAATCTACTACTGTAATTCTGGAATCTTGCTGGAATAGTAAGGTGGGAATAGTTTATAATCTTCCAATTTAAGATCAGTGTGTGACCTTCTCAAATATTTTTTTCTTATATAGTTTTTCCTCCACCTTAGGTGAGACAGGAAGAGTAGGAGGGATCCCTTTCCTCATTACTGGCATAAGGCTTTTGTAAAGTTGTTTCCACTAGAAAGTAGGTCTTTGTTTTGGAGAAAGCTCTGGGCATATTTTACAATAATGACCCTCTCCCTGCCAGACACACAGGGGATCTTTTTCAGACCTTCATCTTGAGAACTTGTTGAGAGAGGCTCCCAATCTCACAACAGTTCAATTTCTGGCAATTCATCAAAACGACCATTTAAGTGTTCCTACCAGTTTCTGGTTCCAGCAGCTTCTGTTTCCAGCAGGCAGATCTCAGTTGTGAGTCTCTACATTTGCTGACTCTCCAGACTTACGTGTGGCAGTCTTCCCTGAAAATTCAATTTCATGATGGATCCAAGAATAGTTCTTGATTCTTGGTTTGCCTAACTTTTTCTTTCTGTAAGGATGGAGACATAATGTCCAAGTTCTTTACAAGTCGGACTGAAACTGGAAATCTGATAAAAGGCCTCTTACTTAACAGATGCAAGACATAGAAATACATGAAAATCATACGTAAGTAGTGGACAGAGTCAAAATTCATCTCAAATAACCGAATTCAGTCTCATGTTAAAAATAATTATTAGCTTTAGTAGAAGATAGACTGAAGATTTATGAAGATCTAAATTCTTCCTACAACAGAGTGGATGGAAGGCTTTCGATGATGACATAGACCAAAGTTACATGTTTTGAAGTATTACAAATTGTGACAGAATACCACTGATATCATTTACTAGGTCAGTACCCTGTGCATATCATTTAATCTTTCTTAGCTTAAGTTTTATCATCTGATAGGTTCTGTGAGGTTTAAAGATGATTTAATGAATCTAGCAATGTACCTACTAAGTGCTTAACAAATGTTAGCTATCACATACTATTAATTAAAAATAAATGTGGAAAAAAGAATTGAAAAAAACATTCTAGAGAATTTGTTAAGCATATTTGAAAGGCTCGATGTTATAAGACAGATAAACTGACTAGTAAGCCAAATGACTTGCTTTCTCTCAAAACCCAGGCCAAATTCAAGCCCCAAGGTAATATATCCTGGACTTTATCCTAGACTGCCACCTGCTGGCTAATAAAGGACTAAAGCCATCAGGAAGTTTTAATTTCTCACTAAAGGAAAAATAGTGATAGAAGTTTAATTTATCTCAAACAAATAATTAGAGCATGAGTTTTCATGTAGTCTTAAAAGTAGGCCTTAATATCAGAACCCTCATGTATGAGAGACACAATAATTTTTTTTTGGTACTAGGAATTGAACCCAGGGACACTTAACCACTGAGCCACATTCCCAACCCTTTTTTGTGTCTTATTTAGATACAGGGTCTCACTGAATTGCATAGGACCTTGCTAAGTTGCAGAGGCTGGATTTGAACTCGTGATCCTCCTGCCTCAGCTTCCTGAGCTTCTGGGATTACAGGCATGTGCCACTGTGCCTGGCAATAATTTTTATTGATAACACTAGTAAGTAGAGATGGTTTTGTTATGCTCCGATGTGGATCAAGTGCATATGGCAACTTTATTCATTACTAATTTCTTTTTGTATGTTACTATTTCAGAGTTTTTAAAAAATGCTGTATAGAGGGAAAAGAGGGGTGGGAGGGGTGGGGGGGAAGGGAAAAAATAACAGAATGAATCAAACAACATTACTCTACGTAAATTTATGATTACACAAATGGTATGCCTTTACGCCATGTACAGAGAAACAACATGTATCCCATTTGTTTACAATAAAAAAAAAGAAATGAAAAAAAAGGTTTAATTTTATTGTCATTAAACTTACACTGATTCAAATTATATAATTAATCATAATAAGTTTCAATTATTATGATTAATTATAATCTATTAGGTCCCTAAAAAGCAATCTGTAGATTTAGTTGATTGACTGCATTAATACTTGAAGAATCAGACTATTTGGGGGTAAAACTCAGAAAGTACTGTTTTTTAAAAGTTTTCTATAGATTAAGGGTTGCATGTTTTCTCTCATATGTGGAAGACAGAGAGGAGAGGGAAAAGAAAGATTGGGGTAGATCTCATGAAAATCAAAGGGAGATCAGTAGAGGAAAGGGACCAAAGGCTGGGAGGTCAGGAGGGAGGGGGAGAATGCTGGGGAGTGATATTGGCTAAATTATATTATTAGATTGTGTGCATGTAGAATATGTAACAGCAAATCCCATCATTATGTTCAATCATAATGCATCAATAAAAAATGTGGGGGAAAGGAAAACATTTTTAATGTAATTCTTATTCAGTTAACTTAGAAGACACTGGGTTACCTACTTCTTGAGGCAAGGATACTTCTCTTCTTCATTTTTGTAGTCTTGAGACAACTATGTCCAGCAAAATACAAATAAATAAGTGAATAAAAATTAAACAAATGAATGAAAAAAAAGCCCTGCATGTACAAAATAAATTGATTCATAACTCCTAGCAACACCACAGCTGTAGCAGGCTTGAAACTCCTGGTCTTCTAGTTTATATGTACTAACATATTAAGTAAATATGTTTTTGTTGTTGAGAATTTCAGAGAAGTTGTCCTCTAGGATCAAAGTAGCTACATGTTGGGCCTGTCAAGTTTTGGAGTACATGAGTAAAAAAAAAAAAAAAAAATATGAAACCAATTAAACTGCAACTTCTAAAATTCCATAAAGGAGGATTTCATTATTTGAATAAACAAACATAGGCTTCATCATATTTAATTAATTTTCTATTGAAGCATCAAATGTAAAGCTTATTCAAAAGTTACTTGCACTGGGCAAGGTGGCACATGCTTGCAATTCCAGTGACTTGGGAGGATGAGGCAGGAGGATCATGAGTTCAAAACCAGCCTCAGCAATTTATCGAGACCCTTAGCGACTTAGTGAGGCATTGTCTCAAAATAAAAAATAAAATAGGGGCTGAGAATGTGACTCAGTGGTTAAATTCCCGTGGTTCAATCCCTGGTAACCTCAACCCCTTAATAAAAGTTATTTGTCATTTTTTTGTCATAAGAAGAAGACTTGGATGGGTTTACTTTCTAGCCTTTTTAGGTTAAGTTTTTCAGATCTTGTAGGAGTCAGTCAAAATTAAACATTTTTTACCTTCAGTGATAAGGTAGAGAGGCAGTTGCATAAACAAATGACTGGTATTTGAAGAGATCCACTGTATGCTAGGGAAATATGGCAAACAATTCTAAAATGTAATTTATTAAAATTATTAAATTTTCTTAAAAAAGGAAAAAATCTTTTGATTCCCTGTTCAAAACAATATTATTATAAAAGAAAGAAAATCAGGTTGGAATCAGAGATCTTGGTATTAACATACTACTCAAGACAAAAGTGGAACAACCCTTTAGAGAAACTTAGGGGAAAAAAAGCTAAGAACCAAAGACTTCATAACGAGTTAAGCTGTCCTTTAAGAATTGAAGCTATTGAAAAACATGTGGAAGTATGCAGCAACTTAGGAAATATCGTACCCATAAATTCCTTCTAACTAAAAGATAAATCGATTTGAGAAACTATGGCAGAAAGATAAAGGATGAAAAAATGTAATTTTAGATCTAAATCTAAACAAAGAGGGATACACATGGAAAAATAGGCTATAAAATGTTATATGGTCTGACAATACATATGTAACTCAACTTTAGATAATGGGAAGAGAAGTAAGAGGGAAAATAGAATAAACTCACTTATTTCCAAATAGAAAATAAATGGGAGTCAATGGGAAAGTCAAAGAAAAAGAAATCTAAGAACTTTGAATACAGATATTATTGTATAGGTTCTTCCTCTTCCTCTCCCTTCCCCTCCTTTTGGTGCTAGGAATTGAATCCAGGGGCACTTAACCGCTGAACCACATCCCCAGCCCCTACCCCCTTTTTAAAAAATTTAAAACAGGGTCTCATTAAGTTGCTTAGGGCCTCATTAGATGGCTGAGGCTGGCTTTGAACTTGTGTTCCTCCTGCCTCAGCCTTAGCCTCTCAAGTGGCTGGGATTACAAGTATGACCACTGGTCCTACCCAAAATTACTTTTTTAATCTATTGAAAATTTATATCATCAAAGAACTATGCAACCAAATTTTAGTTCATTGAATATTAAAGGGCACCAAAACATTTACTTAGATTAATTTTGAAATCATTATAAAATACATAATGTAAGGGTTCAGTTGAGGCCACAGTGCCACTAATAATCAGTCAGTAACCAACACTCTCTTGTAAGTTATTGATATTTTAAAAGATAAATTGTCTAAAGTTTATGATGCTAGCTACTTTTGAAAATACCTATGTTTAAATGTATTTTCTCAGTAACAGCTTACATGACTTTTCTATTGTGGACATTCTATATTATAAAACCATTTTAGTTGAAAAACACACTTATTTTAAGGAAGAAAATATATTTTTTTCCTCAACTCTCATACGTTCATAGTTGGAACAGACCTCAGTAACATGAAACAGATTAATAAAAGAAAAACAAACGAGTTTATTAAGTGTACAGTGCACCTCGCCTGAGAGAAAACTCATTGGAAAATATGACCCATATAAGGTGAACGGCAGTGTGGTGGTTTTCCAGTTCACTTCTGGTCCTCTCTTCCCCCTTATCTTCTATTTGGGCATCGGGTTGGGAGTAGTGATCTAGATACAAGGGAAATTTGAGGGTTCAAACACTCTGCATGTGAATTTTGAACCCAATTCTCCAATTCCCATTGCCTCAATTTGGCTCTCCCACGCACCATCCAGTGTGTATTTGTGGATGCTCTAGGTAAATGTGCCAAAACCTTCAATCCACAGAAAGCCAACTCACTTAAATGGCCAAATTGCAAATACTATTAATTATTTTCATTTAGTTATCGGTCCTTATAATAGTATTTTCAGGCAAATTCAATTAGACGTTCAGTTCCAACGGCACTGCAGCTGGCGTCGGAGGGGGTCTGAGGAAAGGAGGAAGCCAAAGGAATTATGACAGAATATGCATTTTTATTCCTAGGGAAGTGCATTGCAGCAGATGTATATCAGAAGTCATTGATTGGCTGTTGAAAAAATTTCGGATCCTTGGGTCGAAATATGCAAACGAGGAATACGATTATAATCCACACATTATATGTGTACACGCCCTTGGCAAAGCTGAACATATAGCAAACGTGGGCCAGCCCTTAAATGTTAAAAGTTAAATAGAGCAAAAAAAAAAAAAAAAAAAAAAAAAAAAAAAAAAAAAAAAATAGTACGAAGTCACGTGAGGGACAGAAACCAGCGCCCATGCGTTCTTTTAAAGAGCCGGCGTGCGGCGTGGGGTTCCCCCTCTAAACCCGCCTTTTTCCTCAGACTCCTCCAATCGGGTTTCCTCAGGGCAGCTCCTCCCTGCGGAAACCAAACCACCAATCATCGCTTGCTTCTCCCAGGCGGTCATTGGCGCGTGCCCGGGCTCCAAACGTCCGGGGGCGGGCTTTAGGATTCGCGCATGCGCCTTAGTGCGCATTTCCCCACGCTGGTTCTGTGAACCCTGCCGCGCCTCCGCCTGGCCTTAGGGGTCTCCTTTTTGAGCACTGTCCGGGCTGTCGCCGTAGCCAGGATGGGCAAAACTGCTGACTCTCTGAGTCAGAGAGCCCGACCCGACCCCGTGCGGAGCTTCAATCGCTGGAAGAAGAAACACAGTCATAGGCAGAACCAAAAGAAGCAGTTGAGGAAGCAGCTGAAGAAGCCCGAGTGGCAGGTCGAACGTGAAGGCATCAGCCGCCTAGTACAGAACTATGAGAAGGTGAGGTCGGTGTTGGGGAGCGGCGTGAGCCAGTCCCTGACCCGCATGGGGCCAGCGGGGCAGCCCCGCGCGTTACTGCGGCGAGCTGCAGGGGGAGGCGGCGGGTCTGTCATTCTGGACCCTTCCTGGGGATTGTATCGTTAGCCCACTGGTCTGGAGAAGTACTTGGAGTAGGAAGTGTCACTCGGGGTCCTCTTGAGGTCTCGCCGGTGGTCTGCTGGGTGCCAACAACCTGGCTCTCACTCTTCTGCTTATCACGCTGTTCTTGAAAAAATGTTAGAAATGCTGTGGTACTTAAGGTAGGGAGACGAATGCTGTAATAGTTACAGTAGTGTTCATAGTAATGAAACTAATGACAACAACGGAAACAAAACATCTTTTTAAATGCTCTCCATCATGTGTTATACATGAATTCTTTGACTTTGAAGTATGGTTCTTAATATTCTCATTGTACAGGTGAAGAAAATCGAGACTCAGATTTAGAAACTTGTCCCAAGCTCTTATACCTACAGATGGTGTGGAATTAGAACCTAGATCTCTTTCTATTCCAAAGCCTTTGCTTTTAACCATTCAACCAGACCACACCCCTCAACATCATCCATCCTCTCTCCTGTGCCCATCTCATTTTCATCTGCTTCGTACTCCCATCCCAGAATTGGTATAGAAAAGCTGGACCGTTGGTCTTTTTCTGTTTACTTGTCATCCCCACATTGTCCCTGATGTTCCCAGATGAATATCCTTGGGGTACTCAGCATTTTGACCTGCTGACCTCTCTTCCTGCCTCAGGCTCCTTAGGAATGACAGATGCTCTCCTCCTTACCTTTGAGTCCTCATAAATCTGTTAGCTTTCTCCTACACCACTCAGCCTGTCAGTGACTGCCTGTATTCTAGTGTAGTGTAACCAGGGACTTAACAGATGGAATATTCCTGAATTTAAAGTCATTACTTGTCATGCTGATATAGTCTTCCTTTAAATGATGATCCTGAGATCAATAGTAAGGTAGAGTTTGGTAATAGGTAATAGTAAGTAGAGTTTGTTTGGGTTTTAGAGTTAACATGATGACTTGACCCAGGCTCTTGCTCACCAGATGTGTGACTTTGAGCTTCCCTTTTCTTGTCTCATAATATTATCTCCTTTTTAAGTTGTGGAGTGTTAGTAAACAAATGAATGGAAAACATTCTGCACAATGTCTGCTGCATAGAAATAGTCACGTATTAGCAGTTATTATTGCTACTGTTGTAAACACAGCACTTCAGTAAGCCATTCTAAAGTAAGGTACTTTTGGAATTTGTTTTGGACTGTGACTGTCGTCTTGGTCCTTTCATTTCTTGGTCCATTCATTTCTGTGGACCAGCAATTCCTTGTTGTATTCTATCCAGAACACTTTTGAGTTCATATTCTTATTTCTGATGGTGTTGGATGTTTTGCTTAATTGTATCATAGGATACCTTATCTTTTCTGTCATACCTCAGCATTCACTCCTAAATTCATAACCTGTGCATTAGTTTTCTATTGCCATTGTAACAATTTACTACAAACTTGGTGACTTAAACCAATAGAAATTTATTCTTTCATGGTTCTGGAGGCCAGAAATCAGTTTCACTAGGCCGAAATCTGGATATCAGCAGGGCCATGCTTTCTCTAGAGGCTCTAAGGGGAGAATATATTTCTTGTCTCTTCTAGCTTCTGTAGCTGCTGCTATAGTTCCTTGGCTTGTGGCTGCATAACTTTAATCTCTGCCTTCATGGATATGTTGCCCTCTTTGGTTCTGTGTCAGATCTACCTCTGATATATATATGTATTTTTAAATAAGGACACTTTCTATTACACTTATGGCCCACTCATAAAATCCAGGGTAATCTCATTTTAAGATCTTTAATCACATCTGCAAAATACTTTTTGCCATAATATGTAACATTTACAGGTTTTAGGTAGGGCATGGACCATGTTTGGGGACCTTTTTCTAGCCTAGTGCATCCTAGTTCTACCATGTATGTGGACCACTGAGCTAGAAATGGAGGAGCAATCCATGGTACTTTTCTCTTACCTTCTGTCCATTATACTGGTCTTGCTGCTAGTTTCTCAAATGCTTTTCTATTCCTATTGGAAAACCCTAGTTGAAGCTGCATCATCTCTTGTCTGGATAACTATAGTGGCTATTGCTTACAACACGAGTTGGCAGTCTTTTTGTGTAAATGATAGTAAATATTTCCAGCTATGCAGGTCAGAAGCTGCCATATAAATACTTAAGCAAATAGGTATTGTGTTTTGTAAAACTTTGATTATTGAAAAAGATGACTGATGGGATTTGATTCTTCTGTCTCACAGTCCTTGAATGTATCTTCTATAATACTGCTAAAAAGTTTCTTTCCAAGGGGAAAATTCAGTCATTTTACTCTTTTTTTTAAAAAAAATCATAGTTCTTTATCAGAAACAGAGCATCACAAAATAGGAGTCTTTCTTTTTTCTTTTAGAATGCAATAAATCCCGGCATAGTGGCTTTCATCTGTAATCCCAGTGACTTGGGAGACTGAGGCAGGAGGATCACAAATTTGAGTCCAGCCTGGTGAACTCAGCAATACTTTGTCTAGAAAAAAAATAATAGGAAGAAAATAAATCACTGAAATTCTGGTAAACCACCATCTTTTCAAGGTTTCTAAAAGCTTCAGTTTCTTATCTGTAAGACATAAATGCATACATTCCAGAGTTGTTATAAGGTACATGTACCTGCTTATTCCACAGTGTGTATCAGAGGAAAATAACCATGCATTCAAATATAATCCTTCTTTGGCTCACAGCACAGTTGCTTTCAGGAAAATTGTCCAATACCTTAATATGTTGACATATTCTAGTGTAGTGAGAATATGTTATTTGTGGTTAGGTAGAGCTGGTTTAAATCTCACTCAGTTCAAGTTCTCAACATCTCAAGTTTCAATTTCCTCATTTGGTGAATAGATTATTAACTACTGAGAGGGTCGTAAGGCTCAAATGAGATGACATATGTAAACCAAGTGGTACATAGTGGGTATACATGAGGGAACAACTTGCAGTTTTATGAATTGTCCATGTTCCTTGATACTTCTTGTCCTGGTACTTGATGTTTCTACTGCTTGCCTTGAGCATAACCATTCTTCCACCTTAGCTCTTGGCATTCTAGATTTAGCTCAAACCTTGTTTCATGACCTCCCCAGGTGTGCATCTGTATATGTAGCATTTTGTTACATTATTATAGGATGTATCACTGGGTTGTGATGATTGGCTTCTTTAACTTCTTTGTAAACTCTGCTACTAGGTCACAAACCTCCCAAGGTCCGAGACCATTGATAAGGAGAATGCTCCTTGGCTTACTACCATGGGGTAATGTCTGGATAAACCAATTGTAGGTTGAAAATATGTCCAAAGTATATTTAATAAGCTTAACCTATTGCATGTCATGGCTTAGCAAGAGAGTACACTATAGATTGCTTACCTTCTTTATTTTGGGGCTGTCAACTGTGGATTGCTACTGCTGCCCAGCATCCAGAGAGTCTTGTATTGGGAAAGATCAAAATTCAAAATTTGAAGTGCATTTCCTACTGAGTGTGTATCATTTTAGTGCCATTATAGAAATCAAAACCATTGAAAGTTAACAACTGTTCCTACTCATCTTTGCTGTCTCCAGAGACTGGTAGCACAATGCTTGTCCTTGAGTAGAAGCTCAGTCAGTGTTTAGATATTGTTTGGTGTGTAATACCAAATCTTTTCCCCCTGGCTTTGGGTTAGTTGGCAGCATTGGTTCATTCTTTTTGATCTCTTGTTTTAATAATAATTACTAACCTTTATCAAACTTATGCATGTTGATTTGATGTAACCACCCTCAGAAATTCTTTGCATTTTACAGGTGAGGAAACCTTCAGTCATGGCAAGATTAATAGGTAGTGGATGACTACTAACCTAGGTAGTCCAGTTTGACACTGGAGTTCCAAACCACTATACTTAACTGTTGCATTTTTTTAAACTGATGTTTAAATCCCAATCTTATCACTAAATTGAAGGAGCAGCTTATTAATCTCCCTAATTATTGTAGCATTGTTCTTTTTTTTTTTTTTTTTTTAATTTTAGAAGCATTTTCCTAAGATTTGGTCAAGAAATAAATGCATTGTAAAATCAATTGCCAGGACTTGCAATAGTATAACAATCAATTGCCAGGACTTGCAATAGTATAACACAGTCATTTGAACAGCAGATTTGTTATTCTCCAGATAACCCAGGTACAGACCCTTACTATTTTGCTCTTCAGGTGGTAGCATTTGTGTGTAAAACTTCTTGTAGAGCCACGGTATACAGCTAGTACTCAGTCCTCTTGCTGAAGAAATACTTAACAGTTTGTTTCAGAAACATTTTGAAATAATTTGACAATATGTTGAAGCTTATATAAACCTACATGGAAAAAAATGCATGTCTTGGTCCTTGGGGAACTGTACAGGGTTGGGGGGGGGGGCTGATAAATTTTGACAAATGTTAATAATAATAGTAAATATGTATAAAATATTATAATACCAAATAGGAAATATGTAACTCAGGGATATGCAGTTAGAGAATGGTGTAAGTAGGGGGAGAAAGATTTATTTAAGAGTTATTCTATACATCACTCCTCTGGCCAGATAAGTTAGGAAAGTGCATTTCCTCTGGGCATGCTAACTTCTTTCTGATGGTTGTATCTGGAGACCTGGCTTAAAGAGCTGAATGTGGGCTGGATTTCATTCCCTGCACCTAAGCCTTTCCAAATGCCTCTGCTGTACAGTGACTTTTCAGTGGTTTGTGGTGGACTAGATTAGAGCTTCTTCTTTAATGAGTTACTGGATGGAAAAGATTAGCAAGGATCTTCTAGGTTGAGGGACCAGCAAGAGGAAACATAAGGTGATAGGAAAACACATGGTGTTTTTGAGGGAGGAAATACTCCTTGGGATGTTGTTGTATGTGTTTCTGTACTGGCTTCAAATGGGGTCATAGAAGAGGATTGCTAATAGCAAACTTTACATTAGGGTGCATATCCAGGTGAGCCTAATGTATCCTTACATGTGGAAGAGGAAAAGGGAGACAGAAAAGTCAGAGTCACGTGATGTCAGGAATCCTTGACTCCAGTCTGTTGCTGTCTTTCAAGGTGGGAGGCAGGGGCTACTGGGCCTGGTAGTATGTTCCTATGTCCCAGCCACTATGAAGGCTGAGGCAGGAGGATTGCTTGAGGCCAGGAGTTTGAGGTCTGCCCAGGTAATGTAGGGAGATCCTGTCTCAAATTAAATGAAAAACAAAGGGGCCCTAGTCAAGGAAAATGGACAGCCTCCAGAAGCTGGAAAAGTCAAGGAAATGAATGCTTGCTTACAATGTAGCTTTACCAACACCTTGAATTTAGCTAAGTGAAATGCATTTTGGACTTCTGACCTCCAGAACTATAAAGTAGCAAATTTTTGTTGCTTTCAGACATTGTGTACAGAGGCTTTTTATCTGGAAGCAGTTGGGAGTCTTCAGGAAGCAAGCCAGGATACATCCAAGCTGTAAAGGGTTTGGAGCCTAAGAGACCAGGTAGGAGCCCATCAGTGTAGTCCATTGTTATGTCCCCTGAGAAGCAGATGTCACGGTGAATTGGAGATTTATTGGGAGAAAATATCTGTGAAATATGAAGGAGAGGGAACAGGAAGAGGGAGTGGGTAGGAAGAATCAGAGTGAAGCACAATTCTAAGACAGTTTTGGCCTGGTTGTTGGAGAGTCTTCATTCCAAAGTTGACTGTGTAAAAATCTGTAGGAAGCCATGGTTTGGGATTGAGCTTCTGCAGTGGGCCCAACAGACCAATATAGAGTTTAATCATTTAGCTGGTTTCAAAAGACCCTGTAGTCATTTACCTGAATAAGCTGTCAACAGTGAACAAGTTAAGCTGTAACTGATTGACTAGACTATAGCCAGTTAAGTTATTTTGTATGTCTTGAGCTGTTTTCCTTTGAAAGCTGACTGATCACATTGTAGGTTGGAGTTCTGAGAACTGTTCTGGCTCAGAGCTGCCCAAATCACAGATTCTTTTTGTTTTGCTCAAAGAAACTGTTCTGAATTTAGTTTAACAAATTTTCCTTTTAACACCCTGTATAGAAATCCTAGGGTCTACAGGAAGGGCTTGTAGTTGTATAGTAGTACCCCGTATCTGCATAGGATTCATTTCAAGACTGCCAGTGGCTGCTCTTCTGAAATTAGATAGTTCCAAACCCTAAATATACTACGATTTTTCCTATACATAAACTATAATACAGTTTAATTTATAGATTAGGCGTAGTTAGAGATGATCAACAATATGTAGAATAATTATCACTGTATACTATAGTAAAAGTAATATAAAACTTAGGAATTATTTATTCCTGGGGTTTCAGTGTAATATTTTTTTGGATTGTGGTTAAAGAAAACCATGGTTCTACTGTTGCTGAGCTAAGGGACTACATGGGAGCAGCCCACAGGAAGAAGAACTTTGTCTCAATGTTGGATTAGAGGAATAACAGTGCTGGCAGCCAGCTGTGCTCCCTGAAGCAAGGGATTTGAGGGTGTAGTCCTAAGGCTGTTACCCAGGGGCGTGTGGGAGAGGGTGTGTATTGGGCTGATGCAGAACTGGGGACTGGAGTTTACTGACAAATATGGAGCTATTTGTTTTAATTCAGCAGTTGTTTTCTTTGTTTCTGACTACACAAACTCAACCTATGGTTCATTTAGGTTTTCATGATCAGCTGTACCACCTAGAAACAGTTTCAATCCTGTTTTTAAATCAAAATTTAGTCTGATGTAATTGGAGGCAGGTTGTTTATCCTTTCTCTCTCTCTCTCTCTCTTTTTTTTTTTTTTTTGTGATGCTGGGGATTGAACCCAGGGCCTTGTACATGCTAGGCAAGTGTTCTACCAACTGAGCTATGTCCCCAGCCTGCTTATCTTCTCTTGATTGTTATAAGTAAATATTTATCCTTTTTACTGCAGGCATTATTCACTTGTGAGAAGTAAGTGTTAGAGAGTTGGAAGTATAAGAAGGTGGTTAAGTGGTACCCACCCTGACTCCCCTCTGCTCCCTCCAGCTTTTCTACCAGTGTGAAGTCTTTAATAAGGACCATCTTTAAACTTTATGTTCTCTGAATTTGGAAGAATGATACATATTTCAGAGGGAGTGTGAGGATTGTGCAGATGGAATTGACTTTTGTTGTTTGTTTCTAAGGGATGAAGGGATGGGGGAAGAGCATTTTGTTGTAGAAATGATGACTTTTTTTTCTTTTTTGGGTACTGTGAAAAGAGTCCAGAGATGCTTTGCCACTGAGGTACATCCCCAGCTCTTTTTATTCATTTATTGAGACAGGATCTCATTAAGTTGCTGAGGCTGTCCTCAAACTTGTTATCCTCTTACTTCAGCCTTCTGAGTCACCCAGCACCATGGCTGTTTTCTGTTGTGGTTTCAAGTATCTTTGGAATATAACTGAGAATCTTCCAGAGAGGGGTTGGCAAACTTTTCTGTGCAGGGTCACATAGTCAATATTAGGCTTTGTGGGTCAACAGTCTATCAACTGCATAGATGGCGTGTAACTGACTACCTGTATCAGTGTTACTGTAAAATTTTATTTACAAAACCAAGGAGCAAATTGGATTTGATCTGTAGGACATAGCTTGCTGACTCCTGTTCAAGTGCATTAGCAGAATCAAAATTTCCTTTTCTCTGGTAAACTCTTTAAAGAACATGGTGTAGGGTTGGGGATGTAGCACAGTGGTAGAGCACTTGCCTGTGCAAATTCCTAGGTTCAGTCCTCAGTGCTTCTTTAAAAAAAAAGTAAAGAACATGGTGCCATGTCTATTGCAGTGGTTGACCCTGGAGCACTAGAGCATTACGTTCTTCCCAAACTCCCCTCTAGAAGGTGAACAGGTCTTAGGAAGATAAGCCCTACTCTGAGTAGCCCACCTTTCCTTGCTAAATTTTGGACCCAGATCGTAGAGTGCATTGCCTGTCTCTTTCCATCTTCAGGCATTCTGTTCCCTGTGAAAACAGCTTGTTAGCATATGATACCACAAGTCAAGAGAGGTACACACATCATTTTAATGTCTTATTTGGAAGATTGTCTTACAAATGAAATTCCTTGCTAGGACTGCATGTTATTGGAATAAATCATTCTTGAGTGCTGATTTTACCTCTTCTCCATTGACAATCTGGAATGATTTGTAGGGATTAAGACAATGTTTTAATATTTTGTTTTTAGTATAGGAGGGCACAGAGTAATCCTACCTGGGCCACATTTAAGAATTGTGGGAAAGATGTTATATAGATTGTAAAGTGAAATACAACTGGCATCCCTTTAGTGCCTAAAGTGTAATTTAAATAAATGAACCTTACAAGTGCAGCTTTCCCCTTTTGTGAATCATGAATAATTTGGCAGCATATTCCCAGATCTAAGCAGTAGTTCCTGCATTCAGTATCTGTAATAAATAATTCTCCTGAGTATATAAAATGAAATAAAGGAAATTGGGTTTATGCTAATGAAGAACAGTAGTAATGAACATTCAAATAACATAAAGGGCAAAATGTTATTGTGTCTTCAGAGTATGAGCCAAGACATTTTTGATTATTTTGAAATAATAGCCCTCCATCATATACCCCAAATGAGAAGTAAGCAGGTTGGATTTCATACGCCACTGATTTATGGTTAAAACATTGAGAGGTTTGTGCTGTTGAGGTGTTTCTCCAGGTTATGTCAATCTTTAATGTGTGCAAATAAAAGTAGTGTCATCAGAGTCCATAGTTTGTAGTCATTTTACCTCTTATTTCTTAAACTGATAGCCATTGAAAGATGACCCAAAGTAAATGTTCCTCCCACAATTGATGCTGTGATGATTGTTTTAACATTTTAGAAGTGAAAGATGTTCAGGGTATAAATAATGTGATAGTTTGTATGTGTGTGTTACTCAGTATTGAACCTGGACGGCTCTACATCCCCAGTTCTTTTTTCTTTCTTTCTTTTTTTTTTTTTTTTTTTAATTTTGAGACGGGGTCTTGACATGTTGAACTTGTGATCTTCCTTCCTTAGACTCCCAGGTGGCTGGAATTTTAGGCATGGGCCTTTATGCCCAGCTGTCATGTGTTTTATGAGAATTTTTTTGGGGTCACTTGGAATAGTTCCAAATTCTATATTTTCAGTTTGTGACATCTTCCTCAAAATATTTCAGTAGTAATGCTTGCTTTTATTTAGAAATAATGATTGAATTCAGTCCTTTGGTATTAAGGATAAACTAGGCAGCACAATGTAGAGAAAAAAATGATTTAATTATGAAACATAAATTGTCCAGTAGATTTATGTCTTATCTGACATTGTTTTATTTATCTTTTTTTCCAGATAAATGTAAATGAAATTACAAGATTTTCAGATTTCCCCTTGTCTAAAAAAACATTGAAAGGTAGGTATGTCATAATCTTGGAACATGTTATTTGATGTATTTTTTTTTTTTAAAGGGAGGATGATTTAAAGAGAGGTTAACCTGAAAAATCTTACTCTACAGACAATTTTGATACCATGAAAACTTAGATAAATGCTGAGTTTGAATAATTTGTCTATTTTGTTCTTTTTGGACTGGCTAAAAAAATTGGTTAAAAAGATGCAGGAGCCTCTGAATAATGAAAACCAATTGAGTTTGTTGATATAAGCAGGAGAACAAAGATGTGATACTTTGAATTAGTTTTCTAGGGATGCTATAACAAAATACCAGTTAGGGGGCCTTAAGTAACAGAAATTAATTTTCTTGCATTTTAGAGACAAGATGTATAAAATCAAGGTGCTACCAGGTTTGGTTTTCTCTCAGGGCCTTGAGGGAGGAATCTTTTCCAGGCTTTCCTCTTTACCTTGCAGGTGTCCTTTCTCTTGCTGCCTCTTTTTTTGACAAAAGTAGTATGTGTATTTATATATATATATATATATATTTTACAACGTGGTATTTTGAAACACACATACATTGTTGAATAGCCACAGATCAAATTAATGAACACGCATTACCTCATATGCTATTACTTTTCTTTGTAATAAGATACTTAAAAATCTGTCAGTAATTTTCAAGTACATATTGTAATTAACTGTGGTCATTGTGATGTCCAGTAGCTCTCTCTCTCTCCCTCTCTCTTTTTGGGTACTGGGGATTGAACTCAGGAGCACTCAACTGCTGAGCCACATCCCCAGCTATTTTGTATTTTATTTAGAGACAGGGTCTCAGTGAGTTACTTAGTGCCTCACAGTTGCTGAGGCTGGCTTTGAACTCCTACCTCAGGATTCTGTGCCCCTGGGATTATAGGCGTGCACCACAGTGCCTGGCTGTACAGATCTCTTGAACTTATTCCATCTAACTGGAAATTTTGTGCTCTTTGAGCAAAATCTTCCCCAATCCCCAGCTTTTGGTAATGTGTGTAAATGAGATCATGTAGTATTTGTCTTTCTGTGTCTGGCTTATTTTATTTAATTCTGTCAAGGTTCATCAGTGTTATCACTGATGATAGGATTTCATTTTAAGGCTGGGTAAAATTCTGTTTTGTATGTATACCACAATTTCTTCATCCATTCATGAACTGATGAACACAGGTTGATTCTATATCTTGGCTCTTGTGGACAGTGCTCCAGTGAACATGAGAGTGTAGATACCTCAGCTTAATGATTTCATATCCTTGGCATGTAACCCCAGTGGTGGGATCACTGGAATATATGGCAAATTGCTGCCTCTTCACCTGGTTGTCCCTGTGTGCATATGCACCCTTGGCATATTTGTTCAGATTTCTTCTTATAAGGACATTAGTCTTGTTGGACTGGAATCTGCCCTTAGTTATTCATTAATTTAATCACCACTTTCAAAGCCTTCTCACCAAATACACATTCTGAGGTATTGGGGATTGGGGATTCAGCATAGGAACTTCTGAGGTTCAGACTGTAAGTTCAGACTATAACACCATTGTACAGGAATTTTCTGAAGTACTGTTTTCCTCTCTACACTTCCAGGGTTGCAAGAAGCTCAGTACCGCTTGGTAACTGAGATACAGAAGCAGACCATTGGATTGGCTTTGCAAGGTAAAGATGTGCTTGGAGCTGCCAAAACTGGATCTGGCAAGACTTTGGCTTTTCTTGTCCCAGTAAGTACATTTATAGTGAGTCAGATCCTTGATTATATAATGTCATAATATTCTGTGTTATATGGAAATAATTGTATAAAGATGTGTTTCATGTTGGATTTCCTTGGCTAGAATGCAAGCTTTATCACATAGGAGCCACATCTGTCTTTTTCACCATATTCCCCAACTCCTAGCACAGTGCTTTATAGATGGCAGGCACTCAGTAACTTATTGAATGAAATTACTGTGTCTTGACAAGCTAGTATATTCTTGAAGGGGCAGGGAGTTTCATGTATAGTAGGACTGGTGGGCAAAGCTATTTCTGCTTTCACCTCAATAAACCTGCCTAACATTTGTACTCACCATCTGTTTAGGATAAGGCTGAAATATGCTCACTTCAAGGAAATTTGGGCATTTGTTGAGAATTTTCTGGAATGTTGATAGCTATCCTTTATAGCAGAACAGTAGAGCTGTTTATATCTGTTATGTAGTTGGTCTTCTGATGATTCCTATGAGAGAATTGGCCTTGAGAAATCACAGTTTTTGTTCCAAGTTCTAAAGAACCATTTTTTCTCTTAAATTCTGGTTTTTTTTTTTTTTTTGCAGTGCTATTTTTCTACAATCAGAATTCAGTCACTTTATAACAGCTATAGCAGCTATAGAGAAAAAAATTCATTATAATGTGGTTTTTGTTCAGAAAATAATTTTCTTAAATCTGTTTCAATGGACTATGGTCTGCACATATTCTTTTTGATAACCAGTCACCTGATAGCGTGACTCTGGCATCAGATGAGCTGCCATGAGTCTTCTTTACTTAACTGTCTGAATTGGGGATGGAGGTTACCTTCAATTTGGAGGGACAAGGTTGAGGGTCAGGTCAAAAGATGACTTTTTAAAAGACTTACTGAACACAAATTTACTGTTGTCTTCAAGGTATTGGAAGCCTTATACCGTCTGCAGTGGACCTCAACTGATGGGCTGGGTGTTCTGATAATATCACCTACACGAGAACTGGCCTATCAGACCTTTGAGGTTCTCCGAAAAGTAGGAAAGAATCATGACTTCTCAGCTGGTCTCATCATTGGTGGAAAGGTTTGTCCTTTTGTCCTTATCCTTCCTTTCCTTCAGTAACTTATGTGGGAGCACTGTGGCAACTGATAGGGAGGAACTGGCTTTCTGTATAGGACCTCATGGGGTCCTATGGTTGCTTGGTATGGTTGGTATGGTTGGTATGGTTGCTGTCACCTAGAGTGTAATTGTCAATTTTGCAAGTCTGTTTTTATCAGGATATCTGAATTGATAAGGTTCTGAGACAGATTTATAGACTAATTAAAGTAAATTTATTGCTCTACATTGGAAAGATAACATTTCAGTGTTTGGCCCTAATACCTTTAATAAGAGGTTGAAATAATTTAGAACATTGCTGTTATGTCAACAGCAGAAAAAAGGAAGATAGATTGTGTTGAGGAAGGTTAATTTTGGGTCATGGTTGGACCTTCTGCTTTTGTTCTACATTGTACATCTGGAATGCTTTTTTCTGCTGGAGTTTCCTTTAGACTATGAGCATAAATACTTCTTGAATTTCTATGTAAACATATATAGAAGAAGAAAGAATTATGCCACAAACTTTCATTTACTCTTTTACCTGTCACATAATACTGGCAATTAACAATGTTCTCTGGCTTTTGTCTCAAAGATAGAAACTCTGAAATGTATAACTCAACCCTTTTCTAGTCAACAAAGTGCAGGCAGTGGTGGGAAGAACCTCTTCATGCTTTTGGGTCCTCACTTAAAGAATGGAAGTAATTCCAGTTTTTGAACTCGTTCTAAATAGAAAATCAAGTCTTGGAGCATTCAATTGATAGTTTTTCTTGGCCTCAAAATCCTGGGTTTGATTAAGAATCTAAAACTCTGAGCTTC
This sequence comes from Sciurus vulgaris, assembly GCF_902686455.1. Classification (NCBI taxonomy): domain Eukaryota; kingdom Metazoa; phylum Chordata; class Mammalia; order Rodentia; family Sciuridae; genus Sciurus; species Sciurus vulgaris. The sequence goes on from NC_136472.1 coordinate 104,233,714, forward strand.
CTATGTCTTCACTAAAAATGGTTATTACCTCATAAATGTGGATGTGCTACAGAAATGAGAGGGAGAAGTTAACATTTATTTGTAAAAGTATTTAAGCTGCTATGAAGAAATGCCATGTGAATGGCTTTGATAGTTTTGATACACAGGCTGCTTCAAGACATGTATGTGTAATCAAAAGAAATAATTGTCTTCAGGATCTGAAACATGAAGCTGAGAGGATCAACAACATAAATATACTCGTTTGCACACCAGGTCGACTTCTTCAACACATGGATGAAACGATATGTTTCCATGCCACCAATCTCCAAATGTTAGGTGAGTTAAATGAATTTCTAATGAGAAAAAGCTCACTTTGGAGAGAGCCGTCATAAATTTTAACGATAGAAATGTTATACTGGATAAATGTTGTGGTTAAAACCTGAGGAAAAACTTGCAAATTTTCTAGCATTTAGACTCTCAACCCAGAGAGAGCAAACTAGGCCTTTTTTTTTTTTTTTTTAAAGAAAACAGTATGTGTACTTCTATATATGAAATTAGGTGCTTTAGTATTAGGCACTACCAAGAATGTTTTAGTTTAGGTAACACTTCTTTTAAGCTTGAAATATCACATTGTCATGTTTTGTTCTGTGGTGCTGGGGATCAAATCCAGGTCCTTGCTCATGCTAGCCAAGTGTTCTACCATTGAACTTCATACCAGCCCGCAAATTGTCATTTTTAATACGAACTTTATTTTTACATGGGTACTTTTTTACCTGTTATGTATTTTAATAAACCTTTAACTTTTAAATACTTTTGGACCTAGGTAAAAGTCACTGTGGTAGTAAGAGTTCCTATGTCTTTTACCTAGTTCCCCCTGGTGTTTATCTCTTAGTTAACTATGATACCTTTGTCAAAAATAAGTTGACATTGGTATGCTGTGTAAATTAAACTCCAGATTTTGTTCAGCTTTCTTGAGTTTTCCTACTAATGTCCTTTTCCTCTTTTGGGATCTAGTCTATAGTACTCCATTGTGTTTAGGATACTACATTGCATTTAATGTTTATTTTAAATATTATAGTTTAACTTGCATGTTCCTTTTTAGTTCTTGATGAAGCAGATAGAATATTGGATATGGGCTTTGCTGATACCATGAACGCTATTATTGAAAATCTTCCCAAGAAACGTCAGACTTTACTTTTCTCAGCAACACAAACCAAATCTGTAAAGGACCTTGCACGCTTGAGCTTGAAAGACCCTGAGTATGTGTGGGTTCATGAAAAAGCAAAATACAGGTATGGACTCCTTGATTCAATCAAAACAACCAGTATTCTTTTTTAGTTTAAGAATTTGATATTTTATTTATTATTTTTTATTTTTTGGTACTGGGGATTTAACCCAGGAGGACTTTGCTGCTGAGCTATATCCTGAAACCTTTGTTACTGTTTTATTTTGAAACAGGGTCTCTCCAAGTTACTTAGGGTCTTGCTTGGTCGTGGAGGCTGACTTTGAAGTTGAGATCCTCCTACCTTAGCCTCCTGAGTCACTGGGATAATAAGCATGTGCCATAGTGCCTGGCAGAAATTTGGTATTTTAAATTATATTTTCTAGGATTTAAAATACTTTGTTACTATATGTGCAAATCCTAGTCTGTATATTGGTTAAAGTTACTCAAAATCTGGATGTATATTTTAAATGTGAGAATGCTCTAATGCAGCAATTCCCATTTCTATAAGATATTAACAGTTATTTTATCATTCACCAACTTTCCTCCTCCCCACTTCCATAGATGAAGAGAGTAAGGTGAGTTTCTAGATAAAGAACAAGTGTTATCTCAAAGGGAAACAGTTTTATTCACTGCAGGACTTCTCAGAACATTTGAATGTTTTCATGGACATTGTGACTTCACAAAAGAGTAGGCAGTAGATAAAGTATGCTACAGCTACCAGAATTATTTGGGTATAGAATCATTCTCTTCAGCAGTATTACACAGGACTAATGTGCTTTGGAACACATTTTATCAAATGCACCAAATATACTTTCTGTTTAAAATTATTCCAGCAACTGTTACTTTGCCTTGTCTTCCTAAAAACTAAAGTATTTTTGGTATTCAGATGATTTGGGAAAATGCATTTTAAATTGTGTTTTGAAACAACAACTAGAATGATATGTATGTCTTATATGAATCATTGTAGACTATGGACATAAGTGACTCCCTGAAGAAATGTTTTCCAGTGAATGTTGGATTCTGTGTTGAAGATATCAATATGGATTCAACTCTTATCATTATTTGTATTTTAAAATTTTAATTTCTTTTTGCTATGGTAATATTAGTCTAAAAAAAAAGGGTTGGTAAATGAATTGGGTTATCCTGTTTGAAAGTCCTTAAATACAGAAAATATAGATAAACAGGCCCACGTTGACCGTGTTGAAAATACGTCTGATTAAAAAAGAACCTGAGATCAGACTTCGTGCTTCAGGCGATCTTAATGGGTAAACTTTGGAGAATCCGAATATTGGTAGCTTTGGCTACCGAGAACTTAAAAATGAAATAGCAGATATTTGAGTAATTTCTTCCTTGGCTTACTGTTGGGAAGTCTTTATTCTTTTTGTGTTGAAATTACTATTAAAATTTGTTATTACTAACTTGATATTGTAGAGACTGATTGGAGATTACTCAGTTTGAGTAAATTTGTCAGAATTACTTATCCCTGTCTGTCCTCAGTTTCTGTAGGTAATAGTTATTTGTAAATCAGAAAGTTTTAGAAAAACTTGAACTCAAAGACTTCCATTGTATATTACAAAATATTTTGAAGCATAGTTCCAGCACTTATAAAAATGTGACTGTCAGAAAAAGTTTAGAAGGCAGATATGTAGCAGCATAATTTATATAACTGGCGGTTATATGATAATGACTGCAATATAGCAATATTCCAAATTGTGGAAGTGCTATAATACGTAGATGCTGTTGGGAATTTTGTCTAATGACATTATTTTCCCCTTTTAATAACATCAGTTTGGTTAATACATCATGAAAGATTATCATAAAGAATATTTTAAGGCATCATACAATGTTGACTCAAATTGTGAAGGACCTGAAGATTAAATTTAAAAAGTTCAGATTTTTCTCTCTGCTAAGCTCAAGCCCATCATCTTTGTTAATGGAGAAAAACTGAAAGCATTCCCTCCAAAAACTAGAACAAGACAGGGTTGCCCTCTTTTACCACTTCTTTTTTTTGTGTGTGTGTGCAGTGCTGGGGATTGAACCCAGGGCCTTGTGCTTGCAAGGCAAGCACTCTGCGCACTGAGTTATATCCCCAGCCCCCTCTTTTACCACTTCTATTCAACATCGTCCTTGAAACACTAGCCAGACCAATTAGACAGACCAAAGAAATTAAAGGAATACGAACAGGAAAAGAATTCAAGCTGTCACTATTTTCTGATGACATGATTCTATATTTAGAGGATCCAAAAAACTCCACTAGAAGACTAGAACTAATAAATGAATTCAGCAAAGTAGCAGGATATAAAATGAGTACTCATAAATCTAGTGCATTTCTATTAATAAGTGATAAATCCTCTGAAAGAGGAATTAGGAAAACCACTCCATTGGTTAGAGTTTTAATGGTGAGTCTTTTATCATCTTTTTACTTTGCACTTTGTATATGCCCTTAAATGTTTAGATTTGTCTTTGTAAGTAGTATATTGTTTTTAAGTTCTTCAAAACTAATGTGTGTGTGTGTGTGTGTACATGTGTGTGTACATACGTACATATATATATGTGTGTGTATATATATATATATATTTTTTTTTTTTTTTTTTTTTTACTGAGGATTGTGCATAAGGGCATTTTACCACTGAGCTACATCCCCCAGTCCTTTTTCTTTTCTTTTTAAAAATTTTTATTTTGAGACAGGATCTTGTTAAGTTGCTGAGGGTCTTGCTGAGTTGCTGAAGCTGTCACTGAATTTGTGATACTCCTGCCTTGACATCCTGAGTTGCTGGGATTACAGGTGTGTGCCACTGACCCTGGCCTCCACAATATTTTAAACCCCCAAAGTCACTTTTACTACTGTTTGAGACATCAGTATTTATTTGTGAGTTGCTGGGATTACAGGTGTGTGCCACTGACCCTGGCCTCCACAATATTTTAAACCCCCAAAGTCACTATTACTACTGTTTGAGACATCAGTATTTATTTGTACCTACCCAAATAATCTTCTTGCATTGTCATGCTTTCGGTTGATACTTTTTCCGAATTTCTTTATGGTATGTGCTTGTTAGTGAAATTGTTTTGCCTTTTTTTTGAAAATCTCTTTATTTCATCTTTTTTTTTTTTTTTTAATTTTTATTTTTATTGCAGTGCTGGGGTTTGAACCCAGGGCCTTGCTGCTTGCAGGGCAAGCACTCTACCAACTGAGCTATATCCCCAACCCTCATCTTTATTTTTGATGGCCATCTTGGCAGTTTTTTCTCTTTAGAGATGACTTTCTATTGTGTACTAGTATCCATTATTTCTCTTAAAGTCATCAGTTTTTTTTTTTTTTTTCTTTCCTTTGAAGGTAGTTTTTTTCCTTGTAAGAATTTCTTTTTTTTTAGCAAAATAATGAATGTGATATGTTACCTACACCCTACCCTTTCAGAAGGCAGGTGTCATAAGGGCAGGTTACCTTGATCTGCTCTGGCCTGGCAATTAGACTTTGAGACTTTTCTGTTTCTGAATGCCCTTAGACTTGAAGTATATCCCTGACTTACAGGGTATAGCCCTCCTCTGGGTCTAAACAGAAAAACCGGAGTATTTATTTATCTTGGCAGGCTCTGAACTTTGTAGCATTGTGAGACTGCCAAATTTTCTGCTCAGTACTGTAGTTTTCTAATAGTTGCTTTCCACTTGCCTTCCCTCATATTGCCTTGGGTGTTTTCAGTTTAGGAGCTGGTATACTCCTTAGGAGTAAATTCTTTTTTTCAGTTTATTTACATACATGGAGTATAACTTATTCTAATTAGGATTCCATTTTTGTGGTTGTACATGATATGGAGCTACACTGGTTGTGTATTCATGTATAAGGATAGGAAAGTTATATCCGATTCATTATATGATCTTTTCTATTTCCGTCCTCCCATTCCTTTCCTTCATTCGCCTTTGTCTAATCAAATGAACTTCTATTCTTCCTCTACTTACCATTCCTTGTTGCATCCACATATCAGAGAGAACATTTGACTTTTGTTTTTTTGGGATTGCTCAAGTATTAAAATTCGTGATGAAAAGGAAATATCATGGACACTACTGAAATACAGATGATAATCAGAAACTGCTTTGAAAATCTATACTCCAACAAACTAAAAAATCATGAAGAAATTGACAAATTTCTAGAGACACATGACCTACCAAAATTGAATCAGGAAGGCATAGAAAATTTAAACAATTCAATCTCAAGGAATGAAATAGAAGATGCCATCAAAAGCCTACCAACAAAGAAAAGCCCAGGCCCAGATGATTCTCAGCCAAGTTCCACCAGACCTTTGGAAAAAGACTCACATCGATATTCCTCAAATCACATCGATACTCTCATCGATATTCCATGAAAGAGAAAAGGAGGGAACCCTTCCAAACTCATTCTATAAAGCTACTATCACCGTGATACCAAAACCAAACAAAGACACTTCAAGGAAAGAAAACTTCAGACCAATATCCCTGATGAACATAGATGTGAAAATTCCAGTGAAATACTGGCAAATTGCATACAGAAACTTAATAAAAAGATAGTGCACCATGATCAATTGGGGTTCATCCCAGGGATGCAAGTTTGGTTCAACATATGGAAATTAATAAATGTAATACATCACATCAGTAGATGTAAAGACAAGAATCACATGATTATCTCAATAGATGCAGAGAAAGCATTTGACAAAATACAGCATCCATTCATGATCAAAACAGTAGAAAAACTACGGATAGTAGGAACATACCTCAACATTGTAAAAACTATCTATTTTAAATCTAAGGCCAACATGTTCCAAATGGAGAAAAATTGAAAGCATTCCCTCTAAGAACTGGACTAAGACAATTACTTTTATTTAACATAGTCCTTGAAACCCTAACCAGAGCAGTTACACAAAAGAAAGGTATTTTAAGGATACAAATAGGAAAAGAAGAGCTCATGATTTGCTGATAACATGATTCTATAGTTAGAAGATCCAAAAAATTCCACCAGAAATATTCTGGAACTCAATGAATTCAGCAAACTAGCAGGATATAAAATTAGCACCCATTAAATCAATTGTGTTCCTATACATCAGTGATGAATCAACTAAAAGAGAAATTAGGAAAAGTATCCCATTCACAAAAACCTGAAAAAAAGTATTTGGGACTCAATCAAACAAAAGAGGTGAAAGACCTCTACAATGAAAACTACAGAATTCTAAAGAAAGAAATTGAAGATCTTAGAAAATGGAAAGATCTCCCATGCTCTTCAATAGGCAGAATTAACATTGTCAAAATGGCCAAACTACCAAAAACATTATACAGATTAATGCATTTCCTATTAAAATTCCAATGACGTTCTTCATAGAAAAAGCATTTGAGCAAATCCTGTGGAAAAATTTCAGAAGCCATTTTCCTCCTTTTTGGGATAAGGGTTTATCTTTAGGTTTAGTGCTGCTACCTAGTCTCTTTCCTGCCTTGGAATCAGCAAACGCTGAGGGTTGTTGGGTGATAGTGAGGTTAATATGTGGCTTGCCTCAGCGCATTTCCATTTTCTTTAATAGATGAAGTCCTGGCTGCCTAGTTGCTCTCTGGATAACTTCTTAGTCTGTTTTATGTTTAATTCAGTTTTTTTAGTGGTATTCCATGTCAAAGGGTTAATCTGATACAAGCAGCTCCTTAATGACAGGAGTCAGAAGCTTTTTAACCTTATAATTTTAGCAGCTGATAATTATTACCTGATTCCATTATTTCATTAGAGTTCATAAATTTGTCATATTCTGAATGTCTTTCTTTAGCTGGAGTACTTTTGTCAGATAGCTGTTGTATGTGAACTGCGATTAGCAGAGGTACAGTTGTTACTGGAAAGAGAAGAGTAGAGTATGTCTGGTATAGTTCTTAGACAACCGAGTTGATTCCCCAGCATTTTCTGAAGATGACCATTTTTTTTAGTATCAAAATGAACTCAGTTAATGTTTAATGATGTCTCAATGAAGTGTTAATATGTAACTTATAGATTTTTAAACATTTTTTTCATCCTTCACACAATAGAAGTAACATTTAACATTTTCTCATCAGTTGCCCCAAACTTCGTGTTGTGGTTTGGGTATGAAGTGTTCTCCCAAAACTACTGATAGCGCAGTAACAGAGGCAAAATGATTAGATTACGAGAGCTATAACCTAATCATTCCATCCTACTTTGAGTGGACTGACAGGATGGTAACTGTAGGCAGGTGGAGCAAGGCTGGAGGAGGTGGGTCATTGGGGATGTGCCCTGGAAGGATTGTTCTTCCAGTCTCCATGCCCCTGCCATGAGAGGGGGGACAGCTTCCTTCTGCCTCTCCCTTCCCTCATAATGTGCTGCCTCACCTTGGATCCAGAGGAGTGGAGTTGACTGTCTGTAGACTTAGACCTCTGAAACCCTGATCCCCAGATAAACTTTTCCTCCCCTAAGTTGTTCTTGTAGGGTATTTTGGTCGGTAGTGATGCAAAAGCTGACTAAAACACTTGACTAAGAGGAGATCCTTAAATTTGTTTCCTGTGTACTTAAGACACAGCTTGGTAGTCTTTCAACTCTACTTTGTGGTGTTTTGGGTTCACCATCCATGTTTTCATTCTTAAATTCTTTTAGCAGAATATGGTATTTAAGTATTATAGTCTAAGTGTTAGTAGGGTGGTCACTGTGTTTAGTTTAGGCTTCTTATTGGACAGACCTTTTAAAGAGCAAGCATATCATGAATTCATACTGGTACTTATAAATTAAATTTAGGATTACAGGATTTTACTTAGCTTCATTTTTGGTAAGTATCTCTTCTGTTCCAAACACCTTTATTCCTAGAGACTTGTTCTGTCAGTCAGTATTTTTTACATTTTTATTTTTTCTAATTAGTTATACATGACAGAATGCATTTTGACATATCATACATAAATGGAGTATAACTTCCCATTCGTCTGGTTCTACATGATGTAGAGTGACACAGGTCATGTAATCATATATGCACATAGGATAATAATATGTGATTCATTCCACTATCATTCCTACCCCCATCCCTCTCCCCTCCCTTCACTCTCCTCTGTCTAGTTGAAAATATCTGTAGCCACCTCCACCAGGCCCTTGCTTATTGTGAAGTAGAATCCGCATATCAGAGAAAACATTAGACCTTTGGTTCTTTGGGACTGGCTTTTTCAATTAGCATAATATTCTCCACTTCCATCCATTTACCAGCAAATGCCATAATTTCATTCTTCTTTAAGGCTGAGTAATCTTCTGTTGTGTTTATACCACAGTCTTTAACCATTCATCCACTGAAGGGCACCTAGGTTGGTTACATACTTCAGCTATCGTGAATGGAGCTGCTATAAATATTGATGTGGCTGCTTCACTGTAGTATGGTGATTTTTAAGTTCTTTGGGTATAAACCTAGGAGTGGGGTGATGGGGTCAAATGGTGGTTCCATTCCAGATTTTCTGAGGAATCTCCATACTGCTTTCCATAGTGGTTGCACCAATTTGCAGTACCATGAGCAAATGTATGAGTGTATCTTTTCCTTCACCTCCTCATCAACATTTATTGTTGCATGTATTCTTGATGATTGCCATTCTAACTGGAGTGAGATGGAATCTCAGTGGAGTTTTGATTTGCATTTCTCTGATTGCTAGTGATGTTGAACAGTTTTTCATGTATTTGTTGATCAGTTATATTTCTTCTGTGAAGTGTCCAGTTCTTTTGCCCATTTATTGACTGGATTATTTGGTTTTCTTTTTTTTGGGTGTTAGGTTTTTTGAGTTCTTTATATATCCTGAAGATTAATGCTCTATATGAGGTACAGGTGGCAGAGATTTTCTCCCATTCTGTAGGCTCTCTCTTCACGTTCTTGATTGTTTCCTTTGCTGTGAAGAACCTTTTTAGTTTGATTCCATCCCATTTTTTGATTCTTGATTTTACTTTTTGCTCTTTAGGAGTCTTGTTAAGGAATCAGTTCCTAAGCCAACAGTGGAGATTTGCGCCTACTTTTTCTTCTGTTAGGCACAGGGTCTCTATTCTAGTGCCTAAGTCTTTGATCCACTTTGTTTTTGTTTTTATTTATTTTATTGTAAACAAAGGGGGTACAACTTGTTTCTCTGGTTGTACATGAAGTAGAGGCATACCATTTGTGTAATCATACATTTACATAGGGTAATAGTGTTTGATTCATTCTGTTATTTTTTCCTTACCCCACCACCCCTCCTACCCCTCTTTTCCCTCTATACAGTCCCTCCTTCCTCCATTCTTGAAATTGGAGAATGTCATGCTAAGTGAGATAAGCCAATCTCAGAAAACCAAAGGACGAATGATCTTGCTGATAAGCGGATGATGATGATACATGGTGGGGGGTGGGATGGAGGCAAGAATGATCCACTTTGAGTTGGTTTTTGTGCAGGGTGAGAGATAGGGATTTAATTTCATGTTGCTACATATGGATTTCCAGTTTTCCTGGCACCATTTGTTGAATAGGCTGTCTTTTCCCCAGTGAATATTTTTGGCACCTTTTTCTAGTATGAGATAACTGTATTTATGTGGGTTTGTCTCTGTGTCTTCTATTCTGTACCATTGGTCTATGTATGTTTTGGTGTCAATACCATGCCATTTTTGTTACTATGGCTCTGACATATAATTTAAGGTCTGGTATTTTGATGCCTCCTGCTTCCTTTGTTCTCACACGCTGCCTGAAGAGACAGTGGCTTCTTTCCCCACATTCAGATATCGTGCAAGTCCTTCAGGTTTGTTGGGCAGTGTCTTTGGTTTCTAAATACTCCCGTACCCAGATACACCTTGAACCTCTCAAAAATGCGGGCTCCTTTAATTTCCTTACCCCTCTACTCTGCTCATGGAGGGACCTCTGTGGTTGAAGCTTCCGGCGCAGTTTCACAGTGGTTGTGCCACTGGGAATTTTTTCTTTATTGTATTGAACCTCCTGTGTCCCCAGTCTGCTTTGACTGTCCACTTTTAGGTTCCAATAAAGCTGCCCCCCACTTTCTTTTTGTTCACCCACCTTGTGAAGAAGCTGCCTTGTCTGCTTTCTTAGTTTCATGTCATAGAGCAGCCAGGAATACAACCTCCTTTATTCCACTATCTTGGATCTACTGTCAATCAGTATTTTAAGACAGTTTCAGGATAATACCAACATTATTGTGATTACTTGCAAAAGTTTTTAATTCCTTTCCATTTCTTTTTCCTTATTTAGTAAAAATGAAACAAAGTCCTTGGAGATAATTCCTATGTTATTAAGCTATAAATTTCATATATATTTGGGCCTTTTTTTTGGTTACTGGAAATGGGGCTCAGGGCATTTTACCACTACATGCCCCAACCCTTTTTATTTTAATTAATTTATTTTTTTGTATGGCATAGTCTGTACTTTTAAATGATTATCAGTACATCAAATAATAACATGTAACAATTTCTTGAGTCCTATCATCTAGTATTTTTGATTAAAATAAACTAACAGCAGCCCAAACAAGTATGTTAGTATTTGTTGTTCTAACCCTTATTCAGAATGGATGACTTTAAGACTGGCTGCTGCTTCAGACAAGTTACAAATAACTATTTACTACTTTTTCATATATAAAGCCCCTGACTTTCAAGAAAGTATAAGGGGAAAAGATTTAATCCCTTTCTTTCTTCAAAGAATTTTTTTCTACTAAATCTAAGGAAGAAAAAGTCAACATTGATACATCTGTTGCCTGAGCTAGAAAGCAAAGGAAAACACATACTCATTAAATCTCTAAGAAGGGTGAGGTGAAAAGATGAAACCTTTGGATAAGGACTAAGGCTGTACAAAGAAGCTAGATTCACTACTGTCCAAAAGGGACCTAGATATCACAGAGAAAATAATTTAGCGCCTTTTGTAAGAACAGAACTCAAGCTCTGCTAAAGCTTCATATCCATACGACACTAGTGTTCTGAAGTGCCATCCAGTGAGCAGGTGCTTCCTCCTTCTCCTGTCCATTTGTTTGGTAGTTTTCGTGGATTTCTGGTCAGATGTTGCAGACAAAGGCCAAGAGATTATCCAAGACTTCATCCCTGTTCTGCTGGGAGTAGGTCTGCAGGATGGTCATCTTTTCCTGGGTCTCCTTTTCCACTTCACTATTGCAGTTGCCATGGGATCACAGTGCTGCAGCTTCCTTGGCCTTGAACTTTTTCTCCCTCTGCATGCAGTTCTGTTCAATTTCAGCCTAGCTTCTTTGACCTGCTTCAGCCTCTGGTTCTTTTGATTGCGGGCCTCCAACACCTTCTCTGCAGCCTACCAGCTGCTGGATCCCCTGCAACTGACTGATCATGACTGAGGTGACTTAGAATCCTAGGCAAGTGGCCTAACTAGGTGATGGCTCCTGGGTCTGCCCTCAATACTTTTTATTTTGACACAGGGTCTCACTAAGTTACCCAGGCTTGCCTCGAACTTGGTGTTCCCTCTGCCTCAGCCTCCTGAGTCTCTGTGATTATAGGCATGTACCACTGTACCTGGCTCATTTTGGAACTTTTTAATAAAACTTCACTCTTTTCTCATATTCTCCTGTGGCTATGACCTATTTATTTTTAAAAACTTTATTTTAGAGCTGGTGTAGATGCACAGCAAAATTGAGAGGAAGATTTCCCATGAGGCCCCTTCCTCCATTAACAACAACTCCCACTAGAGTAGCACGGTTACAATTGATGAACCTACTGATCATTCTTATTACCTGAGGTCCATAGTTAACATGAGCGTTCACTCTTGGTGTTGCACATTCTAAGGTTTTAGACAACTTTATGATTGCACCTATGTAATGTGATAGTTATTGTACAGTATTTTCATTCAGCGTCCTAAATATTATTTGCGCTCTGCCTATGTATTCCTTTTTCTCCCTTAGCTTTTGGCAACCACTGAACTTAATATCGCCATTGTTTTTTTTCGGAATGTTATATAGTTGGAATCATAACATACTGCCTTTTCAGGTTGGTTTCTTTGACTTAATAAGATGCATTTAAGTGTCTTCTATGTCTATGAATGATTCGAGAGCTTCTTTCTTTCCTTGTCCTCCACCCCTCAGGGCTTTGCACATGCTAGACAAGTGCTCTACGGCTGAGCTTTACCCCCAGCCCTGAGAACTCATTTCTTTTTAGTGCTGAATAATATCTTATTGTCTGGATGTGACACATGTTATCCATGCACCTACTGTGGGACATCTTGATTTCTTCCAGCTTATAACAGTTATGAAGAAAGCTGCTATAAACATCTGTGCAGATTTTTTTTGTGTGTATGTGTGGACATGTTTTCAACTCCTTTTGGTAAATATCAAGGAGCATGTTGCTGGACCAGATGGTAAGATTTGATGTTGTAAGAAATGTCAAACTTTCTGAGAAGTGGCTAGTCTGTTTTGCATTTCTAGTAATGAATGAGTTCCGGTGGTACATGTTCTTAATATCTTCTGTGATCATTCTTCTGGATTTTGGCCACTCTAATAAGTAAATAGCAGTATCTCATTGTTCTAATTTGCATTTCCTGATGACATAATGTAGAACATCTTTTCACATGCTCATTTGCTTCTTGTAGATCCCTTTTGGGAAGGTGTTTGTTAGATTTTTTGGCCTCTCCTTTATTTTAATCAAAACATTTTGCTCTTGCCAGGTGCTATGGTACACCCCCATAATCCCATGGCTTGGGAGGCTGAGGCAGGAGGATTGCAAGTTCAGAGGCCAGCCTCAGAATTCAGGCAGTCCCTAAGCAACTTAGCAAGACCCTCTCCCCCATCCCCCCCCAACACACACTGAAGAGTTGGGAATGTAGCTCAGTGGTAAAACACCCCTGGGTTCTATTCCTGATACCAAAGAACAAACAAAAACAACAAAAACTACATTCTTATTGTTGAGTTTTAACAGTTCTTTTTATATTTTGGAGAATAATCCTTTATCAGATGTGTTTGTAAATATTAAATTCTGTGACTTATTTTTCATTCTCTGGGCAGTATCTGCCATGGATCAATAATTTTTAATTTTAAAAATCATGATTTTGGCGTCATGTAGAACCAATTGATGTATAGTTTTTGGTGTCTGCCTTTGTTTTCTCCTTAATACAAACATACACACAGGTGTGTGTACATGTGTATATGTATACCTCCACACTGATACATGTTACTGGACTATGTATTGCTCTGCTACTTCTTCCTTAACACTGAGTTCCAGAGATCACTCCATAGTGATGAATGGATAATTGCTCATTCCTATTCACAGTTGAATACTTAATTGTGTGTTCCCTAGTGATGGACAATTGGGTTGTTCATTTTCTGTTTTTAAAATAATGTCGTGTGTCTTGTGTGTGGTGTGTGTGTGTGTGTACCATTGTACTTTAGGAATAGAAACATAAAGGTGGTTTTATTCAAAGAGTAAATGCATGTATATTTCTCTAATATTTATTAAAAAATTTCATTATTTAGTAAATTGAAAGACTACTTTGGTAAATACTTCATATCTGTCAACTAGATGTTACCTAATGGCAGTATCCATTTACTAGTTGTTTGTCCATCCCTTTGATTGTGTATTAACCCATTTAATTTATTTTTCAAAATAAGTTGCAGATATTGTCCTCCTAAATATTCAGCACTCATACCAACCATCAGTATTTATATATTTTCTTTCTTTGATATAAAATTACATACCATAAAATCTGTAAATTCTAAGTGTACATTTGCTGAATGTTGATGAATGTGTATATTTTTGTCACCCAAACCCAGTAAAATATAGAACATTACCATCAATCCAACAAGTTCTTTTATGCTGCTTTTTGTAGATGGTGGGTCCCTCCACACATTTCATAGTCATCCTTGACTCTTCATTGTCAGAAATGACCATTTTGAGTGTCTTTTGACATGTATTCTAGAAGGGGATTTTGAATGTATTTTAACACATGTTGAATTAGTCTCCTAAGGTTCAGTAGAGAAAAGGTGTGTGTAGAGTGGGGTAAGGAGGGAGGGGAGAGAATTTGAGAGGTATGCTATTGTTAAAATTTCCCTTTTTTTAGTGTGGATTCCAAAGGTACAATGCATCGTTTTCATTTATTCCCCCACATTTTTTAATTATGCATTATATTTCTACATAATGGTGGGATTTGTGGTTACATATTCATACATGCACACAGTATAAAATACAATTTGGGCAATATCACTTCCACAATTTATTTTTAATACATTTTTTTCTCTCAAATTTTCAAGTACCCCTGCTAACTTTGGAACAGAACTACATAGTTTGTGAGCTGCAGCAAAAAATAAGTGTGCTGTATTCCTTTTTGAGAAGTCATCTGAAGAAGAAGAGTATTGTGTTTTTCTCTAGTTGCAAAGAGGTACCAGCTGTTTATTTTTCTTTCTGAACGTACTCATGTTGAATCATTTCCTTTGAGATACCAAATTTCAGTTAGACAGATATTATATTGTATGAGACACATAGTGCTAGGTGAGGTGAGGAATTCATAGATAATGAGAATCCTGTGTTGTTGTAACAAATCCATGGAGAGACTTTGAACTCCATGAAGGCAGAACTGTCAGTCTTTAATATTGTGCTAGGTGCTAATGATCCTGGAAACTTATTAGTTTCCAATAAATATTGGTAGAAATAAACAGTTGTTAGTTTGGCTAAGCAGAGCCTTTCATAATCTGACCCTTTCCTACCCTTCATGAATATGGAACCAAATATGTCTCTCCTCCCCCCCACGCCTTCTTTTCCCCCATGCCTCTTATCTTTGTTCATACTGATCTGTTTGGACTACCCTTCCTGCATCCTTCACCCTCATACTGGATAAACTATTTGGTGTTCTTTAAAGCTGACCTCAGATGTTATACCTGAAAGTCTTTCTCTGACACTCTTTTTAGAATCAGTTGATCCTCTCCCTATTATTTTGGAATGTTTTGTTTATATTCTTACTTGGTTAATAAACTCTTCATGAATTCTTGCCCTGTGTTAGGAATAGGAGATTCAGAGCTGCGTAAGAAAACTTGGTCTTCTCCTTTAAGGAAAAGTGATTATGGTTCATTTGTGTACCACTTTTCATCTGTATTTCAGATTCTTGATAACATATAAGCAAATAATAGATCAGTTCTAGATCGATAGCCTTAATAATAGCTTACCCTAAGTATACAGGTAAGTTTCCCTCCAGCTTCTTGAAAAGCAAGTGGTGGTCTATTCTGTTGTCCACCGAACCCTACCCTTTTACCATGTAATTAATGACTTCAGAGCTTCTTAGTACCTATTTTAGATTTTCAAAACTTTGTCTCCTAGATACTAGAAGTCATTTTGAGTTCTGTGTTTAAAAAGTTTCTACTTTGCTTTTCTTCTTGCCACAGTAGACAATTGTCCCTGCTTGTGTCTGTGACCAACCTTTCCAGTGTGCTCCATTCCCTGTCCTTTCATTTTATGTAAGTCCTTTGCCATTGCAAATGTCCCCTTTGTCCCACATTTTCTTTCTCCTTATTCTTTTAGTAATGCCAATATTAAGAGAAAACAAACAAACAAACAAACATATCCCTTGTCCTTTTCCAGTCACTGCCTCTTTCTCTGCTATTCACAGCAGTCTCTTCTAAAGACTTACTCTCCTGTCTGAGCCATTTTTTTTTTTTTTTAAACCTCCTGTTCTCTCCTAAGCCCTTCACTGAATCAGCCCTTCAGAGAGAAAGCTTTCCAGAGTCAGTGCTAAGTTATCAGTCTTTATCTTATTTGACCTCTCAGAAGCTTTAGATACAACTGATCATTCCCTGTTGAAACACTTCAGACTTTTGTGACTCCACACTCATTAGCTTGTCTTCCCATTCTGCTTTCTGACTGCTCTATTTTGAACTCCTTTGTGAGACCTTTGTTTGACCACTGCAATTTGGAGTGCCTCCCTGACCTATCTACTCTGCCCTTTTTCCATCTATGCCTTCTTGGTAGGTACTTTTATTAGTTTTATGGCTATAAGTTCTACCTGTATGTTAACAACTGGCAAATCCATATGTCAAGGCCTAGATTCTTTTCTGAGCTCCCGATTTATATGTTCCCTTGGTCACTAGATATTTCTGGTGGTTTCTAGAAGGCATTGCAAATAAAACATAATAAAAACAATTTAAGAGTTTCTATTCTTAGAACTGTTTTCCCCAACTCTTCTCCATCTCATTAAGTGACAGAATCCTTAATTCCTGTCTGTTTTAATCCCATACTCAAGCTATTGACTTCTCATTGGCTCTATCACTTCTCATCTGCCTCCTCTGTTCCAGTGCAGTCTGGACCGTGCTTAACTTTCTCTTAGCCTCCGACTGCTCCCCTTCCTTATTCCCTCACTTTGTTTTCTTTAATTTTTCCAATTTATAGCCAGCATGACCTTGGAAAGTCAACAACACTAGAATATGTCATTGTTTTGCTTAAAACCCTTCAATGACTTTTTCTGTCTGTTAGACTTAAATTTAAACTCCATGCTTAGAACCTCAATGACTTTATTCCACGTGTGTCCTCATTCCATGTATGTCTTCCACTCCAGCTGGTTTGTTAAAAGGGCAGGAATTCAAGGTCAGTCTTGGTTCAATAGTCAGATTTTACAATTTCATGAATTTAATTTATACTTCCCAAATTTCCACATGTACTTTTTCTAAGATTGATTTGCCTGAGAGTGCATCTGTGGTCCACAGGTCTCCTTTGCTATTTCCCCTTCTGTGGTGGCCCTTTTTATATATTTACAAGAAAAAGGAATAAATCCATTTGTTGTTAATCTTGCTGGTACCTTATTTCATTATTGGAACCTCCCTGGCATTAGAGAATTACTGCTGAGAAAGTGAACAACACTAATGACTTAGTAATAAGTTGCTGCATGATTCAGGTGGTTTCCCATTCTTTATTTTGAACAGAATTGAAGAGAGATTTAAATGGAGTTGTAGCTATTGAGATAAGTAATTTTTGGTCATTTCTCATTGTGACTTTTGGCAGATTTTATAGGAGTTGAAAGAGAGAAGCTTTTCTTTGGGTCCATTTTCTATATTTATGTGAATAGATTTTACTAATACCTAGTTTAGAAAGAGAAAGTAGGAATAAAATGATGTTAAACTCTGTCTTGTCTAACAGTCCATACAATCCATTTAAGAAATATAAACATAAATAAATAAAACTAAAAATAACAGCTATACATTCTAGGTCTATACATTGAGATATATTTACAATACAGATTTTTTTTAGTACTGGGATTGAACCCAGCACCCCCACCCCTATTTTTTGGTACCAGGTATTGAACCTAGGGGTGCTTAACCACTGAGCCACATTCCCAGTCCTTTTTTATATTGTTTTAGAGACAGGGTCTCACTGAGTTGCTTAGGGTCTCACTAAGTTCCTGTGAGGCTCTCTTTGAACTCGAGATCCTCCTGCCTCAGCCTTCAGAGTTGCTGGGATTACAGATGTGTGTCACTCTGCCTGGCTAAAATACAATTTTATTTATATCTAATGTCTGTTAAACCCAGCATCTCTTATTTTGGTCATTTCTGTGTTCATTATTGTAATAATTGCTCAGTCTGACGAGAAAATTAATACAGCCTATGGACACAGGAAATTAAAGGTAACACTAAAATTTATGAAATAGCACGTGATCAATAAGGAGCTTTCAAGCCTAAAACCTAATATGCAGTTCTATGAGGGCAAGAACTGTAAAAGGAGGAAAAGGAATAAAATTTGTTAGAATTTCTTTACATATTAGTCACTTGGTTGGTGGCCTGTAGTTCTGCTATTTAGAATGCCTTGGACATTTAATAGAAGAAAAGGATTTTTTTAAAACATCAGTTTAACTAGAAATTGTCTTTTTATAATTATTCAAATTTGGAAAGACTTTTGATGTCAACTGAAATGTATTTTTCCTTTCAAAATTCTTTTAGGAAATATGAGCACAAAATTGAAGACTCTAAACTCCATTTGCCTTTCTCTGCTCCATATTTAAATTTTCTTTTAATTGGTGAAATTTATGTTCATTAATGCATTGTTGCTGTTCATCTTTTAAGCTTTACTGCTGCCATTCAGAGTACCAAACTCATTCTTTGGTTAATGCCTAGGTTCAGTACCTGTATCGAGTTTTTTGCCGTCTTCGCCCTGGTATTTCTATCCTTGCTCTCCATGGTCGACAGCAACAGATGAGAAGAATGGAAGTCTATAATGAATTTGTTCGCAAGAGAGCTGCAGTACTCTTTGCTACTGATATTGCAGCCAGGGGGTTGGGTAAGAAAACTTCCTACAATGAAATGTCTGTAATCATGGGAAGCACAGTTTAATTTTAAGGTGTATTTTTGGAAATCTAATACATTCAAATAATTGGGTTTTTCTTTTCTTGTGGGAGAAATTAGTAAATTAATAAGTTAATTAACATTAAGGATGTGACAGTGAAACATTCTGTAATATTTGTATCTTTTGTGCTTTTATCATTGTTTCATGATATAATTACATCTTGGAATCTAATAAGCCTGTAAAACCAAGGTTTAAAGGTATGGAAAAAAAAAAATCTTGTTTTTTTTTTTTTAATTGAAAATGTGTTGATATTGTAACTTATTTAACAGGAATTTTTGAAGTTCTTCTTTTCATCCTTTTATTTTTATTTAAAATCACTGTTTTAAGCCAGGTACAGTAGTGCATTCCTGTAATCCCAACAATTTAGGAGGCTAAGGCAGGAGGATCACAGGATCTAAGCCAGCCTCAGCAAAATTAGTGAGACTGTCTCAAAAGAAAAAAATAGAAAGCCAGGGGATGTGGCTCAGTGATTAACCACCCCTGGGTTCAATCCTTGGTACAGGGAGAAAAAAAAAATCACTGTTTGTACTCAAAATTTATTTAAAACATTCCATGGTAATTATGTATACCTTGTGGCTTTGTGAGAGTAGAATGAGGATGAAAGTAGAAGTAGTTTAGAGGTAGGAATAAGAGGTGAGAATAAATAGATGGTAGCTTTGGTAGCTTTGTTTTATGTATTTAATTATGACAAATTTCAAACCTGAATGAAGAGTAGGTCTTATGTTCTCTGATATACACATTATATCATTTTAACAATTATTTTTATCATGATCCTCCTCCTGCCCTTATTCTAAAGCATCATACCAGTTTGTCCACATGTGACTGGAGACAGTAGTGAAGTATACATATTTTAAAAACTCTAGGTTTTTCTCAGCCTAATGATAACTCTCCCTCCAATCTGCATTGTTCTTTGTGTAGTTTTGAAACATTTTTTATTTTCCAATTATATCTGACTTTTGAACCTCAAGTAAGTAGTTCTAGGTCAACAAAAGCATGTTTTAGACTGAAGTTTATTCCTTTTATAATCCCATTTTGCAAAATAATAATTCGAAAAGATTCACACATACACAGTCCAGTCACAATAGATAGTAATATTTTGTCACATTTTCCCTGGATTCTGTTAAATCAAATATTGATGTAGTTCCTTTTTGTACCCTCTCTCTCATTTTACTTTCCTCCTTCCCACCAGACAGTTACTATGGTATATTTGGAAGGTAACCTTTTAGTTTCTTATATCTGGTTCAGTGAGTAGAAATTAGCAGATCTGTGAACTGCAAATAGAGGTGAGAAAAACCTAGTTATCACTAACTTTTGACTGAAATTTAGCTCTATGAACGTAAGCAACAAACTGTCATAGTTTCAACAGTTCCTGTGACTTTGTCAGCACTTAAAATCATATTTTCATTATATATTAGTTGTTACAGGTAACTTGGAATATTATTTACACTCACATTATTATTTACAAAATATAGTGCTTCTTAGACCCATAATGAGGTTGTGTTAATATTTTAGTAAGCAAGCATATACATTAGTATATAAAAAATTTAATAAAAATGTTTCATTATAAATATTATAAATATTTTTTCTTATAATCCAGTGTATTTTGCTTTGTTAAAATCATTCTGAAATGGGGGTTATAGCAAAAAAAGGGTCAAGAGCCTCAATTCTAGTTTATTAAAGTACTTTGTGAATGTATTACCTTAGGTGATAGATAAGCTTTTTATTATAAACAGTGTCATAAGTGCTGAACTTTGACTTGCTCTTGAGATCGTTCCATGGTGATGTATAAAGATTTAATGTATTTATGTAGAGTGTCACAGAGAAAGAATTTCCCCAGTTACATGTCTGTTCCTGTAACAGTGGACACTTAAGTTTTCAGTTTTTTGTACATAAAAATGTGCAGTATTCTCAGCTTTCCTTGTCACTATGCAAGAACAACTTCAGAATACATTTGTATCTTCTAATTTTATTTTAGGTTTAATTTAATTTTTTAATTTTTATTTTCAAAATAATTTTTAGTAGTCAATGGACCTTTATTTTTATTTATTTATTTGGTGCTGAGAATCAAACCCAGTGCTTCACACATGCTAGGCAAGTGCTCTACCACTGAGCCACAACCCCAGACCTTAATTTTATTTTTTAATAAAATTATGTGGGATAATGAGTTGCAATTGAACAGACCCTGCTCTACCCCTCTTTTTTTTCACCTAGAAGCAATTACTTTAAAATCATATTTCTTATCTGGTGTCTAGCTCTATTTAACTAAGTAATCTTATACTACCACTTCATGACAACATATCTAGAAATTACTCAAAGACTTCCTTTTATTAACTCTCACAATTATCTGTCTTCTGCTAACCCCCATCTTTTTTATATTGTTATAGCATGAGTTTTGGCTAGATAAAAGCTTTGTGTTTATATTGTTTGACTATAGTTCCTGCTGAGGGAAGTAATACTGTTTTCTTTCTCATACTGTGTTTGAGTTGTTATAAAATTTGCTTAGATTTCTGTGTTCCCAATTCTGATTTCTCAAATGTTCAAGAAGGCATTACATGCCTAGTTTTCTGAGTGGAAACACAGTTTTGTTTATTTTCCCTTTAGTACCTAGAGTTGTTGACTAATGGCTGTCACTGTGAGGGTATTTGGACAAAGTCTGTCATTTTGTGGAGGATTCAAAATACTGACTTCTATTCTTTTTGAATATGTAATTTCTCCAGAGAAGTGACCCCCAATCCCATGTAAATTAAACTTGCTGCTGGCTCTGGGGAAGCCTAGCAAGGAAGTTGACACCAGTGCCTCCCAAGAAGCATGAAGACTTTACCTCAGGATCCCTTTTTCACTCTGGCTCTGGTGCTCTCCCTTCTGCCCTCTCTGATATCCTGGAGTTTGGAGCCTTTCTCTAGTACAAAACTTTTGCTCTAAGAGACCCAGCTGTACTGGGTGAGGGATGAGGCATGAGTTTTAAGTGTTGCTTTCAACCTGTTGATTAGCCCTGCAATATCCCCTTTCTTCTGACTTCCTTCTGAGATACTTTTTACTTAAAGTTCTGAGAAAAATTGCTTTATAGGTTTTTTTTGACTTTCTCCCTTACTAAATTTCAACCCTTTTGAGTAGGTTGTATGACTTAATGATACTTATAAGCATAAAACTGTCACTATTTTATTTTATTTTTTTTTTGGTACTAGCGATTAAACCTGGGGTGCCTAACCACTGAGCCACATCCCCAGCTCCTTTTTATTTTTGCTTTTGAGACAGGGTCTTGCTAAGTTGCTTAGGGCCTTGTTAAATTGCTGAGGCTGACTTTGAACTTGTGATCCTCCTGCCTTAGCGGTAGTTCTCCTCAGAGGATACTCTGGAAATGAGTGAAAATTGCTATAGCCCTAAGTATATAGGAAGTAATTATTGCTCGGAATCAGGGACAGGGATCTAGAAAGAGAACAATTCAATTAGAAGTAGAAGTAGTAGGTAATGTAAACCTTTATTTAAATTTAGAATCCAGTTATATAGTTCACTGAGACCTCAAGAAGAATGTTTCTTTTTAAGATTATTAAACATCAGGGTATTTCATTATTTGTTTGACACAAAGCAATTTGTCTCTTGTGTGTCAGTTGTGAAATAATCTTCACATTCAAATACTGTCATTAATTTTAGTTCACATTGTCCAAGAAGCAGTGTTTATCATTTCTTGGTTCTTGCAATTAATTTTATTTTTAGTAGAGTTCACAGTTGATACCAGTTTGTGTTGGCAAGCAGTATTGTGAAATAAAAATAGTATAGCAGGACAGATCTTGAAACTGATTTTTTAATTTTTAACTTGACATTCCTTCTGTACAGATTTTCCAGCTGTAAATTGGGTTCTTCAGTTTGATTGTCCAGAGGATGCCAACACGTATATTCACAGAGCAGGTAGAACTGCCAGGTATGTGTCCTGGTCCATTTCTTTGCTTTTGGTACTATTTAAATAACAAAGCATTCTTCAGACAAAGAATGGAGAAATTAGGTGAGTATTGGTTTGGCATTTGGGGAGTGGTTTGTTAGTAACCTGACAGTTGTGATTCATTATGACTGAGACTTGATTAATGTTGAGAAAAATACATTAATCTTATTTTAGTTTCTTGTGTGACCTTTCTTCTTCTAAATTTTTCACCCATACTGCTCACCTAACATCATTCATTAAGTTCTCATAACCTTTATAATTTCAGATGAGAAAACTGAGTCTTTAAGTAGGTAAACAATGTGTTCAGAGATCCACAGGGTCAGGATTTGAATCTAGGCAGTCTGAGTCCTCTGGTCCCATCTTGTACTCTTACCTCTCTATGTTATAGGCTTTATTAAAGGGACAGTATTTTGGAGTCTTGATTTCCTTTTTCCCTTCTTCCCAGTGGGAATTGGAGGTATTGGTAAATACTTTTCGTTTTCTACATTTCCCTTCTCCACACCCCTTATATGTGCTCAAAATCTATGTGGAACTGTCTACAAAAGAAGACATCAAAGTCGCAGTGATTTGGAACTAACATACAAATGTATCTGAATAAATAAAAAAGATCACATGAAATGCATTTGAGGTTGCATTGAAGCTGGAAGATGTGCTGGTGGTAGAATTGTAAATGGCTAACAACATTTTAGGTAGCATTTGGTAAGACTTATCCAAAGCTTTAGAGTACCTCTTTTTGCCTTAGTAATTCTGCATTCAGAAATTGATCGTAAGAAACTGGGTGAATAAAGAATTGCAGTAAGAATAATTCTTACTGAGCTTTATAATGGTTGCCTCGGAAAAACACTCATTGTGATTAATATTTAGGTTTTTTACTTGGGATTAGTCACAGATGGGCTGTTTCTTCAGTTTTACATTTTCTTCCCATTTTCCTTTTCATCAAAACGTAATGATTGGGTACTTAGAGGGGTTTTTTTTCCAGTCTTTTTTTTTTTTTTTTTTTTTTTTTTTATTGTAAACAAATGGGATACGTGCTGTTTCTCTGTTTGTACATGGCATAAAGGCATACCATTTGTGTAATCATAAATTTACATAGGGTAATGTTGTTTGATTCATTCTGTTATTTTTTCCCTTCCCCTCACCCCTCCCACCCCTCTTTTCCCTCTGTACAGTCCTTCCTTCCTCCATTCTTGTCCCCCTCCCTAACCCTAACTCTAACCCTAACACTAACCCCTCCCTCCCCCCAATATGTGTCATCATCCACTTATTAGCGATATCATTCGTCCTTTGGTTTTTTGAGATTGGCTTATCTCACTTAGCATGATATTCTCCAATTTCATCCATTTGCCTGCAAAGGCCATAATTTTATCATTCTTTATGGCTGAGTAATATTCCATTGTATATATATGCCACAGTTTCTTTATCCATTCATCAACTGAAGGACATCTAGGTTGGTTCCACAATCTGGCTATGGTGAATTGAGCAGCTATGAACATTGATGTGGCTGTATCTCTGTAGTATGCTGATTTTAAGTCCTTTGGGTATAGGCCAAGGAGTGGGATAGCTGGGTCAAATGGTGGTTCCATTCCAAGTTTTCTAGGAATCACTTAGAGGGATTTTAATGTTGTTCTAACTAGACTAGCAATTGCTTCTGATTTCAAGCCATGAACATCTAAGGCTTTCCCAGGGATGATAGGATCTTTAGACTCAAGGTTGAGTCTTCATCTGAGCAAAGACTATGAATGTATTTCTCTGGCAGTCTTGATATATCTTTTTACCTCACCTGCCTGTTGCCTGCAATAGGTATATCCTTTGTTTAACGGATTATCTAAGAATTTCCTTCAGGACTTAGCACTGTTCTGTTTTTACATCTAATTTTTTTGATGTCCTTGAAGGAAAAAAAAAATAACAAAACAGTATTTTGGAATATGGTGGCCCTTGTTTCAGTTGAACTGAAAGTTGTTCATTGTTTTACTCAGCTTTTTACTGATGTGACCAAAAGAACAATTGGAGGAAGAAAACTTTATTTTGAGGCTCATGGTTTCAGAAGTCTCAGTCCATAGATGGCCAACTCTAACCCTAACCCTCAGGGGTCTTAGGTGAGGCAGAATATCATGGTGAAAGGATGTGGTGGAAGAAAGCAGATTACAGCATCACCACCAAGATGCAGAGAGAGAGAGAGAGAGAGAGAGAGAGAGAGAGAGAGAGAGAGAGAGAGAGAGAGAGACACACACAGAGAAAGAAGGAACATGTGAGTGAAAGAACTCAACAGGGATAAAATACAAGCCCCAAAGGCATACACCTAGGGACCCACCTCCTGTAGAGGACACCCTGCCTGCCTACAGTTACCACTCAGTTAATCTCTATCAGGGGATTAATATACTGATGAGGTTAACCCAGTCATTTCATCTCTAAACTTTCTTGAATTGTCTCACACATGAGTTTTTTGGGGATACTTAATCTAATCCATGACATTCATGTTCTAATACAACTTAACTAATAGAGCTCCTCTTTCAAACAAATAAACTTTATATTTTTTGTTTTTTTCTGAGACTTAAGAAAAATGGGACATGGATAGAACCGTTCCGCTTTTCATTTTATAAAAGGTACATGGTGTCACAGAGGTCTTTAATCTGTTGGGTACATGTTTGGATTATGGTTCATAATGAGGTCTTCTGAGAAGTTATTAGTGGTGTTTGGATATGATGTCTCACAACTTACAGACCAGAGAAGTACTTGCAGGTCTTATAGATGTGCCAATTGTATATGTGGATAGGGCATACTGATTCTTTCATAGAATATTTAGCAATATTGTATATGAAGACTATTGGACATTTTGTTATATTAGGAAAAGGTTCAAGAAGGAAAATATTTTGGGTTCTTGGTTCTAGTAAAGTTGCTGAGAGTCTAATGTTGAACATGCTATGGTGAGCACTAAATTGGGTAATAATGACTGGAGATGAAAAAAAAGTCATCATAATGATTATGTCTGAAGAGAGAATGCTAATTAAAAATGTTTTAATGTAGTTTCTAATATGGTCATTGATTTTAAAAGTAGAAACGCATTTGACCATTCATAACAACTAACTATATTCTGAATTGACTATTTTAGATATATAATCAGTGAAAAGGTTAGCATATATAATTCTTATCTTTTCCCTGGCAATTCAAAAGTTGCCATTAATGGACTTAGAAATAATTAGAAAGTTTCGTGGGCCATGGGACTGAATAATTGAGTTGAGTAAAGGCTAAATGAAAATTTGAAAACTAATTAAAATCCCGTGTTAGACTGTAATTAAAACAGAGTTGCCAGATAGTGTTTTGGAATTGAACAAAAATATATGAATATAGAAGAATGAATTCATTAGCATAGTAGCTGAGGTTGGTGGGAATCTGTATTTTTTTTTTTCTGTTTTAGCTAAATAAGAATAAAGGGTGATTCAGATACTTAATATCTTGAGGTGCTTTGTATCAATTGATTAACCTGTCTAGATTTCATTGGATCTATAGTAGTTGAGAAATTCTCATGTTTCCATAACTATTCATGCCCCTTTTAACAAAATGATCTCCTTTTGAGACAAGTGAGGCAAGAGATATAAATGTAGTTTTTAAATGCTGTATTCTGTGATATATTCTGCCATTAAGAAGCATTTCTCTGTAGGGCTTTCAGTTTTTGGTGCTCAAAAAACCAAGTTCTTTTATTTCTTATAAAATGTGTAGGT